>NC_140779.1:67192039-68442039 GCF_044657685.1 Stegodyphus dumicola
AACAGAGACCGATGGTGCTAGCTTTAGTTTTACCCAACGGAGCTTGCCTATGCCGGCATCGGCCACTCCTAAGGCCAGATGTGGTGGTCTCTTTATTACGGAGGCACCTAATAGGTGGGCCACATTTGCCTGCTATGAAGGGACAGATAATTTAAATCCATGCTTCTTCGGAATTCCAACCGGGCTCTTCGGTATCGCAGTCAGGCTCCCCTAACCATTATACCATCTGGACAGCGCTAGCTTTATGATGGTGCATAATTTTACAGGCGTCCCAATTATATGTACCAAGAAGCATAAATATCGAATTTTTACTTACTTTTACTTGCGTAATCAACCGTTTTCCTGTGGTTCCTTTCTGTCCTTGGTTCGAGAAGCTCTTTGGTGACAGATTTGCTAGTTAATCCACCGTTGACAACTCCAAGGGACTTCGGAGGTGCTTCTTGGGTGCATTTGCGTCCAGTCATTTTGTCCCCTCTTTTGGCGTCAGTTGACGACTGGTTGTTGGCGCAGCTTTGCTTTTTTTCCGTTTCCTGAGAGCCTTTGGCACAGTCAGAGGAGGTTGACCGCTTCTGTTCCGCCCGCCGGGTTTTGGCCAACGAAAATTCATGACACGAGCTGTCCAGAAGCTTCCGTTTCTTTGCCGCCAACGGGCACCCGGCCACTCTGTCGAATGAAATAGAAATGAAATAAGATACTGATAGTTTTTATTAATTTAAAACATTAAAATTTGTTTTATGTACGTATGAGATGGGACTATATATAGAGCCACCGAAAAGTGTTGGGAAGGTCTGATGTTAGTATACGGGGCAATAATATTACTCAATATAACTTGAAATGTTTTTACTGCACATAACAACTCCACTGCACTTAACAGCTCCAGCAGCACTTAACATTTCATCATTAAATACTGCACACCTCAAAACAGAAAATTACGTCACGTACATATATGGAAGCCGTAACTTATTTTAATACAATATCAATGTCTTATTTTCATCTTAATTTTGCATACACAAGATGGCGTCCGAATTATTATTATGTGACTTCACAGTTGAAGGTATAATACAAGTCAGAATTTACAAATGTAGACCAAGAAACAGTAAAATATTTTAAAAAGAAATACAGGAAGTTGACAAATTGACAATGATCAAGAGTTAAAGGCTCATCTTAGCGTCAAGACACAGAATATTATAATCACTATCATTATGCAAAGAAAACTGTATACAAAAGATAATGCATATCAGTTACAAAACCAAGTCTTCAGTGTCTTCAAAATGTAATTCAAATAGGAAATCCCGCGAACCGCCTGCATGGTATTGGCTGGTTTCGGTTTCTAAATCTGAGAAGTCCCTTAAATCTTCGGTCTGAACGAATAATCGAAGCGATATTGTAGTTCAATATGAAAACAGGTCAATTGATCGATAGCCGATTGACCAATAAGTTGTTCGAAAATTTTGAAATAGATAATAATTGCTTGATAATTATTTTAAATAAAGGATATTTTGCATGTTCAATAATACAAACCCTGACATGATTTATTTTTTAAAGGTAAACAGCTATGCAGATTTAAATTAAGGCTTTCCTGTGTTAGAAGAAACAACTTCATAATAAACTTCCCTTTCACAAAATTTCTCGATATTAATAACTGGATGATAAGCACAACAATTAATTAACGTTATTTACTCAACACTAATGAACGTTATTTACTCTTTTGATATCATTCCCTCCATGCTGAAACTTTCATGCAGCAATTCTGTTGTTGAATGTTTCTGAATACTGAAACTTTCGTTATTTCCTGCATGTTAAACCTTTCAAATGCAAGATGAGTCTTTGAAGGGAAAAACAAAATTAGCTAAAATTTCAATCTACGTTCCTCCAAGGAATGGAAAATACTTTTGCTACTTGAAGATTTAGGGCTTATTTTTCATGAATCCTCCAAAATTAAGAGTTTTAATAAATTGAGTTAAAATAACGCGCTAAATAGCAATAACTAAAGGTGGTAAGGCAATAAAAATCAGCGTAATATGCATTAATTTGCAGAATTAATTTAGTTTTAAATATAGGGGAACTTTCAAAACTAGTCCTGCGAATTAATAAGTATTACGCTGATTCTTGTTTCCTTTCCATCTCCAATTATAGTTTTCAATAAACCAATGATAATATAAGTTTGAATTGTTAACTGATTTTATGTTAGACAAATGCGCTATTCTTAAATCCTTGAAGTTAACATATAACTTTAATATGGACTCGAAAACAGAAAATGGCAGGGCAAAAGTGTTGATTGATAGCACCAAGAGGTAAAAAGAATAAGTAAGTTAAGATCTTCTCAGAGATAAATGATTATCTACATGATAAAACGAAAAGCGAGAGTCATCAGAACTGTGGACACAATTTTCATCATTTTAAATTCTCGTTTTCCATTGTTATTGCTTTTGATGTTGAATCAATATTAGCTGGATTATTCATAGTTAACTACAAGTAGAGCTCAGTTTTAGTGAGATTCAATGCATTTTGTGTTGCGACAAAATCTATTATGGGTACCAAAACAATTCGCGAATTGAGCGACTGTAGGCTGATCGATTAACACTGAATCGAAATCTGACCATTGGACAAAGAATGAGTACTTAAATAGTTCCTTTGCCTATTTTTTGTGTGTGGTGTGTGTGTGGAATAATGTCTGACTTTGCCACTAAACTGATCAGTCAAGTCTGTTCTCAGTTTGTTAAGATACCACTGCTTGGTTGCAACATGGACCACTTTCCACTTCTAATTAAATAAATTTTGTTCTAAGAAATGTGGAATCGATTTAATCTCCATTTCTTCAGAAGGTATATGATAGCCACGGAGGCATGGGCCGTTTCTCTTCTCCTCTTGCTCACTAGACGAAAACTTTCTCCCGGCCTCCTCCTGTTCTTGAAATACATTATAAAATATAGCGGAAATATATTATAAAGAAACGTATTTATTCATTCGCTCGTCTTCTCACTATCTTTGCATAGATCAGTTTTGTGTATAAGCAGCATTGAAACAGAAAGTAAAACATATTTAGCTTTTCTGCTTAATTAGCGTTTCTGACAAAATTTGAGTGTAGCTTACAGCGTAGTATACGGATTTCACTTAACGGCATATGTTTTGGTTCGTTCAGGCGCTCGTTATGAAAGACTTCATAATGGCATATTGTATGCATAAAATACATATGAGACCATTATATGCATATGATAGGCACCATTGTATGCATAAAACAAGAGACTTGATGATATGCATCTAAAAAACTTGTTTTTACTATATACGGTATTTTCTCCCTCCTTTCCGCGTACCCGCGGATTTCGTATTTCAAAGAGGGCACTGCACATTTTTCAGGTCTCTTGCATCGATAAACCTAATGATCTAAAACTAGCTCAGTTTTATAATATTTGCGATTTTCTCTCACAGATTTAAGTTCTTTATGTTTAAAAATCAATTAAATGTAAGCTACTTGCTTATAAAAGTTGGAAGTGGTATGAAATGGGAATTATACTCACGTTCGGTGTTTGGCAAACTTCCCATTGACGTGACCAGACCCATCACAACCTCTCGTCGGGCAGCTGCAACATACAATACAGATATAAAGAACTAATTATGTTTTACATTTCTTCCTAATTTTAAAATTCATTTGAAAATAATAAGTATTTTAGGGAAGAATCATCTTGTTAGCATAATTATTTATTTTAAATGTTCTATGTATTCTAGATTATTCACAAACATTAGAAGAAAATTAAATTATTAATCTCTATAAAATACTCTAGATGTTATGGAAATGTTTCATCCTGAAATATCGCGAGTTACTCAAACTTTTGTTTCGTTCCTGTTGATAGAGAATGGAATTATTATTATATTCAGCTATTATTTATACTGTTTTAAAATAATGAAATATTTTCGTTTCATATTTCTATGGTTATCATCTCTTCGAAATTTGCCACTTTATTGTACAATAAATGCTTCTACTGTCAGATCTTGATTTTCATGATTTCGGTATAATTTTTGACGCCTAAGTAATCATTTTAAATATAGCTTTTCTGTATACAAAAAGGGTTACTCATCACAGCCAAAGATAAAAATAGCAAATAATCATATAAAATTAAGACAGAAAAACTCGTCTTGATTATGTTACATACGTTTGATGTTATTATGGCTTAGCTGCTTGATTTTGATTAGTAACTAATTACACGAAACAAATTTGTTTCGATGAAGTACAACAGAATACCGGTGAAAGTTGAAATAACATATATATATATATATATATATATGTATGTAATAATAAAATTCCGTATGTAATAAAAATTGTATAAATAAAAAAATTATAAAAAAATTAATAAAAAAATAATAAAAATTAGTCAGAATACACTTAAAATTCTAACTGTATGTTCTTTTCATTTTTTAATTGCTACGGTTTCTTATTTGAAAGTACGTGGAATTAAATCCACAGCCCCGTAGTCAAGTTGTTTCTCCCGCCTTTTCTACACGTACAGTTATACAATGTTCTGGAAATATTTAAAGCGAACTGGATTGGCTGACGAGGCTGACGTCATTTCTTGGAAGGTCCGCCTTTCCAGAGGCTATAAAAGGACTTTCAAAGGAATATCGGGAGGCATTTCTTTAATGCAACAATGCAGTAAACTTCATACAAAAAGTTATTAGTAATTCTTTTTTATTTACTCCGGATATCTGATTTTGTAACTGCTATTTCTCCTGACCAATAATAAATGGATCCTGTTTTTTAAACTTATCGTCTGATAATTTAAGCTACGACTACATCTATGGTTCTTCACCAATCTATTTATTCCGGACAAAAGCTGGTACATCACATGTATATATAATTAAAGAACATATATATATACAGAAAAGTTATAATATAATCTATTCTTTGTCACATTAAGATATATTACGTTAAATTGTCCGATCCTCCAATTTTAAGCGGTCAGCAGATCGCAAATCTTATCACAGGAGATCTTTATCTCTCCTGGCAAGATACCAACAATGAGACTTGCAAGTTTTTCGGCAAATCTTAAATATATTTTGTTAATTATAAAATATTTGTATATAATGTAACAATCACAGCGCTTTAAAACATATACGTACTTAATAATTCTTAATTTTTATCTATAATTTATTTTTTAATAATAATAATAGTAAGCATGCAAAATAGCATAAAAGGACTTCAAAGATAAAAATCTAGCGCTACCGCTGCTAAAACTATGAATTTAAATTTAGTTATTAATTTCTTTTATTTTCGATTATAATGAAGAATGAGACTCTTGTAAAATGAAGCTTATTAAAAGCTAATTCTTTAGAAGATTGAGATTAAACTATGGAAAAAATACTTAGTATAAGATTTAAATTGTAATGAAATTAATATTAAAAACTCAAAGTACTAAAAAATATGTAACAAAGAAAAATTAATTATTACTGCCTCCATGGAAGAAGGCCGAATTTTCAAGGTGAATTCGTCTTTTCCATAAAATCCACAATAATTAAGAAGTGATCGTGTTTCGTCTTCGTATACTTGAATAAAATTCTTTTCATAATGGGAAAGCAGCTAAGAAATATAATATGATTTGATTTAAATTAGAAATTTTCATATACATATATATATTAACTTTTAATTAGAAATTGTCAAAACACCAAGGATATTACCCTTCGTGTTTTGACAATTTCTAATTAAAATCCAAAACTGTTATATTTCTGAGCTTTTTTGCATTTTTAAATAGATTGTACAATTTTATACAGCTTACATTTTAGACAAAGGACGAAACTGAGCAGCAGCGTGATATATCTTACTGCTAGCAAAGCGAAGTGAAAAAAAGGGCTGCGCATTAAAAACAGTGATATTTGTAAATTTGATTTCATTGTTTAAATTCTTGATTTGATGTTGGATACAAGCTGTCATAAAGGAGAAGGATTGCATAAACAAGCACGAACGAATTAATTTGGAAAGACGCAGTCCAGAAAAATTGTTATAATGCATTTAGAACAGAAAGGGGAGATATACAAATTAAAATGAGGAACTATGGAACTATTGCTAGTGTAAAGTTAGTAATTTTAATTTTCTTTCATATTTTATATCTTACACCCACACACATACCTATATATATAAATTTGACACAATGTATAATAAATATTATTACAAATATTTACAAACATTTGTGACATTAATGCAGTCATTAAAATAAAGGTTCTGAATTCATATGTTATACACTTCGCTCTAGATCGATATTAATAAGCACATCGTAGCAATGAGTATTACATTTGTAAGGATTATGTTAATTTTATTAACAGTTAAATTTTGAGTTAAACTTCCTTTCCCATCGATTCTTACTTCACCTTACCACTTCCGGTCAGAACGTAGTTTTAGAATCACGTCTGAATGTTAATGAGGAAGCGGTATATAACCGCGAAGTTCTACAGTCTTAGAGAGAGATGTACCAGATATTCTGGCTGCACGCGCCCGCCTTTTCAGACTACTCTCTCGTAAGCTATTATTACGCTCGTCCGCACTTTAGGCCCTTCATAGCTTCGCACTCAATTAGCTTTAAGGGGCCAACTCTGTTAGAATTTTGATAGCTTCGGTTATATCACTTTCGTTAAGATTAGTCTCTTAAGTTCAAGCTTAAGTGTCGGCTTTATTGTACAACTCCAAGATGGAGTTTTGTTAAACTTTAGTTGGAATAATAAATGGTTATTTCCCCGTCCTTACTTGTTGTTTTCTATCTCATGAACTCAAGCTATTATTCGCTTACTTAAGGTTCTTCATTTTCAACTATAACTTAGAAATACACAACGGAGAATCCTGCAATTGGCGCCCGAAAGGTTGTCAACAGACCATGTCGTTGCAGTCCGGGAAGTTTACATTGACCCCTCCGACCTTTCAGGCCCCTCAGACGTCCACAAATCCAATGGAAGGATTTAGATTCATCGTGGAAACGACGCGTGCAGCCAGAATATCTGGTATCTCTCTCACTAAAACTGTAGAACTTCGTGGTTATATACCCTTCTTCCTCATTAACATTCAGACGTGATTCTAAAACTACGTTCTGACCGGAAGTGGTAAGGTGAAGTAAGAATCGATGGGAAAAGAAGTTTAACTCAAAATTTAACTGTTAATAAATTTAACATAATCCTTACACATTTTTAACCATTTTATGTACATTTTAATTTGTAGATAAAAATTATACTTCTCTTTTTTTATAACATGTATAGTAAACCGTCTTATTACGACCACCTCTGAAAGTGACTTGTTTATCTGAGAACCATAAATAAACATTGGGACAGCACATGGATTTAATAAGAAGACTACTTTTGCAGAAGTCAAATTATTTGGAATCATAAAAATCAGCTTACTGAGGTTCACTAAATTTTGAGACTACACTCCAAAACACTAGCTAAAGTTAACCCAAAACTGTATTACTTTCATACAAATTAATTAATAAAGACTTCAAAATAATAATAATAATAATAATAAAAAAAAAAGAACATTTAAACCTTACATTTAAAGGTAATCATAAATACGTTGATATAGCTAGTAAACGAAGTCATCGTAATTCTAATCGCCAGATGTTGTGTCAGATTTATTTATCATGTCTCAGAGTTTTAGTTTATATTGTGTTCAGATATAAATAATTATGTACTACACTTAAAAGCCCATTAACTTGCAGAAAATTATAAATTTATTATTATTTTCGAGGGCGAAAATTAAAGTGCCTGAAATTTAAATAAAAAATTTTCCCTAAATCTTAATTAGTGTAGGAAGTACATATTAATATGCTCTTGGGGCCATTTATTGCTCTCTTTTGTTACCACGTCTCTGATGGAAAAGCACACTCTATACCTACTCAAGAACTCTATACCTGATAAAATCCTGCCGGGCGAAATTACGGCGAACCAGAGTTAGTTCATCTTTCCTCTTTACTGTTTTTTCTTTTGAAATGGACAGCTTCCTGGGCAAAATATAAGGCCAGCAAGGCTTCGGGCCAAAGTAAAAAGTGTTTAAAATAGGAGGAAAAGATGCATGTCGAACTTTCTTTTCCTGCCTCTTTTCTTTGGGGTCATTTAAAGTACTAGCTCAGATCCATATTCTTAACAGTCTGTGTTCTGAGATGCGACTCAAAACACAGAGATTCGCTAGATAAATAAGATAACCTCAGGTAGGCGCCTTATCATAAACTACTAGACAGACTTCTCAGAGACTTCTGGAGACGCCATATCACTTCTCCTGCCTAAAATGAAGTTGAGGTTTATGATTACGACTTTGCAGTTGCTTCATTGACGGGAACGAGTAAATAAATAATTAGATAATTAGTACTACCCGTTTTATCGCAACCTCAAATCTCTGCATATGTTCATTCTACTGACTAAAAAGCAGAGTGCCTTAAGTACTCGCAATTGAGAGTTCAATTAATTAATATAGTAGTGAAATGCGCGTATAAATTGAGAGCTCAGAGGTTTGATTTCAAGGTAACGCAAAATATTCAGAGTGACGCTTAAATGGAAAGAACCCGAACCTCATCTTGCAATACAGATAGGGCTACTTTTGTATCTTATCAAAAAGGAAACGCGTCCGAGGTTAAGTTAGAAAAACGATGCGTAAAAATAGATAAATGTCAGTTTTGATTTCAGTCATTAAATATTTTGATAATAAGTTCAACATGCATTTAGTTTTGACAAAGCCTGCTTTAAATTCCTAAGGATTTTCTCTTATACCACGGTTGCTATTTATATTTCTAGACTAATAATGAAACAAAAAATGCTTATTATCGAAATTGGTTTTATTGCTTTTCCAAATATTCTCCATGAAGAACAATACAATTTTGCATGCCTTTGAACCAATTTTTGCAGTACATTTTTCACTCCCATTGAGGTAACTCTGAAACATGTGTTTTGAATGCATCAACCGCTTCTTTGGGTGTCGCCAATTGCTAACCACGTCAATTATTTTTGATATACGGGAGTAAAAAAACGTCATTGAGTGCCAAATCAGAGCTGTACTGTGGATGTTCCATCAATTCGATGTTTTGGTCCGTCGAAAATTCCTTTGTTTGAGCAGATGTGTGAAAGCTCGCACTGTCATAATGAAGAATGATTCGCCTCTTCTGCTGTTTTCGAACTTCTTCGATGAAGTTTGGTAAATAAATGTTTGTATACCATTCAGAACTGACCGTTCTGCGTTGTCCTAACCCCACTGTCGTCACGTAACTGGTAATGCCGAAAAAACAGGTCGTTGGCTCGTTTTGGAAGACCCATACAATCGACTGCTGTTTTCTTTCGGGCTCATATGCATAGATCCATGATTTATCATCTGTGCAGTTGTTAGACACAGTCTTTGATGCACCTTGAACGTATTTTTTCAACATTTACTTGCACCAATCGTCAAGAGCCTTTTTTTGAGCGTTTGTCAGATTATGCAAAATCCACCGCGAAGAAATCTTTATTACGGTCAAATGTTCATGTAATATCTTATGGGTGCTTGTCATACTAATGCCCAAAGATGGCTCAATCTCACGGTATGTCACATGTACGTTCTTGCTTCATCAGTTCACGCACAGCATCAATATTTTCTGGCACAACAACCGAGGTAATGCAAAAACTTTTGGACAATTTTAATGGAATTCGTTCTGAAGCGAACGGTCGACCACGACTGAATTCGTTATACCAGTTTTTTACAGTGCTGTAGGATGGTGCTTTGTTACTGTATAAAGAATTAAGTTCATCGAAGCACTGTTATCTTGAAAATCTGCGTCGAAAGTTACGAAAAATAATCGCGCGGAAATGTTCACAAGTCAATTCCATTTTTTTGCCTAGGATGAATTTTTCAGTTTACTGTAAACAACACAAATCACGCCAAAATGGTAAAATATTGTGAAGAAGTTATGGTTAAAAATATCAAACTTTCGATTGGAATCGTCTGCGGTCGCCCAGCAATACTACTGTTGTCAAGCCAGAAATATAAAAAGCAACCTTCGTAGTTGCTCTACTCCAACGAGTTCTCTATTGCAGTGAACGTAAATGATATGTCTTGAATTTATCTTCAGATGCATCAGAATTTATAAGATATATTATATTTTCAGCAATTAAACTGTATGAAATTAATACTTTATCTTATGATTTAAATTGTATATATAATGGACGTTTTTTGCCTTAAAACTGAATTTATGTTTCATTCATATTAATATTCATTATATGCGCATAATAAGTTGAATTTTTTTAGAAATAAAAATAGGTCATGTACATCACAATTTAAGTGCAGCTTGAAATTCTTTCAAAAATAAATCCGTGAGAATTTTATAGGAAACAAATTCTTTCCAATGTATTTCCGCATTCGGTGTTCAGAATTTACATTTGGCGCATTACGCAGTCAAAAGTAATAATATTGTTTCTAATTTATAAGAAAAATATTTCGTTTTTCAGGCATTAAATTACTCAATTATTTTAATTATTATGCATGTTTTAAGATAAATATTTTTGTCTGACATTCTTTAAATATGTTTCGAATTTATTAAAGGTTTATTTAGATGTTTTAATTAAAAATTCCGTTTTATTGAGCATAAAAAGTGCCGATTTAGATTGACGTTTTTCTTTCAAAAATTTAGTTTAAGAGTTTTAATAAAATTCACCTTTAATAAATAAATATCTTATGATATTTTTAATCGATTACAGATACACGTCATCTTATAGCAGATTATCAAATTAGAATTCAATCATTTATGTTCAATGAAAGTGCTTTCTAATTTCAAATTTCGAAATTATAATTTCTTTGGGGTAATTTTTCATCTATCCAATCGATTAGATAAACGCAGAATTATCGGGACGCTTCGATACGTGTTCTGCCTAAGACGAGAAGGAGATGAGATATTTTCTTTTAGAATAAAAGGTGTTTCAAAAAACGTATTCTGAATAATGAGGCTGATTTGATTTTATAATGCTCTTCAGCGATTTCAGATTTTTTCCGTTCTTATGTTATTTTGTAAGAATGAAGTGCACAGAATCCAACATTAAGTGCATAAATTTCAAATGTTCCATTGCTTAAAAAGTATCGATGTTATTAAATAATGAAGAATCTATGTATGCATGTTCCTCACATTTTGGAAAAAAGGTGCCGAACTTTCAATACAAATAATAACTTCACCCAAACATGAGCATCTCAAAGCGCGAAATTTGAATTTCAAACTTTTTAACCCAAACGGCTGTTATAGTCTAAAAACGGCATTTTAAGTTGAATCATTAAAAGCGTTATATCACTTTTCAAATTGTTGCCACCAAGTATTATCGACCTGCATTATATTTAAAGAAAAATCTGCATAAATGTATGTATGTTTCCGGAATTGGGAAAAACCAACAGTATCTAGAGCCATGAAACTTTGAATAACGTAGTCTTCTACTCAAATATGAGCATCTGGAAGCTTGAATTTGGAATCTGGAGTTTGCTTTATTGCATATTTTATATTTTGTAAATCTTTAACGAATTTTTGATTTAAATAACTCAAAGATTTCGAAGTGAGCAATGGCAACATTGTACGGGAAAAAACACTTTTATCTCCAACGCGCGAGATTGTCTATCGGAAATTCTAAAGATATGCTGTTTTTAAATATTTTTAGTCTAAAAGGGCATTACCCCAAATGCTCTCGAAACGTGTATGTGTGCAAATGAAAAATATGTCACTCTGGGCGTAATATAAAATGTGAAAGTTTTCAGAATTTTTAAATTATTTATTTCATGTTTTGTGCGCAATTAATTACATTTTGATTGACAAACTCAAAAATCTGAAAGCAGTACGTTATCGCTCCAGAAAAGCGTAAAATATTTATATTTCAACCAATAACCAGGAAACTCGTCAGTTTAACGAAAATTTGTTGCCACTTCCTTAAATAAGATACTTTCACGTGCCAATGCATTGCCATTCCGCAAAGCATAAGATATTGAAATTTTACTTTCAAATCTTTGTTATTAATCAACAGACTGTGCGATTTAAAGGCAACAACCGCATTTTTAATTTCTATTATTATTAATCACTAACTAGACCCAACATATTACACTACCTGTACACATTAAAATCATTTATGTTTTTTCTTTTTTATAATAACTGTTTGACGCAACTGGCCGCTGTTCTAGTGTTAATTAAGACGAAGTAAATTCTTTTGAACAAAGCATAAGTGGTTTCCGTGAAAGCTGAAATAAAATTTTATTGGTCTATGGATAAAATTTATAAATAGCAAAGAAGAGAGAGAAGCAGATCTGCGATAAAAAAAGATCAAAATTTTTTATTTCAACAAAATGTAACAATGTAGCCACAAGTGTTTCAAAATAGAATAAAACGAAAAAATGCGTATAAAAGAAAAGCAGTTCCATTTCCACTGAAAAGATCGGATTCGTTTTCTCAGTAAAATGTTATCTCTGGCTAAATATAGGAATTTACCAGGAAAAACTTTCTTTCATCTAACAAAATTTTATTTTTAAGTTAAGCTAATTCCGTACCAAGTTAAATATCGATTTACATTCTTTTTATGCCGAAAATTACTTCTCTTTCTGTTATTTAGGGAAAAAAAATTTTTCTTAGAACATCTGCAAAATACGTTGACTGGCGCAGTGAAAGCTGATAAGCTGAAATTTAAATATGCTCTTAAGAGCTTATTCTCTTATTGGATTTCCGTAGCATTTAGAAATTTAGTCCTTGCGAAGCTTAAACAAAAAGATTTCATTGCTTTGTTGTAAATTAATTTAACTCATTACCACCTTTCCAGAGGGTAAACTTGTCTTTTACGTGTTTAATCTCCTGGAATTTTAAAGTTTTATGTTTATGTTCATGTACTATCTTATTGGTGATTGTCATACTAATGCCGAAAGACGGTTCAATCTCACGGTATGTCACATGCACGTTCTTGCTTTATCAGTTCACGCACAGCATCAATATTTTCTAGCACAGTAACCGAGGTAAAGGAAAAACTTTTGGACAACTTTCATGGAATTCGTTCTGAAGCGAACGGTCGACCACGACTGAATTCGTTATACCAGTTTTTACAGTGCTGATAAGCTGTTTTGAATCCCTAGATTGCGACATAGATAGGGTTATTCATAATTCCGTGACATACCTAAAATTTATGACAAATAATTGACGCAACAAATGCCAAATTTTGCCTACACAGGCACATTCACCAAGGTAATTTTTATATATTTCCCATAGACTCCATGTGCCTACCTTTGCTTATATGGTGGACATCCATCAACATTTTGTTCCTCATACATACCAATATATTCCAATAAACAAAAGCCAGAACGTCGGTGGCAGGTTATAAAGAACCTGTACGGGGAGTAGAGATACTAAGAAAATATCCTTGATAAATGCAGTCAAGAAAACATCAAAAGAGAAAATGTGAAGATCAATGGGTTCACAGCAGTAACGCATCATGCGGGCATAGTATTCACCTCGGTAAATTTTGATTAAGATACTTTCATAAATGACATTTGTCTCTGTAGTAAATTTTGATTAAGATACTTCCGTAGACTGGCTTGATAATGGTATGTATGGCAATGAACCAAATAATTGTTTTGTTAAAAGAAGTAACCATCATTGTTTTCTTTCATCTGTGGCACTAGACAGCGTTCCAGAATATACAAGTAAATCCTCTCAATGATGCGAAGATGTCTACTGTGTGAACATAGTGGATACAATGAGCAATAATGAAACACGAAAGGAAAACATAGTAAGTTTACCTCTGTTTCAGAGCAATAAAATTTAATACAAGTTGCGTGGTTTATTTGTTATGAATTTTTTAAATGATAAACGAACGAGGTAATAACCTATATATAAAACACTTCATAAATTACTGATTTAATACTGAATCAAATCTGTACAGTTTCTTCAGCTGCCGGCTAGATCATGAATCTTGACATGTTATTATCTCAGACACCCTTAGTAAAGGGATATCTAGGAACTAAAGATACCCACATATGCAGTTCATCTTACTCTCCTGATTAAAGCTTCATTTATCACAAAAATAAGATAAGAGAAGTTTTACGAGATCTTCAGTAATTTTTCTGGACTTTCAGACAAGAGAAGCACGGCATCACAATTCCATATCCCCGCAGATCGCAAGCTTCCAAGAACAGTTTGAAACTTAATACAATTTAATCAAGTTGGTTCATTCGCAAGTGACTAGTCAAAGCACATCAGGATTATCTGCTTTAGAAAAATGTGTAAGGAAACCCGCTGTTATTTACGTTACGCGAGGAGAAAACCGCGAAAACTCACGTGAGCGACATTTTGCAGGAAATCGAACTACCAGTGTTTAGTGGTTTTAAAATATACTTGCCCAGTATTTGGCACCAAAGGTGATCAAGAACATTTTTGGGATTTTGTATTGTTTACATTTAATAATCTTCATTAATAGTTAAGTTTAATGTGTAAAATTCAATAATCTTGTTTTGAATGTTCTTAATGATCTGTTGCACCTGTCGGTCTGGCAGACATACTTGCAGCCTATTCAAATATTTCTTCAATATCTTTGGTTTTATTTTGAGAAATAAGAATTTCATTCTGAGTCTATAGAAAGTATTTCACAGTCTTCAAGATACAAGATCTAAAATAATGTTATCTTTAGTTTTTAACTTAAGTGCATAGTTAAAATGCGTACTTTATTTATAATATTCTTATACGTTTTACATAGTTCTTTTTCTGGGTTTCAATGCTTTAAGTCTTAATCATTACCGAAATTTTATTTTAGCATGCAATTTTCCGTGACATCTTTACATTTTAAATGACTGTGAAGTTAAGTGACACCGAATTTGATTTTGATTTTATTCAAATTTTAAGTATCTCGAATTGTTTAATTCGAGCTAAATCCATATTAAATTGTAAAGGAAGAAAACCTATATTTACTTTTACTAAACTGCTTTAAATTTTTGTATAAAATATTAATATCTATATGATGAAATCATATATTAGACTTACCAAATTGTTTCTTGAGATGAACCTGTAAGAAAACAATACAACACACTGAGTTTTTTAGCGAATGAAATACAAGTTTAAATTATTTCTTTTATAAAATACTTAAGATTGCATATTTTAAAAGTTAGCTTACCTGGAGGACCTCTTGATCTCGTATTCGGACGTGAGTCGTCAACCTGTAAAGAAGTATTAAAACTCTTGGGAATAAAGCAAAAGTTATGATTGGCGATATCTTTTGATATTACACTGTGATGATGAAACATTAGTTGGTTAGATCAAAATACAGGAATTGATAATAGTGCACAAATCTAGATATGAGCTATTTTAAAACTTAATTTTATTAATTCATCGAAAGATTAAAAGTATTACAATAATAAATTATTATGAAAATATTGTTTTCAGTATTTTGTACTAAAATGTAAAATTTAAGGATGGCATTATTATGCTCTATTTTCTTTTAACTGTTACAGCTATGTACAAGATTGAAAATTTGAAGATAAAATAGCTGAAGATTAGAAATGTTAGTTAGCAGAGGAGTTGGATTCCTAATGATAATCTCATTTAAACTTATCCAGAAGAAGCAAAGTGGGTAATTAACATATATTTTGGAAATGCAAATGTAATTATGATGCCTAGACAACCACCTTTAAGAGATTACATGCAATGCGACACAGTGAATTTGTAAGTTTTGCTGTTGATATGACAAAAGCTTTCCACACATTTTTGAATGCACAAACACTTTTTGTTTGTAAAAATTTTTTATTTGTAAACATTTTTGATTGCACAAATGATTGATTTTAAAGGAGTATAAAATATTAATGAGCAACAGCTTACACTGAGAGATAGTTTTTTTTGTTTCATTCAAACTTTCATTCAAACCTCAAACTTGTTATAAGCCAAAATAAAAGCTCATATAAATATATTATTAATAGAAGATTACAGTTTTTGCACTTTTTGTTGAAAAATATTCTACTATTTTCAATACGAAAATGATGTAGAAATCTTAGAGTAGTGATTCAAAGGAACAATAACCAATACCTTCATAACGAAATCAAAATCCTTACAGAATGTCAAATATTTATCCAATAAAAGTGCATACGCCAAAAATATTTCCAAAATTAAATCTATAATCCTAAAAGAAGACCATTTCATTCAATGGAAAACATCATCATAAGCCTTTAAAATGTGTGCTTCTACTGTGAATAAAAATAAATAAAGATTTATAGATAAAAAAGAAAACAATTCAGTGTTCATAATCTTCCTCTGAGAAATATAGCAAAGGGTAAAGCTAAATATAGATTCCTTCACGAGAACAACAAAAGTAAAAATTTATTTCATTGTGTGAGATGAATTGTAGATGAATCAGAGCTATATCTGAATGACTACAACAGAAAGGGGCAATTTACTATCATGAAAGTGGACAGAAAGACTTGAAAACTTGGTTTCGAGTGTCTAAATAAAGTTTCAATAAAGCTTTATGATTATAATTCAGTTCTACATATAATGGAAAACTGAAATTAGGAAGAGTCGGAGAATGTAAAAATAAATTCTATAAAGTAGCAACTTACTCCTTCCTATAGATAGTCTGAAGCGCTGGTGCTAAAGAAGTACTGCACTTCAAAAAACGTTAGTGCTCTTGTCTTCCCTCAACTATCAACTAATCATTATTCATTAAATAATAATTATTAAGCTGCATAATTTCTATATTAATGTGTTGCGCAAGAGTTAATGTAAATGAAATGTTGTTGCTTAATTTTTCCACAGTCTCCTAAGTAAATCTTTCTCCGTATTTAGATTATTTTAACGTGAATTAAAATTTCAAATTTTGTTGGATGTAAATTAACAAATTCTTAAAACTAAGTAATTTGGCATTCACTTGACTAAAATGAAACTAGCTTCAGATCTGTGACTCAATTTAATATTTTTCTGGTAGTTTGAAGTTAAAAAAACTTACCGGTTAAACTGACAAGTAAATAACAAAATATTTGCTTGCAGACATGTCGGTTAAAATTTTTAATTCCCAAGTTTGCTTAATTTCTCCAAGAAACATTTAAGTTGCTCTTAGCATTGGATACTGGTATGAAAATTTATGAGGCTGAAAAATGGAGTATGACGTGAAAATTAACCAATTTATTTCTTCAAGAATTAAAAATCTTATAATTTTCAATCGAGTATCCGCAATTTTGTGAACGTCATTGTTAAATACGAATTTCATTTTGTAAGGATATTATTTAAATTAATCAGTTATTACGATTTTGGTCTTTACTATCTCTTCTCCTTTCCGTTTTCCACGAGAGTGTAAATTAATTAGCCAGCATTTAAAAGGTGTTTGGATTTTAAGACAGAGCATGTTTCTGGCTTCGTGCGCACGCTTAGTATTAGTTTCCTGCCAGCTCTGATAGTTGTAATTATTCTGCTTTGCAACCTATCGCTGCTGACACTTTGGTTTTGACTCTCCGAATAGAGGTACTCAGCCAGCTTATACTAATATTTAATTCTGTAGTCTTTGACTGCTGTTCCAGGTTTGATTAAAATTTGACTGTTCTATTCAGTTGCATTACCACAAGCTATGACTGATATTGTTGCGCAAGAGAGTGGGTTATGTTCTAAATTCTATTTAAATAAACCTTCTAGCGACTGTGTAGTTACTTCAGATATAGCGATAATTCGTTTTACGTCTGTTGTGGTTTTGGGCTACTTAATAATATCTTCATAACGAAATCAAAATGCAAGATCAGATCATGGAAATTATAATATTCTTACGTAATATATCCTCTGTTTTAGAAATAACGTCATCCAACCAGCTCTTCAGCCTAGTAATTAAGCGATATAATGACTAAGATGACATATATCAGAACAAAAGTGATCCGGTACATCCGGCTCTGCTTTGTCAAGAACACAAAGGGATTCTCGATAAAAGAGAGCTGGAATTTGGAGTACTTTCCTTGTATTATTTGACCTCAGAAAAGCGTATTTGCATGCAAAATGTAGATAAAAACCCAAATTTCCAAATTCATTAACAAAACTAAAATATCATAGAATTTTAAATGTACGATAAAATGCACAATACAAGATACTCTTGAAGAGCACCAGAAAGGGAAAACAATAAGGAGTGACTTGTAGTCAGTCACATAAGGCTTAAATAAGCACGGAAAAATAATATTTATTATATATGGAAAACACGGAAAAATAAATTTAATAATAATATATATATTAATATAATTAATATATATTAATATATACATATTTGTACCTCATTTGGAAGGAGAAAATAGAACTAAAAACAAAGATATTCATAGTGTTAAGAAAGTGAGATGCACGATACCTTAGAAATGCATTGCCTTCTAGGATAACCTTACATTGGATATAAAACTATTTAGACTATTAGGTAAGAAATTCGAAAAATCAGATTTTCTTTTACCAGAGTTCGAAACATGAACCTTCCAGCTGTTAAGTGGATGCATTTGCCACTTACACCTCAAGACGCAAGAGGATGCACAGAATAATAGCAAATCTTACATCATGAGTGAAATTACTGACATAATTGATGATTCAGCTTTGCGTATCTCTACTAAAGATCATTTTATGTGGCATTTATCCTGCCAAAATAAATATCTATATTACTTTTACTTGGCATTTATCCTACCAAAATATTTCACAAGTGAGTTTAAAGTACTTATGAAGCCACTAATAACAGATAGCTTATTTGTAATGTCCTCCAAATTTCGTTTTGTGAAATTTCTATTGAAATCCCATCCCATCTAGTAGCATTAATCCAACCAGTGAGGTAAAAGCTTTTAAACCACTTGGTGGCTGATGTGCGGCGGCTTTGCTTTTTATGTGCATATAGTGCATATAGACTGGATACCTAGGAGATGATTGATTTTAATGATTGCACCACATGTTTTACTAATCATATGTTAGAAAGAAGATAAATAAAAGGAAAGGTATTTATTCCAAGAATATACGGAAAACTGGAACAATTCCCAGTTCGCGCACCCCAATAAAATGTGGGAATACCGAAAGGTAGAAAGATTGAAGCAACACGAAGAAGAGAAAAATAGAAAGCGAGCAAACAAAAGACGATCTGAAGACTAAATCTCGGAGGGAAAATGACTATCGAATAAGAAGATATTCTCAGAAGGTAAAATCGCAAAGGAATTGAAGCAGCGTGAACAGGAGTAAAATCAATAGCATGTATACATTTACTGAATACGTTTTATTAAAGGATTACAAGGGAGAAAAAGACCAAGACTAAGCATGTTAAGTATAAAACTTTGCTCTTTTCAATTCATCGATTAATAAACAAACTGATATTCCTGTTTTTTCAGCTATAATAATTTCATGTTTTCAGTTTTTCTGAAATTTACCTTTTAAATGGGTTTTCTCTATATATGATGTTTTCACGTTTCTTAATGTTTCTAGTAATCAAAAGTGCTTTGCTGATGTGTTTTTTTTATAGTGGAATGTTCTGGGTTTTATGGCCTTTTATTTATTATCATTTCATGGGTTTCCTGTAATGAAGTGTTCTTTGTGCAATGAAATACTTTTCCATTGGTATGAATATCACGTTGTTTAAAAAGAATGGCCAAACAAATTTTCAAAATTTAACCTGAATTAAATCTAGCGTAATAATTGTGCCTGCCAACACTTGTAGTCACGACTGAAAATTTCCCTAGAATGTTTTATTTGAAGTGTGTGAAGTATCCTCTGTTATTTTCTGTATCTTTTGTTGTGTCAAGAAAGAAAATTTTAGTTTAGATTTCAGATTAAGAACTTAAAGCAATGATCACAAGATACCACATTTGATGAACAGAATGAATGAGACGAACAGAATGAATGAGACAAGGATCATTTCTAATTACATGTCTGCCCAATCATGTTGCAACTTCAAAGTACTGTGGCTTCGTATATTGTCGTAATGAAGTATCAAGCTATAGTACCGCCATTCTTTCACCGATAAGGTTTCTTGAAATAAACATCTTATCTCAGCCTTAAATAAGCACAATAAAATTTCACTCTACATTTATTGACTGCTCGCCTTGTGGATAGCTAATGCTCCTTGACAATTTTTTTTATACTAAAAATAGTCATCAATGAAGATTTGTTTTACTTGTAACTTTCTTTTCTGGCTTTTCTGATGTTTAGCGAATTTGAAATTCTCTTCTGTGAGGCTTGTTACCTCAGCTCAGAATGTTAGTTATGAATTTTCATTTTCTGTGATGACTAGAAGAAGATTTTTAGACTGAATTTTAGTTGCAAAGGCTGAAATTTAATATGAGTATTTTTCGGCCACCAGAGTCGTCTGCATGTATGTGAGATCTTATTTCGCAACGCACAGTTCGCATGCACAGCTCGCAATTTGTTTTTGCATTCTTGCAAACGCTAACTGTAACTTTCACGCTTTGCTTTTTGCTGTGTTGTGTTTACAGTCCACTCGCATTGATGTATTTTAATGTTTATTAATTTAAATTTAAGATACCGCTACGCTACAGTATTCTTTGTTGAAAGAATTCAAGGATTTAGAACGTTATTAGGATTTAGAACGTTATTAGTATGTTTTTTGAGATATTTAAATACAAAATAACTCGATATAAAGATTCCTAGGGAACATACCAATAATAATTTAAGTACTGCATTCGGGATTTAAATAAAAAGTAAAACTACTCTGAAGTGAATACAGAGGAGATTTACTTGAAGACAGTTGTCAAATTGTATTTGGTCTAATACAAAATGGTCTACTGTTTTTTTCTAGCTACTGATGAAACCAATTGACGCATGAAAAATCTCTAAACTATTCATGCTTTGATCAATATCCTCAAAGTTTCATAAATTAATGAAATGCTGGAAAATCTGTTATTTAATAATACAGATAACAATAATATGAATACATAGCGTGATGATGCTCAAAACTTTCCCTTTAATATCACATTTAATGTAATCGCTTAAGTTAAAGCGAAACTTACAAGTAATATAAGGTTGTAAAGAGAATATTGTTCATGAATATTTTCTAATGATCATATATATTTTAATCCGGTGAGATTATTATTTAATCAAATATTAAGTAAAATCATATATAAGTAGAAACTACAAAGAATTCTATACTAAATGCTTATTTTACATAAGAATAATAGTCGAAATAAAACGCATCGTACGCAGCACGATTAATCTCCATACCAAACAAGTCTTTAAAAATATCAAAAGCGTAATATTTAATATTAATTTCTAAAAAAATGTATCTTTTAGTTACAGTGGTATCAAAATTAAAGGACGGTGAGAAAAAATGTACTCACAGAGCCAATGTTTCAACTAATGCTCAAATTCTGTAATTATTTATGTTAACTTAATACAATTTAACATAAGCCTGCATTTCATCGCATATGTTAGCGACGGAAATAAGCAAATTCGCTGATTGACAATGTGGTTTACAAGGACGTATGCTGGAATTTAGGTCTGTAGTGTTGTTTAAAGTGAATGTGGTTTTTGAAAGTGATCAGTATTCAGTAGTTATGGCTCAAAGGCATCACTTAAGTGAAGGTCAAAAGTGTCGAATAATTAGTGGAATCGATGGAGGTTAAACACAAATGGAGGTCGCCAAGATTTAAATGTTTCTCAAAATGTCATATTAAGAGTTTGCAGCCGCTTTTTGAGCACTGGATAAGGCTGGTCTAGGGCGACCAAGAACGACAACTGCATAGGAAGATTGTTTTCTGTTGTTGCCAGCTAGAAGAAAGAGATTTGGTTTTAGATCTTCAGGCTGCCACAGGAACTCGAATCAGCCGTTCTTAGCAAGGCTGAACTGTAGGCGAGAAAACCAATGATTTGTGTCCCACTCACTCCAGCTTCCACAGAACCACGTTTAAACTGATCCCGTCTTCGTGTTCTATGAAACCAAGTCGACTGGGCCAGAGTATTGTGTACTGACGAGTCGAGATATAGTTCTAACAGTGATTCTAGACATGTTATGATCCGGAGAGAGGAAGGAACATGCAGCTTTGCCTTCCCTTGTTAGTGAAACATCCCATTTACGTTTAATGGTTTGGGGAGAAGTCATGAAAAGTGGCCGCAGTGAGCTGCATATCTTTCAAACAGGTTCTGCAACCGCTCGGAGATATGTTGACCAAGTATTGGAACCACAAGTTAGATGGATTGTTTAGGGTACTGTTGGCCCAGAGCTTTTGTTAATGAATGACAATGCTCAGCCTCATCGAGCATATGTGATGTCAGAAGATATCCCTCGAATGGATTACCCACCTTACTCACCCGACGTGAAACCAATTGAGCATGTGTGGGATGCCTTAGGGCTCCAAATTCCTTCCCGGATCCCCAAGAAGCTGAAAATCTTTTAGAAGAATGGCATGCAATTCCACGAGACTTGATCAACACTTTGGTAAAGGTCAATGAAATCATGATGCGTTATATATATCTGTTCAAGGTGAATGTACACCATATTAAAGAAAACAGATTTCCATAAAAGGTGGTTTAATTTCTCCATCATTTTCCAATTTCCATAAATTTGGTTTTGGTGTCAATATGTTTCGAATAATCAGCTGCTAAACATTGTAATTTATGTTAACTAATGCTTTTGTACAAACTTTTATTAATAGTTTTTATTATGTATCAGTTGCGTTTCATTTCTTTCATTATCCTTTAATTTTTATGAACAGTTTATTTTAAAGTATAAAACATATTGTTTTACGTTTTAGTTTTAATAAATGGGCTATAATGTTAGCATGTCTTTTTTTACGTTGTCTAACACTATAGTGCCTATGACGCCTCATTTTGAAAGAATCGATGCCCTTTCAGATGCCATCGGTAAAAAAGTGTTCGCCATCTAGAGGAATGGAAGAGCATAAAATATATTGTTTTTCATTAAATGTCCTACTGTAAGTTGTTTCATAACCTACGCTCATAATAATGTTTCGAATTTAAGAAATATATTAAAAAGAAAAATCTAAATAGAGAAGTTACTGTAGAAATGAAGTGTATTTTAAGATTTTAATTAAAAGCTTGGGAAGAATTTATGGAAATAAATATTAGGAATGGGCCATTTTGAAGCGTAACATTTTCCTTAGCTTAATAAAATTTCGAGATTCGAAAATTCTAATATTCACGCATTGATTCGAATCTTTTGAATTAACTTAAGAACACGTTGAACTTTTTAACTCATAACTTTGCAAAGATTAGTTTTATTGATGTAGAAGTAATCCTTAAAAAATGTGGCGATTGTTTACAACTTCAGTTGAACACGATCACTATCTATCGTGTCGTTGCGAATATATTAATACTCTACTTTTAACTTTCATGATAGAATTTAACTTTGTATGTTTATTTTTTATCTATGCGAAGTATTGAAATAATTTTTCTTCTATAACACTAGCTTTTATTTTAAAAGATTTTGAAAAAGGAAAAGAATTATCCAAGCATTCCGTAGTTCTTAAGTTATGGTAAGAAATCGAACCTCAAGATTCAAGCGTTTTCTTTATTTATTTTCCTTTGTAAAATTCATTTTCCTTTCTGATCAATAGAGGTACTTTTTGAAAACAATATAAACTTGTTATTTATTATAAGCATATATGCTTTAATTAAGAGCTTTAATATTAAGGGAAAGCTGATTAAAAGGATTCTAGAACCTTTAGGTTTCGAATTCAAAAAAATTAGGACTCATCCCAGCTCTATAAAATATGATCAGCTCAACAAGTCTACTCTAATTCTTAACCACATTTTAACAACAAACTACAATTTTTGAAACTAGTGTATCTTTCAGAGCATCGAAAATAATACAGAAATATCTGTATTCATTTAATTAATTTTAATTATTGTATCAAAGCATAAGTACTAAAAATACTTTTAATTTCCTGTATTTACTCTTTAGGCGTAATAATGTGAATTACGTATGTAATATGTTTTAACTAGGCCTCCAGATATGATTATATGAAAACTTACCTTGCTCATTTATATGAAGTTGAGCCTAAAAGAAAATAAGGAAAAACTCAGATTAGGCAGCTGATGTGATAAAAAATTCACAAAAATTATTTTACACAAATAAAAATAAATTATTTTTAAAGTAACTTATTTATAAATATACTTTTAAATATAATTATATTTTTAAGCTCAATATTGCATTTACAGCATGCATATAAAATGTAAAAGGCTAACTGAAGCAGAATTTTAATTCTTGGGAAATTATAGCGCCCATAGCGATTGCACGATAAACACATTTAAGGCAAATAGATAGAACCACATTAAAAGTAAAGATAGCAAATATATAAAAGTTCGACTACCTTATCAGATTTTCAGTTTGAATTTTAGTTATGCAGAGAGATTGTTCTTTTTTTTAGGTGAAGTATAATAAAGTTATCGTTTATTTGTTAACATGTTTTTAATTCTTAATTTACTAATTAAGTCTCAATTAAGTACATACACATTATCTTAATTTCCGTTATCTGAATTTCGTATAGTTAGAAACTCCATCTATCTGTATCTTGTTTATCTTTTTAGGTGAAGCACAATTAAATGTTGTTAATTTATTTTCATGTTTCTAATTTATAATTTAACACTTATGTTTATGTAATAAGTATTAGAACATTAACTGTATTACTTCATGTAGGTAATATGTAATAAGTATTAGAACATTAACTGTATTACTTCATGTAGGTAATATGTAATAAGTATTAGAACATTAACTGTATTACTTCATGTAGGTAAAAAAAAATAGCGCTATCATGTAATTTTAATTCAGCAGAAGTAAGCTATGCGTTTTTTTTTTTTTTTTTTTTTTTTTTTTTTTGTTTTAAGCAAATAAGAAATAATTTCTTCGTTTAATTGTTGAATACTAAAAATAGAAAATATATATGTTTACTTTTAGATCCTATGTCAACGAAGACGAGAATTCTGTTGCTTATTTTTATTAAAATAAAATTGGACAAATAAAATGTAACTTAATTTTTTATACAAATAAAACACATTTTAGCTGTTTAATTTTGTCGAAAGTGATGTATTCTGTATTTCGAATTTCGGAAGAAAAATTGTTAATTTTTTAATCCCACAGTTTTGGTTAAAATAAAAGAATTATAAAAAGAAACTAAAGTTTCCTCATTTGCGTAACAGGAACTTGAAATTTGGCCTATAGGAAAAAAATAGTTAAACTGAACATCCGGATATATGGAGTTCTACTATATTAACGCTTCTACATGACTATTAAATTAAAACCAAATAAATAAATTCTGTCACATAGTATGTATTTGCCAGTCGCACAGAAGTAAATTATTTTGTCTTTAGAATCTTGGAAAAATCTCCGAGAAAGATCGCTTAAAATGCACTAATAATTTTTACGAAAATGTATGTTTTATTCTAGGGCTTAAAATCAGTAATTAAATAAACTTATTCCTACTTTTACTTTTCACTTTTCCTTTCAAATTGATCTTTGCCCGTATCTATATCGTATGATGTGAAATTAGTTATATTATTTTTCCATTTTTTAAATTTATTTACTTATTTTCAATTTTATTTTTATTGAATTTCGTGAGGGCATTTATAATTTTAACTTTGATAGTATTAAAAATCTTACACGTATTCTTAAATAATAAGAACAAAGTTCAAAATAGTTCACTTACATCATAAATCCTGACTAAAAATAACTTTCGTAAATTACAGCCAAACTATTCCTTATTAACTGTCTAGTTTTCATTATCAACAATCAATAACAAGGTTGAGCATAAAGAGAAACAGACTCACTCACTCAAGCACGGCTGAGTTTCCGAGACTAAAGATATATTTTCATCATGTCAGTAAACAAGGAAAAGTCTGAATTTTGACTAAGACCGCGAAAGCAGAAATGTCGTCCATATAATTAAAATGCTCAGCAGTGGAATCCAGTAGTTGGATTCAGAGATCTTTTAGAGAATAAGACTTTTCTGAGACTTATTTTAAAAAGAATAAGACAAAACTGACAACGTGATCTGATTGACCTTAAAAATTACTTAGTAGGACTAAGAACATTTTCTAGGCCCTTATTAATCAGAAATTTTTTATCTTACTTCTTCCAGAAAAAAAAAATATGAACACTGCCTTTCAGAAATCCTGTACTAAAGCAGTTACGTAATTCTGTAATTCCGTAAAAAACAAAAGCAATAGAATCATAAATTTTGGATATTATTATAGTAATCAGGGAGATATTTAATGATTTTTATCATTGGTGTGCATTTTACGGACGTTTCCATCTCAAATGCGTATCTAAACTGATTTTGAAATCGTCTCATTGTGGGAGATTTTGAGTTCTGGAATGTTTATCACCTGGGATATTAGTGCGTTTTGATTTTGACAAACCCCATTGTCAAGAAGAAACCAAACGTTAGATTGCAGATGGGAATGGGTATGATAATGGACCATCTCGTAAACCATTTCTCGATATATTTCTTGCTTAGGTAACTTTTTACAATTTTAACCCAATGAGAAGACGTTCATTTTGCAGCCATTCGTCTTGCTGCCATCGACTATTTCAAAGCGAATAAAAATGTTTGAGGGTCATCATGAAATGTTATGACATTTGTTTCTCAAATTGCAAATAAATAGTGTTGTAATGCAATTTTAATTGAGCAGAAGTAAGCTGCGCGTTTTGTTTTGTTTTAACAAAACAAAACGAAATTCGAGGAAATAAGTTTAAATGAAATACAGAAAAAAATGCGTATAATTTAATATTCCGTACAAGAAAGTCATGTGGTGTACACATAAGATTTTTTTTATTCCATGTGAAATACCTTACAAAACAGAGAAGTCGTCTTATGAAATAATTTCTTTATTCGATGTGATAGATTAATTATAATTGAAAAGAGTACTAGTTTTGTAAGTCCGTAATATTTTGAAAAGACTTAAAAGATTTGCATGTCTAGAGCACGCAGAATACTTCTAATAGTGAATTTGTGTCTGAAATACCATATCTATCAAATCGTAACATATGAACTAAAATAATTGATATGCATCATTATAACTTCTGAAGATATGAAACAAATGAAAATTTGGTTACATTTGATTAATAGACACTGGTTAGTTAATTCAGAATAGTATTTTGCTACCCATTAATTTGGATATTTGCCGTATAGTAATTCAAAGTGAGACTCCTCCTTCAATTTTCAGTACCTATTTCTTCTTTCCTTAAAACCTCATTCATAAAAAGCCGTCTCGACAGCGACATTTCATATAATTTTAGCACCGTTCGACAAAACGAACAATGCTAAAATTATATGAAATTCCGCTGAAGGCTAAATTCCCATTATCACATATAATTCTACAAAATGATAGGCGCAGGAGGCGAGCAGTTCCAGTTAAGACTGCAAGCAGCAACATGGCGGTTAAGATTGTTACCGATCGTAGTGTAAATGTTTGGCGCGGTTACAGAGAAGTGATTCAATAAAAGCTTTTGTCGCTTCATCTCGTTAATCTGAGAAGATGGGTTGCCATGGTAACGATCCTCCTTCGCCGTTCGGATGCCAGCCTGCTTTTACAAATTTCCCTCTTTATCTCCGTAGATCTAGATATTCGACTGCATTTAAAAGTCAAACTAATGAAGGAAGATAGCAGAATGGAAAACTTCTCTCCGACCGTTTGCAACATAAGGAGAACTTAGTTCTTGCAAAGTGGCGAACGTTGAGAGAGAGAGAGATAATTTCCTAATTTCGAATTTAGAGAGCTGATGAAGGAGACAAACTCTGCTTCAATACGACGAATAAAGAGAGGATTATAAAAGATAAATTGCGAGAAAAGTAATTACTTAAGGAATTCTTAATTAACATGTTTATATTAAAGTAATCAATTTAGGAGTTTCTTTTTATAATATTCATAGTATTTACTTGTGATTTCCTTATTAATATGTATGTTAAACATTTATGAATTTATATATTAACATAAATATAATAAATACTTTATTATTTCTTTGAGAGGGTTCCAGATATTCATTTACATGCGAAATATATATAACATCGATATTCTTCATTTCACTAATTTAAAGTTACAGAGCCGTTGTCACAGAATGCTTAGAAATAGTTCAAAAATATTAGAGAATTAACTCCCCACTTGCAAATGTTGCGAATGATTTATTACGTAAATACTGAGACAACTTATTTCTTCAAATATAAAAAATAATTCTCAGAGTTCTAGCGCACATTATTCTGAATACATAAATTAAGAAGAAATACACCGGAAACAAGAATATATCATATTCATTAATACACACACCACGTAAAATTAAGGAAATGTAATTTAATATTACCATAGCAAATTTAACATACTTCTTGTAAAATATAATAATGTTTCTCTTATTTTATGTCAAACCGGAAGTTATTAGAAGATGTATTTCTAAAATGTTCTTCGTAATGTTTACTACGATGTTAAATACTATCAAAATGCTATAGTTTTCAATTCAAAACCAGGAATCATAACCACAAGAAAGGCACACATACACACCCCATACTCTATATTTAGAAGACACTTCTCTGTTTTGCATATTTAAAGAAATTTAATTATATTTAACAGAAAATGCCGCATAATATGTACATGCAAATTATTACACCAGTTACCTGCCATGGAATAACCTGATACCTGCCATGGCTACTTCCCGGAACTTCATAATAGCACATATTCTTATACACAAAATTTAGATATTTAATATTTAGGTACAGTTTTGAGACAGATGCTATGACAAAAGAAGATTTATTACTTTTTAAAGTTAATTTTGAATTCTTTATGGATTGCGTTCATTTAATACTGTATCATGTACTTTCTCTTTTCTTTCTGTATGGCTTAGTGGTGTAACGGTAGCACACTTGATGTGTATTCGAGAGGTCCAGGTTCGAGTCCCGGCGAGGGCATTGGTCATTTTTCACGTCTCTCACAATCAAAATCCGAATGACTTTACAGTGGCGCGCAAACTAAAAAAGGTGGCGGATGATGATTCATCACCACCAGGATTTGGTGATTGAATCCCCTAATCCCCAGTCGTCGCCCTTTAAAAGGAAGAGTATGTATGTATTATTTCTGCGTGCATTCGTGGTGAAACGGTTATCACACTCGGCCAGTATTCGAAATGTCCAGGTTCGAGTCCCAGCTAGGTAATAAGCTTGATAAACTCGTGATTTTACGGTCAAGATACTGTAGTATTTTCTGCACAGTTTTTCTTTTCTGCCGTTTTATTAGATTTTTTTCTGTTCTTGAAATGATTGTTGCAATCATTTCAAGAACAGAAAAAAAAACCTATTATAGCTTTTCTTTGCCTTGTTCTTGTTCTGTATTGTTAAGATTTGTGCCCTATTCGATGCACAAATCTTAACAATATTTCTTATAACAACATAATAATTCTGCTTCTATTCTTGTGTACTCACAGAATAATATTTCATTGGTATTTGTTGTTTAGTAGCATCTTCATTCTTTCTTCATTCTTTTACCATCTTCGTTGCTATATCAAAAGTCTTTGTTGCAGCCCAATTGTTCAGTTCTTTAACCCTTTTATGACTTTAACTTGAAACTTGCTTCATGTTTTCATGTTTTCTTCTTTTCGTTGATTCCTGGATTAGGCGCACATTTTAAAAATTTCATGCTGATTACACTTATAGTATAAATCGTTTGAACACGAGATTCAACCCAAAATGAAATTTTTTATTACGTACATGTGAGTTCGTGATTCAGCACGTGCTTCTACAAGTAGAGCTGCCATACGCAAGAAAATAAAATTTGCTTCGGATGGTGGTCGCTGACCTAAGCTAAATTCATAGGCAGTTGATATTTTGAAGATCGTTTCATAGGACAGATATATGCTAAAACTATAAAACGTTGATGAAAATTTATACCCGGTTGTATCTGAAGTTCGTTTCATCTACGGAAACACGCGGTAATTAACATATTACATAGTAATTAAACTTTTATAACGTAATCATTTTCGACTCAATATTCCTGTATGAGTGCTTCTTCTGCTCAGTATTTCTGTTTATGCTTTAATATGGTATCCTTATAACTAACTTAAATTCTCAGACCTTTTTTATTTGATCCAAAGATGTATATAAAATGTAACACATTGTGCGCCACCATACAAATAAAGTTCATGTTTACGGTAGCTATAATTGTTTTTATTAAGATATCATAAATATTCCCTATTGTCGTGTTATATATTTGTGAAATATAACATTACATTTATATCTGCTTTTTAGACCATAATTATTTTGTATTCATTTGGATATATAAAGTGCATGTGGACAAAAAATTCTATTGGACCCTTGTTCTTCTAGAATACAGAAATTACAACTTAAAACAAATTACCTAGGAAATTAAAAAAAAATACCTAGTAACGGCATTTAGCTGTTCGACTCATTCAAATAATAACAAATGTCGTAATCACATGCATTTTCGGCTTGCTGTACTGCAGTTTGGTTATTTAGAGAATTTTGACATTTACCATAATCGCATTATATCTCGAACAAGAAAAATTAATGAAAGCATGAGTGAGCATTCACTGCTAAGAGGATGATAACCCATTCTTGCATCGAAATCGAAATTTGGAATGAGAGGTGAATCTTTGAGTGATTTTTTCTGGTTCAGCTAGCCCTCCTAAAAGGGAACAAAAGATAAGCTGTGCAGCCCATTCCTTCAACGTCGAAGCAATATAAAGATTCATTCATAGATGTAGTAATTTGTCCTTAATTTGTGAAGAGAAGTGACAAGTTAGTAAGGAGGAAGACGGCTACTGGCTGCTATAAGGTTTTATAAACCACCGGGACACCTAAAACCATTACTCCGTTCAATTATATATCGAATTTGTTTTCCATAGAATACATGCAGTCGAATCTGAATGCATGTCATAGTATACTATAACCTAATACTACAAATGGTCTGTTAGGCTAATATATGTTGCGTTTATTTGGATTGAAATGGCGCTTAATGAGTTTTTTTACTAATATTATATGATGCATTTAATGTTTTGTATATTTTATAATAAAATAAATAAAATATGGTGTGCTAGTTGAAATAGGGACGGTTTGTTAATCCTATAATCATGGCATCAAAATAATCAACTTGGTGCCTAAGTCTTTTGCATAGACAGATCACAAACTAGAATTAAGAATAGCTCCTTAAAATATAGATACCTTAAAAAAAGATTCCCATTATTTAAGACTTCTTGCATTTGGTCCGCCTTACATATGATTTGGTGGTTAGTAAAATCTTTTGCCATATTGCTTGGTCCGGTTTCGAATTCCGGAGATGGTATGAATGATATAAAAGTACATTTTTTTTTACGGCATGAGGGGCACTTAAAATCTGTTGAGCCAAAAGTGCTGTAAAGGAGTTGGTAGCAGTGGAAGAAAGCTACGAAATGCTTCGACTCCGTCTCTGAATTATTTCAATTAAAACTGCGATGAAACTGCACGAATTCCTCATGAAATCTGGAAGATGCCCCAAGCCTTGGTTAATGATAGGTGCTCTATTCCCTTTGACTACAATAAATGCCTGTAACTGATGTGTAGACTTTTTTTTCGGAGAACATTTTTGAATGAAATTAGTTCATAATTCATATTATATATGTAAAATATTATGGAAACCCCCAGGCAGCAGCCTGTTTGTTGAGATTTAATGTACCAGTGGTTTTATCCACTCGATCCAACTAGGCTCATAGTAAAGTAAGCTGCAGTTTTATGATGGGCGCTACAGTTCTTTCTCTCAAAAACTCAAGTACCTATGGCTGACTGCATCGATACAAATTACACCGTTCTAAGCTCTAAGAAATTGACAGACACTTTGCGTATCATTCGCCCTTAGTGCTATCTTTACCTCAGGTATGGGCAAATTACGGTCCGCCGAAAGGATCTATCCGTCCCGCGAAAAGAATTTTAATTTGCCTTTCAGAGGCAAATTAAAAGAAATATATATTTATATATTAAATGTTCATCTCCTTTTCTACTTTGTTTAAATATTATTTTTTTCTTCCTTCTTTACAAAGGACTGATGATCATTTTACTTTCTCTTTTTTTATTCCACAAAACATAAATCGACGGAAATAGCAAGCATAGAGAGCTTTCAATCGGTAAAGAAAATCAGATTAAAGTGTTAAAAGCGGAAGTTCTTTATTAGTTATAGCTGTAGATTGGCACCAAGAAAAGAAGAAGGTAGAGTCTACCTTCTTTCTATGTCTCTTGGCCTGAAGACACAATATTACTCCTTAAAGGTGTTGTCAACAACCGTAATATTTCAGAATCAGGTTTTCCGAGTTTTAGTAAACTTCTGTGCTACAAACAAGTTTACAAGTTCTGTGCTACAAACGCTACAAAACAAGTTTTGCAAATTTTTTGCGTGCCTTTTTAATCTGTGGATTCTGAAGTGAAATTTGTTTCATTTTACAGCTTTACATACTATTATGTTATTCACATGGCAATGGCAAATTTGTATTTTGTCTTTTTTGACAAATTTTTGTACAAAATTTTGTAAAAATTTTTGTATTTTGTACAAATTTTGATTTTGCATTTTGTACAAATTTTTGTGTTTTGTCTGCCATGTGAATAACATAATAGCTTTACATACTATTATGTTATTCACATGGCAATGGCAATTTTGTATTTTGAAATTTTGTGGTATTGTGCCCTGCAATTCCATGGAGGACAACACATGCACATTTGCGGTCCCTTAGGCTTTTTTAGGCTATTTGTTTAGGTATGCATTTGGGGAGAACATTTTATGGGAAGCTCGTATTCGCATCGCTCGGACAAACCTCACATTCATCAAAAAGAAAAATCTTAAATTAAGAACTAAGTATAGCAAGTTAAAACATAAATGATTTTGAAATTTTCGTTAGTTTTTATTGCGTTTTGGAAGCTTAATTCTTTTAATTTAAAAACAAACATTGGTTTTTGCGCATTATGTATTATGCTTTAAGAGAGAATGGATATTTAAAAATAAGTTTATAAAGACATTTTCTCCATACGCACTTGTGCTTATAATTGTCAGAAGGAATCACAAGGTCCCGAGACCTAATCCGGGCAAAATACAAAGTAAAAGTTTCAGCAGTTCATCGTTTACGAACTTTCTTATGTTCACAAAATAATGCAAATATCTGAAATCTAGAAGCATATTCGAAAATGGAAATAAAGTGTTTTTGGATTAATCTCGTAACAGTTGTCAGTAATCTTATTATAGGATGTATCTGCAAATGAAGTTCGTAAAAATATTACTCTAGTAGCAAACAGAATCAAATGTTTGGGAAGAAAATCCTATAAAATATTCATTTCTTTTTCAAGTACTTATTCATGTATATTTAAATATATGTATACTTTAAATACGTAGAATTAAATAAATATTTACGGTTGTTACCTAAATGTTTCGCTACTATGAGGCGTTGCCATGGAAACTAAGATTATTTATGTTATGAAATTGACAGAAAATTCTCATTATTATGGAAATATTCATTGGAGTAGTCTTTTATGTTTTTGCTTTAAACTTCTTTTATGCTCCCATATATTTCGAAAATAATTACTTACGATTTTAATTTAAATTCCTTTTTATGAGTTTAAAGAAGAAAAATTATAGATTTTTGTCATAGTAGAATATTGAAATTTTTTGGTGAGGTTTTATAAAGCTGCATAATGATATTTTTTCCCTAATTAAAAATTAAATAAAATATAATTACAAATATCGAAAATTAGGGGAAATTTTAGCTCAGGTTTTGACAGGGTAAACAGTCAACAACTAGATTGCTATACGCGAGAGCTAGATTTCGGACGACAGAAATTTTGGTCTCGCTAATTAAAACCTCTGAATGTGGTGGCATGAAAAATGAGTATTCAATATTTGTATATAAATATAATATATATATATAATATGAAAAAGAAACTATGCAGTTATAACACTAACCTAAGATAAGATAACATAACCTAAAACCACTAACTAAAGATAATTTTGATGATGTCTTAGGACAAATTATATGAAATACGTTTACAAAACGTCGGATATGGCATTTGGGGTTCATTAAACGCTCTCGGAACGCCATTAACGAAAATTACGAAACCCTTAAGCATGCATAATGATTAAAGGCGATGCAAATTAGAGGAGAATCAAATGCTATTTACTCGACCATCCACAACACACTAAGGCAACTAAAATATTCGTATAATTTAATAAAATGGGTATATGATACTTTGTTTGATTAAAAAGACTGCAATGACATTCCGTTGTTGAACTGAATACTTCGAATCTACATACCGCTGTTTTATTGAAGGAATGAAAGCTTCGCATATGATCTCCGCTCTGTTGAATCATACAGAATACCCGAATGCTATTCCACAGTTTCAATAGAATAGCAGAATAAAGAAAAAACTTGGAAAAGCAATCCCTTAGATCTACTGAAGATCCATTCCATAACTCTATTGAAGAACTACTCCATGAATATTTTCGTCCATAACACTGTTGAAGAATTTTTCCATAACTCTTTTGAAGAATTTATAAGGTATTTTTCCCCTACGTTCTGCATGCTTTCGTGGTGTAACCGTAACACACTCGGTGCGTATTCGAGATGTGCAGTTTCGTGTACCAGCGAGGATATTGCACATTCTTCTTATCTTCTGCATCGAAAAAAAAACAACCTAAAGACAAGTGGTGCCCGAACTAAAAAGTGGTGGACGGTAATTCGTCACCAATAGGATTTGACGATCTAATCACCAGTCGACCTTTAAAGGGAGGCGGGGTATATAAGGTAGTTTCTCCTTCAAGCATGGCTTCATGGTGTATATTTAAAAGCATACTCCAGAGGTCCAGGGTTCTAGACGCGGTGAGGTCACTACACATTTTCACGTCTGTAGCTCCAAAATAACCTAATGATTCTACAACTGGAGGCCGAACTAAAAGAAGGGTTTACAATAATTCGTCACCACCAGGATTTAGCAGCTGGGTCCCTTAATCCCCAATCGCCCTTTAAAAGCGGTAGTATATAAAGGTACTTTCTCCCTCATTTCCACATGCCATCGTCGTGTAACGGTAGCACTCTCAGCGCGTATTCGAGAGGTCCAGGTTCGAGTCCCGTCGAGGGCATTGCACATTTTACACATCTTCAAAATAATCTAATGACTTTGCAAACTGTTCTAGAAATCTAACGAAATATTATTCCATAGCTCTATTATTCCAGGCTATGAAATAGCACTCTTCTATTCCATTGAACCATAGAGAGTAGCCGAATGCCATTCCATAGCTTCAATGGAATAGCAGAAGAGAAAGCTTCAAGTAGAAAAAAGGGGTTTTTAGCTTAAGTGAAATCCACAGATTCAGTGGGATAGAGGAATTTGTAGCTTCAATAGAATAGCCTTCCGCTATTCTGTTGAGAAACTATTCCATAGCTCTGTTGAAGAACTACTGTATAGCTATGCTGTTCCATACTTGTGTTGAAGAACATTTACAGCTCTGTTGAAGAACTATTACACTGCTGTCTTGAAGAACTATTCCATAGTAAATTTATCAGGACTGGTTTTCCTCTTTACTTGCTTTGGAAACATGAACTGTACTGACTCGGAACCGGGAGCTTACTCAAGCTATGTTCAATAATTTGTGAAGTAGACAATACACACAGGAAGGGTATACGAAACCCTTTATTTTTCTATCTTTACAGAGATTTCCGGACTTCGGTATACAGAGACCAACCACTTGTGGTCTGAACGTAAGAATATAAAAATATTAACTAAAACTCTAACTAAACTAACTTTGGATTAATATACAAGTGCCTACTTTAAGATTGGCCGATAATTAACAAAAAGCCGTATGTAGTACAGAGAGCTGCTAAAACTACGATACGTTTAAAATTATCAAGAGGATTAAACCTCTGGCCTTGAAGGCAACCAGCAAACGAGTAAAACTACTATGGCCAGCGGCACGCTTCTAATAACTCTTTCCTCTCTCTTGCTTGGCAAAAAGCCACAACTTAAGTACTTGGGGTTAGCAAGACAAATTTGCATAAATAAGTAAAAGCTTTTAATTCTGGCCGGAAGTAGAAAATAAGAAATGATAGTAAAGATTTAAAATAAAATAAACGTTAGTAAAACTTAGGATCCTTACAAATTAAAGAAATATTCCATAACTGTATTATTCTATAGCTATCGAACAGCATTCCGCTGTTCTATTGAAGCACTAAATGCTTCGCATATTAACATCTACAACATTCTAAAGCCGCTAAAATATTTCTATGATTTAACAAAATAGGTGTACGATGCCTTACTTCATTAAAAATAATATATTGCTGTTTCATTGCTTTTAACTTTTTTGTATCAGTGAAACCAGACAGTTTGCATTAGCTAGTTATCAATACCAAAATAGGAGTGACTTGTAATGTTACAGACAAAGAAAGAACACCACAGAAATACTTTAAAATATTTGTGCATGCGAGGAATGTGATATTCAGTTATTGGTTGACTTTCTTGTTTAATACACTAAGATTACTATGAAATCGTGTTATTAATATGATCACATTCCATATATCTACGAAATGGACATACGCAAATAGAATACTTCTGCGATGAAATCTTTTTCTGTCTAGATAAATATCACTTCTCTCAAGACAAATATTATTTTCTGTCAAGATAATAAAAATAAGATTCATTCCCAAATATAGCTACTACGAAAGATTCCGCGAGTTTGGATGCGAAATTTTCTCTTAGCTTCTTTATTTCTCGGAAATGTTTTCCATCTAATTTCCATTTATTTATCTATTCTAATTTTCAAGTTTTCTGTCTGAAATGAATCTTAGTAATGGTTATATTAGGCTTTTTTTATTCCTGCAAAGCACACGGCGGCTAGTTGTGTAAGGGAAGAAATGCCTTTTTGGAAGACTTTCAAAGTAGAACTGGCTCATATACACGTCCCACATCAGCAAAACAACAAAATTCAATCATCCAACTAGCCCGTTCTTGGGTTTGCACATAGGGGCTTGAATTACCAATATTCAGCAATTTGAACCATTGAGTCCTTAATAAACACGGAGGGAAATAAAGCATCGGTGAGTCTTATATTTGATTGAGTTGTCATGAAACAGATGTAACTTATATGGTAATAGTTGCAACAGATTTTCGTGTTTGTTATTTGATGTTTATTCCTTTTTGGACACTTTTCTTACACGCAATGAATTTTCCCTCAATATATAGCTGTAAAATGTACAAGGAAGAAATTAATTCATAATCGGTATTCTGACTATAACTTATTTACACTGAAACTCTTTGGATGCTTTTTTGGGTGTATTTTTGTTATTTAAATGAATATTTGATACCAATTAAAAATACAAAAAACTTTCTTAAAAGCATAAAAACCTGTATTTAAGTTAAAATTTTGTATATGAATAATTTACAACTTTAGGTTATCAAAATTAGGACTCTAAAAACTATAGCAAAAAACTTTGAAAATACTGTAAAAGTTGATAAGTCTTAAATATCTGGAAGCTAGTAACGTCTGTCCGGTTTCGCGTTACTCTGCATGTCTTTTAGAATAATAAAAGCAGACATATTTACAATTTATCGGCCGATCTTACTTTTAATACACAATAAAATACAAACCCAGATGAAGGTTTAAACCAGTTTATTAACACATCAGCCTGACAGTTACACAAAACTTAAAAATATCATAGTACGTAATCAACACAGCTTGTGGGAAATTTTAAAAAGTATTCAAGTTAAATTTGTCTATTAAACATAAAATATTACCTGCCTACTAAGCTTTGTCTCTCAGTATTTCACGAAGAGTAACCGGTTAGCGTTAGCTAACAAGGCTTCTCCCTCGAATTTATTGAATACGTTAGCTAATTTCCTTCTTGGCAGGAGTGGCAAAATTAGTTTTTTTTTTCAGAACAGCAAATGTTAATAATTAAGTACGATTAATAAGTGATCAAAGTCATTTCTTCGTAAGTTCTGTAGTTCGCCAGAAACAAAGCTTCTTCAGAGTTATCATGGAATACCCAGTGACGAAGCAGATGGGTATTATTCACAGGTTTCATGACATTCCAAACAAGACACTAGATAGACATATCTATAACAATATGATGGAAGTGCTCTCCAAGACAGTAATAACACGTTAGTAGTCGGAAATGGGTCACAGCTTAATATAGTGGTTCACAAGATCCTTGCGATCCACAAGATCATAGAATGTACATAATATCCTTACCCTTTCATCGGTTTGTTTTGATTCTTTCATACGACTGTCTGATTCTTACTTTTCTGATTAGAAATCTGTCTAATATACTATGCTTTAATGGAGGTAAGAGATCTCGGAGCATGTTGGTTGTAACAATTTTGAGTCTTTACATGCAAGAATACCAGGCTAAGCTGAGAACCAAGTCATGGCATGTTTCATTAGGTTTTATGTGTTGATTCTGCAGCATTTAAATTATCTATGTTAAGAAAAATTATTACGCATAGCAAATTCGCAGATTTACATATTTGCCTTGTTTCTTTATGGGAAATTTAATATTCCGTAAATGATTCTACGTTTTTCAGTTTTGCAAAATGTTTGCTTTTTTAAGCGATTATGGTCGTTCAGAATTTGTATTGCTTTAATGGAGGTAAGAGATCTCGGAGCATGTTGGTTGTAACAATTTTGAGTCTTTACATGCAAGAATACCAGGCTAAGCTGAGAACCAAGTCATGGCATGTTTCATTAGGTTTTATGTGTTGATTCTGCAGCATTTAAATTATCTATGTTAAGAAAAATTATTACGCATAGCAAATTCGCAGATTTACATATTTGCCTTGTTTCTTTATGGGAAATTTAATATTCCGTAAATGATTCTACGTTTTTCAGTTTTGCAAAATGTTTGCTTTTTTAAGCGATTATGGTCGTTCAGAATTTGTATTTAAATATTTCCGGAGATAAACAAATTAAAAAATTCGTCTTAAATGTTTGATACCAGAGATTCAATAACTTACTATGGAAATTCTGTGCCATACAATTTTTGTGAATTCTATGAAGTCTTCCATTACTTCTCTCATTGAGATATTAAATGTTTACTACACTTCACGGAAGTAAAGTTAAGCCCTTCAAAATGGAAATTACACATGTCCTGTAATTTCGTTTTCCCAAAACTGGAAAGACAGCCTGTGCACTGAAAATCTTAGAGGTTATGATAATGATGATGGCCTGAGAGCGCGGAAGAGTTTTCTGAGCAACTGGGAGTTGCGAAAGCCTCGGTATATGGCAAAGCAGATTAGCTTTTGTAATCATAAGTCTATGGCACATATAGTTTCTATGTGTATTTCTACTTAATACTAAAGTTTGCCATCGTCTATACAAGTTTAAGGAAAACTTGAAATAAGACAGTATACACGGTTGCTTAAGCTGAGCTAAAAGTATACTTGGTTGTTTCAGCTGAGCTAGATTTGCGTTCAAGGACTCTTCGTAGGCAATGAAAGCATCCTAACGGCTATAGGAATTGGAATAAGAATTACCTTATTGAAAAAAAATTCGAATACGCACGTCAACGAAGAATCCATGACCTCTAGCTATCAATTAATTTTCAAGTTCATTTATCAGATGCTACAAATTAGCGTTACTCAATCAGTGATGGGCGGATCGCAAGAGGTCCTCAAAGCTCGTTCTTATGGTACTTCCAACTTTCTACAAAGATAGACAAAGCTGAATTTCTCGGAATATGGGAATTACAAAGGGTAGTCTTCTATCGCATTTTCTACCAAGACTGACATTTTAAGAAATTTACTGCCAGTTATTCTCCCTATGAACTTATCACTCTAGTCTCAGCGAAAAAGAAAGATTTAAAGCCTATGATTGAGTTCACTCTTAGCAGCATACGTCCCAACATAGAACAGTTAGGCAAAAACTGGCAATCCCATCCATCTTATTAATGTAAGTAACAGTATTTATCTACTTTTTGCGAATAAGATAAACATTTCAAACTATAATAGCCTTGAATTATTAAAAACAAATTTCCTTGTGCTAATGTAACACCAATATAAAATTAAATGAGTTTTAACTATTTGTATTTTATAAAAATAAATATACTGGTCGTAACATACGCTAAAAAACTGCTTTCGAAGGGAGGTGTAAGGTGGTCCACAGAACATTCTAATTTATAATAGTGGTTCTCACTTGAAAAATTTAGAAAACCGCTGTTGTAAATGAAAAGTGATCTCTTTCTTATCTGCTTCTCATAGAGAAAATTCATTGATGAGGAGGCAGTTTTAGTCCCCGCTCAGTATTTTTTATTATACAATATGCAAAATATTTTCTCCCTATTACGGTACGCCTTCGTGGTGTAACTGGAAGCACATTCGGAGTTCGAATCTCGGCGAGAGCATTGTTCATTATTCACATCTCCTCCCCTCATAAATACCTAATCGCTCTCCAACGAATGCGTGAACTAAAATGTGGTAGAGGATAATTCCTGACTACAAGTACTTGGCACTTGAGTGTCCTACTCCCCAAACGGCATTTAAATAAGGGGAATATAAGGTATTTGCTCCATTCTTACTCCGTATCTTCGGGGAATAATCGGAAGAACGTTCGATTAGTAGTCGGGAGGTCTAGAGTTCGAGTCTCTGCGAGGGCATTTTATTATTTTTTTCATGTTTTTTGTTTCGAAAAGCATAATGATTCTATATGTGTAATAAGCTTAATCCCCGCAAAATGTTTCAAAATAATCTGTACAGAGTAAACTAAGTATCGGGTTTTAACGAAAGTTTCCTGTCATCCCAAATATCGTCTTCGCAAATAGTTCGCGTTGGCGTATTTAATCATATGTTTTCAAATGATCTTTGGCATTTGCTTTAGAACACTGTGCTGTGAAATTTGTAAAAACATATCGTTATCATTAAGTACAAGCAGTCTGACATGGAATTAGCACGATACCAAATTAGAACCATCATTTACTTCCAGTTCTGGTGCAAAAAGGCAGCTACAGAATGTCATCAAATTATGTGAACAGCTTTAGATACTTATGTTGTTTCACATGATACTGCGAAGATTTGGGACCGAAAGTTCAAAACAATGGGTATAACATTAAAAGAAGCAGAGCGCTCTGGACAGTCTACTGATGTTGATGGGGGCACGTATGCGAGAACTTGTGGAAGAAGATCAGTATGCAACCACTCAACTTGCGAAAGAGTTATCTATTAGTCACGCTATGCATCGCATAAACTTGATGTAGAAGTTTAACTGTTGTGTACCGCATTAGCTGACTCAAGCAAATAGGGACAGATGTATTCGGACCTGAACTAATCTGCTCGTATATTAACGCAAGGATAAAATTCTGGACCGGATCGTCACTTGTGTTGAAAAGTGGACTTAACTTCAACGGCACAGGCCATAAAGGAGATTGGTCTGCGCCCGGTGAGCCTGTCGGTCGCAAAGCGCAATTTGACTAACAAGAAAGGTCATGCTTTGTATCTGGTGGGACTACCGTGGTATTATCCATAAACAGTATCTGAAGAAAGGTAAAACCCTCGACAGTGAGGGTGTACAGTGGCATGCTAGTCCGTGTTCATGATGAAACGTCGAACGAAGTCAAGAAAAAACGTCAAACTGAGTTCCAGCACATGTAATGTTCCATCAAGATAATGAAAGACTACACGTGTCTGCATTCACCGGATGGACTCTGTACGGACTCGAATGGGATTATTCGCCAGACCCACCATATAGCTCCGACATCGCTCCTTCGGATTTCTACCATTTTTCACACCTGCAGCTATATCTTGCTAGTGCTATCTTCCATTCTGCACAGGACTTCCGAAATGAGGTTGGTGTGTTTTTGGATTCGCGGCCACCAAGTTTCTTTTCCAAGGCTTTGAAAAACTACCAAAACATTGGCAGAAAATCATAGATTTGGTTGGTGAGTACTACTACGCACTAAAGGTATTACCAACACACTAAACTAAACGCACTAACGGTACGCACTAACGCACTAAACGGTATTACTTTCATGTTTTGTTTTCTAACTTATTAAGTTACTTTTTTTGGCGGAAAACTTTCGTTACAACCAAAAATGTTCCCGACGAATCCACAAAAAAGTGTAAATAAAGAAATCTGTAGTGAAATTGAGATGAATGGGGTAATTCATAGAAAATTACTAACAATATTTAATCGAAGTACAAAAATAGATTCCTCTGATAACTTTTTCATTTATAGCAAAGTCATTTTATAATGTTAATAACATTTATTTTGGGGTAATTAGTTACCTCTCTTATATACTAATATTTCTCAAACACACGCATGGGCTTAATGTTATAGTTGTGCGAATTTTCACAATCAAAGTCAGGTTTTCTTCAGTCATTGCATAAAAAAATAATTGATCTGAAGAATATTTTCAGTATGCAATTTTTCTCCTATAAAAGGGAAATTGTTGTTTTGATTTCATTCGAAAACTGCTCAAAGTACCAATTCAAAACTTTCGTAAAAACGTATCTTTTGTAAAATTATTACCATTATAAGAATAACAATGTTATTGGAAGTAAACAATATTATTATAGGAAAAATAATTTCAGATCTTTCATATTTTGCCATTGCACCATTTCAAAAAAGTTATTCGAAGCTTTTAGATTTTTCGCTTAGTATCTGTCTGTCGTCCTTGGACCTAGCAGTTCAATCGTTATTCGGCATATGAAACCCTAATACTCTTTCTCCCCCCCCCACAAGCGAGCGACGTCGCGAAATCCAACAGGCGATCTTTTCATCTAAGGCATCTTTCGTCTGCATTACGAAAAGAGACGGCAGTGATTACACAAGAGTATCGATTTGTAAAAGTCAGCGTTTACTTCTTCTTCTCCTACTTCTCCTCATTCGATTTTCATCCACATTCTCCGGCTCACCCTGTAGATGTCGGGTTCCTTTCTACTTTTATGATTCGATTTGGATTCGAAGAGCAAATATTGAGGCGGGGTTTTGTTAGCGTGCTTTGAGAAGACCTAAGCACTTTCTGCTCCACTTTGAGAACTCAGCATCTCCGTGGGACTTGAACGTTCTTGTTCGTTTGTCCCTTTCAATCGCCATATTGTACATATGGAAATATGTTTTGGGGTAAAGCGTAACTTTCTTTACATGAACAACGAAGCGTATAATAGGGGTGTACAGACTAAGCAAAAGGCTAACAAAATATATGAAACTGAAATCTGAATGCCTTCAGATATGTAAATTCTTCCATGATAGCGTAAGATTTCAAACCAGTAATTTGAGGGAGAAGTTGGTACGCATCTAACGATGGTCATAAATTGGGGAGCTAAAGTGGTGAAAGTATAATTTGGATTATTTCCATCTTAACTTTGATTGAGAACTCTAGGCGTATAAAATAGTCTGCCATTTTTTGAGAAATCATTGGATATTTTGGGTCAGGAAACATGAAGAATGAACAGTCTTGTCGTCGGAATTCGAACCTTGAATCTTGCATTTACTAACGGGGCATACTACCCCTTACGGCGCGACAGGAGAATGCGATAATTCGTTACATTTTTGCTAGCAAATTGAGTAAGCTGCCTTTGTAAGGAACATATGAGCATTATACATAACAGAATTAATCAAACCTTCCGTGAGAAAGAATTGCGCTGCTCTTTTGTTTCCTTACGCGGTAGCATCGCTATGCATTTCTATTCAAGAAAAGTAAAAAATGGTAATATAATATTTAAGGAAGAACTGAGCGGGCCACTAGAATTTAACCACTGGTTGTGCAGGTATAATCCTACGACATTAACTGTACTGCTGCACGGCAATTTTAATGAAGGTCAGCCCGGGAGGGGAAGAATAAGAAAGTTTTCCATCCTTCTTTTCCTACCATCAAACCACTCAAAAAGACCTTTGATGTTTGTGTTCCCATGCGGCACAGACACTATACACGTAGAAATATACATAGGTTCTTCGAGATTGTATAATAAATGGATAACTCGCAATCGGCTCCAACGACGACAAAAAAAAAAAAAAAAAAAAAAAAAAAAAAAAAAAAAAAGTGACTGGGCTGCGATTAAGGTTCAATATGTTGATAGTTCCGTTATACAGAATCTTGACAGAACGTCATACAGAAACCGCTAGTCTTTGAAATAAACAATGAAATTTCATAAAATGGTTGCGAATTACGTATTATGTTAAATGGAGTGAAAAAGCATTTACAGAGAGATAAAAAGCATTTAATATTCTATTGTGTGATAACACGTTTATGCCCCTATAAGCTTCAATGGAATGATAAATGGTTGTCCATACTAGCGTTGCTTCTTAACTTTTCGATGATGGCAAATCAGATTTTATGATCTAATCAATGTTTAGAAAACATTTTATTGGTGCAATAATAATATCGTACTTGCTTAGCAAATAAATGCTCATTTGGTTTTGGTGCACATAATAAAAGCCCGAGGCCTCCAGGGAAAGTCTATATCATAGACATAAGTTTTACAGTATATATTGATATATAATTCTTGCAGTATATATGTTTTACAGTATATACTGATATATAATTATAAGAAATTTTTTAAAAATAAACAGTCAGGAATGAAAACGCTACTGTGTTTTGAATCTAATGTAGGATAAAATATATGTAAAACAGTATTTCATCCTACAGTAATATGTAAAAAAAGTAACTGAGAGCTACCAATTTTTCAATCTCAATATTCTCTTGAGTCTTTGTATATATAAGGTGTAACGGATAAAACATCTCTGACCAACCACGCTATTAGTGCAACTATGAAGGACTACTTACTGCGTTGCCAAGTTCTTATGATAGCATGCTGTTATTTTAGAAACTGCATGGCATAAATATGTCTTGATCGACCACTTTAAGAAAGCTGTATGACATGATCGTGTCTTAATTTATGACTGTAAGAAACTGTCTGACATGAGCATATCTTGAAATGACCACTCTAAAAAATTCTAGGACGTGAACGTGTCTTGATCGGCCACTCTAAATTGTTTATGAAAATAAGTGTATCCACAAATGAGCTTATCTTCTCGGGTATCTTTAAAAATGGTATTTTAAAGAAGCTTTCTCAGAATACGTTTGGCTTTAAAGCTGATGTAGGAGTATTCGCCGTTACAGATGAAAAAAAAATAATACCCAGATATTATTTTCTTATAAGATTCATATTCTGAGTTGGATAGGATGCATTGAGACAATTTCTTTACTCTTTCTTTGCCACTGTCATGAACATCATTATGAGCTTCTGATTAACGTCACCTTTCTCGTTTGTCAAAATATGTTCATTTTTATTCACAAAATAATCATCACGCAAGAGAAGACTTTAAATGAATCTAACTGGTTTTATTAGATGTAAGCGAATGGATAATTTGATCTGAGCTATCTGAATCTTTTCATAAATTTTGGGAAGAATTAAGAAACGGAAGACATTTGAACTCGTATTTTATGAGAAAATATTTCATTTTAAAAAATGAAACATTCTATTAGTGAATATCATATTAATTTAGCAAAGCAACATTATGTTCTATATAGTCAGTGAAATAAAGAATTGTTTCGAACTATGAAACATTATGATAATTAAATTCAACTATATTTTAGAAAGCAAAGGAAATACGCCCTATTTGGCTAGTTTGTGACACGAATAAACTGGCTGGGTGAGATAACCGGCGGGGGTGAATGAATATTATTTCTCATTTAATCACGAACACAGGTGATCGCATCTGTCTTTTTTATACATACGAAAATTACGTGTTCCTAACAATAATGTGTTAAAGAGGAATTTTTTTACAACATTTCGTATGCAGAACGTTGTGTAATCAATCACTGCAAGGAAGCATAGAAAAATCAAAAAACCTAGCTGCCATATATTAGTATCGAATCAAATATATGTATCATTTATAAAGGAAACAATTTGCTTCAATGATAAGGAATGTGTTATAATTTGAAAAATTCATTACCTTGAAAAACATGGGAACAACTTCCTGTTTTGAAATGACATCGTAAGATTTCGCAAAGGGTAGGTCTCTGCGCCTTTTCAGACCAAATTAAGTAGCAGTAGCAGTAAAATAATGTCAAAATATCAATTCGCTAGTATTTTCTTTGATGTTGTATTCTCTCACAAATTTTTATTTTATTCCTAAATTTTTTTGCGTCAAATGTTAAACAAATTGCAACCTAAATAATATTAATGTCAAAGTATCCCATTTGCAGAGCAGATAAAACATTTTTGAAAATGAATACTGAATCCTTTTAAATTAATTTCTTATTTCTTTCCGAAAACGCATCTTATTTTTATTACGCTTTCTGCTGCTCCGATTGTACTAAAATGGCAAAAAAAAGTATTTTTCACAATTAAATGTCTTAAAACACTTCGATATAAAGAGTTTTTTGAATTTTTCTTGAAAACCCATTAGCATGAATTGGCTTTATTGAATGTATTAGTTTCTTTAGCGTCGCTTTGATTAACAACGAAAATATACAAATTTTAGCGACAATTTGATAGGCGACGAGAAGGAAACTCTTTGGCATGTTGCCAAAGAAGAAAATACAAAAGCAATTTTGTCCGTGTGTTTATGAATATATATTTTAGAGCTTCAGATACCAGAAAGTTGCGTCCAAATTGAATATAAATAAATAAATAAAAGAGAAGAATTATGATAACGAAAACAAAACATTTTCTCGCTGTTAATATAAAACGAATATGACGCTTATTGACAAAATTACATCTTTTTAATGCGTTATGTCAAATATTTCAGAGTCTATCTTACAGGGAGAAACTGAATAAAATCAAAGCAGACATATTTTTTATTACTTGCTTTAACTGTTATTTGAAGTGAGACGAAGCTTAAATTTTCTCGTATCCGAATCTTTAAAAATGTTCTCGAATCTTTCGAATCATTTGAATATTTTACTTGAGTAAAAGAAAGAAAGAAACATTTACTTAATGTTAAAAGTTTTTAATTTAAGCAAAGTTTTGAAATCTGCGTTTAATTAAAAATAAGTTTAATAACACATTTTAAAAATATACACCTGTATTTATTAAATAGATATAAGTGAAATTTGGTTAATGACGTACATAATAAAAACTCTTGAATCTTAAGATTTATTGTATGAAAGTAATTTGACAAATTTTATTTGAGAAAAGTTAAAATACTTGATATTTTTGCAATATCTTTTCAATTGAAAACAAGCATAGAGGAAGGGAGATTATTTTAAGCGTGAAGACAGAAAGATATTAATTATGACAGAGAATTTCCTCTATTTTAAGAAGAATCCTTTATTTCCTCTATTTTCAGATTTTTACAGTGGCTTACATTTTATTTCGGACACTTGTGTTTCCCAGGTTTATTTACAAATATCAGTTACTAAATATTATCAAAATTTTTTGTCATATGTACTATTGGTCATCTAGTTTAAAACCTGCGTGTTTTGAAAGAAGTTATTCCAAACGTTTTTCTTAAAAATATTTATTTAACAAATTTCGAAAATGAACTCCCATATGCATTCGAAAACTTTAAACACAATCTATATTTAATAAAAACCTGAAAATAACGGGACATTTAATACTTCGATTAATATCCTTAAACTAAAATTATACTTTTCATGCACTTTGACATGAATTCAACTAATTGTTTCGTGAAAGAATGTTCTATGTTTCCCATTCGTACGTAAGAAACAGAACTTTCAAAGAATTTCGTTGCTCTTTTCTTCAATTCACTCCTTGCATTTTGGATAGGATTTAAGTTCGAAGAATATTTAGCAGTTTTAGAGCATTTTTTATAATAATCACAGGCGAATGTTTAGGGATATACGTTTCGAATCATTATCTTGATAGAACTTGAATGCAATTTGCATTCAAAGTTTTACTGAAAATGCCTTCATGTTTTCATTAAGACTATTTATGTATTTATACTAATCAAAATTGTTTTCGATAAACAATGAATTTCGTATTCCAAAAGCAGCGAAATATCCCCAAATCGTTATTCCTTTGCACCTCTGTTGCCCTATATTAATTCGTCTAACTGATACAAATATATTAAATTTTGACTTTTCTGCAAATATAATATTGTTCTAATATAACAAAATTTTGATTACTATAGATTTTACAAACACCAGGAGTATTTTCCTTGTTTTAGAAAAAGAACTTTATTCTTGCAGATCGCTCACTCTATCCATGTGCCCTAAATGACACTTCTAAAAGCTTCAAGAGTTAAAGTTTATTGCAAACTTTTGGTAGGGCTGCTGAACCTGCTGAACATTTTATAGTACTCATTTTCGGCTCTTGTCTGATTTTTCATAGAATAAATCTGCAATTCCTTCGTATTATCTTGGAATGTGGTACAGACTTTAGAATATTTTCAAGTGTTCCACGGAATTTGCATCGTTTTGGGAAATTAGAGATAGTCGAATGCTCTACATCAAGGGCTTTTTGGACATTTTACTTTTACCATCTTTAAAAAATGGACTATTAAATTTCTAACAGAATTGTGTTTAATTTGTAGTGCCTTGCCGTGTTTTTTTAGATGCAGAAATAATAATATATTTTATTAAACAAGTGATAATTTCCAAATGCAGTCGATAATTCTTGAGATGTATTTTTTATTTAAAACAAAAAATTACGAAAAGAAATATTGTCCGTCAAACATTTGAAGCAACTTTCAGCAAATGAGCATTTCAGCAAATGAGTATCTGAATTATTATGTGAGTTACGAACATTTTCTGAACAAATTATTTTATTGCAAGGAGTATTCTGATTGTAATTATTTTACAAAAAAACAGAGCTTAAAATAGAGAAAATAATACATTAGAAAATGTTTTGAACTCTGTGTGTTAGCACGAGAGCTATGCAAATGAATTTCAAAAATACAAGTCTGCTAAAGCAAGTGTAATCCACTGTACGTGAGTAAACTAGCATTTGAATTCTTTCCAGGTCCAACGTTCTTTGTTTTTTAATGAACTATAATGTCTAATGGGATGAATAGTCCCTGTGAGATTATAATAAGTAAATACTAAAATAAGTAATTATACAAATTTAACTGATAAATTCTGCTTAAATACAGCTTTCCATAAGCAGACTCAGAAACTTGTGCTACTCAGAGAGTTAATTAAAGGAATCCAGCTGTTATTCTAATGCGTATATTTTCATTCAGAAAATCCTTATAGAGAATTATCGCATACCCTTGAACATGCAGCTATCGTGTATGAGATTAGCATGTCCAGATAGCAAATAGAAGAAATGTGGCTGGCATTGATTTTTCAAACTTTCTAGTCTAAAATATCTAATAGTTTCTACAGTGAAGTTCAAATAAAAGTATAGATGACTTAAACATCTAAACTGAGTCGCCTGGGTCCTGAGTCTTTACTCAGCCGCCTTTTAAGTAAGGCAGAATATAAAGACTTCATTTATTTTTTCCTAGAGTGTGTTGAAGGAATTATCTCATTTCTGTAGTGTGTGTGTCGCTGCGTAAGTAGTTATAATCCGTTTCTTTTAAACAGGCACTGCAAGGCCTTTGTCATCCCCATTTGCTGTCTCAATGTGTATAGTAATCACCGCACAGCATTTTTTTCCCACCTCATTTGAAAGAGAATTCAAGTCAGCCTGCATTCACGCACGTTTCATGAAAAAAAAAATCTAAACGAAAAACAAAATGCAAGAAACAAATTAGGCGATTCGAACCATCAGATGCAGCTGTCGTTTCCATGGGTATGAGGCAAGTCGGGCTCATCGGTAGGACATATGTGCTCTAGCAATTAAAGGCCTGTGGTTCGAATCCGCATGAGGGCCCATTTGAGTTCTTATTTTTCTTATTTTGAAAACCAAACCGGTCTCTCAAACTGATTTTCGAATGATACGATATTACTTTTCTTAGTCGTAAAACTATCATTAACTGATGTGATCGGAAGTGCAGCCCGACAGTTTTGACGTAACCTAAATAACTCAGCAATGTGTTCAACAAAATTACTGTTTTCTTTGCAAAATATAGGAAAGAAATCTTTAAAGTAAACATATTTTCGAAACAACAAAATATCACCTTCATCGGTAGGAGAAAACATTTTACGATATAGATGTTCAACAAGCGATGGAAGCTAGGAACGAAACGACGTTTAAGCATTACAGTATGAAGCATCTCCTTCAAGTTCTAAACTAATCGTTAAAAGAAGCGGCAGCAGTTTGGAAATTCGAACTTCTTTTTATTTTGAAGGGGTTATTTATGCGTCGAAATGAGATTTTGTTCGCTTTGCTCAAGAAAACATCAAGGATGAGGAAATGCCAAGGTAAACTCAATAAAAAATAACTAAAAATGATTGCTTATATCGGCGAAATTTATTTCTGTAAAATAGCACTTCAAACAGGTATACGTAGTACAAAGTTGGTGAGCTGAACGAAAATATCAATCATTTTGCAGATTCAGATGTTTTCCAAAAGACTCGAAAATGCTGAAGCGTCGAGTTGTTTTTATACAGAAACTGTCCTGGCTACTTCAAAATATATTTCAGGAATCACTTTCTTTTTAAGGTAAGCGCGTTGCGTGAATTCAGGGCTCAGAATTTAAAGAAAATCTTTAATGTTATTTGCTTTCGCGTGAACTTTATTGAGCTATAAAGTTTATAAAATTTTTTATTAACTTCAGTATCTGGATGTTTATTTAACGCGTATTTGGATTTAACAACAAAATTACATTATTATTCTGAAGTCCTTTGGAATGAATCTTAAAAAATCAAAATTTGGATTTAAATGTTGTTTCTCTATTATTTGTAAACATTTTGGGTATCTTTTGGCGATTAAGAACTCAATTGATTTTTTATAGTGTTCAAATCGATTTTTTATTGATTTATTTTATTGATTTATTAAATTGATTTTTATAGTGTATTTTTATAGTTTTGTTATAGTGTTTTATAGTGCATAGTAATTTCAAATGAAATAATTATATAAAAGGAAGTTTAATCGAAACCAAAATTTTACGAACGAATTTAAAAAAAATTGTGTTGCTGGAAAATGAAATTTAAGTAAATGATGCTCCTAATAAGCGGTAACGCAAATAACACAGGCAGCAAAACAAATCTTCGATCAAAACAATATCTCCAGACATGTCAGGATATTCGTTTATTTTTTGAGCGAATGCACAGGAAATCTCTACAATATTGCACGACGAAACAACTTTAGGACAAAAGACTCCTTTAACAGGGGAAGATTACGAAGAGAAAGATGTCAATTACAAAATGTTACAGCTTTGAAAAATAAGTGTTAGGCTATCTTATAAATAAAGCAGATTTTTTTTACTTCAAAGTTAAATATTTTTATGTACGTTATAGAATATATATACTTATTACATAATATATACACATTTTTGTATACTTTTTTCAAAATTAACATAATTAAAATTCTTTTTTAATCTAAAATATACTATTCCTTAGCCTCTGCCAGTTCTATATGATTACGATGGAATTTTGTTTCACCAGAGTTTGCAAGACGTCATGGTCAACTTGTGCAGATCTTCCAGAAAGAGGCTTACGTTCTAAGGCATATCGTCCGTACCAGACTTTCTGCAACCGCCGTTGACACTACCCTTACACTTATTGTCCTATACCCATATAATGCATTAATATTTCTACAGTACCAAATTTAATGCCGTTGCAAACGGTGCGGCCGCATTGGGTGGCACAATGTTTAGAATTTAGAGAAGCACATGCAACAAAATTTCGGGATAGGAAAATTTTAAAATTTTAAATGAGAGACTAGGCAACAGAATTTATTGGATGGCAAATGTTTAGAATTTAACAAAGCACAGAGCAACAAAATTTAAATATTGCAAAATTTATAGAATTTAAAGAAATACTGAGCAACAGATTTTAGAATCTGGAGAGAGAACGCTAGGCAGCAAAATGCCAAGAGCCCTTCCTTTATTCCTATTAATAAATATTTAATTGAACTCATAAAGGAAAATACTCTTATTTATCACTTTCAGTTAGAATAAAAAGAAGAAAAAATGGTTCATAGCAATTTGATGTAGGTAGATTACCCCGTCACCTCCGACTTTTCAGTTCAGTTGAAAAGAAATATTTGCGGGATAATTCAATAAAATAATGAATGTAATCCATTCCACAGTGACTTCGTTATGCAGAACTCCGATTCCCAGAGTTATTAAGGGAGATAATTTTGATCATAAGCAATTCAGGAAGTATTTGTGTCACTACCTATGATGGAAATAAATACTAGGAATTTATAATTTACGGGGCGCAAAAAATAAACTTGCATTCACTATGTGTATCTGGTTGTTTGCCGATTCAATGGTTTCACTTATTCCAGACTCCCATTGGAGAAAGACTGAATGGTATTCTAGTGCCTTGTATATCTATCTCTGTTTTTCTTTTCTTAGCAAATTCAAGTTTCAAAAATTTGCCTGAAGCAGTTTGATTAGGACAGTCCTAATGAAACTGCAGTCCTATTCAAACATTTTCATCTTCAGGACAGTCCTAAATAAAATAAGTGCATGGCATTGTAACTGAACAGTTCAGCCACTCAGCTCATATCAGATTGATTGTGATGCCACTGTTTGGCTGTGAACCTCTCTCTATTCCTTCAGAAGATCTTTGATGAGTGAAGTAGGCATTGAATCTGTACTCTCCTCTTCTTTATCACAACACGAAGCGTTTTTGGTGTTTTCCTTGCTCAAAAAGGGCGCTATGCAGTTGGACGATAATTTTAAGATATGTTTACTTTCTTGTTACAGGACTATTGGACTTTATTTTTGTATAGACACATTTTTTTTTTCATTTAAGCGCAGCCAAAACGGAAAGTAGTTCAAACTCGACTGCGCTGTTAAATTGTCAAAAATTCGCGTGGGTGTTTCATTCCAGAGTACAGTGTCTGTGCAACAAGGAGCACTCAAAATACACGGCCAGCCTAAATCATCTCGAGTGTTTGGTGGTATGTCGAATGTTTGCTTTTCGAATGATAACATATAACGTTTGTAATACATATAACATGCGTAACTTACTTTCATTTTTTCTATGTACGGCTTTTAAAGCAACGCCCGGACGCTTAAAACGTATTCTCTCTTTTGCAAAGATTCGCTTTTCTAATACACTGACTACCAATAAGTATTTGGACACCTATGCAAATGACGCTATCTGCGGTCCTAAGGTACGTCACGGATATATTCTATATAAGGTGTATCGTATATAAGGTACGTCCGGTATATATCGTGTAGGAAACAGCATCGGCTTTAGTCGCATGCAAGATGCCTCACAGTTCGGAGCTCTCTGGAAAGGTATAATTATCGGGTATCATAAATGTGGTCGATCCTTAAGGGACATATCTAGCGATCTGAAGTACCCAAAATCGACAGTAGCCTATGTGATTAAGAAGTGGAAGGTGAGCGGTGATTGTCGGAATGTGCCCCGAGTCGGCGGACCAACGAAACTGAGAGATAGAGATCGTTGAGTGCTGTCCAGAGAAATTCGGAAGAACCGCACCCAACCGATGGCCCTCATCCGCGAGGAGTTTCAACAGGCATCCGGGAGTATTGTTTCAATGAATACCATCCGTAAAGAAGCACATCTGCTTGGTTTTCATGGTCGTGCTGCCTTTGATCACAAAGTACAACCGCGCTGCTCGGTTAATGTGGTGCAAAGCACATCGAAATTGGACCGTAGATCATTGGAAACGGGTTCTTTGGAGTGACGAATCAAGGTTCACCCTTTACCGTTCGGATGGCAGGGTCTGGGTCTGGCGTCTACCTGTAGAACGTTTCTTGCCAGAATGCATTGTGCCAACAATCAAGTTCGGCGGAGGTGGAATTATGGTCTGGGGGTGTTTCTCCTGGTATGGGCTGGGATCCTTGGTCCCCATTCATGGTAAGCTCAACTCCGATGCCTACTGCACTATTTTGGATGACAATGTGCTTCCTACGTTGTGGCAGTTTTACGGGTTGGATCCCTGTTACTTTCAGGATGACAATGCCAGTTGTTATGTTTCGACGTTAATCAAGGCTTGGTGTGGTGCCAATGGAGTTCATCGAATGGACTGGCCTGCCCAGAATCCAGACCTGAACCCTATCGAGAACCTCTGGGACGCGTTGCATCGCCGAATTCAGGGGGGCACTACCCGTGCACAATCGGTGAAGGAACTTCTATGTCTTCTCCAAGCCGAGTGGAAGAAAATACCACTAGCTGTCATACTAAGACTTGTGGAAAGTATGCGCCGGAGGGTCCACGCTGTAATTACCTCTCGTGGAGGCTCTACCAACTATAGATTTTGAATAATGATAGTTTTTCTTTTCTATCAAAGGTGTCCAAATACTTATTGGTAGTCAGTGTAGACTATAACGCGTACAGCACTCATCTGACTTTTACATCTAATCACTTTTGTGGTACATCACGTTTAAAATAACACATGGAAGCTTATAATGCTAAAAAATATCGTATTGTCAAATGCTTACTATTCGGACGATAACGTATATTGCTTTGCATGCTTATAAGTTATACATAATACGATATATGTACATTATATATATGTGTGTAAGATAATATGAAAGAAAATTTATAATTTTAATTGGCAATAGTCCCTTTTATTCTTAATTTTAATTTTAGTATTTCTTTTGTCCTAAAAATAGTAACTACTTATAATATATCATATATCAATCTAACCTGCACCATTTCAGAATTAATCCACATAAGATCTTACATAATGCTGCAATGTAGATATCTTTCAATCCAGTACTTGAATAAGACGTTGAAATAACTTGGGAGAATTGGTTGCGTAGGAGATGCATAACGATGTGGGAACTTACTGAAGTGGGCTAATTTAGTCATTTCCTTTATATTCACGGCTGGCACGCATTTTTTATTAAGTCAGCACATAAAATGCGCATTATAGCACTCTGTTCGTAATGAATTTTCACATCGATCGCAATAAATTTGTGAAATATATCTTAGTAAACAGCAGTAAGTTGGCAGAGCGGAACAGAAGCGAAAAGTGACGAAATCAAAAGAAATGTGGGAGAGGAGAGGCAAAAGGTTTCGGTTTTCAATAGAAATCTTATTCAGTGATGAGCAAACTGTACCTACATTGCAGCGTTACGCAAGATCTTGACTTTGAAATTATGGATTAACTTTAGAATGATACAGTTTAAATGATATATTATAAATAGTTACTATTTTAATTTTTTATTTACTATAAAAGAGAAAGTACCCAAACTAAAATGAAGAATGAAAAGGACTGTTACCAATTAAAATTAGAAGTTTGCTTTCATATTTTTTATGTTACCTATTTAAATCCTTTTAGGTTTTTTATACACATTAATTTCATTTATTTACTTCGTTATGTGAGTTAACCTGCGTATAGTGGAAGATTTTAAAAAGTTTAATTCTTAGTGTGTAATTTCTTAATCTAATTAACTGTGTAATTGAGTTTAAGGACAGGGTTTTCAGAATTTTTACAATAATCTTTTTAAGTTAATTTTTTTATTGTACATTTACTTGTCTTAATTACATCTTTAAAACAATTTGTTTTCATACTCCTTGTTTTAAATTTATGCACATGATTTTCTATTCAATGCTGAGGCAAATTTTTGTTACGGGATTTTCGCAAATATTCTCGCATAGCGACCAAACCTGTAATCACATAATTTTTTAAATAATACTGTTTATTTACAAATTTACTAATTTATTAAATTTACTAATTTATTATTTATTAATTACTAATTTATTATTTATTAATTACAAATTTACTAATTTATTAATTACTAATTTATTGAATCGAAAAATGATCTTCTAAATAAAATTAGTCGCACGTTTATGTTATTTTTTATGTCAATACTCAAAAATCCGATTTTTATACTAGTTTTTAAAATTATTTCATTTGTTTTCAAATTTACCTCATTCTCGAAATAATTCAAAATCATACTAATTATTACACTAAATTTTATTAATCTTCTGTGATATATTTGAAATACTTTATAATTTGTTGCTGAATTTATTCAACATAATTATTGGAAATTAAATTTCTAATGCCATAAAATTTATGTTTGCTGCCATTTTCATAAAAAAAGTATTATTTGTCTATAAGTCATAATAAAAACAGATATCCGAAATTTTGTATTTGATAATTATGCAAAATATTTTATTTGTACTAATTAATGAATAATAATTAATGTACTAATGAATGAATAAATAAATAAATTGTAATTAATTATTTCGTTGTAATGAAAAAGCTTTATTAGCAAAAAATTAATTAATTAATTAAAATTAAGATATACTAGCGCATTAAATGAAAATATTAGAATAATTATGTTAATTCGCTTTTTAAATAATTTATGCTTTCAACCAAAATAACTAAACGCAAATTTGTAGAAATTTAAGCAGAAGCAAGCGTTGAAAAGTTTAAAACCTGCGGCATTTTAAACGAGGGTCAGTCCCGTTTCATAAATGAGACTGCTATTTATGACTGAAAGAAAACATTACCGAAGATTAAATATTTATTACATCGTAAATCAAAATGTAGATATGTGAAGTGGAAAGAAGCATATCGCCCACTCATTTGAGCACACTAATTCCCGAGATGCAAAGCGGAAGGAGAGGACTTTGGTAAACATTCAGATTATAATGATCTTCGAAGCATTGTAATGCTGAATCTGTTTTAAACGCTCATTATACCACAGCTGATGAAAGAACACTCTTTTATAAGCTTAGTGCACTTATCGTGGATTACAGTGCAATATGACGAAGCGAAGTTTCAAAATTTCATTTAGTTGTTTTGAATGTTGGAACGATTTTTCGTTTATACCTTCTTTAACGAATAAACTAAAATTCTCAGAAATTTATTGTTTTTGCCATTCGAAAGAATGGAAAAATATTCTCTTGGCATGAAATTTGTATGACGTTTTAAACCTAATGTCTAATTTTTGGCGAATTTCAAAAAACCGCACTATGTCTTGATAATTCGACGTCTATGATTTAAAAATTTTAAATTTTAATATAAAATTTTATCGATTACAGTTTGAAATTTTTACTGATTATGCAACAAACTCTTTACCATCTTTTAAAACAAGAATTATAATAAGATATTAATAAGGCACTTTTCTGCACTTTTCAAAAAATGAGTGCATTTATCTAAAGAAATTAGCCCAGAAAACGTTACTGCTATTTTTAGAATAAAGAGGGAAAATACCCAAATTAAAATGAAAAATTAAGGAGCTATTGGTAATTTAAGTTATAGTTTTAATTTGCATATTTTTCATCTTGCATGTATATATATATAAAGAAAAATGAAAGCAATAAATTCTTAAAAAATCGTGACTCTATTACGCAATGAAATTGGCTATAATTTACTGAAAATATTAAAAATATGTGAAACTGTGAAATGTTTTAAAATCATTTCCATTCAAACAAAAAATAAATTAAATAAAAAGGCCTTTTTTTATATAAAAATGCTTTTGTTTAAAATTCATAAAATGTGTCTTTATTTAAAGGTCAAAATAGTTTATGAACTAAATGGAGAAAAATAATTGATCACATAGTTTTATGGAAACAAGCCATAAAATGTAATCCCGAATAATAAAATCGTGTCAGCCCAAATAACGAAATCTATGAATCGAATTACTTTGTTAAAAATATAAGTCATCATTTTTTTTTAATTTATCAAGAGCGCCTCTCGCTTTTATTATTTGTGGTATAGAATTATGGATGAATTTTTAATGAGTATTATTCAATCTCTTGTTCCAATTATGTAACTAAAGCATTTTTCTCCTTTTAGTTCCTTGAATTTTTATACATATTGTATAAAAGTTTAATTTATGGAAAACCTTTACAAAAATTTTTGTCACCATTTTAGTTACAATGACATGTTGTGAACGAAATTCTTAAATTAAAAAGTCGTTTATCAACAATGAAAATTTATTCTTTTACTTCCAACAATTCTTCTGTATGAAAAGATCTAAAACAAATCAAAAGAATTCGCAGTATATTTTGAAATTTCGTCAAAAGTTTCATGTAAAAGTCATTTTAAAGAATTTTCCGCTCTATCCGATGGTGCAATAGTACAGTTCTAATATTTTAATTTGCTTGTTAATCATAGAAATTTGCAAAAAATCGTTTCAGCATTAAATTAAAAAAATTAACACTTGATTTTAAAACCTCGTTCCATCACATTGTATTTTTACTCACAAAAAGTGTTTGCGCAAAGTTTGAGCTCAATGCTTGATGAGAAAATAGCTTATAAATCGATGACAAACTTTTGATCATATCGACAAACACATTGAATGAGCTAAATGAAAGTTATAAATTTGAGCTTAGTAGTGTATAAACCACTGAAGAAAACTGAATAAGTGATAAACAAGCGAAAAAAAAGTTTTAAAGGAATCAAAGGATCATAAAAACCAAAGAGGTTTCACATTTTCTTCTGACATCAGGGTTAGCTAAGAAAAAGAAAGGTTATGATTTTTACATTTCCGGGAACCAAAATGTCACGACAAATATTAAAAACCTCTTTAGGATTTTATGATTTTGAATCTTTGTCTTTAAGTTTAAAACATTTTTAATTCTTTTATTATTTAATTTTTCTATTTGTTTTTTAGTTATTTTGTCGCAGCGCTTCATTCACCACTCTGTTCAATTTTTATATTCATTTTTTCTCTTTGTTGTTTATTCATTTTTCTGTAGTGCTTCATTCACGACTCTGTTCAATTTTGAATCTTACATTGCAGTTTGAAATGCAATATGACTTTTAAACAGGGTTTCACTTTTTATTATACATACATGTGTATATATATAATATATAAATGAATATATACAAAGTAGTTCAAAATCCAATCCAATTGTGCTAAATAAATTTAAAAAATTTAAAAAAGAACTTAAAATCCATCCCATTTTTCAATTCGGAAAAAAACATACAAAAACAAAAAAGCAAAAGCACAGTGGCAAACTGCATGATAGGCGTAAAAAATGCCAAAACCAAAAATGAAAAGGGAGAAAGTAATTTACATCTTGCGCTGCGTCATTATCAGAGTAGTTTACTACTATGTTTATGATATATGTATAATTTATAAAAATAAATCTTTCCATATACCATCTCCAAGGAACATGCTTTAATATTTTTAATTACTTTATTTACTCTAAGGAACACAGTTTAATACTTTTAATTACTTTATTTTGAATATAAATATGTAAATAAGATATAAAATATGAAAAAGTACTAACTTTAATTTAGCAATAGCCTCTTTAATTCCTTATTTTCATCTGGCTACGTCCCCTTCTTGTATCAAAACTACTAATGCCTCATTTGAAAATTAATTTGTATAATTTTCCATTACTTAAGAGCAACACTGCGGACGGATATTTTTTCATGTAATCTCAACATTTAAGCAAAGGAACCAAGTTTACAAATACGGCTGTTGCTAATGTGATGCCTTTTGTTCCCATTTTGCTTGCTTTGGCAACATGTCGCGTAGCGTTTGCTAACTATTGGCTATAGCTCTGAAAATGTAAGGTGTGCAAATTGTGGGGTGCATAGCGCACCCGTGAATGATGATATGTGCATCTATTTATGCGTATCAAGGCACGGGATCCCTCAAGTGCAGAATAGGAAATTTATTTCCCAATGGAAAATATATCAGCCAGGTCTCCAAATCGTCACTTGTGTGATAAATTAAAGGCACTGTGTAAGATGGGGAAACGTACTAACATCATTCTGCTGTAGTATTTTAATAGTGCATGATTTGAAATATCAAGGTTTCAAAAAGTAATCATGCATAGTGTTTATAAAATGAATAATCAAATTGGTTTTCCGGCATCAAGAATGAAAGCGATTTAACGGTGTGTTCCGAAATCCTTTGAAGTTAATCAAAGTATGTGTTCTCTACATTGCTTCGCTTCTTTCGGCTCTTATGCGAATATTTTCACTTGTGCAGGACTGAAGTGTGTGTTAGGAAATGAACTGAATTTCTTGAATAATATAAGCTGCATTAATGCTATTCAAGCAAGGATTAAAAAAATTGTGACTTTTTACGATAATTTCTTGAAAAAGTTAGGACGGTCTTTATAATATGATAAAGAATTTCCCTCGCCTTCTAAGCATGCCTTCGTGGTGTAATGGTTAGCACACTCTGCACGCATTCGAGAGGTCCGAGGTTAGAGTCCCGGCGAAGGCACTGCACATTTTTTCATGTCTCCTGCTTCGAAATAGCCTAATGTCTCTAAAATATTTTCAGAGAAAAATGAACTTGCATACGTTTAAAAGTAAACTGAAAATTTCAATAGAAGTCTAGAGTTTGCAATTTGCATATTCAAAATTTAATTAAAATTTTATGATTTTTTTTTTTAAATAATGTTTTTTTTTTATTCTGCTAAAGTTCTAATGCTTTTTTTCTAAAAGGGTTTTTCCGTCGCCAAGCCATTTTGTGTTTGAAGGGGCGATGTGTAAGAAATAAAACATGAAAGACCTGCTGTAATTTAGCAATAGGATTTCTGAAGGCAAGTTGAAAATGACATCAAAAATTGCAAATTTTAAAATTAAATATTCTAGTCAATTTTTGTCATACGGGAGTAAACTTTTTTTTTATTTTTCATAACGAGTATAAAATGTTATAAAGCATAGCAACTGGAGGAATGATGTGTAAAAATTTAGATTTCATATTTCATGCAATTTCGTTTAAATTTAAAAATGCGAAAATATGAGTTTTTGCGTCATTTAAATTATACTTGTAATTGAAAGTATATGTATGACCGACGGTTGATGAAATAAAGGCCAGGTAAGAAAAAAATGGCAGACATATATATTTAGGGAGAGAGAAATAAACAAGGGCAGGAAGGAGGGAAAGAAAATCTTTTTGTCTTTTTTATAACATTCATTCTTTTGAGGCATACAAAATAAAAATAAGTAAAATCAAATTCTAACTATAACTGGGAAAACGTGCGGAGAGTAGCTTCTGGCATATTTTGGCTAAAATCAAAATTAAAAGGCGATAAAAAAGAGAAACGAAAATAAAATTTACTGAAATGGTACTGTAATTCCGGAAAAATTGAAAATATGACCCTACCTTCTGCCACCATCGTTAACCGAAGATTCGATTATTCCTCTCGAAAGCATTTCGACCGATATTCTTCTAGAACAGAATTACTTTCGCCGAGAACCTAACGTCAGACGGGAAAACTTTTCCGCATCGATCCCAGCATGCCACCTGCGTGATCCGAGCCTCAGCTGTGAGGCTGTTGCCACATACGTGGAAACTTTTTCTGCCTGTCCATCACGAGACGGTGCGCAACAAATGCTTCCTGCTAATGAGCTTCCGAAATCGTTGACTTCGGGGAAAAACATATATCCTCCCTTCTGCAGCTGAATTATGAAGAATGCTTTATTAATTCGGCTGGGGAAAGTACTGATATACTTTTTTTCTCTTTTCTCGCTTTAAATTGGAATCTGAGATCAATAAAAAAAGTGAAGAGAGATTTTTCTTTCTTTTATCCGAGAAACGTCACACGAAATTTTATTTTTACAGATCGAATAAGTGTGTTTCGTAACACTGAAGAGTTGATATCCGGGTTTTCCAGGCTTTTAAAAAATAGAAGGCTTTTCTTGAAATCTTTCAAAAGTCAAAATAGTATAAAGAGAAAAGCAAATTAAATTTTTACCATCAGAGTTTTTTCGACTTGACAAGCCCAAAATCTTATGGAAGTAATCACACCATATAATGCATAAAACAAACTTGAATCAATTTGTACCATATATGCAATATAAGGGATTGAAATATCTTTTTTTACTTCCTTGTACGAAGTAAAAAGGAAGTATTGTAATCGCGAAAAGTTTCAGGCATCATATGTCAACGAAAATATCCATTTTGACCGCTATCAAATGCAATTTAACGATTTTTTGTGCGACATCTGTACGTAAGGACAGAATAAAAGACTCTTTCCCCCCCGAAAAATTATAAAACTGATTTAAAAGGAATTATAAAGAGAATTTTTCGTGGTGTCTGTACGTACGTATGTATCTTCTCACATAACTCAAAAACGAGTAGCCTCAGAACGTTGAAATGTTGTAGATCGGACAGCTATAACATATAGATGTGCACTTCGTATTTTGGTTGCATTTGGCAGCACCATACGTATATATATATATATATATATATATATATATATATATACACATTCTGTTACCCAGCTCAGTGATATCAGTTTCTGTACTTTTATATGCTTGTAAGTTGTCCATTTTTTGCTTTAAAAATGATTGAATTATGTTGTTCTTATCTTCCGGTTAAGGTTTTTATGTCTTTAGTAAATCTGCATTCAATATTTGTGGATTTATCAACAATTTAAAAGTTGTTTAAGTGCACCTAAGCCTAATTACTTTTGCGATGGCGGACATGTTTGTTTACATATCAAACGCAAAATAGCGAATCTGTTGCCAATCTAGAGAAACTAAGCTTCGCCAAAGATAACGCCTTCTTTTATTATTGCGAATTAAATTATGTTTAATCCATTCTGGAATTTATTCCAGGAAATAAGTGTTTAAAGATTTATTTCGTAATTTTTAATATAGATATTTTGAGTTTTTATGTATTTTTTGCCTTATCGGGAAGTGAGAACTGAATTAATTGAATGAGAAATACTGAATCGTCTGGGAAAAACTTTTTTTTTGTTTTGTTTGCTTAATTTCTTTCATACATCGTTTTATATTTATTATAGTATTTGAATAGAATATGTGGCAACGATTAGATAATTCTTCAAATGATATAAATTTATATGTATTCTGAGTTATAATATGAAAGAAATATAACGCTGTTAAGTGAACCTAGGGCCAGAGTGTCGCTGTGGTAAACAAATATAGTGCATTTTAAAGAATGTATTTATTATATTGTGGTTTATGCGCTATCGACGAAGTAGATTTAATTCAATCCAACAAATTTTAAATGAAATGCAAGAAAAATGCATATAATTAAATATTCCGTACAAGGAAGTCGTGTGGTGTTTACATCAGATTTTTTAAATTACAGTAACGATGCGAATTGTAAGACAAGATGCAAACTGGATATTATAAGGTATTATAACTTATATCAATTTACTCATCTAATTAAAAATATTGAGAAACCTGCTTTATTGTTTTTTAATTTTCCAGGTTGTTAAGCAATTTCAGATTGATTTAATTTGATAGATTTAATTTATTTATAATGCATGGCGATTCTCAGCTAGTTGTGATACTATATGTGAGGTTGCGGGGAAATTAAAGACTCTATGTTTCACGCAATAATAATACTTGCCAAGGCAAGTAGTTGAAATTCCGCGTATCATTAGCTTCAAAAATAATGTACTTATAATTTTGAAAGGTAAGCGTATAGTATCTTTATATATCCAAAAAATATGTAGATATTTTTTAATGATAGGGTAACGCAAAATAATCGAGTAATTATTAATAAATAATATTAATTATTAATAAATAATATTATTATTAATAATAATTATCGAGATTTTAGAAACACTTCCACTAAGCAGATTTCTTATGCCTAAATCTAAAATAATATATTAAAATATTAAATAATCAGAAATGTTTTTACATGTCAAATGATTTCTTGTGAGAGATATAGTTCATTTGCGGTAGAACGCCGGTTAATCTAACCTAATATATTTTGAATAAGAACATTTCGCATAGTTGCTTAGAAAGTATGAAACGTATTCCATATTTGTACCGCGTAATCCAAAATTGTCTTGGTACAATAATGACACTTTTAGCATTCCACAATAGACGAAATATTATTTTTTATAAATAGGATGGTTTAACTTATTTAGATTTTTTAATTATCAGTGAAATAGTTTTTTTTTCTTTCTAGGAAGATATTTCTTTAGTACATGTAACGTATTCTTCTCTGTGCTGTCATATTTTGAATTCTTTTAGGTACAGAAATTAAAAATGAATCGATTTTCTCATTGAAACCATTCTATAGTTACTTCTAAACATTAAAGTATTTGATTGCCTGGAATATAATAGTAACAACGATTTCATATTTATTCTTCCATTTCTATTACAACTTTAACATACGATATGATTTAATAATTGTTACATTTTAGCACCCATAGACATTCATATCGATATTTAACCAGTCTTTAATTTTCACTTCAGTTATAACTGATATTTCTTCTAATTTCTTTCCTTCATCCATTTAGAGTTCCACGCATTAGCTATACCTACTATGGTACTATGGTATTGTTTTAAAATGACCAGTTGCTGTGAGATAGCTTTCCAGCAAAGCGGATTAGGGTTACCAAAAAGTGGCAGAGAAAGACAAGTTTGCCAGATTTGGCGCGAAATCGCCCATTTTGCGAAATTTGGCGCCAAAATTGGCGATATGCCACAGAACTAGTGAGAAGATTCTAGAATGCATTCTTAGCGGTTTTCTCGATAATATTTTTGAAGGTACGTTAAAGCTATATATATCCTGCCTGTACGGGGAGAGTAGAGTAGTAGTGTCTTGAGTTCAGACATTAGCCTGAAAGCGATTGACCGATTCAGGAACTGTACTTTAGTACTTTGCAGTGAAACTCTCTACCATTATTGCCTGAAGGCTATCTTGCTGATTGTATCAGCGTGTTTATCGTAGTTTTTCGATGACTGTAAACGTGTCTCTGGATCTGCCTTGTATAGTACTGGCGAATAAATTGTGTTTTGATTCTTCATCAAGTGTTATCATCGGTTACTCCAAATCCACGAACACGTAGAAAGCAACAGTATATTACTTTAGAACAGCAAATGCATGATCATTTTCCGCATCCCAAATTGCTTCGTAACCATGACAACTGCGGAAGATAGTCTAGTCCTTTTTCTCTTTCCACTTTATTTCCATTTATCGCATTTCCCTTCGTGAAAAAGCCCACGATTGAATAGTGATCTGTACTATGGTTCTCGGTTCTCAAATGAGGTGGAGAAATATGTTTTGTGTGGTGATGACGACACTAACTATGATCGCAAATGAGTAAGGATCGTATAGATCTTTATGTGACTATTTTGAAATAACAGACTGTAGTGCACTCAAATAATTATACAGTTCAGACGGCCAGCGTTTTACTAATATTTACAATGAGGTTACCTTTTCCAAGATCAGAAGAAAACGATTAGGTACTCGTAGAACTTGAGAAATGATTTAGTCTTTAAAAGTAAGGATGCAAAAGACCATTTTGTAGGAAGAGGGTCCCATGTGCATATTTTACACAACATTATAGTGTGAATCCTTCGAGGCAGGCAGATTAACTAAAGTTTACCATTTTATTTACGTCTGCACACCTCGTTGTCGAAAGCCGAAGCTATTATCAGCTATGGCTTTTATTTAAAGCATGAAATAAGAAAGCACGCTTGATTATGTGTTCTCAAGCATTTCCCCATGATACTGTTCCTTTCCAGCATTCAAAATATTTTGCACATTTGTTCTTTCAAAATTACATATGTCTCTGTTACTATTGAGTAAAAAAAAAAAAAGCTAGTCTTGTTTTCGTTTTTCACTCATTTTCCTAGAAGCGGAAATCTTCTGCAGGTCTCTTTCGTTCATCCAAAAGAGGGCATAATCTAGGTCTTCGTAAAAACAAAGTTGCTTATGATGAGCCTTGTTAATAATAATGGTATCTGTTCAATATAACCATAACTTGTGTTTGGCAATTTACCACTTCAGACACAACTGCTGATTCTATTCAAATTTTGAAACAAATACGGTAATTATAATTTTAAATTGAAAATAACTAAACATTTTTGCAGTTTGCTTTTATATAACATACGGCGCAAATTATTTATCAACTAACTAAATTATTGCCGGCATTGAAATTTTATATGCTAAGGACAGCAAAGTAATTATACAGCTCGAGAAGAATTTCTTGACTGTTCACGCTAACTGATTTATTCTAAAACAAATTTTTTAACTTAAAAAGAGGTAAAGAAAACTTTCTATGTGATTGCAGTTTATTTGCAGCATCCACAATTTAACTTCTAAAAGTTCTCCAATATGCGAAATCAGTTTGCTGATTATAATCGGATTAAAATTCACTAAGTAGTCACGTCTCTGCTACTTAAAACAATCGGGGTACGGTGCATTTTTGCACTCTTTCAGAGCACTTTTCCACATTACTCTGTAACATAAGAAAATCTTTATACAATATAAGCCCCATATATTTGCATAGCTGCTGCCTATGTTTTAAGATCGATCCTATCTCTGTTTAGTTCGTTTTTATTTAGGCTTTCAGTTACATATCTCTTGAGTTACCGAATGTAATCAAAAGAGAACAATGAGTTATAAAAAGTTAAAAAATTAAATGTTTAACAAAATAATCTACAGTATTACCCAAATATCAGTTTTAAAGAGCAAGTTATTAGAATGTATGGTTTAGCCTACTTTTTATAACTGCTAGTCAACCAATTAGGCACTAAGTTATCATTTCATCAGAACTAATAACTAAACTAAAAGAAAACAATTGCCTAATAAATAAACTGGGTATAAACAATAATTAAAACGTTTATTAATCAACGACAATGGTTACCTAAAACAAAGGAATTACAAACTAAAGTCTGCACAATTGATAGTCACCCAATAAACACAGTGAAACGTTTCTAAGACTGTCATACACGGCGTTAGATGATTTTGACCATCTGTGTATAGGTCGAGGTTTCCTGATAGGTATAATGCTTCACTGTATCGATGAGCTGGCAGAAGACATGGATATTTATGAATGTATATTGTTTATGCTGTATGGGGACGTTTGTGAGTGTATAGTGTTTATGCTGCTGATTCAAAGTTACTAGTACTACTAGTAACTTTGAATCAACAGCATTAATAACAGACTGCACTAGATTGTTACTAGAACTATTGCGAGCCGCAAGTTGTGTCCAGTGGTTTGATGGTAGGGCAAAGGAGAGAAAGACTCGGATCGTCTCCCGAGGTGTTCATCATCAAAACTAGGCCTCAGCTCAAGAGGTAATACGACGGGACTATACCTGCATTACCAATTTTAAAATTCTGATGTCCTGCCCCGCTTACCCCTTTACCTGTATATTAATCGTGATATAAAGGGGATATTATACATAGGTTTATTTATATTCTCCGAACACTAATCCTTTTCGATCGGTGTAGTGGTCCGTGTTGCTGGCTGTAGTATCGTCAAGCCCGGCTTCAAATTTTGAACAAAGCTTGGTGTTTGGAAATGTATAGTGTCTTTGTCGCACTGCGGTGCTTATAATAAGTAGAAAACCGAAAGTCCACTTGAAAAGTTTGACGGAAGGAGAAGACGAGTGGGAGATTCGTCTTCAGGAGGATTCATTTAGAAACTTAAGGACATAGTCCGACTAAGTCGTACTGTCATCTTTTAATGTGATCAAGACCCATGCCACTAAAAGGCTCAATCTATCGCTCCTCGCTACGATAAAATTTGCAGACCTGTTTTCATTTTATTGTTATACAAGTGAGATGTCTCAAAAACACACAGAGTAATTGTATAGAAGAGATTGTCATCACGAGAGGGTTAATTCATTGTGTTTACAATAATTACAAAAGCTGTTTCCAAAGTTTTGTATCACTAAAGTGAATTTTTTTAATTCCCACATTTTCACTCGTCCTAAAGATCGTTTGCAAATTCACTTATTAGTAAATCATCAAACTAAAGGTAGATTAGATCACAACTTCTTAAATGGCAACCTAGACAAAAATGAATCCAGAGAGCCACAAACTTTATGCAAAGATGTAATGTAAAAGGCGGAGAAAAGTGTTTAGTCAAGCTACTATATGTGTTACTATACTAATTATTTCTCAAATTTGCATTTCCAGTTTTGTCTCTGATTGAAAGAATCATAGAACAAATTGACTAACAATTAGATAAAATAGTAAATTAAAATATTCCATTTAATGCTAATTAATAATATGCTAGACTATTTGAATTAAAAAATATCAAATTGAAGATAATAAAAGATAATAAAGATAAATTGAAGATAATATAAAATTGAAGATATTAAAATTCAATTCGATGCAACATTTTAAACAGTTCTTAGCATCAGAAGTAAATCTGTTTACCAGATTAATTTATATAAGATTTCTAGTCTGTCTAAAATTATTCTAAAATATTTGAGAAGCCAAATGAAAATTCATAATTTAATTAATCCATTAACAGCTTTTTTTATGCACAGCGTTTCAATACTACCAAAGCAAATGAATTCGAATAAATAAAGGCCTCACGCGATTGTATTTCAAGCATTAATGACAGACATGCAATTTGCGATAATTAGTTGAAAAGATACAAATAAATTATATTTAATTATAAATTAAACAGGTATAAATCTTTTGGATTACGTGCATCCTTTAAATTCGCTCTTTCTTCAAATACAGTTTCAATTCTGTTTCCGTGATAAATTTAGATATAATTTCAAGGTAAAATACAATCACGAACGATAAGATAATTGAATAACAAAGACAACGCCGTTTCTCAATTATGTAATATTACTAAATTTCTATTAGCCAACCCATAATTTAGATAAAATTAGTTATTTCCCGTGAGCATTTGTGTAGCATTAACTACAAATTCTAGTACATAGCAGTAAAAAATTTTATTTCTGTTTAAAATATGTATTTACGAATATGCGATGAATATAGCGCGCAGAATATCATGCTTGTAAGTAGAATAGTTGTTAAGTTTATTACAATTTCGCCATTAAACGCAGTTTTTCAAAGCGTTTATAAAACACTTCTATTTAAAAAGTTCAGCTTGTTGTCTAATACTTCGAAGAAGATTTTATCTCTAATGGGATTTTGAGGATCTATGTTAAATAATAATCGTAATATGCATATTTCAGGTCATACTATCATACTATACGATATTTACCATTAGTTTTCTACCATTCTATTATCTCGCTAATAATATCTTAAGCTCAACTTCAGATCACCAACATTTTATGGATTGTAGGAATGTAAGAATCTTAAATTTTTTTTTTTTTTTTTTTTTTTTTTTTTTTTTTAAAGTTTGGTTTGGTTACTGATGTGCTTGACTTCCAGAACTGAGAGTTAGTTTATTTCTGTCACGAAATACGAAAGAATATCAAAAATTGTCTGCAGATTCATAATACTGCATTTTTAATTGTGTCTTTTGCGTAAGCGTAATTAGATGCTGCTACTGTGGTTAGATGAATTTGAATTTTGATCGCGTTACATTCATCGCTACTGTAACAGTGCAAAAAGGACCGCTTCGCTACTAGTATATGCTATGGAGGAACAAAGAGTAACGGTCCAATTTCTTTGGACGAAAGGTGGGCGGAGGCTTTCTACACAATTACGGGGACGGTACTTTATGACAAATATAAATGTGAATGTGCAGAAGTGTGACAGCAGAAGCATAATGCACAAAAAGGAAGCAAGATGCCCATCAACCTGTATCACAAGCAAGACGATTAGCAAATTGGAGTGATGGATGGATGAATCGGTGAGTTACCATCAATGAGGTCTTTAGCACTGCCTGTTAAATCTTCGATTACGAGCTCGGCTTCCATAAAATCTGTGAGACATGGATGCCAAGAGAGCTTACCGTAGAATACAAACTCTAATATATTGAATTCTGTGAATGCTTACTTGAATGCTACAGTAATAACATTTTACTCAGAAGAGTGTCAGATGAAAAACGGATTCATTGCTGCCATCCAGAATCCAAAACATAGAGTATGGAGTGGAATCTTCCACGGGAATGAGAATTCTAATCTTTCACACTGGAGGACTACTTAGGAATTTATATATCAACATGCATAGCTACTGTCCTCCCGTTTTAGATTTTTAATACAATAATATATTCGATGTAACTGTAAACACAACAGTGTCAGCGTTTTTGTAAGCATATGAATATGTCAGCATTTGTGTATCTGCTTTTAATGTATTTGTATGTGTGTAATTGCGTACTTGCTTTTGTATTGCGAATCTGCTTTTTTTTTTCTTTTTGTAATTATTAGTGCCAGCATATTTGTAAATATCATGTATTTGCGCATGCATACTTGTGTGTTAGCGATTGTATTGTGTATTTGCTTTTGTAGGAATTGTGTACTTGTAGTTATTAGCATCAGCGTATCTGTAAATATCGCGTATCTGCTCCAGTCTTGTGCATTTGTAAGTATTGTAAGCACCGCATCAGTGTATTGTACAATTGTGTTTTTAACATATTCGATATATTAGCATTTTTATTAACGTCTGTTGGTAAATCGCGTGGGTATAAATCTCTTCTGCACTATTATTTGCCTCTGTAACGTACATTGTTCACATATATAGATATCAAGAGCATATCTCCGAAATCAGAATGGCCCACCAAATGCCGAGCGGTAAAGTCGCTGAACACTGGTAGTTCGGTGAGAGGTTCGAATCCCTCGAACGGGCTGGCTGCATGGGCGTTTTCGTGGTTTTCCCCATGGGTACGAGCCAGTTTTCCTTAGAAAGTCCTCCACGAAGGCATCTCTCCCCTTAGGCAGATAGCCCTAGTGTGCTTTGCCATAATTAAATACACCACACCCAAATCAGAATGTTTTGTGCTGTTTATGTGCGTTATCGTGTTAATGCTGACTATTAATGTATGCGTAACTGCTATTGCTTTTGCTAGTGTATGTCCACATGCTTTTTTCTCCCGTCTCCTTTCTCCTCCATTCTTCATCACTTTCATTACTGTCATCTTTTCTCCTCACCTCTCTCTCTCTGTTACTCTCCTATGTTTATTTATATTTATATGCATTTATGTACAATCACAGCATTGTGTTATTCTATGACCTATGTAAAGCTGAAACCGCTCCAGTATGACACTGTAACCTCTACCTCTATGTTTTAAATCATAATAAACTCACGGTGCAGCCGTCTGTGGCACCAGGGAGTTATTGCTTCTAAATAGGGAAGGACGCGGGACACATGCCTTCTTACCTATGTTAGACACCAGGCGTCCCCGTCCTCCGTCACCTTTCAATTGGAGGACTACTTAAGAACGGCGTAGGATCAGCCAAAATAGAGTGTTCTTCAATACTTTGCATCAAGCGCCAAGGGTCAACTATCTAAAAATGTGTTTTTGTTGTTGTAGTATGGTAATGTTGACCACAGATCGTTGACCCTTTCGACTAAAGTAAGGGTCGGGTCATCTACAAGGGTTGCTTTTGTACGACGTCACTGATTTCTATTCTGCTGAAAAGCAATGTTTTCCTTCGGGGCTTTTTTCTGCCATTTCTTAAGTAAGTTACATGAGCTTTCGGAAGAGTCTAACCTCGTTTATCTACTCACCTTGCTTCGGACTATCATCTCTTTGGACCTCTAAGGGGTGCTTTACTTTTCTTCAAATTCCTACAAATAAATAAGTGCGGGAATCCACGCATAAATGGTTCCGCAACCAATCAAAAACGTACTTCTTGCAAGGAATGTGCAAGTTTGTGTACCGCCGGACCAAGTTCATGAAACAGAAAGAAAAATAGCGTACTTGTTCCTTTCCCTGCTTGTGTATACATATATTCGGAAAATAAGAGTTTAGAAAAATTTTACTTGCATTTATCTGTTAAACAGTATGTGGAGAATAAATTTACCTTCTTTTACTTTTGGTGGGAAGTCTAGATGTTTAAAAAGAGCTTTGAACGTGGTTTACAAAAAACTTTCAAACTTATATTATAGATTCATGATGACCGACTTTCGCTTTTAGAAGTGCGATAAAAATATTATCCAACTGCTACATCGCCCATCGATTCAGGTAAACAGAATCTCATTTTTAGCCGAGCTTAAATTCTCCATTCTCATTCCCTTACATTTAAAAAGAAGCGAAAGAATTTCACAAACTGGAATATTTGGCAACCCGAAAAGACGACGATTTTATATTTGATGTAAAGCTGGGAATAAAATATGCCCTTTGTATTACGCTTGGAACTGTTGCCTCTAATACATCTCGAAAAGAAAGAAATGATAAAAAAAGAAGAAGGGGTAGGGAAATAACAATCGATATCTGCATAGGAAACAAAATCGGTGCCAGATAGATTTCGAACGCTGTTATAAAAAAAAAGAGGGAGATTTAAGGTAAAGTTTTTCGCTTCTTTTTTCCTCCTGAAAGACGAAAATGGGAAACACAAAGGGATGCGTAAGTGCATCTGACAGATTCCTAAGTAAAGGGAGGTTTTAATAAACAAATAAATAGAAAGAAATCAACGACAACAAAAGAGAACAACGCGCTTCAATCCCTGTCACTGGAGCCGTTACTCACGAAATTAAAGAACAGCAAGATAACATGAATTCTTTGAAATGGATGAGGGTCGATTCAATATTGCTGATCGCAAAACACGGACGGAAGGTCGTTTCTGAAGTACCTCGGAGTTGAGTTATATCTAAAAGCAATGAGCGGGGGAAGAACATAACCCGCGTTTATCAGCGTTGTTCAAAGAAAACGACGATCAGGAAGAAGTGATCTCCAAATATTTTTTACTCTTATCGTTTTATAGCCACCAGCTGAAAAAATACATGCATCAGCATTTTTCTGCTTTTTTGATTTGTTATTAAGTATTGAAAGACTGTCGAATCCCTTTGTATAAATAAGAAGCCCGGTATATTATCTTAATTAACGTAGTTCATCTAATCTAGAATTTTTGTCACTGCTAACGTTCTTAGTGAAGCTTTTTCAAAATTGTGGGTCGTTACAATAGGTTACACTACTCTACTCTTCCATGAACATACTATTCCTTCGCGTAGCAAGTCTTGCCAGCTTAGAACATCTACTTCGCGGCTGCACGTTTAACCAGTTTTCAAAGTGTTGCTATTCGGTAAAAGAAATGTTTAATTTGTTTTCGAATTTAACTAATCTAATTTTGTAACAAACTTATTATTTTAAAATAAACAAGCACATTTACAAATTTATATAGTTATTTTATTATTTAATACTACTAATAATTTTTATTATTATTATTTTTAAAAATATACGTTTACTTTAATAATCTGTGATAAAGAAATAAAACAATTATAAATGAATAATAATAACATTTAAAAGATACTTTCGGCATCATATATGATGTATTTGGTAGAGAATCTTGTGGTTTTTTAAACAACTTAGCAATGACATCCCGGTTATAAAAACTAATTGCAACAGAAAAAATTTGAATAACATTTAATTTTCAAATAAATTATAATCAGGCGATTTATTTTGTCATAAACAAAAATGACTCATTTTAGCTCTAAATAGTTTTGACAGTCTAATTTTTTAACACAGAATAAAATAACCTTCAAAATTTCCGTTTATGCTTATAATTTTAATATTGGAAACATCGTTAATAAAGTCTGTTTTTGACTTTCGTTTTACGTTACGCAACCATACATTTATCATCCGCACGCCTTGGCAAGTGTTTCCGCTCACAAAACATAAATCTTTAATTAATTTTTTTCAAGGCTTATTATTAAATCAATGCTTATTGCATAGTCAGTTCTTGTAGTGTTTATCATTCGAAAAAGCATAAGATTTTTATCTTATTTTTCAAATTTAATCATCTGTAATTATTTCATCAAGTGACTTAAAGGAACTAAGCCTCTTGCTAATAAATAATTATAATTACGTTTAATAACTAATTTAATTTATGTGATACCAAATACATGCAATTTATAAAACGTCCAACTAATGCTTTTTCTAAATATTTGAATTTTAGCAGTAATTATAAAAAAATTCTAATGCCAGAAAATATTTAATATTTCTCAAATTTTTTTGACTTTGCTTCTTAAATTAAATCTGACAATCAGTTAATGAAAAAAATATCTCTCTAAAAATTAAATCGTCTTTCTATGACAATAATTTTCTGTATTAAATGAATATTTCTCTGCTGAAAAGAAGAACAGAAATTTAATTTTATTAGCAGAGCAGATTAACTTTTGATCGAGAATTTTAATTAACCAAAACATCAGAACGTTTGTTTTGCGTGTGATTTTAATAATTGAAAGTATTTTAATTAAGAAAAAAATCTTGTCAATTTTTAAGCAAGAATTTTAGAGTATTTATTCACAGCTTTTTAAAATGTATCCATATATATTATTTTCATAGAAAATGTTATCGTTCCTACATTCAATTACCGGCGGTTGAATGATCTATTTGAATGGTTCGTTTACATCTGCTGAAAATATTACAACGGCTTTATTTTTGTGCAAAATTTAAAATAGTGTTGGTTCTCTCGAACAGCATTGCATTTACTCTTTGATGATACCTTTAAACATTACAATCAGGTATTCATGTCAAAGAAAAAAAATAAAGTTAATAAATAAAGAATTCTAGATATAATTTAATTAGAAGATTAATTAATTTATTCATTACCATCTTGAAATTCTTTAGATTTCAATGATTTCTTTTTAAAATTCTCTCATCTTAATAGATGCATAATATAACAGATGAATAAAATGTTTTTATACTACAAGTTTTGCAGAAAAAAAAATTATCTCAGCATTTCGACAATGTAATAGAATTTAAAAAAAAATGGCAATCTTATTTTTGTATTTGTATTCTAATTTTGTATTTGAAAGAAATTTTAATCTAAAAGAAAAAAAGAAAAGTGGGATTTCAAATTCTCCTCTTTGTTTAATGTTTCAAAGAATGACAAAACACAGCAAAATTTGGATCTGATTAGCAACGTACTAAGGTGTGAAGAAACCCGTCTCTATCAAAGGGTATCACAATTAAAATTTTTTGCAAACAAGCTTATTAAGAAGGTATTAGATTTTTAAAGTACATTTAAAAATTTTACATTTCATTGACTGGCAATCATTAACATGCAATATAAACATATTTTTTATGTGTTTCAATTAATAGCTTTCTATTTTGATAGGACACGAACTTATTGCTTGTCAAAAATAATAACATCTACCACAAAATGTTTTAACTAATAATAGTCAAACATAAGTAATATAAAATTCGGCTACACATTCAGATATTGACGTATTTGAAAGCAATCAAATTTTTAAGCAGTAGTATTTAAACTTTTGTTTTATAAATATTAAGCATAGGAAACTTATTAACAACCATCTAAATAAAAATTTAAAATCGATGCATAAAATAGTTCCCTTTCACTCTCTGTCTCTCGTTTTTCCTCATGTTTACAATAATATTATGCTGCACTTAAACATTATATTTACGTTACAGTACACTAAACTTCAGGTCTTTATTAAAATGGGCTATTGATAATAACGTGATAAATTTTCATTACAATTGTTAAGTAATAAAAATAAATAATAATAATAAATTAATTAATCAGTTATTATGAATGAAGTCTTTACTATAACTTCTCCTTTCCAGAATGCAAATTAGTTTCGTGTGTATTTAAGCTGAGGGTTTTGGTCCTTTAGTTCAGAGAGCTTCTGGCAATCACACCTTGCTGACAGTATTTTTCGACAGCACCGCTTAAAATTGATATTCCGGCTTTAACATTCTCGCTAGCCGCTGTTTCAGATATGCGCTGGTAAAATATCTGAGCTAGGTTATTTCTAGTCTATTTAATGTGTAGTCTTAGACTGTATTATCAACGTTTGAAATTAATTGTCTGTTGTTGTACCCACTAGCTGTGAGATTTCGTCTGTAGCACAAATTGTCTTTAAATTTAATTTAAGACTAAAATAAAACAAGTTATATGAATCTTCTTCTGCTCGAATTGTTTAAGACGTAGCGATAACTCCTTATCTGTCTAGTAGGGCATAAAAGAATTTACTATTCCAATTACAATAGCAACCTTATCCAATCAACAAATGCAATTTATTCTTTTGAACAATGTCATTCTTTTCACCAAAGGTTATATAATTTTTTTTAATTCGACAGTTTTGGTGCTTTATTTTTATAGTTTAAACAAGAATTATGTACTGTACTTTTCGAACAGTTTTTAAACCATACTCGTGAACGTTTAGCCGTTATAAATTAAAATACTAATTTTTGCTTTTTTTCCCAGTTTCTGCCCCTCCCCAACTCGTCGTATGAAGCCTTTTTCTGATGTTTATTGTTTCCAGCTCCCGGATTTCATGTCCTAGCAAAATAGAAAATATTGAGATTATTATTATTATTATTATTATTTCAGGATTCGTTGCAATGAGATAAATGCACAACACCGTCTTGTAAAATTAATTCTTTTCCTTATTGAATTAGTGCACAAGTCTCCACGTAGCATAACACCTCAAAACGTTTACCATTAATGTTTCAAAGTTTTTAAAATATTTAAAAAACTGGAAAATATAAAAATCAGAATGTTAAAAAGAAATTATAATCTGCTCTCGAAGCAGAATATTTAGATTTAATACCTGAAGCAATTTTAATTAAAGCATTTATGATACACCTATTAGTTTAAGTATTAATTTTCCGTAAATTAAAGATGCTGTACAAAAACTCCTATGTTTAAAATGACTTGCTCAAATCATAAAAGCCGAATGGTGGCAAAAAATTTGCTCTGATATTATTTCATCGTAAGCTCGAATTCTTATTTCATAAATATAAGACTTAATTATTCAAGACGTAGCTGCGCATTTATGCCCCTACATAGATTATGCACAAGGCTTGCAACAAATATTTCTTTCAAGTGGCAGTACGTTCAGGAACTGAATCCACAAACTGAAAATAATAATTACTTCACAAGGCTTCCTTTAAGGTACTTAAAAAAGAAAAAGAAAAGGAAAGAGCAATTTGATTTTTGCATTGAAATTCCAGTTTAACACCCAAGGATGTTTCAAGCTAAGTAGCTACAATTGGTGTACTAGTTTAAGTTTTAATTCCCGGGAATTACATAAAACCATATATATTTAAAAGCGATCTGTTAAAAACAGCAGTACAATAACGGCGATAGAAAAAGAAAAATGCTATGGCATTATTCCATTCTAAATTAACTCTACCTGGGGACCTTTTGATTTATTTAATAAAGAAAAGAATTATTTTTTAAGATTTGGTTCTACACTCTTTCCCCGAGAGTACTTTCCAAGACTTGCAGCAACTATTTCCCAGAAGATGAGTGGCAGTAATTTCTTTCTTCAAAATACGAAACTCGGATAGAGAAATCACTTCCTTTGAAGCGTTAATAATGGCTAATTTATTAAAGTCTGATTTGTTATACGATTATGAAAAAATGCGAATACCTATATTTGATAAAAAATATTAAAATAAGTTACATATAATTTCATTTTATTCATATCGTTAAATCCGAATATCCAATAATTTTTGGTTTTAGCATGCGTACATTTTAAATATCCTCACTGATATCCTGTTAATATCCTCACTTACCTTGAATTCAGGTTAATATTATTTCCTGTAATAATGTTTGCTGCATTTCAGCGCAATTACTTAAAGATGCAAAGCTTTAATCTTTGTCATCTAAATTCTATCGTTTGTTTTTTAAAGGTGATAAAACTTAGATTTCTATTTTTATACTTCATATCGCCGCCGATAGTTAGATTTCAAGATCTCCTACTAAAATAAACAAAAGCTACTTTTTTATACGTTTCTAAGAAATTATTAAATATGTAAAAGACCCTCTTTCCTGATAATAGTTTAAAAAAGAGAAATCGAAGAAATAAGATGTTTTTTTCTTCTGAAAAGTTACTGAAATCTTCTTTTTGAAAGGTTTTTTCTTTGGATCAATTATGGAATTATCAAAAACATGGAATCAATTCAGGATTACCGTTATAAGTCGAAGATATGTGACTAATTGAAATGTTATTGGCATGTTAAGATACTTGGTATGAAAATAAATGAAACAATTAATATTCTTATAGTCTTCTACCGTTTCGGATACAACTGACTTTGGCCTATTTTCATACAAAGTAATAAAAATTAAAAATAAATTTAATTTGCCCACTTTTCTAAACATGTGTACTGAAAAAAAAATATTGATTTGAGGTTTTTAAAATTTGGTTTAATCGGACATGTCTCTTGAATTTAAACCATTTTGACTCTAGAGCGTGTGTGTTGTAATCTTTCTATTATTTCGTTTTATACTGCATTACCCTTCAGACCATCGTCTTGTTTCATTAAATACTCATTCAGATTGTTATGTCATTTACGATCTTTGATCTATCTTTCAAAATGTAACTGTACACTTTTTAAGTAGTGCGATTAAAATGCATTTTTATTTAGTGTAATTACATTTAATATCAATATATTTACTAAAATATATGCCATTAATACTGGTGTTAAAATATGTTCTAATAACATTAACTGCATGCATAGCTTTTAATGGTTTATTATTAACTCCTAATAGAATATAACAGAAAATTTTAGAAAATTGAATAGTAGACTTTCATACAAGAAAAATATAAAATATGTAGAAATAGAATTCACTTCTACTATTAATAGAAGAATAATTCACTTCTATTTCTAATAGAAGAGAAGAGAATTATTCTTCTATTTCTAATAGAAGGAAAATTTCCCTTTCTGCATTCCTCTCATATCACTCCTGGGAAACGAAAATAAAATTTAATCGAAATTCCCCTACCTATGATCTTTTATTTTTGTGTTTCCTTCTATATTAAGGTACACTGGTTATCCCGATGAAAAAAATCGGTTGGTTCAATGTATTTTCTTTGGAATGTTTTCATAGTTTATGATGGCAACACATTTTATTAATTTTTATGCCATTATGTAATAGAGCAGTTGTGCTATCAGAGAAATTAATAACCTAAGTTTCCAAATCAACACCTAGAAAAAACTTTTCTAATTAATTAATAACCTATGTTTCCAAATCAACATCTAAAAAATAATTTTCTAGCTATCCTATACACATACACAATCTACATCAAACACGAAACCAGCCAAAGAAGAGCTATTATCGCCTTAACGCTCTTTTTAGATAAAAAGATTTTTTATTAAAAACAAACAACTATTCTGTATCTTCATAAGTAACGGGGCAGTAAAAAGACATTTTAATAACTACAATAATGTGAAAAGATTCATAATTATTAATAATATGTTATCTCATGTAAATTTTATCGGTTAGATATTTTTTACAATTATTATGAAGATGTAAGTTGTTAGAAAGTACATTTAGTGTTTTTAATCTCTCAGCTTACGAAAGTTATAATTTGAAAAATATGTAAAAGGCCTTACGCCACATCGAACAACAAAATCTGAGAACTATCTATTTATCAAGCCAAGCAGAAATTAAAATAATGGCACGGTGTTGGTTGAAAAGGCAGTACTTGGCAGGTCAAAGAGATGTTAAATGCCCTGTTAGTGTACTTAACACAACGGTAATAGTTCTCGAAACATGAAGGAAAAAACTAGTTCCCTTCTATTTAGTGACAAAAGATTTTTGCAAAGGAGTTTCACATCCACTGCAGCCCCAACACCTTCAAACGGTAAATTGGAATCTGAAGAATAAGTCTGTACCTCTTTGTGTTGTTTCTTCTCTTCCGCTGTTTGCTTTACATCCATTTCTCAACAAGAGCTGACATTTGTCATAAATTCGAGTGAACTCGTCTTGTTTAATATCATCTGGCTCAAAGAATCGTGCTTCCCTGTTTGCCTCAATCCGTAATATACTTTCACCTTTTTATCAGTTACATTTGTAAAGGATGTACCGCATTATATTGATTAGGTCTTTGGAAAATCCATCCATTGTTAAAACGTTTTTGTTCCAAGATTTTATTTCTTATGATCGTATGACCTTTGCTGGCGAAGTATTTCTGCATTTGTCACTAATGGTATATTGCAACACATGATATGCCTCGTTATTTGTAGAATGTTGCGTGACATAATCTTAGATGATTTGATACGTGTGTGATTTTAAAGAAGCTTAAAGACTTTAATTAGCCTATAGCTAAGCACAATTGCTTAATACAAATAATAGTTTTGTAATAGTCTCTTTATTTACTCAGTAAATACACTGAAACTGAAAATCATTATCTTTATATAAATATACGCCACTGGTAAAAACAGCTAAAAATACAAGACAATAAGATATTTGTAATGGAGTTTAATTAAATATTAACTAATTTTAACTGAAATAACGTGTCGAAGAAGGAAGAAGAGATACTGAATCAACAAGAATCAGTGTAAAATTCATACATTTGAAGGACTAGTTTCGAACGTTTCAAAAGAATCTTCATCGTTCGCTACAATCATAGAAAGGACGAGTACGAAGCCTGTGCTCATACGATAACAATAAACAGAAAAGCAAAGCTTATTGGCGCCATTTATTGCCAGAAAAAACAATAGTAAAATATTTCTATAAAAGCTGGAGGCAAAGAAGTGGTAGAATTGACAATATTGGCCAATAGAGGATTTATATTTATTTTTACTTAACATATGTCTCATGCTCCTTAGTGCAAAATTTCAAAGCTGGCTTAGTTTCACCAATATATATTAAACTAAATTGACGAGGAATACTGTATATACTCCAGGAGTTCGTATCCGAAATAGAGCTTTTAAGTATGAAATTGCGAATGTTATTGATAGGAGAAAAAACGACACAGAAGCTAAACTCCGTAAAATGTGTGCAATAAACCATATAGCCGAATTATTATACGGTTAAAGAGATACAATATCAAACAATTTCTTTCAGCTCTATGACTTGAGAATAACTAGTAAAAGGAATGCACCGAGGCATCAAGGTTTACTCAGGTTTTAACGAATGAAATATTCTTCCAGGAGATATCAAGTTTCGATTATACAGTTGATTTCTTCTACTTTGTATGACAAAATTATCTACAGTAAAAATAACTGTACTATACCCTCTTCGTATATGCGCTATGCTTCACGTATCGTATTGTATGTATATTGAAAAAGATCAAAATTCATATGTCGATATATTGTTTGCAACAAATGCCTATCTTTTTTTCGCCAACTTTAAGTCGAAATATTGTAAATCAGGGGCTATCTGTCTATTTATTTTAAGCACCTTTTATCGGCATAATTATAGTCTGCAATTAAATATTGATTTTTAGATACATGAGTACTCATTAAGCAGCAAATTTTGCGGAGATGCTGGAGACGTATGCTCTGAACAGAGTAAAAGTATACTTCAGACTGAAGCTAGAAATAAGCTTTATGCATTTCCAAAGAGTTATCTCAAGCATCTCTTGTTTTTGCAAAAATTAAATTTTGTTGTGGATATTGTTGTAGATTATTTGGGTTTTTGAAGAAAGTAGATCTTCATGAATAACCTTTGCAGTGTTTGCAAAAATAATCTTGCTATTTTGACATATATGAATTCATTTTAAAACGGCAAGATGTAACCGATACTTTAATATCTATTTTAAGCTATACGAAATCTGCCATAAACAGCGCTAACACGTAATACAACAATAAATCATTTTGTGGTACTAATTCGTTTTTCAAGATGATCCTCTCTGAAAGTGCCCACTGTTTCGGAGAACATAAACGAAGATCACCTCTAGAAGATGGTCTCTCCTACGGAAAACCAAAATTCACAATATGGTGGTGTATTTAATTATGGGAAAGCACACGAGGGCTATCTGCCTAAGGGAAGCGATGCCTTCGTGGAGGACTTTCTAAGGGAAACTGGCTCGTATACACGTTACACATGGGGAAAACCACGAAAACGCCATGCAGCCAGCCCGTTCGCGGGATTTGAACCTCGGACCGAACTACCAGTGTTCAGCGACTTTACCGCTCGGCCGCTGGTGGGCCCCAAAATTCACAAATTAGTATAAATTTGTTAATTATGAGAATTTAAACTGAAATGCATGCTTTTGCTGTATATATGCTACACGTGTTCAGTGTCATTTAAAATTTCATTTAAAAAAGTGAGAAGCGTTCCAGGACGTCAAATAATTTAATTTAAATTAAGTTGTAGTCTCATCTAATAGTTAGCGTTTCTTATTATAAAATGTTTTTTCCGAATATCATTCATGAAAAAGGTTGTAAAAGAATGATAATGAAATTTGTCTTAACATAAGATTGCTATTATTATCATTATTATTACAATTTTATCCTTATTATTGTGTTCTATTAGCTAAATAATAGTTCAGAAATGGATTTCGCTATTTAGTTTTAGAAAAGTTGGATAATGATTCCAATAAAGGCGGTTTAAAATTTTTTATATATTCATATACAATAATTTTGCTTCAGGCATTCATTTCAATGATTCATTTTCGAATATTATTACTTCTATAAAATATGTCGATAAATTTAATACAAAAAATTTCGTTTCCTTTCTTAGAATAGTTTTTGCTAACAATTCATTGATTTGTTTCTTTATATATCTGACATTCCTTAGTGATTATATTTGCTATGCTTTTTCTATCATTCCGTAAAAGTTTTCAAATCTAAAATAAATTTGGAATAAATTTATTTAGTAAATGCTGACTTTATAAAGCATAATTGCTTTTTTTTAAAAACCCAGATTTAAAAAATAAATAATATCATTTTATACTGCAGCAGTTTTAGATTATTTTTATTTGCTTAAAGTGAATAGTCTTGTCTATTTAGAAATGATGCGAAACGAGTTTAAAACAGTAAAATTTTAAAGGCATTTTAATGAGCTGAAAATAAAATTTACGTATTCTTGTATCAACCAGATTTAGAAATTCCCTTGATATAAAATATTGCATTTGCTGGATTAAGTTTACGCAGAGAATAAGAAAACTCTGCTTAAAAATGCGCTTTTAACTTTCAATTCACTTAAAGAACGTAACGAAATTATTGGCGGCATCCTAACCTTCTTTTAATGGATAAGAAAATGAAAGAATATATTCAGCAATCTTTTTAGGAAGATTTATTGAATTTGTAAGAGTAAAGATGTCTGAAGTCTTCGCAAATATTGACGGAAAAATTCTAATAACTTATAACGATGTATAACTCGCATAACAATAAAGCATAAATATCAGTAAGTAATGAGATTACAAGGAATAACTGTCTTTTAATTTCAGCTTGAGCTGTGTTATATATAAAACTTTATTTTATTGTTGTACCAATTGGATTGGGTGTGCGTTCAAAAATTACTTATTTTCTTACTTAAATTTAATTATACTTATGCCTAAATAATATTAAGGTTTCAGCCTTTAAATGAGTACATTTGATATTATATACCACTTGATTCGATTTATATATTAAATACAGCAGCTATAAAGAAATACAAATAATGTGGCATATAACAGAAAGCTTTAAAGGTGTATTAATTTAAGCTCTAGTTTAAATATTCAGACGAAGATGGTTTTGACCTTTTTGAAGCACCTTTATTGATAAACAATAGTAGTATTACAACAGAAGTTTGAAGTGCTTAGAAATTTGATCCAAAATAGAATATTGTTGAAAGAGTTGTTTTCCACAAATAAAGAAATACCAATATAAGATATAAGAGTTACAAATGGTTACTTACAAAAGTTTTCAAACGCATATAATTTGGAATCGAAGATAGATATTGTGTACTATTTTGAGATGAATTCAAAGGTATATCTCTTCTAATTGAAACTCAAAACTAATCTTAACCCTAAAAATGCTACCTTTTGGGACTACCTTTAGGATTCCTGTTAGAGAGGCTATGATTTATTTTCTCTGTATCCATAAAAGATTGAAAGGAAGACATAATTAAAATGCAGCAAATATGGGAAGTTTCAAAAACATCGACTACTGTTTATCTTCTGAATTGTTGCTGCTAGATTCATACTTTCATTAGATAAAGTATGTAATCTCTACATATAATAAAATGAAGTGTGTGTGTGTGCGTGTGCGTATGTGTTTCTTTAGTTCGTGCTGCGCGTAAGCTAATAGGCCCAGGGCTATGAAATTTGGTACATAGGTGCCTCTAGACAAGAGCCAGTACACCTCGAAGCGATGTTTTTCAAAATTCGAAAGAGATTTGTTTATATTTTATGTTTTTTGATGAAATCGCATCAAATCGATAATTCTGTTTCATTATATCAGCAGAAATGACACATAGCCATTGTCGCTGATATATCACTGCTACCATTGTTGCTGATATCAGTATTGTTGCAACTCGGAAAAATGAGGGCTATAATTCTGTGCAGTTTTTAAATTTAATGTTTCTCTTGGATATTAAACGTTTGTCGAGAGAAGGTAACTTGAAGTTGGTTAATTTATTTATTAGTGTAATTAATATTTGTATTAGGGGATATTTCTTATTTCATTAATATTGTATTAGGGGATATTATTTCATTGTAATGTTGATTTAATGTTTCATGCATTTTATTGATTTTTTTTCCTTTTGACAAACGTTATTCTGCAGAGTAGAAAATTCTGTTCAGATTTTAAATTTAATGTTTGGTGTTCCCTTTAGGCATTTTTTCGATACATTTAAAAGCCAGACGAAGGCTGGTCGAGTAGCGGCTAGTTGGTATATAAAAATTAATAAACATGCATTAAATATTGTTGGAAGATTTATGGCATTCTTCAAGGTGGCTAAGAAATTTTCGGTGACTATTTCGCAGAGTATATCTTAATCAATCTTACAGTTAGAATTATGAACCTTTTCTTTTAGGCTCACCAGAAGTCCACCAGATATGGCAACTGAATATGGGCAGCCTGATTTGGGTTCGGATCCTGACAAATAGCGTGACGTTTTTATGGCTTCCTCTATAATGTAAATACAAGCCAACTTCTCTTAGAAAGTCCTTCATGAGGGCATTTAGTCTAAAGATAAGTAGGCTTCATGAGCTTTGCCATAACTTATTAAACTAACAAACAAGCAGTCTTTAGCATAGCTGAACTATTATAGATTCTTTAAATCATTTAATGTTTTAGGTTACAACAGTTTGCATAAAAAGAGGGATTCAAAAAAATTCCCTCTCATTTTAAAAAATCCTCTTTATGAAAATTATGATATGTATACCTATCCAAAATAAAAAAGGTCTTCATTAAAGGTAAAGGTCTAGCAACAATGATTCAATGAAGGAAGCCGCGGTTAGTATTTTTGAAACGCTTGATATAGAAAAATAATTATTTCCATGCATGATTATAGCTGGACAAGATGCAGCAGATATTATTGAAAAACGATTAGCATTGTTCAACAGCAAATGTGATACCTTGTAATATCATAATAAGCCTCACGGAGTCAATATCTATGAAAAAGAATAAGCAGCTAAGTGAAAAGATTTACCGTACCCCTACTGAAATGACTCCTTCTGACTGTCATTCGTTCAGATATCTTTTGTACTTATTGAAACAGAATTTTAAAACGTTGATGATATGAAAAATGATATTCATTCTCTGACTAAAATTTTGCTCAGTGCATTTCAAAAGAAGAACTAAAGTTTTGCAGGCGATACATGGACAGACTGATATCGATAATGATGGCGGATTACGATACCTATCAGAATAATATAAGAGAATTTTAAACTGTTTCATTTCTAAATACCTAATGACTTACCTGAACTTATAATATTTTGGTATACATATTATATCTTAGAAAGAAAACAAAGGAATAAAAATTTCATGTTTGTTTAGGTATTACCACTACATTAATTAAAGATTAAAGTGTATATACTATATATACACTGTTTCTTTAAAATAAATTTTAATTTAAATACTTAAAAGTATCTTTAATAATAATATAAAATTGAAATTTCGATGATTTTAAGCTAATAGAATGTGCTTTAGACGAATATTTATAGATATTGACTTTCGCTTCGTATTGTTGTGTAACACCAATAAAATTAATAATCTTTCTCAAAATTAATATTCTCAAACGAAGTAGTTATTTTTTTGATAAAATCATTTCTTAATTTTATCAATTTTCGTTTTTACTTCATTAACGCTTTTTTGATTTCTTATTTTGAACTTTAAGATATATAAAACGTAAAATATACAGAGCAAATCTTAGACATTTTAATGCACTTATTTTATTAATTAACTTGCTTTAATAATTTAATGGGGAATTCATTTAATCAAATACAACCTCTTAGTACAGGTTGCGGAGGAAGCCTTTTTGAAGCGATTATTAAAATAGCCCCGTGAATTTATTCTTGCCATTTTTAAATCACAATATTAAAAAATAGTACGGCATTAATTTAAAAAAAATCATTTCAGCTGTCTTGTTGATTCGCCGGATAGGGACCAGAGTTTTGTCGAAAACAGAAATTTGTCGATATAAGAATTCAGGTATTTTTAGCTTTTAAATGCAGTAATATGTTTATTGCTGTAAAACATGAAAAGGCTATTTCTCCCGCTTTCTAGCCGTCGTAGTGTAACAGTAGCACAGTCGGCGCTCATTTTCATGTTTTCAGCATCCAAAATTCCTGACTCTACAACATAAATCAAAAGCTCTCCCAAATATGACTCATAAACATTTTCGAATGAAATGATATAGATGATGTATTAAAAATTTCAATAGAATTAAAAATGTTTAATTTTATAACTAAAAATTTAAAAATATAAAACAGATAAAAAGAACAGATACCCCAAAATCAAATTAAAAAAACACGAAGAAACTCTCCAAGAAATTAAAAAATAATTAATAAGTTAAAATTATAATTAATATTTCATATGAATTACAGAACAACAAAGAAATTAAAAAAATCAACAATTAAAATTATAATTATTTATTATTTCATATGAATTACAGAAGTACAAAGAAATTTAAAAAATCAACAGTTAAAATTATAATTAATTATTATTTCATATGAATTACAGAGTTACAACAGTCAGATGGCAGTATAGCCGTAGAAAGTTAATAAAGCATTTTACATAAAGCTTTCATTTTTGATATAATGTAGTTTTCGCTGAACATGAATTCATGGTATTGTTTAAAAAATCGAGCACTTACTTTTATGCATTTAAAACTGTTTTTCAGTTGAATATATCGCAAATATTTAATGAAAATCAGCTTTCAATATGCTTCTTTGAAAATTATAAAAAGTCCTTAAAATAAAAATTAAAGGTATTTGAAAGCAAGGATTAGATCGAAGCTAAAAATTTTGTTCTGAATAATGCAATTTGCTGTTTACGAAAACACGAATCTGTCTGCTTCCTTCAAATAAATTTAAAAAGTAATCATTATTGTTAAAGATATTAGCAGACTTTGACGCAACAAAACTAAATCTTCAAATGAGAATCATAGCAATTAAATGCATTAGCATCCGAAAATGGTATTTTTTTCCCTCCTTAAGGAAAAAAAATAAAAATCCGATCAAAGTAAGATCATGTTGTTTTTCCACACGACATTAGATTTTTCAGTTGTTTGCTTCATTAAAAAATAAAGGTTTTGGATAATTAAATAGAACTATTTAATTGGTCTGTGATATACTAAAAAAGAAACAGAAGAGTGTACTTAAGAGTTGTGTTCCAGAGTTTTGTGATTTTTTTAAATATGTAGTTGATCCCTTTGAATCGATTATTTATCCACCCTCTCCCTTTTACGTATATTTCTTTTTCGCTACGGGCTTGTGAGACGGCGGTGTATTTTTTCCATCCAGGTTGTAGAGACGGGAGGAGAAACATTGTGTACCAGTTGGCGATTGCCAATTGGTTGAGTGAAATTGGGGAAGAAGGGGGAGGGCAAGAAGGCTAGGACAGTGCCGCCTGGAGGCTGCGTGGAAAGCATTAAAACGGACCCCGACCAGAATGAGTTCGGGTTTTATATAATACAGTGTTTGGGAGAGAAGAGGGGGTTAAAATATCTTTCAGCTGGAAACATTGTTGTCCAAAAGTTTTGCTAAACTATTCAGCGCCTCGAGGAGAATTCTCCCGCGTTACTGCCGTGAATAATTTCCGCCGCGGACGGGACAAAATGGTTTTTGGAGATGAGGGAAACACAGGGAGCGGGCGTACGATGTTCCCTATGTATTCGTCTATTAGATCCAGGAAGATGATGCCCATCTCCCGGCATTTCCAAACATTAAAGTGTGTTGTGGCTTTGCATTTTCGTTGATGTTGGTCACTTCTCCAGAGACTAGAAAGCTGGTATCATTTGTTTTTATTATCTTCGGCAAAGAGATGACTGCGGAAGCTCTAGACATTTCGCAGTTATTCGTATTTTAGTTGCTTTGACCATGATCTCCGACTAATGTGAAGGAATTCATAAGGAGCTGAAGAAGAAATTGCGTATGATAACGACGGTACTCAGCGGTAAATTAAAATATGTAAATGCAATAAAACTTACTGTCTTTTAAAGAAAACTGCATGCAAAGGTTTCAGTAAAATTAAAGAAAATCCTGTATTATTTGTCAGTAAGAATTATAAAGCTATTTGGCAAACGGGCCCTCTTTAAACATGCTATATCCTCTGGGAGTTCCCTGTTTTAAAATAACTATATTTCGAAGTCTTCTGTTTGGAGGAGGATTTTGTAGGATCTGAATAATAAATGAAAGCTGTAAGCAATAAACAAAGCTACTTAATTCAAGATAATAAAGTGCTTTTGAATTAGTTAAAATTTTTCCAGAAAAATCTGGTATTTTTTTAAAGATAATATTTTGTTAGTCTGCTTAAAATTAGTCGCTTGTTAATGCAGCTTCAAACTGAAAATATTGCTTAAAACGAATATTATGTTATGTATTCAGAAGTATATAGTTTTCTTGAATTAGAAATAGCCACATATGAATACATTTATCATAATAAAATAATGATTTCTTTCCTGAGGAACAGTTAAAATGTATTCGATTCAAAATCTAGTGTTGAAATATTTTCAGTCTTCCTACGATGAAGATGAACTAACATTTTACCAGTCAATTTTCCAATCTAAGAACTTTCCTGCAGTCAGCTATGCATCAAATAATAAAGGTTTCTTCTACTAGGAATAATGTTTTTTCCGGAAGAAATCAAAAGCGATAAGAATCTTCCTTTCTAAAATTAGTATTTGAATGAAAATTTTCACAAAAGAGAAAATTAAAAAAGAATTGAAAAAAAAATAGTACACAGTATTTGCATCGGGAGAAGGAAATAATATTTCACTTCTTTGCTAGTATCATGTTCTGTGTGTGCTATTCCTGATTCAGAAATTTTGATTAAAGTAGAGGTATCTATTTCATCTCCTTCGAGGAAGGTTTTAGATTATTTATACTTAAATTGTGCTGCGTCATTGCTGAAATTTGAAAGTTGCTTTGATTTGAATAAAAATGGAGACGGACAAAATATCTCATTCGAAACAAACTAAGCAAAAGTATTTTCGATTCTAATTTTCGAATGTTTTTTAAAGTTGCACTGTGCCAGGTTGCTTGTATTTAGATTAACAGCTTCAAAATTTGAATTTTTTATTATCGTTCTTTTTTCTTCTGATTATGTAGATGAAAGAAGCAATAATGAAAGCAAAAGTAAACTATCATGAACTAAATGCAGATACATGTATTTCGCTTCGTTTTCACTATTGCCATAACATGAACACGAAGTCAGTTTTTGTAAAACTAGTTGTTGAAGTTATATCAAATTTTTAACTGTAAAAAATCAAAATTAATAAAAAGGAAATTTTTTAGTTATATATATTTAAGTAAATTTTGAAGTGCTTACTGATTTAAATTCGCCATCATTCCTGAATAATGCACAAGCTCCTGCGCTGGTGAGAACACATTTACTTGCTCGGGATAATTCCGTTCTTCTGCAAAGGAACATTGTAAAAGTTATTAACGTTTAATACGCCGGTCAGAGCGTTGTGTTGGCATTTGTCATGCCTTTAGTGTGAAAACGTATTCTTGGTATTTTGCCTTTGCTGCTTTTGCTAGCGCCATAATTACTTACATTACACATTCGCTTACGCTGGGATTTGTCCACTGACAGAAAGAAGTTTTATGCAATCGTTAAGATAAAGCCATGTAGCATTTCAAGTTTGAGGTCATCATGAATCTCTTGGTAGCAAAAACGAATAAGACGAGACGTTAAGGATTATACTAAATACCTCATCTGAAAAGCTTATAGACTTTTCCTGTGTGATTTGGCTTCTATCTTCCAAACAGGGCAGGTGCACATAATATGGACATAGTGTTAGCGATGATGCTGAGTCTCTTATTTTTTTATGCCAAACAAACGCTGTGAATCCAGTGTATCTCCTATCTCCTGGCATTAGGGGAAATATTCCTATTAAAAGTAATTTTTTTGTCATACGCTTGGTAACTTTTGCGGTGACGAAAGCAAAGAGAAAATTTAGAAAAACTATTGCATTAGAATTATATAAATATTATTTTATGCATTATATATATTACAGTCTAAGTTATCAACTGTTGATGATACAGGCTGTGTTCTATATTTAATGCAAATAATTAATAATCAATGGTATTCTGCTTTCCTTCTGCGGATTTATTTTAATTGTTATTGATGTTTTCATAGTACTACTTTTACCTCCCGGTTGACCAAGATAATATTGAGAACAACATTCCTGGTAACCTGTCCAAGAGCCGTTAAAAACGCAAGGAAGACGATTAATTCATATTGCAATTAACAGAAAAATATTGTTAGTAATTTTCAAATATTTGAATGCAGTTTAAGCTGGTGAAAAAGTTATCTGGTTATATAAATAAAATAGGTATTCCAAATTAAAATGGCATATTTTAAATAATGGATGAATAAACATAGTAAGAAAGGAAGAAACTAAGTTATAAATGGCGTTAAAGAAGATATAAGCAAGTCGAGTAAAAAGTCCGTTAAACATTTCTTTAAGTTCATCCATCAAGCATCATATGCTATCACTGTATTCCCACTCATTTCCCCGGTTATAGCTTTGTTTTAAGTTGATTATTTGGGATAGTAATTTTTGCAATAGATTCGGCAAAAACAAACTTCATTATGTATTTCTGAGAAAGGTTATTAAACAAAAATCCCTTTAAATTTGCTAGCTGCAAGTTGGTATATACTCGCAACAAAATTTTAAAATGGTAATTTAATTGAAAATCAATGCAAATATTTAAAGTTATTTCTGATATCATGATACTCTTAATTAATTGTGATACACTTAAGAAATAATTATGAAGAGGTTGTTTAACAATTTATACCTCGTGAAAAGCAAGTAAATGAATCATTAATTGGCAAAAAAATAAGTACAAAAATTCCAATTCCAAGCAAATGCAAGAAGGAACACTGAAAAAAGGAAAACTAATTTTGTTACGCTATTGATCATCGTCAAGGAGCACTAGGAGGATAATCAAAATTTACCGCTCCTCTTTTCCCTGAAAATGAATTACATACTCGTAATTCAGAATTATTCCCTAAAATTCGAGATAATAATCTCTAAAATTTATACCGCGATATAATATTTACATTTGAATACGAAAAACGTAATTAAGAAAGTATTTTGCGTTATGTCGGTAACGTCAAGTAGAACATTGGATATTCCATAATTTATTACTGCTAGTCAACGGAACAGGTGCGCCCATATAAAATTTATCAAATATAAGTTTTATGTTGTTGTTATAATACAGTTAGCATACAAATAGAAACTCAAGACTAAATATTGAAAGCAGAGTTAAAAGGAAAAACATTATATTAATATAATAGGTTAAAAAGTGATTAACCTATTAACTTGAGTCGCGATTGAGGAACGTCTCTCTAATGTTACTGGTTAAAAATCATTACAAATATCTTGGATAAGTTATTTCACTGTCACGTTGGCTAGTACGTAAATTCGTATATTATTTAAGAATCATAGACAGTCATTCTGAAGCATTGGAGGGGGAAAATGTGCTGTGCTCTCGCTGGGACTCGAACCCTGGACCTTTCGAATATGCGTCGAGTATGCTTCCAATTACGCGAAAAGGAGGGAGAAAATACTTTATAATTAATTTTCGAATCATACACTTCAGAAAACTTAATTGTAAATATGTTTCGAGCAAAAACAATCAAATTAAAAAAAGTATTTTTAAAAATTATTCTAAATTAAAATGAAAATTTTACATTACTTACATACATATATAAATAAAATCTTTAAAGATTGTAAATGCTTAAAGACAAAATAAATGAGCCATTATTAGAAAAATGCATGTAAACGATACAGAAAGGTAAAAATGTTAATGTATTATTTTTAATGCAATTATTTTATATGTGCTATATAGTGAAAATAAAAATTAATTAATATTAATTTGCAGTGCCCCTATTGATGAGTAAAGAACCAAACTCTAAATGTGAAAGGAAAAATTAAAAAAAAAAAAAAGAAAGAAAGAAAGAAAGAAAATGGCATCCCTAAAATAACTAATTCAATAAGTGAGAAAAATGTTTGTTTTTTTTCACCTTTCCTAACTCTTTTGATAAGAAGTATCCTGTGTGTTAATTTTTTGCTGGCTATCTTATTTTTAGTTTGTTTCAGCTTGAGGATTCTTTTTTTTATTATCCTGGATATTTTTAGAGTTTGCATCGCCTAAAATAATTTTATTTGAATCTCTCTTTACTTTATTTACTCTTTACTCAAGCGGTGCAGCTTTTAGTATATGGTTGTAAGTATTTTATTTTTCTTTTGAATTCCCTTAATTATTCACTTCACACATACACACACATATTAAATCATGTAATAATTTTTTCCACGGAAAAAAACCTTGCAAAATACGTCACTAAATTTAAAACAAAATTCGCGCTTAACGATTTACACACATAATTTTTTAAAAATTTCACTGCTTAGTACCATATTCTATGTGAAATTTTTCCCATCCAAGGATTTACACTAGAATTTGTAAAACGATTATTTAGTTCTTTCTTGTTAATTAGTCATGCAATGGTTGTATAAATATGTCTGAAAGACCACCCAGGTTGGAGACGGATATAGACAGTAGACTTAAAAGGAGAACGGGGATAGTCTTCTTAGGAAGGCCCTGTTTAATACCGGTGTTTACTTGCTGTTTTTGAAATACTGGTCACATTCAGAGATGGTCGCCTTAGGGAAGTGGTTGTTAAGATAGAACCATATAACCATATAAGCTCATAACCATATAAGCGTAATATTACATAATGAACGTTTTCTAAGATGACCCCTCACTGTTCCAGATGACCTTAGTCTCCTGAGGGAGCGTCTTAAAGACCATCATCGCAAAACCTCTCTAAGATGACCAGCCAAGTTTTCAGTTGATTCTGGGCCTCACTGGAGGTGGTTCGCGTAAAAAAGTATCATGATCAGTATCAAGAGCTACATATTTAGTGTTTTTCAAAGGTGGTCGTCTTAATGAAAGGCTACAACATAGTACATTTAAGTACGGGAAGTAATTTATCAATCATAGTGAAAGTAAGAATAAAAGACAAAATTTGAAATTTGTGTATTTATTTAATATTATCAGCTTTCAGAATTATTCCCTAAAGTTCGAGATAATAATCTCTAAAATTTATACCGCGATATAATATTTACATCTGAATACGAAAAAGTAATTAAAAAAGCATTTTGCGTTATGTCGGTAACGTCAAGTAGAACATCGAATATTCTATAATTTATTACTGTGATTGAACATCAAGCATAATTATTTTTACATTTCATGAGAGTTATATTCTGAAAGGGTTACCTGCACATACCCATATAATGCTCTACATTATGTATAATGCCTCATTCATTATTTTGTCTGTAACATATATGTATGGAAATATTTAAGCAAAGGTTTACTCGGCACACGCCAGCATTAAAAAATGACGGTTTTATAGTTCGTACAAAAGCTCAAAGAAGCCTTTTTATTCTACTTTTTTAAATTCTATTTAGCATATATATGTACTTTTTTATATCTTACTATTTTCATGAAGATTTGTATCTGAAGGAGAGGCGGCACTTTCTTCCGTTTCTAATTTCCTTAGCTCTATTTGACAAAAGGAAGCACTGTTTGTAAACCACTCCAAGATCTCTCTTAAACTCTTACGTGATTCGTTTTCATGAGAGGTGATTACTGTAACGGTAGTCACTCAGAAGATATAACCGCTCCTCTTGTGGATTTGTCTTTTTTCTTTGTGCTTCAAGGCTTCCTTCTCGCTCGTTTTGCATAGCATTATTTTAAAGCGTGGCATAGTAACAGAGAAGTAAAATCATAGAAGTTTTTTTTTTATCAGAATATGTCAGAATATTTAGGTGAAAGAAAAGGAGCAGTAATAAGTTATTTACTATTAATAAACATTATTCACTATTAGAAGCCTCTTTGTTTTATGCTATTTGTTTTAATTATTTAATATTTAGGTGACAAAAGCGAAGCAAAAGGAATTAGGAAAGAAAGCTGCAATATTAATGAGTAAAATTTAATTCAATATTTCTACATTTCGAGTCTTTTATATAGTTCAAGTAATTTTTCTCTTTATGAGAATTTAAAAAAAATGATTCTTTTAATAATTTTTGATTTTACGAATGGGCATTCATATGCTTAATTTGTGTAGAATAAAAATGGAAAAGAATAATTCAGTATTATTCATACGGAAAGCATAATGTTTAAAATAATTTGTTTCAATTTCATTTTTCTGCATATAGTGATTATAATTAAAGAGCTGTCTAAATAAGCATTTGCTGATTTAATTCAACTTAACTTTTACAGCTATTTATTCATTTATGAAACTCTATGCGATTCTGCATCGGCGTGCCGTTAGAAAAATATATTATTAATTTCAAAAATGCTGCAAATTTTAATAAAAAAAAGATTTAGACACACGGTAGTGTGTCAGCCAAGCTCGGAACAGACGGGAAAAAACAGCTAGACACAGGCCATGAGTAACTTACACGAACCATTCCGAGCGACTTTCCACCCCTCATAGTGTGTATGTGAAAATAGATAAAGATAAGACAATACAGACAAAGAAAAAAAAAAAACGAAAACCTTTTCGACGCATTTTTTATGATATAAACGTTCATTTTAATTGCTTTGAAAGTGGGGATGTCAGTTCATCTGTTACTTATTTAAAATTTTCACATTGTTCTATATCTTAAAGTTAGAAATTAAAGTTAATGATCTAAAACTGCAATAGTATATTACTGTACAAGTGAAAAGATTGATTGACAATTTCACTCATGTGTGTCAGATTTGCACAATGCTTATGGATTCCCACAAAATTTACGTAAATATTGTGGGGTCCTGGGGTAGAGAAAAAAAAATCTCAGTTCTAAAAAGGGGTCGCGTCTGAAAAAGTTTAAGAAGCCCTGGTTTAAAAGCTTTTTCATTAATAAAATTTTATAATTTTTTTATTTCATTTTCGTAAAAAGGAACCAGTGCAGCATAAACGCAAGAAACAGAACTTATTTAGACGGTTTTTAAGCGTTTAAATAAGAACATATCCTTTAATCTAGCTTTTCAAAAACTAATGATATCATAACAAAAATATAAATGTGAAAACGGGACCAAGATCGAGAGAAACGACATTCGTTTTAGTTAGTGTCACCGACAAAACAGTTAAGATGTAACGGACGGCGAGTTCCATAGCAGTTCATTTGAATCATAGCTGTAGGAACGTACAACTTTATTCAATTCATTTAAAAAACAGTTGATTACGTTCTTTGATATGAAATTTCTAACTTGGCCAGTTAATTTCTAATTGGAGAAGTCAAATTTTTTAACGTAATTTATTGACAATTAAACGTTTCTAAGTTAGAAATCCGATTAATGAACTGTTTTTGAATGAAATGAAGAACGTTGCGCATTTCTACAGTTATGATTAAAGGAACTGCTATGGAACTTGCCATCCGTTCAACTCTTTTGACGATGACACCGAGTACACCGAACGTCGTTTCTGCCGAACTTGGCCTCTTTTTTCACATCTATATTGTTGTTATGATTTTGATTACTAAAAAGTCCATTTATTACTTTTCAATCAATCAATTTGTAGAGAAATTATAGATTTATTAATTATTAAAGATAAATTAAAGACCTACTTTTCTTAAAACTGGCTACTTAAAAGCCTGCGAGAAAACAAAATAAAATATTTTTATCTTTCGCACAGTGTAAATATTTTCTAAATGAAGTACATGATAAACGATGGCAGCATAACGTAGTAAAAATAAATGTCGAAATTACTTTAGAAAGACTAAGCTAACGCCATTTCTTACACCAAACGCCATTTTCAATATCCTCATAGGATTAAAATAATCTTTTATGCAATAACATCAAAACAAAAACTTGTTACTTGCTATAAATAAAACCGACAACATGTCAACACGAATTATGAATTTATGAAACAAATTTATTAGTTACCAACGACAAAGATGATTTTCCCGCAAATAATTTTTTTCTGGGGCTATAAAATAAATTCCCTATCAAGTGATTACAAATGAAATTAATTACGAAGCATAATAGTTAAGTTCAAGCATTAACATAAAAATTTACAGATCCTTATTAATTATAGTACCTCTTAAATAAAGAACAATAGATAAAAATATTTTATTCAATCAGGGCATATTAAAAAGTAATTTTCATTTCTTAGTGCAGTCATGAATTAATTGATATCAGTCGAATATATATAAAAAAGATTTTCTGATTAATAAAAGACTCTAAAATCTTTAGCTGTGGAACACAAAATATGTAGTTATAAAATTATCTCTGTAATTATTAAACGAAATATTTCTCATAATTTATTAGTCTTCAGCGATTTTAGCTGAATCGTTTTCTGCTGGTATTAGAGAGAAATATTTCTCATTATTGTGCTTCCTTTACAACTTAATAACATCATGTTCTTTTGCAAATTTTGTAGAAAATACACAAAAAGGTAGTTTTATTAGTTCCGAGTGGCCCCAAAGGACTATAAATTTCGTTTAGACATTTTGCATTGATTTACTATAAACTATTAAATTTTCCAACTGTTGCCACCAAATACTAGAGCCCTGTATTATATTTAAAGAAATTTAATAATGAACAATCTGCATAAATGTATGTATGTTTCTGGCATTTTAATAAAACGACGATACCTAGAGCCATCCAGTTTTGAATAACGAACGTTTCCACCCGAATATGGGCATCTGGAAGCCCAAATTTTGAATCTGGAATTTATTTTATTATCTATTTCATATTTTGTAAAATTTTAAGGAATTTCTGATTAACAAACTCAAGGATTTTTAAACGACCAATGGCAACACTGTACGAAAAAAAAACATTTTTTATTTCCAGGCCGCGAGAATGTGTATTCGGAAATTATAAAAATATGCTCATTTTAAAATTATTTTTTTATATTGCTGCTAAACTGAACTTTATAGTTTAAGTGCGAAAAAAATGATCTTTAATAAATAAAGTAACTCAAAAAATGGTTGATAAAACGCCCCTTTGAATGTAATGTAAAATCTGAAAGCTTTCAGTTTTTTTCTTTGTTTTTGGTTTGATTTAAATTTTTTATTTGTATTTTCTTTTATTTACCCATTTGGTTTCATCGATAGAATGTAGCATTACTAAAATTATGATACATACATGTAATGAAATAAAAATTATAAACTCTCTTAAAACTATATCCGGAAGATAAGTCACGCACTGAATGCTGAAATAATTTAATGATAATAATGTAAGTAATTTAATGATTGATAATAATTTAAAATTTAAATTAACAGCAAATTCAAATATCATTATTCAGATATACTAAAGTAGAAGCAAAAGGAATTAGTGCAAAACAAGGCAAACAATCACTGCAAAAATTTGATAGAAGCTAAAATATCTTTAAAAACTGAATAATATTGTGTCAAAATTGAAATAAAAACCAACAAGTGTTTCCAAAAGCTACTTATATATAGCAAAGCTTAGCTAAAATTAAACTTGAAGAAAAAGCGAAAAATTATTTAAATATTTTTTTAAAATGTTTAAATCAAAAGCGCTTGTTTCCAAAAAACATAAATAAATTGATTTTACATTTTCCTCGATATCTTTATCAGAAGCATTGTTGGTGTCCTGAGAAATGTAAAAGAAATTTTACTTGTTTCTGAGCTAACTGCTGTACGATAGAAATTTTATTTGGGAAAAAAAAAACAGATTAAATTGCATATCAGTAACCCACTTCCGAAAGCTGGAAGAAAAGTACTTAGCTTAAAAGTACTTAGCTTTTGTAAAATTCATTTGTCCAATTTTTAAAGTTTTAAGAAACTTTTGTTTTTTTAAAAAAAATTTCTAGTTTTTTGAAAGAGCTGTTTGCAATATTTGATGGAATTTAGATTTTCTTCAGCTTTTTTGTGCCCGACATAGATCTCAGTTTTATTTTTTCCATAAAATTATTTGATTTTTAAAAGTATTCCATTTTTATAAAACTTTTGCAGTGATTATTTGCAATATTCTATACTAATTCCTTTTGTTTCTATTTTGCTATACCTGAATAGTATATTTAGATTTGCTTTTAATTTAACATTAAACTATATATAAATGTATAAATTAAATTAATATATGTACACCTTTAAATTAATAATATTATATAAATAAAATTAATTTCCTTTAATTTATCTGATTTTCATAACATAGATATTCATAGATAAAATTAAATCAAGTATAAGAATAAAGTTTAAAAAATGGACCGAAGCAGAAAAATATAAAAACTCTGAAGTTAAAGCCAAAACAAGCCTTTTAGAATACGAGTATGCCTTTTAGAATCTTTCGATGTCAGGAAACTTATGAAATATGCAATGTTCTCGCCGGGCTTCTAACCTCTCAAATACGCATCGGACGTAGTCCCAACTATACCACGAAGACACGCAGGAAGAGGGAGAAAATACCTTATATACAGCTCCCTTTGAAAGGGGGATTGAGAATGAGGGAACCCAATTATCAAATCCTGGTAGTGATGGAATTGTCCACATCCTTTTAGTTTGGGCGTCACTTGTAGGGTCTTTTTATAGTTTTCTGATGTCGGGAAACTGAAGAAAGCGGCAGTGCTCTTGCCGGAATTCGAACTCTGAACCTCCCGATTACGCGTTGGATGTGCTTCTAGTTAACAGCACGAAGGAGGCGGAAAGGAGGGAGAAAATACTTAATAGTGCAGGAAATGATTAAAACGTTTAAGTTGCTGTATTATGAAAGCTACACAAAAAATATTATTATTATAGAAGGCGTTAAATGAACTCTTATATATGGCTGTGTTAATAATTGTTTTTATAAAATAATTGTTTTTCAAATAAATGAAACACTATAATGAAATATTTTCTTTTATTAGAAAAAATTGCTATAATCTTTAAAAATGTTTACGTGTTTTGATACTGTACAACTGAATAATTTTTGAAAAGTAATCATTAATATTTGAAGAATAAAAATTATGAGATTTTCTTTTTTTTTTTCCCTAAGACTTAACAACAACTTAATAAAATAATAGTAATGTACTAAAATTTGTGTTATGAAAAAAATGAATACCTAAACAAGATAAATAAAATAGAGAATAAATTATTCAAAATATGGAGTGCAATTATAAATTCAGATTCAAAGCAAAAAGTTGTAATTTTCTAACTAATTTTTTTTCTGTGCACGTTGATGCATAATGATTAGTTTTCTGTTAATCTTTCATTTCAGAAAGAGTAGATTATTGAAATATTTTTATTTAATTAAAATTACATTAAGAAGTTAGTATTAATTCTTTTTTCTCCAGCATAAGAAAAATATCATTAACAACTACAAAAAAGCACAGTCATGAACATAGTTTTATATACCTGTTTAGTTGTTTTCAGGAAAAAAAACAGCTAAATGAAAGGAGAGAGAACAAACGCTTTTAAAGATAAGCTTTAGGTTTTTGCTTCATTGATAAATGTTGTTATTATAAGTAAATAAATCCAATCTTAAATCCAAAACATTTACATTAAGTCAAAATATTTTATTCATATCTCGGAATATGTTTAAAATATAATTTTAGAAATATATTTAAAATGGTAATTTTAAGCATATATTAACTTTGTGTATGTTAAATGCATTTCAAGATGCACCTTTATAGATAAAATGCAATTTTAAATTCAGATATACCCATCATGTTATATTTTTTTACTCGAGGAGTTAATATTATAATTTGTGGTCTAATTCTCATAATAATAATTGTTTCCATAAAACCAAAAATTAATAAGATAGAATTCCAAATAACCTTAAAATTGCCTCTTTAAAAACTACAATGGCTAAATAACTGGCATCTTGAAGCATAACTAGTTTTACCCAAACTCACTACCACTTATCATATCTTTCGGACGAACAACTGTTTCAAATAATTTTTCTACCTGCTTAACCATTGAAAGAAAGACACATGATTTTGTTTTCCTTTTTCTCCCCAAAATTGTAAGTTTTTCGTTTTCAGCAATCAATCAGCTCCAAGCATCGAATCCCCTTTATGAAGAACTAGTTTTCCGGTTACATGGTAACTTCAAAGTGATCCGTGGTAATTGGCCCTTTTATATCATGTGAAGAAATTAATAAATTGTACTAAAAATTTGTTTTCTTCCGAAATGTTTAGACTGTATATCATACCGTTATGAAACGAGCTTCTAATAAATTTGATTTAACATTGTGTTTTTTCCTTATATTTTCTTCTTTGCGAGTGGGATGTGTTCCAGCTAAGTGAACTCTCAATGCACTTGGTCTGTGTCTCAGAATTCTGCTTCAGACCCTTTGCCATTATTAAGATAGGTGGTTAAAATTTAAAACTCTTAATTTTTGGCAGATAATGTTAGAAAAAGTTAAATTAAATTTTGCATAAAACGTATATTAGTTGTGTCTTCAAGACGTAATTCAGCTATGCAAAACAAAACTGTCAATTTAATTGCGCTGTTAAAAGTAATTTATTATCTTCTTAGACTGATTATATGTAACTAATAATTTCCCGTAATCACATGATTCGAACTCACTGGAAAACAAAATAACAATTTTTGCATATTTATCAGCACTAAATTTACCAGGCACTTGTTGCAGGCAAACCAGCTTCGTGCACTTTAAGATGGAGTACTCTCTGAAGACAAAATTAAAGCTACTATGATCACAAGTAATACAAAAAAAAGTCAATTCCGACTTACGTCAACAAAGAAAAATTTAAAAAATGAAAAAATAAATAAATAAATAAATAAATAAATAAATAAAAATTAAAAAAAAATTCATTAAAAATTTATATTATGTGAAAGAACTGTATTAACATCAAGTGTCACCCACTACAAGTTTTAAAAAAAATGCATTTGAACTTGAGTGGATGAATAAAAAGTATTTTATTAATTATTGAAAAATAATTAATTAAATAAAAAAGTTATGTACTTAGGTCAACAATTAAATTTTAAAAATATAAAAAAAATTTAGAAATTAAAAAAAAATTAATTAAATGTTTTTTAATTAAAAAAATTTTTAATATGTGAAAAATCGTATTAACATCAATTATCATCCATTACAAGTTTAAAAAATGTATTTGAATTTGAGTGTATGAATAAAAATTATTTTATTAAAGATTGAAAATTTGAACAAGATATAGTAGGAATTTAAAAAAGAAAGTTTTTTTAATTGTACATGAACTGAAAACAAGCAGATTAGTAATCAGATAAAACAAATATTTATTCTATTGTAATACTTACTCTAAATTATTCACTTGAAACGTTAATTACTACACTTATTAATTAGAAAGTTTATGATGAAATGTCTCAAAATATTTAAATATATTCTTTCTAAAAGGAATCAAACTATGTTTTGACTATTCAGCAAAATATGAAACGACTATTATGCTTATGGAAACTTAAAAGTAAACGTATATTGTTTATTAAAGCCCATTAAAGTTGCCAAAATTTCACTATACTTATTACTAAAGCTACAGAATTTGGATTTCAGCCAAATGGGAAAATAACTTTGGTAATTTATATAAGTTGTAAAATCTTTCTAAATGATACAAAAAGTTAACTTTAAGTTAGTTGTGTATCTTAACTCTTGAAATACTAATACATTCGCATTACGAAGAAGTTATAATTTCTATATAATTTATACATTTTTTAAATTTAAAATATTATTGCTGGGGGGATATTGCCGTATTTATTTGTAATTCTTTCTCCATCAAAGCATTTACTTCCAGAAGTTGTAGCTCCTAATTTACAATACACCATAAAAACTTAAAACAAGTATTATGATAACGATCTATAATCCTTTCTACAGTAAGAAGAGCTTCTTATCATAGTAACTTTGCTTATCATTGGCATTATAAAGAGTGTGAATTGCAGAAATTTCCTAACGGCTCAGAAAAGAAGATGCACAATCGAGCGCCAGATCGCCAAGTTAGTGCTGCGATTGGCGAAGATGATCACTTTATCGGTAACTTTTACTGCAGAGTTATGGTAAAGAGCAGGAAACAAACTTTACAGTAAGTGTTCTCTTGCGATAAAAGAATACTTATTTTATATTAGCTTTTGCATATTTATTCTTCGGAGACCTAAATCTTTCATATCTTTTTAATTTAAACTTACTTGTGAAATATTTGTAAACATATATTTAAGTCTTAAATGTTAAGAAATCTAAAGAAATTTAACGAACACTATTGAATATAATGAAACTGGCATTTTAAATAATGATAATAAAAAAAAAATTGCAATTAAAATTTAATTTCATCTACATAAATTCCGGTTATTTGCAAGTCATAACTACAAGATTAATATTCATTTGTGAGTATAATGAAAAACATTTAAATCGTATATATTAAAGTTTAAGCAATAATTTTTGTGTTAAAATAAAATAATTAACGAGTAAAAAGAAAAGGAACCCAAATATTAATTTAATGCATTACTTTAAATATTAAGAACACATAACTGAAATTTTGCATATTATATTATATTAAATGATAACAGAATTATAGATTATATTGAACGACCACAAAACTAAGAAAAAAAATTCAAATAGATATTATATTATATAGATAATTTTTAACTTTTCTTCTATAGGAATTTAAGATATGTATCATTATTTTATAACTCGTAATTTCCAATCAGCCATATAAAATCGGTTTTTGGACATACTTGCAAATTTAGAATGATACTAACGAAAATCATAGGCATATTGTCTAAGTTATAATGACCTTATAGCTGTTACATAACTCTTTAAAGCTAAATTTTCTTTAGAATAGTAGTTAACTTTGAAGTTTATTATTAAGTGATAAAATTAAAGCCATAATTTTCAAAATTTACTTACATAACAACTTTGATTGCGCATTTCTTACATAGTAAAAAATTTTAGACATTAAACAGTTCAACTAACTAACTTGCAAAACGTTATTCCGTTTCATATACGCGCATTCCATTACTAAAAACTAGTTCTTTTCTAGCCCACACGTTTAAAAAATGTCAGATATTTTCAGAAATGCAAAAAAAACCAAGTGCAGAAACTTTCTTAAAGCAATTATGCACTTCGCGATACTTTTCAAGAACTATGATACTTCACCTACCTGTGAACAATGGGAGAAAGAGCGATAGAGTTTCAAAAGGAGGAAGTGGCAACAGCGGCGTAGAACATCATACTTTAAGGAAAGAAACTGAACTGAAGATCTTCTCCTCGAAAGTCTCTGGTCATCAGCGCCTGGTGGTTTTTTTCCCGCCTCGTAACCTAATATGTGGCAAAACCCAAACTTCAGGGAATCGTCTGATGATGACTATGAACAAGGGGGAGGTGAATCCCTCTCTTCTAACGGCAGCTGTATGTTTCGTGAACTTTGAGAGACTAGTAGAGCCCGAGAGTGCTGGAGAACTATTCAGGCGGCGCATGCGCACCGTCGCAGCACGCGCTTTAATGACGGTGTAAGCTATCGATCCGTGAGGGTCGCACAGGGATAGGAAGAGTCAACTGTAACGCGGGTGGAAACGCAGTAGTAGTGCTTTGTGGAAAGTAAACTTTTGGAGCATTTTCGCCGGAGCTTCGGTTCGGTCGTGGGTGGGTGGAAATTGAAAGAGGGGGAGAGAAGATATTCCGATCCCCCACGTGTTGTTGCTGCAGCGAGCGTAAGGTTTGGGATTTTGGAGATGATGTTATTAAGTCGGAAATGATGAACTCGGTAACTTGTTGATGAAACACTTAAATGGGAATAACTAAGTTAGAGTAACTATTTGTGGCTCGTGGTTGGAAGATCTGAATTTTCGATGTGACAGTTTTGGTAAATCAGTTGCATTTCTAGTTTCGGTACTGAATGATGCAAAATTGGTTCCCATGCGAAAGAAATGTTTTAATGATAAAGTTTAATTCGCATAGTAATTTCAGTTTCTTTACTCCTACATTTTGCTTTCTAGTTATATGCACAAATTTGTATTTAATAATAAACCTCAGTTAACATCGCGCTCGATTCTTTCTTCATTTTACAATTATTAATAAAGTTCTGTAATTATATACTTTATAATTCAAATTACTTTTCTAACTCTTTTTAGTCAACATTTTACTCTTTATTTATTATTATATGTTTAAAAAAAATGGGCTTCATTACCTTGGCCTCCAATCGCGGCTTCATTAATTTTTTTAAAAGAAAACATTTGAGGTATACGGATTATTACAATATTGATATTTATAACCAAAAGTAAAACTTCTGTATAGTAGACATTAAGCTGATAAGTCTTTATGAAGGCGCAGCTGCTTATTTCGTGGTTTCCTGTTCTGTCCTGTATAGTAGACATCGTATCATGCTATTCAAAGAAGATATATTTTATTAGTAATCGTTTTGAAATTCAGAAATATCAAGTAGCAACTGTAATATAAACTGCTTACATCTAGATATTTCCAAAAGTATATTGAGAGAAAATACAGTAAGAATAAAATATGATATCTTACATAACATTTAAATAACTATTCTAAAAATATGTCATAATAATTACTGCCATGTAAACATTTCCAAACTTTAAAGCATTTACTCGAAGAATGTTCAATAATAATAATAATAATAACAATAATGTAAAACATTACTTTTCATAGTTTTTAAAAATTTTTTAGAAAGGTTAAAAATAATTATAATTATAAAGCACTCACCTTCATAAATTTTAAACAATCACGCAATGTAATAAGCATGAAAAACTGAGCTTAAAGGTTGTAAGATATTTTTTCTGTCCTTACTGAGGAGCTTCGTGATATAATTGGAAGTATGTCCGGCTGGCATTTGTGCAGTAATGGAAGGTCTAGAGTTCGAATCCCAGGAAGAGCATTGCTAATTTTTTTGTATTCTTTGCTTCGAAACAATCCTAATGATTCTACAAGTAACAGATGACTCCTTTCTTGGAGTCACAATAAAGCCTCTACTCGGGCTTGCACTTAGGAAACTAAGAACTAAAACTTAACTATACTAAAAATATATAACCGAAGCTATCAAGATTCTAACAGAGTTGGCTCCTTAACGCTAACTAACGGCGAAGCTATCAAGGGCCTAAAGTACGGCCGAGCGTAGTAATAGCTTAAGAGAGAGAGTAAAAAAGAACACATTCGTTAAAGAGAATCACTGGCTCTCTAACGAAGTCAGTAAAACTTCACATTTAAATACTTATCCTCATTTGAATTCAAACGCGATTCTAAAAATACGTTCTTGTCGGAAGTTGTAAGCTTGAAATTAAGAAGAGATAGGACAGTAATTTAACTCAAAATTTAACTGTTAGCTAAATTAACATAATCCTTACAACTCTGAGCACTTAAGGATATTTAAACACTAGCTATTATTACAGAATGTTCAGGACTATTATCTTAGTATAATTTGGAATTACTGTGCACTTTACGTCTTTGTACTATTGATTTTAGCTTTCATCATAAAATATTCATGCATATAACAGTATATATTTGTACTGATATATTATACCAGTATTTTTGAAGGTTATTTTGTTTGAATGCCTGCATTTTGCTGTATAAATCCTAATTCCTTTTTGGTATTCTATTGTTGAAACTATATCTATTTTTCAAATTTTGCTTAGTACAGTAAAACTCCAATTATCCGAATCAATTGGGACCGGACAACATCTGGATAATCAGAAATTCGAATAATTGGATTTCTTCCGAAGAAAGGGTCTACGTACACTTTAATTAATTATTGTATGTACTTACTGTATGTTGAAACAGGAAGTAAATAACTATTTTTAAAGAAAAGGAGATTTAATTAATAAAAATGGAAAGGCAACACTTTTACGTGCATGTTATATAGCTTTCCGTACAGTACGTGCAAGTACTGAACGTCATTGCTTGTTGAACATCTCGTTTACAGTAAGCTGTGTGACTGTCTTCATCCGTTTTTCGGCAGCCAAATTGCGCGTCCGCTTGACAATGAGAAGTTGCATGTGGTCACACTTAGGCTGACGCTCCATCCACTTCAGCGCAGTTTCAAGGCCGGCAAAACATGGTTGTTTCAAGGCCGGCAAACAAGTTGATGGTCCCGCGTCTGCTTCAACTTCGACCATCAAGGTCATCTTCTACCTTGACACTTTCTTCTCTCACACTTTCAATAAGTTCATCACTTAGAATTAGTGTCTGACGACTCACACACCATCCATTCTGCTGTATCCTCACCATTAACTTCTGAATATCGAGGAATTTGCAAAAGAATGTTTCTTAATGCCTCAAGTGACACATCATCCTCATCTTCACTTGTCTCTTCCCTTTATTTTTCTTGAGCTTCTTTTCTTTTCTCCCCTTCTCTTCTGCAGTTGATTCTGCAAATTTCGGAAATTCTGAAAGCTATTCGTATAGTCAGAGCTGGGATAGCGGAAGTTCTACTGAATTTTCTGCATGCTAAAAAGTGTCAGTTCTAATTAAAGATGTCATAGTAACTGTTTTCACCAAATATTATATTCTTACGGTATTCAAAACTCTTATTTTTCATAGAATTTCAACAATCAAGAATGGCACTGCATGTTCTGTCACTGATGTTTTATGTTCTTTAACAAGTTTTTTCTCTTTGTTACTTGATCTATATACCCTACCTTGGACTATTAAACAATGCTATATTAAATTATTATTTATTTTTTATTAAAACTAATAATATTTAAATTGTTATTTATTAATAATAATGTATTAAATTATTATTTCAATAACAGGTGTTTAATTGAATCTAGGTGTTTAATTGAATTAAACTGCCAGCCTGGAGAATACGCGGACTTCAATTATTGTAATATTTTTTTATAATATTCAGTTGTATTAAGCAGGACACCTTTTGTGGTCATTCAGATTTACTTTCATTGTGTATTACGTCATACTTTGAATAACATTTTATTATATGAAAATGTTTACTTAAAATTAATAATTTCAACAACTTTTCGAGTACATTTTTCTTTTCTTGTTACAAATTTAAAAATGATTTGAGACAGTCCAGTTGCGTTTGCTTTATTTCAGCAGTTATTGTAATACAAAAGCGAAAATAACACAAATTCAGAGAAATTTTTATTTAAAAGCTCAGGAAAGCTGATGAATATTTTAGATGTTACGTATTGCATCCAACTAAAAAACTTATTTATGTAAAACAGTTGATTATCTAATTTTTCTTTCTTGAGAAACGTGTTTACTTTTTGCTTTATATGGATATTGCAAAGCCAAAGCAGCCGCTCTGTTTTCCTGAAATCCCCCCCATATCAAACTATCAGTGTTCAACAACTTTAGTACTCTGCAACTGGGGGCGTGTTTACCGTTAAAGAAGGAGAAGTAAGCATATAGGAAACCACAATCTATAATTTCAATTTTACGAATTTATCATTTTTTAAATTTCTTTTGAAACAGGCCCACTAAACACCAAGCATATATAAGACAACTGAACACTTGTTATTCGACCTTGGTTCAAGCCCTGAGGAACGGGCTGGTTGCATGGGGCGTTTTGTGGTTTTATTCATGTATAACATCAATAAGAGCTAGCTTTCCATGGAAGCTCCATTATAAAAGTCTCTCTCCTTTTAAGTAGATGGCTTTAGCATGCGTTTCCATAATCAAATCGTCTTATCTTTTCTGAAAATTAAATTGTTCCATCACTTTTATGAAACTCTGTATCTTCCTCTAATTGTGTCCTCTAATTGGCTACTTCTCCTATCAAGGGCTTCGTTTGGTTAACAGAGTGGATACGAAATTCGACTTTGAAACGTTCTGACTACTTTCTATTTATACTCAGAACAATTCAGCTTTCTTAAATAAACCGATATCATTAGCGATTATTCATACGCTGGAGCTTTTCGTTATTTTTAGACTTGATACAAAGTACTTTAAAAAGAATCTCGAATGCTTCCTGCAGTAATTGAAAACCAAATAATTGAAAACATAGATTTCTTTTGTGAATTTCCGTTCATTAGTCAGCCTTTCTAATTCTGAGAATCTAAGAGCAATCTATATACCAAATTAAACTGCTTAAAATATTTCTCTTCCACTAGTTTTCTCTTCCACCACATGTTTAACCACTGGGGAGGATTTTATTTCAATTCCAAATACAGATAATATTTTAGACATCTAATATTTGACCTGAGCATTAATTATGTCTTGAGGTACATTGTAGATAGTAGTATAGTTCTGCTATTTAAACCATTCTTAAACTATGGCAATCTTCTCGCAGAGATATCTGTCTTTCCTATTGGCGAATTATTATCCTAGCAATCATTAACTTGCACACAAACAGAGATTTAAAATTCAACAGAATTTTATTTGTTTACTCTTGGTGAGTTACTACTAAACTGAAAGTATTCAATTAAAAGGGTTCATTACTTTTCCATGAGAACTTTGGCTTCTTGCCTTCGAATATTTCAATTACCAGAATCCAACTCTTCAACCATGATACCTAATTTTCCCACCAGCTAATCACTATAAAGTCTTAGTTATTTCGAACAGCATAAAAAAATTCTCTACGTTATCTGATAAATCATGCGTCTTTCAAAACAACAATAGTTTTAACTTTATATCTTGGCTTTTTCTGCACTTGTCATAAGTTGTACTATATCGATCTTTTAAATTCTATTTCGCGTGCTCTTTATTTGTATAAATTTCCAGTCCGAGTGAATACATGTGGCGAGAATCAAAGGGAAGATAGAACCGTGTATAAATTAAGTTTGACTGTTAGTGAAGTTCAAATGTTGTCATAAGGTCAACAGTTAGAGCAATAAATGTCCTTTATGAATAGATCATAAAAATATTTATATGTATGCAAGTATGAAAGAAAACTAATAACTTTGGCAATAGTCCTTTTCATTTGGAACGTTTTCTATCTGCCCTAAAAGTAGAAATTGTTTATAATAAGTTCATGAACTGAGTCTTTCCAAGTTAATCCATTTCATGCTGTCTTACGTAATCACGTTGCACTGCGAAAGTTTCTCATCAAATAAGATCAAATAAACGTTTTGCTATATATTTTGTACTTTGCTGATTGACCCCTTTTCTCTGCTTCCCCTTGCTGCTGCTAGCCATGCATAATTTGCTGCTCCGTTTCACCCTTTGCCTAAAGAGATGTAAGCTATACAGACTTTTCCTGTGCATATGATGCCCATAATAATGATATGTTGTAATGTTGTGCGCTTCCAACCTGCACGCAACAATAGTGGTGACTGCTATGAACTGGAAAGTATCCAAAGTCTTGAGAAGGGTTTAAATTCCTTTTTATTCAACATTAGAAATTACAGATGCGTGCTCTTGACGCTCACAAACTACGCCGACCCGGCGGTAAAATAAAAATAAGAAACTCAAAAAAGAATAATAACAAGTGACTAACTACGAGGCTCTCTAAACGTAACTAACCTCACCGCGTTCTAGGATACCGCTGATAATTCAGCAAACTTCTGAATATTGCGTTGAAAGATTAACAATCTGCCGAGGCAAGCACACAGGCCGAAACGCGTGGTTCTTCAATTTCTAACTAGCCACCTCCACGCTCGTGAAGCAAGAAAGTACACTTTCGAACTCGTTTCCCTTCTATTGAACTCAGATTACTTCCGCTGACAATTTGAATCCTTGCGCGTTCTACTAAAATTTACATACTCTGGTAGTTTAAACTTAAAATAAATGTTAGTTAAAATAAATGTGAACATACCTACAATGTGAACATGTTTATGCTTATCAATTCGCGTTATTACGAAATAAAACTATGTTGAATCAATGGCCATGCCTGCAAGTCCATTTCACTATCTACTCGTACGTATTAAACACATTGAACAAGTATTAATTTAGAAGTCATGCAACAAAAGTCGGCATTATAATTTGAAAATATAACTTTAATATAATTTGTTGTTTGACTTCTAAATTAATAGCTAAATTAATTCTAAACTAAGCTACAGGAATAGTGCTGTTTTTGTGATTTGTGTAAGATGGCCGACTTTATAAATTATGAGAGTGGAAAATCTGGTAATGCTCGCCTGTTTAGAATATCATCATCAATAACCTCAAAATTATATGGTCTTTCCTAGACTACGGTACATGCCATTAACTATATAGACCAGGGATTCCCAACGAAAGAGGGAATTTCATAGTTTCAAGCGGGATGTGTTCAGCTTTTTTTTATTTTTGTTACGGAATATAATCGTACACTCAGTAGTTTTTATGTTAATACTATGATTTCAAAGTTTTAAAGTTGTATGTAAAGCATGTCTTGCTCACCTCCAGAGCCGTGATTTTAACTAATATTGATTGGTGGATTGAGCTACGCATGTACAAATTAAGATGCACTTAGTGCAGTTTATTCTTTTGTATATTTTATAGACTGCCAGTGTCTACATTCACTGTAGCTACGTGAACTATATAGTATGTTTCAAATAAGCTTAGTAGCTATAATTTCTGTCAAAGATTGTATTTGTGTTTTTGCGTTTAATTGAATTTGTTCCCGTGATATCTAAATAAACCTTTATTTTCGGTGCAACAGAAACTCTGAAGCTATTTATCTCACAAAAGCAGAGTGTGGTTCTTCTCCCAATAAGCAAGCTGTTTAAGTTGGATACGCAAATACTTGTATTTCCCAAAAGTTAGTTTGCATGAGCAATGACAAGTGAAAAAAACCAGTATGATGTGACTCTGTTTGATGGAACAAATTATTCTACTTGGAGTCAGCGTGTTGAAGCATTCTTCACCGCCAAAAAACTTGACCAGTTTTCAGGAATAGAGCCACTTTTAAGGAAAGATTATGAAGTAGTTAAAGGCAAGAAAGCTTATTCACTCCTGATGTCGGTGTTAAATGATGAAGTTCTGTCTTCATTGCACGGAGAAAAAACAACAAGCTGTATAGTTCACTCCTGTTACTTTAAAGCAACTGTGACTTGTTTTCACTGGTCTCATTGCCGGTAAGTGGTGTCTGAATCCACATTTCGTAATATTCGGTTATCTCATTCCGTGTTCGGCGGGAAGAGAAGGGTGCTAATTACTCTGGTGGGCTTAATAAGACATGCTGCTAAAGACGAATCGGGAGGGCCTTTCAGTTAACAGGGGCTCCAAAGATCAGCCTTATGGTTAAAGATAAATGCCTTGTTGCTTTATTTAGAATACGTAGAGAATTTAATACAATTTAGGGGTCTGCGATGGCATTTCGGATAAAATAATTCAGAAAAGTCTCTTTTGTATTGATTAATTCTGTTGTTCACATAACTTTGGATTAGTTTATATAAGTTCTTTGGGTAATTAATTTGATTAAATCTCAGCAAAGGCCTTGAAACCAGAGATTATTAAATGCTTACGCCACATCTAGTGAAACTTCTATAGTACTTTTATTTGGGACGAGATTGGGATATGCATTTCGATTGAGAGTTTTACTGGAGAATAAGGAGTGAGTTAACCCATTTTGCTATTACTTTATCCATGACTTTCCCCCCATGGCGACAAAACATGGATCTGTATGCGCTTGGTGATGCTTTGTTTTTCTCTTCTTTGTAGAACAGAACGAAATTACCTTCCATACCCTCAGGAAGTATCCATTTTCTAAGCATTTATTGAGTTGCACATTAGGTTCGGATTGTCTATAAATAGCTTTTCTACCATATCAACCGAACTTTCATCTTAACCCGGGGACCTCTTTGCTATTTTCGTGGCCTTAAATATTAATGTTACATTGTAAGTCATTAGGCTATTTCAAAGCAGGAGATGTGAAAAATGAGCAACTTCTTCTCCGGGAGTCGAACCATGGACCTCTCGAATATGCACCGAGCGTGCTGACCACTATACCACGAAGTCATGCTAAGATGGTGGGAGAAATATCTTATAACATTATCTATTATGATTGGAAGATCATTTTCTGAGTTAGGAAGTGCGTTTGCCATATGTCGTATTGCACTATGTTCCTCTGTGTCATCTTCTGTGTTGTCTTGGAGAAAGTAAGCGCTCATAATATATTTTAAAGTTTCTTCCCCCGTATCTGTTCAATTAAAATTCTCGTTTATTTTACATACAATGGTTTATAAGCTTTTCGTTTTGCTATATCATAACATCTGTTGAAGGGAGATTTTATTTGTCAACGCTGTCCCAATAGTTTTCCCATGCCATTAATTTAGCATAGAAGTTATGCCTTTTACATGCCTCTGCGGTTTTATTGTAAATTAGTCTTTTATTTTTTCTGTCTTGATCTCTAGCATTTTGAACGTTCTTCTAAAGCCGTTTTAATTGGTTTCCTTCCTGCGTGAGAGAGTTGCTACACCATGAATTCATGCTGTTATAAGCTTCTGTAAGCTTTTTATACAAGAACATACATACTGCTTTTTATACAAGAACCGTATATTTCTGAAATTTTATTTTGCATTGTTAATCTCTTCTTGATATTTAGATTATAATTCTGAATATTTAGGTTAGCAATATGTTTTCGAAATTTAGGCTATTCTGTGTTCTCGATCCTCATTTTTAATCTCTGGTGAGGGATTTCGAAGGCTACATTAATTTCAACGTTTATTTCCCTGTGATCACTCAACGTTTCTCTTGTGTCGACTTCTCGGTTTGTGATTTAAATGCTGTGTAATCCTTTTGCTAATTTGAGGTCGATCCATGAACTGATCCTTGCTCCTGCAAAACTTGGGAGGCTGTTGTTGTCCTTTATTAGTGAGAGATTTGTCGCTGCAATGACGTTTCCCGTCCGGATCCTTCTCGGATCTGTTTGGGGTGAACCTCACACCACGTGTTTTGTGTTGAAGTCCCCAAAGATTATCACCGGCAGGTTTTTGTTATTGTTTAATATCTTTCGCATGTTATAGCGTATGGAGTCCAGATCATCTTGTGGTGGACAATACACCGACATTAGAAGGAACGGCTGTGTGCCATCTATTCTGATTACTGTCATGGCCTTCGAAGTGTGTACTTCGAGCTTTAAAATTGTGTCTTTGTTTAAAATGGCATTTTTTGCGGGTTTTTTTTACTGAATACGAGCTTTTGACATACTGTTTGTTGTTTTATCAAGATCTATTTTAAATTGCAGGGCTGCACTCCGGGAGTGCTCTAAGTTGAGCTGCGCTAATCTACATGAGGCCACAACTGATTTTCGTTTTGACTATTCCCTTATTATATTTGTGGTCTTTAAGAATTACCACCCAGGAAAAGATCAGTTTCATGTAAGTGGCATTTACGACAAAAACGAGACGGCAAGTCTGAAGCTCAACTGGTGTTTCTTGGCTTCATGTAACAAGAAGGTATTGACTATAATAATACTTATTCATACTTACATTTAGTATGCGTTATAGGATAGTTCTCTCACTTTCTTAGCATGCGTTCATGGTGTAGTGGTAAGCACATTCGACAGGTCCATGGTTCGAGTCCTGGCAACGGTATTGCCCATTTTTCATCTCTCCTGCTTCCAAAAATCTTCTAATGACTCTACAGTAACGCCCGAACTAAAACGCTTGTGGATAATGATTCTTCACCACTAGATTTGGCAATTGGGTCCCCTAATCCCAGCCGCTCTTTAATAGGGGGAGTATATAAAGTATTTCTCTTGCCTTCTTAGCATGCCTATGTGGTGTAATGGCCAGCACATTCGGCACGTATTTGAGAGGTCCGTGGTTTGGGTCCCGGCGTGGGTATTGCACATTTTTCATGTCTTCTGCTTCGAAATAACCTAATGTCTCTACAGCCTCTTTAAGGCTCATTCTGATGATTATTTTAGAACAAAATTGAAATGTGTTTGTCTTATATATGAAAACTGCATTTTTAAATGATGATTTGAAAGATGTTAATAATATGGATCAACCAAAAGTTATGATAACCACAGCGATAGAAAGTGAAACTATAAACAGCGTTTATATGGATTGAAATAGGCATCTCCACATTGGTATAAAAGTTTCTCTTATTAAAATTAGGTTTCAAGCAACTAAAGCGGGAGCTTTTTATTTTTACTCGCCAAACGTGTGGTTCGAAGGTAATTGTTACTTTTTACGTGATAACATACTAATCGCTATATCAATTAATCTTGAACTTAATGTAATTATTTAGTTATCAACTAAAGAATTCAAGCGCTCCAAATTTAGAACAGTTTTTGAATTTCTAAGAATGCAAACAAAGTATCAGAAAGTAATATCAGAAATCCTACACCTTGTATTTGTTGGCAAAGTTCAAAATGTTGAATAGCGCACTATGTTTTAATCCGATAGAAAAATCTATCTATGCCATTTATTTCAAAAAAGTTTCTACTTATAAAAAAACGTATCAAGAAGTAGTTAGGTCATTATTATACTTAACTTACATAAGTAGTAGACCAGATATTTTATATGCAGTGAAATGTTTAAATCAGTTGCATGAAAATCCTACTGTTATTGAATCTGCATAGTGTGCTCTTAAGCGAATTCTTGGCTATCTTAAAGGAATAGATAAAGTGAAAGTTTGTATTCAAAGTGTAAGATTTCTCATTTAAATATGCATGTAGATTCAGACTGGAGGGGAAGAGGCGGTAAACTCGTATGATAGAAAATCAGATTCTGGTTATGTTATCATATTAAATGGTCATTCTTTATTATGGTGCAGTAGAAAATAAAATTGTATAGCTGTATGCTCGGCGGAATCTGAGATTATAGCCTTTGCTAAAGGTTTATTATGGTTGAAATCAATAGTTAGTGAAAGCATTGATATTAATAGTATCCCTGTGTTTGAGGATAATTCAATCATGTATCAAGTACATGCTTAACGAAAACGATTCAAGAAGGTTGAAACACCTAAATAATAAATTGTAACTTATTGGCGAGTGTGGGAAAGCACATAATATACAAAACTGAGTTCATCTGTTTCGGGCGGATATGTGAAAGACGGATATGTTAAAGAATATCATTTCGTCAGTTGAAATGAATTATCTTTAAAACTCCTTTCGATAAGAAGTTCATCTATCTTTGTGTAACAGCTTAAGAAGCATGCCATCCGTATAGTCTCAAATCATCTGCTACGCATGAAACTATCATTGTTAGGAAAGCCATTTCAAACTCTGTTTCAACCCTAAGAAGAATAGAAACTGCTAGGATGTATGCTAAACTGCAATGCAACCAGGTCTACCCGGTGATAAAAACATTATTTCCGGAAGAAAATGGCATTTTACCTCAACTAAACCTAAATAAACCTATCTGATTCTTACAGTCTCCACGCCCTCTCTTCTAATCATTGTTGCTAGTTACTCTTAGACGGAAGATAACTAAATAAACAGCCTACAAGAAAAAAATATTTGATATTACAATAGGTAGCTTCAAATTTTATCATGAGAGATTCACTATCTCTTGCTTCGTGAACCAACCACATTCTTGAAGTGCAGGATTTCAAATGCATTGTAAACTACCGTGAAACAATGAACATAAAAAGTCGGGTAAATTGCCATGACTTCTCTGCTCATATATATTCTTGAATGGATTAATGTAGGATGGAATTCTTCAAAAATACTCAAGCCTAGTGAAGATGCCTTCTTAAAATCAAAGAACTAGGTTTATTACAAAGAAACTGGATTAAAGGCGTCATATCTTGAAACACGAATTCCATTTTGTCATCATTCTTTCAAAATAATCCCTTAGTTTATATTAGCATTTTAGCTCTCTTTATAAGGTATTTCTCCCACACCGTAGCGTGCCTTCGTGTTGTAACGGTAGCACGCTGGGCCGGTATTCCAGAGGTACGTGGTTCGATTCCCGGCGAAGGCGTTCGCTGTTTTTCCTCTTTTCTGCTTCCAAAAAAATACCTAATGTCTCTACAGTGGCACCCGAACTAAAAGGGTTGTGGATGATGATTCTCCACACCCAGGATTTGACGACTAGGTCCCCCTAAACCCTAGTCTCCCTTTAAGAAGTGGAGTATATAAGGTATTTCTCCCACTTGCCTAGCGTGCCTTCGTGGTGTAACGGTAGCACGCTGTCCCGGTATTCTAGAGATCCGTGGTTCAATTCCCGACGAAGGCGGTTGCATATTTTTCATCTTTTCTGCTTCCAATTAGCCTAATGACTCTACATCTTTAGTTCATTTTGTGAATGTTACCATCATAAACATACACAGAATTTTCTAAAATAATAGAAACACTTTGCTTAAAACATTTAATTTTTCTTCTAATCGATTACATTGTAAACTGTGAACGCAGCCACCTTAATTTGTGTATGCGTATTTTACGTGTACTTCCAAGGTTGTTTAAAAACTTGAAATTTTCATTTATACTTTATAAGCTTTAATTCGCAATGAAGACAAATGAATGACTCTAATGATCCTCATTTTATTGTTGGATTGGGAGTATCGATAGGTACCATGTCTCAAGTTATTACAGCATTAAATATGCAAAATCGTCTGCGAACATAGTTATAAGAGTGATAAACTTACAGAGACAGGATAACATTAAACAGTATTATTATGTCAAAAAGAAATGTTACTGAAACAATGTGACTGCTGAGAATAATATGCATCCACAGAAAACATTTTCGACATACATAGCACAAAGGGATTTTCATATGCAGAATGTGCATGGAAGAGCTGCTCTATCTTCACAAATAATTGCAAAAGGGAGGCAGATTACAAAGGAGCCAGGAGTGCAAAACGTGGATGGGAAATGACTGAAATACAAACTTTATTCTGATGACAGCTTTTATATTATTCCCCACTTCAAGACGGATGGATGGATGGAGAATACTGGCAAACCTAAGAACCAAACTCTCTGCTTCCTATAGTAATACACTGTAGTGGTTTAGTTTTGCTTTGCGCAATCGTATGATTTGCAAAAGACCAATAAACTAATTTCAAGGAATAATAAATTGTAGTCACTATACAATCATTTTAAGTAAAGGTATCAATTGAAATAACGTAAGTACTATTCTGTATGGATAGTTTCATCTCTTACGGTTAAAATTCCTCTTTTCACCAAAATAAGATCATTCAGTTACGGTCTGAAGATCATGAAGATAACATTACGCATCTTTCCCACCTGCACAATTACTAGATTCAAATATGATTGAACCTGATTGAGATCTGCACTGAACTCAATCATTCTCAATGAAATTGTTATGAATTTTGTATATATGTAAATACTTTTAGTGAAAATATATTTAAAATTGTAGTATCTCTTACATATTATAACATGAAATACCTAGAAACATGCAAAGCTCCGCCTGAAAAATACTGTTTGAGCCAAATCTTGCAGAGGATCTCCATTAGCAAAACTGATTAACATGCATCTGATAAACATAACATATATGCAAGGAATACCATTTTAGGTAAGTAATTTTTGTTCATAGATATTTCATATTTTAACATTCTAATTAAATTTATGCTTACGTAAATGTAAAATACTTTATGTATTTATTCATTATCCTTAGCAAATTTTCTAAATTAATTAACATTAAAAGATATGAAGTCTGTCGTTGATCAAAATTCTATATTTCTTTTGTAAGCGGTCATTCAGTAAGGGAGTTTGTAGTTAAGTTCTTATTTTACCTTATTCATTGTGACTGATATAAATATTATTTTAGTTTCTATTTATGAATATGGGAAGTACAATGTAGCTTTGACTAATGTTATTAAATTAAAGAATCTTTGACCCCTGTAGTAAATTTTAATTTCGTAGAGTCATTAGGCTATTTTGAAGCAGAAGACGTGAAAAGTGTGCAATCCCTCGCCAGGACTTGAATCCTGGACCTCTCGAACACACGCCAAGTATGCTTCCAATAACACCAAGAAGGCATGTGGAAAGGTTGGAGAAAATACCGTCTCTACTATCCCTTTTAAAAGACGGCTTTTAAGGGGACCCAGTCTTCATATCCCAGTGGTAACTAATTATCATCCACCGCCTTTTAGTTCGGATTCCACGTATAGCGTCTTCAGGTGTTTTGAACCAGGTGATGTGAAAAATGTGCATTGCCCTCGCAGGGACTCGAACCTGGACCTCTTGATTACTTGTCGAGTATGCTTACAATTATGCAACAAAGGCATGAGGTAAGAACGTAGAAAACACCTAATAATTTCAAATCTTTTATTCCCAATTACTACGAAATTTTAACCTTTTTTTTTTCTATGCTTGTATAATCTTCAATCGATCCTATTCTCTATCAATATTTTCATGTTTATATATTTTAATAAGATTAGGATAAATAAAAAAGTGACATTATTTTAAAAAATATTCTGAGTTTCATTTTTCGCGATAACTTATTATTTAATCTATTCTTTTAAAAATATGGTTATGAACTCGGTGTAATGTACGCAATGTAAATGAACAAGTATTTCACCTTAAACATGTTAATGAATTTTTTTGCGACTTCATCTCATAAAAACTCATTTCAAAAAGACTTCCTAAATATATGTTGTCTATGGCTAAAAGCTCTGCATTGATGAATGGATTTATATTTCCATTTCGTATAATTTGTAACACATTACGATGTCATGAAATATTACACGATCATTTTATTTTATATTCTGCTGGTGAAATTAGAAGACAAAGACGATAATCATATTCTTAATAACGTAAATTTTACTACTTTTGCTAGGATGAACGTTGCGGAGAGAAACGTAACCTTATTTGTGGGATATTTAGTTCATTAAAAATTAACTTGGTTTTTTAAATTATCTTTTAGTTCAGTCAAAATGAGACATAAATTCCTATTCTATATTATTTTTAACTCATATGAACTTAGGTATTTTACCATGACAATGCACTAAGACATAATGGCTAAAGAATTTTGGAGAGTGTTCAAACAGTATTGCAATATTTCAAGCACTTAGATTTGTGTGTATACTTAAGAAGAGAATGATTTAAAAACGATGGAACCCTATGTATTTCCAGCTGGCATTTCAATATTACGTTCATGTTATTTCAGTTGTTTTAATGAACTTAGTAGCTGCTTGTAACCACAGTTACAATAATTGTGTTTTCGATTCTAAAAAATAGTAAAATATGCATTTATTTAAAAACTAACAAGAAGGCTAAACAAATCTTTTCATTAGAATCTTTGAACTGAACAAATGAACGAAGTAGGAGTAATCCCCGCCACTTGAAGCATTCATATTGTAAGTTAAAACTGAAATTAATTTAATACTGGATATTCACATGTGTAAAATCCTATCATACATCGACGTATTTTAATTTAATTTGAGATCGAAAGCTAACGCGAATCTAAAGTAATTCTCTGGACAAAGAAATAGCAAAATGGTTATTCTCACTACCAAAACTCTTTCTCTATATAACATTCAAGAACATTATTCTTATATTCATTTATTTAAACATTCATTTATTTAAAAACTAACAAGAAGGCTAAACAAATCTTTTCATTAGAATCTTTGAACTGAACAAATGAACGAAGTAGGAGTAATCCCCGCCACTTGAAGCATTCATATTGTAAGTTAAAACTGAAATTAATTTAATACTGGATATTCACATGTGTAAAATCCTATCATACATCGACGTATTTTAATTTAATTTGAGATCGAAAGCTAACGCGAATCTAAAGTAATTCTCTGGACAAAGAAATAGCAAAATGGTTATTCTCACTACCAAAACTCTTTCTCTATATAACATTCAAGAACATTATTCTTATAAACATGTATCTAATTTGCATCCTGCTAAGATCTGACGAAATGCAAAAGCGACAATACATCTAAACTAATTGGATAGTGGGTTAAATATGAGTTAAAGGTTAAAAAACCCTAAGACGGTACACTGAAAATTTCCTTTCAGATGATTTTGATTGATTTGAGTTAGGCAATCATTTTACAGAGAAATGCAGTTAACACGGATTCGAAACCAAACACAAGTATAATTAGGATAAAATTAAAATGAATTGTAGTAGAGTTAAAAGCATTTCTGTAGATAAAACGTAAAAAAAAAATCTTCTTTGATTTTGTTTCACTGAACCTCACACGAAATTACTTGTCATGGTTATGGCTTATAATTAAACAAATATTACTTTCATAGTTACAGTCAGTTTGCTTTAAAAATAATAAAAGCGCTTAAAATAATTAGTAGAATTGTTTAAGCTCTTTTAAAACCATTTCTAAAACAAGCAAAACAGGGATGCAGGAATTTAATATGCATTTTTTGAATAAGTAACTATACTAGTTAGAATTTAAAAGTGAAAAAACAACTTCCCGGAGGTAAGTTTTATGGCTGTCTGCAACCGACGTGAGATGATGATTTATTTATAGTGAGTTTTTAGGTCTTTTTTCAAAGACCAATTAAATTGCAGTGATAAAAATAAATGTTAATGGATGAATAGGTAATTAAATGCGTTTCAGGAAAATTGGGAAATTTCATCAAAATATCCTTTAGAAAATTTCTTGTAAAATGACCTTCTGAAGAAAAATATAGATTCTAAGACTATTGCGGTAACTAAATGTGATTCGAATATCCTCTCAATATTCTCCACTTTTTGAGATGAAATCGTAAAAGAGCCGATTAAACTGGGAGATATTTAACAGTTCGAGAGAGAGACACAGAAGTCACAGAAAGTTACTCAAATTAAAACCATTGAAGATAAAGCAAATAAAACATGTCCAGTTTTTATAAAAACCAAATAAAATGCAAATTTCTATAAAAAATTAATACTTTTTTGAAGGAAAGAATTTTTAAAAGAACTGAAGCATTAATAACGGGGGTTGTCATCTAACACGACAAACAGATGGCGCTGAATACCATTGGATGGAACTGTTTAGGGAAAAAAACAGACGATGTAGCGATAAAAGGAAGATGTGTTAGCAGAAGTTGTAAGGTAAACAGATGACAGAGTTTCATTAAATTTGGTTTAGTATGACAGTATATTAAAATGAGAAATCTTCTCTATATTGTAAAATATTCGTTTTCTACCTAAGTAATCCTTTCTTCTGTAATCTTAATTAAAATTAAATTAATCATTCATTTGAACTATTGTTTATGTATTCTTCTAGACAGAAATTATTCAGCCATTTTATGAAGTGAGTTCTAGCTTCTACAAAGGTGAGATAATCCACAATAATAAAGCGTTAATACAAGTACCAGCTCTGTTTCTTAGAGCAAAGCGTAATTAATGCATTAAGGATATATGTTTTTAAAGAATTGTAACATTTCCTTTCAGCATTTTCTCTTGATATAGGCGGTTATCATGTCTATCTAAGAGCTAATAATCTGCGATTCGAATATATTTGGTCAACTTGATCTCTTGGCAATCTCCAGTCACCTTTTATTTGATGCATAATATAAGAATTTATTACATTACCATTCTCGTGTCGAGAGTGGTTAGCACTTCTAACATTCAGTACAAAGATTAGTAGTTCGAATTCCAGTTGAGACATAAGTACCCTTACATGCAACTGCAGGTGTTCTCTGCTCCGAAATATTTAATACTGTCTGTAACTTTAGGTTTTTTGTGCATAGAGAATGTGATGGCGAAGAGATGGCGAAGAGTTTTGTCCTGATTGAAATAAAAGCTATAATCAAATTTATTTTGACAATGTATTCGTTAATATTACATATATCTCGATTTCAGCTGGTATTTAAATAATAGACGTCTTGTTCCGAGCATTCGAATTGCATTTTCTGTGAAGAAATCACAAGTAATTTAAAATCGCACACAAAGTTATCTTAACTTGATGATGAGTTATCGCTCTTAACAACTATTTAACTTCCAATAAAACACAAACCAAACTGAAAGTAAATAAAGATTTATTTATAAACTTCTTGGCGGTTACAACTAAAATGATAACGCAAACAAAAATAAATGATTTGTCGTGAATACAAAATAACAAGATGCCACAGTCTCCAAGGTTCAAGTTACTAGAATACGCAATAATTTGAATTTTTTCCACGAGATTAATAACCTAGAGCTAAACATTATTTAACCTAAATCTAATCAACCTAACACCTTTTCGGAGCACTATCTCGAAATTCATAAAATATTTATTACGGCATACTAACTAACTAATATTATCCGTTCACAAATAATATGACGTTTTACTTTATTCTAACCAGTTGATTTTAGTTTGACTTTCCTGTTTCTCCAGATTTCAATTTCCTGCCGGAATGTAAATTTTATATGACGTTGATGTAAATTTTAAATGTGCTTAAGAAGCAGTATTTAAGCTGCGTTTCAAGAATTCGGCAGAGGAGTAGCGGAGTTAGTTCCGATGTTTATGCTGCGAGTTTAAGATTAGTTCTCCGGTTCGGTGTTCGACACCTTTCAGTTTATATTGATATTTCTCGGCTCGGCTTTGCTGTGTGCAGTCAATTTAGGTAAGCTAAGGAGCCAGTCATTAGATTATCTTAATTTGCTATTGAATTGTTAGATTCTTATTTTCTGTTACGTAGCCTCGAGTGTTGGTGATTTGTGAGCACGAAATTCGTGCATCTGTTTTAATTTGGATTTAAATAAAAAAAAAAAGGTTGCTTAAACATTTCATCTGAGGTATTCATTCTTAAAGCCATAGCGAGACTTCGCTACTTAGTCTTCGACATAGAGTTTAAGAATGTATGCTCCAGAAGAATACACAAAGACAACAAATCATGCTCTATAATACAACAACAACCTATAATACAACAAATCATGCTCATTCAGAAGACACAGTCGCTTTAAGATTTTTAACCTCCTACTATTACATTATACCGCATGCCACTGAATTTGCTTTAACTTTTTAGTCAGAATGGCTTGTTTAAACAACCAGGAAAGACAGAATAGAGTTTAACTCATCCACTATTAGTGAATTTAAGAATAATTGTCACTAAAAGTACTCTTATCAGTCAGCGCCGGCTTCAGATAATTTCTAATATAGCATATCTTTAAGTTAATGGTTATTTGATTATACCAAAGCACACAACAGCTATCTGCCTTAGGAAGCTAAAAGAAAACCACGGAAATCAACCATTCAACTAACCATTTGTTTGGGTTTGAACTCAAGTCGAAATACCAGTATTCAGTGGCTTTGATGACTAGGGCTACTATAATACCACTATGAGAATTCGATCTTGAAGAAATTATACTGTGGGCGCTAGCGCTTCTAAGTGGGTAATTTAATAGTATGCGTTTTTCAGATTCTGTTTCAGAAGGGATGTGTTCCTGCAAAATGCATTTCTCATACATATGTATTTTCAGAGGGAGTTCGACGTCTTACAAAGCCCTGTGTAAAAATTGTTGTTTATCTGACGTCTACAAGATTATGCCAGAGATCTTTCGAAAGTGCAATAATTATGCACTTTACATTATCACTATTTACAAACAAGCTAGAAGTAGACAACAGTGTTCTTGTATAAGTGCGAAATTACAGAATCTGATTTTTAACTCGATCAAGTCACTCAAACGACCCGATCGTTGCAAAATAGTAGCAATCCCCGAGCCAATAAAAGTTTTAAAGACATTTGTAGCTAAAATTAGATTATTTTTTTGCTGCGAAATACAAACAATGAAACACATAGTCTAATAAACAATTTAAACCAATCCCAAAAGTTATAAACTTAGAACTTTAAATCAAATCACAAGCCCTACGACTAGGCTTAAGATTCGTATATCGAGATATGAAATCCCGCTTTTAGAATATGGGTCTTCAGTCTTTGCTTTTCCAGTGACTTGTCACGCAAAACCTTTCTTCCATTCAGTTCAGAGACCATTCACCATAACATCATTCCGACGTTTCAGTACAACTTCTAATGTTTCCACGTTGCATTCTTTCAGACTTAATTTCTTTTCATCTGTAAGAAGAAAGAAAAATTAACGGTGCAAAATAAATTCCGTCTGCAAAACATGGAGAGTTGGTTTGGAAAATGGAAATAAAGTATTCTACAACATTTTTAGATGCAAACTTTGCTGATATATTTATGAAAGATAATTAGTGACATAATTTAAGACCCCGGAGAACGAAAACGGGCTGCGAAATAAATGTTTGTCATTTTTAAAATCAATGATTTCATTTCGGGTATTGTTACTCGTAACTTGCCCACTGATGGTATTTATAAAATATATATCATCTAGTGATGTTGCGTGTAAAGAGATTATAACTCTTGGGTTTCATCTTATTAAAATGTAAGGAATAGGTTTTTTTCTACATTTGTGCTCTAAGGGGAATAATCAAAAATTTTATTTTTATCAAGCGCTTCCAGTGTTCAATGTATTTTTATAAAATATCCTATTACCAAGAAAGTTCCAATTTGACGTACTTACAGCTATGCCCCCCCCAAAAAAATAAAAACACCTTTTATTTATTTATTTTCTAATTTTTATTTATTTATTTTATTTATTAAGTCCGTTTAATATTTTTAATTCATGGTTAATGTGTATTTTTCAAACATTAATGATGTAATTTATTGATTCTGAAAGTATCACCACCTGTTCTTGGACTGTTCTTATATCACAATATTTTTTACTGAACTGTTCCAAAAATGCTTTGAAAAAAATAATACAACCACCTAGTTATTTAGAAAAAAAATCTTTATTTATTAGTGAATTTCTAACTTCGTTATTAATATTTAGTTTCCAAACCTTTGTGTTTAAGAACTGCATTTATTCTGTTGACATGGAGTCAAATACTTTTTGAGATTTTTGAACAGGAATAGAATACCATTCAATTCATCTTGCACAATTCTACAAAATCTTCTTCAATTTCGATGGGGGAGGATTAGTTTTTTAGTTTAGTTTTCATGTCATGCCTAGGCATGAATTCTTGACATTTCATGCCAAGTTCTTTAATGGATTTAGATCCCGTAATTGATAGGGCCATGGCAGAATATCAATTCCGTTTCGTTAGAACCAAATTTTTGCCAGCTTTGTTGAATTCTTTGTTACAGTATTCTGTTCATAGCCTTATTTTACTAGCATTTTCTCTTCTGCCCACTGTAACAGTGTATTTTCCGAGATACTCAAATACACCTCTTTAGTCTTGAAATCAACTATAAGAAACATTAGGGTAACGCCGTATTATGAAAAACAATCAAACAATATAAGACTGCCACTCCCCTTTCAATAGCTTTTCTTGTGTATATAGGATTATATTCCTAACCTTGAGGTCAGTGAATAAATTCCTTTGTGTCCATTCCAAATATGTTTATTTTTGTTTCATCGTTTGTGGCGTATATTTCTGGATTGTTTCTTCGATTTTTCAGGGTCCTAGGGTTTAAAAAATTTGGCAAAATGCATACGCTTTTCGATATGTATTTTCTTTTAAAACAGGACCTTTTATAAGACTTGGAGAATATACTTTGTTATTCAACAGTGTGAGCCAAATTATTCTGTCACTTAAATTAAACTAATTTCGCCTTGATACTTTTTGCCAGACAAAAATGACCTCTCTCTTAATTTTCGGAGAACATTGTTTTTTCTCTCAAAGTTATTTAGAAAGCATACTTTCATGCTTAGGCACATTATTTGCATATATTAGTATTAAATATTTCTTTGGGAAACTTCTAACTCTTTCTGAAATTTTTTTTTCAATTTTGCTGTTCATCTTTAAAGTAATTTGTAAGAAGCTGCAATGCATTTTGTCCTCTATTCATTTTCAGTGTTCTATAGATTTTTTTCTACATAGTTCATTTAAAATAGTTGTAGTTTGGTGAAATATTGTAGAGCTAAACAGAAAGAATTATACACATTTTTATTTTTTAAAAGGTAAATGTTATTTCACTTTAAAATGCTTCTATTTTCTTCTATCTATTATATTTTGGAGGTAACTCAAGGAAAAACCTTATGATACGTAACCCCTCAGTGATGATATTTGCATAATAAATAAATTGTATTATTAGGATATAAAAATGCACTTTAGACATAAAAAAATTAAACGAACGTTATTTTTAAATTTGCGAAACAAATAAAATGTCTTCTAATTTTTGGCTATAATTATCAGTGCCAAATTTAGGTCGCTCAGAAAAACGTTTTTCTTACAAGTCTTCAAAAGATCAAGTATTATTTGACGCTTTTCTACTTGCAATAAATAAATAAATAATATGAAAGGTACATTCTATTGTAACCTGTTTTAAGAATTAGATCACTAATCATGATGTACTACTGAAGATCTTATAACTATGAAGCAGAAGCTCTTTTTTTTTATCATTAACGTGCAATATATTCGTAAAATTATCACGAAGATATATTTAATCCTAAGACTTTGGTCTGATAACAGTCAAAATTTAGTTTTATCTCTAAATCTACATTTTTATGCACTCTAAGTTTATCCTTATACCTAAACATTGCCACTACCATAAAATTCCTTAGAAAAATTTCCTCTGTTTTTCCAGGCCTTTTGTAAAATTTTATTCTTTATAATTTTCAAAGCAAATTCTTTTTTTATTCACGAATTAATAAACAAATTCACACTTCATCAAATGTAGCTTTGCTTTTTTTCACTTTTCACGAGGAAAAAAAACATTTTGTAGACAATGGATAGGATTTTTGGCCAAAGCATCATGCCAAGCATAGAATCATCTAAAATTTCGGTTGCTAGTCTTTAAAAATTATACATTATGTTATAAACAAAAAGATTATTAATCTTAGATTGGTCGAAAGGTAACGAACAATCCACTGTAGCTTGTTCACGGTAAGCACTAGATATAAGTAATTTTGTAGGTAGAAGCAGTAATCCTTTACCACCTAATTTATATTTAATTATTAATATTTCTTATTGTTGCAAAAAGGCCACTTTGAATGATCAGTGTGAGACCCTACTACGCTAACATGCAATGATGAAATTCCACTGTAAATCCAGTGATAATCCAGTGATAGTGAAATTTATATTAAGTTGTTGCCAGTTGATGAAAGCAGTTTAATAAATAGGAAGTAAGTATTAATGGTTTCAGAATTTTTCAGGGGATTTCAATACCATAGGCTAACCATGTTAGGTAGACCATCCATCATTACAAGATACGAAAACACATGAGTTATAGAGGAACTCATCCAAAAATAATAGATGGATCTTGCGATTGAGATCATAAAGCACACAAATATAGAAAAAGGATCTATGTTAAGGCTGTGTCCAAAGATTAGGATACGGAATATTTTGTACTTGAGGAATTCCCTGGCTGTTGATATAGGAACTGATGCAAATCAGAAACAATGTGTATGAAGATTTTCTGCAAAGTTTCTTTTGGAATTTTCCAGAATACGTTCATGATATCATCTTGTGTGATAAAACCTAGCTGCTTCATTTCGATCCTGAAAAACGTGCTGCAAATAACCAAAGGTCCAATGTTTCTACCTACAAAATTTATTTCTCTAGTGCTTATCGTTACCGATAACAGTGGATTTTGCGTTACCTATTAGTTACATTTAAAGGATGATTGAATTGGATTATTTAGTTATGGCAAAGCACACGAGGGCTATCTGCCTAAAGGGAGGAATGCCTTTCGTGGAGGACTTTCTAAGGGAAACTGGCTCGTATACACGTTACACATGGGGAAAACCACGAAAACACCCATGCAGCCAGCCCGTTTGCGGGATTCGAACCTCAGACCGAACTACCAGTGTTCAGCGTCTTTACCGCTCGGCCGCTGGTGAGCCCCTTACATTTAAAGGAATAGAAACTATTATGATACATTCAACAAGTCTAAACATCAAAATAAAATTCATTTATAAAAATTGTCATCAGTTCTCTGCATATCAGATTCTGTAATTTGAATAGTGTTTTGGGAATATAGAAATTATGTTGATGCTATAAAAGACATCATACATGCCAGATCTCCAACTTTACAAATCATCTGATTTTTTAAATAAAATAAGGAGACATTTTACCTTTATAAAGAATTCGTTTACGTTTTTCTTTCTTCCTTTTAGTCAAAACATTTGAACATCTCAGGAAAAACAATTAGACTAATGCTTAGAAGAATAGCATACATAACTGAAACGTTTCACCCATGTCTACCATTATCAGTATAAAATTTTAATTATTTCAATTTCGATTGGTAGAATTTAAGCAAAATGAAATTTTTTGATGATTTCCAACAACAAGAGCCTAGAAGTTTTCCTCGCCGTCTAAAACTAAAAGCAGTATTAGAAATAAATGACCATTCAGTTACTATACACTACTCAATCCAGCAATTCGCGATGAATAGTAAAGTTTCTTTTAGCATCGCAATGTTTTACGCCAAATCAAATAAACTGGAATCATCATAAAAAGACATTTGAAAGCCAATGATACACTGCGATCAGTACTCTGCTTTCGATCACATTCCGATTAATAAGGTAAAAATAATTATTTCTATGTCGCGTGTTATTAATATTCATCTTCTGTACACAGTTTCCTGAATTATCGGATATTGTAATAAAATACATCGGCTTTGAAAAAACAAACAGCCATTATATGTTGTTCTCTGCCTTGAATTTTATATCACAAAATCGATTCTTTTGATTGCTATTACAAAATCGATATTTATCAGAAATCCAAAGAGCAAAACAATACAGATATTCGCCAACAAGCTCAGAAATGAAAATGCAAGGAATTCTGAAAAGAAAAAAAATAATAGAATTTATAATTTGACAGAATAAACATTTTGACTAACGATTATTTAAAATTTTAAAGTTTTATGATATTTTTCCTATAAACAATCTTTGTCGTTATATCATATTAGTGTTTAGGCATTGCAGCTCATAAATGGTTAAATAAATAACAGAAAAGAGTTTTCTGTAGTCTATCGAAATTGATAACTTTCCTTCGGAATTCTTTGAATCTTATTTTATAAGTGGCATCGTTTCTCGGGGCATATTTTAATATGCTTTTTTCTTCTTACATTATATGCTTACATTTTTGAAAGTACCAAAGATTTCCACTTTAGCGGAATCTTTGGTACTTTCAAAAATGTTCATTTGCGAATATTTAGAGTTTTTGTATGATTCATTTCTAGTTAAGCAACTTATTAATTTATTTCAGAAGGACTGATACTTTAATATGCGAATACACGTTTTCTTGATTTACCAAATTTCTCAGATACAAACTTATGTAAAGGTGTTTGTAATTATTATTATCTGAAATATGATGCACAAATTATTACGAAAATATCATTTTCGTAACAAGAATAAAGTCGTGTCTAATTTTCGTAACAAGAATAAAGTCGTGTCTAATTTTCGTAACAAGAATAAAGTCGTGTCTAATTATTAATCATTTACAATGCGTAAAGGCTTTCATTTGCCCCATGCATTATAATAAAAAAAAGTTTTGTTGAAAATTATATTAAAAATATTAATCACCATTTCGTTTTTTCCTAAAAAGATTATCATAAAATTATCCCACCTTTATAAAATAATTTTTGCGCCATTGTTATCATCTAATTAAATTCATTTTCAAATAAAGCTGAAAAAGGAAAATATATTGGCTCCTGCGATCTATATATAGGTTTAGAATTTTACTATTAACATACAATTTTCATGTTGCAACAGTGAACATGCAGGAAACTCAGAGCAACACTGCAGTTAAGATGAATTACATTTAAGCAATTATTATAAATAATATAACAAAATTCTTTTTGTGAATTGCATAATTAATATCAATACACGTAAACGTTTTACTTCTAAAAAGTTCTAAAATAATGTTTACAAATCATTTTCTTTTCTTCATTGATAAGCCATCTACTTATAATTTAGAAGTTAATAGAAATATCTAATTTCCTAAGAACTAGTAGCATCATCCTATACTTTCAGCAGATCAATTTCATGGCAAAATGAAAACAACATCTATATAAAGGGCTAATTACAATCATCATATACCTTAAAAGCTTCTAAAAATGTACCTTAAAGGTCTAAAGTATAAAAGTCTATTGAATGCTGATGTCTATCATTTCTTTGAGTAAATATTATTTCAGTGTAACGTCATTTTCAAAAGCACTACTGAGAATTCTAAAAACATGTGCTATACAACTGAAACGTGATATTCTGCTTTATATTTGATTTTTTAAGTGAATGTATCTTCCAATATTTAGAAACATCTTTCACCCTTCTCGTTTCGTCAAAACAGTATCATTTTAGTTATATCAGATATTGGTATCTGTATCAAAATTTCTTTTTATCATTCTTTTCAGATAAAAAAAGGTGCACGATTTCGTAAATTTCAAATCATTCCAAAATATTTACGTTTACCAATCCAATTCCATTTTAGCATTTGATATGTTTCCTTTAATTCGATATGGATCTTATATTTTCATAACTTTTCTGTTCATTGCATTTCACGATGGTAGCAGATTTCTTGGCATGTTTATTTGATTTCAGCTTTCAGTTCTTCTTATATTTTTGGAATATTACTTCTAGAACTATCACGCTCTTTAATGTACAGCTGGGGTATGTCAACATTTCCTCTTCAGTATGGCAGACTATTAAAAATAAGTAAATTTTAAATATATAAAAATTCATCGAAATATAACTGAAAGTGTGGAAAAAAAATTATATAAGTGTCCTTTGAAAGATATTTTATTTGAATTTCCCTGACGGTAGCATAGATGCTTCATATTTTCTGTTTCGAATAAACCTACAATAAGCCCGAACTAAAATGGGGTAGATTATAACTGCTGATCACCTGTATTTAGTAGACTAGGTTTGTGGTTCTCTCAGTCATCTTTCAAGTGAGGAGGAATACAAGGATTATCACATTTCTACGCGCGCTTTCGTGTGGTAAGTGGGCATTTCATTCAACTGCCACCCAGAGGGCATAGCAGTTAGGGCAGCTTACTGCGGTAGTGAAGGGCCAGGGTTCGAATCTCCGAGAAGGCATGGATATTTGTAAATGTATAGTGTCTTTGCGATATGGGGACATTCTAAATATATGCAGAAAGTCCTCTCGAGAGGCTATGGTAGAGAAAGACCTTCAGAAACTTTCCCCGGGGTACTCCTATTAAAGTTGCGGCGGAACGGAGAGGAGCCGTATGGTCTCAAACCTATTTTTCCTGCGCTTGCCAATGACAGGCGCAATTTTGTTTTCCTTGACGTGATGAATTTCGTGGGTTTGTTCTGATGTTACTGTCAAACAAGTGAGATAAGTCACAGCACAGCAATATTTTGTTGAACCTGCGACTAAGAGTTCAGTAGTTCGGCTACAAAGTTAGAATTTGCAGTGTGTTTTTATATTTCCTGTTACACAATAGCTAATTATCTCTACAAGATTTCTTAATATGTTGATTGGAATTTCAGTAAAGTAATTTAACATGACATTGATGTCTTCAGTTTCTTTAATACAAAGCTAAATGTGAATATGTTTTTCAAAAAAGACTGTTTTGGGGGGAAATAAAAAATTTAATATTGTTAAATTAAAGAAGGTCGATCACATACAAAAATTGTGCAATTTCACGAGCATTTATCTAATATAACTGAACCTCGTAAAAATTGACAAAAGTTTCCAAAAGTCTTTGTTATTTACCTATAAGGTCATTTAACACCGTTATTTCATTCTAAAAACCTTGGGTGTTTTTAATTCTGTTGAAATGCTATGCGAGTTCGACTTTCTATCAGCAACTAAGTCACTAATTTAAGTTGGGTCATAAGGTATTTCTCCCACTTTCCTAGCGTCCTTCGTGGTGTAGTGGTTCTGCACGCTGGGCCGGTATTCCAGAGGTCCGTGGTTCGATTCCCGGCGAAGGCGTTCGCTATTTTTCCTCTTTTCTGCTTCCAAAAAAATACCTAATGTCTCTACAGTGGCGCCCGAACTAAAAGGGTTGTGGATGATGATTCTCCACACCCAGGATTTGGCGACTAGGTCCCCCTAAACCCTAGTCGCCCTTTAAAAAAGGGAGTATATAAGGTATTTCTCCCGCTTTCCAGCGTGCCTTCGTAGTGTAACGGTAGCACGCTGGTCCGGTATTCCAGAGGTCCGTGGTTTGATTCCCGGCGAAGGCGGTTGCATATTTTTCATCTTTTCTGCTTCCAATTAACCTAATGATTCTACAAGGTTAACACAAACAAATCTGCTACACCTGTTTGAAATAAATGTGTTATTTTCGGTATCCGAAATTTGTATAAATGACATTTATTTAATTCTCTTACATAATCGCTTTGGAACATATTCATTTTATAATTTATTCCCTGATAATAAATAGATAATTTTATCATACCTTTTGTTTTTTTTTCTAAACATTACGAGTAAATTCATAAGACAGGAGTTTAATTTAATATATTTTCGCTTACCATTATTTCCTTACGCAAAGTTAGAAACTTGGCAGATTACCAGCAACTATCGCAATGAAAGAAAAACTTACGGAAAACCAGAGACTGCTACATCTTTCGTCCCTTTCATTATACGTTTAATTCAATGTATATCTTTTTAAGCGGCTCTAAGTTCATTTTTTTCATCAGTCCAGTGTTCAATATGTTGAACAAAACCTCATGTTAAATATTACGTATCATATTATATTCAAGTCATGTGAGTGATGTGATCACCATCAATTAAACCTAGCGAAGGATTAGAAACCGATTTCTACAAAAATTGTGCAGCATCTAGACGATGAGGAATAGATACGATATTACTTCCAACAAGACAAAGTAATGTGTTTCCCGTTTCTAAAGGTCGACGTAGAAAATAAAGAAATTTGTCTTACGACTGCAAAATTTCCTGCAAATAGTGTCTATCAATGATAGTCACAGTTTTATAGCTCCAAACAATCAATTAGATTATTTTACAAGTAACCCTGAGAAAAGAGGTTTTCGTAACAAGATACAGAACCCAACGTGCGCAGGAGCGTTCAGAGAACGCTCAATGCAAGTGTTTCACGAACATGGTACTCGCAAAAATGTTTTATAAGAAACATTCATACAGAGTACGAAAACATTCTTAATCATGTCAGTTCTATAATGTGCAAAAGTGCGTCAAATACTGATATTCACGGCACTCTCATGAAATGTGTATAGAGCATTCTGTAAAGAGCGTTAAAGTTGTTGAGCACCGGTGTAATTTGACATGGGTTTAAATTCCGGTGAATGGGTTGGCTGCATAAGCGTTTTCCAGGCTTTACCCATAGCTAACGTGAATAATAGCCAGTTTCCCTTAGAAAGACCTCCACGAAGTCGTCCCTTCCCTTAGGCAGATAGCTCTCGCGTGCTTTGCCGTAATCAAGCAAACCAAAACAAACTTTTTAAATCTAGTTCTAAACGTCAAAAATCAGTGTTAATAATACTCTCATATAATGTTTAAAGAGCATTTTATAAAAAAATTTGCAAATTTCTACAAAAACCTTCTGAATTATGCCTACATGTTACACTTCTATAACGTATAATACCATTCTAAATATTGGTAGAACTTTAGTGTAACATCTCTTACGAAACGTTTCTATAGAGGCTAATAGTACTCTACAGAGATTCTTATAGAAGTTTATAGCTAATCCTTTATAGGAATACTTCTTTTTGAAATTCTATAGAAATTTCATAAAGCTTACACAGAACAGATTTTGGTTAAAAATGTTGCGTTGCAAATTTATGTATAAATTTTATAACGTTTTTGTAGATGGTATTCTGTAGAAATCAGCAAAGTTTTCAAACTCTAATCAAAGCACACTTTTTGGGCTCTTATGTACTACATAGGTACAGAAGAGCAAAAATAAACATTTTTTATGCATAAATGTTGAATCATTTTTAATAAAAATTTGTGCCCCCTTTTTTTAAGTCTAATATTTTTATCCTTTTAATTTATACAACATTTTGTGCAGTTCTTTGCACAGTACTGCTCATATAATACAAAATAAAATATTTTAACAGCATAAAATCAATTTAAATCATGAAATTAATTGAAGTATTAAATTTATGCTGTTAATTGTATAAAATTTTAATTTCTGAAATGCATGCTTTTAATTGTTGTACATGTACCCTTAGTAAAAGAAATGGTTTCAGAATTTTAGTTAAACTTAAATGTAACTTAATGTAAAATGCATTTATTTTTATTTTTTTAAATCAATTAGATACTTATTTTTTTTAAAAAATGACCATCTGCTTATTCCCTCTCTCTTTGCCGTAGATAATTTTGAAATTTAAATTAAAAGCATTCAATTCAAAAATGAAGATTTAATTCATTCTTTTTGAACCATAAAAATACTTTTGTTGATTTTATAATGCTTTTAATTACTCAAACGTTCCTACAGGACATTTTATTGAAAATTAAAGCAAGAAAATGCGTTTAGAATTCTTTAGAATTATGGTAAAACTGGATCTGATATTTTCAATAGAGTTCTATTAGTTGTTTTGTATATATTATATAAGATTTATACGTGGGATCCTCAGAAACTCAGAAATTTTATAGAATCGCTCCAGAAATTCCTGTGGAATATCTACCCATATCTCTTTAGAATATATGCATATATCTCTTCAGAATATTTATACTTAACCCTATAAACGCTATAACTAAAATTTCATAGGATTGTGTTGATAATCTTTGGCCTGATCTATAGAAAATTGGGCCATATTTTTATGGACTTTTGTATAACATTCTATAAGGGTGACTCGAAGACTTTTGTATAGATATTATTTATGAGAATGAAACTTTTATGGCGTGGTTTTGCCATCTAATTGCAAAAACTTGAGGCATCATGTCAACGCATGCCTGGAGATGAACGAAGCTAACTTTCAAAACAACATATAATGCTTACTTACAAATTATGAACCAAGATCAGTTTGTAAGGAGCTGCCGCATCCCTTCACGTATTTTCTCAGCATGTATATAGTTTAGAACGTGAAGCTGACTTTTGTAAAGCTCAGGGTTCGAATCATGGCATGGGCTCTCATGATGATTTTTAGTGATAGCTTTCATGGTTGGACATTTCATGATTTCTAGTTCGAAATGACTAGCAGTTTCTACAGTGGCAGCCAAACTAAACCTGGTTGGATGACAACTTGTCACCACTTGGATTATTTATATCACAGTCACTTATACTTTGGGTGTAATGAATTATCGTCCTTCTCCATGCGCGCTTTTATAGTGTAAGTGATTAACTTACCATGTTAACAGAAAATCTTGGTTCCAATCCTGACGAAAGCCCAAATCTTTCCTCGTGTTTCTTGGTTTTGAAAAACCTAATGGTTTAAATAATTTTACAGGAACAAAATTGTGACGGGTGACAATTTGTGGATTTCATCAAAGAGGTCTTGTGTCTTTCTCCAATAACCTTTTAGGAAAAGGAAATCAAGGAATTACAGATGATCCCCACTACAACGAACTTCTATGTACCAAACGTTTCATTCGTTATATACGATTCCATTAGGAAAATGCATTATCTCACAAAAATATACAAAAACTGAACACAGAACAACGAAAAAAACTTATTAAAATAGTCAGATTTACTTACATATGTGAATAAGAAATTTAATTTAAGAAAACTCTTATTAAGATTTAATTGCAACTATTATCATGGGCAGATATTAAATTTGCTGTTCTCTCTTTTCCATTCTCTCGAAAATTTTTGGTATTTATTTATTCGTCTGAAGTTGTATGGTATTTATTTATTCGTCTGAAGCGTTTGTCAGATACTGGCAGATTACGGCTTTTTGAAAGGCAAACCATTGCAGCTATATTTCTTCATTATCGCTAGGTTTGACATTTCTCAATATTTTCCTTGTATACAAATTTTTCCCATGAGCAGAAGTCATAGAGTCGATTTCTTTCTTAGGCTTTCAACTATAGATTTGAATAAACCGTATTTCTGGCAATTATCAATTTTGCTACATCCATTTTGTATTTTACGAATAATATTCACCTTATCTTCAATGCAGAATCCTTACATCTACAGCTTGTCACGTGGATGAATTTTTAACATAGAAATAAAATCATTGCTCAAAGAATATATGAAAGTTTTGCTTTGCTGAATAAGTATGAAAAATGAAGACAATTTCGTCACTTGCATGCCTTATAAAATGTCCAGGGAGAACTCAATCGTTATCTTCAAGATACGTATGGCTGCAACACAAAGATTCAATAACTTTTATAAAGAGTATCTTAACGTCGTGTAAAAATCTTAAACCGTGATAAATCCCTGTTCGGAGAATAAAACTTTCAGAGCGTTTATTCTCAAACAAAACAAGTTGACAAGAATTAAAACGTTTCATTCCCTAAAAATAGAATTAACTGTAAAACCGCAAGCTCATGAGATTAATTCCTTTTTCTATGATTAGCGAAATTTTCAAAATTCCTATAACAACATCACTCTTGTAGAGAGTTCTATCAGACAGCTCAGTCAAACAATTTGAATGAAATCATAGAACCCGTTCACGTTTTTTTGGTTCAATGGTAATATACTATATCACGACCTAAGATATGCTTATTGTATCCTCGTACTCCTAGAGTTAGGTATTATACCTGTCTCACATAGCCTTTGTTTAGAACACAGAGAAAGGTGGATGTGAAGTTACAATAAAAATAACGCAGAAGATGGAATACGGATCCTAATATTTAAACATGGATGATTTTAACGGTTAGCGATCTTCTAGAAATTTGGAGAAAACATGAAAAAGAAAAAGAAAAAAATTCAATTGAAGCTACCCATACAGTTTATTACATCAGATTTTCATGCTCTTAAGGTTCTGTATAACAGTATAAAATAGCATTAAAATGTAGGGAATTGGATGGGCCAATATATTCTTTCGTTAGATTCTAGAGTTCGTTATAATGCAGTTCGACTCTACCGTATTCTCCAGTGTATCCCGTCTTTGTGTTAGTGGCATGTTCGTCTAGCTAGCAGTTAGAAGATCCTGGATTAGTATTCTCGGGAGGACGCAGTTAATTTTTGATGTGTCCTGCTCCAGTAAAACCTAATGGTCTCTATAAGTTTTCACGTGTTCTTGTCAGCTCCTATTTATTCATCCTTGATCAACACCAAAAACTTTTGAAAGAAATCTGTTTTACACATATCATTCTGTCTTAAAATGAATGTATGTTGTTTCTAGGTGACATGTAGAAGCAATATGCATTAATTTTTAGACCCTATCATATTATAATCATTCCATAAAAGTCAAGAAAGTAATTTCGGTTTGCACGAAAGATAGAGTTATGCTCATTTTATTACTCTTCAGTCAATCCTAATTTTTTTCTTATGAGATTTGGTAGCTAACGCGTTTAGGTTTCTATGGAAATTTTGTTTTTTTTTATTTTCACAAAGTAAGAAAGCTGCTCAGGATCACAAAGAGGTATGCCAAGTTTATGGTGTTGATTGCATGTGTCAGAAGTGGTTTAAAAATCTTCGTTCTGGAGAATTTTCACTTGACCAACGTTCTGGCCGACCTTCTGAAATATCGAATCGTCATATGACTATGCGAGAGACTGCGAAAAAATGGTTAAATATATCACACACAACAACTGAAAATCATATGTCTTGGATTCGTTAAGGAGCTCAATATTTGGGTTTCTCATAAATTGAGAAAATCCACAACGAATCAATATTTACCATGCACATTTCGAACATAATGCAGTTCAACATTTTTTTAAACAAATTATCACTCTTGATGAAACATGGATCGTCTACAATAACATTAATGGAAAAAAGATCATGGTCCAAGCATAATGAATTAGCACAAGTCATATCGAAAGTTAAATTGCTTCAAAAAAAGATTATCCTGTCAGTTTGATAGGATTAGAAATGTGTTGTGCATTTTGAGCCGCTTCCAAGCAACTAAAAATCAACTCATATCTTTAAAGCAGAAATTTATGAAACTGGAAGAAGCAATCAAAGAGAAAAGACCAGAATTGGCAAATGGCAACGGAATCGTGTTCCACCACGACAATGAAAGGCCTCGCGCATCTTTAGCAATACGTATGAAATTACTGGAGCTTGGTTGCGAAAGTGGTGTTGCATCCTCCAAATAACCCCTACCTTGTACCATCGGATTATCATTTATTTCGAAGTTTATGAAGTTCTTAAATGGTAAAAATTTCAGTTATAATGATAACCTCAAATTCCGCTTGGTTGAGTTTCTCATAAAGCCTAGAAATTCTATGAGCGCGGAATCATGTAGTTACCAGAAAGATGGCAAAAGGTCATCGAACAGAATGAATGATATTTGACTGATTTAAGCTCATTTTTTATAAATAAAAAATTTAGTTCTATTTCCCACTAAAAAAACGAAATTACTTTCTTGCCAACCCTATAACTTATTTATTAAATGTGCAGCGTTTAAGGATCTTCAGCGTGAAATATTGAAATCGATTCCGTAAGAAAATTAAAATATTTTTATCAGTGTCACTTTATTGATAAGTTATTTTGAATGTTGCTAACGATGTAATTAATAATAAGTTAGCTTAGTTTACAAATTTATAGCGATCAAATTTTATTTAAACATTTCACGAAATCTGAAAAGGATTGTATGTATGAGAAAAATAGCACTCATGAAAAAAAGTAATTGATTTATTAACAAGAGTTTCACAATCATGAAACGTGTAGCTGAAAATAAAATGGAATGGAAGAAATTAACAGATAACACAAAAAAAAATGTGTAAAACGCCCATCGAATGATAAAATACACTGTAATTAATGGCCCCAGTCATGGGATTCATGAAAATGAATTGACTGTATTGAATAATGAGCTTTTGTTTCTTGCTTTAAATGCAGAAACACTCATTTCGCTTTTCAGCAAAGGAATAAAACTGTTTAAATGCATTCACCATTTATGAGGTTAACTCAAATAACATAAACGCAAAACAAGTGTTTTCCTTGATTAGAGCATTAAGTATTATTACGTACTATCTGAAAACTGTAGTAGTATAAGTATCTGAAAGTAGATATTTATAATCTATCAGTAACAAATAGATGGATCTTGCAAATACGCATTTAGACCTTTGAAACTTTTTGCGACTATCACTTAAGAACAATAATCATTATGAAATAGCCTTTTCTCCAGCCTGAAACGTTTCACTCACATAGTCATTACTTAATTTTTTTTCATTGAAGTTTCTGTAACAGTGTTCTGCGACCCAAGCACGTGACTGCTGTTTACTTCAGGATCGAAAGCAAAGGACCATGTTTTTCTCTTTAATTTTAATTCGTTTGAAAAAAAACCAAGATTAATTTTTTACCATTTGGATCAAATCAGAACATACAGAAATTTTATCGTCATTCTTTTCTGCAGTCACTACGTTAAGGATCGAATGAGAATCATTTTAATTTTTTTTTCAGGCTATTTCATGATAAATTTCCAAACATTATCTTTATTTATATTAATTTCATCAGCAGATATAATTCTGAGGGACAAGAGACGATTTTTCAGCAACAGTTCTCGAACTTTTTCGATGTTCTCATTCGTCTAATATTGCTAAGAGAGACCATTTTCGCTTTCATCATCAGCATCTTCGCATCCATCATGAAATGCTTCGTACCAACAGAAATCTCTGAATAGTACTCATGCTTGATCCGCTCATACTTTATGCAGCATTTCAAAGGTCTTCATGGCTATTTTTCGCGATTTACAAGAAAATTTTATGCAGCTCTCTCATTCATGACAACAGATGGTTTTGGAATCAAAGCAAAAAATTCTGTCTGTCCACAGCCATACGATAGTTTATGGAAGCCGCCCAGATGATATAGTGGTTAGGGAAGCCTGACTGTGATACTAAAGGGCCCGGGTTCGAATCCCGGAGAAAGCATTGAATGTTAAATTGTCTGTCCCTTCATAGGAGAGGTAACAGAGGTCGCCTATTAGGTGCCTCCACAATAAAATGGCCAGCACGTCTAGCCTTAGGCTAAGTGGCCACTTAGGAGGGGCCAGTGCCATTGTAGGTAAGTGCCCGCCATTGGAAAAAAAAATATTTTATGAGATGTTTTAGTCATAAATGCGCGAATTATGTTTTGGCAAACTTCGTGAAATTTGTTAGAATGAAATTAATCATAAAACTTTGTTAACGCAGTGAATTTGTTTTATATTTCCAAACTCTGAAAAGAGTGACGATTACTTTTTTATTATTATTATTTAAAGTTTGTATCTAGAAGCACTAATGCAAATAAACTTCTAGTATGGATTACATTCTAGTGCTTTCATTAATGCTCCAGACATCAAACTAAGCTGCGTTGAGGATAATAATTCATCTGTAGCAAACAAAAATTAAACGAGTGTTTAATGCAAGTGTGAATTACGTTTAACCCTTACAAAATAATATTAATAAAGTATCCTATTCAGTTAATATTTACTGCTGAAGCTTGGAAAATGGTCATAATTATGTATATGTGAATTATAGTTTTACCAAAACAAAAAACGTATGTTCAGTACAAATTAGGACACTAAACATTATCATATGTAGGTCTCCAGTTTTAGTAGTGTTTTCAAGTTGCACTTGTTACGAGTACTGAAAAGGATAGCACTTACTACAAAAGTGCAAAGTGTTTTACTTAAATCAAAGTTATTTTAAATTCTGTGCCATGTCGATCCAATAATTGTTTTATAATTTTCTGTAAATCAGCTAAATTCCTAGAATCAGTCTATCTCGATCACTTCTCCTCTCCCACGTGACCCGCATGCGCCCCTATCGGAAAACGCCTGCTAGCGTTCTCTAGGGTGTTGACTCAAGGAGAAAACCAGCTGCCTCGTGATTGGGCCTCACGTCTAGTCGTGCAGTTGATGAACTTCGAGTGACGTGGGCAGCCAATGGAAAGATGATCCGCCGGATATCCCAGAAGTTCATTAATTGCAAACAGAATTTCCCGCAAAATACCGTCTGCGTCATACAGCAGCGTCAAATGTGGTAAAGGTATTTGCATAACGAAGATTAATACATAGAAGGAAACTGATACAAAGTAACACAATAATCTGTAAAGAGCTGTTTTAAACCGTCCTAATAGATGTATTTTTATAATAGTTAAAAAAATCGTCAGAAAATAACCCTAATGCATTTTGCTTACAAAAAGAAAGGAGAGGAAAATTAAAAAAGTTGTCTACGAAAATTACACTTCTGAAACTATTTCTTGTTAATTTTGAATAATTTTTCAAAAACTTGCTCCAAGTGAAACTCTCCAAGACAGCACGTATAAACTATAGCAAAGTTTTAGTAAAATTTGACATGTGTATTTTACACTTAAAAAGGTTCCAGTGCAATAAATTACAATAATAATATGAAATAAAAAATGTTTAAAATTTTCTGCCAATGAATGAAGGAATGTTCAGGTATTAAAATTTAAATGTTTAGAAATAATAATACGTATAATAAAAATTAAAAGTAGAAAATTAAAATCTAAAAGGGATTATAACGTTCGTCCAAAAAGGCTCTTTTATAGTTTTATATGGTTCATCAACAGAGATAGATCTGGCGCAGATGAAATAACGAAAAATTTTGTAGTATATTAGATGAATATGTATTTAGAATAATACAGAAGCATTCTATATCATCTGTATATTTTAAAAGTAAAAAAGTATGTAATGTAATTCTATAAAAATATTTAATATTTTTAATTAGATGAACCGTGAATTAAATACATTTTCATTTAGATCAATCAGATTTAAAAGTAAAGAAATATTAAAAAAAATTAATGTTTTTAAATAGGTATATCATGAATTAAATGCATTTTTATTTAAGGGGACTCGGTACCCCAAAATCAATGAAATTACCGATTTTTCAATATTTTTCTTGAAAAGTACCTTAATACCCTTACTACACTAAAGAGAAATTTTGAAATGCTCGGATGATAATAAATGCTATAGAAAGGTTTTTAAAAATTTTCACACCCCTTTAAATGCCACACCCCCTCAGTGTTTATTTTTTTATTTCTTAATTGTTTTTCAGTTACTTACTAAAAATCAGTGTAAATGAAAAGGAGTGTAATTAAATATGACTCCAACTATAAAAAACTCTGTGTATATACTGATTTATTTAAATGTAAATTAAAGTTGGAAAAAAATTTTTTTTCACCTTTCAACTGGCAAGTTTATATATTTGTACTGAGCTCAGCAAATAATTTTATGTGTATTATCAGTCAACTTTGCTATGCTTATTCAAAAATTTAAATTATCTGTGATTAGACACGAACAGAAAGAGGTGGTGTAATGAAAATGATCAGGTTTCTGATTGTAGCATTATTGAAATTGTGCTGGAACAAACATTAATTAAAATGCACTTAACTTAATTTAAAATGCAATTTATATACGAGAAAATATGGCTAAAATAAGAGAAGAAATCACATAAGCTGTTGAGTGGTTTTAAATAAAACATTTTATGTCTGTTAAAATTTCAAATTTCGCTTTTTAAAAAAAAGGAATAAAATGACAAATTAATATTATTAATAATGATTATAAGCGTTTTAGAAAATATATTATAATTAATTCATGCATTAAAATGTTTTGAGCGTGTTTTAAAAAACAAAAACAGATGAAGAAAAATTCTACTTGCATTTTATGATTTTTTTTTTTTTTTTTTTTTTTTTTTTTTGCAATTTTTCTAGCCAGATATGGTTTTAAACAAAAGCTTGTAATTTATGTCCATATTAATCAATTAAGGAGTAATAAGTTTTATTTTATATACATATGTATTAAAATTCAGTAATAAAATTTTTGAGCAATTTGACATGATTTAATGACCATTCAGACAGTTTAAATTCTTTAAACTAAGTTTTCTCAGTTTGCAATTTTTCAATATATCGTTTTACTTAAAGTCCTAAAACTTGTTCAGATATGGACCAAATTATTTAATAATTTTACTGCTTGTTTAAAATTATATAATAAATGGAATTAAGGTTGGGTTTTGAAAAATAGTGAAAAGAAAAATTATTGACAGTTGAAATGTCGCTGAAATCATATTTTTTTAAAGTTTTTATATAAAAATATGCTTTTTATTTTGTTTCCTCAGAAACTAATTCATTAATTGCAAAATCGATCCGTAAAGTTATTAAGAACACTATTATAAATACAATAAAAATTTGAAGCAAAAATATTGAAAATTGCGGAAGAAAAAAGAATTTTTAGTTGTTGAATTTTTCTTAAATTTTAATTAAACAAAAATTAATTGCAAAATTTTATTTTCAGCTTAAGACCATTTTGTCTCATAAAACCACTTAATCTTATTCATAAAAAGTAGATGAAAATTCTTAAATAAAAAAAAAATCATTCAAAAGGTACCGAGTCCCCTTAAATCAATCAGATTAATAAGTTAAAATATAGCAATTTTAAGAACTGCATTTATTGCTTTAGTTTGTTTATAAGTAGCAGAACAAGTATGAAAGAATAATATCTTAACCTTTTTTTCTAATTGCAACAAACTCGAATGAAAAGTGAAACAGCTCATTTACAGTGGACCACACAAAATCACATTTCGGGACTAACAGCCGGTTTAAGCTAAAAATAATTCTTTGGAGGAATTTTGTGGCAACAGAAGTTAATATTTTTGCTTTAAAAAAATCGATGTCTTATTTAAAAAAAATCTGATGTGTACACCACATGACTTCCTTGTACGGAATATTAAATTATATGCATTTTTTCTTGCATTTCATTTAAACTTATTGTATGGAATTAAATCTACTTCGCCGATAGCGGATAAACCACACAATAGAATAAATGCATTTTTTAAAATTCACTCTAGTATTTGTTTACCATAGCGACACTCTGGCGCTAGATTCACTTAACAGTAATATATTTCGTTCATATTATAACTCATAATGCACAAAATTTACATCATTTAAAGAATAGAATTATATAATCGTTGCCACATGTTCTATTCGAATAATATAATAAAGCTAGAACGATGTACAAAAGAAATTAAGCAAACAAAACAAAAAAAAAAAAAAAAAAACAGTTTTTCACAGACGATTGAGTATTTCTCATTCAATTAATTCAGTTCTCACTTCGCAAGAAGGCAAAAATACATAAAAACTCAAAATATTTGTATTAAAAATTACGAAGTAAATCTTAAACACTTACTTCCTCGAAAAAATTCCAGAAAGAATTAAGCATGATTTAATTGGCAATAATAAATGAAGGCGTTATCTTTGTTGTTGCGAAGCTACGTTTCTCTAGATTGGCAATAAATCCACTAGTCTGCTGTTTCAAATGTAAACAAACAATGGCCGCCATCAAGAAAAGGATTAGGCTTAGCGGCACTTAAACAAATTTAAAATTGTTGGAAATTCTAAAAATATTGCATAGAGATTTACTAAAGGCATAAAACCCTTAACCGGAAGATAAAAACAACATAATTCAAGCATTTTTTAAGCAAAAAATGTACAATTTACACCTATATAAGAGTAAAGAAACTGAGATCACTGAGACGGGTAACAGAATGGATATATATATAAATATATTTATATACGTTTGGTGCGGCCGATTGAAACCAAAATATATACGCTTACAAAATTTCAACGTTCTGGGGCTACTCGTTTTTGAGTTATGCGAGATACGTACGTACGTACGTACATACGTTCGTACAGACGCCATGAAAAATTCTCTTCAGAATTAATTTTAAAGCAGTTTTATAATTTTTTTGAAGGAAAAGAGTATTTTATTCTGTCCTTACGTACAGATATCACGCAAAAACATCGTTAAATTGCATTCGATATCTGTCAAAATGGATATTTTCGTTGAAATATGCTTCCTGAAACTTTTCGCGATTACAATACTTCCTTTTTACTTCGTACAAGGAAGTAATATACACTGCTGTGCAAAAATTAAGGACGAAGTCGAAAAATTAGCATATCAGCTGAACGAAGAGGCAGAGCGGACAGAAAGACTAATCAGAAGATTAAGTAAGGTGATGCACATGCGCAGATATGCAGGTAGACGTAATGGGGGAGTGTCTGAGTAGTATAAAGCATGTTGTCGGTGTAAGATCAGTATTTCTGGCAAAGAGATTGCACGCCGTATAGCAGTTAAAATCACACCGTGTTGCTGCCTCAGCGAGAAATGGCGAATAATCAATCTGTTAGACGACATCTGGATGCTTTTACCCGAGGTCGAATCATTGGGAAGTTGGAGGAAGGCCGCAGTGTGACAAGTGTGGCTGCAGAGTTCGGAATTGCTGACAGCATCGTTTCACGACTTTGGAGACAATTTCAAACTACAGGAACAGCTATCCGGGGGTTTAGTAGTGGTTGTCCACAAGGAACCACACCCGCAGATGACCGGTATATTGCCTTACAGGCCAGAAGAAACAGGCGGCAGACAGCGGGAGAAATCGCTAGACACACGACACAGGCGACTGGACGACCGATATCGCGGTTTACCGTGGCCAGAAGACAGCACGGTGGTGGTCTGTTTGCTCGACGCCCTGTACGGTGTGTACCTCTAACGCCTGCCCATCGGAGAAGGCGTTCTCTGTGGTGCCGGGAACACCGGAATTGGAGAGACAATAAATGGGGACAAGTACTCTTTACAGATGAGAGCAGATTCAGTCTGAGTAGCGATTCTCATCGCATACTCATCTGGAGAGAGCGGGGAAGCCGCAATCATCCTTCGAACATCATTGAAAGGGACAGGTATGGAGGTGGCGGTGTTCTCGTTTGTGGAGACTTCATGCTTGGTAGTCGTACAGACCTTCACATCTTCGACGCAGGTTCAGTCAACGGGACCCGTTATTGTAAAGAGATTCTTCTTCCATATGTGCGTCTTTTTAGAGGCGCTATGGGTCCGCAGTTCCTTTTCATGGACGACAATGCACCCTGTCATCGCACAGTAGCTGCCGAACAGATCTTAGAGAGCGAGGATATTGAACGTATGGATTGGCCGGCACGATCTCCGGATCTCAATCCCATCGAGCATGTATGGGATTTTCTAGGCAGACGCTTGGCAGCTCGTACCTTACCACCAGTAACGATTCCGGAGCTTCGATTGGCGCTGCAAGACGAAGCAGCTATGCCTCAACAACTCATTGACACCCTCATTCTCAGCATGGGCAGACGCTGTGAAACCTGCCTAGCAGTCAGGGGAGATCATATCCCCTATTAAAGACCGGATGTTTCTTGCTGGACACCCATCACAAGGATGTTTCTGCCTTCAGTCGCATTGCGCTCCCTGCTTCTTTTTCAATAAAGCTTCTTTTTATCCCTCTGATTTCTCTTTTAGTAAGTGTTGCTTACATTACTCATGTCCTTACGTATTGAGGATCTTACGCTATTAAATGTGTTGATTTGGAAAGCTTTTGTACAAAGTTATATTGAAAAAACCGTCTCGTCTTTAATTTTTGCACACCAGTGTAATGTTGCATATGTTGAAGATCATTACACTGGTTTTAAGATAAAAAGTAAGTGATTGTCTCTTCAAAATTGACAACGATAATATAAATTCTAACAGTTTCAATTATCGTCTGCTTTGTAGCCTGAATTCTTATAAAATAAATTAGTGCTGAGTCTTTCTTGCTTCTAGTAGTAGTGTGTTTCTCTTAATTTGTAAAACCCTACTGCTGATAAAAATTCAATTGCCCTTGCACAATTTTTCCCAGCACAAACGGCCCACCAGCGGCCGAGCGGTAAAGTCGCTGAACACTGGTAGTTCGGTCCGAGGTTCGAATCTGCATGGGCGTTTTCGTGGTTTCCCCATGTGTAACGTGTATGCGAGGCAGTTTCCCTTAGAAAGTCCTCCACGAAGGCATCCCTCCTCTTAAGCAGATAGCCCTAGTGTGCTTTGCCATAATTAAATACACCACCACCACACTACCACACCCAGCACAAATTGGTAGCAACAGGCAAATGTAGGTTTGAAATATTTTATTTTTTTAAATCAAATTTACAAAGACTTGTAATATTTATTTCGCTTCTTTAGTAACAGCAGTTATCACTAATTTCATTAATTTGAACTTTTAATCAAAATACCTATAGATGTTTGCAGCTTTACTTGACAGATGGCAGCAAAAATCGATATTTCCTTATTATAGCGACCCCCAAGATTGATTTGCTGATCAACAGAGATATCTCACCGAAATATCGCCGCGTGTTTTTATACTTCGCTACGTGTTGCATCTCGGTTGATTAGTGATTAAATTTTAAAGGCCGTTATAATAAGGAAGTACCCAATAATCTGTGTGACATGGGGAAAGTATAATTTTGTATGAAGTTATTTACTTGGAACTTTGGACTGATCTTGCCCTCGTAATATCTTTCGTGTATATAAATAAATAAGTTTTGATAATTAAAACTAAACACTGTTTAATAGTCCTACAACGGAGGTTTCAGTATTAATTACGAATCGCATAAATGCGTCTCGTACGTTATTCCAAAGATTAAATTCTTTTTTTCACGCAAATTCTCGCTACAGACTTTTCATTTAGATAAAATTTCTTAAAATTTAATGCTACAGATATCTTAAAATTTCAGACACCACATTTAAAGACAGTATGCTTTTTGTTAAATGATTCGATAATTTAAAATGCAATTTTATCAATATAAGGTTTCGAAATATTTGTTTAATGGAGCATTAGATATTGTAAATACGGTAAACCCTTGCAGAGCTAGGATTTGAAGAAAGTTATTTCGCTTATATGCTATATCTTTATTTTTACATTTGATTTGCAAAATCTAAAATTCCATTCATACGCAGTTGGCGCTCGTTCATCAATATTGAATGCGTGTTTGTGTCAGTTCTGGCTAAAAATTATCAAAATTTTTTAAAAGATTTCATTGACTGAAATGAAGGCAGAAAAAAATTGTACACATTGCAAAAGCAATGGGAGCGAAGGAATTTCAAATATAGAGGAAGTAGAATTCAAAGAATTAATCAAGAAATGACGAAAGAAAAACTGGATGGTTTTATCACACCCACTGACATTGAAAACAGTGATAATGAAGAAGTTAAAATCTCTTTAACTTTAAAGTTGCCTTTATCTTTAAGTTGAACGAATTGTTAGAAACGACTAACACGAACTGCCTGATATTGCAATGGAGCTTGAACCAAACGAAGAAGGAAGAGAACATTTTATAAGAGACATTGAAAAACTGTACATTCCTTACCATAATACTTTTAAAGAGTTAAGCATGTGATGTATTGTCCTAAGCGAAAATTACAAACTTTAAAAAAAAGGTGTGTCAGGTAAAAATAGTAATGGAAATCTTTATATTAACATTCAGCTTACGTTTTTCCTTTAAATTACAATAATATTTAGGTTTGTTTTAATTACGCATACCTTTTTAGTCTGAATTATACCTAACACGTCTTTTCCATAGAAAATTAAGTTTGGGTAACTCAACTTTGCCCTTAAGCGTCATGTATTAATGACTCAACCCCAATTTCGTCAAAGGTGTACCGTACCAGATTTTATCACATTTTCTAATAATACTTTTCACTCTAATTAACATTTTGGAATTTTTCATTGTTCTCCTGAATATTTCTAGACAGGAGTCTATGAAATTAAATAATTTTGACTAACTTTCAAGCCGAAGAAGCTTAAAATATCTTGAAGCTGGATTTCAAAAGCTCCATTTCGTTTACAATGGAATTGAAAAATTAATCCGTTACTTAATTACTTACCAGCAGTTGAGTTGCTGTACCGCCTGTTATATGATTATCAGCATTTGTACTCAATAGGTGGAGCATTCTGTTGTCGCTAGGCCCAGCCAAAAATCTCTGTGAAATATCAAAATTTATAGCGCAATTTATAAAGTTACTTCGGAATATGGGCATTCGTGACCTTTGATTATTAAAGAGACCTTGTCAAGACTTTGACTATGCTGAATGAGGATTTTAGCAATGTTTTATGAATTGTGATTCTGAGTTTACAGAGAACATTTACTCTAGAAGTCAGTGGTGACTTGGATATAAGAAGTTATTCAGATGTATTTCATACTGAATAATATCAACTAAGTATATTAGTGTGCATCATATGTGCCAAAGCTTCCTAGCCCACGTCTCTCTACTTGTCTTCCAAAAATTAACGTATTTTTTCAAATCTAAGAACCAATTATAAAAAAATTCCCCAATGCAATAATTTCTGATACTTTGCATGCACAAAATTTGGGCATAATTGCTCGGATTCTTTGAAGTTTTATTTCCAAATTATTTTCTATCATATTAATAGCAATCCTTGCTCACACTTTTAAACATCTTGCCTCGAATTTTAATTCAAGACAAATTTAAAGCATTCTCTCTCAATGCCGTTTTACAAACTTCAACCGAATTTAAGAAAGCACGAATTATTATGTCAGAAAGAAAAATCAATAAACTTTCTATAGCTAATCACATTCTTTCAGACTATAACAATATTTTTATGGGTGCAATGGTGAAAAAAATTAGACTGACTACAAAATGTGAAAAATATCTATTTTATAATTTATTTTTTTATAACGAGTGTAAAATTTTTATTAACATAAGTATCGGAGGAATTATAAAACTTTGGATTTCGTAATTTTTATAAAATTGATTTTTTAACTGAAATGTGAATATTTACGTTTTAAAAAATATTTTTCATAATAAAACGTCAATGTCCACTACTAGCGGCAAAGAAAACAGAAGCAAGTAAAGTATATCCCGATAGATCAACAGGCGAAAATTGTTCAGTTAATTGTATAAGTCCCAGCATGCAAAGCCTATTTTCCTACAGAAAGGATGCCTTCATGGAGAAATTTTTAAGAGAAGCTTTCTCGTATTCCCGTTACACATAGGGCTACATCATGAAAACACACATTCAATCATCTCCATTAGCCCAGATTCAAACCCCGACCGAATAACGGGCATTCAGTTGGCTTAAGTTGGACTTGAATGTGAGCCGAAATCAGTCCTATGTTGAACGTACTCTACGCAAATTCTACGTACAAACATCTGTATAAGCAGCTTCTTTAGATTCTGGCATGTTAAGCGTCTTACATTTTACGCTTACTGAAATAGCAACAGCTTCAAAATGATAAAAAAAAATTCTTTTCTCTCATATGCGGTAGGAAACATATCATTTTCTAGCTTTACTGCTTTCGAGATGTCTCCATACACATACTTTTGAGACGCCTATACTTATCCAAAACAAATAAATAAAACTTGCTTTCAGAATAAAATCAAAAATTTCGGAGGTTTTCGGTTTTCTTTCTTTCTTTCTTTCTTTTTTTCTTTTCTTTTTTTTTATTTATTTGCCATATAAAACTGGCTGCGTTATTTTATTTTAAAGGACTTAAATTTTTTTTCTTGAACGAATGACGTTCCAAATTTCGTATGTGTGAACAGAATGTGAAACATACGAAATGTTTCTTTTTATTATGAAATAATGGCATTAAGTATGTAGTTTTTATCTCTGAAATTTCATCAGTGCTGATTTAAGCAGTGTGATAATTTTGTAAAAACATTTTTTCTTATGTGTCGTCATTCTTGTATTATTGAAATAAACTGACAAATCCATGTCAGTTAACGAAACACTTGAACAAATGTCAAGTTAGACAAAAAGCAACCTTAGATTGTTGCATATTGCTGAACAAAATTTTGTCAGTTTCAAAGTTTATCAGACATAGATATCTCTTCTTCAGGAGCAAAACGTTTTTGCAAAGGTGGGAAGATGCAGTAATCATGATAAAGAAGAAACGAATGCAGCTCCATTTTTCTGGGGGACACAAAATCTAAAATAATAGATTTTAAAAATGTTAGAATGAACTAGGCTGGAATTAATGTCATTAAACTTGAGAAAATAACTTGCAATAGATGAGAAAGGCTTCAATGAAATATGAAGCAAAATTAAATCTGTCTGAAATTTCCACTTGTAAAAATAACTCATAACGTAATTTTTTGTAATGCATAATACAAACATCCTGTTTAAAAACCGATATTATGAGATATCATCTCAGACAAAGTATGCTCTCTAAAAAAGGCAGTTTCTTCGAAGTTTTTTTGTTTCTTTCTTAAATCTACGACGATAATTAACTTCATGAATAAAAAACACATTAATAAAAATAACTTTAAAAATTTCATTTAGTTAATTTTAAGATATTTACTATGCAACTGTAAATTTAAAAAAAAACTAAAAAATCATTCTTTATTTATGTTGCTTACATGCCGATCAAATTACAGAGAACATTCTGATAAGAACTCCTCCTTAAGAAAATCAATTTTAATTAATCTCCAGTTTTTGCGCAGCTAACCGTCTAAAATAATTACTATAAAACATATAATGATTTTAATAAGTACAGTTAATTTAATTTCATTGCTCGTATAATTTCATAAAAATATTTAATGATATTAATAATAAACCGAAATGATATCTTTTTTATTATACTAATTTAATTAATCTTTTCTGTTCAAAGATTCTAGATTTTCTAGATGGAACAAAGATTACACAGTGAGCTGAAATGAATACTTCAACCCGTGTCATTTCTTCAATGTGACAACTTCTTTTTTCCAATTGCTCCGAAAACGCCTGGAATGTAGTTAGATATATGTCGTAAAGTACCATATTTTGTCTTGAAGCAATAAATTACATTCCAGATATAGATAGAGAGAAATGTGCCTTTAAGCGATTTGTTTTTCAATGCACAAGTGCATCTTATTCTTTAACAGTTAAATACGGAATGTGAATCTACTTATTGCTTTGTTTCATATCTTCTGAACTACAGCTAGGGTATTATTTGTATGCTATTCTACATTTCAATACATAATGGCTGTACTGATATTACTTGCAACATCGATTATTAGCCCAAGAATGACTATTAGTCTCCAAACGGCATTTTGCGTCGAATCATTATAAACGGTTGTATCACTTTTCAGATTGTTGCCACCAAAAATTATCCCTCTGTATTATATCTAAAAAAATTAAATAATGAAGAATCTGTGTGAATGTATATATGTTTCTCGCATTGTAAAAAATCAACGATATCTAGAGCCATCGAATTTTGAATAACGTAATTCTCCACCCTAAGCCGAATTTGTAATTTCGAATATGTTTCATTGTCTTTTAATATTTTTTAAACTTTGACGAATTTTTCATTAATAAACTCAACAATTTCAAAGAGACCAGTGGCAACACACTGTGTGAAATAAAATATTTTTATCTTCAGCACGCGAGACTGTCTATCGGAAATTCTAAAGCTATGCTGTTTTTAAATAATTTTAGCCCCAAATGCTCTCGAAATGTGCATAGATGTGTAGCTAAAAGAGGTCCTTTTGGAAGTAATATATGAAAGCTTCATTATTTTCCATTAAGCATCTCATTATTTAACATTTATTGGTCCAAATGGGAAATTTGTCCAGAAGAGCTATTAATTTCGTTTTGGCATTCACTATAAAAGACGAATTACTTTTTAAACTGTTGCCACTAAATATTAGAGCCTTGTATTATATTTAAAGCAGTTAAATAATGAAGAATCTGCATAAATGTATGTATGTTTCTCGCATTTTCATATTTAGTAAAACATTTATGAGTTTTGGATTAAGAAACTGGACCATTTCAAAGCCAGAAGTGGCAACACTGTACGGAAAAAGAAGCATTTTATCTCCGCCGCGCGAGACTATGTATCGGAAATTCTAAAGATATGCTCTTTTAAATATTTTGTGATATTATTGCTGAAGTTAATTTTATGATTTAAGTGCGAAGAACATGATATTTAATAAATAATGACAACACACAAAACGTTAGAAAAACGTCCCTTTGGACGTAATATAAAATCTGAAACCTTTAAGATTTTTCATATCATTTTCTATTTTTTTCTTTTTTCTTTTTGCTTTAGTTTTCATTGAAGAAATCTATGATAAGGAAAGCAATGATTGTTTTGTTACAATCATCATATACATTATTTCTGTTGTAAAATTCGTTAATTTTCTTTCTATATATGCAACAATCCTTTGTAAGTCTTTTTCTAATTGAGACAAAAGAAAGTCAAAAAATTAGCTTAAGCACATTAAAGCGGTGTTAGTACAGGGTATAGAATAAACTAGACAGATTTACCATAATGCTTACTGTAGAATTTCCATATGAATTATTAGCACTAATGCAGCTACGTAAGATAACTACGTCTGAAGTCTTCGGATTGAAAGCTAACAACTAGAAAAAGGATTTGTTTTTAAATATGACAAGTTAAAAAAATTTAAAAATTCTGTATCAATTACTTACGATAAGGCATTAGAAAAATTAAAACTATTATTAAGAACTTCATTTATTGCTTTCAAATCACTTAACCTGTTAATTAATAATAGATAGATAAAATTTGGATGTTAAATACCTTACGCTTTGTCGAATGGCAACACTTGGCCGTGTTAAATATAAAAGCGTTTTCATTTCTGGAAGTTGCAACACTTTATGTTTAGGCATCCGAATTTTTTTCATTAAATTTTAAAAGTAAACTTCTCACACGTTCTCGAATGGCAAAACACTACCCCACGGAAGGTTAAAATGTTTTATTTCCAGCAGTAACAGCACACTTCTTTTTAATTGCTGAGTTTGTTAATCAAATGCTCATCAAATCGCGAAAATATGAAATAAATAAAAATATTTTAAAATTCGACTTTAGACATGCGGGTGGAGGGCTAGGTGTGTTCGAAATTTTGCGGCTGTAGGTGCTACCATTTTTCCACAATCCCAAGGTAAAACACACATACATACAGATTCTTCATTATTCAATAACAAAGAACTATAACAAAGACTGATTAAGATAACAGAGACTGAGATTTACTGAGATTGATATATCCGGGAACGTAAATAGATATTAGTATTGATAAATACAAAATTATTCCCTAAGTTGATCCCGCCCTAATTTGAAAGACATCATCAAATATGTGTTAAAGCTAACATCAAAATATATGATCTTGTTATCAAATCATATTCTGTTTACTAAAATGAAGCAAGAATTTTCACTATCAGTTGTTACTGTAACAGGAATTTGGTTTTCTGCAAAAACAGTTTATCATTTCTAAATCATCAATCTATTTTTTCTCAGCGTGAGTTAATTTATCCTTTAAGCTAGATCAGGTAATTATTACACAGCATTCATTATTCATCTGATTCTAAAACTGTATATATTAATTATTTTTATTTGTTGTCTGCTCAACAGGTAATATATAAAAAAAAAATCAATGGTCGAGCAGCACAAAAGAAATTCATTTTTCTTTCTGAAGTTTTGCAATTAGTTGCATTTTTAATTTGCCAGTTCAGTGCATATAAAACGATTTTTAGATTCTGACGCGTTATGTTAGTTTTAAATTAAGATGTCTGTAAAAATAGAAAGTAAAAGCATTAACATTAGTAATACGAATGAAATTTACTGAAGATGCTGCTGGAGTCTTAACACGAAGGAAGTTAGCACGTTGCATTCCCAATAGCAGGATAGTTTCATTGGGTGAATACTTCAATCAGCTGTGTAGAGACATTTGGATTTTTTTTGGAAGCAGGCAAGGAAGATGAAAAATTAGCAACGCCTTCGCCGGGAATCGAACCACGAACCTCTGGAATACGCGCTCAGCGTGCAGACCACCACATCACGAAGGCCTGCCAAGGAGACGGGCGAAATACCTTATATACTCCCCCTTTTAAAGGGCAACTGGGGTTTTTAAAGGACCCAATCGCCAAATCCTGGGTGTGGACAATCATCATCCAACACCCTTTTAATTCGGGCGCCACTGTAGAGACATTAGGTATTTTTGGATGCAGGAAAGACGAAAAATGAGCAACTGCCTTCGCCGGGAATCGAACCGCGGACCTCTGGAATACGCACCCAGGGTGCAGACCACCACACCACGAAGGCATGAAAAGAAGGCGGAAGAAATACCTTATAGCTGTAGGGTTGTTATTATTTTAATTAACCAGTTATTATGATTTGGACATTTAATGGAATTTCTCCTATCTGTATCCTCACCAGAAATGTAAATAAGTTAGAGTATTTAAGTCGAGGGTTTTCGATTGTAAGACAGAGCGTGTTTTCTGCCTCTAAAGACCACGTTACTAGGTTTTCGCCACCTCTGATAAGATAATAATTCATCAGCTTAACAATGTTTCTGGCGGCATTTAATTGTTAGGTCTATGAGAAGTTCTGAGCCAACTTAGGGTTAAAATTAATTTTGTTGTCTTTGACTTCTAGGCTTAGTTTTAAATTTGAATTTGACTGTTATTGCGACAAGTGGTGGTCGATTCTCTCAAGCTTGCGAAGGGCGTTTATGTTTAAGTTCTATTTTAATAAAACGGTTGTTTAAACCTTTCCAAGACTCTGTTACCTCTTCACCGTGATAATTCGCTCGAAGTCAGTTAGGAGTTTGATACTTGTAGTTTGTGCTACCACAGAAAGTCGAACTCTACAAAGCATTAATTGTTTTTTAATTACTAAATAAGTTTATAATGAAAAATAATTGTAATATTTATCCTTTACGTAAAAAATTATTTTTCATACTTTAATACAGTAGACACTTCTGTTATTGAAACGTATTTATAGACCTTATACTAATTATTAAAACACAGAATCCATTTTTTAATATATTATTACTTTCTCTAATCCAAGCCTTGCTTGTTGAAAATATTCCTTGTAATAAAACATTTGTTCAAAAGTGTTATCAGGTTCAATGTTTCTTCTAACCTTCTTCGGAAACATACAATGACCTGACTAGGAACAGAGAGCTTACTAAAGCTATGTTCACTAATTGTAGTAAGTAGACAGGATACAGACGAAGGGTATACAAGACCCTTTATTTTTCTTTATATACAATGACTTCCGTACTTCGGAATACAATGACCCTCCACTCGGGGTCTAACGTAAAAGGTATATAAATAAAACTAAACTCTAATTTATCTTTAGAATAAGATTGGCCTTATAATAACAGGAAGCGTATGTAGCACAGAGACTGTGAACACTACAATACGTTTAATTTATCAAGAGGATTAAAACCTCTGGCCTGGAAGGCAAATAGCAACTGCGTAACTTCTAAGGTAAGCGGCCTGCTTCGAACTCACTGCTTCCTCTCTCCTGCTTGGCAAAAAGGCCACACTTAAATACTTGGCGTTCGCCAGACAACTTTGCATAAAATCCTTCACGCTTATAATTCTGGCCGGAAGTAGAAAATAAGAAGTGATAGTAAAGATTTAAAATAAAATAAACGTTAGTAAAACTTAAGATCCTTACATACTTCCCGCCAGAGTTAATTTGTTTGAAACTGAGGTCTAAAACGACCTTGTTGAAAACTTTTAGCTCTAAAAACTAACGCGAGGCCAACCTTTTACAATCATAACTTAGCTAGAAACTAGAAAATTTAAAAGAAAGAAATTTGTTACAATAGCAGCTCCCGGGATATACAACAATCTTTTTTTTTTTTTTTTTCATCTGTACTGCATCTAAACAGGAGCTTTATTTAATTCTGGTTCCTTCCAGAGATCTGGAAGGAAAACTAGTTTAATGAAATGTTACAGAATGACATTGCAATTAACATATAGAATATACTTCTCTTAACATTCTTATTTCATTCATGACTATTTTAATTATCTCTCCCCGTGCTCTCTGACATGTGTTGTAAAAGAACACCAAACACGTATGTGTTTCTGTCTACGTGTGCCACACTTCCTCCTGCAATCAAAACACTAACGTGTTAAAATTCAACATACGAGACCTCTTAACACACCCTACTTTCAACTCTAAACCCTGAGGTACTATTCTGAAAGTGGCTAACTCTAAAGTGTAGCGTCAGAGAGCCTAACTACATCATTCAACCTTTAACACATATTCACCATGATTTAATCTTTACAGTCACACGAATAACAAATTTTTAACATTACTTTCACTCTTACCATATCACGGTATTTCTTAACATTCAAAATAACAGTTCACATGTATACAAGAACATATCAACATGCCGTTAATTTTACACATTTGAAAACATACATTAGTAGTACATTGTTAACTTCTATTCTTTTCAAAGCAAGTGCCAATTCTTTCTACATTGAAATAATACTACATTTCAAAAAGTCTTTCAGACTAAAACTTCTTTCTTGCTAGAATGTTTTAAATAAAATTTATACAATAACTTTTTACAATATTTAAGTCTTTACACAACGCTATTATACATCAACTTTAGTTTTACGCGCTAGTAATTGAAAAACATAATAAGAAAATCGGTCACAACTCATTTCTCGCCCTTTTGGCGATAAAGGTAGACCTCGCATGAGGTAAAACTTCTTGAAATCTGCCACTTGCAGTAAGAATGAAAGATTAACTTAAGTTTGTAAAGTAACATAAAATTTTACTTATCTTTGTAATATTCAGACATCCTTTTCTGGGCCCAGTCTTTAAAGGTATAGCTGATAGTAGCTTGGTTGATCCTCCTTCTTGTACGGGCTCGCCCTTCAGTGCTTTCCTCTGGAAGCTTCCGTTTTTCACCAGTACGGCCACCCTTGAACACCTTCCTTTTGTGCTCTGCTTGTGGTCTTGGCCGTTTGAAGGCAGCTGGTCTTGGTGGAACCGGGAAACTTCTGTCGTGATCCTGCTTGGACCTCGTTGTTGGCCGTTCAAATTTTTCTTGTACTTTTTCCTCCGCCGCTGATGGCCCTTCCGCAGTTCGGCGACTTTTGCTGCGGAGAGTTCTGTCGGATGAGTCAATCTTCCGTTTCACAGCCGGGTTATAGTTGCCGTCCTTTCTCCCGGTCCTTTCCACATACGTCGTCCTTCTCCCTTCTTCATTCTGGGGGTGTTCGTGCACTCTGTTTTCTGGACGGTGGAACGGCTTCTTTTTCTTTTTACCTTCAGTTTTTCCGCGGGGCAATTTTCTTTTCACTTGCTTCTGTCTCTCATTGGCTTGCCCTTGTACTTGTCGTTTTCCCACCTCTGGAACTTGTACCTGCGGTGTCTGCCGTACCGGATCCTGCAAAAGATCTGAAAAGATTTTCATTTTATTACGATCGAAGTAGGGTTTAATTTGATCAATATTTGCGGAACAGGTTTCACCATTTCTTGCCTTTAACACTACAACAGCGTGAGTTATTTTTTCTATAATATATGGTCCTTCAAAGCGTGGAAAAAATTTGGCAGTTTTATCTTCTGGTGCTGAAGAAAGTGAATGCTTGATTTTTAAAACTTCATCCCCTACTTTATAAGTTACTCCCCGTCGTTTCAGATCATAGTATAACTTCTGTTTTCTTTGTGCTACTTCCGTATTCTTTTTTGCTTCTTTTATTAGTTTTTCTATATCACTCATTTTAAATTCTGGGGCTCTTTGTTGCACATAAAATAGTTTATCTAACGGTGTTATAACCTTTCTGCCTAGAAATAACTCAGCAGGAGTTTTGCCCGTTGTATCATGTTTTGCGGTCCTAAGGGCGAAAGCAAATTCATTGACATAGTTATCCCAGCTTTTATGAAAATTTTTAACATAACTACGGATAATTTTCACTATATTTCTGTTGACCCGTTCCGCTATATTTGATTGCGGCCGATACGGGACCATTTTTAAATGACGTATGCCCAGTTTTTGGCACATGTCTTCAAATATATTACTTACAAATTGAGGACCATTATCCGATATAACTTTTAGGGGCGCCCCGTATTTTAAAATATATTTATTTAAAATAGAATCAGTAACTAATTTCGCAGAGGTTCGTTTTAAGGGAACAATTTCGGTCCATTTACTAAAATGATCAACCATAACAAGGAGATAGCGACTTTTGTTTCACTGACTTTTTGGGAAAGGGCCCAATAAATCGATGCCGATTATTTCATTTGGAAATTCGGATTTAATACTATTTAGAAACCCGGCCGGGCGGAAATTAATATAATTAACGGCTTGACATGTTGGGCAGGACTGGACATACGCCCTTGTTAACTTTTGCAGTTCAGGAAAGTACACTGCCTCGCGTACGCGTTGGATAGTTTTTCGAATACCAGCATGAGAAGCTAAAGGGCTGTCATGGAGCTCTTGCAGGATATTTAATCTAAGACTAGCTGGGATAACAGGTCGAAATTCGTTGTTGGAATTCGTAGTTTTTGTGTAGAATAATAGACCATCTATTAGTTCGTAATGGGCCGCCCTATTTCTTATCGCCACAATATCTTGGTGGCTAAAATTTTCAGGATCCTTCAAATACTCATAAATACTTCCAAACTCAGGATCCTTACCCAGTTCGGTTATTACAGTTTCTCGGGAATTTATTGTACACGCTGTCAGCATTGCAACTTTTACGGTATTACCCTGTTCGTCTAATTTAATTCGTGATAGGGCATCTGCTACGATATTTTCCTTCCCGGGGGTATGCTTGATTACCAGATTATATTCTTGCAGCTTGAGTGCCCATCTTATTAACCTTGGGGATAAATATTTCCCTGAGTACAATCTAGTTACCGCCGCATGATCAGAATATACTGTTATCGGCGCCTTTCCAAAATAGACTCGGAACTTTTGCCCTGCTAACAGAACTGCAAGTGCCTCTCTCTCGGTCGCGGAATAGTTTCTTTGTGTTTGATTTAAAGTTCGGCTAAAAAATGCCACGGGCTGCTGATTTTGCGAAAGTACCGCTCCTACCGCATAATCCGAAGCATCCGCTGAAATTTCTAAATTTTCATCCTTTTCAGGAAATTTCAACACAGGGGCTTGCGTTAATGCTTGTTTTAATTTTTCGAAAGCACTATTGGCTTCAGCCGTCCACGAGAATCTTGCCTTTTTCCTTTTTAATTTTAACAATGGCTCAGCGATAGCCGCAAAATCTTTTATAAAGGACCTATAATATGAACAAAGTCCTAGAAAAGAAGAGAGCTTCTTTGCCGTGTTTGGAGTCGGATACTTTTGTACAGCGATTATTTTTGATTCATCTGTCTCGATCCCTTTTTGCGATATTTTGTAACCTAAATATTTTAATTCAGGGGCTGCAAATTTGCACTTTTCGACATTAACTTTTAGACCGGCCTCATTTAATAAAGAAAACACCTGTCTTAAATCCTGTATATGTTGGTCGAGATTATCACTAGTAATAATGATATCGTCTAAATAGATAAATGTGGACTTTCCAAGAACAGGTCTTAACACAATGTCCATGCATCGCTGAAATGTTGCTGGGGCGCCTGAAAGGCCAAACGGCATACGCAAAAATGCATAAGTGCCAGACTTGGTTATAAAAGCAGTCTTAGGCACGTCCTCAGGCCTGACCCCTATTTGAAAATAACCATTCGTTAAGTCTAAAGTCGTCATAAATTTGGTTGATTTTATGTTCCTTAAAATTTCTTCTATGATCGGTAACGGATATACCGGATATTTCGTTATGGAATTTAATTTACGGTAATCAATAGCGAATCTCCACCTTTTTGGATGCTCCAAAGGATAATCATTATTTTTCTTACATAAAACCACCGGACTAGCATAACTACTTGAGATAGGCGTTATGATCTTTTTACGTAGCATATCGGTAATATGCCATTCTATAATTTTTTCCTTATTCTTATCATACCGGTATGGTTTTTGACGAACCGGCAATGCATCTCCGGTGTCAATACTATGGTTAGTAACCTGAGTAAATCCTGGAATATCACTAAATAAGGAAGCAAATTCACTTACCACTTGTCGGATTCTATCTTGCTCGTCATTAGGCAGGTGGTCAAGATTTAACCTTGGCGGTTCAACCTTTTCTACACGCACTGGTTTCATCGTCAGCTTAAGGGACGCTGCATTAAAATCCAGTGTAGCTTGTGCGTCTGAAAGAAAGTCTATTCCTAGGATTAAATTTGCTTGCAAATTCTTTACTATAAAAAACATCACCTTTACTTGTTCGTCCTTGATACGGATGTACAAAGGTACTTTACCTACGCACTTACATTGTTCTCCTTGCGCCGCTAATACTGTTGTATTATCCGCATTATATATGCGGTATTTGCGAAAATACTTTCTAAAAAAGACTTCTGCCACACAGGAACACTGCGCGCCGGTATCCAGGAGTGCGGTGGCCGGGATATTATTTACCAAGACTTCAATCTTCGGAAGAGTTAAATTTTTCACCATTACTGTATTTAACTTGTAGGAAGAGGGGTTTTCGTGGCCTTCGGATTTCCGCACCCTCTCGTCAGCAGAAATCCGTTTGAGTTTAAATTATTTTTTCTTTCGGTGCTTTCCTTCTTTCTCCACTGGCCTTGAGACTTTTTTTCTGGGTTGCTATTGAACTGTCGACGTTCGCCGGCTGTTTTTGAATGCTCGGGTTTCCTTGCCCACTGATTCGCTTTTTCTCCGTAGCCATGTGCTTGAGTTTGCTGTAGTCTTGGCGTACCAAATTGGTTTCGCTGTTGATATTGGCGTCTTCTTTCGACGTCCGCCGTTCTTCTACTTTCAAACTGCATTGCTAGCTCAAATAACTTTTCCAGTGTAGTCGGATTTCGTAATTCAATAAAGTCTTGCACTTGGGGTAGTAACCTCGGCAAAATCACTTGAATTATTTCAGGATCCGGACGGTTTCCATACAAGAGCTTGAAAACGTGAATTTTTCTTAAAATAAAGCTCGAGAGGTTTTCCATTCTTTGTTGATATATACTGAAAAGTTCTGTTTCTAATTTCGCACGATCCCTTACAACAGGGAAGGCTTTTAGTAGGGCAGTCTTGAAATTTTCGTAAGTATAGGTGGGACTTCCTGCTTGACCCAAGAGACTTCTGCCGATACATTTGAACCAGTTAAGCGCTTGGCCCCTCAAAGCGCTGGTAGCTAAGGTAACTTTTTGAAACTCGTGCACGGGGTAGAGCATGAAGTGGTCATCCAATTTTTCCAAAAAACTGGTTACCTGTGAGTTTCCATTAAACGTTGCTTCTGGTTTCATCGAAGCGCGCATGGTCTGGACGATGTACCCAAATCCTTCCAGAGCGGCAGCTGGCATTTCTGGATTCTGAGCCGTTTCTGCAGGCAGCACAGGTTCTTCTTGAAATTCGGCCATGGTTATTCTTCGTCGGGCGCCACTATCAGGTTCAATGTTTCTTCTAACCTTCTTCGGAAACATACAATGACCTGACTAGGAACAGAGAGCTTACTAAAGCTATGTTCACTAATTGTAGTAAGTAGACAGGATACAGACGAAGGGTATACAAGACCCTTTATTTTTCTTTATATACAATGACTTCCGTACTTCGGAATACAATGACCCTCCACTCGGGGTCTAACGTAAAAGGTATGAAAATAAAACTAAACTCTAATTTATCTTTAGAATAAGATTGGCCTTATAATAACAGGAAGCGTATGTAGCACAGAGACTGTGAACACTACAATACGTTTAATTTATCAAGAGGATTAAAACCTCTGGCCTGGAAGGCAAATAGCAACTGCGTAACTTCTAAGGTAAGCGGCCTGCTTCGAACTCACTGCTTCCTCTCTCCTGCTTGGCAAAAAGGCCACACTTAAATACTTGGCGTTCGCCAGACAACTTTGCATAAAATCCTTCACGCTTATAATTCTGGCCGGAAGTAGAAAATAAGAAGTGATAGTAAAGATTTAAAATAAAATAAACGTTAGTAAAACTTAAGATCCTTACAGTGTTAGTCAATAACTCACGTAATAATTTGGAAATTAAAATTTCTGTTGAGATGTTCTTATGAGATGTTTCTTGTCATAATGTTTTGTTCTAAATGAAAAAACGCCAAAAGAATTATCGTTTATATTTATAAATTATAGTAAAATATATGTTAAGAATTACATACGTGAAGTAAACATTACAAGACACTATAAATTATGATAAACTATGTTAGAAATTTAATAATTCATATTTTTAAAAATTGGAAAAGTATTCAAAGCATCCAAAAAAAACTTGATGTAAAGCTTTCATCTAACTTTGATGTTATAAAATTATGGACGTTTCGTGGAACTGTTTGAAACGCATGGAAATCTGGATCCCTTTCTAGGCGAACTCCAAGGAATTAAAGATATACTTCATAAAAAAATCAAATAAAACTCAAAATATTAGTGCTGTGAAATCTGTAGACGAATGGTTTGCATTAAAATTTAAATTTTAAGGCTACAAGGTGCCTTAAAAGAGAGATGGATACAATGGGCAATCCATTACTAGAGCAGATGGTTACAATGGGCAATCTACAAGACTAATTAATTAAAGTATTTCTACAAAAATAAAAGGAAAAATAAACCTGGCATTTGCAAAATCCACAGTAAACAATGGTTTATCATTTGGAACAATGCTATGTATGCAAAAGGGTCATTGTTGTATATATTTCGGTCCCGTTGGCAAATTATTGTGTGGCGAAAGTCGAATGAAGAGTTGAATTGACAAAATAAAAGTACGGAGGTAGATTCATAATAATTTCAGGAAGTTTGGTTGGGTCTATTATGAGAAATTTAGTGTTTACAGAAAATAATGCGTATCAGTAAAAATACATCAATGTTCTTAATTAAAATATGAAAACATCTGCAAGAAAACTTCCTACTTTTACCTTACCTTCATACCAAACATCTTAACTCTACATGTATTGTAATTATCTACAGAATTCATTAATTGGCCATGCTGTGGAAGAATAATAATATTTAAGTCCTATCTATCCATTTCTAGGTTCGTACGTGTGGACACTGAAATTGCTCTCCTTACCCGCATTGCACCACTGTTCCCTCCCTGAACCTCTGACTCGTCCAGCACTCTTTTCTGCACCTCTCAGCACTTGTAAAAACACTCGTCTTGCAAGAAACACACTCAGATGTTTTGTGGACTTTTGAAAGGGACTGATAACATTTAACTTGCCCCTCCGCCAAACATATGCCTAGAACATTGTAACAAAGTTAATTACGCTAACGGGGACACTTGACCGTTATACTAACTGCCCCAGTGGATCGGCTGCCTGGCCGTCGGTAGAAAGAAAGTTCGATGGACAAATTACTGCGTGGCAAAAGCCAATTGAAAGATTGAATTCGAAAATACTGTTGTCTACTTTTAACCATGGGGGGAGAGTAAATCGTTTAGGGATGTCTCGCTCTGTCTGGGATGCGAAATTTAGTTTCTATGGGAAATAATATAGGTCAGTATCAATATATAAGTAATCTGAATGAAAACCTGAAAGCATTTACAAAAACACTTGGAATGCAAAATATACTCACTTTTTACCAGAATAAGGATTTTAAACATTCAGCACTAAATGCTGACTTATTGATTATTATACAACTATCCCAAAGTTATCAAAACTTCTCCATATTCTCCGGGTTAAATCGTGTCGAATATGTATACAGTGACTTTGAGAAAAGAGTAAGGAAATATGATAATTCTTCGAACGTTCTACTAAAAGCAATTTTTACCAACGCATGAAACAAAATAGAATATAACACCAAATTTTGAGTTGAAGTTTTTCCAAATCGCATGAAAAGTGTAATTTTAGCTAAAGGATATCCAAAAGGAAGTATTGGGGGCTCCGTTACTTTACTTATGTGAACTCATTCTAAGAACATTTTGAATATTTTTTTAACCAGAAATGTTTTCAATAACATTTTTCGAAACAAGTAGGATTAAGTAAGATTATCAGTGCTACATGGTATATATGAAAGAAAAACGAAATCGCTTAGCTAAAAACTGGTGTTTGCAAATAAAACTGAATTCCGCGTGCGTCCGAAAACAAATATGAACCACTATATATCATTCACTCATAGATTTCAGAAAATTAAACAGATGATAAATGTTTTCCTAAACTTCTTTCCTTTCCTATCTTTGCAATTAATTCCTAATTTTATTAATGTAATTAAATTAATAAACCAATACACTGTACTTCTGCTTCAGTATTTTGCTGTAAAATATCAAAAATCTTGAATAGGGTAAATCCGTAACATAAATCGATAAACAGTAATACTAGTTGTCCATTTCTTTAAGATGACTTCCTCAGAAGATCAAAATCGTCTGGAATTTTATATAATCGTCTTAAAGTTGATCTATATGAGCAAACATATCTCCGAATAAGTCTCCCTCGCAGACATGTCGTCTGACAGTATTTCGTCTATACAGGAAGATTATGTATCTAATTTCTTCTGAATTACTAAGATAGTCAAGGAAGTGAAAACAGATCTCGTGATTTGTATTAAACAGGAGAGGCCCATCAATCTCATTACAGACATAATAATTTGACAAGTTTTCAATGCCAGTATTTTTCGGAAGTTAATTTTTTGAACACGTTGCAATAACAAAAATAGTACTAATAAAACAGAAAGCTTAACATCAGATAGTGATTTAAAATACCAATGAAAGAGTGATTAGAAATGCCAATAAATATGTTAAAAATGCAAAATGCGAAAAGTAAATAAAAATTTCAAACTATAAAAAAATAATTAATGAATGAATCTTGAAAGGAAACCAATTAATTGTGTAACGTTATCATATGCTGTTAATTATGATATGTTATTATATATATATATATATATATATATATAACATATCATAATTAATACATATATATATATAGGCGCGGTAAGATGGCTTTCCCGCAAAGCAGTTTTAGGGTTGCCATAAAATGGCAAGGGAAGGCAGGGTTGCCACATTTGGCGAGAAATTGTCCATTTGGTGACATTTGGCGGCAAAACTGGCGATATGCTATGGACGGATGGAGAACCTTTTGGAACAAATTCTTACCCGTTTAGCGCAGAATGTTCTCGAACACAAGCCGAAAGCTATATAAACCCTGCTGGTCCGCAGTCAGTTAGAGTGTGTCTCATCTAGTTATTCCGTGCGGAGACGATCGAGTTGACAGCCGGCCAGCGAGTGCCGAGTGGGTCGTCTAGTGCATCGAAAGAATCTCTTAGTATATCGCGGTTAATGCATCGTCGAGAGAGTGTGTTAAGCTCCGGGAACGACTGAACCGAAGAGTCCGCAGCTGTGCTCTGTGTGTCGTCGAGTGCATCGCGAGTTGTAGCGTGGAGAGTCTCGAGAGTATTCCTGTTTAATTTCAATAATATATATGTATATATGTATGTATTTGTGCCGTTGAGCATTTTACTGTAGGATTTATTTTACTATTGCATTAAGAATATTTCTACATATGAATTTATTTGTTTTCATTGTTTCTGAAGCAAAACTAATTTAAGGCAAATAAGTCTGTGTGTGTGTGTGTATGTGTGTGTTTTTTATGAATCAGATTACAGCATACATTATGAACTACTGCCTGTTGTATCCCTCAGACTGTAAAAGTGTTTTGGGGCTGTTCTGATTGATATTGGTAAATAAAGTGTGTTTCGATACTGCATCAAGTAGTGTCGTCGTAATTCACTACAAATCCTCACGAACCCGTAACGAACGTACCGAAGGAAGAAAATAACGTAACAACTACAACTGGTGTCAGAAGAAAAACGCAACTATATGTGTATATAAAACAGTGATTAAAAATGCCAATAAAAATGCAAAATGAGAAAAATAAATAAAAATTGTAAATTTAAAAAGAAAAACCATTAAATTAATGAAACTTAAAAAGAAAACAATTAATTTTGAAATGTTATTATATATATATATATATATATATATCAATAGTGAGATAATCTCTTCAGAAAAGGTGAAGTAAAATGTATTATATTTAAAATAATATATACATATATATAATAAAAAAAATGCAAAACAAAAAGCTAATCTACCTGGACGCTAAATGCAGCAACAAGTGGTGGTAATAACGCAAAATAAATTAAAGTAAATAATACGTTTAAAATTCATCCCATATTCAATTTGAAATAAATCATATACAAAAACCAAAAATCAGAAGCATAGGGGCAAACGGCAAAAGAAAGAGGCTCAGCATGCTAAAACCAAAACTAAAATGGGAAAGTTACGTCTATCACTGCATCAGCATCAGGGGATTAAAGAAATAAGTAAATCAGCCTTTTTTCGAACAAATTAAAGTTTAAAACTTAAAATAATCGCGTTTGAAAAACAAAGTAATCTGTGTGTTTATTAGTCTAACCTTTACAAGCCGGAGTAAGGAATGAAACAAATTGCAAAATTATAGTGTCAAAAACATAAGCAAATTTTAAAAAGGATAAGAATATTATTTTGAGCAGATATATTTATTATTTGTAAATTAAAAAGCTAGGTAGTAAGTACTATGTAAAAAGACCTATTTTAAGAAAAAATATGTAAATATAAGCAATCCAGTGCATGAAAAAATAAAAACATATGCAAATTTTGAAACCACACAAAGCAAAAACAAAGCAAAACCACGCAAAGCACCACTTAAGCAAAATTATAGTATCAGAATCATAAACAAGTAAAAAGGCTATAAAATCTAATAATATTATTTTTCAGTTTAAAAGCGGACCTAGTCCAAAAGACTTGCAAAACAGAATTAATCCAACCTAAGAAAAATAAATAAATAAATAAAAATTTGATTTGAAAATAAAAAATAAAAAATGGAAAGAGGAGTTAGTTCTAAAAATCTCTACGAAAACAACAAATAAAAGTTACAAAACAAAAAGCAACAAAAGTTATAAAAAGAAAAATTGTATTCGACTTGTTACTAATTATGCTGTTGCTAAAATTAAGTGAAGGATTAGTTCGTTTATTTCAATGAACGGAAATAAGTTAAAGAGTTTAGTATCAAAATAAAATAAATTAAAAATTTTAAAATTGAAAATTTTAAATTAAAAATTTTAAAATTTCGAAGAAGGTAAATAATTATGATGAAGTTAGGGAAGGGTCTAGTAAAGTGTGAGCAAAGTTATGAGTAATCTTAGAAAATACAAAAGAGGAATTTAGTAAAAAAGTTATAATACATAGATAAATTAAAAGACAATAAAGGCAAAAAAAGAAAAATGTTGTCAAATGTTACAACATATAACACTCATTGAAGCGGGCTTTCATCAGACTTGAAAGCTGAAGCAGGACCATTTTGTTGATAAAAGAGATAGATAATTATTACACAGTCTAATCTGAATTAAAACATTTTATAAGAATTTTGACAAGAATGCATAATTCAACAATGTTAAGAACATCCAAGCTATAGCGTCATAATGATTTAGATATAGCCTATCAAGAAAAACAGCAGTTTGGTAAAGGAAATAATTTTTAGATCGACAAGTGTAAATTAGTTAACAGTTTTTTTATGAAATTATGTGAAATTCTGTCAAGCATTTTAATTAATAAAGTAAGGTCATTTGCAAAACCATCGCTGTTATTATAAATATTTTTCATTGATTAATAATAGTATTAGGAATACCTTTTCTGGAGATATTAGACTCCCAATTAATTATTTTAATTATTTTGAAGCCGCCCAGAAAGTAAGTGGTTAGACAATCTACTGCAGTACCGAAAGCCCGGAGTTCGAATCCCGGGAAAGGTATGGATGCTAAACATGCTGTTTTGTGCGCTACTGTGAGCGGGACTCAAACAGCGGATTTTCAACGTAGCCCTGTCTTATGAAATTTTGGGCAACCGTAGACCGGGAAACTCAGATTCCAATTTCAACATACAGCTCATGTGAGAACCGTGAATCTGTAACTGTCGTAAGTCACCGCGTTGAAAGGGCCAGATCCTTATTTTTTGTTGCAGATCTTCGTTGGAGTTGGCCAAGTGTTCTCGATACGGATACAGGGTCCTGAAACGTTTTCACAAATTACAGACGACACTGGTGTTACTGTGTATCAGAAGCTCACGTAGCTCCCCCTGCAGCCACGTGGGCTTGTGATTGACCTGCATCTAATTCTGTAGGAAGGCCCACCAGCGGCCGAGAGGTAAAGTCGCTAAACACTGGTAGTTCGGTCCGAGGTTCGAATCCCGCGAACGGGCTGGCTGCATGGGTGTTCCGAGGTTCGAATCCCGCGGGTCCCCGTGGGTCCGAGGTTCGAATCCCGCGAACGGGCTGGCTGCATGGGTGGTTTTCCCCATGTGTAACGTGTATACGAGCCAGTTTCCCTTAGAAAGTCCTCCACGAAGGCATCCCTTCCCTTAGGCAGATAGCCCTAGTGTGCTTTGCCATAATTAAATACGCCACACCACCACCTAATTCTGCAGGCAGTTCTCCATCTCATTTCACCATTCATATATTCGCGACTACTCATTTAACTGATACCTTATGAAATTTATCAATTATTATCACACTTAAAACACAGCGAATGTTCTGAAAGGGTATGGAGCACACAAATTACCGAAAACCCTTCGTGCCCTTATATCCCCTAAACATTCACAGCTCCGCAAACATGCACGTGTAAACTTACGTATTCTACTCCCAGTTATTTAAGTCACTACCCAGTTTTTTACATCGCTATCCAATTCTTTATGTCACTGAAAATATCAAAGGTCTATGTATAACGCCAGCTTTCTGCGCTCTTCAACTAGCACCATAAAGTATTGAGAACGCGCCAACGAAAGATGCCGGAATAGCTATAACTCTGCAGATATGGCCTATTGCTTTCTGCGGCATTATTCTATGTTTCGATCTAAGTTACGTCTTAGTGGTTTACATTTATTTCAATTTTAAATTGCTTCTATAAACAGGGTATCATTGTTGCTAAAAAGTATTTTTTTAGATATCGCTTTTTTACAGTGCAAATTCAAATAAAATACGATCTTAAACAATGCAGAATATTATAAATATGCAGAATATTAATTTTTGTTTCTATTACCCATGCTCTTTTATACAATGAAAAATATCGCTTTTGATATCATTAATAACAAATTTTACTTCTTTTTCATACGTATGAATCTATGTGATTCTGGCAATATTCCTATAACCAAATTTAACAATGGAATTTTTATGTTGCGTAAGCCCCCGGTTATATTAGGTTATTTGGATATGGCAAAGTACACAAGGGCTACTTGCCTAAGGAGAGGGATAAGTTCGTTGTGGAATTTTTAAAGGAAACTAGCTAATATTCATGTCGTTCATGAAAAATATCTCAAAATCCAACTATGTAGCCTGCCAGTTATAGCCTCGCCTGGAATCCAATACAGGTCAAATTCTCAGTATTCGGCGGTCTTAACCACTCTGCCACTTGTGAACCGACTGCTAGTCCGAAACTAAAGCTGCATGTTCGAAATTATTACTGAATCATTATTATAATCGAAATTATCACTTAGGGTGTGGAGTTAGAGACCCGCATAAGGTTTGACTGTACAATGCGTGTCCTCCCTCCGTTCTCACGTAAGAAATATCTCTCTACCTTCTTGGTAAACTTTGAAACGTTTGAATGAGATGAAGGTTTTCGACCATTTCAGAAAAATTCTTTTGATCAATCATTCAGCCTTTAAAAATCTTTTCGATCGCATCAGAACTTCTGAACTTTTATAAAGTAATTATATTTTACATCATTTTATATAACAATATGTAAATTTATACACATCCTTGAAAAAGGTGGACTTACATAAAAAAGTGTTGAACTTAGTCAAAATATTTTGATCCCAAGGCTTTGATATTATTTGTTAGTACTAGGCTTCTTCTACATAAAATGCTCATAATGCTTATTACTCATATATTTCAGATTATCAGGGATTGATAATTCTGTATTATCTGGATGAATTGAAAAAATAGCGAAATTCTTTTAAATTTAAAATAATTATGTTCGCTACTAGCAAGTTAAAACTCTCCGTATATTCTTTAAAAGTTATGGTATTCTATAATAAGCATAGAGACTGGTGGTATAACTGCTATTAAATTTAATTTTAAATTCATTTCGAAAGTCGAAATATATACTAACGATTTTGTAACGATATACCAATGATTCTATAGCTTAGTTACCTTTTCTCGTGTAATAAAGTATGTCTTATAGCGATAACAAAAATTTAGTAATGAAATTCATCGGGTAGGGTAAGTAAATTAAATTCATCTGTACCAAAAGTATGTAATTATAGACACTATGTTGTTCGCCAATTATCTACTGTCAGATTCCTTCAGTATTTAATCCAAATGCCTGAAAATAAAATTTTAGCCTTAAAGTTATAACTCCTTCATCATCTAAATTATGCCCATCTAAAATATATCAACAGCTTTTTGTCCTCTTTCATATTTAAAATGTTGCCAGATTCGGATATTCGCCACTTTTGTATAATTACATCCAACATCAATGTAGCCATCATTGTAGCCATCAACAATGTAGCCATCATTGTTTTCCTATTTACATCTAGATTTATAGCGCAACACACTTTCTCCATACGAACAGTTCTCATAATAATTCGTAAAACAAAGAATGCTTATAAAAATTCTTCCAGACATTATTGTCCTCAACGAAAACAGTTCGCAGAGAAGAAATTAAGCAGAAGAAATGCAAGCCCACAAGAAATCGAAGACAGCACTTCCTGGAAGCAAGTGCTTGAAATAAAATTTCTCGTAAGCACTATAATCTTCCGCAAAACGGTTTGCTTATTGGAAAAACGTAAATGGAAATATCTCAGAAGTAATATTCTTTGCATCCGGACGTAGGGAAGAATAAAGAATGCAAGACGTCTATTGCATGAAATAGTTCACTTCTCGTTACATTCTCTTTCAACTAACTTATTTAATGCGCTTATATATTCTTTCCATATTTAACTATGTAATGTAGAAATGGTATATGCACATAAAAAATCTAATTAGAATTATTACACTTAATTGTTTATTATTTTAACCAGTTTTGATTTTTTTAAAAGTCTATAATTTAGACTTTTCATTCTCAGTCTTCGTTGCATTAGGTTTAGCAGGACATATATCATCCAAGCATGTTTCGTTTTTCTAAAATGTTTAACATTTAATTTACCCTCTATGTGACCACGCAAGTTATCATTTCTCCAAGGTTTTGCTATTCAGCGTCGCATAATATCTTTGATTTATTTTCATTTCGAAAACTATGGTTAACTAGCTGAAAAATTTAAACAAGATATTCGTAGTTCTTAACATCTAATATATTATTGCGTACGTACGGGCTCGTAATAGATTGAATGCACAAGTCGGATAATAAGTTAATAACATTTATTCTTATCAAAAGAAGTATATCAGACCTCTGGAATTTTCCTCAGAGATATTCATACAAGTGTTCACAGTATCACGCAGTTCAAACTCCTAAATTCTTTAAATACAACGCAATGCAAAGCGCTTCTAAAGACAAAGCTAACTTAGATATTTCAGTTCACGCGGAACTAAACAACTCGCAACAACAGTAACTAAGCAACTGAGAGAGATGCTCTCTCTTCGACCTTAAATAGTTTTCAAACGCCCGCGAGAAATTTCTAGTACTTTCTGCTTTTCGAAATTACTAGATAGCAATACGAGGGTGGAATTACGGTTACAGCTAATATAGTGGTCAATTACATATAAATTACCGCGATACCCATTTACTCAATGAATACAAATTATCAAGATACACATTTACGCAATGCTAAATGCACGTTCCCCTGTATTCTTATTTTTCCGACATAGCTTTCTCTTAAAATTTGTCTCGCGCTGCATAAACCCCCTTCCAAAGAATTTTTTTTTTACTTACAATTCTGCTAAAATTATCTGTCTAAGTACATAATTTGTAACAATATAATGCATCGAATTATATCTTAAGATTATATAATATTCTAATTATAACTCAACTTCAATGTATCTAACTAATACAAGGTAACCAAAAAAGTTCTTGCCGTTTCTGATATGACATTGGAAGAGTGAACTTCAAAATAAAAATAATCGCCAGACTGGGCGATGAAGTATTTAGGACGGGAGTCCGGACATTGAAAAAGAGTATAAAAGGAGCATTGCGTCGGTACATAACTCTCACAGCGACTGATTGAAATGGACGCGTCAAAGGCGCTTGTTCGGAGTTATTTGTTGTAAGATTTTAAAGTAAGTGGGTCTGTCAAGAACAGAATCAAGTCGCCGAATTTGTCCGGCCTTTGGGAAGATGCCGTGTTTCAGAAGTTCATGTCGGGGGATATGTCGCTTCGTGATGCACTATGCAGCGGTCGGCCACGAGCGCTGGACGATGAGGCCCTGAAAACAGCCATAGAGAGTGACAGTAGCCAAACATGTGATGCATACTTCCAGGTATCTGATGAAATGATCAGACTCCATTTACACCGCATACAAAAGGCATGCAAGCTGAGCAAGTGGCTACTCCACCCTCACTGTCCGATTAAAACAAGCAACAGCATGTCTCTGCCTGTTTGTCATTGCTTACTCGTCACCGCACTGCATCTATATTTGGTAGGGTACTCACCAGCGATGAAACGTGGGTCCAGTATGACACACCCAGGCGTTCCAGACATTGATTATCACCACGAGACCCTGTGCCTCACACTGCGAGACCTTCTCTCCACTCACACAAGATCATGCTCTGTATCTAGTGGACTACTCGCCAAGTGGTGCTTTATAAGCTCCTGCCAGTGGGCCAACTATCACGGCAGGCCTGTACTTGCAGCAGTTGGAACGTGTACATCAGGCAGTGATGCACACGTTTCAACTGCTGCAAGTACTAGCAAGTTCCAACTGCTGCAAGTACTAGCAAGTTCCAACTGCTGCAAGATCTAGCATTGGTTAATCCACCACACTCCTCAGAACTCACGCCAACAGACTACCACCTTTTCCATTCTCTGGACAACCATCTTCGTGGGAAATCCTTTAAAATCCGGCCAGTCCAAGACTCCTGAGTTTTACTGCGATGGCATCGCACAACTAGCCACTCGTTGGCAAAAGGCCACAGGATGCCGATGGTGAATACTTTGAGGATTAGCGGTGATTATTATTTGTTTTATGACTTTTTCTTTCTGACTGTGCAAAATGTTACCTTGTAGTTTTCCCAAGCATTTGCATCTTAGTACTTTATTGTATTTATTTGAAGTTTTTTACACCATTTATTACAGATTATGCACAGAATAATTTTTCTGCGCATCGCCTAACAGATAAGTTTTACTTAAGTTCGTCTTATCATGCCTCCAACTCCTTCATGGCTCTATCCAAAAGCCTGCGTAAATTAAAGTGTAAATAAAAATGCTTTAAAGAAGGCAACCGTTATTAATAGGGTCTGAATGTTCAAATGATTATTTTAGCGAACACGTCCTTTATGGTCGAATGGTAACATTGTTCTTGCACTTGCAGTTTAGGCAAAATTGATAAATTACTGCAAATTCAAGTTTAGAGGTGAACGTTTGATATGTTTCGAATACGTAAGTGAGGAATGAAAAATAATCCTCTAGTGAATATCTGTGGTGTGGTAATCAACATTTAATAGAAAGGGATATTTTAAAAAGTGCGGTAAGGAAAACGAAATATATTCAGCAACAATTCATTCAAAGGCATAGTGGAGTGACGAGTTGGAAACACCAAAAGGTCAGAAAGTGCAAGACATGAAAAAGAAGGAAACTAGGAAAAAAAGCAGCAATTAAAGCGAAACGTCTTTAACAACAGTTCATTGAAGGGTACGATGAAATCCTAAATCGAAACATCTTCAGCAGCAAATTCACTGAAAAGCATAGTGACGTACCGACGTTGAAGCACCATTACGGCAGACAATGTGATGTATCATTAGAAACAATTCGTTAAAAATAGATAACGAAATGCTGAGTTTTGACTAAAATATCTTCAGCAACGTTTCATTGAAAGTTATGATGAAATGATGAATTAGGAATACTAAAACAGCAGGAAAGCAAAATATCTTATAATTAGCAATAATTCATTGAAAAATATAATGAAATGTTGAGTTAAAAACGCCTAAATAGCCTGTAGTTACTTTAAACATAGCGATAATTTGCTTCATGTCCTATCAAGTAAAATCATATAATCTTCAGCAACATTTCATTGAAATTCATGATGAAATCCGGAGTCGATGTATCTTGAGAAATAATTCATTGAAAGGCATAATAAAGTAATGTGTTAGAAACAACAAAATAACAAGAAGGCGAAACATCTTCAGCTACAATTCATTAAAACGAATAGTGAAGGGTCAAGCTAGAAACACGGTGCTTACGGAAAATTCGTACGACCACAAAAGTTAGAAAAACTCCGCCACACCTCACGGTCGCCAATCATTTTGACTGCATAAAATCTAGAATGCACGCAACACATAAAATAATTTTTCCCCTTTGTGAAGACGCTGCCGCAAGAATTCAGCCATGTCAGAATCTAAGAGGTGTCGCGCTATCTCACGTTGCCTTTTATTCTGCCATTTAGCCCAACTCCACAATTACTCGATGTTCCGGTGTCCGGATCTACAAAGTTATGATTGCTTTTGAAATGTTCGAAGTAGAAACTCTTGATTCGTCGGTTTTTCAGCTTTCTATGAGTCTCCGAGTACATTCCAGAACCTTCTTCAATCTTTCATCGCTTACATAAGCGATAGTTAGTTTCCTTGCAAATCCCTCCAAAGAACCATTGCACGGGGGTTATTCACCCTGCATGCTTTTTACGTTTTTAAGAAAGACCTCTCATGAGTCTTGACAATGAGGTTGGCTTTTCCAACATTCTTTATTTTGTCCCTCATATTCTTCTTTTCCTCATCTAATACTAGTTAATTCTCTCCGTCAGCTGTAAAGGAATCTTAGTGCAGGCACAAAGGAAATGGTTGAACCCTCGAACCATGTTTCTTTCCGAATGGGTATTCGGAAAGAAAGGTCTTAATGGTATACCGCTACTGAATCTGTGCTGTTAAATAAAGCGCCATTCGTGGCCATTAACATATTTTTTGGATGATGGTAAGATTTGATACCTTTGAAAGAATTCTACTGCTTCTTGTACTACTTGCTTGGTAAATCCTAAATTGCACTTATTTTTTTGCAATTCAAAACTATAATGAGATTTAAATCAGTGGCAGCCAGAAAGAAACTATTATTAAGATCACATTGAATCATAAGTGACGCGTTTTATCATTATTGTCCAAAATTGAATCCCGTGTTGAAAGACAGAGAAAAATCTGAGTCAGATGGGGAAAACCCTGTAGGGTTTATAGTTATTTTAACTAACATTTATTTTAAATTTAAACTATCTTTCCTGTCAAGCCTTACTTTCCCCTGGAACTGCCAATGCCAGAATATGTAAATTTGAGTAGAAGGCGCAAGCATTCAAATTATCAGCGGAAGTAGTATGATTTAAATAGAAGGAAACGAGTTCGGTGAGAGAGTTATTCTTACTTAGCGAGCGCGGAGGTAGAAATCGAGAATTGAAGAACCCCGCGTTGCGGCCTATGTGCTTGGCGGGAAGTAGTTGCAATTGTTCCAGTGAGCTTCAAGTCTGCTGAATTAGCAGCCGTATTGTAAAACGCGGTGAGTTAGTTATTTTAGAGAGCCTCGTAGTTAGAATCTTGTCTTTATTTTCTTTTCAGGTTATTATTTTTATTTTGACTGCCTAGTTGGCACAGTTTGTAAGCGTCAAGAGGACGCAATTGTAATTTAGTACGTTGAATAAAAAGGGACTTAAACCCTTTATAAGACTCTGTGGTTTATACAAGTTTTCACAGTCACCTCTTGGTTGCGTGCTAGTTAGAGGCGCGCAACGTTATATTGGCGCCCGAACACTTATCGAACTGAAATGGCCGAAAACTGGATGGAAGCCGCTGGACAACAACAAGAGATGACAACGCAGTTAGAAGGATTTGGATACCTGGTCCAGACTTTGAGAGCATCAATCAAGCCAAACGTCTATTTCGACGGAAAAAAATTCGGTGTCCGTATTTTTAGAAGGTATAGAAAACCACTTTCAGCTCTATCCTGTGCCTGAAAGACAAAAAGTTGCTATTGCCACATCAGCACTAAGAGGACAGGCCGCGCTATGGTGGAAAAATATAGGAAAATTTCTACTAGGTGAATTTGGAAGCCCGACGTATACATTTGAAAATTTCAAAAAATCGTTAGTAAAGGCCTTCCCCATAGTGAAAGATCGCGCACGGCTGGAAGCCGAGCTATATAGTTTCTATCAACGGGATACAGCACAATTGACGGACTTTATTTTACGAAAAATCAAGCTAACGGATATGCTGTATGGCAAGAAACCCGATGCGGAGATTATTGAAATAATATTACCAAGATTGTTACCCGCTGTCCAAGACTACTTTGAAATTAGAAACCCAACCACATTGCAGGAACTTTTCGAATTGGCGGTGAAGTTTCAAAATCGCAGAATCGCGGAAAGAGCGAGAGGGGAAACATATTCTCAAAGTACCAGAAGGAAGGAGGAAACAAGAAATGGAAATCGCTCATATGGGGGAAAGAAATATCAAGCTAACGCATCGAAACTCGAAGGTCAAGGCCCAAAAAGAAAATTTGAAAATAAGCATCCGCGTACCCAGAAGGCACAGATTGAAAGGAAAGTTTAAACGACTAGAGGGGCCTGTGAAAGGGAGGGTCCAGACCCCGGAAGTTTTAGAAAAACCCTCAAATAGAAATCTAAATACAGTCATCGTAAAAAACTCACAGCTACCAATTATACAAGTCCTGGTTGGCGATGTACCAGTAGAAGCCCTCATCGATACAGGAGCAGAAGGAAATTTCATGAGTGAAAAGTTCTTCAAAAAGAATTTTTATAGGATACGACTCTTTAAAACCAGAAATACGGAAATTATAGCGGCGCAAGGAAAAACATGTCACTGCATCGGGAAAGTATCCTTAAACATACAGGTAAAAGAGGAAAATCTCAAAGTATTAATTTTTGTGGTGAAACACCTCCAACACTCTCTTATTTTAGGTATGGACTTTTTAAGGGCCGCGAGGGCCAAATTAAATTTTCAAGATAGTTCCGTGGTGCTGGAGATGGACCAGAGGGTGGTGGAACCGGTGGAGACACCTGAATTGGACCTTAGCCATTTGAATGACCAGGAAAGTAAAGCAATACAGCAAGTGGTGAGTAATTTTTCTCATTTGTTTTCAGAAAAACCGGGAAACTGTCAGATCGTGACTCACAAGATTCAATTAAATGCCGAAAAACCTTGTAGGACTAAACCTTACCGCTATGACAAACAAAAAGGCGTAATCATCGAAGAACATATTCAGGAGATGTTAAAGAATAAAATAATAACGCCCATAAATAGTGAATACGCGAGTCCAGTCGTACTATGTAGGAAAAAGAACGAGTTTCCTCCTTCGGATAAAAGGGCTTGGAGGTTTGCTATCGATTATAGAAAACTAAATAGCATAACTAAATTTCCAGTTTACCCTTTGCCGGTTATAGACGAGATCATTAGACAGATCAAATCGACGAGATATATGTCTACTTTGGACTTAACGTCTGGCTACTATCAAATAGCTATGAGACCCGAAGATATACATAAAACCGCGTTTATAACAAAATCGGGCACTTATGCGTTTTTACGCATGCCTTTTGGGTTGTGTGGGGCCCCATCAACATTTCAGAGAGCTATGGACATTGTTCTAAAGCCTGTCCTAGGAAAATCAACTTTAATTTATCTAGATGATATAATTATAACGAGTAGTACGTTGGAACAACACATTAATGACCTCGAACAAGTTTTTAAATTATTAAAAGAGGCCGGTCTTACAATTAACGCCTCAAAATGCAAGTTCGCAACTAAAGAACTTAAATATCTCGGTTATAAAATTTCGCAAAAGGGTATAGAAACGCAAGATTCAAAAATAAAAGCTATTAAGAATTTCCCACCGCCCAACACCGCCAAGAAACTTTCGTCTTTCCTTGGACTATGTTCTTACTATCGATCTTTCATAAAAGATTTCGCTAATATTGTTGAACCACTCTTAGTAATCAAAAGAAAAAAGAGTAAATTTACGTGGACAGCTGAAGCTAACACAGCTTTTGAAAGATTAAAAGAAGCGCTTATTAATGCCCCTGTTTTAAAATTCCCTGAGGGGGGCGAAAACCTGGAAATTGCGGCAGATGCATCAGACTATGCGGTGGGTGTGGTTCTTATGCAAAATAACCATCCGCTGGCATTTTTTAGTAAAACATTGAGTCAAACACAAAGGAATTATACAGCTACAGAAAGAGAAACATTAGCCGTATTAATGGCTGTACACAAATTTCGAGTTTATTTCGGCAAATCGCCAGTAACAGTCTTTTCGGATCATGCGGCTGTTGGTAGACTTTACTCGGAAAAAAACCTAACGCCCAGGTTAATAAGATGGGCTTTAAAACTCCAAGAATATAATATCACAATAAATATAAACCGGGTAAGGAAAACAATGTAGCTGACGCACTTTCTCGTATAAAACTGGACGATGAAGGTAATGAACTTAAATGCGCTGTGTTGACTTCAAAAATTTTAGATTCTAGAGATACGGTTATTACTGAACTGAAAGCTGATCCTGAATTTGGAAATATCTATGCTTATTTGAAAGACCCCGAAGGCTTTGAGCATACAGATATCGATGCGATAAGAAATAGAGCAAAAAACTATGAAATAATAGATATTTTATTATTCTATACGAAAACAACAAACGAAAATCTTGAGTATAAGCCTGTCATCCCAGCCTCGCTTCGATTAAGCATTTTGAAGGAGTTGCACGAAAAAAAAACAGCGGGCCACCTCGGGGTCAGAAAGACTATAAAAAGGGTACGCGAGGCGGTATATTTCCCGCAATTATACAAAATAGTAACGGCGTATGTCAGGTCCTGCAATCAATGTCAGTTAATAAATGATATTAATTACAGCCCGGCCGGGTACTTAAATGGCATTCGCGCTACATTTCCGAATGAAATTTTAGGCATAGATCTCCTTGGTCCCTTCCCCCAGAGCGAGTTAAATAAAAATCGTTTTCTTTTAGTAATAGTAGATCATTTTTCAAAATGGATAGAAATTGTTCCACTTAAACGCGCGTCAGCCAAAACAGTCGCAGATGCATTCTGACACAGATACATTTTAAAATACGGTGCACCGATAAAAGTCATTAGCGATAACGGAAAACAATTCATTAGTCAAATATTTGAAAACATATGCAATGGACTTGATATACGCCATATCAAAATGGTTCCGTATAGACCACAGGCTAACATAGCAGAAAGAGTTAATAAAAACATTGTAAAAATAATTCGCAGTTACGTTAGCACACATCACAAGCGCTGGGATGGCTACATAAATGAATTAGCTTATGCTTTAAGAACGGCACATCATGATACTACGGGAAAAACTACAGCAGAATTATTTTTAGGCAGAAAGTTAATTACGCCTTTAGATAAATTATTCTTTGTGCAACAAAGAGAGCAGGAATTTAGACAAAAGGACGTGCAAAAGCTAATTGATCAGGCGCTTAAAACCTCGGATACGGCAAGAAATAGGCAGAAAATGAATTTAGACAAAAGGACGTGCAAAAGCTAATTGATCAGGCGCTTAAAACCTCGGATACGGCAAGAAATAGGCAGAAAATTTATTATGATAGAAAACGCCGTGAAGCAGATTTTAAAGTTGGGGATAAAGTATTGAAACAGAAATTTTCTTTATCAAGTGCCCCAGACAATTTTATGGCAAAGCTAGCTCCAGAGTTTGAAGGCCCCTATGTAATTCAGGAAATCAAAGGAGTAGTCTTATATCTTAAAAACGAGAGAGGGGAAATCTGTAAAGCAAGTCCCGACCAGGTGAAAAAATACTATAATCCAAATGATTTTGAAATCCTTAAAAGTTTCTTGCAGGACTCAAGTCTAAACGAAATAGAAGGGCCAGAGACTGCAACAACTATTCCACCACCCAAGAAACGGAGAACTGAAGAGAGACCTACCACTTCTACAACCCGGACGTCGGTATCAAAAAGAAAAAAGGATTTTCAAACTCCGGCGTTTAAGAAAAACAAAAATACAGATGAACCGGGTAAAGAAACCGTGGTAAAGACGAAAACACCACCTACAAAAGATGGCAGGAGAAATTACACATCAAGGAGAACGCGCACACGGCCACAGAGTCAGGTGCCAGCAAGGCCGCCGTTCCGGAAACTGAAACGCCAACAGGAGGCACAAAAATACGACGAACAGAAGAAATTCAAGAAGGACTCCAGACCGGAGGACGTCAAGACCAGCCGTCCCAGGCAGAAACGCAAAGGCCAACAACCAGACGATTACTCCGTCAAGAGGCCAGCATGTAGAGGACGCAAAAGAAAGAACAACGGGGACGACAATCGGAGATCAATAAGGAGAAGATTGACATCCATGACACCTCTAACTTGGGATCAATTTTGTCAAAAACGGATGACGGAATTTCAAGCATCAAAAACTCAAAGATAAGTTAAAACCTTCTATAAATTTTTTTTTCTCTTTTGTTCCGAAATGTTATGCATAAGTACGAAGTTCTATGTTTTGACGAAAGTCAATATGTCTCGGTTGAGACTTAGTTTTGTTTTACTTTATTTAGCTAAGGCAAAAGCTAAATAAAGTAAAACATATTTATTTATATATTATATATAAATAAACATATTTATTTATATAAAACTTTATTATTTTCTTTAAGTGTAAAAGCTAAAAACAAGCATTTTCTGTTGGTCGAAAGACTAATTCTGTTATGTTAAAGCCAAAATTTGGCCGGAGATAAAAATAACTTCGTATTCTTGTACTAATAAGAATTTTAGTTCCAGTGCCGCCAGCTTGGCGAAGAATGAGTAAAGTAAAAATTTATTTTCTCTTATTCATTTTATGGTAAATTGTAAAAAGCATATGTATTAAACTTTTGTAAATGTATGTAAATACTTGCATGTTATGTAAAAGTAGAATTTAGTCTAGAAGCATAAAATTGTAGATGCTAAAAGTGAATGCTTAAAAGCAATGAAGTCAAAATTCAAGTATTAAACTGTAAAGTCATGCTTTAGAGCGAAAGCCTGCATGTTTAAAGATGAATGAGGGGGAAGTTAGAATGAATGTGTTTTGTAGGGTTCTCCACCTACATTTGAATTTTTAAGAATATTAAAGTAGCTCATTGAGTTGTAGAATGTCGAGTAAGGTGTGTCTATTTGGTTGTTGAATTCTAACAAATCATGGTGGTTAGGGGAAGTGTTGTAAGACTAAAACACGAATATTCCCGGGGGACACCACACATGGTGGAGAGCCAGTATAAAGTTAAATTAATGCTTGAAAAATTGAATGAATGTGAAGTAAGCAATAACTAAGAAAAACGAAACGTTAAAAACAAAAATTTATTGTGTCAAGAAAGTGTAAATTATAATGTATGTAGAAAGATACTGATACTTATTCCTTCCAGATGCTGGAAGGAAAGACCAAGATTGATTGATGAAGTCCAGGAAAAGTTGCTGTAAGAAGAAAGCTTTGTAACGACTAACAGAATTTTAATTGTTACATAAGATTTTTTTGTGTAAACGAGGCTTTCGCCAGTTAGTTCAGAATTAGACAAACTTACAACAGGTCGTTTGTAGGACCTGCTTCCAAGTTTTCCAAATTCTGGCAGCAGCAAATGTAGGGTTTATAGTTATTTTAACTAACATTTATTTTAAGTTTAAACTATCTTTCCTGTCAAGCCTTACTTTCCCCTGGAACTGCCAATGCCAGAATATGTAAATTTGAGTTGAACGCGCAAGCATTCAAATTATCAGCGGAAGTAGTATGATTTAAATAGAAGGAAACGAGTTCGGTGAGAGAGTTATTCTTACTTAGCGAGCGCGGAGGTAGAAATCGAGAATTGAAGAACCCCGCGTTGCGGCCTATGTGCTTGGCGGGAAGTAGTTGCAATTGTTCCAGTGAGCTTCAAGTCTGCTGAATTAGCAGCCGTATTGTAAAACGCGGTGAGTTAGTTATTTTAGAGAGCCTCGTAGTTAGAATCTTGTCTTTATTTTCTTTTCAGGTTATTATTTTTATTTTGACTGCCTAGTTGGCACAGTTTGTAAGCGTCAAGAGGACGCAATTGTAATTTAGTACGTTGAATAAAAAGGGACTTAAACCCTTTATAAGACTCTGTGGTTTATACAAGTTTTCACAGTCACCTCTTGGTTGCGTGCTAGTTAGAGGCGCGCAACGTTATAACCCGAAAGACGGCGAAATATAATCAGCAAGAGTTTATTAAATGATATGATGAATTGCTGAATAAGGAGTATTAAAACAGTAGAAAAACGAAATATCTTCAGCAGCAATTCATTGAAAGGCATAATGACGTGCTGAACTAGAAGGTCAAAACAGCAAGAAAATGAAACATCTTACGCAACGTTTTACTGAAAGGCATAATGAAGACTCGATTTAGAGACACTAAAATAACAATATTTAGCAACATTTCATTGAAAAACTGATAAAAGCAGCAAAGAGGGAAAAGATCTTCCGCAACAGTTCATTGAAAGGCATAATGAACTGCCTAGTTACTTTACCTACTCTGTTTGTGGTATCTCATTTTGCGATGAAATTATTTCTAAACTATTTCATAAAAACACTAATTATAATGGATTTTTAAATTTGATATTATTCTGAATTCAAATATATTTGTTTGTTTGTGTTAAAGCATTCTCTACAACTATTTATGCACTGATTATCTACTTCAGAACTTATTTTATTGTAGACTGATGGATTCATATGATTTACTATATTGCAGTATATAACATTCTGTATCAATCACGATAGTTAGCGCGTAAATTGTTCGAGCAGAACCTAATAAATAGCTTTTAAGTATCTACTGTCTTTAAAGGCAACGTTTATTGCCAATTTGAAAAAAAAAAAACCTTTTTTTAAGGATCTAAAGAATAAATGTTTTGAAGTTGGTTACTCCTTAATAAGGCTATGTTTTTGACACTCGAAACTATTTCGCAAAATCTGACGCTATATTGACGTGTTCTGGAAACGAGTTTTGTAAGAGAAGTTGCTCTTCAAACATATTTCACAGAAAAATTCCAAGTCGCTTTACTTTCTGTGAAAAAAGTATAAAGCAGCATCTGTAGAAGCAGCCAATAGATTCAATGAATTTAAGAATAATATATTTTCAATATTAATTCTGCAAACGAATTTTCAATTCTGTTGCGACTTAGCTTGTAATTTACATATTTTATGAAACATGTCTTTCGAGGGCTGCGGTTTAAACATCGAAGGGCTAAAATGTAACGCCAGATCTGGCGATGTATTTACATGCTTAATAAACATACTTTCATAAGCATAGTCTTGAAAGATTTTCACAGAAAATTCTTGGTCCATTTCCTCTCCACGAAAAATATGAAATAGCCGCCAGTCTTTCAATTTCGAGTTCAAGCTGAGTTCAAGTATGCTATATAGTGGAACCTTCGTTCATGAACGCCCCACTTCACGAACATTTCGGTTCACGAACAAACAATCTGAACAAAAAATGCTTTGGATGATAAATGGTGTCTCGAGCTAAGAATACTCAAGTCAGGAGCATTCTATTTTCGAAGATGTTTTGAAGTAAACTATACCATATAATTAGTAATCCGAGACTTCTGACAGAATCATTTTAATATTTTTTCTTTCGTAACTCTAATTAACAAAGCCGGGCATCAAATAACTTGCAGAACCACAAATTCTGCTTGGAGAAAATATGGTCAAACTGTATTTATAGGTAAAGACAGATGGCTTTAGTACTTAGAACTTCTTTCATCATCTATGACATCCTGTCACTAAGAAGATCATGTGCTAGAAAGTTAACAAGAAAGACGTGAAGAAGTTACTAGAAGACCATAAAATAAGCCCAACAAGAAAGAAATACAAAAACTTCAGAAAGCTACAAAAGGCCATTCTAAAAGATATGTCTTATTTGGTGTATGTTAAGTAATTCAATATTTTCAGAACATGGGTACAAAACTATGCGAAGTCACCTAAGAAGGTAGCAATATAACGAAGCAAATATTTTAAATTAACAAATATGTGATTAAAGTATATATGAATGATCGATTGTATATAAAACTCAAGTTTCAATAAAATGACGGGTGCAGTTGGACTACGATACTCAGGATAGGGTGTTCCATGAGCTCCGCCGGATGGTTCATGGGGTGGCACATGGAGAACTGGGTTTGGGTTTATGAACTATAGCACAAGGTACTGTTGTAAAATTCATATAAGCAATCATATGTGGTCCGGGAATAATATATCCATTTTGCATTAATTCCTATGAGGAAACTGTTTCGGTTTACTAATACTTCAGTTCAAAAACGAATTGAATTTGGAAACGCCGTATTTTAATCCGTAACGTGATAAATGCATTTGAAATTCTGTTGCGCTTTTTGTTTTTGCGTGACATTTTGTATGTATAGACAGAATAAAGGTCTCTAGTTTCCAAAAGGGATTAAAAAATAGATTCAGAAGAGATTTTTTTGTGGCGTCTGTACGTACATACGTAAGTACGTATGTATGTATATCGCATAAGTCAAACATGAGAAGCTTCAAAAAGTTGAATTTTTTATGTGGAACTGCTATAACATGTAGTAGTGCATCTTTCGTTTTGATTGCACTCGGCCGCACCAAAACTATTGATTTTGGTATTTTTGCGTTTAAGGATTTTTCCTTACAAAATTTTAGGTTTTTAAAGCAATAAAAGGTCTAGATAATACTCATTTAAATTACTAATTAAGATATTCAATAAATGTTTTAAAATAATTCTTGGTTTTTAATTTATTTCTATTCCTTGGAGATGGTATATAAAAGTTTTCTAATTATAAATATATGTATATGTACTATATACATAACCACTCTACTCGGTTCCTTGAGTTCAGATTTTTTTATTCTTTTATGTTGGCAAATTGTGCTATTTTTTGCTTTAAAAGGAATTGTATTATATTGTTCTTAAGCTCCGGTAAGGTTTTTGCGGCTTTGCTAAACTGCGTGCAATATAGAATTATCAACAATTTAAAAGTTGATTAAGTGCGACTAAGTCTAACGGAGCAGCCATTTATTTATATTTGAAACTTAGCAGACTATTGAATTAAGTCAGTTTCTGCACCTCCAATGTCTTTTTGTCGACTATGATCAAAAGAAAACACTCAGTTTTGTGCACGGAAAAATCTGTCTTCTTCGAATTTCATTAGAGATATAGTTCTCGTTCAATTAATTCAGTTTTCACTTCGCGGAAAGACAAAAATGCATAAAACCTTAAAATATTTTTATCAAAAATTGAAAAATATAGAAAATTGTAAAACAGCAAATATAGTTAAAACAATTTTTACAATTAAAATTAGACTTTTTGCGCAAAAATAAGCAATTCGGCCAACGGGCAAGAATGCAGAATTTTTGGGTGAACAAACTGATAATTTATTTTTGGTCCCACTCGGCAAAAAGACACTGAAGGTGAAAAAATAGATTTAATTCATTATTCTACTAAAGAATTTTAAATGTAAACAAATAAGGCAGCTATGGTAAAAGATTAGGCTGTTAATCTTTGGAATATGGTAACAGGTAGTTTGGCGACATTTTGGTAAGGCGATAAAGGTTACTAGGTAGGACTTTAGCAATAATCTGAGAAGTACACAGTTCGAATCACAGATTATTTAGTCTCAGAGAAATGAGAGATCATGAGACATGTCATGTGACATTTTCCGAAAAATTCCGATCGTGATTTTAGCTAATAAGCACTTAGAAACAATTTCGCTGCTAAAGTGCAGAATCGTCCACTTATTTGTTTGGCGCTTTTTATAAGAGTAAGAAGAATTGGATTTTTGTCAATTTTCTTTGACTTTTTAAGTGAAAATAGGTAGATGTGTGCATGGATAAAGTCAAGCGTGTGTGCAATGTCATTTTTGTGCAATTCTCGGATGTTTGTTTAAGTGAAAATAGGTCGACATTTACATGAATACCGCGTATGTGCAATTCCTAAAAATGCGCGAAGCAGTGGGCGATTCTGCACTTTCTCCCAGTTTCGCACCTAATCTTCGTCATGATTAAGGACTTTTGTTTCATAAAAGTTCTAGCATAAGCGTAATTCGGCTAGCAGATTGTTGGAAAAAATGTTGAGTAAAAAAAAAGAAAAAAAAGCCTTTACTTCGTGAAAACAAAATGGCGTCCAAAAAAACCTAGCAGGTTGCTGTAGCAAGGTTGGTCGCCAAACTTTCGCCAAAAAATTGCCAAGTTACCATAATCCGAAGCTTCACCAATTAGGCTTATCCGCACATAAACAACTTTTAAATTGTTGATAATTCTACAACTATTACATGCAGATTAACTAAAGGCATAAAAACATTAACTGTAAGATAAAAAAAACTGAGCTCACGGGGTTGAGTAACAGAGAGCGTTTGAACGGACGTCATGAAAAAATCTCTTCTCAATCCATTTTAAATCCTTTTTGGAACTCGTTTTGGGAGGAAGAATCCTTTATTCTGTTCTTACGTACAGATCCTTTATTCGTATAGAATCCTTTATTCTGTTCTTACGTACAAATATCGTTAAACTGTATTCGATAGCGGTGAAAATGGATATTTCAAATGTGATACCCGAAAAGTTTCGCGATTTCAGTACTTCCTTCACTTCGTACAAGGAAGTAAAATAGCTTTATTGTCTTGGAAGTTAAGATGAAGAAAAAGAATGAAGAATAAGGGGTATCAAATGAAATATTTAAAACACAGAAATTTTAGGTATAATATTTCTGTAAATGCAATGAAAATTGTCTAAAAATTGTGCGAAAAGCCTCTCTATATAATTTTAAAATATTAATTTTAGGAATTAAAATTTTATAATCAATGGCATAAACTTAATCTTTTAATTAATTTTATGCATTAAATTGACTTTCACCTTGTACAGTATTTCCTTTTTCTATTAAAAAAAACTTGACCAAAGATTTCACAAAATATTATATAAATTTAGAAGCTAAAATGTTTAAGCAAGAAGAAAAAAGAGCAAAAATAATATTCTGCAAATGATCCAACCCTTATGAATAAAATCTCTTTTTCTCGCTCTTCTCTATTCGATTTAGTTAATCAGAATTTAAGAATTTGCTTTTATTAATAGTTGAAAACTTGTAACATTTCTACAGAATGCCATTGTATAAAGGCTGTATAAAATTTCTGCATGATTTTGTAAAGCAACATTTTGATTGAATTCTGTTCTGTGAAAGTTTTTTTAATTTTTATAGAATTTTATATAGAAGCATCTCTATACAGAATTAATTACCTCTTAAGTTCTATACGAATTTCTGTTGAGCTATACCAGTCACTATAAAAAATTTTCGTATGTGTTATTTTAATAAACAAAGAAATAAAAGTGAACTAAACGCTTTCGGAAGTTTTTTTATTGATTATACTTCCTTTGAAAACCAAAAAGCTATTATAAAAGACAAATAAGCATGCAATTTAAATGTGACTAATGGGTAACAAGTTTTAATAATTGATTCAAATGAGTTTTAATCGTTAATCAATTGCTGAAAATGAAATCAGATAATTAAAAATTCAAATAAACTACTTCCTGTGTCACAGTATCAAGTTGGTGCACAAAGTTTTCAAAAGAAAATCGTTTAGTGCATGTAGTCCTATAACGGAAAAGATTTTAGAATGTTTTCTGTTTAATAACACATTTTTTTATATCCATATAATACAACTAAACACTTATACAGAATAAATTTGAGAAAAAATCATATGCTTTGTTTTGACGTAATGCATAAAACACGATCTGAACTTTTAACTTTCGATCAAAAATATATTTGGAAATAATACGTTTAACATATTGCTGTGAACTCAGAATCAACAAACGATGCATACATGTAAATTCAATGCATGTATGGAGTGGAGCTTAATGTATTAGGTGTATAAATTTAGGTCTTTATTCTAATGTGAGTTTTAGCAAACTGACTAGCTGTCGGTCTTCATTTACTTTAGGAAAATTTCCCTGATAGGAGTTTATAACATCCTAAACAATTCAGTAAATATTTGTTCCGAAAAAGTAAACATTTCATTCTGCTCGTAACGTAGCTTTTGTGAGTATTTCTGTCGTTTTAAAATAATTGTTATTTCAGCTTACAAAGAGCATTTACATATTTGCTTTATCGAAAGTGCTTATTCATTTTAAAGGACAAATTTTATATGTAAATATATCTATTAGAAAATAAGCAATAGAATAAAATTTTCACTTATTTTTACACTTCGCAGCATTAGAACATTATTTGTGCAATACAAATTTCATAAAACCGAATAGAGCTAAAAATGCCATTATTTTGAAATACAGGTTAAGTAAAATAAATATTTTTGAAATACAGGTTATAAGATATTCAATAATTATTTTACAACGCATGCTTACATTACTTCATTTGATGATAATTAAATATTTATTTAAGCAATAATTTTACTTTATTTAAAGCTGCACTTTATCTAATGGTCTAATGTCATCATTTGCGATAGACTGAAAGAAGAAAATATAAAATACGAAAATGCTGTGTTAACAAATCTAGTTTATTTTATTATGTTTTGTTCTGAATTTTTCCTGTAATGTGTAGTGACTCACATTTGTTATCGGACGCTCATGTTTTAAAATTTATGTGCATTCTAGCTCGTATTTAATATTGAAACTTGGACTTGAAAATTTTTCCTTGTATAATTTTTTTTTACTTTAAGGTTTGGCTTGTTTCAAACTAAATATCATCAGCATATTTCTAAATAATAAATTATTTTATTCGAAACGTGTTAATCAGTAACTCAAATAATAATTCGGACACTTCAAAGTCTGATTGAGATGTTTTGAGAAACTATGTTTTTCGTCATTATTTTATTTTTTTATTTATTTTTATTTATTTATTTATTTATTTATTTATTTTTTGCTTTAAATGACAGTACATCACAAAAATTATCATCTGCATTTGAAAATTATTACTTATTTAGCAAATCATATTAACAGTTTAATATCTAAAGTGAACATGTAAGACGCTACAAATTAATGACAATTTTGCTAGTAAAGGCATTCAAAATAGCTTTGATGTAAAGCGTTCAGCTATCTTTTATGTCACCAAATGATTGATTTGCTGACAGTCTCCTGAAGTCTGGACCCCATTCCAAGCTAACACACAAAGGATCTGGAGATTTATCTTATGAAAAATCAAAGAAAATACAAATATTAGTGTTGTAAATCTTGCAATAGATTAAGCAGAACCATTTGGGATAACAATTATAACCTTACATTACAGAACATTACAGGAAACATTCAGCACAAAACATAATAAAATAAACTAGATTTGTTAACACAGCATTTTCGTATTTTATATTTTCTTCTTTCAGTCTATTAGTGTGTCATTAGGTCACTTAGATACACTTAAATAGGTTTCAGTCTATTAGTGTGTCATTAGGTCACTTAGATACACTTAGATAGGTTTCAGTCTATTAGTGTGTCATTAGGTCACTTAGATACACTGAGCGACCAGAAAGAATCAAATTCTTCGTCAACAAGGAATTCAAGGAAAATATGTCTTGCGTTCGCAAAAATACCTAGTAACCAAATATTTATTATATTGGAGCAGTATTATGTCTACAGATTAGTCAAAATTCATACATTTGAATTCGATGGGCGATTACTAATGCACTAAACGTGATATACCTCTGCATCTGTTTGTTCAGCCCAAGAGTGCAATAGTTCGTCAAAGAGCGTCAAACTGCGACTCAAAGAGACAACAATTTGGTGAGATAGGACTTATGTATATACTGACTATGAGCAACATATTTGCCAGCCACCTTGTCAGCCGGCTGAATTAAATATTTTAATTAATTATAAGTCGCCGGCGTGGTTCAAATCCACTCTGATAGGTAAACTCTGATACTCTGATCTGAGGTTCTACTCTGATAAGTAAAAAGGAAAAGTTCTACTCTGATAGGTTGAAAGGTAAAAAGTTTATTCTAGAGTTATACGGTACCGGCAGTGGATACTGTATACATAGAAATCCAAATCATAAAGGCCTGGGGAAGAAAGATCTGAGAGCACAATTCAGTTCTTCAGGCTGAGTTGGTGGTATTAAAATCTGCACCTAAGCACTAATAATTACTCCAATATTTATACAAACTCTGTCTCAACTCTTCAGGTAATCCAAGCCACATACTGCAAAACTCCACTCATCAGGGTTATACAAAAAACTCCTAATAAATATGCCTGACAACTGTAGGCCCAAATGAAGTGAGTCGCCTCATTTTACTCAATTCATAACAGGACACTGGCTCTTCATGATTTATCTTCATTGCTTTGGACGACGTGAAAATGACCAGTGCTCATGCGGGGTGACAGGAAGTCCGGATCACTATGTGTTCACTTACAAAGAGATTATCTATCTATCTGTTTATATTTTGAACTCCCGCCCTGTTCATTGAAGAACACTGCGAGGAGACAATCTTAAATCCCATGCCGAAATTGCCAAAACAACTCATCAGCCATCCGCTCAATATATGCAGCCATAAGGATAAGAGCATTAGCATTGATTAACCACGCTCGACAGGAAATGTATTTAAACTCGTCAGCGGGACCTACTGGTCCTTTGTTAAACATATTATTCCGTGCGTACGGGTTCGTAATGAATTGTATGCACAAGTCCGATGAAAAGTGAATAAAATTTATTCTTACTGATAAGTAGAGATGAGACAACAATTTGTCCAGCCTTCTGAGGATGTTATACTGAGAAGATAAGACCGCTTGCAGAATAACAAAAAAAAACTTTACTAATGACCGATGACATACATCCTTACCGCGTTTCATTATGGATTTGCTTCATAACAGAATTTAATGTATGTCAAATATTGTTATCAAAGATAGTAAAAAACCAGAATACCTTTATTACAATTTAACGTCAATATAAGTGCTGCGAAACCCTTTGCATTCGGTGTAAAACAGAACTGCGTCACGAAAATGCGACTTGAGTTTAGCTTTCCTTCATTGCTGATTAAAGGAATGCCTTCAAATTATTTAGGATAAAGAAGAATTGCAAATAAATCAAAGATAATCAAAAGTTCACTTATATTTCGTTTCATCTGTATGCTTTTCGCCAGAATTGTTGCTCTAATTAATTCTAAATTCCATTCTTCTTATTGATTCTGTACTAGAGGTTTATTTAAATTCGATTAATTTATTCTAGAATTATACATGTATTCATCTGTTTGCTTAATTAAAATAGAAGAAAATGAAATGTAATTATGGAAATTTTTGGATTTGGGTTTGTTGTTGGAAATAGTATTTAGAATTCGTTTTAACTGTCATAGCTGTCGTATATTTACGTATGCTTTCGTATTTATTGTAAAAAACATTTAATTTCTTCGTGTTCATTAATCATTGCTGCAGTGTTCATTGAAAACCAATAAAAATTCTTCAAGCGTATATTTGTTAAATTGACATAATAACTCATGTATATCAATTATTAGTTCACTGTAATCAAATTTTAACATAACTTATTTTAATAAAGGATGGAACATTAAAATCTTAAATCCCGCTAATCTTTAAAAAATATTTTACATTCAGAACCTTGAGTTCTCTCAGGTTGAATCTTTCGAATAGTAAGCTGAAAAATTCTTAAACACTTTTAACTCAAATTCGAGTTTTAATTATGTCCAATAAAAGAACTCATTAAAAATGAACACGATTGCTGCAGTAAGTTGATCTGGATCACACATGTTACTTCATGGGGACACTAAAGGGTAAGTGAAGGTAGTGAAGTTCAACCAAAATATGGAGTTTTTGTTTTTAGTTGCAAATAAACTGTTTGCTCAAACTGTTCGTATAGTTACATGAGATTTTTTCAGAACCTTTTGAATAAACATTTCTTTTTTTTAACTAAACAGTTCATGAATAATTTTTTCAAATAAGCAGGTTTTGAAAGCGATAATCAATATCATATGTAAAAGAAAAATTAAGCCATTTTGCTAATATCAGTAACTCATATTTTCTAATGCAATTGGAAGACACAAGTGTCCGAAAACAAATATGAGTCACTATATGTATATTTATATTTAAATTTTATTTTTCTAAGAATGTATCAGACTTATTTATCAAAACAGCAAAAGTATTAAAATTTGTAATTCTTTCACAAATCACCTCACAGCTTATACGCCATTTAAACAGCTGGAAAATCTAAGCAAATCTCTCTTCCCATCTCTATCTATCCCTTATAGACCTAGCAGTCTTTTTTTTTCTCATTTTCTCTCGTATTTTCACTGACACACTTAAACAGCTGCTATTAAGGGGCATTTTACTGTTGTTATGTAATTAATTAGTTAATTTAGAATGTCACGAAGTAACGGTCTACTTAAAAAACGTAAAAGTATTGGAAAATCAGTTGTCAGTGATACTGAGCCAAACGAAACTGTAGTTACAGAAGGTGACAAATTAGACACTTCGTGCATTCAGTATGATGAATTTCACGCACATACACACACAAAAAAAATAATAATTCAGGTGTGACGTTTTATCATTAAATATTCTGGAGAATGTCATAGATGAATTTGCTGCTTGCAAAATGTGTAATGGAATCATATCTGTTCCACTGAAAAGGTGAATAAGCCTTGCATCAGAATTACAAATATGTTACAAAAATTGTAGAAACTCTTTAGAATTCTTCAATATTCATAAATTAGAAAACATTGAATCAGAATTAAATATGTTTGATTTAAACAGGACATGCTTTTGGCAGTATTGGAAAAGGTTGAACAGCTAGTACAATGCTGTGCAGAGTGATGAATTTACCCCACTTCCACCCACAGAATTTTCCCAGTACATTAACGTTTTGACGACTGCATCAGAACAAGTATGCACCGAACAAATTAAAGAAGCAGCTGAGGAATGCATATCAGTCAATGATGATAACAGAGACTTGTGAGTTGCTTTAGATGACACATGGCAGAAATGTGACCAATTGTCACGTAGTGGTGTTGTTAGAGCGACTAGTGTTGATACAGGTAAACTGATAAAAACAGCAATTACATCTACATTTTGTGGGGGAAAAAACATTACCGCCTTTGATTACATGTGCCCCTAATTGCTGTGGTGTAAGCGGGGTACTGGCGATCAGGAATTTCAAAGTCATTTTTAACAGATATCTAACACTGTATGATGCTCGATGTGTAAATATCTTAATAATGCTGATTCAAATCCATGGAAAACTGTAGTGTTATTCTAAATTGTAGTGTTATTCTAAATTTCCCGAGCCTAATATAGATATTAGAAAATTACCACGCATTGGGCACATTGAAGAAAAGAATGGGATGTCGCTTACATGAACTGAAGAAAAAGCACTCTGGAAAAGAACTTAGTGATGGAAAGTAACTTTCTAACCTTAACTTTCTCGAATGAATATAGCATTCCATGTTTAGTATTAATCTACGCATGTTAACGCTTGAAATAATCCTAGCCCTCCACTTGGCATTATTTAAATAATTTAAAACAATTCTGGAAATTTTTAATTTTTAATTTAAAACAATTCTGTAAAAATATAAATGCTTACTGTTCAAAATTGTTATTTAAATATATTTTGATACGTTATATTGAGACCATCAAGATTCAGGGCTTTTAAATATATTTCCACGTAATTTTTGACAGAACATTAACATAGAAGTCATCTGACTGCGTCACTCGTAAAGCAATGAGTGCATTTAGGAGTATTTGTGTCTTAACCGAAAAGAAATCTAAACTGGTAATTAAAATTAAAAGAGAAGTTAATTAAACAGTGCTTCTCCCTGTTCTTCTATGTACTTCTCTTATATGGGCTATTGCAGTTGTTAAACACAGAAAGAAAATCCATGTTTTCAAAACAAAAGTCTGAAATGTATCCGTAATGCGCCGTGATCCACCATGATTTAAAACTTTATTCTATTCGCTATAAAATAATTATATATTCGCCAAATTTCTTTCGAAAACAGACTGAATCTTCATGTTAAGGAATTAGGCTTTAACTATGACCTAGCACAGGATTACAAACAGAAAAGATCTAAAAATCATCTTCCAGTGCTATTGACGATATTTTTTTTATTAATTTCCCCGAATGTCGTCGGACTCTGTCAACAGATGGCATCGCAAATGTCATACTTTGAAAATTAGCTCAATAGGCACCAGAACGGAACTTTTCGGTTCTTATTCCACACAAGTTTTGATTTTCTCCTTTCGGAGGTGTTTTCACGTGAACTTTTTTATTATCGCTGTGCCAAATATATTAATTCTAATGTGAGAAGTTCATAGTTCTTTCAGAGATCGGCACTTGCCAAGCAAAGTAACTACACTCAAACCTGTTTTTGTATTGGGGACAGGAACCGAGTAAAGAAAATGAATAAAAAATATTCCGAAACTTCTGTAAAATACATTGTTTTCAACACATTTAAAGACATTATCGGAGAGACAGCATAAAAAATTCCAACATAGAAAATAACTCAAAATGTCAGCATGTAGCAAGATACTGGTTTTCAAACAAGGCAAAAATAATTTACACGCATAAACATTTTTAAATATTTTATTTGTTTATGCATTAAATATTACATGCACAAAAATTCCAAAATGTACATATATATATCATTCTTCACAATCAAAAACGCGAATTTTCTTGTGTATAACTGGGTCAAAATCACTTACTTCGCACTCGTTCAGAGTGAAAGGGTGTTGTTTTATTACATTAACTGCCGCAGTAGCGTAATTCATGCAGTCCACAATCGAAACCTTTTCTCAAGTTTCAGTTAAGTTTATTGAAGCGTTTTCGAGTCTTTTCAAAACTGAGCTTCCTTTCGAAACTAGTGGATAACCTCCGTAATAAAATTGGTGATGCAGTATGAACATACGTTTTTGTAATGTGATGTAATACCAATTTGAGCAAAAAGAAAACTGAAATGGACGCAGATTTATGGAAATTATATCCGTTGGTGCATTTTGATGTTATGTATTTCGATTATGTATACTATGTATTTTTTTATGTAGCGCATAAAAAAATTGCACATAAAAAATCGTGCCAAAAAATACCGCATAAAAATGAAACTCATAAAAGCACGTTTGAGTGTATTTCGATTTCAAGGGTTTAAAATTATACATTCCTTTTCCTAAATTTATTTTTATTAATAAATGTAGGGAAAAATTTGTTTTACGTTGAATGCAAATTTCAAATTTTGCTTTCATTTTGAAGGATTAGAGATTCGAAAACTTCTAGACATTTAAATGTGTTTAAGAACTCGGATTCAAGGAAACATAATTCGATCCACTTCTTCTTCTAGGAAAGGTAATATATTAATATATGTTGAAGACATATTTCTGTGGGGCTGTTTTGACTTTTTAAATTAATTAGCTTCAGAAATTAAAAAAAACTTTCATTGTAGTTATTTGATGACGATCTAGAAGTTACATTTATTAAAGTTTAATAATATACGTATAAATTTATTTTCAAAGAGTATGTATATGATCCTATCACCAATTAATGAAATAATTGAAAAATAAGTTCAAATGTTTTCTGTTTATTTGTATATATCTAACTGTACTTAAATGTACATCATAACCGTCTTTGAGATTTTTAACTACATATTTTAGTACAGCATAAAAAAACAAAGCAGCTTAAATTGTAATACATTTCTTGTAAATCATTTCTCATGTGTATTTTAAGCGATTAATAATATTTTTATTTAAAGCTTAAATAAAATAATTTACATTCTACTGAAAATGTATTTACTGTAAACTAAATGGTAAATATATTTACAATTTTCATATTTCTCTGGGACTTCGTATAGCGACCTAAACTTTAGAGCATAGAATTGCTCTTCAGAAGCAAAAAATCTTTAAAAAAAACTTCTTAAAATCTCAGAAGATCACTATATAACGCCTTGCCAACCAAAGAAGTGCATTTGAGTGTTTGTTTCCCATCAAAGTCTAAGCTCGAATTAACACTCAAACGCCAAGTTTTCGATTTTATCCGTTTTGTGCACTCTGTATGAGTTTGTCACTAAACTGATTGTGCAACTTTTTATCTCGTTCATTCGCTCTCCCGACACTGTTGTAAGTTTTAGGTTGGAATTCTAATATTCCTCTTTTCTGCCTCTCAGAGTGGAATACGACTCTATGTTCTATGGTAATTATGGCTAATCTGGGTGAGTACTATCACCTCTCTTAATTTGTAAAAACAATTTAGAATTACCCTGATATATATATATATATATATATAGTATTACAATAGTATATAAGTATATAGTACATGGAGCAGTATTTAGTACATAAATATGTATATAGTTTTGCGCCATCCACTCTTTTTATAATTGCTAGATAATCATTCCACCCTCTTTCTTTCCAAACTCGAAAAATAGGTATATTTTTATTTAAACTTCGGGTTATTTTTTTGCGTCAGGCAAGTTAAACAAGGAAAAGTGTAAAAATATTGATAAATACCAAAACTTGAATAAAAGTAGTTTTTATAGTCATAAACCAAAACTAAATACTTATAAGGTATTGCCTATCTCTATTTTGCGTGCTTTCTGGTATAACTGGAAGAACATCCGACGCAGTACAAGGAGATACTGAGTTCGAATCCCGGTCATGGATTGTACATTTTTGGCATCTCCATATTTCCCCTCCTAAAGCAAAGAAATTCTCTCGCCCCCCCCAAAGGGAGGAATTTTCGCCTGAGAATTCATGTAAAGCGAAGGTTTTCTCTTTTAAACCTTTTTTACAATAAGTTTGACTTTCAAGGTATATTCAATGTAAAATTAATGATAATTTTTTTGCAGCTTAATGCGCTAAAATACTAGACATATTTATATTTTGTTTTCAAAAGTATTGTTTTGTATATATATATATATATATATATGTAGTATCTGGAAGTGCGACACAACCACCAGAGGGCCTCACCGATGCGCCAGCAGCGAGGTGAAAGAGGAGTATGACAGAGACTCTTCTGCTATCCCACGCGAACGTGGTGAGATGTCTGTCTGCACGTGAAGGTGTAGAATAAGGAACTGTAGTTTTCCACGCGAAGGTGGTAAATTGAACTGTTTAATACATCAGCAAGTGCGAGTAGGCACTAATCGGTTATGTGGTAAGACTGGTAAAACTATACAGAATCCTGTTTGTAACAAACGGCACTTGTAGTTAATCTAGTTTGCACCTCTTCTGATTATCTTTATTAAATGTTCTGTGGTGTGGAAAACAACGCTGGAATTGTTATTTAGCATCTTCAACTCCCCCACTACAGAAAATCTGGGGACCTGTCCGAGATATTTGGATAATTCATACTTGGATACTTCAGAGAAGGTACTGTGAAAACTTTGCTTTATTTCTTTCTTGAAGATAGTGATACTTTTGTTTCGATTTTAAAATGAGTTTCCTAAATAATTTAAAGAAAAGTGATTTAATAGTAATTGCGGAACAAATTGGACAGACTGTTCCAGAAAATGCTAAAAAAGCTGACATTAAAAAAATTATTGAAAATTCTGATGTTTTCAAAACGAACGTTGAATTTGTTCGTGGCGTCGTCAAGTCGATCGCAGAGGATCGGACGCCTAAAACAAGTAATGAGCACTATCTGTTAGAGATTGAACGTCTTAAATTAGCTCAAATTGAGAAGCAGATTGAATTAGAAAGTTTAAAATCACAATCATTATCCAGTGATAGAAGAAACGCGCAGACTAGTGTTGAAGATATTATTAAAAGCGTCAAAACACTAACTATAGCTGTACCTCAGAAACCGGAAGCTATGTATTTGTTTTTTCAGTCACTTGAGAAAGCTTTTACTACTAAAAGTGTACCAGTGGAGTTAAAATCAGAAGTGTTGATTAATATATTAGGTGATAAATGTAATAATGTTCTAACGTATGTTTCTGAACAAGAAATCGCGGATTATGATAAATTAAAAACTCTAATCTTGAAAGAATTTCAGCCAACACCGCGTGAGTGTTTGAACAATTTTAAAAATGCGCAGAGACATTCATCTGAATCGCATGTTTAGTTCGCGTCTCGACTCAGTGCAACTTTCAATTATTATTGCAAGTTAAGAGAGGTAGATGACTTTAAGAAATTGTGTGATCTCATTGTATCTGATAAGTTGTATGAAACTCTGGATTCTAAAACAAAGGAACATATTAGTGTTCGGGAGGGTCAAAGTTGGTACCCACCTAATCAATTGGGAAGAGAATGTGATTTATTTTATTCATCCAGGGGTAAATCTTTAGTTGATACCAGTAACACACGAATCGAAACTCCAGAAAATAAAAAGCTTAATTTTTCCAAAAGCAATCTTAGAAAAGCTCAGAGCAATTTCAAGGATTCAGGGAAGTTTGTAAATCAGGGTACTAGTAAACCAGAACGTATTTGCTATGTTTGTGGGAGTAAAGGGGAATTATTTCACTTTGTGAGAAATTGTCCCAAACGGTTAGGAAAGGAGGAAAGTTTGTCTCCAAAAAAGGTATCTGGGTTAGAGATTGAATCGGATAATGCAGCTAGAAATAAGTTACAATTTATTGAACTGTTGATTGATGGTAAGAAAGTAAAATGTTTAATAGATTCTGGAAGTGAATTGATAGTTGTAAAGAAATCCCTTTTTATAGAACTGAAAAGTTCGTTTGGTCACGTGGTTAAAGCGGAAACGGCTAAGTTTATTTTTTCTTTATGCGAAAGCAAAAAACAAAAAGAGATAGAAGCAGCGATGGTTGATGAATTGATAACAGACTGTCTTTTCCCCCCTTCCTGTCTAAAAATGATCTGTTGTGACCAGGTGATGATTACGCAATATGAAAATGATTCCGTCTCTTCGGAAAGGAATTTTTTGTCTTTTATTTCTGCAGCCATTGAGGCAGACAGCGAAACAGATTTATGGCATATTAAAGATGAAGGATTACGCAATACTGTTTCCACTCTTATTAATGAGTATAAACCGTTAGAAAAGCCGCGCAGTACAGACTTAAAAATGAAATTAATATTAAAAGATTATATTCCAGTTTCTCAGCGTTCGAGGAGAATTCCTTTTGCTGATCAAAAAATTGTTGATAATCAAATAGATGAATGGTTAAAGGATGGGATTATAAAACCGTCGTATTCAGAATATGCTTCGCCAATTGTTTTGTGTAGAAAAAAATCGGGGAAGACACGGATTTGTGTTGACTTTAGGCAGTTAAATAAAAAAATAGTTAAGGATTCTTTTCCTATGGCACAAGTAGAAAAGATTTTGGATCGTAGAAAAGGTTTTTTCGACATTAGACTTAAAAAATGGTTTTTTTCATGTTCCAGTTGAGGAAAACTGCACTAAATATTTGGCATTTATTACTCATGCAGGCTTGTACGAATTTCTAAAAGCACCTTTTGCTTTGTGCACGTCCCCTAGTGTGTTCCAAAGATTTATTTATAATGTGTTTAGAGATTTAATTCGGGATGACACTGTTGTTACTTACATGGACGATTTTATTATTCCAGCACGAAATGAGAAAGAAGGCTTAGAAAAGTTGAAACGCGTTTTAGAAGTAGCCAAAGAATATGGTTTGGAGATTAATTTTAAGAAATGCCAATTTTTGAAAAAAAAAATAGATTTTCTCGGGTATGTTATTGAGGATGGTACAATTCGCCCCTCTACTGAAAAAACCAGGGCTGTTCAAAATTTCCCGGAACCCAAAAGCAGATTCAAAGTTTCTTGGGCCTTACTGGGTATTTTAGGAAATTTATTGCCAACTATTCAAAAATAGCGAAACCATTAAGTGATCTTCTTCGTAACGGAGCAGAATTCAAATTTGGGCCTGAGCAAAAAGATGCATTTAATAAATTGAAAGAACTTTTATCCACAAGTCCGGTTCTTTATATTTTTAAACAAGGAGCACCATTAGAATTGCATACAGACGCAAGCAGTCATGGTTTCGGCGCTGTATTGCTACAAAAGTCAGATGATGGACAGTTACATCCCATTTACTTCATGAGTAAAAAAACTAGTCTCCAACAAGAGAAGCTATCTAGTTATGAGCTTGAAGTTTTAGCTATAGTAGAAGCTCTAAATAAATTCAGGAATTACCTTTTAGGATCTAAGGTCAGGATAGTTACGGATTGCGATGCTTTCCAGAAGACTATGTTTTAAAAAGATCTAACCCCTAAAGTGGCGAGATGGGCGTTACTTCTAGAAGAATTTGACTATGAAATTGTTCACAGATCTGGGCAACAAATGAAGCATGTGGATTCATTAAGTAGAAACGCTGTTATGATGGTTACTTGTTCTCAGGGAGAAATTACAGCCAAAATTGCAGCTGCGCAAAGAAGTGATGAGCGTCTCCAGTTGCTAAAATCCTTAGTCGAGCAAGGACTAAAGAAAGATTTTCTAGTGAAAAATGGAGTATTATACAAGTTCGACAGTGGTCGTGAGTTACTTGTGGTACCCGAAGCATTAGAGTTAGAAATCATACGTAGTATCCACAAGGGACATTTTGCAGTGTCTAAAACAGAAGATCTGCTAAAAAACGACTTTTATATTCCTAACCTTAGAAAACGAATTGAGCAAGTTATTTCAAATTGTGTAGAATGTATTTTGTGCGACAGAAAACGAGGTAAGAGCGAAGGATTGCTGAATCCCATACCAAAAGATAGTATCCCTTTGAGCACTTTTCATATCGATTTTATAGGACCATTACCGTCGAAAAATAAGAACTATAATCACATCTTAACCGTGGTTGATGCATTCACAAAGTTCGTGTGGCTCTATCCAGTAAAGTCTACATCCGCTCAAGAGGCATTGCAGAAGCTAAAACTGCAGCAATCAACCTTCGGTAGTCCTTTGAGAATTATAAGTGATAAAGGTACGGCGTTTACCTCTAAAGACTTTGAAGATTACTGTAGTCAAGAGAAGATCCAGCACATATTTACAACTGCAGGCGTTCCTAGAGGAAATGGACAAGTTGAAAGGATTCATCTCACTCTGATTCCAGTCCTATCCAAATTATCCATAGATGATCCAACCAAGTGGTACAAATATGTTGGAGATGTACAAAGGATCTTAAACAGTACTAAGAGCAGAAGCACAAAGAGTTCTCCATTTGAGCTTCTCACTGGTGTTAAAATGAGAAATCGAGAGGACCTAAAGATTATGGAAATTCTTGAAGAAGAAGAAAGAAATATTATGATGAAAGATCGAGAAGATATGAGAGAGGAAGCAAGGAAAAACATTCTAAAAATTCAGGAAGAGAATAGAAAAACATACAACAAGAAGAGAAAAGAGGCACGAATATACAATGTGAACGACCTAGTTGCCATACAAAGAACGCAGTATGGAAGTGGACTAAAGTTAAGGCCAAAGTTCTTCGGTCCATATCGTGTAACAGCGAAGAAAGGCAAAGATCGTTACCAGGTGGAAAAAGTGGGACACCATGAAGGTCCTGGATGTACCACTACAGCAGCTGATCTCATGAAGCCGTGGACTTCTACTATATAGAACTATGTGTGGTTCTTCCACACTTTTTTCTTTTCTTTTTTTTTTTTTTTTTAAATTTATTTTCAGGTGCTGTCTTGATGTTCCAGTGTTCCTGATCCGTGTTTTCGAGGACGAAAAAGTGTCAGGAAGGCCGAGTTGTAGTATCTGGAAGTGCGACACAATCACCAGAGGGCCTCACCGATGCGCCAGCAGCGAGGTGAAAGAGGAATATGACAGAGACACTTCTGCTATCCCACGCGAAGTGGTGAGATGTCTGTCTGCACGTGAAGGTGTAGAATAAGGAACTGTAGTTTTCCACGCGAAGGTGGTAAATTGAACTGTTTAATACATCAGCAAGTGCGAGTAGGCACTAATCGGTTATGTGGTAAGACTGGTAAAACTATACAGAATCCTGTTTGCATCAAACGGCACTTGTAGTTAATCTAATTTGTACCTCTTCTGATTATCTTTATTAAATGTTCTGTGGTGTGGAAAACAACGCTGGAATTGTTATTTAGCATCTTCAACTCCCCCACTACATATATATATATATAGCAAAATACGATGGCTGGGCTAAAAAATGATTCGCGACCTCAAAATTAACTGTTCTAAACTTGGTGTTTTCCCCCCTAAGTTTGTGAGCGGCCGAGCGGTAACTTCGCTGAACACTGGTAGTTCGTTCAGAGGTTCGAATCCCGCGAACGGGCTGGCTGCATGGGTGTTTTCGTGGTTTTCCCCATGTGTAACGTGTATACGAGCCAGTTTCCCTTAAAAAGTCCTCCACGAAGGCATCCCTCTCTTAAGGCAGATAGCCTTCGAGTGCTTTGCCGAAATTTAATAAACCAAACCAAACCCTAAGTTTGTGCTTTCTATCAAATTTGAAATCTTTCCAAATTACATAATACTACTTGATAAAAAGAACTAAAACCTAAAATTAACCAATCAAAGCTTAGCTATACTTATGCACCTACTTAGCAAGCAACTACGTTATTCCTTTTCTTAACTTCTACCCTGCGAACATACTTGCTTCGCAAGCAACTACGTCATTCCTTTCTTAACTTCTTTTAACCTGCCAACATCTCTACGCTGCTTTGCTTTCCTGCATATGATGCTTACATCGTACTTTTAAAACCAGTGTACATAAAAATTACTGTAATTATCTATGATGGGATATATGTCTACCGAAGTAATTTGATATGTGTGAAAATAAAGATCGGACCAAGTACCAAGGCGATGGCTTCCGGAGTACCTTTGCTGAAAACAGCAATAACCTCCACAACTTCGTTAAGAAATAATGATTAAGAGTTGAGCATAGCTAAAGAGGAAAGAGAATCGTTAAGGTTTATATAAAGATCGGTAATTAGTCAAAATATAGTTTTTGTCATCTTCGTCTGTATGCCTTACCCTCAGCCATGAGGAATATCGAAAGCTGCTAGAAGTACCAGTGCCTTCTACGCGATTAAAATACTGTATATATATATATATTAATAATAATATATATATATATATATATATATTAATAATTTAAAATAATATATATATATATACTACATTAAATAAGAATAAATGTAAGTCCACTGTTTTTAAGTTAAAACTAAATCGAAGCTTAAATGTACAATAAACAGAAAATCAGCTATTTTTTAATCGTTCCATTTCGTTTTCTATTCATGAGTGAATAGAAATGGAAAACTTAAAATTTCGCCGTTGTTCGACTCATCAGAGTCGGAGCGTAATGAGAAAGAAATGTTTGCTTTATTCTTTGAGTAATTAAATTTCATTGAAATAAATTCGCTGAAGGCAAGAAGCGAATAAAAATAATAAAACGGTCACGAAAAAAAGTATTCACGTGGAAATTCTTTAATTTAAACGTTCATTAAAAATTTAAATGAAAGAAAACTGATAGCTTTAACACGCGTTTTAATGAAGACAAAGATCACAGATAAGTTGTTTTTTTTTTCTTTGCCCTTCTTTCTAGAACATTGTTAGAAAGGCTTTTAAAAGCGTTTTATGCATAATAAATGTGGAAAAATTGTTGGCATCGAGTAAAAAACATAATGTATATTTTACTCAATTATTCATTTATCTTCAACAGCGTTCAACTTTTTTTAGGAGAATACCTGAGATCTGAATGTTTATGGCTTTTCTGTAGCTTGGCGTAGTTATAAAATAATGTTAATTTAATGGAAGAGAAAAGTTCGAAAAATATTTTGGTATTCTTTAATAACTTATGAGAGTAATAATTGCGAGTTTCAGTAAGATAGTACCATTTCAAATTAATGTAGTAAGCGCAAAGCGCAGATATTTAAAACATTTTCGTAGTTTGATTAGCCTTAAATTTTCACAGTGTTTCGAGAGGAAGGTATTACTTTTATATCGGAAACAAATACTGTTATGGGATTGTAATTGAAAGTGTCAAAAATGAAAGTTGTTTGATATCTCACGTTCTAATAAGTTTCATATTGAAGAAACGTTTCAATAATATAATAACGAACCTTTAAGCTTTTCTTGTTACCTTGTTTTAATCTAAATAAAGAATCTTGCTGACAGTTTATGAATTTCATACTTTATGACTATACATAAAAATGCGAAAAGTCAAAAATAGAGCGGATACATCAAACACGAAAGTGAACAATAACTGTTTCTTCGTTTGTTTACAGTGGAAAGATGATCAATCAACGATTCTCTTAAAGTATTCAAACTCGGAATACTTCCAATGGTTAGGCACACGTGGTTCCAATTACACTATAGAGACATCTGGTATTTTTTTTTTTTCGGAAGCAGGAGAATTGAAAAATGAGCAACGCCTTCGCCGGGAATCGAAGAACGGACTTCTGGAATACGCGCCCAGCGTGCAGACCACCACACTACGAAGGCATGCCAAGAAGGCGAGAGAAATACCTTATATACTCCCCCTTTTAAAGGACGACTGGGGCTTTTAGGGGACCCAATCGTCAAATCCTGGGTGTGGAGAAGCATCATCCACCACCCTTTTAGTTCGGGCGCCACTGTAGAGACATTAAGTATTATTTTTGGAAGCGGGAGAATTGAAAAATAAACAACGCCTTCACCGGGAATCGAACCAGGATCCTCTGGAGTATGCGCCCAGCGTGCAGACCACCACACTACGAAGGCATGTTAAGAACACGGTAGAAATACCTTATAACACTACAAAGGCAAGCGTTCAGAAAGAAGAAAATACCTTACAGGTACATATGAATTTTACATATTTCTTTATCGGTACATATGGAAGGCACTTCTGGCCAGATTACCTATTTAAAGAGCTAATGTCTCTCATGTCACATCATCAAGGTTGTATTTGGGAATTAGTAAATTTTGTTCGAAGATGAAAACTTCGCTTGTTGAAAAAAACTAACTTTCTTGTTGAACTAAACTTGTTGAAAAAAATAGTCGCATCTCACAGTATAGAGGACTTCGCACGGATTTTTTTCCTTTCTTACACGCGTACCTTTGTAGTAAAACTGAAAGCACATCCAGTTAGTAATCGACTCAAAAGCGCCAAGTTTTGCAAAAACCGCACGACTATTTTTTTTAATTAGCTTTCAAAATTTTAGCTTCTCCGTGTTAATTGTGTGATAAGGTGGCATAAAGGTTCATTGTCTAGGATGAGTGATTTCAGAGTGTAATAATTTTCATATCGGTGGCGAAATCCTGTGCCTTTGTTAATGATTCCCGTTGCAACCTGGAAGGTCACTCCAGTGAACAACGAGAAAAGTCTTTTCACCAGGGTCAGGAGATGGACACTTTGTTATGTATGAGTGAAAGAATTGCACCCCCCTCCCCGGGAGTTCAGCGCAAGTAAACAAGGTGTATAAAGTGATTTCCGGAGAAGAGAAAAATAACTTTCCTGTTTCGAGCGATGGGCATGTTGGCCTACTAAGAACGATCATTCCTCGTGTATAATGCGTTAGAGCATTTTTCCTATAACAAAATTCTGAAATTATTGGACTAAATATATCCAAATCCCATATTTTCAAGATGTGCAATTGTTAAGGTTTTCAACTTATTAAAATTCATGTTATTATACAAACTTGAGTTTGAAGTTCATTCCAACCCTGTGTCAGTGCGTAGCCGAAACCGCTACGCAAACCCTGAGTATAACCTACCCAGGGTTTGCGTAGCGGTTTCGGCCACTACACCACAATTGAATTTTGTAAATATACTGCTAGCCATTAAAGCTGCAACAGCAGAAAGGGATGATCTGACAAACTTACAAATCACATGAAAGAAAGAAGAGGTTGGGATATGCAAATGATCAGTATTTCAGCGCATATAGACGACGCAGGAGGGAGAAACGGCATCTGAAGCGCACTGCACGAAAAAAAAGTTGTGCAGTGGAATTTTCATTCGGAAAGTGCTTTGTAAGGTCGGAGTTTGATCAGAATATCGTGTTATGCCTCAAATAAGAAGAAATCCTTACCAGCAAGTTTCGGAGTTCAATAGAGGCAGAATCGTTGCCTATCGAGAGTGTGAATTATCGTTCCGTGATATCGCCCGTCACACTGATCGACATCCAAACACAGTCATGCAACTATGGAATCAGTGGATTTAAGAGGGTCATACTGAAAGGCATGTAGGATCTCAACGCTCCCCACGAGTAAAGCCTGAGAGGACATACATATTGTGAGGTAAGCCCTGAAAAATAGTATAACCATATCATGGATCATTGATCAGGAAGTGGGCATGTTTGCAACACGCCCAGTATCTGATCGTACAGAGTGTCGACGTGTGCAGCAGCATGGACTATCAGCCTGGCGACTATTACTTCGACTTCCTTTGACAATTCAGCATAGAGAGAGACGGACACTCCGGCGCGTCGAACGATAAAGTTGGATTCAGGAGTGGCACAATATCTTGACCACATGTCGTCTGCTTGTATTGGATGCCGGCATAGGGGACCTTCACCTAGTGTGGTGGTTTTGGCAGCCATTGAGTACACGGTACACACATCTCTAATTCGCAATGACAGTAATTTGAGCGCAAATCGGTACATTTCTGACATCTTACGTCCAGTGGTTGTGCCCTACCTTTGAGACTTGCCAAACGCCACCTTCCAACAAGATAATGCAAGTTGTGGTTTGACCATCCTACGATACTCGATCCTCGAAATTTATTTGATTGCCACCCTGGTCCGCGCTGTCTCCAGATCTGTCACGCATTGAAAACATCTGGTTATGGGCTGCTGAGAGACTGGCTCGCCACCCCTCTCCAGCTAATACGGTTTATGAAGTGTGGCGTAGACTTAAAGCAGCATGGAATAAGTTGCCCATTTCTGTCATCCAAGCTCAGTTCGACTCCATGCCTAACCGGGTAAGGGTAGTTTTAGTTGCCGTAGTGGCAGCTGTTTCTATTAATTTCGCACCCCTGTAAACCCCCAAACTGCTTACAAATTTAATCTTTTTGTCTTTTTGCCATACCGTTTTTTACATACAATAAATATCTTTTTTGTACTTGCTTTCGTTCGTGGTGTTGCAATTTTATTGGCCAGCAGTGTGTTTTTAATATCACGCTTTTTATTAAAATTATTTAAGTCTTACTTTCACGATTCAAAATTTAGGCTCATTCCAAATAAAATAATTCGCCTATTTTTTATAGATTTATTTTTTAAATTTGTATTTTTTAAATAATTTTTATAAAATTTTCAAAAAAGATTTTGAATTATAAACTATAAAATTTTTACTATAATCTTAAAGTAGGTGTATTTTTAAGCATACCTACAAAACATTAGAGTTTTTTATTCAAAGTTTGCAAAGATATACGTGAATTTATATATTTTCTTGTTTTGAAATATGGCATATTTATTATAAGCGATAATAAGTCATATATGTTTTACTCACCTTGTTAAATTTATTTGAAAGAATGAATCACGCATGCACAAGGAAAAAAGGGGAAAAGAAAATAGGTTACTATACATTAAGAAGTTCGCCATATTCTTGGCGCAAACTCAAAAATATGGCAAAGATAAATTTTTAAATTTTTGCATAAACTATTCATGACAAATTACAGAATTTACTATGTAGGCATAATTTGAGTCGTAGAATCGAAATATGAAAAAAAAAAATGGTATGCTATTTCAGAAAAAGTCCGATTTTGTGTCAAAATACCTATGTTAGAATAGCGCTATATATAAATCTAATATATATCTTAAGTCGCGCTTTCGAGGCATGGGAAATGCAAGTTAAATTTCGTGAATCAGTCCAGTAGAACGGGAGATATAGAACTGTGTCAGTTTTTGTGCAAGGTGTACATACACATAAAGAGATGATTACAGTTTATATATCTCTCTATATATACAGAAGAAAGTGTGCGTAAGTTTATCCTCTAAAATAACACAGTCACTACTATAGCTATCGTCGCCAAACTTTCTACGATTCCTTTTCTGGGTCCTGGGAAAGGTCGATAATTTTGAATTTGTTTTTTATTTCATATTTTGTACAAATTTAATGAATTTTCAATAAGCAAACTGAGCTATTTGAAATCGAGAAGCGGTAACACTGTTCGAAGTAAAACAATTTTATCTCCAATGAAATCAGAGTGTTGCCATTCGGCAAAATGTATGAAGTTTATCTTTCACATTTTATCAAAAAACACGGCTACTTGAAAGCAATATATTCCCACTTCCGGATATAAAATACTTTTATTTTCACAGCCAGGATTTGGCGATTGGATCCCCTGAAAACCCCAGTCTCCCTTTAAAAGTGTGAGTATATAAGGTATTTCTCCCACCTTGCTAGCGAGCCTTCGGAGGTTAGTGGTTTTACACGCTGGGCGGGTATTCCAGAGATCCGTGGTTCGATTTCCTACGAAAGCAATTGCTCATTTTTCATCTTGCCTGCTTGCAAAGTACCTAATGTCTCTACAAGCTTATTGACATTCAGTACAGCCTAAGATACTTAACTTTCACATTTAATTTTTATTAAGTAAAAAACTCAGCAATTCAAAATCAATAAACACAGTTCTTAAGAATATTGTTTCTACTTTTTAATGTGATTTTTAAATTAAATATGCATTAATATCATAAAACGTCTAATCAGAAATGTTATATACTTTTATGAAATTACATTCGCTGGGCTCATTAAAATCATTATATAATTTTTTTGTACGATAACTACTTTAATCGGCTGGCCGAGTGGGGGCCTAGTTTTCAAAGGAATAATATAACTAATATAAAAAAAATATAGGGAAACTGTAAAACTATATCGGTAATTTTAACGATTATGCTGCTTTTAGGTATTTTCTGATTGCTCTATTGAATTTTATGTGGCTTAAGTACGAAGAACATGACATTTAATAAGTAATGTTCAACACACAAAAAGGAAGTTAAAGAAAAAAAATTTCTATCAGTCATCTTACTAAGAGAAAATTAAGCATAAATATGATAAACTGAGAAAAGACTGAAAAAATAGAAAAATGTATGTCAACACTTGACGTATTCTAAACATATACTGCCATATTGTTTTTCAAAATTTTGTGATTTTGCTGTTATGAACGCAAAGTGTGTGAACGCATAATGCAAGTGCAAAGAACTAAATAATAATAAAGCTAAAAAGCCATGAAATTGTGTTAGCAGAAGTGAGTTCAAGAGCAGACTGGTAATCTGCGATGCTCAACAAAAGCATAAAAATCCTTAGCAAAACCTCAGGTGCGACGATAAAATCTGAATCCTTTCAGTTTTCCCCGCTTTTATTTATTTATTCGAAGGAAGAAATGTGAAAAATCAATTATATTCTCATCGAGAACCAAACCACAGATTTTTTTTTTCTAATTGATAGACTGATTAAGTACTTCAGCCCGAGGATTAAAATTACTTCTTAAGTGATATTTATTCAGTGAAGTTTGTTCATTACTAAGAAATGCACCTTTATAAAGCTGAAGATAAATGAAACGTTTTGGGAACCTTCGTTTCGAAATAGCTTCTAATCTTTTTCTTTTTTTTAGTCCAAAGGGGCAATTTGCCCAGAAGGACTATTGATTTCTTTTCGGCATTTTGCGTCGATTCACGATAAGCGTTGTTTCGCTTTTCAAATTGTTGTCACCAAATATTATCGCCCTTTGTTATATTTAAAGAAATTAAAATAAATCTGGATGATGTTTCTCGCTTTGTGATAAAACAACAGCACCTAGAGCCATCAAAATTTGAATAGCGTAATTTTCCATAGAATATGGGCATGTGGAAGCCCTAATTTGAATTTGAAATTTATTTTATTAACGATTTCATATTTTGTAACACTTCAACTAATTTTCGATTAACAAACTAAACGATTTCAAAGCGAGCAATGGCAACACTGTAAGAAAAAAAAACATTTTTATCTCCAGCGCCCGAGACTGTGTATCGGAAGTTCTAAAGATATGCTCATTTTAAAACTATTTTCCGAAATTGTTGTTGAACTGAATTTTATGGTTTGAGTACGTAGAACATGATATTTAATAAATAAAGGTAACCCACAAAATATTAAAAAACGCCCCTTTGGACTTAATTTAAAATCTGAAAACTTTCAGATTTTTTTTAAAATTATTTCTTTAACAGCTGGCGAAACCTCTAAATGAAAGCAATAATATTTTGGTCCTTTTTTAAGGGGGCGCAAGTCGCCAATTTTCAGCCAGAGCAACAAATGTTTAGTTACTATATCCTGTTTAAATTGCTTTATGAATTGCTGTGTGATGTTTAAATGTGAGCAGTGCCAAGACGTTCTTTTCATGTACTCTGTTTCCGATATACGGCAGATATTTGCACAAATTTGGCATCGTACACAAATTATGTAATTGTGCTCATTAACTATTATATATCAGTAAATCAGTGTATCAGTAAATCAGAGTGGGCAGTAAAGTAATGTTTATGGATGTTCATTTATTGCAAAAACTGACAGATGTAACGATTATTGAAGTTTTTCAGGCGCTGTAAATAGAAAATTCGAATAGTGAAGAAAGAAAATAAAAACATTTGATTTAGAAAGTCCTAACAAAATGATCGGATATAAAAAAGGAAAAAGAAGGCGAAAGTCATAAAAAATAAGATATGAGAACGGAGAAGAGTGAAAACTTGCTTCACTGGAGTAAAGCGAAAGCGTTTTCGTCTACAAAAACAGAGATGTAGTTTTCGTAACGCTTTTTCCAAAATTGAAAGCCTGAAAGTTTCCTTTCTTAAGACGGAGACTTTTCTCGTCTTTAAACAATTTAGTAAGAAATATTCTTTTTATTCATTCTAAATACTGTTGGAGTTTGCAAAAAAGGTCTTTGTAACATATTTTACCGGAACAAATCGAAAGAGTCAGCGAGGAAACTGGAAGAAAATATAATATGCAATATAATTATATGGTGATGTCGAATAATTTATATTAACCACTTAAACATTTTGATTACTTTTTTTCATGTTTCCAAGAAGGTCGATGTCAACTTGTGAGAAATTATTCCATTCCTCCATTCATGCTCTCGTATGTAGTACGTGGTAGCAGGTTCCGCCGCGACTGGAAGATCCGTAGTTCGATTCCCGGAAAGAGCACAGTTGCTTTTTAATGATTCCAGCTCTGAGAAATTCTCCCCGAGCAGCACCGAAAGGTTCAGAGAGCGTGATTCGTTCTATGGCCATGTTGCGTTCACTTAGAAAGCGTTCTGCATAACGTGCTGAAGTAGTACGAGTTACAACCGTTTTCTTTAGATGTACATTTTAACGTACAATGCTGCTCTTTCAAAAAATTGCCTAACTAGAAACCAATTTATGCTAGAAAGTACGTTCTGCATGACGAGATAAAGAAGTGAGTGTTACAACCGTGTTTTTAGGACATACATTCCTTTTCGTAAACGGAAGGAATATTCTCTCATATTTCTGACTGACTGATCTTCTGATATTTTTCGAAACGTTCCGAGCATGTGCTATGAAGTACGTTCTGCATATCGTGCTAAAGTAGTGAGCGTTACGACTATGTTTTTAGTATGTACATATTAACGCACAACACTCATATTTTTTAAACGTTTCCAGCATATGATCCAACGTATGTGTTACTCCTCTTACATTTATAACAATTCATTCTTTCAAGCAACCGCCAAATTATTCATTTTGGACAAATACTTTAATCAATGATTTCGATATTAATTATAGAAAATATATATATTAAACATATGTCGGGTTATTATTAAAATTAACCAGTTATTATGATTTGGATATTTACTATAACTTCTCCTATCCGTTTGCCCCATTAGAATATAAATGATACAAACGGTATTTAAATTAAGGTTTTGAAATTTTAAGACACAGCGTGTTTTTGGCTGCGCGTGTTCACAAAGACAAATAATTGCAATAATTCACAAAGTCATGTTGATTTTGAAGTTAGAATTACTGAGCCAGCTTGCAACTCATTTAAACTTTGTAGTCTGTACAGTCATTAGATTATATAGATGAAGGAATGTGAAAAATTGCCATTCTCCTTGCCGGAATTCGAACACGCATAGAATGTGCTTCCAGTTACATCATGAAGGAGAAAACATGCAGAAAGGAGAGAGAAAATGCCTTATATGCTCCCCCTTTTAAAGAATGACAGGGAGGCTAAGGAGACCCAGCCGCCAAATCCCGGCAGTGACCTCTCGAATTCTTACCTCTCTAATACGCTTTAAGCGGGCTTTCAGCTACACTACGAAGCAATTCAGAACCCTATACCAGAATGAAAGGAGAAAATACCTTATAAGACTTTCACTACTCATATTTTAGCTTTTATTTGATTGTTCCTTTTAGTTTCATCGCCAAGAACTGCGGCTGATATAATTGACACAAGGTACATTTATATTCTAAATTCTGTTTAAATAAAAAGTTTTTTAAACCTTTCCACTACTTTGTATTTATTCTAGACATAACGATAATTCGCTTCACGTTTTTTGGGTTATTGAACTAATTACCAGCTCCGAATCAAGAAAACCCCATACATTTATTATAAAAAAACCTATTGAAGATTTTAGAGAAAAACGCACCGTAAAAGTTTAAAGGAATTACATTTAAAAATTGGTGATTTAATGTCTACAGGCTTTTGTTATGGTACTAATTGGTTAGGGCCATAACCAGAAAATACTAATTAAGTATCTAGACTAATACTATTCGTTTAGTACCAAAAACAGCGCCACTCGTTATAACGTGGAAGTGGTGGTACATGAAAACCTTAAACCTGAAAGGGGACGAGTTAGAGGTCCCAAAAGAATTGCGTTGTGATTATGTTTTGGTAGAACAACACCTGTGATATGCAAGAGCATGATACATAAAATATAACAAATTCAAGCAACACATCATTAACTAATTACGGGAGAGAAGACAAACGAAAGCATCCACACTTCGAGAAGCGAAAAGGCTAGGCAAATTTTGAGAAAGCAGCAAGATTGAAACGTCAGCAGAAGGATATATGATCTGCTGCGTCGAATAAACTCGTTCGAGTTCAATTTACGTTCTGGCTGAAGAGAGTGAAAATAGTACTCAGGGTTGGTTGTAGAAGACGTAACTAAATTTAGCTTATTCTTCCGCAAGTTCTGCATGTTGAAATCGGCTATTGCGATGATTTAGGCAAATAGATTTTAGATACAACTACCATAGTTATGAGAAATTCCTAGTGGCCTGGCATTGCCGCTGGGCAGAACTGCCCATGAGTAGGATATGAAACATAGCAATGCCCCATGGCTGGAGCTAAAACAAGCTACGAAGATTGAGGTAAGAGAAACACTCGAGCAAGAGAGCGAAAAACGCTCGCTCCTGCTTTTTGTTGCGAAAGTACACCAAATGCGCCAAAACTCTCTCAAAATGGGGACAAACCCAACACCTCCTTACAGAAGAGTTACAGTTTAGTTCTAATTAAGTTAGTTTATTTCTTATTTTCTACGTTTTAGACAATAAGTGCCGATTTCTATATCCTTACTGGTTAGTTTTTAGTTAAGTTAATTTCTTATTTTCAGTGTTTTAGACCATAAGTTCTGGTCCTCTGTATCCCAAAGTACAGGAACGGCTATACGCTGTGAATAAATTTAACCCTTCTTACTTTTGTTGTATTTTCTACACCCGCACAAACATAGTTTTGAGTAAGCTCCCTGTTCCTACTCAGGACTCCGGTTATGTTTCCAAAGGCAATTAGAAGAACAGCATTCTTGACAAGGGAAGCTAGAAAAAATAAGTAACAGAACAAAAATTGGTTATTTTAAACTAAATGCTTTTCTATGACGTGATAAATGTTCATCTGAACCTCTTTACGGACTTAGAAATGCTGTAGATATTTTTATTCTCCCAGATCAAATAAATGGAAATGTAAGATGATGAGTTAAAAATAATCCTTCAATAAGAGGGAATATTGCCTTACTTTACAAATCATTTGGGAAACAAGCTGAATCTTCCATTTATAGGACGGTGGATTAGCAGAAATGGACCTATTCCACAGCCCGTAAAGAAGATTTGATTGTACTTCACTAGACTTCTTACTCTACGGCTTCATTTCTGATCAAGTCACAGACAAAGTATAGCGTTAAGAATACAAAACCTCCTTAAGGACACAAGGTTTAGAAGACCCTTTTATGAGGAGAATTACTCAAGTAATTGCAAGCCAGATTTCCTGCCAGAGTGTAGGTCAAATCTAAATATGTCTGTGATGTATGTTGGCTTGTTAATGAAGCAAATGTTTAAACTTAATTTTTTGTGCTCATTTCGAGAGAAAAATGTTAAAGCACTTCAAACATATTTCACATAAGACATACTTCACATGAATGATACATTTGTTTTCAATTCTCGCACCTTAAAGATCCTGCCTTCTTTTATTTTTCTTCTAAGTTTGCATATTATGTGTGCTTAGAGAATATCTGAATTAGTTTAACGATGCACACTACTACGACAACTCAATACGATTAGTACATCTGTAAATATAAGCGAAATAAATTTATATCTAAATCATGATACTTTTACATGTATCCTACAAATATTTTGAGCACGATAGATAGAGTCAAGTTAATCGAACTGGATCACTTTTTCAAAAACCTGCTCGACTCTATCTCATATAAAGTTTTTATAATAAATTATGTATGTTTTTCACAAATTTTTAATGTAACAGACACTAAATAATTACTGACGAAACTTGGCATTTGGGCAAACTTCGAATACCAAAAATTTAATAATTTTTTAAACTATGCTTTTCGTATATATTAGCCGAAGTTACTACATCACTGAACATATTTCTTGATTTCTTGACCTATAATGTAATTACACTCATGTCCATAAATTAAGGATAATGCAAAATCAGGCAAAGGAAAAGTTAGAAGCAAAACAAATTTGACTTATTTGTAAAGCTTATTTATTAAGGAAAAGGTAAAGAGCAAAAAAAGATGCTATATGTTTGATATTATTAAAAAATTAGCGATTTTTTCTCCCTAGAGCAAATTACAAAAAAGCCCTATTTACAAAAAGCCAATATTACATGATTGGTATGATTGTTAATACATACCAATCATGTAATATTGGCTTCCAGACGATGCAATACAACAATTGGTTTGTCTTCCAGACGATGCAATACAGTCCGTACAACGCCTAGGCTTGCTGAGTATCAAATTATCGATCAGATTTTTGGGGATATTACACCACTCAAAAAGCAATGCTCTCCGAATTTCCGGTAGACATATAGGAGGAGGTTGACGGGCTGCAACTCGTCGGTCAAGCATGTTCCACACGTGCCCTACTGGATTCAAGCCCGGCGAGAATGCTGGCCAGTCCATACGGGTGATATCCTCCGACTGAAGGCATTCGCTTACGACGTTTGTACGGTGAGGACGGGCGTTGTCATCTATAAACACAAATTGTGCGCCCATGGCGCCCCGAAACAAATGTACATGTTGTTCCAGAATGACGTCCCGATAGATTTGGCTTGTCATGGTTCCAATTTGAACATGCAGGTCAGTTCTGGAACCCAGAATAATTATTTCTATATCATTTCTATTTTAAGCAGTTCCAAGAAGAAACATCATGTCAAATTCAGTTTGCATTCCATGAGCATTAAAATTTCAAACATTTTTGCTCATTGCTTCGGTTATATCTGCTCAGTGCTGCGATGATGCATACATGACCAATGCGGATTTTGTAAAGCTGAAACTTGAGCTGTAAATTATTCACAGCACAAAAGACGTTTGAAGTCGTTAATTTTAGAACTAATGCCGCTCTTTTAAAACTACTGGTTTCGAGTAAATTAGCAGTTTTATCACTGAAACTGCATGTAAAGGTACAGTGAAAACGTTATCGGTATCAACTTAGCGCAATTTGTCAATATTTTGCAGGTGAAAAGATAGAAGTTATTAACGCTAGCAACTTAGCGCAATTTGTCGATATTTTGCAGGTGAAAAGGTAAAAGTTACTCGTCGGGCGCAAATTGGTGATTTTCGTGATTTTTTTTTTTTTTTTAATTCCTATACTATCGATATTTATGGTAAGTAAGTTGCACACATTATCAAGGTATCAAAATAACGCTCACTTTATAAATTTAAAATACAAATTTTAATTATTAAACAAGGATAGTATGATACATTAAAAATAAAGAAAATATATTTTTCATAAAATTCTTCTCTAAGTTTTAAGCGCTGTCCTTCTACCTGCATACACCGAGATCTTTTTTCGCTTAAAAAATCAGAAAATTGCACAGACTCGGCACTGCGCACCGGCTATTTATCAAACGTAGCTTATTTATGTTCTCTTAGCGATTTGTGGCAAAATAATATATTCTTGCAGAACTTTTATCGCTTTTCTTCGACTGCTAGCAAATACCACAAGCAAATATTATAAAATTAGGTTAGGGGGGAAATATCATGCTGTTATTTCTCCTTCTTAGCGTACCTCCCTGGTGTAGTGGTCTGCATGCTGGGCACGTATTCCAGAGGTCCGTGGTTCGATTCCCGGCGACAGCGTTGCTCATTTTTTATCTCTCCTACTTCAAAATAACCTAATGTCTCTACAGTGGCGCCCGAACTAAAATGGTGTTGGATGATGATTCTCCACACCCAGGATTTGGCGATTGGGTCCCCTAAAACCCCAGTCGCCCTTTAAATGGGGGAGTATATAAGGTATTTCTCCCGCCTTCTTAGCATGTCTTCGTAGTATGGTGGTCTGCGCTCTGAGAGGTCCATAGCTCGATTCCTAGCGAAAGCGTTGTTCATTTTTCATCTCTCCTGCTTCCAAAAAAATACCTAATGTCTCTACAGTGTATCTATAAAAACCGTTGTAATGTGGAATAAAACAAAAAGAACGCGAACGAAAATGGTATTGAAGGTGCAAAAACTTACTTAATTCATTATTCTACTGAGTTTCAAATGCAAACAAATGGCGATTGTTAGGCTTAATTTGCTACTTAAATTTTTAAATTGTTGATTATTATACAATTATTATATACAGATTAACAGGCATAAAAACCTTAACCGGAACATAAAAACCAGGGACTAAAAAACTTTTAAAGCAAAACATTTACAATTTACCAACATATAAGAATTAAGAAAACTAAGCTCACCGAGACAAGTAGCAAATTTGCAATATATGTATACAATTTATGAAGGAACAGAAAAGAAGGATGCATAACAACATATTATAGCAGTTCTATATACAAAATTTCAACGGTCCACTACTACTCGTTTTTGAGTTATGCGAAATACATGTATACGCACGTATTTGTAGACATCTAGAAAAAACTCCCTTCTGAATCCATTTTAAATCCATTTTACAATCCTTTTTGGCAAAACCAATCCTTTATTCTGTCCGTACCTACAGCTGTCACGTAAAAACATCGTTCAAATGGTTTCGTGAGCAGCTGAAATGGATTGTTTCGTTGAAATACGATACCGGAAATTTTTTGCGATTACAATACTTCCTTTACTTCGTACAAGGAAGTAAAAAATATTAGTTATAGCATTCTTACTAAATTTTAACATAATTCTGAAATTGATGAATCATCTGAAATCCATAATATTTTGCAGTACAATCTTACAGCAAACAGTTTGGAGTTTAACTTAATTCTAACTTCAACACTATAAAATACTATTCTTCATTTTGTCAGTTTTTGTCTGTTTAAAATTGTTTTATAATAAGATCAGATCAACTAAAAACTTCACACTTGTTGATTGAAATAACCTTAATTAATTTTTGAAAGAATCCATTTTGCATTCTACATTTAATGAATTTTCAAGCTCCGATATTTAAACATCAAATCGAATTTGAGAGCCAACAAAATAAAATAGCAATACTTATATAAATATTTAGCTATTATTCTGTGTCATATTTAGTTAACATTCATAGCACTTTGCAACTGTATAAGAAATATTTATTTTGTTAGCAAACATTATCTCGATTACAACGTAGATTTTCGCTTAAAAGATAAATACTTTCTTTCAATATAAATTAAGAAGAAAAGCATAGACTGACTATTACTTAATAAACAAATTGATAAAATATTCTATTTGTATCAATTTATTTATTTAATTAATTCATATTTACTTTCTATAACGCCCCGCACGAATTAAGCATTTCTTTTTAAACAAGAAAAAGTTCAACACGAAACACGAAATTACAAAAGGAAAATTATTTAAATAAATATGAAATCCACTTTCTCATTCGAGATTTATTAAAGTAAATATGAAACAAAATATGTATATTCTAAGTTCCTGAAATATATCTTAAAACTACAGAATCTTTGTTTGCGAATGATATTAAATTGAGTAATTTCTCATAATAAAAGAACTGCATATGGTGTACGCGTTCTTAAGACAAATAAAGTTATTTGCGCCCATTTAAACGATAATAGATTTTTAAAAACAACAATGTGTGTCATTGACATTTGACAATCTATTTATTTTCCGCTTTCTCTAATTTGTTGCATACCGGTGACATAGATAGATTACATTCCTCTTTATACTCTGCTTTTCAGAAAATCTGCGAAACGAGACTACATATAATGTATTGAATGGTTGCAAATTCAGTACTTTAATACAAAAAGACCATGTTAAATTTAGACTTAAAACTAATCACACATGATGTGGCAGTGACTGATACAGATTCTGGATGGCAGTCTAGCCTCCTTGCAACTATATTCCATATGTGTTTGGGGGTAACCGGCGGCGGGTAGCGCATGTGACTCTGTATAATGGTTGGTACATTTGTGAGGTTGCGTAATACTTACTTACTGCATTCTTGAACTTAAAATTTATTTATTACAATTACGAGAAACCCTTTACAAATACAAAATTCATAGATAGCATAGAACAGTTAGTGAAGTGAATTATAGTCCTCGTGACGTGAGGAGTCTGTTAATGAGGATCTCTCTGGTCGAGAGTTCAAGAGCATTCTGGGTCTCTTTAGTCGAGAGTTTAGGAGCATTCTTGGTTTCTCTAGTCGAAAGTTCAGGAGCCTTCTGACGTGTTGCTCCGACGGAAAAGAATTACCCACGCCTCCATAATTTTTCAGTAGTATTTTACATCCTCTGGTTCGTTATACGTATCTGGAACGATATCAGAGGAAAATCAAACTCATTGGTTCGTCAGCCCTCCTGAAATCAAGAGGGTTTGACGACAGACGAAGTGCAGAACGCTAAAATCTCTTGACACTGGTGGTGAAGTTATGTCTTTTGTACTCTCAACTGGAAGGAATTTTGCGTCTGAGATGTCAGACTCATGCTGTGTGACACATCGTAAAATCTTGGAAACAGTGACTTGCGGGGACCATACACACAATTTTTTCATATCTGTGTGGTCCGCCACATTTTCTATGCGGTGTTAATCGCACGAACATGAGTGTTAGAGTAACTACAAAGATAACTCCTTCATTTATTATTGCGAATTAAATCATGCTTAATCCTTTCTGGAATTTTTCTAGGAAATAAGTGTTTAATATTTACTTCGTAATTTTTAATATAGATATTTTGAGTTTTTATGTATTTTTGCCTTGTCGCGAAGTGAGAATTAATTGAATGAAAAATATTGAATCGTCTGTGAAAAACTGTTTCTTTTTTTTGTTTTGTTTTCTTAATTTCTTCTATAGATCGTTCTAGATTTATTGTAGTATTTGAATAGAACATGTGGCAATGATTAGATAATTTTCAAATGATATAAATTTTGTGCATTCTGAGTTATAATATGAACGAAATATAACGCTGTTTAGAGAACCTAGCGCCAGAGTGTTGCTATGTTAAACAAATATAGTGAATTTTAAAGAGTGCACTTATTCTATTGTGGTTTATGCGCCATCGACGAAGTAGATTTAATTCCATCCAATAAGTTTAAATGAAATGCAAGAAAAAATGCGTATAATTCAATATTCCGTGCAAGGAAGTCATGCGGTGTACACATCAGATTTGTTTTTGTTCCAAATCAGGCCATTTCTATTCATAACCTAAGAAATGGTGGTGTAGACATCTGATTTTTAATTTTACAAATACAAACAGCCTTAAAATCAAAATCACGTGTTATAATTGCATAAAAATTCGATTTTATTTAATGTAGCAATTTAATTAATGAGCTTGATGTATTGAACCATTTTTTCAGTATTTGGCATAGAACAGCTTTTGTTTTTAAATCCCATCTTTCAAAAACATTCAACATGTTTCTTGTTCTCCATTTCAGTTTTGCGTTGTTCATGTTTTAAATTTTTTTCCTTATGTTCTCGTGTTTTATTTCTTTATTGCGTAAAAAATATTATTTGTTTTCAAAATATATTAAATAGCATTTTCTTTCTTATATTTATTTTACATGATTTTTTTCCTAACTATACAACTTTATATCACTAAACAGTAAATTATCAATTTCATTAATATTTTTGTAATCAATGGGATTTTGATTACGCGTACACATTGCGGGTAAATATTCGGCTATCGGCACTTTGACCATCGCTGACTTCTTTTAAAATAACTTCGACTCCAGGATGTCTATATCGACTTTATTGGGAACCCCTAAAGTTAAATTTAACATTTAGAACCATTGTACGCACTGTAAAAAAATCTGTAAGGTTATAAGAAAACTCATGGAAACTGGGATGCCATGGGTTATTTGAGTAACAGAAACAGGTGTTTTCTTTGTAACATTACAAGAGTTTTCCCTGTAATGGTTATAGATCTTTTTCTTGTAAAATCACAGCATATAGTTATGTAAGTAGAACATATTTTTCTCATGTAAATTCCCAAACGATATATCTGTAATGGTTACAGATTATTTGCGTGTAATATTACAGCAAATAATTATGTAAAAAGAACATGTTTTTCTCATGTAAAATCCCAAACGATATATCTGTAATGGTTACAGATTATTTGCGTGTAATATTACAGCAAATAATTATGTAAAAAAAACATGTTTTTCTCATTAAAATCTCAACAGATATATCTGTAACCGTTACAGGTATATGCATATGATTAACCGTTACAGGTTAATCATATGCTTGTATTATTATAGCAAGTTATTATGTGAGTAGAAGATACTTTTCTTACGTAAAATTCCAATGGTTGTATCTGTAAAGGTTTCAGATTATTTCCTTCTAATATCCCATTAATTAATTATGTGTGTAGAATATATTTTTCATAGATAATACTAAAGGATATGTCTATAAAAGTAATAGATTTTTTTGTCTAAAATGATGCTTATTATAATAAAATATATTGAAATCAAGATGTTTTGAGTAAAACAATATCTGCATGTGTATATCATTATACAGATATATGCAAGTGAAGCATAATAGTTTGGCTTTTTAAATTAGTGAATTTGACCTCAGAATAACATTAATTTAAAAGATGTGCTTTCAACAGCAATGTTCTTTTTCAAAAAGTAACATTAGTCTGTTGCAGAGTATTTTTGTTTTATGAAGAGAAACTTATGTCTGATATTACTGAAAGGCCTTTCATATTATCATTTTGATTAATTTAAAAGTTCAAATTGATATGCTACTCCTTATATTTGCCCTGTAAAATAGCTGAAAAAAATAGTATGTTTTATTTGCATGTTTTAGTGTCAGTTAATAAGATATGTTCTAGAACTTTCTTTTTAGTAATTTTAGCTAAAATAGACACATGTTGCTTTAGATTTAACTTATATGAGTAAACGTGTTGCATGTTGATATGATCATATTATTACACTAAAAGACATTTTGTGAAATATTTCTATGAAGAACTCAGCTGTTCTTCATATTTCAAAAACATATTCTCTCCTTCTAAAGGTGACATTTTCAGTAAATTAAAGAATTCAATATAGCAATGAACTTCATTTTGTTACTACAAGGAATTCAAATTTTGTTCATACGCTTGAATTACAACGCCTAACTAATCTTTTTATTCTTATCTGCACTCAATAGTTTGTCAACAGACTGCTATTGTTTGAAATAATGCATAACTTTTTTACTTACCTTCAAATAATTTCCTTTGAATTAACAGATAGAAGTCTTTCATTAAAAACCTAATGTCATGCTTTTTGAATAAGCGTAAAACTTTGCCAACTGACCTTAATTTTTAAAGTTTAAATTTTTTAAATTTGTTTCCCTTAAAATTCTTAATACAATTATGCCTTTAAGAAATTTATTTCTAAAATTAATACTTCAGTTTAGCTTAAAATTTAATGCATTTTAATTTTACCTATAATTTTTTACAAACATAATATGTAATAAATCTAAGCTTAATATTTACCATTTCGAAAGTGATACTAAAAAAGTATTCCCAGTTATTATAAATTTCGAGATTCGCATACAAAATTGTGAAATAAACATGTGACAACAGAAAACAAACTTTATGCTCTCTCTATATTACAGCATGTTAATTAAGAAGTTTATTGAATTTATAATTTTATTGTGAAACAATATGAAGCAAATAATATGCTAATTAAAATACAGAAGTAAAAATAATTTATTACTTAATTCATAAACATTACATAAAACCTGAAAAAAAAGAATTAATTAAAAAATAATATAATATAATTTAATAAACATTTCATAAAAATTCGTTTCGACTGCTTGGAAAAAATGAATGGTTTTTCCCCTCTTTGTAAACCATGTCTCCTAAATAAAGAAAAAAACATTTCTTTTAAAATCATAATCATGCTCTTAAAAAGCTTATAAAAATTATTTTAATAGATGTTTTAAACATGTGCTGATATAACACTTTTAATCATATTTCTTTATAATATCTTAATTAATTAAGAACAGCTTAAATTCTTTAAAAAATTGGATTACAGTGAACCGTCTCATTACGACAAGATACCTCAGTTTTAAATTTAACCAGCATTCCTCATAAAATAACTAATTAGTAAACATAACTTCTCTAGGATGCCCACTATCATTTAAAGATCAAAATTTTCAGGAATCACGTATAGCTAGCTTAGAGAAGGTTCATTGTACAAAAACAGCCAATATTCAAATATTTTCCTAAATGAAGCCACCATAGCTATTAAATATATCATATAGTATACTTATATTCAGAATTCAGAACTTGATTTTTTTATAATTTAATAATAAATTTCTCGAACTGTTTTAGCATTCGAAAAATATTATATTTATTACCTTAAATTTCTAAAAACAATATTACATATTCGTCCAAAGGAATCACTGGGACTCGGACAACATTTTCCCCCTAGCTTTCTTTTAGCACAGGATTCTGAATATGTTTTAATGATTTAGGTAATGTTTGCCTTCCTTAAGGCGCTCACAAAACAAGTTACCCTAAATGTTTTGTCCGCATAGTGGTCATTTTCATCTTACTAACTGATTTGCTAGTGGATTTTGGGTGCATGGCCTATCATTGATGAAACAATAATAGTGAACAGCTTCAAGAAAATGGGGATATCTAATGCTCTTGATGACATATTCCCACTTATTTTTACTAATTTTATCTTCCGAAAATTAAGAGGGAAAAATTAAACGAATAATTTAATTTCCAAAGGACACAGTCACAGTAGGAATATAACAAATGAAAAGTAATCATGGATAAACTGCTACTATCACAATATTATTTATTTAAAAGAAACTTCTATTTCAATAAGAATACACATAATTGCAACATCTAATAAGTTATCTCATTTCTTCTTTATAATTTGAACTTCTGTCATTCTCATTGTTGTTCTTGCAAATCCTTAGGCCTCAGATCATACATAAATAATTAGAGAAGGTTGTGGTCTGATGCTTGCTAGGGTGAATATTCAGCTGATATGGCAAAATTGCACAGTGAATGGCAGTTGGTATTTGCTTTCACTATCATAGATCATTGTTTGTATTAAGGCTGACATAATATTCAACAGTTAGAGAGAAAGATTCAACGGGGCTTTAAGTGTGCAAAAGTTTGCCTTTGTTAATATGATGAAAACAATCATTATGCTGATAAATCCATTCTAAAATCTTGGGATATTCATTTTCTGAATGCATTAAAAGGGGGGAAATTATGTAAATATTTTTTTAATTTTCAGAATCTGGTTCTAAAGCTGGGTGGGGTGGAATATGCAACGCAATACGCTAATTCTGAAGATCATTGCTCGTGGCAGTACAAACTAAACGGTGATAACTTGTATGCTGTAGAAGAAGACACAAATTGCAGTTCCAGATGCATTAAATGCTTTGAGGTCTAGGGAGTAGCAGTGGGCAATACTAAGAGTGAAATTCAAGGTATAGGGAAGTAGGAATGAAAATTACTTTTATCAGATAACTTAAATGGTTATGTTACTAAGCATTCTTATTGGAATGTAGGTTTCTTTTAAATAATAATACTATGATAGTTACCAGTAGTTCATTCAATGAATATTTTTGATTGGTTATGATCTTAATTTCCCCCTTGATTTTCATACTATAATATAAAAGGAGGAAAAAAGTCTGCAAGTAAACATAACTCCTCTTTCTCTCTCTATATATAGACATGTATCTTCGTGTGCAACTAAGCAAAACAAAAGTGACTTTTTCTTCTTTAAAAAAATTGTGTAAATAAATAGGATGAAAATTAAGTTCATTTCAAAGACTTATGACATATGAAATATACATGATCAAAATAAATTAGAAAATTAAGTTCAAATAAATTTTAAGCTAAATTACGTGTTGCAATGTAAGTTGCAATAATTCAGTTGTAATAATTAATACTAACAAAACCAAACATCACATTCCCATTCTGCAAAGTATAGGAATTCTTCTGCAAAACTGAAAAAATGACCAACACTTTGGCTTATTTGATAACTTTCAAATTCACTCCTTTGTTTGCATTTAGAATTTATAACTTTAATTTTCCACAGAAATTTGTTTTTGATTTTAAAAACTTTCACTGGCATAATTTCATTCACTTCAGCATATATTAATAGATGCAGAAGGTTTTTGTACCTTACATAATTTTAAATCTTATGTAAACTAACGTAATTAATAACAAAATCAAAACATAGATCAGAAACTGCATAAAATTTAATTAATAATTACTACTAGTGTCACACGAAATGCTATGAAATTAATTAATAAAATAAGAATGAGATAAAATATATAGAATTAATATCCACATGTGTGAATTTTGGATGTTTTACGTTAAATATTTTTTTTAATTAAGTATTTTTAAAAATGACCCCTTAAAACATGGGACCTTTCGTAATTAGAACTTGCAAATCCACTTCGCTAGTCTTTCATAACATTGCTTTTCTTTTATTAACAAGGCCCACCAGCGGCCGAGCGGTAAAGTCGCTGAACACTGGTAGTTCGGTCCGAGGTTCGAATCCCGCGAACGGGCTGGCTGCATGGGTGTTTTCGTGGTTTTCCCCACGTGTAACGTGTATACGAGCCAGTTTCCCTTAGAAAGTCCTCCACGAAGGCATCCCTCCCCTTAAGCAGATAGCCCTCGAGGCTTTGCCATAATCACACACACACACACTTTTATTAACAAGAAATATTGCATTCAGTTATTTAATTTAAGATATCAAAAATAATGCTACTGAAAGGCATGAATACTTACTTAAATTTGAAATTAATTTGGTTGACTTAAAATAGTATTTAAAAAAATAAATCTTCATATATATGTCTAAAAATCAGACCTTATTAATTTTCTTTTATTTGAACGATATCTGAATTCTGCCTCAGTTTGGACTAGTAAATCATTGGGCAATTAAATGCCAAGTTATAAGAGAACTAATGTAGTTTACAAATGCACTGAATTTTATTTCCGGTATTAACTTTCAAAGAAAGTAAACTTTTCTGCATATTTGCATCATTTGGATTGATAGAATATGGCAAAGCATGCAAAGGCTATCAGCCTAAAGGGAAGTATATATTCATGGGCGGTTTTGTAAGGAAAAGTAGCTTGCATTTCCATTTATTCATGTGTGTATATAGATATATATTTACATTGGTAATGCTAAAATCAATGCTTCATTAAAAATTCATTATTATTTTATTTTTAATACTACATACAGATACAGAATTGTTTTAAATTCCAATAAACAATAATAATTTATTTTTAAGAAAACTTATTTTATGATTTATATATTATATTACAAGAATAAGAGCAACATTTGTCAAGAAATGTATTAAACTTGTATTAGCAGATTCATGCTATCCTAGTAACAAGACTATCATACTTTAAAACTGTATTAAAACTGGGCAAAATAAAATCAACATAAATTCTACATTAAATGTTTAAAAACTTATAAGTATGCAATGGTAGTTATATATACAATATAATATATGTTGTCATTTATAAAATATTAATGAAATGAAATTTTTGGAAATAATGCACAAAATTTTAGTTTTGTTTTATAATTAGTTTAACGAATTGTTAGAAAAATATTTTAGGTCATTTCCATTTTCCCCTGTTGATATTGGTATATTAAAATATATGGAATAATTAAGTTGCATATAGTTAGTAAAACAAAGCATTACGAAAAGTATGATACGGCATATTTTAATCAATATAATTACTTCATTTTGGAATTATAATATTTTCGTAAGAAATTAATACCTCTGAAAAAAATATTATTACACTAAAGGAATAAACGAGATTCTCGACCGCGTTGTTCAAGTTTTTGTAATTTTACTTCATAACACACTAGTACATAAACATATTAGACTGAATTATAAACCAGGTATAACTAATTAGATAATTCTAGAAAAAGAATAAACTAAACCTAGTAAGCAAAAAATATATACATTACATTCAGGATTCTAAATGTTTATATAAACGTTTCTCGCAAGGCCTACCGGGAAAAAGATGTCAAACGTTCTTTGGTCAGACGATTGGAAAAGAACGCTAACATGATTAGTTTTGTTTTCAACAACCACATTACCATTTCAATTAAATACCACAAACAGTGATTAAATTTTGGAATAATTAGTTTTAAATAATAATACGGGCAATTTAAAGCGTAATTTATCGGATGCAGAATGACAAAATACTACTATTAGATCTGCATTTGGAATAAATATTTTGCACTCTTTCAACTCATTAGACATTACGAACACTGATATTAATTAATCGCAAAGCTTAAACGTTTAAATACTTACTCACTACATATAACAGTGCAAAGTGCATGAGAATAATCTGCATAAAGTGAACAAAAAATATTTCAAGTAGTAATTGTAAACATTTTCTTACTTACCTGCGCTATACAACCAACATGCATTCAGCCATGTTTTTTTCTGCAACTAGCTTTCAAACACTTTTCTCCTGATTAGCTAATTTCCAGTCAGTCACGTGATTCTTCCGCGCGGCTACTGAAACATTATCTGTAATGCTACAAGCAAATCAGCTGTTACCGCTACAGTTTGTTTTCAACCTGTTACCATTACAGGAAATTCTTCTGTAACTTTTTGATTTTTGTAACTTTACAAAACTTTTGCCTGTAAAGAGCGAACTTTGTTTTTTACCGTGCGATTAATGGTGAAATTATGGTATCCCGTCCAACTTCTACCTGCAGAAATTGCTGTTGCTGTAACGAGAAGACAGACAACTAGTATGAACGGCGATGATGGTATGTCATACTGATACACATGACACACCACCGCCATACATATCAGATATACATTTTTTTATGGAAGTAGATGTTCCAGTTCTTCATCAACGATGAGATGAACCTTCTTTAGCACATTATCTCCAACTATAGACATAATATACTAGCATTCAGTAGAAGAAGAAAATACGATTCATGGTACGCGAAATTGCTTTCAACGCTACGATTGTTTCTCTTTTGAAATTCGTCAGTTGTTTTTAAAGGTGTTTTTTCCCTGTGTCATAGTTAGATTGCATATTTTCAATGTAATAATAATTGAGTTTTTCAATACAATTATTGATATTTACTTTTCGCGATTCTCTTTTGTATCCTTCAATCCAGATTTCAACCTCAATATATCGTTTATATTATTAATCTTAATTGCACTTTCTTTGCTAATGATATCTTTAAGCATCTTTCAAATTACCAGTTTATCTGATATGTTTCTCTTGATGTTCCAATGTCTCTGGACAGCATTGTATTATATGTAGACTAGTATAAATTGAAAAAAATCATTATTTGTTATACAACGACTTTAAATAGGCCTATTTTGAAATTAAATTCAGATTATAATTTTCAAAAACATTTAATGAATTTAAGGTATTTCTCCCGCTTTCCTAGCGTGCCTTCGTGGTGTAGTGGTCAGCACACTGAGCCGGTATTTCAGAGGTCCGTGGTTCGATTCCCGGCGAAGGCGATTGCTAATTTTTCATCCTGCCTGCTTCCAAAAATACCTAATGTCCCTACAGTGGCGCCCGAACTAAAAGGGTTTTCGATGATGATTCTCCTCACCCAGGATTTGGCGATTGGGTCCCCTAAAATCCACAGTCGCCCTTTAAAAAAGGGAGTTTATAAGGTATTTCTCCCGTTTTCCTAGCATGCCTTCGTGGTGTAGTGGTCAGCACACTGAGCCGGTATTTCAGAAGTCCGTGTTCGATTCTCGGCTAAACCGGTTGCTAATTTTTCATATCGTCTGTTTCAAAAAAAAAAAAAAAAAAAAAAAAAAAAAATACCTAATGTCTGTACAAATTTCTGCAAAGAAGTAAGTAGCTTATCCTTGCAAAGTTAGGTTCTCTTGATTACATATAGAATTTTACAGTATTTGCGTCTCAACAACGTCTTGAAGACAAGTGACTATATTTGCAATGACTTTAAGGCAGAAGTTTATGGAGCTATACAGTTTGATAATTTTGGCTTCCATTACCACGAAATAGGCAGGCTATGAGCTAAAGATCTTAATTTTCATAACATTCCTTGTGCATTTTAAATGACAACCTAGTGATAGCTACAGTTGTGGTGTACTTGGTAGCTGTCGCCTATCTTACCATAACCAATTGCTACTTAACGTTAGACATGTATGATGTCACCCTAGCTTGCAAAAACCATTTTCTTTCCGTTAGCAGACTTAGTTTAGTAATCAACATTTTATACATAAAATCATTCTGCAATATGTTTAAATAACTCGTCGAATTGACTCTATCTCTGGGGAAATGTATTAAACTATTACAAAATTAAACTATTATAAATTTATTAGGCTTTTAAAACAAGAATCATAACAAATTAGCCATCCCATACCCTGTAGTCGAAGTCAATATCTTTTAGTCGCTAGTTAGGTGTGATGACTATTGCACCAAGAGGATAAATTTCAGGAATGTTCTGAATTCCGTACACCATAATTCAATAAAATGGCCATACTGGCATTTTCATGAATTGCTTTACTTTAAAATGTTCTGAAATTTTTGTCACCTAAAACGGAATATTTTGTTTTACAGCATTAAGTGCCATGTTAGAGAATTATATGCTTTGTCGGGAAATTAGAAAAGTAAACCTCGGCAAGAAAATCATGAATGATTTGCTGCGAATTATTGAAAACAAAAGACATATTGTAATTAATACATTTTACTAACATTTTAACCATTGATAACCTGTTAATTTACCATTTGCTAACCTGTGTTCTCATATACATTTATTTTGAAGTTCTGTGTTCCCATATACATTTATTTTGAAGTTTGTGAAATGAAACATTTTTTTAAATCAAGCTTCTATGCTTTTCTTTGTTTCGAACAAACAAATTCTAAAATTTAATCTTTAAATGTTACAAATTAGTCACAATATAAACAAACAGTTTAAAAGCATTTTAAAGAGCTTTTAGTCCTTTAAAAATTTTATAGCTATTAACTTTTCTAATATTTAATTTTTCTCATATATTCTTAATAAAATACGTAATCATCTTTATCTATTGACACGTAATTAATTTACATATATTTTTACTACCACTAATGTTATAACAGTACAGTTTTGTAACTGCTTTTGCAAACTATTATGAAATGGTAGCATACGTGAGATCAGTCTAAGGATTCTTAACAGATTTGAAGAGAATTAGGAATATAGAACTTTCTAACAGGAAAATTTGTTCTCTAGAGTGATTCTCATCCAATAAAAGCATTTTATGTAAGAAATTATGGCGTGGAGTAATTACAAGGTAAGAAGAGACTTTAGATGCTATGTTGTGAGATAAAGCTTATGTTGAAACTATCAGATGAAGATTTTAAACACTTTGAGAAATACAGCAGCAGAAATACATTACTTGAAGTACAAAGTTATTTTGAGAAACACAGAACCAGAGTCATCGACCAAAACTGAGAGATACTGACGAATATAAATGCTTAAAGAAATATAAATTATCAACTTAAGCTCAGGAACTAAAGTTAAAACAACAGTTTAGGTATCATTTTATTGCAAATTATATTATTATAATACATAAATTATTTTTATTGTATGTGGAAATATTTGCTCTCTTAACAATCCAGTAATTTTAATGAAAGTCAGTCTTGAAGAAACAACAAAATAATGATATTTTTTATCAAGCTGGAAATAAATTTTGTTTTTCTAATTTAATGATTCATTTTCATTTCAAATGTCGATAATAACTGCCTTCGTATTTTGCATTTCGAATCGCCACTGGGAATTTAAACCGACAAATAAAATTTTAATGAAGAAAGGGGAAGTTATCGCGAGTTTCTACTTTACTCACTTTCACACTTTAATGTATTCACGGTTTAATTTACCCTCCAGTTTCACTGCGGGGCTGCCGAAAAGATAATTTGAATTCACTTCTTTGGGATTAATCATCATATATATTATTAAAAGCTCCTGTTTCTATCACTATTCTAATGAAAAAATGAATCTTTTTAATTCAACCAGAGTTAGTATAAAAGTTCTCTCTGTAAGAAATTTCGACTTTGACTACATTCATGACTGCATTCATGCTCTTATTAACTCCTTTCGCATCGAAATAGCACAGAAAAATTAGCTCACTTCCAGGACACATAACGTAATAAGAGAAATAGAATCTTGTTGCTTATCCTAAAGATTTTCCAATTATTTTGTGTCTCATTTATAACTAAAGTGTATATTTTGGAATAATTGAGATTCTTTCCTTTCTGGAGACCTGAAATTTTTTAGAATACTCTTGTTTGTACATAAGGATTTAGGTGATGTAGAATTTGCAGTTAAGCCTCGATTATTGAAATTCAGTGGGATTAGGTTTGGTTTGGGTTGGATATGTTTGGAAAATCTGTTTTGATGTTCCAGAAAGCAGCAGCTGTTTCAAGTAAATCATTTATTCTTGAAACTTGATATTACTGATCTGAATATATAGAAAGTTATTTTTATTTCAGCGTTGAATTGTATTTTTCGATAAAACGAGCAGAGGAATAAAATAATTTTCTTAACAAATCTCCTCAATTATATGATTTTCCTCTTATTATGATCTGATGATCCTCCTGCTGTTTCAAATGCTCTGTACCCGTCAAGTGCTGCCTTGTTCAATATGGTGATTAGAGGCTCCAGCTGCCATATTGTTAGATTTTGAGTTTCTTCTAGGGAAAACATCAATATTTGTAGTTTTCTATCCACTGTTCTTGTGGGTGTAATATCAGTCTGCTCCTTGCGGTGCATCCTTGGCAGTGTTCTAAGTGATTCTAAATTCTTCCAAATTCTCAGTGGGTTCGGCTATTTCTGACCAATGATTAACGAGCAAATTCCCAGTTATTTGTCAGAAAGAAGACTGATAAATGTGTGAGGAATTTCTTCCTTCCTTACCACGCACCTATGTAACGTGGAAAGCATGTTGTAAATTCTATCTCTACTTATCCACATACACTAACTTAGATCCTACAATGAACCTGGCGAATTCTCGCACAGGCGTGAATTAAATACCAGAGCAGAAGAAGGGTGCAAAATAACCCTTTATTGAATCAAAATAATTTAACAGAAAGCACGGACTTCGTGCCTTACAAAAACACCGTTCGCTTACGGCGGTAACTAAACGTAGACTATAATATAAATCAAATCTGAAAAATAAACGAATCCAAGAACGCACTTCAAAATTACTCCTAAGAGATGGACTCACAGAAATCTAATCGGCGTGATACTAAACTGATAAGGCTAAGAGGCTTACTAGCGTGACCGCGAAATAACAACGAAACGTGCGATAGGCTAGCGAACACGCTCTGAATAAACTGAGATAATCACCCGTTTAAATAGCATTTCACTTAACTTTAAAATTTACATCCTAGCGAGAGAATGTGATGGGAAGTTTGAGAAGTTGAGAACAGGAAAACTTAAAATAAATTTGTTATGCAAATTTAGAAAAACCCTACAGTGTCTGGCTAGGACTCGGAAGGTCCAGAGTTGGTGAAGGCATCGTTGGTTTTTCGTGTTTGTTACTCCAAAATAAACCAAGTAACTTTACAAATATAAGCGTGTTTCATAATAAAAAGTACAATTATTTTTTTGTTTTTGGATGCAATACTTAGCAATGATACTAATAAAAATAATTTTGATACAACACTAAAGGCAAACAACCTGCCTAAAAGAAACAAAAGTTTGTAATAAAAAAAGTCAGAAGCAAGGCAGAAAATAAATAGAGGAATAGTGTTTTAAAAATGCTTATAATATGAGAATACATGTATTGGTATTAGGCAAAGACCTTCTGTCCCATGCTGGCTCTTAATTATAGAATGTTCTTGAAATCTTACGGATGTGTTTCGAAGTAAGTTTAACAAGGTTCGACGTGGCCAAAAGGCAAAACACGCTGTTCTACGCTTTTCTACTCTCTTCTTTGATCTTCTTCTGAAGTAACCCACACTTCAGCTTAAATATCAGTTTCTACCTCATTTACATAAATTGATATCCTGAAAACTCATTCTGGGAGGAAAACGTACGTGGGAAATGAGAATTATAGGAAAAGCCTGTTCCAAAATAAAAATAACTATTAGAAAAATAAGGTAAACCCTACAGAATAACCAGTTTAATGTCATGAATATTTGCTTTTATTATTAAGTGTATTTAACCTTTTTAAATCATCAACTTGAAGCATGTTACCTTTTCCAACCTGCTCTTGGTCTCTTTCTTCTTATGAGAACTCCTTGCATTACAATAAATTCTTTTATATTTGCATTCTAAAAAAATTGCATATGTGTGAGCAATTACTAGATGATTCTCCTTTTGCCATGTAGATGAAAATCTAGATTTGGCATTATCTTTTCGGTTATTAATCAAGCAACTGTCTGAGAACATTTATTCTGAAATCTAATCAAAGTTCAAATTGAACGTAAATGAATAGAGCAGACATGCAAATTTACACCATATATGAAGCAAATATCAGACAGATTACGCTTACTAAGAATTAATCCTGTTTATTAAGTTTCATGTGTTTCCGAATTCAGAACTGATGTTAGTTCAATAAATCTTCATGTTTAATAATGTTAGTCGAAAGCATTTAAGGCTAAATATCCCTTATTATGGTAAATTGGGCCCTATTTAATACGCTCTGCAGACGATAAAACCTTTTTCTTTCGTTAACATCTTTAGTGAAACTTTAATTATTATTTTATGATGGTACAGCTGTAAATTTAGTTAGGTGTCATATAAAAGATAGACTCCATTTTCGTGCAAAATATTTTTTCTATTCTTAAAATATTTTAATTCTTATTAAATATAAAATAATTAATTAAATTAATTTAATTCTTAAATTATTTATCTTCTCTAATTTTGCCTAATTTCTACGCCGGCATAAATATGTTTAAATTGTAAAATGACAACTAATTCTTACCATACCCTGTGAATCAACAAAATTACTAGAAAAAAGTTCGTACAAAATTGAAAAAAGCAAAATAAAAATTCTTATTTCTTAAATATACAATCCTTATAAGCCTATTCAACGTTTTTTAGTTTCACACAGCTGTTTGATTTGATCAAAACATTTCTTTTGGAATAACAGTTAAGTCTCTGGTTACGGTTTTCTATACATTTTTTAATGCTATTTTTTAAGTAATGTTCTTTGAGGTGACCTCCACTTTAGGGAAGAAAAAGTCTTGTAGGCGACAAGTTTTACGGATAAGTGAGATGTTTGAGAATTTTGCCACTTCTCCTTACTCGTAACTGTTATTCAATATTGAAACTGTGTGATGTCGCTTTGTAGTGTAACAGAAACTAGTTATTCGGTTGAGCTGCTTTAGGACTAAAGCGCGGAATTCGCTTCAAATATCTGTCCATTTTATGTTTTTATAAAATATGCAACCAATCAAATTATGTTTTTATAAACTATATAGTTACTTTTAGTTCTTCAAAAACAAACGCCTTGTGAATTATTTCTCTCGAATCAAAATAGATCACCACAAGGTCTTTACTTGAAATTTCTTAAATCGAAGTTTCTATAGCAGTAGTGAACCTTCTCTAATACAAGTCGTTAATGATTGTTCAATGACTGCCGTTTTTTTATCAGGGTTAAAAGCAAGGTACCAGTCTTATCTCCAGTTACAATTTATTTGAAAAATGAAAATCAAGTTTAATTTCTACCATTTGGACCAAGTCATGACATGCAGAAATTTGATCTTCGTTTTATTGACCAGTCAATGAGTGAGGAATAAAATGAGAGCAGGTTTTCCTTTTTTAAGATGTTTTACGACAGTTTTATAAGTACTATCATTATTGATATTGTATGGTAATTATCTATAAATTAACTGAAGTTTTTCAACCATCGTAAACCAGACAAGAGAGTAAGATTTATGGAATAAAAACTGAGTCTTGACAAGTTTCAAACGAATCCTTTAATTAAAAACTTTAATCGAAAAAAGAGCATGATTTGTGTTTACAATTTAAACCTCTAGGTTGCGGAAGATCAGTTAAGAGAAAGTTAAACGTAGAATTTAAAGTCATTCGATACTGGAGACTACAATTCAAACAGCCTAACTAAACGTTGATTCAGTTTTACTGAACATGCATTTTACATCTCGGGGTAAAATGCTTATTTGGATAACTAATGTATCAGATCTGAACTGTATAATCCTATCATGTCGAGGGTCGCTACCCAAAGCTCTCTATCTAAAATTTTCAGAAACTCCCGACATGAATACTCTTAACTTATTTGCATCCTGTCTAGGGCGTACGGAAAGGCGAAGTGATAGTTAAGTTCCAAATCTTCAGAAAATGGTTTAATTACCTTAAAATGTACTTTAAAATGTTCAACTTATCAGCTACAATTCAAAGATACAAATGATAATTTTAGTGACTACATGAAATATTTTATCTCTTCTTACAGTTTGCGTTCGTGGTTTAATTGAAAAGCACGTCTAGCTGGTAATCGAAAGATCCGGAGCATTGAGTCTCGACGAGAGCATTGTTCATGTTTCATGTATCGTGTTCAACAAACCTAATAGGTGCTAAAGGTATTCTTGCACTTCGCCAATGTCCTCATCGTTAAAGATCGCGAAAGAGCACTTTTGCTTTCGTCATGTACCTAGTGAAACGGTCAAAAAAAAACCTTTCATTCATATTAATGCTTGATTCTCGTGTACTTTTGGTATCATTTAAAATGCCTTCGTTGCTACATTTTTTCCGCTTTACAACAAAATTTTATTCTTAGCTCAGCTTCGTAATGCATGGTAGCAGATGTTCAATAGGTCAAAGCAAACAATTTAACTTCATAGAAAATTCTGTCGCTAAATAAACGATATTTCGTGAAAACGAAAATTGAGATCTCGTGGAAATAAATGCTGTAAATTATTATTTTCCAGGTTTTCTTCTAATTTGTTTAAAAAGATTAGTCCTAAGAATTTATAGACGCATTGCGCATTGCAATCAGGGGAAGTTTGGAAAAATATATTGAAACATCTTTTAAGCCTGAAGAAGAATTTAAATATTATCATTAAAATCTAAAATACACCTAAACGAATTCTTTTACTGCTGAAATATTCCATTATCCTTTTTATTCCTAAAACAGTTTGCATCTGCGTTTGACTTAAAATAAACGATCTGTTCGACTCTAAGTTTTATTTAAAAGAAATAATGTTGTGAATCATTTTCTTTTCAGTTGCTTTCAAACCCGTTTCTCTATTAAGAGTCGAATCGCCGCTTTCTTCAGAAATTATCAGAAGTTTTAAGAAAAGCATTCGCAGAATAAAAATAAAATTCTTCACTTGGAATCATAATGATCTTCTACTATGCATACGTTATTCAAAGAACTGCTTTACTACATTTGCCGAAATGAACGTCATGAAAATAATATGTGTCTTGTTTAAAATACTGCTACTTCAGCTTATACTATTTTTATCTTTTAGTAGAAACGTAACACCGGTACTTTAGTGTAAGCACGAATTTACTTGAAATGGAAAAAAGCTGCACTTTTATTGAGAAAAAAATGAAGAACGACTTTTCTTAACATGATAAATAATTTCAAGATATCATTTAGTTATTTCTTCAATACTACGGAACAAAAACTGAAATTTATTTTTTTTAATCTGAAACAGGTAAAGAATCAATTATGTCTTCAACGCGTAATTTTCTAATAAAACATTGCTGATATAGTAAACAAAATAAAACATCTGTCGCTGAAATCTGCTTCGCAATAAGCTGAATTACAGCACGCGATAGATTTATCCAACGCAACTAAAAAAATCTGATGTGTACATCACATGACTTCCTTGTACGGAATATTAAATTATACGCAATTTTCCTACATTTCATTTAAACATATTGAATTAACAGTAAACGAATTTTAAATTAAATCTACTTCGTGGATAGCGCATAAACCACAATAGAATAAATACACTCTTTAAAGTTCACTCTTTAAAGTTACCATAGCAACACTTCGGCGCTAGGTTCACTTAACAGTATTACATCTCATTCATTTTACAACTCAGAGTACACAAACATTATATCATCTAAAGAATTACAAGTTCTCTTCAAGTACTATAATAAATCTAAAACGAAAGAAAAACAAAAGAAATTAAACAACCAAAAAAAAAAGAAACAGTTTTTCGCAGACGATTCAGCGCAGCTTACCTAAAGGCATGCGCTACTAATTAATTCACTTCGCTGCAAGGCAAAAATACATAAAAATTCAAAATATTTTCATTAAAATTTGAAAGATATAGAAAAACATAAAACACCAAGTACAGTTAAAACAATTAAAAAAACAATTTTTCAATTAAAATTACAGTTTCAACGCAAAAACAAGCTAATAACTTAAATAATAATTTCAGAATGAATTAAGCATAATTTAATTCGTAATAATAAAAGAAGACGTTACTTTGTTGTTGCGAAGCTTAGTTTCTGTAGACTGGCAACAAATCCTGTAAGTTCTGCAAGTTTCAAATGTAAACAAACATGGTAATCAAAAACTAGGCTTAACCGCACTTCGAAAACTTTTAAATTGTTGATAATTAAACAATTATTGCATGCAGATTAACTAAAGGCATAAAAATCTGAACCAGAACAACATAATTCAATCATTTTTAAACCAAAAAATGTACAATTTACAAACACATAAGAATAAAAAAAAAACTAAGCTCACTGAGCCGAGTAACAGAGTGAATATATGTATATATATATATATATATACATTTATTAGTCCAAAGAGGCTATGGCTTAAAATTCCCTGAAGGACTATTGTTTTCGTTTTGTGATTTTTTAGTGGAAAGGGGCTTTGTCCCCGAAGGACTATTCTTTTCGTTTTGCGATTTTGCGTTGAACCACTATAAATGTCAATTTCAATTTTCAAACTGTTGCCACCAAATGTTAGAGTCCTGCATTCTATTTGAAGAAATTAAATAATGAAAAATCTGCATAAAAGTATGTATGTTTCTCGCATTGTGATAAAACAACGGTACATAATAGAGCCATCGAATTTTGAATGACGTAATCCTCCTACGAATATGGGCAAGTGGAAGACCAAATTTGAAATTTGGAACTTGTTTTATTATTGATTTCATACTTTGTAAAACTTTAACGAATTTTTCATTAACAAACTCAAGGATTTCAAAGCGAGCAATGACAAGACTCTACGGAAGGGGGGGGATCTTTTTATGTCTAGCGCGCGGAACTGTGTATCGGAAATTCTAAAGATATGCTCATCTTAAAATTATTTTGCGACATTGATATTGAACTGAATTTTATAGTTTAAGTGGAAAGAACATTATATTTAATAAATAAAGGTAACACACAAAACGTTAAAAAAAGACCCCTTTGGACGTAATTTAAAATCTGAAACCTTTCAGATTTTATTTTTTAATTTTTTTATATGCTTTTGGTGCGGCCGATTCCAACCAAAATTTGAGGTGCATATCCACATGTTATATAGCAGTCCTATGTACAACATTCTGAGGCTAGTCGTTTTTGAGAGATACGTACGTAAGCACAGACGCCACGGAAATTTCTCTTCAGGATTCGTTTTAAATCAGTTTTATAATTTTTTGGGGGAAACGAGTCCTTTATTCTATCCTTACGTACGGATGTCACGAAAAAATATCGTTAAAATGGATTCGATACTGGCCAAAATGGATATTTTGGCTACGGATATTCAAAACGGATATTCTGAAAACGCTAATTTTTGCACTCATTTTGCCGAATGGCAACACTCTCGTATGATGGAGATGAAAGTCTGCGTTATTTCGAAAAGTGTTGCCCCTGCTCGCTTTCAGATCACAGAGTTTGTTAATAAAAAATTTGTAAGTTTTACAAAATATGAAATAAAAGCATTGCCAAATATTAAATATAGTATTATTATATAGGATGATGTTCTGACGTTGGAGAAAGCACGTGATTTATGTGACGTGATTAATTAACGAAAATAATCCTTTAATATCAACATTTTTAAATTAGTAGCTATTATTGGCAACCGTTTTGTTTCAGAATAAGATAACTAACACTGTTAAGTATAGCAATGTTCATTTCAACCAGTGTAGTATTATTTTTCTTTTATTTTTGCTTTGAGTGGCAACAGTTGTAAAACGTTATTTTTTTTAGTAGAATAAACTTGTTTGCTTGTGTTTAAATTTTTAAAGAGATTATTTAGGTAGAAATGAGTTGATGAATGGACAAAATGGTGTACATTTACTGTCATATCTAACCTTTGGTGTCCCTCAGTACCTGATTTAAATATAAGAGGTGAGTACTTTATCTAAGAAGTACTTAATTGAATTTTTGATTTTGATTTGCAATGGAGCATCTTGTTAAGAAGCTATCTCCGTTACGAACATCATTTACTAAGACATACTATGAAAGTTTAATGTCTCTGTTTGCTGATGAAAATATAGAAATAAGTGATGTTCAGATTAAATTAGCGGTGCTACTTTGGTAGACGGTTGCACGAATTTTTGGCGATTTACATTGGCGCAATTGTTGGCGCGGTTTTTACAGTCGTCAGCCATCTTGAAAAATGCTGTTTTTACGTATTTCACGCTTAGTAAAGTATTCGAAACTTTAAAAAAATAAATATCGTTAAAAGTAATAGATTAATTTTTTGTTGAAAACGTTGTTTTCATTAAGATGGCTGACAAATGTAAATAAATACATTTACTAAGAGTATAAAATGCTAAAGTAAGGTTAAATTATTACTTTCATATAATAGAATAAAAACTTTGCGCCAACATTTAATTGGAATAAAATATTACTTAAATTGAATTTTGAATTGAAAACATCATACCAACGTTTAAAAGAATTAAAATTTTTCAATTACTTAAATTCAAATCCTTTAAAATAAGTTTTATAGGATATAATTATTTAACATTAAAACATGTGGCTATAAATATCTCAGGAAATTTTAAAAAATATGTATTAAATTTTTAATAAAAATTGAAGTATACAATAATAAAGTAAAAGAAAAATATGCACTTACATTTTTTTAAGCATTTTACTGTACGCATATTGATAAGCACCAGGAAAAAAAAAATCTTCATCTGTTATCCACATTTCTCGCACTTCATTGAAGAAGCAATTAGCGAGGTTTCCTTCAAATATTTTAAATAAATTTCCTCTGACCCTTGTAACAATAAATAAATCTTTGATTAGGAAATCCAGGTTGGCCAAAATAAGGTCTCAAACGGCAATTTTTTTATGCTGATACCAATAATTCTTGGTAATTACCACTAACAACATTCATCTCCGAAACGGAGACATCCATTCGCTTTGAAATCTGAGGAATTCGAAGAGATGAATAAAAAAATTTTAAAATGGCGCGGTAATGCACAAATATTCAGTAACCGATCAGGGAGCTGATTACATCACGCATAGAATTAAAATTATTTAAATAATCATTCATAATAAAATCATATTTAAAAAATTCAAAATTAAATTGTATTTTAATATTTAACAGCCATAAATAATGTTTAAAACATTAGATTAAATTTATAGATATTAAAACCAATTACTTTTAAAATAATGTGACGTCATTCATTACATCACTCACAACATAAAATTCCATAAAATATCATAAACAATAAAATTTTTATTTCAAATAAAAATGCAAAATTAAGTTCATTTTTATTATTTAGAAGTCATAAATAATATTTAAAACATGGAATTTATGCATAATAAAACGCATTATTTTTTAAATAAAATGACAACAAAGTATCGGTTACCATAAATAACTTGTCTAGCAATGGGTTACCATACGTCGTATCGCTCGCCAAAAAGAAATCGCCAAAATCCGTGCAACCGTCTAGGTACAAAAGCGAAAGAGATCATTGATAGCTATTCATCTACGGCAGAAAATTATACAAAAGCGATTGAAAGCCTCAAAGCAAGATTTGGCCGTGAGGAATTGTTAGTGGAATATTATGTTCGTGAACTATTAACTTTAGTTGATAAAAATGCTACCAAATCAAGGCTTAGTATCACTCAACTATATGATAAACTTGAATCCCACCTCATATCATTAGAATCCATTGGGATGACCTCAGACAAATATTCTGCAATGCTCTTCCCGCTTGTGGAGTCGTGTATTCCAGAAGACGTGTTGAGAGTTTGGTTGAGAAACTCAGTAAATGAAAAGAAATCATATAATGCAAGACTGAACCACCTTTTAAATTTTAAGGGCTGAGGTCGAAGGCGAAGAAAGAATAACTCTAGCAAAGTCAGGTATGAAGCAAAGTGATCCCTATAGAAAAGTTCATAAGGATAGAGAAGATATTACTATACCTACTGCAAGCAACTTGTTTTCGGGAGCAAGAGAAATAAATAACAATAATGTTGTATTTTTTGTGAAAAATTTCATCACAGCAAAGTTTGCTACAAAGCACAAAATTTAAGTCATGATGAAAAATTGAAAATTATGAAAGAGAAAAAATGTTGCTTTCCGTGTTTGAAAACAAACCATCGAGCTAAAAATTGTAAAAGTAAAGTTCTATGCATGTTTTGTGGTAGGAAGCATTACATTGTTTGTTGTCCAGAATTTAAGCAGAAATCAAAAGTTCCTGTCAAGTGCAATCAAGAAAATTGTGAAATTAGCACTCTTTCTTCAACAGGCACTTCAGGAAGAGTTTTCTTCAGGAAGAGGTTTGCTTCAAACTTTAGTGGTTGCCATTCAACATGAAGGAAAGAAATTTCCTCTTCGAGCTTTGATCGATACTGGATCTGAATATTCCTATATTTTAAAATTAACAGTAGAATCCTTAGGAATAAGATTAGAAACTCATAAAAAATTAACACACGTGGTGTTTGGAAGAAGGAAATTTGATATCAATCATAAATATTATAAAATAAATGTTGAGAATCTGCATACTGGTTATACTTGCAAGATTCCTGTTTTAAATCAACCTATAATTTGTGTATCAATACCTAGTCTACAGAAAGGACCTTGTATATCAGAATTAGCTGGAAAGGGAATTCATATCACAGATGTTGATTGTGTCAACCCACAGATGGATCTTTTGATAAGCTCAGACTTTGCAGGAAATATTTATACAGGAAAAATACAGAAATTAAGTACAGGCATTTTTGTCATGGAAAAACTGCTCGGATGGGTTTTGATGGGTAAATCGACGACAATTGGAGGTGAAAATTCTATTGCTGCTGTAGTTATCACCCTCTTAATTCGCAATCAAGATATCAGAAACCTCTGGAAATTAGAAGCTATTGGCATTACAGATCCCTTTGAAATGAAATCTAGAAGTGAAATTGATAAGGTCGTAAACGATCATTTCATAGTAAATTTAAGAGAAGATACAGAGGCTGACTATTTAAAATGTTTGATAGGTCAAGAAAAAGAAGTACCAAATTCTTTTGCTACTTCTTTTAAGAAATATCCTTTTTGAAGAAGTTTAGGAATGATCCAAACCTGGAGGAGAATAAAAGATTTTTAAAAGATTTGTATTTTAGATAAGAAGTGTAAAAGAAAATATAACAATGATGAGATTCCGACTTATGAAGAAACAGAATTTCAGTGTCAAGTGATGATGAAAAAAATATGAAAAGGCAAGAATTGTTTGAATGTAAGTATATTTCCCGATTTGAAGAGCCGGATTCAAAATTCATTAAACGATGTCCAAGGATGATTGAAGATTCTCTCGGACGTGTTGATAATAAAAGAAAGAAGAAGCATGAAGAATACGTTAAAAGAAAAAATGAAGAAAGAGCAGAAAAGAGAATATCTAAAACATTTGAAAGATTTAATAAGAAAAGGACCTGAAGACAAATTTTTTAAGTTGAAAGAAGTGCCTGGTCAAAATGAATTGAACCTTAATGAAGATGGTATTAAAAATGATTTTGAAGCTGAAAAACTTGAAAACGAAAGAGCTTTTTAATGATGATTATTATGCTATTCAAGAAGAAGAATGTCCGAAATTTCCATATGATGAGGAACTCGATAATGAAGATTGGGACCATTGGATTGGATCAAGTAAAAGTGATGAGTGTGGTGAAGAACAACTTAAAGAAAGTGCTTCTGAAACATCAGGTGTTGCGATTACAAATTCCAAAATTTATTCTAAATCACAGGTTAAAAAAGAAATGATTGAGTCAACTCACACAGGAAGGATAAAGGCCAGAAAGAAATCCTTGTTTGATAAAGTAATTTTTAAAGCTAAACCAGTTTTTGATCCAGATGGTAAAACGTTTAATGACTATTTGGATGAGTGCTATAGATTAGATGATGAAGTGATCGAGCTATAAAAGTGCCTTCTAGATTCAAGGACTTTTGAACTTTAAAATAAACTTTTAAGTGAACATTAAAATAGACTTTCATATGATATTTAAAATAGACTTTTATGTGAACTTCAAAATGGACTTGTAGGTTTAGTTTAATTAAATATTTGTTTTGATAAAAATCCTGTTATCAAAAGGTGGGAGTATGTTGAGTATCGCATTGTTCATATACATTCAACCAGTGTAGTATTATTTCCCTTTTAGTTTTGCTTTGAGTGGCAACAATTGTAATTTTTTTTTTTTTTTTTTTTTTTTTTTTTTTTTTTTTTTTTTTTTTTTTGTAGAATAAACTTGTTTGGTCGTGTTTTAATTTTTAGAGAGATTATTTAGGTAGAAATGAGTTGATGAATCGACAAAATGCTGTACATTTACTGCCGTACCTAACAAACACTGAATGTTATTGCCATGTTAAATCTTTTATTGATATTGAGATAAAGTTGTTATATTATACTAACTTTAAATTATGATGTCATACATGTGCATAGGAACCTGAAGCGTCCAAAGTTTTTGTTTCCTGGTTTGGCAACAAAAAATATTTATTTATGAATTGGTTTTGCTTGGAAAGAATGAACTAACTTCCTTCATATTGATATTTTTTATACACTATCTTTTCATTAAGATGTATATAGAATTCATAAATTTTACTGTAGTCGCAGCTAGGTTGTATACAGTACACTAAATTAATATTCCATTTTATTTTCAGCTTTTCAGTAAATATAACTTCTAAATATTGCTTTGGTCGTAGCCCGCTATCTGGCGGGCTTAATAAGCTTTAATTTAAAACTCACAATATAATTAATGAGATCAAGTTAAAAAAATAATTTATTATGTAATTTGGGTACTACTTTGGTAGACGGTTGCACGGATTTTTGGTGATTTACGTTGGCGCGGTTTTGACAGTCGTTAGTCATCTTGAAAAACGCCATTTTTTTACGTATTTCAGGCATAGTAAAGTATTCGAAATTTAAAAAAAAAAATAAAATAAATATCGTTAATTTTTTTTTTTTTTTTTTTTTTTTTTTTAAACGTTGTTTTTTAAGATGGCTGGCAAATGTAAATAAATACATTTACTAAGAGTATAAAATGCTAAAGTAAGGTTAAATTATTACTTTCATATAATAGAATAAAAACAAGGCTATAAAAACATTGCGCCAACATTTAATTGGAATAAAATATTATTTAAATTGAATATTGAATTAAAAACATCATACCAACGTTTAAAAGAATTAAAATTTTTCAATTAATTAAATTCAAATCCTTTAAAAATAAGTTTTATAGGATATAATTATTTAACATTAAAACATATGTGGCAATAAATATCTCAGGAATTTTTTAAAACAGTGTATTAATTTTTTAATAAAAATTGAAGTATACAATTATAAAGTAAAAGAAAAATATGTACTTACATTTTTTTTTAAAGTATTTTACCTGTTGTATATTGATAAGTACCAGAAAAAAAAAAGATCTTCATCTGTGATCTACGTCTCTCGCACTTCATCGAAGAAGCAATTAGCGAGGTTTCCTCCAAAAATTTAAAATAAATTTCCTGTGACCCTTGTAACAATAAATTAATCTTTGATTAGTAAAGAAAGGTTAGCCAAAATAAGGTCTCAAACGCCAATTTTTTTTATTCCTATGCCAATAATTCTTGGTAATTACCAATAACAACATTCATATTCGAAACGGACACATCCATTCGCTTTGAAATCTGAGGAATTCGAAGAGATGAATAATAAAATTTTAAAATGGCGCGGTAATGCACAAATATTCAGTAACCAATCAGGGAGCTGATTACATCACGCATAGAATTAAAATTATTTAAATAATCATTCATAATAAAATCATATTTAAAAAATTCAAAATTAAATTGTATTTTAATATTTAACAGCCATAAATAATGTTTAAAACATTAGATTAAATTTATAGATATTAAAACCAATTACTTTTAAAATAATGTGACATCATTTATTACATCATTCACAACATAAAATTGCATAAAATATCATAAACAATAAAATTTTTATTTCAAATAAAAATGCAAAATTAAATTAATTTTTAAAAATTTGGAATCATAAATAATATTTAAAACACGGAATTTATGCATTAGTTTTTAAATAAAATGACAACAAAGTATCGGTTACCATAAATAACTTGTCCAGTAATGCGTTTACCATAAGTCGTATCGCTCGCCAAAAAAAATCTCCAAAAAATCTCCAAAATCCGTGCAACCGTCTACCAAAGTAACACCGTAGTTTGATGCGAACAAGATGTTAAATAAATTCTCTTCGCAAAATTTATTTACGGTTTTAAATCACGAATAATGAAAATGTAGGGCGCTCTTGATAAATTTTTGGTTTCCTTATTTCGGCGCGGACGCTTTTATTATTCGTTATACAAAACTATAAATGAATTTTATAAAGAGAATTCTTTAATCTCTAGTTCCAAATAACTATACAATTAATTATTTTCCAACTTTTAGTTTATTGATTATTTTATGAGTTTTAAATGAAAACCTATTCTGTAAAACTTGTATTTATTTATAAAATTAGCAAATCAACAACTTTTTGTTTGGCTAAGATTTAGTTAATAACTCAAGCGATTTCGAGGACATTCAGATACAGGTCCCTCTTCATCAGGAGCAAAGAAATCTGCAAGATTGTAAAACAGAGGGCGCAACGGTACTATTTATACCCTATGGCAGTAAAGAGAGCAAGAAAGTTTTATTTTTTAATTTGTTTTTATTATTATTATCATTTAATTCTCAATGGTATGTTATCAATCAAATTATTCAATTGAAAAATCATTTTTAATCATGAATAACTATCTTTTTATTTCCAGCAATTCTGTTATGACAAACAGTCGAAAACATCCAGCGATTTTGCGAAAAAAATCAGAAATTCTGTTAAATGTCATAGAAATTATATTTAAAAGATTTATTTCTCGCTTTGTCTGATGGTGTAAACAGAAAAATGGTTAGATATTGAGTTTATTCATTAGAGGATGATATGTGAGATAAAATAGCTTCAAAATTAAATTTAAAAAACTGTAAATCGAATTTTGAATACATCGCTTTGCCGAATTGTATTGTCGAACATAAAATGTATAGGAAGTTGCTTAATTAATATTTTTTATTTAGCTGTAAAGGTTCAGTTAGAAAGAAAAGGGGGAAAGAAACAGCATTTGTAAAATACCAGAAGGCATCAACAGTAAGATAAATTCTTTGCAAGTAATTTTTTCTAGCAATGGGAAGGAGATTAAATAAATAAATAAAATCAGTATTAGAGAAATTAATACAGAGACAAGAAATATAGTGTGACATATAATGACATCGTAACTTCGAAATTCCACCTGAATTACGTGACGCCAAAGAAGAATCACAACACAAATTTCCCTTCCACTTGCTTATATATCTGCTGCATATTTTTTCAAAACCTTTTAATAAACACAATTTTCGATTTAAAATTTAAAAATCATAGATGTCAGGTAAACGAAATAAATTAAGTGATTTTCGAAACTTCATCAAAAAATGAGAAATTGCCTTAAAAATTTCATTTACATTCTGTTACAACTCGAACGTGAAATGAGCGAAAGTTTCGCTTCTGCCAGTGGCAACGAGGAATCGAAAAACGAACTTGGAAGGGAGCAGTCGCTCACTCGGTTTCTCTTGATAGAATTTGATACGAAGGGTGGATAACCCCCATCTTTTGATTTGAAATTAATCTCGAATTATGTATATATTGTAATATAAAAGATGTGTATAAATAAAAAGTCATTAAGAATTAATTGAAGTACTGATTTGAATTGAATATAGAAATAACACATTAATTTACAAGGTTTTGTTCCACTCTATCCGGTTGTGCAAACAGTAAAATTCTAAATTTTTTAGATTGCTCGTTAAATGAAGATGTGTGCGAAAAATTATTTCAGCATTCAGTTTAAAGCATCGAAATGGAATTTTGAAGGTATCGCTTGAACACACTATTGTCTCTCATCTACAAACAGTGTGTATACAAAACTTGAATTCGATAGATTATCGGAAGTAATTTAAAAATCAATGCCAGTCTTCTGACTATGGAAACAAACACCATGGTGAGATAAATAAAAGCTAATAAGTACTAACTCAGGCTTCCTATTTAAACAATAAACTGTTAAACTTATTCCTAATTCTATCAGATAAGCTACTAAAACCATTCTCTGTTTTACATCTGAATATTCTCTTCCCCTTCCCCAATCGTAAAATCGTTGTTACATCGTAAAAATCTGCTTTTCTTTGTTTAATTAAAACCGAAATTCAAAAGAAAATATTCTGCCAAATTATGCATTAAGTTGTAATAATCTGATGATGACAGCTCTTGCATTCCAACTGAGATTACAGGAGTTTGAAACGCGCTTTTCGCAATAATTTTCTACATTATTTGAAGGTATTACTTTTTTTTTAATTCAAGCCTATTTAGATTTATAAAAGCAGATTTTTAAAAAGCGCAATTTCTATTCAACGGAATGAAAATCAAATTAGTACCGAATAAGTTTCAGTTAAATAAACCTTTATATATAAAAAACGCTCTCTTAAGTATTCCTTTTTCCGTTCTTTAACTGAGCTTTTTTTATTTTACATTATCCATGGCTAATTAGTTTTTGCATCTTTTAGTTTAGAAACAAAGAACGATTTAAGTGCATATTTGCTCTTTCTTCACAAAGTGTTTTAGCACACGCCGTTATTCTAAACGTTGCTACATGCATCTTTTTAATGACATTAATTCTAGCTGGTTTTTAAGCGAAAGAATAACAAATCACTTACCTCATGAAATCTCGCGGATTTAAAAAGTAATTTTTCTGATTATTTCTCTGCTATTAAGGAAATGAAAGTAGCAAAATGGCGAAGAAAAGATTTCCGCACTTATTGCAATTAACAGCGCATTTCCCTTGCTAAGGCAGATGCTATTTCGAAAGCGGGAAACAGAGTCCAAATTTAATTATTTCGTCTTCAATTGATGCGTAAAAAACAATTGCATCCATTAATTTATAATCTCTTTTCATTTAAAGAAAAGCTTTATTGGAATAAAAATATGTTCTGATTCTTGTAATAACATCTTTCAATTACTTTGCCCTGTCTCTTCTTTTAAAAAGCAAAGGATTTCAAATTATGTATTTGTTCGTACCATTTTGGCAACAATAAATCTTTAATGTGCACACCGTTTGACGTTTTCTTGTTAAATGAATAAATAAAACGGTTGTTTTAAATGAGTTAGTTCAATTCTGACTTTCATTTCCTCATTTATATAAGCTGCCTGTCTACAAGAATTTAAGCAGTTAAGTCAATCGGAGACTTAAAGAGATTTTCTTTAATTAAAAAATAATTTCATTTCAAAAAATAGGAAATAAAATTATCTAAGATTTGCTTAGTTTCATAAAAGAAGGTTGATGAAGAATGAATGTCATTTTAAGCTAAAACAACACTATATGCGCAAAACAAACTATATATATGTATATATAAAATGAAGTTATTTTACTTGAATATGAAACTGATTCAATGGTAATTGAAAAAACGCTTTTAATAAAACTTTTGGACTTTTTGATACGTTCCTGTAAGTCAGCAAATACGAATTTGTGTTTTTAATCTCGTACGTTAAATTGCACAACAAATGCATCAAAATTTATGATGTTTGTAATCACTAATATCAGATCGCATAACTTCACAGAAAATTTTCATTTAAAATTTAAAATAAAGGCTAATATGTAGAAAAGGGAAATAGGGCTTATTATGAATTTTAAAAAAGTCTTTAGTCAGCATTAGAAATACATTTTTGCTTGACATTTTAAGAACTACCTAAACACTATAATGAAAAAATAACTGACACAATAGCTAATATTTTTATTCTGAATTTCATAACATTATATTTTCAAGATTAAAATCCACATTTTTTATAATTTGATTAAAAGTAAATAAATATACTTATCTTTCTTTGGTGATAAATGAAAAGAAAGATCTGTTTCGTGTTCTTTGAAAAACGAAATTTGTATTTAATTGTTTCCGAGCTGGAATATCCACTTCCTTGAAATAAATAATAAAATTATGAATGTTATTTAGAATTTTATTAAACTGGTAATACTTTTTGTCTTAATTTGTTTACGTTTCTGATCTTAATTAGTAGAAATTTTGCTTTAACTAAGTTTGTAGTGAAATTTTAAAGTATCTTAATTACTTTAGAAACTTAAGGTTTTTCTTTTTGAACATAATTAAAAGTAATTATATGAGTAATCCTTATTGTATCTTTCCTTAAATATGCATTCTTTCATAAGAGGTGTTATTTCCCTCAAGTTATTCAGGCGTGATAATAATTGAAATACTTTTGTATAACTTTGCGTTAGTCTGAAGTTTTTTAATTTTATCATTTTAAAGTTCGTCCTTAATTTTAACTTCCCTCATCTTCCTGCATATGATAGAGAGCTCGTGTCTTTTAAATAATTGGATAATTACACTGTTTAGGATTTTCATACATACATTCAAACATATTTTTTATTGTTTTAAAGATAATGTAGAGAAACCTCTGTTTACTAATTTAATTCGTTTCTGAAGGCTGTTTGCAAACCGAAACAATTTTCCTCATTGGAACTAATGTAAAACAGATTAATACGTTCCTTTACCACAGATCATTGCTTATTTAAATTATACAGCGGCACTTTGTGCATAGGTTTATAGGCCAAAACAACAGAAATCTTTAAAACAAAAACGGTAAACACCATATTAACAGGTAACTTAGTTTTATACTGCACTTTTGCAAAGAAGAATGGACGATATAAATGGAAACTGATGCGGAAGTTGTTCTGGGTCTCTCGTGCTGAGCTTATTTTTATGAACCTCGTTTTTCCCCGTCTTTATTGTTAACGTTTAGCTTATGATCTTTCCAAGACATCTAATATCAGAGATAACCGAAAACGTCCCAAGTGTTAAAGTGTTCAAAGTCTCTGCTTGCAGCCCAATCTTCCCATAATTTCCTCCAGGCAGAAACAATGTTCCTGTTAGCCGTTTGCTGCCCAACTTTGTTAATGAGAGCTAAGCAATGGAAAATGCAATGATATTTCAAGAAGTCCTTGAGATATATATATATATGTATATGTGTACCTTATGCGATGTAGGTTATCTCAAAACATCTCAAAAAGTCATCTGTTGCCGATTTGAGAGTTCGTAACTCGAGACACTGTTCGTCATCTGAGGCACGTTTTGTTTTGATAATTTGTTCGCTATTTTTATTCTGAAAATTCTGCTCAAGTTTGGGCATTTCTATTCAGACTTTGATTAAACTTTTAAAAGAATTTTTTTTTCCTTAATAATTCTCAGAAAACTTGGGATTTGACCCTCGTTACCTTATTTCAGGCTTTCCCTAGAGTATCTCAAAGGCTAGAAAAGGCTCTGTAAACTCGTTCACCTTATATAGAACAGAAGCCTTTCATTTCTTAACCTTGGCGGTGCCTCCCAGACAGTAAAGTGGTTAGTTACTCTCACTGCCTTACCGAAAGGCCCGAAATCGAATCTTGGAGAAGGTATGAACGTAATTTCTCTGTCTTTTCACAGAAGGCAACGGTAGCCCACCAGTTTGCCTCCTTAATAAAGAAACCACCGCTTCCGGCCTTAGTAGTGGCCAATGATTATAAACAGCTAGAACCCGCCATTGAATATATATATATACAATATATATATATATATATATATATATATATATATAGCGAGGTAGGGCCCTAACTCCAGGGCCGAAAGCCCGTGTTGTTTTTGAGACTTTTAGAAGCCATCATCCACACAATATAATTTTCCTTTTTTTTTTTTTTTTTTTTTTTTTGTGATATTTGGGCTTGCATCAATGTTGTGTAAGACTCAACTATGGAGAAGAAATATTGAAAACTCTTTATGTCTGTAATGGAATGTTTAATAGCGCTTGGTGGATAGTAAGGATATGATGTTAGATTACCGTTACTTGGATCATTTCAGGTGCAAAAAAAACGTAGTAATTCCCGCGACTCACTCTTGTCTACTAATAACTGACACTTCTGCATCCGAGCTGAAATAAAAAGAAATAGTTTGATAGTTTTACCAATATCCATGCCCAGCAGAGTCAGAATTAGAAGGAAGAGAAGTAAATTTCAAAGAAGCAGGCACAATATGCAGCTCCTGAGTATGGCAACGCTTAAAACGTCAAGTTTTTACGGATTGCAACAGAAATTGACACTCTACCACAACTGTAAACTTCAATTTTTCTCTTTCACAAGTCAACTTATCTGATATTTCCTAATTTTCTTTACTAATTTTGTAGATTCATTAGTCTTTTCTGAAGGAGGAGATGTGAAAAATGTGCAACGCATTCGCCAGGACTCGAACCTGGACCTCTCGAATAAACCTACAGTATGCTTCCAGTTACACCACGAAGCCATGCGTAAAGGAGGGAGAAAATATTCCTCTCATTTGTAACCTTATAATTTTCTAATAAATAAATAATAAATAAAATTAAAAATAAGCTCTGCTTATTTGAATGTATATGGCTATTTCAAAGAAATTCGTTTTCACTCATACAAACTAATTTGTTACGCTTTTTCCCTTGAAACATTTATTGCTTAATGGTATTTCAGTTTTACCTGGACACATAAATTAAATCTGCAAATAGATTAAGATTAAACTTTCAGCTGATGGAACCTGGAAATTGTACCGTGTTAATTGCATTAACATGTGATAAAATTACAGACAATAGAACAGTCTCCTTTGTCATGCTTTAATTGATTGATCAGATGTAATATTTTGCTCATAGTTCAAATAAGTAATTTTTTCACTTTCTCACTAAATATTGTTGTGTGTGTAGGGATTCGTAATATATTGAATGTGAAAATCCGATAATAGTTTAATAAAATTTATTTTTATCGAAAGAAGTATTTCAGAACTCTGGAATTTTCCACAGAAATATTCGTACAAGTGTTCACAGTATCACACAGTAAAATCAGTAGTTACACTTCAAACTACAGAGAATGTTAAACATAGTGCAATGCAAAGAGCATCTCAAGAGAAAACTTACTCCTGGAAATAAATAAGAGTGTAAAATTTCGATTACAGATAACATAATGCTCAGTGACATTTATTCATTTTCAATACAAATTACCGAGATACGCATTTACTCAATGTTAAATGCACGTGCCCTGTATTCTTACTTTTTCGGCATACCTTTCTCTTAAAAATTTGTCCGTGCTACATTACACAGAAAAATACAATTTTAATTATAATTCTACTAAAATTACCTATCTAAATAGAATATTCGTAACAATATTATTGATGTTACGTTATTGTAGTGTAACGAACTATTCAATAAATTGTATTCTGCTAGACCTCCAGCCAATTCGTTTGTATTTAACTAGCACTTTAATTTTCAGAAAAATGATAGTAAATATTTTAATTCTCCTTAATTACTAAAGAATATTTGTAAAGGTAGGTACGTCAAAAGGTGGTAAGAAATATTCACAGTGTTATGGCCACATCCTTTGAAAAGTATAGCTGATTACGGTTTATACTTCTGAACCAGTTTTTTTCTATTCATTTTGTGCTTGTTACTTCTTCCTGAAATGAGAAAACTTTTTAACTATGACCTAATGATTTTTAAAACATCTTAACAAACAACTCTTGTACTTTATATCTAAGAATAATATTTTAAGAACTTTACTATAATATGGAACCAGAAAGGGAATCCAGTTTCGAAAACAAAGATCCATAACCCAGTCATATATATCATGTATATAATATTTATGTAATGTTAGATACAACTTTTATGATTTTTTTTTGTATCAATGGACGACATACTTATACTGTTACAAGTAATATATCACTTCAAGTTTTAATTCAAATATAAATTGTTAGCTTTAAAAACCGTATAAGATATTTCTCCCGCCTTCAGGGTATAGTAGTTTTCACGCTCAGCGCGTAGTTGAGAGGTCCGCGGTTCGATTCCCAGTGAAGGCGTTGCATATTTTCCATCTTGCCTGCTTTAAAAAAAATACCTAATGTCTCTACAACCGTTCGTTTGATGCAAGCTAAACATGACTTGCTTTTTCAAGCAGAACGAATATTTATTATTGATCCTTACTTCGCAGCGCATAAATCTGATTGATGCCATCTTTCTGGCACTTTTTCTTGGTGAATGCACCGTTTTATATCTGACTTCATGCATTTTTTTCGAACTCAGAAGAGACCAGTCAACCACTTCGTATCTTATGGCGAATGCTTGCAGTTTCTCGAAATCAAGCTACCAACCGGAAAATCATTGTTTTGTTAGATTCAGAAACATTTGGGAAGATTTCTTTAAACGCTTTAATAACTACGTAATGCTCAATCGTAAAAGTTCCTTCTGTTTCGGAAAAACATACAAAACGAATAGTTTTTAAAGATAACAGCAAAAATTGCTATTTAAATCTCAAGTTATATGTTATTTGTAATAGTTAAGAGGTGTCATCTATTTAAACATTTCCCATTCATTTAAAGGAAGGTTGCCTAATTTGGGATAACATTTATTTGATTCGAAATCTCTATTTTCAATGAGTCGCTAGATTCACTTAAAAGAAAAACATTTAAACCTTCAGCATCATTAGAAATTGATACGGAATTTACCACTGCTTGAGCTTAAATTGATTGCAAATAATATTTAAATTGGTCATTAATGACAATAATAGAATGTTACCCAATAAAGAGTGATCACACCCGATTGTCTCTCGAAATCCATTGAGGATTTTCATTTTAAACCAACAGCAAAGTAAAACCAAATTTTTGCTTATGATTATTAAAATTTATATTGGTATATGTCCTTTACATTTATCAACAAACATATGGTCCCATAATTCTAAATCAGTGTAGAAAAATGGATCTTCAAGACGTCAAAAAGGATTTTAAAAAGCAAAATAAGCATAAATAAAAGTGCTAAATTCCATATATAAGAAATTATTAGCTTCTGTTCATTGTAGGAAAAGCTAAATCAATATTATTAAAACTATTAGTTGAGTTTTATACACTGCATTCACTGAATGTACTTCAACGCATTACAAATAAAAAACGTTTTGAAACTTCCAGTGTTATTTCTTTTAAAATTCCAGACAGTTCCAGGTTTAGACGAATACATATTATGCCGATATACATAATATATGTTATGATAAAATACAGCAACTTTAATAATATTTGAATATAAGAATATCTTTAATAATATTTGCAATATATACGTAGTTCTGCATCTCTATTTTAGAAATAATGTTATCGTTAGAATGCTTTCATTCAAAAGGTTAATGTAATGAAATTATTGTACTCCACCAATTATAGCAAAGAAGCCAAATGAAAAATTTAAGAGTTATTTCTGCCTATTGGCTTCTTCTAAAATTCTTTTGACATTTATATAATTATTGAGAATTCATGAATTTGCAAAATTCATTAGTAAATACTTCAATAGCCGTTTCTGCGAAACTCGGAAGAAAAATTGTAATATTCATGCATATTTATATTATTCTTTTCTAAAGTAAAGCCTTTTAAGGTCTTATTTATTACTAAATATTATTTTAAAAGCTTCTATTGCAAAGATATATGGCTCCCAACAAAATATTTTATTTTAGAGTCGAGCTATTATATCAAATATATATTTTCTCATATTTTCTCTCATTAGAATATTTAAAGTTAAGTCTAATTAGAATATTTAAAGTCATTCAAAGTTACTATCGTAGCAGAAAATACTGTATAGTAATAACAGAAAATTTTTAATTTCGATCGTTATCAATTAAAAACTTTTATTGCTAATTATGCTTTTTCATAGACTTAGCATAATTAATAAATTTAATTTATAAATAATTAAACATTTAATTATTTATAAATTAAATTTCTTAGCATAATTAAAAATTTCTTAATAAATATGGTAGTTTAGGGCTTATTAATAAATCGTTAGCTATTCTCCTCTTTGGTAATATAAATTAAATGATAACTCGTAAGCGACTTCTCGCTATACCTTGGAAATTACAACAGAGACTTGGAAAAGGTGTAAAAGATCCTTTTATCAAAATCAGTATATTGTTACGAATTTGGTATTTAAAAAGCTAATGTTAGTTCAATTATAAATTAAATGGTTTTATTTCTCGCGCAGTGCAGCGCGTGACGAATATTAAAAGAAAGCTAAGCCAAAAAAAATTAAAAATACAAGAGCGCGTGCGTTCAATAAATAAATATCTCTTTTTGATTTCGAGAAAGTGCTGGAAAATTCTAGCGCGTGATTTTAAAATCTTATAAAAGGAGGAAAACATCTCAGTTTGTAGCAGTTGTTTAGTTTGTTGTTGTTTAGAAAACTACTGTTGTTGATTGTAGCGAATTCGCGGATTAGCGTTCTTTAGCTGTTTTGAATTACATTCTATTGGACATTTGAGTAGTTAAAAGATAACTACTGTGAGATATTGTAATACTGCATGATAATTTGAGAAAATTTAAGCATTTTTGTTGTGATAATAATAAATTTTTGTTCATTTTTCATCGGACTTGTGCATTCATTTCATAACGAACCCGTACGCACGCAACAATTTTTTGGTGTCAGGAGTGGGGTTTGAATGCCAATAACAAGAGCGATGGAAGAACAATTCAGGCAAATGATGACTGCATTTGCTGCTTTCCAAGAAAAGATGGAAGGAGCCGTCAACTCCGTTAAGGAAGATATAAAAGCTGTACAAGAGAAAATGGATGCTGGTCAAATATCCGTTAAGGAAGAAATGAAATTGGGCCAGGAATGCGTTAAGGAAGAGATGAAATCCCTTAAAGACGAGATGAAAGCAGGTCAGGACGAAATGAAAAGAGAAATTACCTGCGTAATAGAAAATGAATTTGAGGCTATGGAAGGCAGAATAGACGCGGTTGAAACTAAAGTTGGACAAATAGAAGAAAGAGTTTCTTCGGTAAAAGAACAAGTAGAAGAAAGAATTTCTTCTGTAAAAGAACATATAGAAGAGAGAGTTTCTGCCGTCGAACAACAAATTGATGATAGGGTTTCTGCTGCCGTCACCAAAGAAGTTGACAGCCTAAAGAAGTGCATAGCGACGGTAGGAAACAATTCTGAAGGTTTTAAATTTTTATCGATGCCTGCTCGTTCCGTTCTGAAACTATCTACATATGATGGGAAGACCTCCTGGCAGGTGTATAGGACACAATTTTCTATCGTTGCGGATGCGAATGGATGGGATTCCCAAGCTAAGGCCTGTCATCTCGCCGCTTCTCTGAGAGCAGACGCAGCGGATATCCTGCAGACGCTTCCCGAAAATCAAAGGCTAGATTTAGAAGCTCTATCCGGCGCTTTGGAGCTGCGCTTCGGCGAGAAATGTTTAAAAGACTACAGCAGGCTCCAATTAAAATCTCGTCAACAGAAGCCTACCGAAACACTTCAGGAGCTCGCCGCGGATGTTGAAAGGCTGTCCCATCTCGCCTTTTCGGAATGCCCGACAGAAACAAGGGAAATCCTGTCCTTACAATACTTTATCGACGGCATCCGAGATGCTGAAATACAGAAAGCTCTTCGAATGGCAGATGTAAAGGACATAAAAAGCGCTCTGTTGTACGCCCTGAAGTTCGAGGCAGCCCAGCAAGCAACTAGTAGAGATCGCTACCCAGTTAGAGCTGTGCGAGTCCATGAGCCAGTGGATCAACTGATGGCTCGTTTAGATGATTTAGCCAGACAAGTCGAAGATTTGATACGGAGTAGGAGCGAGAAGAAAGTGGCTCTAAGGTGTTGGAGATGTGGTAGTGAAGGTCACCTAAGACGGAATTGCAGAACACCCCAGGGTACGGAATATAAAGCAGATGATTTTACCAGACAAGTCAGTGGCTTGAGACGGAACAGAAGTGAAAAGAAACTAATTCTTAAGTGCTGGAACTGCGGAGTTGAAGGCCACATACGAAGAAACTGCAGAACACCCCGAGGTACGGAAAATAAGACCATTTCCCAGCAACAACGCAGTAAACAAATTAGTGACCATATCGAGGAACGGAGGTTGCCAGATAGTGAAAAACCTTGTTTTAAAGCTCTTAAAATTTATACAGTGAGTGGCAACAATAACGGACTGTCCATCAATGGGAATATCGATGGAGTTCCTTGCAGTATGATCATTGACACAGGAGCTAATGTTACCATCATTAGGAAAGATTTAGCTGAACAGTTTAAAGATAAACTTATTTGGACGCCATCCTGTGTTACCCTTCAGACTGCGTCTGGTGACAAGATCGACATAACTGGGAAGTTAAACGTAAACATCACGTTTGGAAGTGCCGCCTACCATCACACAGCATATGTGGCGGATATTACAGATCCATGCATACTCGGATTGGACTTTTTAAGGAAATACAATTTTTCCTTAGACTTGAAAAACAACAAACTGCTTTCAGGATCTGAAGACATGACTATCCATCCTAAGAAGGGATCCTCACCTGGAAATGCCGACGCTTTGTCCGAAAGAACCAGCTCGAGAAACAGCCGAAATCATGCTAGGGTCGAAAAGAAACACCAGACTACCAGCTATTCTCCATCTCAGATGCTCTTCGGTCGAGACCTTCGTCTGCCTTGTGACCGCCTGTTTCATCGCCGTACGGATGCGCCTTCATCGCCTGAGGAACACATCCAAGATGTCAAGGCCCGTTTTGAAGTGATGCACAGTTCCGCACGAAAGCGAGTGAACTTGGCGACGGAGAAAGTGAAGACCAGATGCGACACAAGAGCTACTAGACAGAGATCCAACAAAGGAGACAAGGTGTGGTTGTGGAACCCAATTCAACGAAAAAGACTGAGCCCTAAATTACAGTCACCTTCGGATGGTCCATATACAGTGCTAAACACGAATGACGTCGTGGTTCGGATCCGTGAGTCTTCGAACTCTTACGACAGGTTAGCTCATTACTATGGCCATGGTACGTAATGTAAATAATTGTAAATAGTATCAGACCATGGTCCTTTTTGTTTATAAATGTGTATTTGATTTGTATTCAGTATTTGATTTGTATTTAGTATTTGATTTGTATTTAGTATTTATTTTGTATTTAGTATTTGATAGCATTTGATTTATTTAAGTTAGTTATTGCATTTATTGTTTATATTGTTTGATATTGTAATGTAATGTTTATGCCTCAGTTGCATTTATGCCACAGTTGTAAGTTTAGCTTCCTGTCCAGGGATTGTACTGCCCGGGACGTGCAGTCCTTGGGAAGGGGGCAGTGTTACGAATTTGGTATTTAAAAAGCTAATGTTAGTTCAATTATAAATTAAATGGTTTTATTTCTCGCGCAGTGCAGCGCGTGACGAATATTAAAAGAAAGCTAAGCCAAAAAAAATTAAAAATACAAGAGCGCGTGCGTTAAATAAATAAATATCTCTTTTTGATTTCGAGAAAGTGCTGGAAAATTCTAGCGCGTGATTTTAAAATCTTATAAAAGGAGGAAAACATCTCAGTTTGTAGCAGTTGTTTAGTTTGTTGTTGTTTAGAAAACTACTGTTGTTGATTGTAGCGAATTCGCGGATTAGCGTTCTTTAGCTGTTTTGAATTACGTTCTATTGGACATTTGAGTAGTTAAAAGATAACTACTGTGAGATATTGTAATACTGCATGATAATTTGAGAAAATTTAAGCATTTTTGTTGTGATAATAATAAATTTTTGTTCATTTTTCATCGGACTTGTGCATTCATTTCATAACGAACCCGTACGCACGCAACAATATTAACGAAGGCAAAGATTTGTGCTTACAGAACCAGCCAGTATTTATGGCTTAAATCAAAAGTAACGAACTGAACTTAAATAAGTAAATCGTAAGTTAGACCAAAGGCTCACAGACAGAATGTGCGCAAGTTGGCTTAATATAGGCGTGATAAGATATATATAAGATAATATAGGCGTAATGACGAGAATAACGCAACACCGCAGATTAGCTGCTATCAAGAGATACAACTAGTAGTATGGCCTTCATCAGACGGAACACGCTCTGATTTCTACAATGTAAAAACTTCCTTTACTTTCTATCTCTTTCTACCTTATCTGAATACGCGCGAACTAAAAATTAGCACTCTGGAAGGAAAACGGAAAGCGAGAAAGACAATAAAGATAATTAGCATAAAATAACTGGTTAGTAAAACTAAATGATTTCTTATAAGTTAACATCTTTAAATTTAAAATGTTCATTTACAATAAAAACGAATCAGTGTATATATATTTGGTCTTTGCGTTCTGAACTAAGTAGGGCGTCTAGAGCCATCAAATTTTGAACGCATATAATCCTCAACCATAACATTTGCAGCTGGAAATCCAGATCTTCATTTCAGAATTTGTTTTCTATTTATTTCCTTTTTTGTTCGAATTTAATGAATTTTTAATTATCAGACTTAGGTATTTAAAAGCAATGTACATCCACTGCTTGAAATGAAACATTTTTATGTTCCGCGCGCATCAGTATGTTGCCATTAGGCAAAACTTAAGATATGTAACACTAAAATCTAATTTATTTGTTACAGTCAACAAACTAAGGTATTTAAAAACAATAAACGCAGTTCTTAATAATACTTTCTTTATTTTTTATTCTGATTAACTTGAATAAAAAAGCATAAAATTCATGAGAATTAATATACGACTGTATAGACCTTTTTTTTTTTAGTTCGTCAAAGATTTTTTTCACTCTATATAGTTTATATTTGCTACCCAAGTCTCTTTATTTTTATTTTTATAGCCTTTTACATTTTTTAAAAAGCAAATCCTACTTCGAGATTGGGATTTTGCGCTATTAAACCGAGTAACCGAGTTATAACACACTTTGAGAAGCCATTTTCATTCATTGAACTTTTATTTCACATTTTTATGTTCTATATACTATTTGCAACTTTTAATCAAACTTTGTTTAAAAATTGCTTAGTTTTAACTCTCTTTCCTCTGGCGCTCTGTTAACACCCTACAAAAGCTATCAAAACTAAACTCAAACAAATTTATCTATTAGCTGGTCCCTCCTCCGTTGGCAGTGAGGAAGAATCTGACTGGCTGATTTGGGAGGGATATATTACAAAAGAGTTTTATTTTTGTTTGGTAAGTTTAAATGCTTAATAAGACTTTTGCTTACTCGTACAGAAATTCTTCAGAATTCATTTGGTCAATCCTGTCTATCCTGTATCTTGTGATTATAACGATTTAAGCTCTTTTCTTAATTTTTTGGCGGTTCTTTGAGAAACATTCTCCTGTCTTCGTTGCATACGAAGAAAGAAAAAAAATTACTATAGAAGTAATACATATGATGACTACTACAGGATTGTCATTGTATCTCTATAATCAAATTATTAAAAAAAATCAAAATAAAATTAAATAATCAAAGTTTTATCTAATACTAGTATAGCCTGCATAAAAAATTAAAAATAAGCTTTTACTTTTTTTAAATAAGCTTTTATTTTATTTTTAAAATCTTTTAAGAAATAATCTTTTAGTTATTATTATAAGCTTTTATTTAAAGTTTTTAAACTAAAAGGAAAAAGTCTAAATGAACTAAAAGGAAAAAAAGCAAGTTATCATATAGTTTAATGGGAAAAATAGATTTAAAAACTCTTTACAGACTTCATCTAAACTTTCTTTTTAATTAAGAACAATAAAAGCTTCAAGCCCTCTTGAGAAATTTATTGAGATAATGGCTTGTATTTTTGACAATGAAAACAAATTAATAGATTTCATTATTTAGACGCTCGTGCTTTTATTATTCTTCGTATAAAATTGTAGATGAAGTCTTCAAAGAGAATTTTTTAATTTATTTTTCCCATTAAACCATATGATATTTTTTTCCTTTTAGTTCATTAAATATTTTATGAGTTTTAAATAAAAGCTTTATTTAATTTTTTTTTATCTTTTTAGTCTTAATGTCATGTTATCGACCAAATTATTCTATTGAAAAATCGTTTTTCGATAATGACTAATTAATCCTTTATTTCAACAATTCTGTTACCAAAAATTAGAAATTGCATTAAAAGTCTAATTTGAACTTCAGTTGAAAGGATTTTTTGACACTTTATCCAGTGGTGCAAACAAGAAAATTATGATAGGTTTAGTTTGTTCATTAAATGTAAGTATGTGCAAAAAATCATTTTAACATAAAATTTTTAATCCAGTTTTGAAAAACGTTATTTCATCACATTGTATTGCCATTCACAATGAGTGCGTGGACAAATTTTGAACTTCATAACTTATCAGAAAATAGTTACAGCAAAGTTTCGACCATAGTTACAAACACCATGAGGGAGTCACATGAATACATGAAAGCTTATAAAAATGCAGCCAATTTAAAAATCAAATTCTAAAAATTTGCCTATTTAACATTTTTTATAATTTTTGCTTGAAAAAAGGCGAAAAGTTTATATTATTTTATAACGTTTGAAAATTTCCATTTTTTATAACAAAAGTATTTTTCTATGTTAGATTTTTAAAGAAAATCACACAAAAAAATTAATATTAAGTATCTTAATAAAATAAAAAAATAATTTTCAAAATTCAATGCTCAGGAAAATGTATAAAAAGAAGGCGCTAGATTTCATTGCAATTTATTTTAATTGCAAATCAGTCCTTAAACTCTTCCGTTCTATTCAGATTAATGAAATTATAAGGTTGTCCCGCCTTATTAGAAAGCCTTCGTGGTGTAGTGGTCAGCACACTCAGCGAGTAATTGAGAGGTCCGCGGTTCGATTCCCGGCGAAGGCGTTGCTAATTTTTCATCTTCTCCTGCTTCCAAAAATACCTAATGTCACTACAAAATAAACTGTAAATACAAAACCTATGTATCAAAAGAAGGAAGAGAAATAGCATTTATAAAATGGCAGAAAACTTCTGTAGTAAGCTGCAAGTACTTATTTGCCGCAAAGACAGTGACGTAATGACATCAGACGATAGATTGCATTAACGTCATTGCCTTAAAATTATGTTTTCCAGCAATGCCGAGGTAAGAAGTCCTTCCGTTTCACACTGTAGCATATTTTTTTAATAAAGAAATTCGCCCATTTAAGAGGTTTTTGTGATTCTTGCTTTGAAAAGGAGCTAAGAATTTGTTTTCTAACCAGTGAAAAGGGCAAAGTTTCGTAATCAATACATTTTAAATATTGAAATTTTAATATATGTCTAATATTTGGAAAGGTTAACCGATTTTTGAAAATTTACAAAAAGACTAGATATAATGATAAAAATTTGATTTATAAGATTTTTTTCAGTCTCTTAAGGTATAAACCATGGGTGTCTAAACTATGACCGTTTGAGGGCCGCATTGCAAAGGAAAAAATTTACGGGGCTGCATTACAAAGGAAAAAAATGTTGCTTTATTAAAATAAATTAACCTTATTTTAATAAAGCAACTAGTCATATGGTTTTACTATTAATTTTTTTATTTTAATTTTTAATTTTTAATTTTTTTAAATTTTTACCAGCCATTTCTAATCAACAACAATTTTCACCTCTATCTTATGGAGAAAAACCAAACTATCTTGAAATTCATCCATCTAAAAAAGGACAATGTATCAAAGTTGTAATCAATAACAAACATGCACTCTCATATACTGATTTCGAAATCTATACAGACGGATCTAAAATAGAGGACAATGTTGGTTCTGCTTTCGCAATGTTTTCCAACGAATCTTTAATTCACCAATGGAAGAGACAACTTCATAGAAACAATAGCGTATTCCAAGCCGAAGCAACAGTAATAAAATATGCAATTAATTATATTCAGAAACATCATTTATATAATACTATTATACAATCTGACAGCCTCTCCACACTTTATGCACTCTAAGATCCGAAAACTACCTCTCCAATTATTACAGCAATACAAAATGATTTACAAAATAATGCTTCACTTAACACAACCCTTACATGGATAAAAGGTCATTCTGGTATACATGGAAACGAAACTGCAGATCAGTTAGCTAAAGAGGCTGCTATAGATCAAAATGAAATTACTGTAGATATTCTATGGCCTATATCACACTTGAAAAAATATTCTCAAATCAACAGCAATTTTAAAATGGCAGAATGAGTGGAACAATAGTGATACTGGTAGAAGAACTTTCCTACATTTTACAAATGTTGATGTACAACGGCTCATCACAAATCCTCAATTAGTCCGTTATGTCTCAGGCCACGGACCATTTCCAACCTATTTCGAAAGATTTGGTATTTCACACGCCAATACATGCAGTTGCGGTCAAACAGGAACGCCTGAACACTATATCACGAACTGTCCGTTAACCAAAGATTTTCATATAAACATGCCTTCTACAAATATTGAAGCGTTTAAAAAATTCTTAGTTAAACAAAAATATATAGTACAAAAAATCACGAAAACAATGCAAATACTAAGAAGACTAGGAACAAACCTATGTCAAGTTATATAATTTATTCAAATGCTAAAAATTAAATATCATTTAAAGGATTCTACTTTCAAAATTACCTCTAAATATACAGATGGAACGTATGTAATAAATCGTGATATTAAGATATGTCAAATAAAAATAATAATAATAAATAAATTTATTTATTCAGGGAAATACCATACATTCATAATGGCATTGAATTTTAAAATATGCATTTACTATGCTAGAAGAAATTTTTAAATAATCAATACGATTTAAGGGTAAAAGTAAATCTAAAGCGCAGATCTTTCAACTGTTCCCTTAAAGAATATGGAGGCTACCTATGAAAATGAAGCATTTAATTCTTACAGGAAGATTCTACAAAGAAGAAAGAAAAATTTATTTAACTTTTTTAAAAAGAAGTTAAAAGGTAAAAGGACAAATAATTTATGAAGAAGGAATGTTTTTCTTAAGAAACAAGAACTAACAAGAATGTTTTTCTTAACTGTCTAATAAAGGAAAAAGGGGTAGGCTCTACATGATTCAGCCATAGAAAGAAATAAGAAAAGGAACTAATGTCACATTACAATTAGAATAAATGTACCTTTGAATTCGTTAACCGGTAAAATCTATTGTCTATTTACTAGTTAAGACATTTTTCATTCAATAAGAATATTTCATTAAAAGAAGAAGGGGAAAATTTTACAGGAAGATGTTTTATTAAAAAAATAGAGAATAAGATATCAAGTTATTTATGAAGAAACCACGAGGACGAGAAGAAGATGAAATTAATGAAAAGGAAAATGAGAATTTAAGAAGAAATAATTCATAATGATGGATTTCATATTTGTCCTTTATATGAAGAATGAAGGGAACTTAACGGAAGTTACAGAAAGAGAAGAAGAAGCTGCTGAGTAAAAGAAGCTTAAGGAATTGAGATATAGATGAAGATACTCCATAGTATATAAGACTAACTAAATATTTAAGAAAAAAGAAGTAGTTTTCAAGATGATTTAGCTAATGAAGGACTACTTAATCGTTTAAGGAAAGGCAGAAGAAGGAGGCTTCAAAGGAAAAAGATTTAAAGGGAAAAGGTATAAAATTTCAAATAAAGGTTTCAAAGGAAAGGCAGAAGAAGGCGGCTTCAAAGGAAAAAGATTTAAAGGGAAAAGGTATAAAATTACAAATAAAGGTTTTAAAAAGAAAAATTAAATTTTTCTGTAGAAGGTGGAAAGAATATGTTAACAAGTAATTCATAAAGATGGGGCCCACCAGCGGCCGAGCGGTAAAGTCGCTGAACACTGGTAGTTCGGTCCGCGGTTCGAATCCCGCGAACGGGCTGGCTGCATGGGCGTTTTCGTGGTTTTCCCCATGTGTAACGTGTATACGAGCCAGTTTCCCTTAGAAAGTCCTCCACGAAAGGCATCCCTCCCCTTAGGCAGATAGCCCTCGTGTGCTTTGCCATAATTAAATACACACATTTAATTAAATACACATAAAGATGGATTTCTTATTCACTATATGAAGTAAAAAGATAAAGGATATATAGGAAGAAAATATATGTATAATGGAGGAAAGAAATTAAGATAGAAGAAAGGAAGATTTAACGAAGATTATATGAAAGGAATATTAAAGGAAAGAGAAGAACGAAGAAAAGAAAAAGAACGAAAGAGAACTTCTTGAAGAAGAACGAAGGAATAAGTTTCAAACGTTTTTTACTAAGGACAAATTTCGACATTTTGTAAAGAATTACTTACAAAGATACACTTCATGAAGGACTCTAAAGTACTACTTTTTTAAGATTTTTATTTTTATTTATTTTTTCATATGGCACTATATGGCACACTATATAGCAATGTAAAAATCTTTTATTTATTAATAAATACTAAATAAGGCGGACGTGGGCAAAACCGATTAACCGTAATGGTAGGGGGATGGTGCTCACGTCCTCCGTTACTACTACTACTATTAATTATTTAATTTGAATTAGATATGTATAGGTACGTATATACGTACCTATACATACGTTTACAAATATTAATTTGTAAAAGTTTCGTTTCATTTAGTTTGGATTTCATAAAGATGGAAAAAATTCAAATTAATGAGGTGGATGAATTTGCTTTTGTTGGACAAGCAAATCGATATCAGATTCAATAGACGAGATTGCAATTCTTAATGCATTTTCAAGATGTTTGTCGGTGATCTTCGTCCTATTTTTGTTTTTTGTATGCTTCATTATTGAAAATAATTGTTCACAAATATAGGTTCTGCCAAAAACCTGAAGACATTAAATAAAGCATGATTGTGAAAATTAGGATATTTATCGCGGGGTAGGTAATCTTTATAAAACTCCAGTAAAGAAACATTTTCAAATTTTTCTTTCAGTTGAATTTCACTTTGCAGTTAATACATCATGACATACTAAGATGTTTTTATTTAAATTTTTATTTTAAAATAAATGCCAAAGAATCGATTATATTTGAATCAAAATCAAACATTTATTTTTTAATAAAATGTATAAACTTAAATACTTTCATAATTTGCGTTTGGGCCGCATTTTAAAGCCTTTTGGGCTGCACTTTAGACACCCATGGTATAAACATTTAATTGAGACTTTTTAGTATGTTCTTCAAACGAAAATATGCACGAGAAATTATTTAAACACTAAATTTAAAATCACAAATTAGAATTTTGAATTTACCATATTTCATCGACAAAAATTGTGCGCACAAAATTTGAACTTGATAGCTTAATTAGGAAGTATGTTAAAATCGATGACAATTTTACGACCATAGCAACAAGCATCATGAGTGAGCTAAATAAAAGCTTACAGCACACCAAAAATAATATGAATAGAAATGAGAACCTAAGGAGAAAAGGAATAAGGAGACTCATATTTCATATTCCGTGTTTAATTATTAAATAATCTGGTTCTTTGGAGCACTGAAAGATAAAATCCTTTAAAACGTTTTTCTTTACCTCCGAACTTTTCGGAGCAGACTTACAATTAAGTCGAAGTCATATTTCAAGTCAATTGTAGTACAGCTCGTCGGATCATCTGTATCACATCTAAACTGCAGAATCATTGGACTGGAACGATTGCTTAAATGGCTGTAATAAAAAAGCAACACTTTTGTTTTATTATTAAAATCTTTTATTAAAATATTTTTAGGAAATTACAGTAGCTGAACCAAATCGAATTACACTAATTAAAATCATTACACATTTTTCTTTTTTTATAAGACGTATTTTTAACTGAGCCGCGCAAGTGGCTGTTACGTATAATTTTGAAGTTTTATGTGTAACTCTAGGATCCTCTCCTCGAAAGATGAATTACGTAGAGTAGCTTGTTAAACCATTTGAAGGGATTATTTTAATTTTCTAACAGTTATTTTCAATTTTGAAACCCTTTACTTTAAATTACCACCTACAACTCCCTACCAGAATGTGATTTTAGTCTCGTGTTTTGTGTAAATGAAGTAGAACCAGCATTTAATGGGTAGTTCAGTCACTTCCGTAGAAGAACTCAGAAGTTCTCAGTAGAGCGTGTTCTGCCTTCGGGCCACGTCGTTGCTTTAAGTATTACGTACGGCCGTACTCTTACGTGCCTGTTAGTATTCGCCGGTGAGGTTTAATTACGGGCCATCTAGGTTAGTTATTTTCGTACAACTTAGGCTAAAGGGTTTAGCTAGTTAGAATTAGTTTAGTTCCTTATTTTTTATCGTAGGTTAAAGCCCAAGTGGAGGCTTTCCTTTAAGCCCCAGAGGGTCTGTCTTTAGAATTTCTTTGAGGGAATTTTAATCACTATTTGGACTTATATATATTTTACAGTTGCAAGAAGACCAGCGAATAATCGCTATACACTTCACTAAAGTTCTAGTAGCCAAGAAGACGTAAATTAACTATAACTTTATACATTAAACTAAATACTCCACAAATTAAGGAAAACTGAAATTTTAAAAATAATTTTTATATATTTTAAAAAAATCTAATGGCTTTTAATTTGTGTTAAGTATAATATATATCCCGAATTTATTTTGCATACAAAACGTTTATCCATACAGCAATCAATCGTAGAGCCAAGTAGAAAACAAAAATTGCGATTTCTTAATGATTTATGCATTTTAACAAAATTCAGTGACCCTTAAATTGTTTTGATGTAACAATAAGTCACAAATCTATTTTGCATACAAAACAAACTCTTAAAGATAGTAATAAATGTGTACTAATAAATATCTAAGTTTTATTTTAATAAACATATTATTTTTATGTTCATTCAGTCCTATATTTCTATCTTTTCTAGCAGCCTCACAAGAACCATAAATTAAGGAGGATTCAGCTGGCTATCGATATTTTAAATTGCGAGAGAGAATTTGACAACTCATCAGAAGAATTGTTTCTCACATGAACGCCATTTCTGTTAGCTGGCTGATTTCAGTATAAACTTTCTGCCATTTGAAAGTATTTATGCTTAGAGACTGTTCATAATAGGAAATATGTTGTTAGGCATTTGATTTTACATATGTAAGCTCTATTGTATTTCGTGACTCCGCAAGAGTGGCGATTGAGTTTGTTAGAATTTTCTCTGTAACTACATGTTCGTAGTGAATAAATTTTTAGTTTTTTTACTCTTGTTTGTATTGTAGACTTCAAGTTGAAATGCGAGGAAAATAATTCATCGTAACACAGAAATGTTAAATAATAGCTTGTTAAGAATGAATGAGATTTACCTTTACAACTATGTCGTTGAAATCTTCTTAAATTAATTGAAAATAAACAGCCTGTAATTAAATTCCATAGCTACAGGCATTTTTAAAAAGTAGAAGATTGCATGTTTTTTCCATTGACTCCATTGTTTGAAATAATAAATTAAATGAAACATCTCACTGAACCTACTCATTTCTACATTTTTGAAAATTTCAGCTATTAATAACAATTTTCTCTTTTGCAATAAAGTAGAAGAATACATACGCGTTGAAATTCTATTCTTTTTCAATGAAAATATCAATAGCATTTCGAGTTAAGTTAATTTGCTTAGTAAAATTTGCTTCATTTTAAATGGCAACAATGACTGGCAACCGTTAGATGCTTAATTCTCCCACAACAAAATATCATCCGATTAGGAAAAATGACGTAAACAACAATGACCCTAATGATGTTTTCGGAATAAAAACTTGCGGTGGGTTGCTTTATTTTTCAATCAACTTAGAGCTTTAATTCGAAAGCAAGAAAATATCGAAAAAGAATGTGTTTACGTCATTTCTGAGAAAACAGTTCGAATTCTTTCCTTGGAACTGTGCCAAAACCAAAGTTGCCGCCCATCTCTCAACTCTTCGATACAATCTTTAGACTCTTCTCAAGAAATAAGCATTTTTGGCATTCAAAATTAAAATCTTGACTATCGGGATAAATTTAAATATTCCTTTTGTGTTTTTCGCTGTCTTCGATTCTAGATTAAAGAGGAAAATTGACTAACGGAACGCGAAACAATTTTTATAAGCTTAAATTACTTGGGCTTCAAAATGGTGGGCAAGGGAACATATTAAAATGTGAAAGGAAATAACTGTGTTAAAACCTTTTCATCTACGATGCTTAATAATTAATAAGAAGTCTTACACATAGAGAAACAGTTATTAATTATTCTATTATAGTAATTTGTTTTTATTTTGTGACTGCAGTTCCAAGTAACTTGAGGAATTCTTTATGAAAACTTTTAGTTTTACAGTTTCTAAATCGTGTTGACGCAATGTGCGGCGCATTTCATGCTTACAGTTTAATACTTTAGTGAAAATGATTTGATATACGCAGAACTTTCGTAATTAGAACTATTTTCTAAAATCATTCAGTCAAATTTTCTTAAAGCATTATTTAAAATGCTCAGCTTAATATCATCAGATTCTCAGCAACGCGGGCAAATAAATTTCTGCCTGTTCGTAAATATTGCAGATATTCTACTTTCAGCTGTTTTAAGAATGCCTCTTCTATACTTCGGGATTTTAATTCTTGAGCAATAAATATTTATACAATAAATAAACTACATTAAAACGGATAACTTCCATTCCTGTTAAAATTTATCGTACTATTCTTGGAATATGCACAAGTAAGCATACCGAGAAAATAAAGCGTCTTATATTTAATATTTTAATTTTTAATAATTCTTATTTGATTTTATTTTAAGAAATTTTTAATTATAAAAGATTTATAAGATGAGGGTGTCTTTTTACAAAGACTTCAGAATAAAATGCATAGATTTTAAGCTAAATCACAACTTTCCCCAACTTAATTTTGATATCCTGTATTTTCAGCAGGATTTCATTAGCCTGTAAATAAATTGCTTTTGACTGCATGCTTTAAAAATAATGAAAGCCTGTAAAAAAATAAAGATGTTTACGTGTTTGAGAAAAACAAGCATGCACTTCATCCCTTAAAGCTGAAGAAGCTTTCTTTATTTATAGCTCGCTGCAAACGTTGTAATTCCAAGCTGACAGCAGTTGTTTTGCACCAAGCGTTCAAAAGCTATAGCAAATATTAAATATTTTAATCAATAGAATAGAATAAAGCAAAGTATGTTTTAATGAGTTAACTACTATTTGTAACTGCAATTCTTGAACATTTCCAGATATTGAAACTTCGCTATCAAAGAAAAGAATAAGGAGATTGTATTAAGTATACAACAGAAATGAAGTTTAATAGAAATCTGGTATTACAGTATGGTAAACTGCAGAAATTCTTAAAACCGTTTTGTGCCAGATATTTATTTTGTTAGTTTGTAAACATCTTTGTTTATAAATTAACAGATGCATAATAACGTTTTGAAGGAAAGGGTTTCAGAGGTCAAATTCGAAATAGATAAAAATGGATTGCACTAGAGCTCATATAGGTAGGTTAACAGATATGACGTGAACTTAATTACAGTCATCAAACTAAATATATTTTAATTAAATTTATTAGATTTAGTTTTAGTTTCCGATAAATATCAGTTTGAAATTCTAAAGGAATTACAGACTAATATTATTCTGAAATGTATAAAATGTTTTTATTTTCAATATTATTCTGAAAATAATAACAATATTCTTTGCTAAGCAAAGTTGCTTTAAGCTTTTTACAAAATATACTTAATTTCTACATAACAATCGCTGTTTTTTCAAATGGATGAACTTTTACAACTTAATACTTTAATCGAGAAAAACGAATACCCACTCAGTCATTAAGCTGTCTCATCACCGAGAATATTTCCCAAGATGCACCACAAGCAGTGATCGATTTTACATCCGCGAGAATTAGGAAGTTTCGTCCCAATTTTGATGGAGAAACTCCGGGATACGTATCTGTGGGTCTTCTACTCTTCCTCCCTTACCATAAGCCTCTCCAGAGGACTTTTAGCTAGGAGTATTTTAAGTGCTCTCACGTCGTACATGCATAAACGTCCATGCCTGGTTCGACATTCGAACTTAAGCCCAACGATATAGCAGCCAGGAACGCTAACCACTTTACCGATCAGGGCGGCATGTTCGCATAATACAGGGTGCCCATAATTAAACTTGAAATTTTCAAGCAGTCTGTAGAAAAAACTATGAAGTAGAATTGCATGAAAATTGGTTAATGGCAGAAGGAAATGATGGGAATTTTATCGAGGGAAAAAAAACAATGAGTTTCAAAAACCACCACTAGATGGCTTTGTGAAATTTAAACTATTGGCATATGCAAATGTCATAACCATAGTAATCCTGTGCGCGCACAGCTACCCTACAAAGATGCGAGAGGAGAACCGCATACACGTTTCCAAGTCAAGGAAGATGACGTTGACTCTCCAGAAACGTACTTTACTGGTGAAATTGTTTTACCAAAACGGAGACTCTTCTACCGAAGCTTTGAAGAAATTTCGGTCTTTGAAGCGGTTACGAAAAGGTCCACTCACTAGTCAAGGACTAACAAACAGGATTAGGAAATTTGAAGGAATGGGAGCATTGGGGATTCAGCCAGGAAGGGAACGAAAGTGTATTGCTGCACAGGTAGTGAATAATGTAGCGACGCAAGTGGAGGAAGACAGATCGTAAACCATCGGTAGCACTAGTGTTTGGCGTATTGCAGCATCTGTTGACCAACCTCGTTCCATGGTTCATAAGATTCTTCAGAAGGTCTTACGCTGCTATCACTATAAACTGTCGCTAGTGCAGCAGCTCTTACCAGATGATCTGGATAGTCAATAAACTTTTATGTTGCGATTCCTTGTGCGAGTTGAGCTCCAAGATGAATGGCCATGTAACATTTTGTGGACCGACAAGGCGCACTTTCATATAGAAGGTGATGTTAACATGCATAGTTGCCATATTTGGGCTGCTACAAATCCACATCAATTCCTACAAATCCCATTACACTCTTCGCATTCGGTTTGGTGCGGCTTTACTGCAACATTGTGGGTCCTTTTTTATCTGAAAAGCACAGCGCCGCAGGGCGTTTGACGTGCACCGTTATCGGTCAACGATACTCTTCATTATTAGAGCAATCCGTTATTCTGGCTCTTCAGGCAAGGTAATGTGATACAACCACAGTGTTTATGTATAATGGTGCTCCTCCACACATCGCCCGTTGTGCGAAAAAAGTGTTACGCCGCCATGTCGGTGCCGACAGAATCACCAGCCGACAATTTCTTACAGCTTGGCCACCTATATCCGCCGACTTCAATCCTTGCAACTTTTGGCTGTGGGGATACCTCAAGGCCATGGTCTACTGTGATCCCATCACATTTGTATCCGACCTGAAAGAAAGCATGTGCGTAATATTCCCCAGTTCATGCTGCTTTCAACAGTCGAACATATGATTTTACGCTTCCAAATGGTAGCAGACACTGATGAATATCATATCGAGCGTGCTTTGTAAACATTTGTAGATTATTTATATATTCTCAATAAAGCTATGATACGCCCCCTAGGAGTGGCTTTTGAAACTCAAGGTTTTTTTCTCTCGATAAAATTCCCATCATTTCATTCTGCCATTACCTAATTTTCATGCAATTCTGCTGTATAGTTTTTGCTACAGACTGCTCGAAAATTTCAAATTAAGTTTAATTATGGACACCCTGTATATTTATACCCCATTTCCAGTCAAAAGAAAAGGTGAGGTTGGATTAGACTATTTGAATATGGCAAATCACACGAGGTCTGTTTGCTTAAAGGGAGAGATGCCTTTCGTGAAGAAATTTTAAGGGAATGTGGCTCTCATCAAGTTGTACATGAAAGCCTACGAAAACCAACCATGTAGTTAGTTCATTCGCCTGTAATCGAACTGGGGCCGAACTCCCAGCATATATAAACGGTCTTAAGCACTTGGCTACTGCTGGTTCCTTCAAATGAAAATCAAAATATTTTGAATATTTAAAAATATTATTGAACAATATTTTGACAACAATATTGTTTAAAATATTATTCAACGCTGAAAATATTGTTTAACTTTTATCAATAACCTGATAAAAGAAATAACAGAAATTAGTACATCATATGCAGCATGGAATGTAAAAGTCTAAAACTGTTCAAATAAAATCACTGGTTCATAAATTACATATAATTTATTAAATGTTAAGAAAACTTTTCATGTGTATAATATTAAACTGATCTTTAATTGCAAGAAATAAAGAACAAAGAATAATGCTGTAAATGAAAATACAATTTCATGAAAAGAAAGCATTTTGTACTTTCAGAGTCATTCACTCAGTAAGAAATATATTCATATATTCATGCTTGTCACAAACATTTCGAAATTATGTCATGCTTTCTGTAAATATTTTGCTGATTTATGGCTAAGATTTCATGATCTTGTTATTAGATCCAATAACATCGATGAAATCAAATTCTACAAGACGCCGCTTGAAGTAAACTAACACCTACAATTATCCTTCAAGCCGTAAGCCCTTAAATATTCGGCTAATCTCTTAGATGGCTTTTACGACTAACATTAGAGCTGCAAGAATTATCTCCTGGCCGCTAATTCTCTGCTTAGTGTACGAGGATATTATACATCATTATTAGCTCTGTATTATAGCATCTGTTATACGTCAGTTACCCAAAACATTGTATGTTAAATTTCTTGCACATGAAATCAGTTTTCTAGGCAATTATTTGGACAATTATGTCCAGTTTCTTCACTTCATACAGCAGTTTAGTCCAAGCATTTTCTAAACCCTCTAGCTATCATTTGTGCCAGTACTAATAAAATTACTTGGATATGAAACTACATATAATGTGTTTAAAAAGTTATTGAATTTAGCTTGACTACAACTGGTTATAATAGTATCATAAACTCACCTTCCTGATATTTGACATAAAATAAATTATAGAAATTTATACTCTTTGGTAGCATAAATTAAGTCCAAACTCTGTGCAGACGTAGAGCGAATTATCGCTGTTTCTGAACGACAAAGCCTTAAGAACGTTATAAAATAATCTGCTTATTAAACCAGAGCTTTGAGCATAAATGATAATTCTCGTGCTCGCATAAGCAACTTTAACTCTTGGCGATATGACTTAATTTCAAGCAGAAATTCAAATTAAATCTATATGACTAGCGGTCGAAGACTACACAAATGATTTAACGCGCTGTTGGCTCAGACTTCTCGCTGGTATAATAATTTATGAGTTGGCAAATATAATGCAAAGAATTTAATCTGTCAGAGCTCGCGAAATCTAGTAACGTGGCTTCAGGAGGCAGAAACACGTTGTGACTTACAGTTCAAAAACCTCACTTAAACACTTTGAAACTAAATTTGCATTCTAGTAGGGAAACGAAAGGGAGAATTGATAGTAAAGATCTAAATCATAACAATTGATTAGATTAACATAATGTAACGTTACAAGATTATAACTAACAGAAAGCAATCGACATAGCTTAACCTGATAGGTTAAGCTAGCTTAGATCAAACTAGCTTAGAAACCTGATAGGTTAAGCTAGTTTGATCTAGGTTAAGCAACCGACATAGATTAACCTATATCCAAAACACGAACTGAAATATTCACTAGTATACTCGATACACTTTGTACGTCTACAAATACTTGAATTCTTAAATTTCGGATAGGTGCGCTTTATTTTATTTTTCACGCTAAGGGAAACGTCTGACATTTTAATAACTAATATTGACTAATTTAAACTAAACACTTTTTCAAAAATAATCTTAAATCTCTTGATTTATTCTCGTAGTGACGAGGTATCTGTAAATTAAAATAACCCCTCAGTAATATCGCTCTCATTCAAAGACTACGCACTCTTGTAACCCCAAAGCACAGTCTTCTGTACACTATTTTCTTTATTCTAGGATTACATAATAAGGTATTTCTTTTGCAGAATTTGGCCTCACCAGTATCCGAGGGGTAAAACAGCTAAGCTTAGGTTGTTCCATCCGGGCTCACGTCTCAGCGGGAAAGACAAGCTGTAGGGAGTGTTCATGATTTTTCTCATGAAAACTTCCTTACGTTATAATTACATGGTTTTCTTCCCCTAAGTTATATCATGGTTTTTTTCGAGTGTATTGTGAATATGAGCCATTTTTCCTTTAGATATCTTCCACGGTAAGTTTCCTACCCTTAGACAGACAGCCTTCATTACGTGAGGCCTTTCTACCTAAGGAGCTTGCTGCTAAGCAGGAATAAACAACGAAGAAAAATACAAGCAGGAGGAAAGTTACCTACTGCCAACTTTTATCAAAGATTATTTGGATTGTATGCCATAATTAAAATAACTCTTAGTGGAACCTGGAAGTAGTATTCGATTTACAGTTTGTATTTCTTTATAGCAGGGCTTCTTAAACTTTTTTCAGTCGCGATCACTTTTTATCATTGAGATTTTTTTTCACAACCCATGACCCCATAACATTTACGAAAATTTTGTGGGACATCATAAAGCATTGCGTAAATCCGACACACGCGTGAGTGAAACTGTCAATTTTTTTACTTATACTGTAAAATATAATATTGCACTTTTAGGTCATTAACTTTAATTTCTAATATTAAGACATAGAACAATGTGAAAATTCTAAATAAGTTACAGACGAAATGACAGCGACACGTGCAAAGCAAGTAAAATGTATGTTTATATTATGAAAAGAATTCATCGAAACGTTTTCATTTTTTAGTCTTATCTTTATCTATTTTCAAATACATTGTGTAAAAATATTTGGCAATTGTAAAATTATTATTATAAGTTAAAGAAATCAAAACCGCTAAAATTTTTGGCGACACCCTGCTGCAGGTCCCGCCACCCCCACTTTAAGAAACTCTGCTTTATAGTAGTTATTTTCGTGTTTTTTTTTTTTTTTTTTTTTTTTTTTTTTTTTCAAAAACTACTGTTTTAGACTCGGTCAATTCTAAATTTGCTAAACTGGCTTCTCCTACGTCTGCCATTATTTTTCTTCCTCGGGGGACGGCATATATTGAAACTAGGAAAGACAACATTATTTTAATGTTAAATAAAATATTATAAACATTATTGTTTTGTCGCAAATGAAAAACTGTTTTGAGAAAAGATTAGCACCTTTTCATTTAATCTGAAGCACTTTGCATTAACACATAATCACATAATTAACACATATAATAATTAACACATATTAACACATAATCCATTTTCGCTAAATATGTGAATAAGGAAATATGTTTTTGAAACTTTCTTGTAGTTTTATGTAATTACCAGATGCTAAAAAACTACAAAACTGATCACTAAGTCTAACTCAATTTGCTCGAAACACGTTTCTATCGATTGCATTTTCACCTGCATAAAATGGGATGATTTGCCTGGTAGATAAAATTACTGAACTTGCGCAGTCATAGCATGTGCTTATCAGATTTGTTTTTAATGTTTCTTATATATAATTTCAAATTGTTTTTTATATATTGCATTCAATTTATCTCCTTCTGCGAGAAGTAAAAAACAAAAAATAATGGTGTAATTAAAAATATAATTTTACAAAAAAAAAAAAAAAAAAAGATTAAGCACACAATAGGTTACAAAAATAGCTTGTCTTTACCAGTCTTCATTATAGTAACCTTCAGAGTTTATCACAACCAAAAGATAGCAGTTTTAGAAATGCATATAATAATATGTTAACAAATAAGTTTTTAACGTACATTTAACTGAAATTAATCGTTTAATTAATATTCAAAATAAGCTGTTAGATTAATGAGCTTTCTGATATATTTTTAAAGGAAATCAGATGCATATTCCTACTCTAGAGGTTTTCAAAAAGTAAATTTCTGTTGCTTACATAAAGTAGCTAGTGCTTGTTATTGGCAAATATAAAAATTAATTATTTAATTAAATTTTAGGAATTTATTAAATCCTAACTTCCTGATTAGGAAACAATAATTTTCTAGATTCGAGGAATGTTTTAATCTAATTTTAGAATTTATTCAATTTTAATTTCATGATCTGACAGAAGTTTTCTAGTTTCAGAAGGTAATTTTATTGCACAAGAATAATTTATTTAATCCTAATTTCAGGATTTGGGAGCAATAATTTTTATAGTTTCAAGAATTTATTTTTTTAATACCAGGAATTTAATTAATACTAATTTTGGGATTTGGTAGCTGCAATTTTTTTATTTTAGGAAATTATTTAAACTAATATTAGAATATTATAGTATACTAATATTAGATTAAATAATTCCTTTATAAGGTATTTCTCCCGCCATCTTGGAGAGCCTTCGTGGTGTAGTGGTCTGCACACTCAGCGCGTAATTGAGAGGTCCGCTGTTCGATTACCGGTGAAGGCGTTGCATATTTTTCATCTTGCCTACTTCCAAAAAATACCTAATGTCTCTACACCTTAAAATTAGAAATTTGGGAGTAATAATTTTCTTATTTGACAAAAATAATTAAATATTGTTCAAGATAAATATTTGACAGCAGTTAAATGCTTAAATTCAATAATATGAGTAAAGGATTACTTGATAGATATGTAGATTGGTCTTTCACCGTTTAACTCTCTAATAATCTGTTGATTTTTAAAAGTGTGTATAGACTCATAAGAATTTTATAAATGTTAGTTTCTTATTTTTCTTGTAATTTATTTATTACATTTGATAGCATTAATACTCTTCAAAATAATATCAATCAATGTAAAATATTGTTGCATATTTTTTCCGTGTAATAAATTATACTTCCATTTAAATAGTTCATGACAGTCGCTTGACTTTGATGAAGAACTGCTTTGACAAAATTCGTAACTGCTTTGGTAAACTAATCCTTGACAGATGCTAAACATGTATATAGTTATGAAACAAGGAATAAATATGTCCAGTTTCCTTTAGACGGTATTGATGCAAAATCAGTAGTTTTTAGCATTTTTTCTTAATAAATAGCGTTCTTAAAACATCAGGTAAGAAATTGATTATGTCCCCTTTCTGACGTTCCCCAGTACACATTTTTTTAAATATCGTACCATTTCAGCCTTCTTGATGGCTTAGGTAATAATGATTTCCATTCCAGTCTTTTCATATAAGGTTCTTGCAAGAATGTGCGCATTGTATAACTTCCATTTCAGCAATATCTAAGACACAAAAATAGTCATTCTCCTTAAATGTGATACTGCTTTCATTGAACAGCAAACTTCCCAAACAATTTGATTTTCTGAATATCCCTCTCGAGTTCCATGACTATAGTTTTGTTTACAACGATAGGTTTATCCATTATACACATTGATAGCTTACCTCTTACAGTTTTCAAAATTCAGTTTCAGTTTCAACTATTTTCAAGAAAAAAGCATTCTTTTCCTTGATATATATACTTATACGGTTCTAAATGAAATAATAACACGGGCTTCATTTAGTCCAACCTCTTTCCTTGAACTTCTGGGCATCACCTTGCACTGCACATCGCAATTACCTTGCATCTCACTAATCATAATGACAAAAAGGAAAAGACTCAAATTATATGATTTTTATTGTCACCTCTTAAACATCGTGAATCGGGAAAGTCCCTAAATCGGGAATCGACATCAACGAAATACTTTTGTTTTTAAGATTTGTATGCCTTTTCTGTTTTGTAGGATTATTTATAGCCCATCAACGAATTTCTAAGCATAAAGATTTAGGTTGTAAGGATCCTAAGTTTTACTAACGTTTATTTTATTTTAAAACTGTACTATTCTAAGGTATTTCTCCCACTTTCCTAGCGTCCTTCGTTGTGTAGTGGTTCTGCACGCTGGGTTGGTATTCCAGAGGTCCGTGGTTCGATTCCCGGCGAAGGCGATTGCTTATTTTTCATCTCTCTGGCTTCCAAAAAACTCCTAATGACTCTACAAGTGGCGCCCGAACTAAAAGGATTGTGGATGATGATTCTCCACACCCAGGATTTGGCGACTAGATACCCTAAAACCCTAGTCGCCCTTTAAAAAGGGGAGTACTTAAATTCTGGCTTTTTGCCAAGAGAGAGAAGGAATTTTAGGAAGCAAGCCGCTTGCCACTGTAGTTTTACGAGTTTTCACTCGGTTGCTGGCTGCCTTTAAGGCCAGAGGTTTAGCCGTCTTGATAATTGCAAACGTATCGTAGTTTCAGCAGCTCGGCGTACTACATACGTACCTTTTTTAAATAAAGGCCAGTCTTAGTGCTAGGCATTTGTATACTAATTCAAAGTTAGCTTTAAGTTAGAGTTTTAGTTAGTAGTTTTTATATTCTTACGTTCAGATCACAAGTGGTTGGTCTCCGTATTCCGAAGTTCGGAAGTGCCTGTAAAAGATTGAAAATAAAGGGTTTCATATACCTTTCCTGCTTGTGTTGTCTACTTCACACCTTCTTGAACATAGCTTGAGTAAGCTTCCTGTTCCTATTCATTATTATTCATGTTTCCAAAGCAAATCAAGAGAAACACAAGTCCTGACAAGGTAAACATTACGAAATAAAATTGTCCAAATAATATGTATCTTCAGTCCTATTTCAAAATACGACTAGTCATGTGTAATGAACTCTCTCATTATGACCACCACCCATACAGGATAACGTTTGAAATTTAATATTTTTGAAATCATAAATAAATATTAATAATGAATATCAGCCCTCCAAGTGGACCACCTTTTAGGCGGTCCACTACAGCCTAAAATAATCTGGAACAATGGGTGGTCCTCTTAGAGAGGTTTCATTGTATTCTGTTTCAGTATTTCATTTTAGATGAAAATTTACCCTAGAACTCCAAGTAACTAAAATAAACGGATTTGAATGCACCGATAATAAGATTGTCATTTTTCCTGTAAGCTCGAAGACCTACATTTTTCTAGAAAATTTAATAATGATATTTTTAGCAAAGAAATTTAAAGCACGTGAATAAATTAACAAACTCAGTGTACTTAATGTAGAAAGAACAAGCAATCCGGATAAATGAAATTTTATATATATCAAGTCTGGATAATTTGTTTTGTATTTTATTGTAAAAAATTTGCTTACTTGAGTCTATATTTTAAATCTAGTTTTGTGCATGTTTTTGTAAATATTTAAACCTTAACGATGCAGTTCCTGAAAGATGTTGTGTTTCTATAATCATATCTACATGAAAAAAAGAAGAAAAGAAATACATTCAAATTAACTTTTTTAAATGCTATGTTATTGTGTTTTGAATAATTCTTTATTAGGTTTTCCATACCTGAGAATTTGTGTATTGAAAATTATTTTTGACTGAAAACACATAAAGAAACAAAGTGAAATATGCATTAAAAATAATTTTCAATTAAAATGGAAATATATCGAAAATTAGGAAAAATGCAAATGTTAGAAGGCTCAGTAATTGACTTTAGAATATGGGCAAAATATTAGACATTTCGTTTTCACTTTAACACAAGGTAATGGCCATTCTTTTAGCTATGCATAAAGAACTGCAATTCGAAAAATATTACTATGCTTGTGTTAAAAATTAACAAATAACTTTAATAAACCATTTTCAAAGGTTTAAATTTGCAACTGTAAAAGGAGTTTCCGAGTCATAGTCAGAGATATGCCAAATAGCAAACTTTACAGACTAACTTTTCTTAACTTGTATAAATAAGTTAGAAATTGATATTCATTTTAAATTATCTCCAAAAGGAAATATATCTCTTTCCTCTTAGTGTAAAAGGTTCTATAGAAATATGAAGTTTTCATTTATCAAATATTTATTTAATATGAGACCTGTTCATAAATTTAAAAACGTACACAGAGAGGATATTGATTATAGGATAGCAATTGGAACAACTGCCAATAATATGCAAACCAAGCATAATGCGAGAATTACTGCCATATTCCATCGCTGTTCGATGATACAGTAGCCGACGCATGTTTCGTGCTTTAAGTCCGATAGTTAATGTAAATTTCATCAAGTTTCAGCAACTACCTTAAAATACAGCAAGAAGTCCAAGAAGGCCAAAAATATAATGATCGTATTTAAGTATGTGTATGATGAAAGTTTGATGTTAAAATTTATTAATATAATTCTTACATAGGAGAACACAGAATGCTAGCATGAGGTGCAAAGATATTCTAAGAATGCTGAATTTAAAAGATATTTCTGTTGAACAACTAACTATAAATTTATGAGTCTGAAGGCTATCATGGAATTTCAAAAAGGTTTTAAAGGTTATTTGGTGTTCTTGAAATTATCCATCATTATCTTGGTTCTTACACATTTAAAGGACTTTTTAAAGCTATAAAAATATCGAATTATCAAAGCTAGGTATCTTTAATTGCCTGAGACATATATTGCCAGGAAAAAAACTTGATTGGTTGAAAAAAAAATAGTTAAAAATGGTCATAAGAAAGGTTTAATCTATAAAGGAAGGAAATTTGCATCATATTGGTAAATTATTTTGAGTACAAATGCACTAAATTCAACATAAAATGCATTTCTCTCAAAACTGATTTTTACGCATAATGTCATCACTCCATAAATGGTAGCTGAATATATAGTATTCCATATTTATGAAATTCTCCGTGCTTTGTTTTTATAGTGTTTTGAAATGCGTGTACTAAATGAAATTCGGTGGTCTGTATATTATATCACAGCGGCCTCCTTTCCTATTTATAAAACAGTAAATAAGCCCCATAATATTATCATTATTTCTCGATCTGTAAAATTTTGTTTATTGCAATAGCTTTTAAATAACGGTAAGCACTTTTCTCAAACAGGTCTCAATATTTTTCATGTAGAATTTTTTAACCTTTTGAAAACTCTCCCTTTTCTTCTAGACTTACTTAACATTTTATAGAATAATAATGATTTATTTCAAATATTACTAGTTTACTTTAAAGCTTAGGGAAAATGAAGCTAAAAATATGATTAAAGTGTTTGTGTAACATGTTTTTCTATGAAACGTGCTCCGAACGTATGAGGACACATTAATTAAATTTCCCCACGCTCTCGCACAATCCCGATTCTTAGAGTGTTTGCAGTTCGGGAAAGATATTTAATTTGTCTATGTAATTTGCCAGTGAATGGTTAACATACTAAGTGCTTTAAAAGTTTTTTAAGTAAAAAAAAAAAGCATTTCTTAATAATTTAAATTTTTATTCTGCTTTCTCTAAATTTAGATTTTAATTCACCCAACTGACATAAATTAAAATGCATTTATATTATTATGTTATGATATATCCAAGTGAAAACATTCTCGAACTTTTGAAGCTTTGTTGTAATTAATAACAAGATCTGATGTGGACACACCCCATGATTTCCTTGTACGGCCTATTAAATTATACATACTTTTTCTGCATTTCATTTAAACATGTTTACTCAAATTTCATTAGAGATATGTTTCTCATTTAATTAATCCAGTTCTCACTTCATGACAAGGCAAAAATACCTAAAAACTAAAAACAACTTCATTAAAAAATTGAAAAATATAGAAAGCATAAAAAATAAAAGAGCATTGCTTACAAAATATGTAATAAAAGAAGCACTGCTGTTACAAAAAATAAAACACCTTTGTCTTTCACACAATCATTCCCATATCCAGTGTTCTGTTCGTTGCCATTCTGAAAAGCAAAAAGAAATTTATTTATCCCTGAAATTTAAACAATCTCTTACTGTTTTAATTTATGGTATATCCAACTGACAACTTTGCAAACATTTTCAAATTTCTCATGACTTATAAAAGATGCTCCTAATTCAAATTGTTATCTAATTAGTACAGAAGTGCGTTCTTTTCAAACTTTTATTAGTCCAAAGGGGCTTTTATCCTGAGGGACTATTGTTTTCCTTTTGCGATTTTGCGTCGAATCACTCTGAATGTCCGTTTCACTTTCAAAACGTTTGCTACCAACTATTATCGCTCTGTATTACATTTGAAGAAATTAAATAATGAAGAAGCTGCATAAATGTATCTATTATAATATTTTGTTATTTAACAAATATTATATATTTATTATTGAAGTGGCAACGCCATATTTGTATGATGTAACCGTTGCTCAGCAATGTTAAAAATTATTTAAAATGAGAATTCTAAACGTTTTACCAGCTAGTAGATGCATGAAAATTTTTTAACTAAAAGACTGTATTCAAATTTTCTATCTCCATAAGCTAAAATAAAATTTATGTTTTACTAAGAAGTTTATCTGTTATTTTGTCAATTACTGCAAAATACGTTACAACATGGTTCTCGCGCTGTGATAAAACAACGGTACATAGAGTCATCAGACTTTGAAAGACGTAATCCTACTGCAAATATGGGCATCTGGAAGCCCAAATTTGGAATTTGTTTTATTATCGATTTCCTATTTTGCAAAACTTCAGCGAATTTTTGATTAACAAACTGAAGGATTTCAAAGCGAGCAATGGAAATGTTGTACAGAAAAAACATTTTTATCTCCAGTGCGTGGGGCTGTGTATCGGAAATTTTCAAGATAAGCTCAAAATTATTTTGTGATAGTGCGCTTCAGCTGAATTTTATGGTTTAAGTGTGAAGAACATGATATTTTATAAATAAAGGTAACACACACAATGTTAAAATAACGCCCCCTTTCAACGTAATTTAAAATCTGAAACCTTTCAGATTTTCTTTTTAAATTTTCAACTATTTAACTATTTTATTTTATTTTTTTTATTTTTAATGACAGACTCTATTTGAAATGTGAAGTTACAACGTAAGTTGTCCCTTCTTTCTGCGTGCCTTCGTTGTGTAACGGTAGCATACTCGGCGCGTATTCAAGAAGTCCAGTTCCGACTTTCGGTAAGGACACTGCTCATTTTTCATGTTTCCTGCTTCAAAAATAATCTAATGACTTTACAAACTCTAACTGAAGTTTTCATATTATAATTCTTTTAACTTAAAGAAGAATAAAACAATATTATCTGTACTCAGAACCGGATTGATATATTACGATTTAAGTTATTACATTTCAAAACCGAATTGATATATTATTTTCTAAGATGAATTTTGTATACCGCAACTGATACTTAAAATATGCGAATTTGAATCGGATGGTTTCATTTATACTCGCATCTTAACGCTCGCAATTTTCATACACTTTGGAAATTCCCAACAATTTAAAAAATTCCAATGCGGCCAGTACATAACCTCCAGCTAATTCCGTGTTAAAACATGGAACTGGCAAAATAACAACGAACTTTAAGTAAACTTTCATTTCCGGGCAAATTGTTTGTAAATAAAATCTAGTTTTTTTGATAAACTCCATGGCTCACTTTAGAATTCTCGATAGAGTATTTGGTGTTGCCGTATATTTCTCATGTCTTTTCTCAGCTTATGATATCAGTGTTCAGTTTTTGTAAAGACAACCAATTTTTTATTTGTCCTTCTAGCTTTATTTATTAAACATCACTTACTTGGTCTAAAGTTCAACAATAAAATCTTTAAAATCAGCACACCTCTAAATATCCAAAAAGAGTTGCCATGCATTTTTTTTTTACATTTAGTGTATTATTTACATTTGCTACATTTAAAAATAATACATAGTAATACATGGCATATACATATACATTTAAAAATAATACATAGTAATACATATTTAAAAATAATAAAAATAATACATGGCAGCCTATTTTTATTTGAAAAATGATTCGACATTAAAATGAAATGAACACAAAACTGATAATTGAGGGAAATACGTTTAGTCGTTTCATAACGAGAGCTCAATGAGCTTATGGTTGTTGCATTTAGCATCATCCTAAGAATACATTTAATGCTTATAAATGTAACATGTTATTCTCAATCGCACAAGTTTGAGAAGGTCGCGATTATGTCATGATATATTTATAAGGTGTTAAGTCTTTTATTCTTGGAAATTGTGACTAACTTTTGGTTGACATTCAGTAGCTTATCACTATGTCTGAAATACAACAGAAACTTGAGATGGGTGAAACCGGCTCTTTATTTAAAACCTAAATAATATGAATAGAAGGCAAGCCTGATGATTCCAAGTCTGTCAGCATTTATGGCGAGAAACTCAAAGTACAAATTCAAATGTAAAGCTCAATTTAAATAACTGATAGCCAAAGGCTATACAGAGCAATTTAACGCGAAGTTATCTCGGACTTCACCAGCGTGAATTTAATTATCGTCAAGTTTAATGCAAGACCGAAGACAGTCACTCTTTTCTTCAGAATAGCAAACCTAGTAACGAAGCCTTCACAAGGCAGAATACGCTCTAACTTAACAGTCTCAAACAGACGTGACTCATTTCTATACTGGCGGGAAAATAGAAAGAAAGAATTTGCAGTAAAGATCCAAAATATAAAATAACTCGTTATTCAATTAAAGAAACTTTGCACACTTTTTATGAACAACTTCAGAACTTCAAGTAAAGTATCCAGTTTATCAGTTTTAGCCCAAATGTAATATGTTGTTCCCACTAAAATTGAAAAGCTTTAGATTATATTTTATCACGGTTTTTCATTAAAATTTCTTATGGGTTTCAAGTAAACTACCACTTCCGCTTTTCCAATAAAGACAGTTAGGAACTTCTTGTAAAATACAACTTCTGGTTGTCCAGTCTTACACAAAATCTAGTCAACTTTCTATATGAATACATTTTTTACATTGTTTCTCATGTGGAATAACAGTGGAAACGCACGAAAGCCAAGTGCTGACCGAACACATCATTTACTATATTTTAGTTTGGAAGCTTCTATGGAGATTTACTAGGCTTTTCTCGGAGCTAGGAAGCCTAAAAAATGAACTCTGCTCTTGACAGCTGAAAGTGTAGCACTTAAACTGCGACAGTACGCACGGGAGACTACGATTATGCCTTACAAATTTAGTAAATGAAATAAATAATTAAAATTATTGAATTTTGTTTCGTTTCTCGACATAGTTCGACCCAAAAAATGCGTTTCCATAACAGTCTAGATCTGAGGCATTTTCCGGAATTTAAAAAAAAGCACATGTAGGGAGGGGGAGTTAGTTGGCTGGTTTATTTGATTACGACAAAACATTCAAGAGCTATCTGCCGAAGGGAAGTGATGCCTTCTGAGAGGACTTTCTAAGGGAAGCCGGCTCGTATATACGTTACACATGAAGAAAACTGCGGAAACGCCCATGTAACCAGCCCGTTCACCAAACTATGAGTGTTCAGTGAATTTACCCTTCGTCCGCTGGCGGGCCCTGTGGAGAGGGAGGTTTATTTCGAGAGTTAAGACAATTAAACGCAAGACATGAAACGATAAATGCTCTTCAAAAACAAATAGCATGAGACGCTCGGGTCTCCACGAAGTGATAGACATCTACATATGTTAATAGCAATCATATGTATTCTTGAATGAAAGCTTCTATTGGGCATCTATAAATCTAATCATTTCAAAAGTTGTGATTTTAAAATTTTAATCTTTTTTATGTTTCAATTAAATTTTTATGAGTTTTAGGTCACAAATGAAACATTTATTGTATTTTTATATTGGAATTCGAAAGATTCGAAAGATAAAAAGTGCGAAGATTCGAGTGTTCGAATATCGAATCTTTTCTATAATTCGTAGCATTTCAGGATTCGATATCTTATCCCTGTTCTTTACTACGAAGCGCCATCAACATGCATGTAGTCTAATGGCAAACCAGAGTATACAGCTGGAATCTTGAACAAACTGAGACAAATTTCAAACTGAAAGTTCTAATATAGTGCGATTGTGTGTTATTCTCTTATAGTTCGGAGAATTGGCAATAACTCTTTCATTACTTCCATTATTATTAAAATTATTTTTTAATACGAAAATATTCATAAATTGAATTTCTCTTTTTCTTTCAACCATTTTTAGCGATATTTGAATAAGGTAGTTTAAGGCGTAATTATAATTATAACTTTAGAGAAATAAATAACACTGTACTATTAGAGAATCAAGCCAAAGAGGAAGAACATAAATTTTAGAAGTCAAATATATTTGCGAAAGCTTTGGACACATCAGAAAAAAAGAAGTTAAATACCGTTTTAAGTAATTTTAAAAGTGAAATTATTTAATTTGTAATATTTAATTATCAATTTAAATAAGAAAAAAATGTGCAGATATATTCATGTAAGTGAACATTTTACTAAACTTCTAATTTTAAGCACATTCTTTCCCATTTCAAAACTCAGCTGCCAGAAGAGCTTAATTTGTAAATTTAGAAGTGTCAGAGCCTTATGGAAGGCCATCAAGAAAGGTAAACAAAATTAAATAAATATAATAACAATTAATAAATGATAAAAGTAAAATAAAATGTAAAGAAATTAATAAATTTAACTAAGGTAATGATGAGCAGTTAAACAATAATTTAAAATCTTCGAGTTCACCTTATTCGAGGCTGTAGCTGAAACTGCGATTTTATTAAGACTGAAAATTTGCAAAGCCTGGCTGGAGTGGACTGTAGACCTGAATTTAAACCTTGCAGTGTACATTAAACTCGGGTTCTCAGTAAGATTAAAACATTTTTTTCCCAGAAATTGAAAGAAAACATATTCTGGATTTAATAAGAAGACTCGGTAATTTGACCTAAGTTTCTGTTTTAAAGGAATACGAATGCCTTAAAATATTTTTATTAATATCTGGTATCATGAGGTACTGTTTTCACTGCGTGGAAAATAAATCTTTTTGCCAAACAAAACATGTGTAACTGCTAATCGACGAAGACTCAAATCCTTCATTTACCTTGCACCCTACAAAAGTGTGTCTGCCATCATTGTAAGTAAGAAAATCATTTAAAAAGTAATTTTTCGGTACATCTTGTTAGACTTTGCAGAGAGCATTAACAAATTTCTCAGTAGTTACCAAACTGTGCTGTAGCGCCTTCGGTAGCTTAGAGAAGAGTCATGAAATAACCCAATACTTTATAAGGTATTTCTCCCGCCTTCTTAGCATGCTTTCGTGGTGCAGTGTTCAGCATGCTTGACACGTATTCCAGAGGTCCGTGGTTCGACTCCCAGAGAGGGCACTGCTCACTTTTCGTCTCCAGCTTCGAAATAACCTAATGCCTCTACAATGTTTTTACAAATTAACTTTGTCCTCAGAATCCAATCATCTATGTATTGGTGCAGAGATAAAGAAAATGATTAATAGGCACTGTAAAAACTATTATTTTAAAAAGCAATTATCAGCTTACTATCTGTGTCAAAGATTAAGTACCCATTAGCTGGTTAACAGAGGTGGCTTTGTTCGGCTTGAAAACTATTTTCAAGGAAATAATGTTTCAAGTTCATATGAATTCAAAGCTCTTTAGAACTAAAGTAAGCTCCATCTGAATTTATTTCTCTAGAAGAAAATGCAGAACTATTGTTTGTGAATCTAGAGATAATACATTGAATACAAAATTTGATAACAGAGAAGTTATTGCAAAACTATGTGGATATTATTGTTACTAAACTATGAATAGTCGACGTGTGAAGTAATATTTGTGAAACACGTTTTCGGCGGTCACTGGGATAAAAAAAAAAGGTGTTATGGGAAAGGTCAGTGGAGAACAAGAAGTAAGTCCAAATTACTATTGTCCAAATTAAATTCCAAACTTTCGTAAAATGCGTAATGAAAAAAGCTCCCCATTTAATTGTAATTCATTAATTCATTGACATAATAGTTTTGAAAATGTTCTTTTAGAAGTAAATTTTACATAAATTCTCTGTGAATCTGCAAGAGTGCTTAATTCATTGTTTTAATTTCACCAATCTAACCGCATCCAAAACCTACTGTAAGTGTTAAGCAGATTGGTGTTCTCACTTTGGGCTTCGTAGAAACAATCTTATCCACCAGAAACTGGCAAAATATTTTTAAAAAGGGACAAATCTTGAAAATTTTGTGCTCCAAGGACAGAAAAAAAAAGAAAGAAAGAAGTTACAAAATTTTTAGGAAGTGATATTTTTACATATTATATACATTTTGCCTAAAACGAAATAAAACAAGTAAAATATTTTCATTATTAATTAATGTATTACATAACAAGTTCCGTTTTGCACTGATGAGATAAATGTATTTTTTTTGCCCTATGATAATACATCATCATGCTGGAGTTCGAAATTATAGTACTTTTTATCATTAACATTGTTTGCAAATGGGCATCTGTTATTAATGACTTGTATTGCGACTTTACTTACTTCATTTTCGTAAATGTCCTTTCACATCGGCAAATACTCTCAAATACGGATGTAAATCCCCGTGCATATAATTTTAATTGACCGCATTTATATTCCGAAAAATATTTATAGATTTATATTGGATGATTTCATTAAAGATCATATTTAGCATATCAGTATTGACAGAAAATAAGATTAATTCTATTAAGAATATTTTTCCATTCTTAATAGAAACAGCAAAAAATAGAATGCGAATATCCAATAACAGCAACGTTACACGCGATCATTATTCACAACTTCTCAACTCGATTAACGGCAGTTGCTTTAGAAGGCGTAATTTAATGATTTACGAACATTTTTTCACATAAAAAACAATGTTAAACTAGATTAAAAAAATGGTAGACATACTTGGTCCGCCACTTTAGCCCGTTTGCGTAGTTTACCCATCGCTGTGATACATCAGAAGGCGCACAGAACTTAAATTTGTTTAGAATCACTAGTGTAGTATATGACTCCTGTAGGCCTGATGGCTGAACTTATTTCCGCTATCTGGCTGGGGGCTTCGCCCCTTTAAAATATCTTTAGTCTAATTTATAAAAGAAACTTCTAAAGCCAAATATAAATATTCTATAATTATAAAATTTCTAAATCTATTTCTTTTGTGCACTGTCATACGCATTAAATATAAAATATATTTACAACGGTAAATTTATAGCTGCGTCTTGTCCACATATATATTTTGACTTTATTTAAATGATAATGAGTTTGTAATGTATTGATGCTTTTCCGTTCATAAAGCCTTTGCTTTTGAAAAATAGAGAAACAAACTCTCAAGCTATTAAAATTAAAATGCTTTTCGTATTGCGTTTTAATTTTTCTAGAGATAGCAATTTATTTTCAGACTTATAACCGCATATTTACTCGAGTTTCTTTGACATTCGATGCTTGCTAGATCCCCTCACCCAAGAGAATTTTCTTTAATCTTGAAAACAATTATTTTTTTCGATGATTTCTTCTGACGCAAAAAAAGGATACAATTTATAAACAATATGATTGTTAATCTCTCTTTAATTAAGGAGACGTTTGTAATCTCGATTGATTGTAGAACTCTAGGGGCATTTGTTGTTTTTCACTCAGGGATGAAAACTGCCTTCAAACTGAGGCTTTGCAAACAAGTTTTTAAATTCTTCCAACTATATTTTTTTCTGATTTCTTATGCCTAACAAAAAATCCTTAATTAATGTTGACTAATTTTAGAACTTTTTTTTTACTATTCGTATTCTTTTAGAAAGCTTTGTTTTATTTTAGAAGCTTTTTTTGGGGGAAGCTTGTATTTATCACACCAAGAGTGTGACAATGGTTTTTTAATTTAAATTCTTAACTTCAAAAATGTTAAATAGAAAAGATATGAAAAAATTTAGATTTTTAGCCTTTTTTATTTTTTTAATCCCCTCTTCCCTTGAGAGCAAATAACGTTTCTGGCGTTCATTTTCAAATATTTTCATTTATCATTTACATCCTTTCTAACAGATAATTACCTCACGTATCGCACAAAATGTGTCGCATCTTTTAAGTGTAATACATACGATTCTAATATTTTTTCTTTGAGAGATTTCGACTGCACATTTTTTATCTGTGTCGCAATTTTTACACAAACCGTACTTAGAGATTTCCTATGTCGTGCTGAGATGTCCAAAGCAAGCTCTCAACTCAGAATGGAAAAATATCTTATTGGAATTAGTAAATATTAAGCTACGTGCATGGGAAAACAATTAAAATTCCAGATCTAACATCCACTTGATCTGCTTCTGAATGCGAATATGCATTTCATGCAATAAAGCAGTTTATTACAGCCTAAATATTTACTTTGACTTTCGCACGCGACTATATGTCGAAGTAACACACACAAACGTTTCCATCGATAACCTAATAAGTATAGAGTTGAAAATTTATCATGGATACTTTTCTATTGAATAAACTATTTATTTCAAGAACAAATATATTTTTGATATTATGAACAAACGTGTTCAGAGGAGGTGAATGACTACTGAAAACAAAGGAGCACTAATTAGCATGTAACTAAATAAAAATTATATTATACATTTGTCAGCTTAAATTTTCATTTATAAAGCAATCAAATTCTTGGAATGTATTTGGTAAGACCCGCCTAACGCTAGAGGGCGCTGAGAGCGCCAATGAGTGTGTTCTGAGACTCGATGGAAGTTACTCGATGGATGATGTGCGATTTCTGAGATTGAGATATTATTATATTTAATCAAATCAATTTATATTTTATTGATTGGTGATTTTTGATTGATTTATTGATATGAGATGTGATATTATGTTTTGCTGAACCACCATACTTTCGACAAACTTGGATTACCACTGAATCTCAAAACCACCGATGCGCAGTATTCAATATCATTATTTTAAATCAACATTACCATTTAGTTAGACGGTGTTTCCATACCTTATATTCTGTACATATGTAGACTTTCTTTATTAGATTACGCATTTTTAAATGTATCGGTCAGCGTAGAAAGTATTTGTTGGCACTGATAGGCAACGGAGGGTAATTTTACATAACTTGCAAAAGCTACATTTTCTAAATGAATGGCTGCATATTTACACAGATAGCTCTAAGCTTGATAATGAGGATAAAGTTGGTGCTGCTATTTTTAAATCTCTTCACTCAACATTATTTACCTCTTGATTTTCAAAGCAAAGCCTTTGATGGTGAGTCGCTCTTATCAAAGGGCATAAGTTTTGTGTCTAAAATATAAACTTCCAGATCGCTCGAGTTCTGTTACGCTTGCAGATTCGTCTGCTGCCTCACAAAGCATAGCCAATCAAGATAAACCAACTTCATACTTAAAAACTCAAAAATGTCGATTATTATTCAAATATTTATCTGATTCCCAACAGAGAGTTATTCTACTATGGATACTATCTCATTCCGGCATATCTGAAAATGAGATAGCAGATTACCTTGCAAAAATTGGTACCAAAATAACATAAAATACTTCCAATAACACGTCTTATGAAACAGCTTGTAACATCAAAGATAACAAGGCTAAAAATTTATTTATTTGTAATATTCAGCGTCATATTAAAAATACCAGAAATTGCCCTCGAGACGATAATAGACTTTTCAAGTAGCAGTTGCGCATTTGAATAAGACTGGAAATTTCGATATTTCTGAGAATCCTGTCAGTAATTTTTGCTTCAAGAATGATGATTATCTCTTTCTTTATCTTGCTTTAACATATAATTCCCTGTTTAAACGCTATTGGAAAACTCGAGATCACTCGAGAGTTTCTTTTTACTATTTTAAACTTTTGCTGACTAAATTTTGGTTCCGTTATTGAATTCTACTTGTATGTTTATGCGCTGTATTTTATTTGTATCGTATTTAAGTTTAGGATAAGTAGTAAGTTTAGGATAAGTTTAGGTAAGTTTAGGATAAGTACTTAAGGATAGTTTTCCAAAGACTTTTGGTGCATTAAAGAAAAATTAAATAAAAAAAATTAGCGCTTTAGCTATTTATAAGCTCAGAAGAGTTCAGGATAATTCAAATTTCAGCATTTTGGTATGATATTTATGCAAGATTACTTCGCATTGTATTTTTTCAGTAATTCTTACGAAAAGTGGAAAAAAATTATTTAATTATAGATGAAATCTAAAAGTTAGAGTTAAAAAACGTAATAGAAAAAAAACTTAAATGTGTTTATTTATTTGATATTTGCGAAATCTTAGAAAAATCTCCTCAAATTTCCGAAAAGAAAGAATTCCCACCGAAATAAAATTAGTGCCCTAATACTGGAAACCGAACAGAAAAAAAAGTGCAAATCCTTACGAAAAATAATAGTAAACCTATTGTTAATACGAAATGTTAGTAAACTTATTATTATTTATTTAATTTATTTTCATTTTTATTAACTATTTATTACTATTTTTATGCTATAATATTTTATTATTACCGCTGTTAATTAATTTATTATTATTATTTTATTTATTTATATTTTTATTATATATTATTTATTTATTAATTTTTAATTTTAATAATAATAATATTTACCTCTTGATTTTCAAGAGGTAAATATGAATATACGCAAGGGCGAATGAAAATTTCCCAACAATTTTATCAAATTTTGATTCTTACTAAAAAATATTTGTTACTGTTATTAACTAATTATTATCATTAATAATAATTATTTATTATTGTTGTTGCTATCGTGGTAGCTATACAAAATAAAATTTCATGATGCGTGAATCATTTTAATATATTCACTATTGTTGCAAAGCGGTATCTTAACTTTAAATTAATAAACCTAAGAATACATCACTGCGAGTGGACTGTAAAATTTAACCTTTATTCGGCGGTTTGAACTTTCGAACACAACACAGCACAAAGTAAAACGACAGAGTTACAATTAGCGGTTTTTAAGAATGCAAGAACAAAATGCGAACTACGCATACAATCTGCGCATTGCGAAATAATATCTAACAGACAGGCAGAGAGCTCTGGTGGCCGAAACATTACGCCCGGCGTTGAAACATCGTTTCAAAATAAATAGCTTTTACAAAATGAAATTATCATAACAATATTAAATTATGCAAAAATGTATCATCAAAATATTCACAAGAAAACATAATATGAAATTATGCAATGAAACTAAATTGTTCTCAAAACAGATGCACAGAAGCCTTGATACAATTCAGGAACTTATATAGCTAAAGCAAAGTACAAAGTTATAATGCTTTAGGAAAAAAACTTAATCGTTGATAGGCGAAACACTAAGTTTGTGAATTGGCCTTTTCAAAACTCCGTTAGCGGTTTTGATCTTCACGATACGCACAATATTATCTGAGCTAGGAAAATCTTCCTGGTTTTCCTCTTCGAGACACAAAGCGCATTAAAGCGGCAATAAATGATTCTGATGTAAGATTACCTACTAATTCAATATGTATAGCTCTTGTAGTAAAACACACGAATACACAAATGTAGCATTTCATTGGTTTTACTCCTCGACCTTGCCTGGGCTTCACTTGAAATGGCCCGGCGTAGTCAATTCCAACTTTGGAGAAAACCTTTGACGGAACGACTCTAGACGATGGTAAATCAGACATTATCTGGGTAGATGTTTTAGCTCGTACACGATGACATTTCACGCATTTCCAAATCTGTTGTCTTACAACTGACCTAGCGTGGATTATCCAATATTCTCTTCTAATTACTGATAGCAATAGCAGGGGGCCTGCATGAAGATGGAATATATGAAAATGATTCACTATAATCTGTGTTATGTGATATTTCTTGGGCAACAAAATAGGATATTTTCTGTCCTGCGCTATGTTGGATTGTCTTAATCTTCCTCCAACGCGTATAAGTCCATTCTTATCGATAAAGGGGTTCAAAGAAAGGATCTTACTACTTACTTTGAATTTAACGGTTGATTCTTTTTCAGAAAATTATATTCATTAAAAAACTCATCTATTTGAACTACTCTAACAATTGCATTTCTAGCGTATTGCAATTCTTCGGTTTTAAGGTAACCCTTAAGTCTTGTTGCGGTAGATTTAGCTGAATTATTCGCAAACCGAAAACACCATGTGATGATTCTTTTAAGTTTCAAAAATGATGAAACTTCATTAAGGACTGGAATTTGCGAAGCGACTGTTCCAATTGAACAAGAAATATTTTTCCGTTGTTCCCTTAAAGACTCTTCTGAAAATGGTAAGTTGAAAGAGAATGGAATATTATTTGAATTAAGCCACTGAGGACCTGTCCACCACAAGTCATGAGTAGAAAGCTCTGAAGGCAAAAGACCTCTTGATGCGCAATCAGCTGGATTCTCCTTTCCTTTTATGTGATTCCAATGCGATGAAGGTAAGACTGATTGAATTTCTGAAACGCGGTTGGCTACAAATGTTTGCCAGCGTGTTGGTTCTGATTGTATCCAGGACAAAACTATCATTGAATCACTCCATGCGTAAATACTGTCAACATGAATTTGCAATGAATTCTGCACAGCTTGAACCAAATGCACTAATAGAACTGCAGAGCAGAGTTCTAAACGAGGAATAGAGATTACTTTCAGGGGAGCTACGCGAGTTTTTGATGTTAGTAGCTGCACCGAAATTGAAGAATGATTTGAAGACTTTAAATAAATTACTGCGGCGTAAGCTTTCTCTGATGCGTGACAGAAACAATGAAGTTCTACATTTGTAGATTTGGGCAATAATACTCTCCTAGGAATATGAATGCATTCAAGATTTGCGATATCTTCACAATAGATTTTCCATCTTTGATTGATTTCATCTGGCAAGGGATCATCCCACGAGATTTGTAATTTCCATATGTCTTGAAGCAAGATTTTTGCTGCAACTATAAAAGGTGCTAACCAACCAAGTGGATCAAAGATTTTCGAAATAGAAGATAAAATTATTCTTTTAGTAGAACACTCTCTGTTTTCGAGATTTCCAAAGTGACAAGTAAACTCGTCTTGCGTTGGATACCACTCCAAACCCAATAATTTTATTGATTTAGTATCAACTACTGCACATGAAGAATTTGAGTTCCGAGCACTCAAAGCAGTTTCCAAAATCGAGCGATCATTAGTACACCATTTATGCAATTGAAAGCCACCTTTTTGTAAAAGTTCACTCAGTTGTGAAATTAACTCTACTGCGTCTTCTACTGTGTCTGAACCAAATAGGACATCATCAATATAACAATTGTGTAATATTATTTCAGCTGCCTTTGGGAATTTAGTTCCTTCCTCAATTGTTAGTTGTTTGAGTACGCGAGTAGCCAGGTATGAAGCGGAAGTAGTGCCGTACGTAACTGTGCACAACCTGTAAGTTTTAATCGGCTTCGATGGATCATCTCTCCAAAATATTTTTTGGTAATCGCGATCTTCATCATGAATTTGAACTTGTCGATACATTTTCAATAAGTCACTAGTAATGGCTATGGGATAGCATCTAAACCTCAAAAGAATAGTAAATAAGTCGTCTTGTACCTTGGGACCATTCATTAGCGTGTCATTAAGCGATATCCCTGATGTAGTTTTGGCACTAGCATTGAAAACGACGCGTAGTTTTGTGGTAAGACTGGATTCTTTTAGCACGTGATGATGAGGTATATAATAATGAAAATTTACTTTATCTGGATTATCATCGGATAATTCTTCCATGTGTCCAAGTGATAAATATTCGGACATGAAGTCTTTATACTGTTGATATACTTCAAGAGTTTTTATTAATTTTTGTTCTAGACTAAGAAAGTTGCGAAAGGCTGATGGTCTGGAATTACCCAACTCATTTCTTTTAGGCTTGAATGGCAGTTTTACTGAGTAACGACCCTTTTCACTACGCACGTGATTTTCCACGAAATGATTTTCACACAATCTTTCCTCTTTAGTTCAAGGTTTCGATGTGGGAATTTGTTCCAAATCCCAAAATGATTTAACTAATTCCTCCGTGTTTACGTTTAGCGTATTGACTGAAACCTGCTTACGGTTTGGGAATTCAAAATGTGTAGTTCCAGCAATTATCCATCCTAACTTAGAACAACATGCAAATGGAAGATTTTTGCCCCTTTTAATTACCTCGCCATTTATTAAAGTAAGGAATACATTAACTCCAAGTAAAATATCAATTTCTCCCGATTCATGAAATGTAGGATCTGCTAAAGTTAAATCCTGGAAATTTTCATATAAATTCAAAGGTAATGTTACACTTGGAATGTTTCCTGTAATTTTGTCTATTATGTAAGCGGATGTTGAAATTCTGTAATTAGTATTAAAATGAGGTGTAAACAACAAGTCAACTTCTCCAGTAGTAGTTGTATTGAAAGTACCTAAGCATGACACTAATATCTTCGAATCCTTTATGCTCAATCCTAAATTGATAGCTGTTTTCCGACGAATGAATGATTTTTCACTACCTGAATCTAGTAAACATCTACAATTTATGAATTCATTTTTTGAGTTTTGAACCTTAATTAAAGCAGTACACAAAAGTACATGACTACGTTTACCATTAGCATGAGCACCAAAATGTTGATTTTCATAGTTGTTTGCACAAGCAGTTGGAGAACCCTCACTCAAGTTGTTTTCTGGTTTAATTTGCGATTTCGGAACAAACACTTGTGCTTCCGGTGAAGGGAATCTAGATGCATTTTTTGGTTTGAAATTATTTTCTAAATGCAAAATGCTATGATGATGCTTAAAACAATGCTTGCAGGTGTTTGCACTCTTACACATTTTAACTTTATGGACATTAGACAAGCAATTAAAACAAAGTTTATTAGTCTTAACAAACTCTATTCGTTTTTGCACTGGTAAATTTAAAAAATTAGAACACCTGTATAAAAAATGATCTTCTTTACAAAATAAGCAGGTAGAATTAGTAATCAGAGAAGTAACCCTATTATACACTGCTTTATCTGATTTATGCGTTTTACTAATTAAAGGTTTACTGTTCTGTAATGTTCTAGCGTAATTCTTCAAAAATTCTATCAAGTCATTCAACTTTGGTATTTCATCTTTTTTTAATTGACGCTCCCACCACAACTTTGTCGAAACGTCAAGTTTTTGCAACATAATATACAACAACAAAATATCACTAAAATTATCTATCCTTTGATCTAATATTTCCAATGAGCGAGTTATTTCGTTTACGTTATCTACTAAACTTAATATCGAGGATGCAGATTCCTTTTGTATTTGTGAAACGTTAAGAATTCTTTTAATAAAAGCAAATATCTGTTCTCTCTTATTAGAAAATCTCTCTTCTAGTAAATTCCAAGCAATACTGAAATTTTGATCAGCTATGGGAATTGACTGAATAATGCGATAAGCATCATTTTTCAAAGAACTCTTTAAATATTGTAATTTTTGAGCTCCAGAAAGATTTGGATTGTTGCGAACACTAGCGTTAAATAAATCTTTAAATGTTATCCATTCAGTTAAATTTCCGCTAAATGTGGGTAAAGATAATTTCGGTAACTTTAAACTTTCAGAGATTGATTCAGGTACGACAGGTTTGTCGCCATTTGCATTTACTACCTTGTAAATCTTTAACTTACGAATAATTTTTAAGTGAACCTCCTCAATTTTCTCTAAAATCGACTGTTCTTCGTCAACGAAAGTGTCTATTTTTTCATCATCACAATTTGTATAAATTTCTCTAAATAGAGATTTAACATCTTCCTTAAAGATTTTACATTTTTCTAAGATTAATTCAGCTTCAGAATTATCTAAGTTATCATAATCTATTCTCTCAATGAATTTAGTTAACTGTGTTTTCAAAATTTTCTTTCGTTTTTTTTCTATATCTGACATTTTGAAAATATTCTAAATTCTCGATTTTACTAATACTTTAAACACAACAATAGTAGCAATAAGGAAATCTCAAATGCAATTAAAATGCGTTAGCTATTTCACTCACCTCGAACATTGTATGCATTCCGTAAGTCTTGAGAATTCTAAACCGAAATTGCATTATCAACTCCATTACGGACACGTAGAATTCTTATTCACAAGCGCGGGTTTTTCTCGAAGCTCCGGCGTATGACGACCAAATAATGTAGCGAAGCGGTATCTTAACTTTAAATTAATAAACCTAAGAATACATCACTGCGAGTGGACTGTAAAATTTAAGAATGCAAGAACAAAATGCGAACTACGCATACAATCTGCGCATTGCGAAATAATATCTCACAGACAGGCAGAGAGCTCTGGTGGCTGAAACAACTATTTATTTAATAGTGTTTCTTGGGTTAAAATTCTTTAAATTTCTGAGTTTTTAAAATTAAAATATTTTATTTAATGGCAAAAGCTTTGTTTTCTCAGATATCAACACTAAATACGTATTATTCTTATTTAATAACATCCACATGACTTCATGCTAGTTTGTATTTCAGCAAATTTCAGTTCCATTATCCTGCTTCCAGAAATTACCTAATATCTCTACAGTGTGAGCAAAAAAAAAATTTAGATTTCAGTTTTCCTGAACTAACTCGTATTTGATTTACGTGTCAGCTTTTAGATATTTCAGGAATTTAGCTAAATTGGTTTGCAAGTGGTTTTTTTTTTTTTTTACTTTCTAAAGCACTTTTTTTAAATAATTAATATAAAATAAAGAAGCATGTTTGCTTATAAATTTATTTCATTTCTGTTTCTGTTGTTACTAATAAATATTTAAATATTTTATATCTATAATAATATTATCAAAGTATTTCAACACAAAAAAAAATTATAGACTGTAAAATAACTTTCAATACTTCTATAAATCAGTAAAGAATAATGTAATTTTTTAGTATATGCAGGGTAAAATTAAAAAAACTAAGCTATAGTAACATTAAACCGTTAGAAATCATTTTTTCTTAAAAAATAACTTCCTGTGTTTTGTATAATTTGTGATTACATTGAAATATTGTTCCGTTTTTGAATGATATTTTTTACCATTATTAAGCAAAAGTCTTTCCGGGTATAAACAGAAAACCGAATTTCAGGTTTTAATAAAATCCTATTAATTGATTAAATAAATTAAGTTGTAGTGATGCAGTATATCATAATACTAGTTCAATCACTAGACATCTATGAATACTTTTATATCTGGCACCGCGAGGTTTAAAAGATATATTCTAAGAAGAGTAGGCCACAAAGGGGACATCCGTGTCAAGTTGAGCACGTGAGACTGAAAGTATTCTAAGACAAAAATTAGAAGAGGAAAGAAGCATAATTTCATTAAGTTTTTCAAGGCTATAAGGAGTTATCGTATTTCCCTATTTGTGCGGTTTTGGATTAGCTCATCTAGCTAACTACACGAAGAAGATTACGAACTAGAATCCCCGAGAAGGCACCGTTCATTTTTTGCATTTCCCTCACCTAGAATCCTAAAAATGGCTTCTGAATTTAAATGAAGTTCATGGTAACTCATTACTGCCTGTATTTGAGGAATTGTATCTTATGCTTCTGTTCAGGCGTTTTTTAATTGGGGAAGAATGTAATGAGTTATCGTATTCCCCGTACGTCCTGCGATAATGTAGGTGGTTATCACGTTCAACTAGCCATTGAAAATCCGAATCCCAGCGACAGCACAGTTGGTTTTCCTTGTTCCCTAACCCTCAAACCCTGACAGTATCTAAAATGTAAGAAATACTATCACTAATTCAGAAGTCAAACAACAAAAATCAGCGTTACATTTTCAAATTTTCACAGAACTAGTTTCGATGGTTTTACAGAAACACCATCCTCAGCTGCAAAAGCGCAAAAAGGCTTTTGCTTTGAAAATTTGAAAATATAACGCTGATTTTTGTTGTTTGACTTCTGAATTAGTATTTGTTCGGCGTGTTATTGTGTCTTAATTACTATCACTATTTTAATCATTTTAATTCTTGATTTGTTATTTCGAAGTCGATTATTATTATTTTATTTACAAATAATATAACTTTCTAGATTTTTTTAAAGAAAAGCTCTCATCTCCTTATAATTTGAAAACCCCTAAGGATTCCAATATTTTTTTTTCTTTCTTCGAGAGCAGAACCATGTTTGAGCTTGAATTCTTCCGAACTCCGATACCGCATTCACCTCCCTCAAACGAGATTTTTTTTAAGTCTTTCAAACAGTTTTTTTCAAAGTTTTTTATTTAATGCTTCTATTGCAAGGACAGCTAAAGTTTGTAAATAATATGATTGTTAATCTCTTTTTAATTAATGGAAACCCTGTAGTTTGTAGTCGCAATGCTTGAAGAACTCTAGGAACATCTTTTTTTTTTTTTTTTAATCCTTTTATATTTTCCGATAAATTCTGACGTCTAATAAAAAAAACTTTTACCATAAGGAAGAACTTAAGAGATTTTTTCATTATCCATTTCCTTTTGTTCTGTAAAATTAATTTCAAAGTTTTTCCTTGGAAATGTGTAATTAAAAGTTGTTTAAAAAAATTGTAAAAAAAATGTAGCTTTTCATTCACTTACCCTTGAGAATGAATATAAAAGCTTAGCTGATCTTCATTTTCAAATATATTCGTGTATCTTTTACATCCTTTACTAAGAGGGACAGGCTTTCATGTCATACAAATTCGGAAATTCTCTAAGGTATAATTACATACTATTCCATTATTTTTTCACTGAAAAAAATTAATAAACTACTATATTTTAATTCACATTTTTTCTTCAGCGTTGCATTTTTTGCAAACTGCACAAACTGCATCTAGGGTTTCTCATCTCCAAGCTGAGAAGTCCATGGAGACATCTAAGCTCAGAATGAAAAAAAAAAACCTAAATTTTAGTTACGCAAATATTAAGTTGGGAGGACAAGAAATCCGAAGACCAACATCCACTTGATCCACCTCTGATTACGACTGTATATCCCTCTAACATGAACGTCTGCTTTAGCATCTATATTCAGTTGCAAACGCATGTCAGAGGAATTCACATAAACTCTTATAATAATGACCTGTAAGGGATAATATTATAAATAGGTAGCATATGCACGCCTTTAATAAATTCTATATTTCAAAAGCAAGAACGTTTTTGTGTTACTTTAAAGTATTTGTACATCTTTAAAACTCCAGTTTCGATCTAAATAACGATTCTGTACTTTTTATATAATACTAAAGCTGTTTTAGAGCCTTATAGGCTTTTTGGTGTGAAGAAGCAGTTACGCCCTCACCGAATTTGAATCACGGAACTTCTGACTGCTGGTTGGATGGGCCCCTAATTATGCTACAAAATAATGTAATAAAAGCGAAATTTCTGTATGCAATGCCTTTTTGCCGAAACTTTATTACCCAGAAGGGCTATTAATTTCGTTCTGGCATTTTGCGTTGAAAACTTTAAATGTCCGTTTCACTTTTCAAATTGTTGCCACCAAATATTATCGCCCTATGTTATATTTAAGGAAATTAAATAATGAAGAATCTGCATAAATGTATGAGTGCTTCTCGCAGTGTGATAAAACAACAGTACCTAGAGCCATCACATTTTGAATAACGTAATTATCCACTGAATATGAGCATCTGGAAGCCCTAATTTGGAATTTGGAATTTGTTTTATTATTGACTTCATATTTTGTAACACTTTAACGAATTTTTGATTAACAAACTCAACGATTTTAAAGCGACCAGTGAAACACTGTACGAAAAAAAAAACATTTTCATCTCCAGCGCGCGAGACTGTGTATCGAAAATTCTAAAGATATTCTTCTTTTAAATTATTTTGCAATATTGCTATTTAATTAAATTTTAAAGTTTAAGTGTGAAGAACATGATATTTAATAAATAAATGTAACACACAAAACGTTAAAAAAGCGCCTCTTTGGGCGTAATATAAAATCTGAAAGCCTTTCAGATTTTATGTTTCCCTTAATTTTTTTTTATAGTACTAAAGCCATTTTACAGCCTACTAGGCTTTTCGGTATATGAAAAATCAGTTACGCCCTCAGTGGGTTTTGAATCACGAAACTTCTGTTTTCTAGCCGGATGGGCTACTGATTAAACTACAAAGGAATGCAATGAGGAAAAGGCAAAATTTCTTTATGCAGTAAATTTTTTTCCCTTTCCGAATTTTGACGAAACTTATTTTTTATCTTATATTGAGTTGCAACTGTTTTGACATTCTATTCGTCAGTTGGAATTAATCTTCTGCATGCTGGAAGTTTAATGAAATATTACGATTATTTCTTTAAATTTAGCTCTTTATTAAGCTCTATCTAATTCTGTAACTAATTTAAAAATATAATTAGAATTCTTAATTTTGAAAACATTTAAAAATAGTAATGCAACTTCAGCTTTTTTTTCATTAATATAATTAAATGTGTTTTTTTTTTTTTTTTTTTTTTTTTTTTTTTTTTTTTTTTTAAATCCAGTGACGGGCACTTGTCAGCAGTGGCCACTCCTAGGGTTCCTAAACCTAAGGCCAGAAATTGAACCCATTTTATTACGTAGGTATCTGAAATGTAGCCACCATTGTCTGCTATGACAGGACGGCCAGTTACAGCCATGCCTTAACCGGGAGTCGAACCCGGCTCCTTGGGAACCCCAGTCGGCTCCCCTAATTAATCTACCATTTGGGCGACATATGATTAAATGTTTTAGTCAGTAATATACTAGTCTTATGTTTGCATCCTGCTTATGCGTTAGTACGCCTTATAATAGTAGTTTCAAAAATGAAATTTTAAAAATAATAGCAGAAAGAGTCAGTTTATAAAAATCGTTTTGCTAAAAATTTTGTATGTATGGATTTGGCATTACGCACCTCCTATTTTTCGGTATTATTATTTCATCGTATACAAATGAGTAGGAATTAAATTTTTGACTTAGAGATTTTTAACAGTTATTTTTCCTGTAGTTACTACCTCGGTTCCTACGCCATTCAATTATAGTTATGTTAATGCAATTACATGACAAAAATACAAAACTAAAATACTTATTTCCCTTGAAACTTGTAAATGATGAATATATGATGTTATTATGCAGTTTAATGGCGGATTCCAGTGTTACTTTTAAGAAATGTCAGAAACTGTTCATTAGAAAAGTTGGAAATTAATCCTGGGAATTTTTACTTCAGAGTCGTACTAATCTCTAGCTGATAAATTGAATCTGCGATTATAAACATCTTCTACACCACTTATCTACAATGGCGTATCTAGGGTGGGGCAAGGGGGGACATCTATCCCGGGCACAGTATCCAGACGGCGCCAAATTGATGCTACGAAATTTTTTAATGAAATGTTTTCCATTCTTGACGCACAGAAAGGGGCGCAAATTCTTCAGTTGTCCCCGGGCGCTGGAATCCTAGCTACGCCACTGCTTATGTAAATATGCCCCCAGAAAGTTTTAAAATCGTCTCCAAAAGAAAAGTAACATTGTTTTATACAGGAAACAAATGAATTTGCTAAACTAGAGCATTTTAATATTTCGGTAAAATATATTAATAGTGCCTCCTAAACAAAATAGTGGTTAGCGACTGTGACTGCCGTACCGAAAGACCCGGGCTGGAATCCTAGGAAAAGGCATGTGTGTTTGTAAATGTATAGTGTCTCTGCGGCATAGGGGACTCTAGTCTTCTCAAGAGCTTGGTGACAGAGGAAGAATGGGGGGAGACTCACGTATCCATTCCCCCCGGGGGTACTGTCCTTCAAAATTGGTGCAGAAAAACAGTTGTACTTGTTGTAGTGTCACTTGTATGGTGCCTAACGCTCTTGCCAGCGACAGGCACAATCTTGCCTCCTTGCCACGATGAATTTCGTGGGTTTGCTCTAGTGTCAGACAAGAGATATAAGTCATAACAAAAACAACAATATTAATGGTAAAACTTGAATTTTAAATTATTGTTCGTTATCTTCAAAACGAGTATTTTTGCAGTATGAAGTATCATAACTAAAAATTGAAATGAAATTACATTGAAACTGGTCGTTTGAATTGAAATTTTTCAGATAATTATTTTATATTTAATTAATTTTTAATTTGATTTGTACCAACATTTTATTGGTGTAAATAATAAAATGCAAATTTATTTGAATTTTTCTATTATTTCTTCAGTTTGGAATCAAACTGTTTTATATTGCAAATTAGTGCAAATTTCCGACTACAATTTATGGGGTCAATAAATACACATATTAGCTTTTGCTTGATGCATACTTCATTTAATAAATAATTTATAGTTTTAAAAAGTGCTAGTATAATTTTTTTAACTTTTTATTCATTTTTAGATGAGATTTTGAAAACTCAAGTAGATGTTACGAAATTTAATATTTTACAGTTATTTGAACCTTTAAAAATCTAGTTTTTGTTGTTTAGAACAATCATCTAAAAGGATCAAAACTCTAAGCTCTCTGTGCCACAGTTATTGATTCAATGAAATTAATCTTAAAACTGTCCCAAATACTATTAATGCTATAATGGAAACAATTCTTCAAAAGATCACCAGAAAAAACTTTTTTAAATTATAATTTCTTTAATATAGCATAGTTTCGGATAGTTAAAAAATGTTATAGTTTCGGTTTCCGTAACTTCCTTTTAAAACTAGGCTTACCATATTTTTGGGGTCCATGCTTTTGAAATTACTTAAATGTCTTAACCATTTATTCTAACATCAAACTTTATTTATTCCTTTGTATTTTTCATTAGACATAACGTTTTTCAGAAATGATTTGCTTGTTTTAGTTACATCATACAATTCACAAGAAGAAAGTTTTGAATGAATTTTAACATTTATCAAATGTTTAATAGTAGATATTCCTTTCTGCAGACCGATGTGCCCCATAATTGAGAAACCTCTCTCTACTGGAGCAGATGTCCCAGGCAAAGACAATGCAAACTCAACCATTTTAAAAATATTGCAACATGAAATATCAGTTTTTTAAAATCTTAAAAATTGCTTTCCTCTTCTCTTTAGGCCCACCAGCGGCCGAGCGGTAAAGAAGCTGAACGCTGGTAGTTCGGTCCGAGGTTCGAATCCCGCGAACGGGCTAGCTGCATGGACGTTTTCGTGGTTTTTCCATGTGTAACGTGTATACGAGCCAGTTTCCCTTAGAAAGTCCTCCACGAAGGCATTCCTCCCCTTAGGCAGATAGCCCTCGAGGCTTTGTCATAATCACACACACACCCTCTTCTCTTTAATAATATCTGATATTGTTTTAGAACCTGAGACACAATCTTCCCTTTAGTTTTGAAATACCTGTTCAAAAATGTAAGTTCATTAAATAGGTCATCAATATTTACAGAATCTTTAACTACCTTTAAATCAGACCAGGCAATTTCAGTTTGTAAATTTATCCACTGAAACTTACTAACTTTATCAAAACTGGTTCTCCACAATTCTAAGTATCGGATACTAGAATTATAAAAAATTTTCTACGCTTTAAAGAATTTTTTTTTTCTTAACATCATTATTTTCTTTTAGAGTGCATAGCTATTCTTTGGCAGAACATGGTACATATTTGGCGGTTTTCTTTCCTTAAGTTGACAAATTCATCCAAAATATATCTAAAAGGCTTCTATTTCTGTGATAAGATTATCTTCCCATTTCATAACTACATTATTACAGAAATATAGAGTATCATATAAATATTTCAAAAACAATTCACTTTCAAGATTTTCAAAAAAAAAATCAAATAATATTTTTAGGCATTTTTCACAGGATAATATGATTTTAGGCTATAAAAAATGAAAAGATTCCTTTCGATTCCAAGTAACAAACCAAATAGTCTTGCGCTGCTATGAAATAATACTTCTTTGTAATCTGTTTCCGTCAATTGACAGAACTATTTAAGTTTATTTACTCTTACTACATATATTTCAAAATAGTTATAAATTTTTTGACAATAAGTTCCATGTCCAGGGGTAGAGAATCACTTGCTGTTTATACTGACTTGTGTGTACAACGTGGGCTGAACAACCAATTCCTAAAATAAGTCTATCTAAATCACTTCTAACTTTTTTAACTCATTTTCATTCCCCTTTCTCTTCACACCACTAAAATCACTGTTGGTTTTATAAGCAATATAACACACCAACTTTCTTCAAGTTTGTATCTTTCCACAAACCTCAAAAGATACTGAATCAAAATATGAGCAGTTTCACCTAACACTTCATCGAAATTTAAGTTTAACTTGAATCACTCCTTTAGACTGAAACATCTTATAAAAATCGGAGCAAGTTTTACTTCAATTCTATTTGAGTTATCCATCGTTACTGTTACATAATTAATGTTTTTCAAAGTACGCAACTCATTATCAGATATAAATGGCGAAATAATATTAACAATAACTTCTCGAGTTTAGTTCTAGCAGATGAAAATTTTGAGTCATACAACTTTTTAACCAATTTATATGTACAGTCTGATGATAGGAAACTGAGTTGAAAATGTAGCTTCTTTAGCAGCACACTTTAGATCACTGTTACTGTTATTTCCAGCTTTGGCTTTAAAAAGTTATCTTATATTTGCTGAAGCAGTACCATTGATAGCATTCCTATATTTAGCCTTTTTGAGGGGTCTTCATTATCCCCCTTTCCTTTATATGTAACAGAAAATTCTCCACTGCATAGTGTGCACTAAATACGTTCATTGTTACTTTTATTACCCAGTTTCAAAAATTTGTATTACTGTTGCAGGTAAACATTCAAAACTCATTTTCATTTGCCCATTATTAAACGATGAGACAAAAATAAATAAATAAATAAATAAAAATCTGAAAGCTTTCAGATTTTTCATTACGCCCAAAGGGGCATATTTTTTAACGTTTAGTGGGTTACCTTTATTTATTAAATATGACGTTCTTCGCACGTAAACCATAAAATTTAGTATCGCAAAATAATTTTAAGATGAGCATATCTTTAGAATTTCCGATACACAGTCTCGCGCGCTGGTGATAAAAATGTTTTTTTCGTACAGTGTTGCCATTGCTTGCTTTGAAATCGTTGAGTCCGTTAATTAAACGTCATTAAAGTTTTACAAAATATGAAATAGATAATAAAACAAATTGCAAATTTCAAATATGGGCTTCCAGATGCCCATATTTGGATGGAAACGTACGGTATTCAAAATTTGATGACTCTAGGTACCGTCGTTTTATCACCATGCGAGAAACATACATACATTTTTGCAGATTGTTCATTATTTAATTTCTTTAAATATAATACAGGGTGATAATATTTGGTGGCAACAGTTTGAAAAGGGAACCGACATTTAAAGTTTTCAAAGCAAAATGCCAAAACGAAATTATTAGCCCTTCTGGGCTAGGAATAGAGATAAAATTATCAAAAACTTATCACCGAGTTCGTGCACGCGCGAAAACAGCATAAAGACATTGCCCTTGTTGTGTTGCCAAATGATTAAATAAAAAGTTGTGGTAGGAGCGGTAGCCATGCCTCCGTCAGAATCGACGCCAGCGCTTGTTCCAAGGTCGGCTGAGAGATGCCCGGCCGTAAGAGAATGTTTAAAAAAGCGATGTCCAACATATAGGTCTAAAATTTTAAAAAATGATAACCATTCATAAAATTCTCAAACCCCAAATATTTTACAACCCCGAACATTAACCTAGACAATACTAAAAATCCAGGACTATACAGACTAAACCCGGGTGTGTGGTAAGCCTACTTAAAAGGCAATACAAATATTAAACTGTGTGTTACAAATAAAATTATATAAATATTTTTCACTTAGTAAACTAAGAATAAATAGAACGAAAAGTAAAACTTTGTAAAGAACTCTCCCATGTTAGTTTTCAACTAGATCCCTGCTTATAATTTTGTATAAAACTTAAGCATTCATTATACACTCATGTCCATAAATTAAGGATAATTCGGAGTCACTCGGAAATCGAACTCTAAAATAAATATATCACCTGTAAAATCACTACACACATCTTCAAGAATCATATGCAAATTTCAGGAAGTAACCAGATGACACCGATGGTACGTCACAATGACGAGAGTGTAAGAGAGTGATATATAAGGAATACAGGCAAAGAAGTAAAATTGTTCGCAGGCGCTTTATAAGCATTTCAGTGCAATAACCGAATAGTTATGACACAAAGAACGCATTTGGAGAATTTTTTACGTGGTAGAATTATCGGCCATCTGGAATGTGGGCGTACCCAACTGGAAGTATCAGACGAACTTGGAATTGCCCAGAGTGTCATCTCCAGGCTTTGGCAACGATTCCAAGATGATGGTAATGTGAGTAGACGTTATAGCACAGGTCGCCCCAGAGTTGCACGCCGAATGAGGACTGGTATTCGGCAGTTACTGCCAAAAGAAACAGGCGGAGCTCAGCCTCAGACCTGTCTCGTCAGCTCTCTTCAGCCACTGGTACGACAATTTCAAGGCAGACCGTGTACAGACGCTTAGGGAAGATTGGTCTATATGTTCGTAGACCTGTCAGATGCGTTCCACTTACTGCAACTCACTGTCGCCTGCGGTTAGCCTGGAGTAGAGAGCATGCATTGTGGACACCGCAACAGTGGGCTTGTGTGATATTTTCCGACGAGTCCAGGTTTAGCTTGCAGTCTGGTTCTCGCTGGACTTTCATATGGAGAGCTCCAGGTACCCGTTACCACCAAGAAAACATCATTGAACAACACCGTTACGGTGGTGCAGGAGTGCTCGTTTGGGAATTATTCTGGGTTCCAGAACTGACCTGCATGTTCAAATTGGAACCATGACAAGCCAACGTCATTCTAGAACATAATATTTGGTGGCAACAGTTTGAAAAGGGAACCGACATTTAAAGTTTTCAAAGCGAAATGCCAAAACGAAATTATTAGCCCTTCTGGGCTAGGAATAGAGATAAAATTATCAAAAACTTGTCATTGAGTTCGTGCGTTTGTTTCGGGGCGCCATGGGTGCACAATTTGTGTTTATGGATGACAACGCCCGTCCTCACCGTGCAAACATTGTAAGCGAATGCCTTCAATCGGAGGATATCACCCGTATGGACTGGCCAGCATTCTCACCGGACTTGAATCCAATAGAGCACGTGTGGGACATGCATGGCCGACGAGTTGCAGCCCGTCAACCTCCTCCTACATGTCTACCGGAACTTCGGAGAGCATTGCTTTTTGAGTTGTGTAATATCCCCCAAGATCAGATCGATAATTTGATACTCAGCATGCCTAGGCGTTGTACGGACTGTATTGCATCGTCTGAGAGACATACATTGTATTAACAATCATACCAACAATGTAATATTGGTTTTTTGTAAATAGGTTCTTTTTGTAATTTTCTCCAGAGAGAAAAAATCGCTAATTTTTTTAATAATATCAAACATATAGCATCTTTTTTTGCTCTTTACCTTTTGTTTAATAAATAAGCTTTAGAAATAAGTCAAATTTTTTTTGCTTCTAACTCTTCCTTTGCCTGATTTTGCATTATCCTTAATTTATGGACATGAGAGTAATTAGCCGTTTCAGTCTATCGTATATCTTCTGATAATATCGTTTTAAGCTCCTTTCTTGATCTTTTTTTATGTTCTTTGAGAAGAATTCGACGTGTTTTGCCGCATAGTTAAAGAGAAAAAAGAAATTTTATTGCAGAAATGTATACAAGATTATTGTTATAGAACCATTATAGTGACGACTATCATCGATTAATAGAAAACAAAAGGAAGAAAAGAAAGCAATCGATATTTGGCTAATATCATTTGTACTGAAGAATAGAATAACAAAATTGCCAAAAATAAAATCTGTATTTAACTTTTGAACAGTAAGATGCAGCACTGAAAAATAAAATAACGCCTCTAAAATAATTATCTCAAGTAAACAAAAAATATGCCTAAAGAAAGCTCCAATTTCATTCACTAAAATACTGCACAGCAAACTGCTCTTACAATCAGGTTTTCCCCCATCTCCATAATAATTCAGATTTTCATTTTATGGAATTTTCAAATTTTAATCTCTTTTACTCGAGGTCGTAAAAGATGCGATCAATCATTTTAACAATCTGAGCGCGGATGTAACGAATGCATTGGATTTATGAATCTTTTTTTAAATATGAAATTCGTTAAATTCACATAAAAAATACAAAAGACATTTTTTAGTTCGAAATTCAAGATTCCGTCTTTGAGATGCACATGTTCAGATGCAGGACTACGTAAGTTTAAATTCTGGTGACTCTCGGGACCATTTTATTTCTCCACAGTGCAAGGAATTCTCCTTCTTATTCACAGATTCTTCATTTGTCAGTAATAAAAGAAACTCACAATTGCATTTTTTTGTGTTTAAAACCTACCCATCAACTTCTTTCAAAAGTCTTTCCAAAGAATTTCTTTCTTCTTTCTAAAACCCGCCATAATTTAATGCAATTTATAAAAAAGTTAAAATTTGTCTGTCGTTACCTAAAATAAAGTTTTAAATTTGACATTACTGGCAAATACTGTAAACTGTTGGATAGTTAATACATGAGGTTTTTATGTATTGTTAGTAATTATAGATGTGTGATTTGTACTGTTTAGAGCTGTGCTCATAACTAGAAACAGTCTTTATTGTTGATTATATAGTTTTTCGTTTTCACTTTAATTTGCTGTGAAGTATAGACTTCGCAGCAAATCAAAGACTTGATTCTTGTATTCACTTATGTTCATTTTGTTGATAAAAGCAAAACACGTGTTGGCTACTTGCATAAGGACAGGGGTGCTTTCTTGAAAGATTTCTTAAAAGAAATTGATTCTTATTTAAGTTATAGAATTATGAGGCATACAGACGCGAAATACAATATGACACTTACCGAGAAATGTTTTCCTTCCACAACTTATTTGAATAGCAGGCTTTTGTCCGCAGTTTTGGGGGGGAAATATTGTGCTCAGCCATCTGTTTCCACCAGGTACCCCTAATATTTTACAACATTGGTGAAAAGAACTGCGCTACAATTTCTGTTTCGAGTAGGTCAACCAATCAGGGAAACGTTCTGCTTCTATCTAGTAAATTTCTGGAAATTCTTTTATACTTCTGCAATGAAAACGCCTCTTAGAAAAGTTTCGAGTAAGTCAATGAAACCCTTTCCCTGGCATCGATTATGGATAAATTTAGAATCACATGCTCTTTAACAGAAGCAGATTAGCTGGTTCTGTCTTTAAAATATGTTTTTTTTAAATAATTAAAAAGATTTAAATTAAAAGTTTGTTTGTTGCGAAAGGATAGAAAAAAATAATATCATAAACCAACAACATAAAACTAAGTCATTTGCGAAAAATGTAATTTGAAACAAACTGCATAGATTAAGAAAAAACACGTAGAAGAAAAGTATTAATATTTTAGTTTAATTTTAATGAGGTTTATTCTTCCGTTATTTAAAATGTGTTACTTTTGTTTTTGCATATGGATTTAATTTATGCAAGGAAAGGAACTTATTTTCTAGATTAAATTACTTAGATAAATTGCTAATAAGAGAATCAGCAGAAAATTATTTTCATTTCAAAAACTTTATTTTAAGAATAAAATGAAATGGAAAATGACTTTAACTTCTGAATGCATGTCTGTCCTTCCCATTGAAATAAATCGATGAACGAAATTTGAGACGTTTGTAACGTCGTGTACGTTTATCTATGACAAAATGTACGCGGCTTTGAAGACTGACGAATTATCACCAAATCCTTTAAGGACTACTAAGTCCGGAGAAGGGTATAAAAAAACCTTTATTAACTCTAATAAAGTTTAACGGCTGACACCAACTCGTACTTACAAAAGTCAATACTGTTTATAACTTTTTCCAGGGGGCTGGGACATATATGCCCCGCCACTACTTTAAACGCGTCTCAAGAAATTTCAGTTAAACTATGGAGATTTAAAATTTACTCCTTAACATGTATTAGGAAGTGTAAAACCCTGTCGATTTGTATTTCTGCTCCTTCCTTTTAAAATAGGTGATTAAATTGCTCTAATACGTTCAGAATTGGTCCTTACAGCCCACGGGAAAACGTTAAATCAAAAGGTAATGAATAACTTAAAAACTGATGGAGTTAAGTATAGCCTAACAGCTTTACAGCTTAACTATCGAGCGAGCTGTCTCTGGCTCGAAATCGCGTAAATAAGCTTAATAGCAGGGATAACTCAACGCCGTAGAATTCTAATCGCTAGAGAAACAAAGTTAGCAACATGGCCTTCAAGCAAACAGAGCACATTCTGATTTCAACTTCCAAAAATCTTCCCTTAAATATTTCTTTCCTTCTTTCTAATTAGGACATCGCATGTGCTGGAAATTTGCATTCTGGTAGGGAAATGAAATTAGAATTGAAAACAAAGGTACTTCAAATAACGGGTTAGAAAATTAAACAGCATACATTTGAGGTATGAAAAGCTCTCAATCACATGCCAAACAAAGGCCTATGCGATGAGTGCAATCAGTTTATGACAGTGGGTAAATTTTTCTCTCTAACGGTATTTGTCTTCGTACTGAAAAGGAGCACCTGAAGACATGTTGAACGAGGTAACCAAATACGGGTCATATATTACCTTGTTCTCAACTAAACCTCGGATTCGGGGGACAGTTTTCTTGCCCTATTCTGCTTGAGCTAGACTTTTTTTATTGGTTTGCTGGAAAAAGAAGGATCTCTTTTTCTATCACTCATTAAAGTAATATATTATATTGTATATTCAGGGCTTAAATTCAGCCGGAGCCCCAGATAAGATGAGGGTGTTATTTCATTATTTAACTACTTAATCTTCATTTTATAAGTTAAATTTTACTTTTCTCTTTATATTTTAATGTTCAATATTTTATAATTTTAATTTTTCATTATGTTACTATTTTATTAGTTATTTTATGTATTCTTCCACTTTCCTGGCGGTCTTCCATAGATCTCCGACACTTCTAATTTTAGAAATTAAGCCCTGAGAAAAGACCTGTTTCGAAATCTGTCGTAAAAGGACCATCACATCGCTTTGGATTTCTTGAGTGTGTGTGATTATGGCAAAGCCTCGAGGGCTATCTGCCTAAGAGGAGGGATGCCTTCGTGGAGGACTTTCTAAGGGAAACTGGCTCGTATACACGTTACACATGGGGAAAACCACGAAAACGCCCATGCAGCCAGCCCGTTCGCGGGATTCGAACCTCGGACCGAACTACCAGTGTTCAGCGACTTTACCGCTCGGCCGCTGGTGGGCCTTTGGATTTCTTGAATTATCTGAAAGCGTTTGACTCCTCGGATCTTGTAGGTAAGAGAACAATGGAATCTGCCAATCAAAACAGTTATGTTATGATAAAAAAACTGTTTCTGGTCAAAAAAAGTGTGATCTCCTACCTTTTGTGGGGAGAGGATATAAAAGCGATAGTTTTCTGTTGATTTACTTCTTAAATCCAACATCAAACGATAATTAAATTTCCTTATTTTTGAAGTATGTTCATTGCATGATTTCTTTTGTTACATTTGAAAAGAATGTGGTATTTTTCCAAAAAATTTTTGCCTCTTAATTACTGTACAAAAGAAATCAGCCAGGCGCCGGTAGATATTATTTTTCGAAATTTGCATTTGTTTCCATTTAATTATATAAATATATATACACGCACTGATAGTCATGATAGCACTAGTTCAGTTATATATGTTAACTGCAGAGAAAATGTTAATTAATTTTGTGAGATGATTCGATTTTTTGTTTAGAATGAATACACTTGTGGAGTGCTTAACTACAAAAAATGTGTCCTAAAATTCGCATTAGAATGGTACATATTTCTACCCTAATCCAAGATACTATTATTGTGTACTACTGATATAACAGTACTATAATTGTGCTCGAAATTCAAACGTAACTTTTAGATTTTATCCTAGCTAGATAATTTTATGCTCCACATACTCCAATATAGATATATATATATTATTTTTTTATTTTTATTTTTTTTTGAAAATACAAAGCTTATTTACTTAATTAAGCAATTTCCATTTCTAATTTCTATTTCTATTATTCTTTCTAAGTCACCGAATCGAATTCATTATATCTGTAGTCATAAATTTCGATTATGTCTCTAGTGAAATTGAAACTGTTATATAAAAACTCAAACGTGGTTTTATTTTCAACAGAACTGAAACTTTCAAGTTAAAACTCATAAATGGAACTTAAAAATAATAAATAGACTTATTAACTAATCAGATCAATTCTGAAAATAAGAGCATTGATACATAATGATTAATAACTTTATGAAATTAATTACTTTTAAAACTCAACTTCAGGAAGACATTTTATGCCATTGAAACCGCTAGATGGCAGCACATTGTTAATTAGAACTATTTTAGCAACGCTATTTTTCTACAAATAAAAATTAATATTTTTATAGCAATAGAGTTAATGATTTACTTAATAAAAAGAGCTCGTTTCTTCGTGATAAAATAGCTGCTCTATTTTATAAAATTAGGATTCCTGGAACCCTATGGGAAACCACCAGGAAATATAAACAATAATTAATTAATTAATTACATAAAAAATTATTCTAATTAAGTAATAAGTAAAAAGATAAATATAAATTTGAGACAAAAATGAAACATTAAATAAAAAACCGGATTCCATCTTACTTAGCTGTGGCTGAAATTCCGGAACCAGTACTTTGTTACCACCGATGGGCTCCCTCCCGCTAAATTTAAAATCTGAATAAGCTGTACAGATATACTATTTCAACCAAAGTAAACATAAAAACCAGTTTTTTTTTTTTTTTTTTTTTTTCCCCATCAAGCTGATGAAAAAACATAAAGGGCTTCAAGCGTAATCACGAGAAAAAAAGAGAGTGTCAGAAACAATATGAGAATAAGAAAGATTTTAACGGTTTGAAAATTAGAGAACAATCAAATGTCTCTGATGATATCATTATAGCTATTAATCATAATATATGAGAGGCAAAGGGAACTCTCCTAAATTCGAGGGTTGAGTACAACGTAAGATTCTGTGAAACTGACCATCGGTCCGAAATGTCTGCAGGAGCTTTTTTCCATGGAAAGTCACTAGTTTTGGATATGTTTCGTCCATTTATCTTAGTATTTTATTTGTTAATCCCGTTCACATCTGGCACGCATTTTAAGAAAATAAATTAAGCTTGCTTTTACCCATCTGACTGTGAACCATTCATAACAAGAACCCCCATACTAAACCAGCTGATAAGAAGGTACGGCAAGAATGTCACTAGAAGGAACGAGAATTCACCGTGTCGAAAAATACTCATGTCAAATATATTGCACTCTCTGGAAAGTAAGGTTCCAACATGCGGGTGGTGGCTTGTCTTCCTTAAACGTCTCAACTTTTGTCCAAAAGTTTGTTTCGCAGGAAAAAGAGAAGCATGCATTCCGAAACTAGTATCTATTTCTTGTATTGAAAGAAATCTCCTTTACTGTAAAATAAAATTTTAGAAGCTCAAAAGAATTTTCTTATAAAAATGCGGCTCAGTTTCATTAAAAAAAATTGCTCGAACTTACATTATTTAGGGCTTCATAACTCCAGCTTGAGTTATAATTTATCTCCAAAACTAAAAAGTGCCGCAACCAGGCTTCGGGGAACTTTAAGCGCTGTTTCTTATTTCTTTTCTTACTAAGAAAAGATAGATATTGTTCAGAACAGTTCAGTTGGGTACTTATTAGTGTGATAATGTGAATATGACATTCCAACACGTAAGAGCACTGCGTCATTTATAACGCCATAAGGCAATTAATATGATCTACACAACTTAACTGAGGCACATTAAAACTGGGATGTTTTCGTCAAATTAAGCTTTGCTCGAGGTATCTCAAGTTTTGATCTCTCATTAAGTTATTATAAACCAATCCAGACTGTTTATCTCGAAATCTATGCCTTCTGCGAGGATTTTTCTAATAGAAACTGATTCGATTTGCCTCAGATATTTGCCAGCCAGTTTTCCTGCCAGGAATAGGGAAGATGATGTAACTGCAGTATTCAATTACTAAATTTTGTATTTCGAATTTAAGCAACACATTTTATTTAAATTTTTAAGACGTGAAATTAGGGTTAAGTTTAAATTCCAATCGAATACTTTAATGTCGTGTATCCGAAGATTCTCAATAAATTTAACCGTTTGTTACATTTATGTAAGAACCTTTTCATGTAAATAAAAATATCTCTTATTTTTTAATATTTTATTAATTTTTAGGCTTCCCAATTTTAAAGTACTGTTGAGCTTAAATTCGAAAGTGGCTTTAATGCGAAAGCTGTAAAAGAGTTTAAGTTGATGTTTAATCTATAAAAATGATATGTACCGTTGTCCTTTCGTTCCTTTCAAACACACGATATCGTTTCAACTAGTGATTTCATGATAAAACGGAAAATCATGTTCAAAAAACCGTGTCGCGATTACTGATATTAAGATTGTAAATTATTCTATAACATGTCGTATTCTACATTTCCTATACACAAGAAAAAACCTTTTATTGCAGTATATGAAAAGTTACAACGATATTTTATGAAAAGCAGGCATGTATTTTTAATTTACTGAACTTTGAAGGAATATTGTTGTGACGACCATTGATTTATCAGCCGCTTTATTATTTACAAGATGATAATTGTTTAGATAACACTTTGCATCATGAAAGTGTACAGATATATTCTTATCTAAGGGAAAAGAAGGGTAAAATTATCGTCTAGATTGAAGTGTCAATACATTAATATTTTTAGGGGGGGGGAAATAATCTGTTGATAATAAAAATTCTCGAACTCGCGCATGGAGGTGTGAACTCGAATAATCTATGGATTTTTCAGTGTATTACTATTCTCACTGTCTTTGTGACATTTTGCTGCGTTCCAATTTAATATTGGTGATTTTAATGTAGTATTTGTATCCTAACTAATATATCTAATTCTTATATAAATGAGCTAAAATTACTTAATTATTGTATAGCATTAATAATCAGTTTAATTTTTATTTATTATTATAGTTAATTATTATTTAATGTCATTAATGATTATTGTTTCGAACAGCAGAGGAATAGCGTAAAAGCGTAAAGAAGATATAAACAAAATTTAAAGGCTATATAAACAAAGAAGTGTAAAGGAGATAATGCCTCAGAACAAATCTCAGTCAAAAGTTTTGTGAAAAAGAAAGAGCCATTTTGAAAAATCAGTTGTAATGCATGCACGTTTAGATTTATTTAAATCAGACGAATTAAGTTTCAAGTAGTTTTGAAGCAAAGATGCTGTGAAAAACAAAGAGAGAAAATTGAACATGTTTCTGTCCTATAAAAGCAAATCTTACCGCTTGATTAAAATTAAAAGTCACTATCTTAATAATTGGTCAGTTACATTCGTGAAGAATTAAAGGATTTCTGACACATATTCTTGTAGTGTATCGGTCAGTGTTTCGCTTCGATAATTCAAATATTCCCGAGTTTGACTCCGAGCCGAGCAAGAGCATGGCAAATTTTTCAACGATATTTTGCCCCAAGCTCATCTTTTCTTCACAAATGGGACATGTTTTGCTTTAAAAGAAAAACTGCATGTGAACTTTCAAATGTTTATTTGGATTGAAGTTTTTCTCGAATATTTAATTCTTAAAAATATTTTGCTAACAGTTACTTCCTACATATCGGCAGCAATCAATATGCGTAAGCGCGGATTAAAATTTAACAAACTTTCTTTGTTCACTCTTGATGGTTACAATTAAAACCATAATTTAGAAATCTAAAGAATACAGTATACTTGCAACAAAATCATAAAACTTCTAGTTTTAACCTGATCTAATCACTACAGAGTTGGCATTATATCAATCTTGGATAGTAATGGCGCGACGCAATCTCTGCCCCAATGCTACTCTTTCCTGAGCAGATTGGCCGAGCATTGACTAACAGCAAGGCGGCTTCTTACTGCACAAAGATAAGCTGAAATTAATCTTTGCTAGCTTTTATACTCTTTTAATTTGCATAGCCGTTTGGTCTGAGCAAATATATGTGATATGAATCAAATGGAAGACAGAACAATATTTAAATTAATTTTAACTCTTAGTAAAGCTTAAATTAAATGTAACATTGTAACATCATTATTAACGGAAAAGAGCATAATACTGAATACAAAAATATATTTTAGAGAATTCAGATGCATTTAGACCCTTTCCCTCCAGTTCTTTCTGATTTTCAAAATTTCAACCTCCAAGAAGTAGGGGGTAAAAAATGCGCAAGTTTCGAACCCTAGTAAAGACACTGCTAATATTTATACGAAACTTTGTTCTCAAACTCCTTTTTCTGAACAGTGTAACATCAGCTCCTTTTCGAATTGAATTACAATTTTTTGTCTGATATCAAAACCAGTTTTGGGTGGCCTCAGTATTTCACTTTGTAAAATTGATCAAAGTTCCTTTCGCAAAGCAGAGTGAGAAAGAAGACTCTGTAATAAAACTTAATTCATTATCTACTGGTATTAAATCTAAAATCTATAAAACACGATCGCTGTTTCTTAATGTTCTACTCAAAAATATTCATAAATAAAAATTAACCTTATTAACTGAACTCCAAATTACAGAACGAGAAGGAATCGATCTTATTTCTTGTTTATAAATTATGCTACACATCTTGCAAAAACTATTAAAACAAACAATAGATTTGCTAATTCCTGATTTAACTGTATTTTATCATTAGTTCTTCTACCTGTAAAAGCGAAAGGAAAGGAAATCTTATGACAAGGAAATTCCTTCTGAGAGTAAATTTGGCCGCAAAGCTAGATTTCGCTGCAATGAAAACCTGATTTTACTTCTTCATTGGCCTCTCAATCGGTATAGTGGTTAGCGTCGCTGACTACCGTCCCGAAGGACCCGGGTTCGAATCCCGGAAAAGACATGGATGTTTTTAAGTGTATAGTGACTATACGGCATGGGACACTCTAAATGTGCTGTGGGTTGGTGGTAGGGAAAGGAGGGAACCAGTCGCCCCATGATGTTCTCCATCAGAATTGGGAGCGAACTGAGCTAAATCACACTGTCACCTGCAAGGTGCTCAAGGCTGTTGCTACCGACAGGCGTAAACTTGCGTTCCTTGCCACAAGGAATTTCATAGGCTAGGGCTGGCTATAGACTATCTCTCTATAATAGCCAAGATGGCCGCCGCTCAATCAGCAGAAGATCCTTGTAACCAAGAGGCATCCAAACCCACGCTCGAGGTGCGGGGGAAACCGGTCCAGTCGACGTCATCGCAGAAGCGAAAGACGCAGACTATCGACTCCGACGGGTTTATCACCCCCGCGGCTCAAAAGCAAGGGAAGGACTGTGTATCTATTGTGGATCTCACAATAGATGATTTGGCACAAAACACTAAAGAAGCAAATTCTACTTTTCAAAATTCAAAATTATTAAATAGGTCAAAAAATGCTACTCCTAAAAAGGAGAGGATTACTAATAAATATGAAAGAATCAGAAACTCTACAATTAATGATGAAACCAATGACACGGTAATGGCTACTAAGAGTACCACTGAGGGAGTAAATTCCGAACAGGCACGGAACGTATCCCCCCCCCACCGCAGCCTGAGATTCCGGCAATACATCTCAAAAGCAGCAAGAACTGGAAGACACAAGTGTCTTTCATGAGAGAAATTGCCCCAAATTTACGGAGCATTCTGACTGGACCCTATCTAAAAATTTTTCTACAAACAGAGCTGGAGTTCAGGGAGGTCACCCGCTGGATGAAACAAGCCGGCATCCAGTTCAAAACTTTTGATTTAAAGCAGGACCGGCCAGTCAAAATTGTCATCAGAGGCCTCCCTGTTGAAACAGACGTCGGGGACATCAAAGAGGAAGTTGAGGTGATGGGATTTAAAGTGCATCGCATCGTTCGGCTTACTCAGCCTGGCTCCAGACATCCAATGCCACTTGTTTATTTACAAGTTATCCCTCACCCCTTCCTCGATCATCTGCTCGCCGTCACTGACATGTGGGGCACAGAGATCAGCATTGAGCGTTACCGCGGCCGCAAGGGCCCTACTCAGTGCTTTCGGTGCCAGGGCTTTTTCCATTCTTCGGAACTCTGCACCCTTCCAATCCGTTGTGTCAGATGCTCTGGACCCCATTGGGCACGTGAGTGTACCAAAGGCTTAGACGTACCTGCCACTTGCTGCAACTGCGGTGGAGATCATCCTGCATCATATAAATCTTGTCCCCGCTACCCAGGTAACAAACGGGCTCGTGGCAAAAATTCCACGCCTAAGACTAGGGCAGCAGCACAGACAGCCCCCCGCAGGGTTCTTCTAAGCCCCCAGGAACCGCTGAGACAAGACGTCCCATGCCTGCTCCCTCAAGCAACGTCAGTTCACCATCTTATGAACAGATGGTGAAGAACACCACCTTATGCACAGATGGTGAAGAACACCACCGAGCACGGATTCAAATCCACGAATCCAAGACTGCCGGCTGCAGAAGCCCCTGTAGCCCCAGCAGTGTCAGCCACAGCAGAGTGTAGCAATGATTCCGACGATGTCTTTTCATCTACACTAAAATGCTTAATCGAAATCTCCCGCGACCCAGCGGTAGACAAGCATATTCTGCTTCTTGCCTTCAAAAAAGCAATGCCTAAACTCAGGCAAGCAGATGCTTTAATGAGGGCATTTTATATTTATGAAAGCTATGTTGAGCTTTCAACTTAATTCGGCATATTTAGACCCATGTCTTCTGTTTTTCAGTGATGAACCTCTATTAACGGCCTAAAATTCAATTTTATGAATGACAGTTCAAATACCACCAGAGAACTGACCATTTGCACACGGAATGCCAATGGATTGACATCTAAAATTCACGAAGTTCGTGATTTTGTAGTAGAGCACGATATTGACGTGTTTTTAGTCCAAGAGACTCACCTTACCCCAGGGAATACTCCCAAAATTGGGAATTATGACATTTACTGTACTGACAGGGTGTCACAGGGCAGAAATCCCAGTGGTGGCACTTGTATCTATGTGAAGCGTTCGTTAAAGCACCACATGATACCGTCCCCTGATTTAAATTTTTTGGAAGCGACAATTATCAAAATTTTCCTTCAAAATTCCTCCCCGCTGACAATAGTCTCAGCTTATTTACCTCCACAGTCAGCAGTACGTGGAAGGCCAGCTTTTCCTGTCAGTGATTTTGATAAACTTTTGAATGTTTCAAATCACCTAATTATTGCTGGTGATCTAAATTCACGCCATACCGCGTGGTTTTCAAATAGGAACAGGTATGGTATTAGTCTAAATTCATGGTGCCAGAGTAACCATGTTCAGATCATAGCTCCTACCCTCCTGACTTTTTACCCTGTAAGAGGGTCCCCTGCAGTTCTTGATCTGGCTGCCTTTTATAATATATTTTTTCGGCATGAGATAAAAGTGATTCAGGAATTGGACTCTGATCACTACCCTGTTTTGATAACCCTAGATATTCAAAATCGATACTCAAAATTAGAGGAGCCAGTCTCAACAAATTGGGATGATTTTAGATTTATTTTGGAAAAAACTTCACTCCCTCCTATCAAAATTTCCAGCAATTCGGACTTTGACAGGCATATTAAAAGTTTGGAGTCTTTACTTAAAGAAGCGAGAGCTGCGGCTTCAAAACCACTTAAACACCCAGGTGCTAGACTCCCACCTGAGACTAAATTCAAAATTAAGCAGCGGAACTACTTGCGAAGAATTTGGCAAAGGTCACGAGATCCAAACATCCGTGCCCAGTTTCGCAAGATACAGAACGAGATAAGGACCGAAACCCGCTTATTAAAACAAGCGGAGTGGAAAACATACATTGAGTCCCTAACGACTGCAGACAAATCGATTTGGCGCGCAGCCGCCCAATTACGCAAACATAAAACACTCATTCCGCCCCTTCAAACGGCCGATGGCGCACAGATGGCCTACACTGACTCAGAAAAGGCTGATGTCATTGCTGACAGCCTTGCAACTCAATTCACACCAAATCACGACTCCTACTGTAACCGCCCGGTTACACAGGGGCGCATACAAGCACAGGTTAAAGATTTTTTAACACAACCCATCACTACTGAACTCCGTCCAACGGACCCTACTGAAGTTATGGTTTTCATTAACAAATTGAAACCTGACAAGGCACCTGGCATAGATTCTATTTCGAATCGCATGATCAAAAACTTCCCCCCTATGTTTATTGTATGGATCACGGTACTCATAAATTTAATGCTCAGGAGAAGCTATTTCCCCGACTGTTGGAAAATTGCAGCAGTCGTCCCCATTCCAAAACCGGGACAAAATTTAAACTTACCCGTTAATTACAGACTCATAAGTCTGTTATCCTCTCTCTCTAAGATCTATGAATTTGTCTTACTTAATCGCCTGAATGAATTCTGTCGGGATCAAAATTTATTAATCCCGGAACAATTCGGCTTCCGACCTAAACACTCCACAGTACACCAGTTACTCCGTGTAGTGTAATTCATTCATGAAGGCTTTCGTAAGCGAGAGAAAACTGGTATTGTCTATTTAGACGTTGCCAAAGCCTTTGACAGGACTTGGCATGACGGGATTATTTACAAGTTCATGCGGCTTGGTTTTTCGGCTCATCTCATTAAAATTATTAACTCGTACTTGACCGGACGCAGTTTCCGCGTGCGAGTTAACCACGAATTCTCCTCTCCCCGCCCAGTCTATGCTGGCGTAGCTCAAGGTAGCCTCCTTGGACCTTCAATCTTTAACCTTTATGTAAATGATATTCCTAAGGCCCCAAATATCGATCTTGCGTTATACGCAGACGATACAGCCATCATTTCACAACATTCCAACACCCTCCAGGTAATCTCCCAATTGCAGAGTTACCTTTCGACCTTAGAACTCTGGCTCTTTCTGTATAAAATCAAAATTAATGTCGCAAAATGTGCTGCCACTATGTTCATCCGAAGAAATATCCCAAGTTTACCTAATTTAATGCTCTTCGGTGAACCCATTCGCTGGGTCTCTTCTTACAAATATCTAGGTGTTTTACTAGATTCAAAATTAACTTGGCAGCCCCACATTCGCAAAATCATAGTGGGTGCAACAGCTGTCAAAACCGCCCTACGCCCCCTTTTAGCTATTAATAGCGACCTGTCAATGAATAACAAAATCTTGTTCTACAAATCAATGATTAGGCCTGTTCTTACGTATGGCGTGTCCCGTCTGGGGCCCATCTGCACTGACTAACAGAAAACATGTCCAAATTTTCCAATCCAAAATGCTTCGGCAAATTTTAAAGGCTCCGTGGTTTGTACGGAACGAAAAGATTCATAATGACCTCAAAATTATGCCCATTAATCGCTATATACAGCGACTTTCGGAAAAATTTTTCAAAAATATTGCACATGTTGCTAATCCGGTGCTTTATATGCTACCCGTATACGATCCTGCTGTTGCTTCTCCCCGGAAAAGACCCAGAGCGGTTCTTAACCAGGAATATTCAGCTCTCCCATTTAAACGGTCTAGATATGAACATACTGACAGCCATGTGAGTAACTACCTTTCGTTCCTTAACCCCCCCGCCTCTAAAGTTCTTTAATGCACACAGCATTAACTCGAGGAACCCCCTTTAACGTTTCTTTAATATGAAACATCACAGTCTAAAAGGACTGATTTAATACTCGTATATTCTCTAACTTCTGATTTGATTTAAAATGAAAAAGATTCTTAAATACTGCTTTTTTCTTCCTTTAATAAGGAATTTTCTCAGGCGTTTAACAACGTCATTTTAGGCCTTTAAATACCGCATTGAATAGCGGTCAAAAACGAAACTTCTCCCTCCCAGCTGATAACTGGCAGAACTGCTTTTTCAACCTGTAAACAAATTCCCCCCTCCCTCCCACCCCTGAAGAACGCGCATCGGAAAATTCCCCTGCGTGTTCTTCATCTCTGACGTATGCAAAACATGATTATCAAGGTTCAAGGAAACTTCACCTTTTATTTTTCTAGTCAAAATTTTTTATGGCTGCCCCTATCTAAATTATTCGGGCTCCTTTTTCGGCGCAAAATTAAGACCTTCTGAGTTTTTTGCCTTTTTTTGACTCAGTGTGAAGGCACTTATTCCAAGTCATTCGGCTTTTCAAAATTTTTACCCTATTTGACAATCCCCTCTTTTTGATGATATAATTTCCTTTGAAGATGTGGAGGTAAAGGTGTAATTGCGTATGAACTCCGTAAATTGCACTTCCTTGATCTCTCTATAGGTCAGATAAGTGAACGTTAGCAACAATAACATCAAAAAACTTCTTCAATGACGCATTTGTGGTCTTGTACACGATTTCTGTTTTTAAGTAGTTTGATGAGACGCAGATCCAGCTCCTACTAAATTTAATATTACAGTCAACACCCGAATAACAGATTTTCCGATAATAGGACCCTGACTTCAATGAAAATTAAGTTTCTTTTTTTCTTTTTTTTTTTTCAGTCCAAAGAGGCTTTTTCCCTGGGGGACTATTGTTTTCGTTTGGCGATTTTGCGTCGAATAGCTCTGAATGCCCGTTTCACTTTTCAAACTGTTGCCGCCAAAGATTATCTCCCTGTACTATATTTGAAGAAATTAAATATTAAATAATGAAGAATCTGCATATGTCTGTATGTTTCTGACACTGTGATAAAACAACGGTACCTAGAACCATCCAATTTTGAACGATGTAATCCTACTGCGAATATGAGCATTTGGAAGCACAAATTTGAAATTTGGAATTTGTTTTATTATCGATTTCATATTTTATAAGACTTTAACGAATTTTTGATTAACAAACTCAAGGATTTCAAAGCGAGCAATGGCAACACTCTACGGGGGGAAAAAACCTTTTTATCTCCAGCGCGTCGAACTGTGTATCGGAAATTCTAAAGATATGTTCATTTTAAAATTATTTTGCTACATTGTTATTGAACTGAGCTTTATGATTTAAGTGCAAAGAACATGATATTAAATAAATAAAGGTAACACACAAAATGTTAAAAAAAACGCCCCTTTGGACGTAATTTAAAATCTGAAACCTTTCAGATTTTTTTTATTATTATTAATTTTGCGGGGGGCGGCGATTCAGCCCAAAGTTATCCAAGTGGCTTTTTTTTTTTTTTTTTTTTTCCAAAGGGGAAATTTGGCCAGAAAGACTATGAATTTCTTTTTGGGACTTTGCGTTAGTTCACTATAAATGTCGGTTTAATTTTCAGTTGTTGCCACCAAATATTAGAGCTCTGTTTTATACTTAAAGAAATTAAATAATGAAGAATCTGCTTAAATGTACACTGCTCAAAAAAAAATGGGACAGTGCTATATTTCCCGTTCTACTGGGGCGATTCATGAAATTCAAATTGCGTTCTTCATGTCTCGAAAGCGCGACTTAGGATATATATTAGATTTATATATAGCACTATTCTAACATAGGTATTTTGACACAAAATTGGACTTTTTCTGAAATAACATACCAATGTTTTTCCATATTTCGATTCTAGGACTCAAATTATGCCAGAATACCAAGTTTTGTAAAAATCGTACGTGTAGTTTTTAAAATATTAGCTCTCAAATTTTTCGCTCCTTAATGTTAATTGAATTTGGCAAATATTTATTAATATCTCTTTTTTTTTATTAATCCTTTTTGATTTTTCCTTTCACATTTCGAAATTTAGGTTCATTCCAAATAAAATTTACCTATTTTTTGTGTTCTATTTTTTAAATTTCTATTTTTAAATAATTTTTATAAATTTTTCGAAAACAATTTTGAATTATAACCTATAAAATTTTTACCATCATCTTAAAGTAGGTGTATTTCTAAGCATACCTGCAAAAAATTACACTTTTTTATTCAAAATTTTCTAAGATTATACACGAATTTACATATTTTCGCGTTTTGAAATTTGGCATCATTTTTTTTTTTTTTTTTTTTTTTTTTTTTTAAGCAATAATAACGCCAAATGGGGTGTATGGATTTTTGTTACAGTGAATTGCCACAGCTATTTTTAACCTTAAATTTCAAGTAAAATTTTACGGAGAATATGAAATTTTTTCCCTCAATGATGCGTGATAAATATTTATTAATACTATATGAAAAGCTATTTTTTTAAATTATATATGATATTATTCAAATTTTTAACTATTTTTTAAAATTTCTCTCTCTCTTCAGTAAAAAAATATTTGTAAGAGTAAATTTTTATCTTCGGCGGTTTATCGTCTGCTACTTTATTTTAACTTCATTTAAATCGAATTTTATAAAACTGAGAACTTTCGTTTGATGTTTATTTGAATTTTACGAAAATATTTTATGACATTAGCTGCATAATTTATTTCTAAGCAAGCTGTTGCCTATGAAGTGACTGAAAGAGCGGATGATACTATCTTCCATATTTTTAAAGCACAGTATATATTTATAGAAACATAAGATTTAGAATAATCATTTTTATAAAAGACAAACTATAATATAAACATACAACCGTCTAGAGACCGAATAAATGAAAGTTCAATGGTTATGTAGAAATGATCTGCAGCTACTTAATGGCTGGATAAGTCAGCAGGTTCTGTGGACAAGTAAGAATAATTATATAAACGACACCCAAATTCTGGATTCAATTAACAACGAGAGTACGATGTTTATTAAATGAATTTAAGAAGTTTTTAAACATAAAAAAATCAACTCATTTTTTATCCTAAAATGTATTTTTATGCGTAGCGTATTTTCATTGTATCCTTAAAATTCTATTTTAGAATGTAATTGTCAAGAACTGAATTATAATCATCAGTAATATAATAAGTAATTATTACGGATATTAATAAATCCTTCTTATAAAGTAATTGCAAATATTTCAAAAAACTTTCTGTCTGAATGAAAATATTTCTAATTTTATATTAATCAAGATTTCACACGATATTATTTATTTTCACTTCAGTTCTTACCGTCAGCTCTAGAAGAAGTTACAAATCAATTATATTTAATTAAGGAATCACTATCTAAGTTTAGAAACAGCGTACCGTAACAGCAATTCAATTATTAGCTCCATATCTTTCATGTTACTCCCGATTGGCAAGCTACATCGCGCTTAAACTAGGTTAGTTGGTTATTTGAACATAGAAAAACCATGGGAGCTATTTGGTTAAGATGCTTTCATAGAGAACCTTTGTAAAGAGAACCTAGAAAACTACGAAAACCAATAACCATGCAGCCTGGGTTAGACTTCACAACAAACAATTAGTATTTAGCAATCTTCAAATGCTAGGCAACTGGTGAGGCTCCAATTTAATATTTTATTTGTAACTATTTAAAATGTTATTGTATTCTTAGACAAAAAAAGCAGAATTTAAGTTTTGTTAACTCGTTAGTAAACTACCAAGCCGTAGTGCAAATGAATATTCAATTTCTTTTGCAATAATTGTATTCACATAATATTCTTGGAATATGAGCTAAAGAAGGAATTTTTTAATAAGTCATCTTCTGTATCTCTTCGAAATACGAGGAGTTGCTGAAAGTTATCCTTCATTCTGATGAGATTTCTTTATTATCATTTTCATTCATTTGCCCAGAATTACGATGAACTCTTTATGGAAATCCAGTTTTTCCCACAGAATATCGCATACTAAGTCATGAGTGATGAGTAAACATACTAAGTCAGGAGGGCAGCACGTTAAATTTTTCATACACCTTTGAAAAGATGTATTCCGTATTGTTTACAAATTCCCTTTTTTCAAGCGGTAGTTTTCTTAAAACTGAATCTAGAACTTCAAGTAATCACACATTTTCTAATTTTTCACTTAAAGAGAAATGACAAAAAGAGTCATAAAAAGGGTCTACTTGTAAGATATCAGAATGTGTTTCTTTGTAATGAAATGAGATATTTTAAAGAATAGCTTCTGAATGTTCTTCGCTATTTTCGTACTGATGGGATGAAATGTTGCAAATTAATTATACTTAGACCACGCAAGAAAAGAAGTTCCTTTCCTGCTCCCTATGCATTTTTATCTTTACAAAATTTTTATTTTATTCAAAACAAAGTATTTTGCATTCGATCTGTGTTTAAAAAAAGTGAGTTCTAATTATTTCCTTATTTTTTCCTAAAACATTCTTGTTGGAAAAAAAAAATATATTAGTAACTATTTTTTTTCTTAAATTTATATTTTCAGCTTTTAAGTTGTAAACTTACTTTCACATTTTATTTTTTCTCCCAATATTTCATTTGATGTCCTTAAATTTTGCTTTCTGCACAAGCAAATGTTTTCTATTCTAACATTCTACTCAAGTTTTTCCATATTTTTGTTGAACAGTTTCAACTCATTTCTCGCATGTAAATTTGTTTTTGATGGTTCCTTCATATCTTTAATTTTCAATTTTTAACTGGCATTTCTAGTTTTCCTTAATATAAGTTTAATTTTTAATATTTTCTTTCTAATTTTATATCCCGTTTTATTATTTTGTTTTCGTCAAGCATCATTTTGCTGAGATTAGTTCTAAAAAATATTTTTTCTTTCCTGCAAAGTATTTTATTCAAACATAATTCTCTTGTACTGATTTTTCTCAAAATTTGTTAATTTGTATATCGTCTTAGAAAATGCCTAAAAGAAAACTAGTTTTCATATCAATTTTTCTATGTCTTGGAAAACCTATTTACAAATAGTTACAAAATCCATTCGTGGAATTTTTTCTTAGTCATTCGTGGGTACTTCCCATCATTTCATGCACTTTTTATCTACGGTAGCTTAACAATTAAAAAACAGATGCAAGATTTATGCGTATAATGCAAGTTTTACGCGTACACACTAGAATATAAATTCTAGCTCATACAGAGTTTTATGGTTTATACACTCTTAGACAAAAAAAAAAAAAAAAAAAAAAAAACGACGCACCGAGAAGATAAAAAGCAACAAATTGATATGCATACGGGTTTCGACGCAAAATGCAAAATTTTACATTTTGGCTGCCAATGAATGAACAGTTGTCGCTACAGTGCATCTGATCTGCGCAACTGGCAGGATATTTAAGAGGAGAAATTACGATTCCATAAATTCATAAATAACTTAGAAGACTGATTTGTGTAATTATTTTTACTATTTCTACTTTCATGTGTGTTTTGTATTGTATTTAATTGCAATTTTAGCGATATATTCCTTAGAAAACTCGCAAACAATTATAAGTCAGCTTCCAGCCCACGGGACAACTGGTCACGCTCCTTCGCCATTAGCTCCTGCCCTTCTGGACTCGCACTTCGAACTCATTCTCTCTTCAGCGCCCACAGAGCAAACATCTGATGACAACCGGAACACATGAAGCAGAATGCTTGATAATCTCGGCATAAGTGTAACTTGGAACTTGGAATTCATAAATTCTTCACGAATTTCATTCCGTGTACTCTGGTAGACAGTAACTATGCCTCGCATACAGGTGCGCGAACGATACGCGTAGATGTCAGAATTTGAGAGAGGTCGAGAACGTTAAAGAAGCCGGTTGGTTTTATCGGCGAATAGCTCGACATTTGAGCAGGAGCGATGCCACTATTAGACGATGTTGGCAGGAATGGGTGAACCATGGCCGCATACAGCGTCAAGAAGGAAGCGGTAGTCCTAGAGAAACGACAGAACTTGATGACCGAGCACTCACAGCCCCACATGCATCATTATCATCGATTGTACGTGCAACTAGTGCTTCAGTGACCGCAAGGACCATTCATAGACGGCTCACAGAAAGAGGGCTGAGGTCACAGCGCCCCATGCGCCGACTACCATTGAACTCTGTACAACGTCAAGCCCGTTTGCAGTGGTGTCGGGCTCATTCGCACTGGAATGTCACTGACTGGAGTAGAATAGTCTTCAGTGATGAGTCCCGCTTTGAACTGAGCCTCGATGACCAGCGAAGGAGAGTCTGGAGACGCCGTGGACAGCGGTGTGATACCAACCTGACTGTCTTCCGGCAGACAGACCGACAACCAGGAGTGATGGTCTAGGGTGCCATTTCATTTCATAGTAGGGCCCCTTTGGTTGTCATCCATCGCAGCCTTACAGCACAGCGGTACGTCGACGAAGTTCTAAGGCCCGTTGTGTTGCCCTTCATGTCACGCCACTCTGGGCTTACATTTCAGCAAGATAATGCCCACCCGTACACTGCACATGTTTCTACTGCTTGCCTTAGTGCTTGCAAGGTCGCCAGCAAAGTCGCCGGATCTCTCTCCTATTGAACACGTTACACGTTTGGAGCATTATGGGCAGGGTCCTTTAACCAACTCGGGATGTTGACGATCTAACGCGCCAGTTGGACAGAATTTGACACGATATGCCTCAGGAGGACATCCACAACCTCTATCAATCGATGCCAAGACGAATAACTGCTTGCATAAGGGCCAGAGGTGGACAAACGCATTACTGACTTTTCACTTTGTGAAACTGTGTCACTTCAATAAATCATCCAATTTTTCTCAAACTGTAATCATTTGTTTTTCTGTACATGTACATCACTTCTACCGATTTTCGTCCCATTCGGATAACTCCTTCTTGGTGCGTCGATTTTTTTGTTTAAGTGTGTATTTCAGAGTGTATTTTCAGAATATGCAGTGCAGATATTTTTATTTTATTTATCTGACATCGTTGCAGAAGGAATAGGAATTCATATATCTCGGATTTCTGTATTTTGGGAGGAGATTTTCTTTAGAGCCTTAACGATTTCTACACACCTTACAAATATTCTTATTTGACACCTGAAAATGATCTTCTATTCTTGTGTACTTTCTCGGATATCTATGGCTATCGTACAAGCGAAATATTAAGAATATTTTGTAATAAAAATATTTTGATTTTCGCTTTCATTTTCCAAGTAATATTTTTTCTTACTTTGCATTTCTTTGGAATATTTTCGTTTATTTGCTTCCATTATAAACATATAAAAAAAATTGTTTTTTTTTTTTTTTATAGCTCATGGCTGATTTCTGAAGCACAGAAAAACTTCTCCCTGACATAATGTCTTGTCTTCCTATATTGCGCGAATAATAGCTATCCAAATACTTAATACTTATCTCACATGAACCTTACACTCGTTTGTTTGCGATACTTAGACACAGTAAATTTGAAATGTGTGTACTTAAGACAAAGAAAAGCTGGAACAATGTCGATGCGGGCTTAGATCCAATTTGTGGGTATATAAAATCTTTATAATTTTGATCTGGTGTTTAAAAATTTTTGGAAATCCTTCCCTGAAGTATCAAAATTATGATATGAATGTTCGGGAAAAAAGAACTTTCTTTGGACTCAAATCATCATAGGACTTTAAAAATTATTATTGAACTCAAAAGTTTACATATTATAATTGTATTGTTCAAAAGCTAATATTATATTTTGTATGTTTCAAAATTATATATCTCATGTTTTGCTACTCTAATACTTTTGTCTCAAAAAGGCTTCTCTATCGCTCTGCCTTTTTTTTTTTTTGAAAGGGGAGATGTGTAAGATAAAAAATATGAAAGCAAACTTCTAAATTTAATTCACTATAATCTCTTTTATTTTCTATTTCATTTGGGAACTTCATCTGTCTGTCCTAAAAATAGCGCTTCAGTCTAAACTGCGTCATTCAAATTAATCATGCGATCTTACGTAACCTTTAATGCAGATGCCTCTTGACCAATCACCAAATTGCAAACCGAAACTCTTCTCTTCGCGTGCTTCCATCTTGCATAATTACGCATTTCAGCTTTGCTGTCTACTGTGCTAAGATGTGATTTGGCTGGCTTACTTTCTCAACAATATCAAAAAAGCAAATCTTCTGTGGAAAAGCACGACTAGAGTGCCAAGTGATTGTGGCCACAAGTATCAATTGCAAATAAAAATGGCATTAAAACTGCCTCGACTGCTAAGTTCTTTAGATATTACCAAGTTAACATTATTAGCATACTACGCAATCAAAATTCTTCTTCAATATGTATCTAAGCACGCATCGACACTGCTCCTGCTTTTCCTTGTGCTCTTATTATTACATACATATATTTTTTATTGTTGTGCATTTTTAGCAAAAATTTTGTATTTATCAGTTATCAATCTAAGGTAAATTCATTAATTTTGCTAGGCTATAAATCATAAGATCAGATGTTTTACTTTTGATCGATAATCAAATTAATCATTTATGATCAAGTAGAGGTAATCAATCATTAAATGTATTTTAAACGTTTTCTGTTACAGAAATCTTAATAGTACCATAGTCCAGTGGGAAATATAACGGAAAAGAGTGGAAAAATACCCTCATATCCAAATTATAGTACAGAGGAGACAAACACAACATTTACATTATTAACAGATTCAATCTAGCTGTAGTCTAAACATATAAGGCGCAAGTTCAAAATAGTTTCCTGAAATTATAAACTTATTATGTCATTCAGTATAGCTTTCAGTAAACTTTTTAACAGGAAACATGCAAGGATTTTAAATTTTACTAACGTTTATTAGTCCAAAGGGGCTTTGTCTCTGAAGGACTATTGGTTTTGTTTTGCGATTTTGCGTTGGTTCACCATAAATGTCCGTTTCACTTTTCAAACTGTTGCCACCCAATGTTAGAGTCCTGCATTATATTTGAAGAAATTAAATAATGAAAAATCTGCATAAATGTATGTCTATTTCTCGCATTGTGATGAAACAACAGTATCTAGAGCCATCCAGTTTTGAATGACGTAATCCTACTGCGAATATGGGCATCTGAAATCCCAAATTTGAAATTTGGAATTTGTTTTATTATCGATTTCATATATTGTAAAACTTTAACGAATTTTTGAGTAACAAACTGAACGATTTAAAAGCGAGCAATGGCAACACTCTACGGGGGGAGGAACCTTTTTATCTCCAGCGAGTCGAATTGTGTATCGGAAATTCTAAAGATATGCTCATTTTAAAATGATTTTGCGGCATTGCTATTGAACTCAATTTTGTGGTTTAAGTGCAAAGAATATGATATTTAATAAATAAAGGTAACACACAAAATGTTAAAAACACGCCCTTTGTACATAATTGAAAATCTAAAACCTTTATTTATTTATTTTATTTATTTATTTATTTTTTCCTATACACTCTTATTTACGGCCAAAATAAGCGAGGTTACTTTTGTTTATACAAATGTGTTTGCAAACTGTTAAGCATTTAAGACATAGCTTTTAGCCAAAAGGGAGATTTAGAGAGAGATTTCTCGCTGCTTTACCACGAGCGTGCTTTTCAGTCAGTTTCTGTCTGCATTTAAGGCTAGAACTTAGTTCTCTTTGATACTTGAAGACGTTTATAGTTTCCTACATTCTGCTCATACGTGGAGTTAAAAGCTAATCTTCGCGTTACTAGTCCCTATAAAGTATCTAAGTTTAGTTTTTATTTGAGTTACTTATTTAGTTTTATTTCTACTTTTATACGTTTTAGATCATAAGTATTGGTCTTTGTATCAAGAAGTGCGGGAACGTCTGTGAACTGTGAGAAATAAAGGGTAATTTAACCTTTCTTCCTCCTTATCGTATCTTCTACACACACACGAGCATAGTTTCAGTAAGCCTCCGGCTCCCATTCATTATTTGCAGATGTTTTTCAGAGGCTATTAGAAAGAGTTGGTGTTGGTGTATTGAGAATACAGCAAAGCACACTAGGGCTATCTGCCTAAGGGGAGGGATGCCTTCGTGGAGGACTTTCTAAGGGAAACTGGCTCGTATACACGTTACACATGGGGAAAACCACGAAAACGCCCATGCAGCCAGCTCGTTCGCGGGATTCGAACCTCGGACCGAACTACCAGTGTTCAGCGACTTTACCGCTCGGCCGCCGGTGGGCGCTATTAGAAGTAACAGAAATCCTGACAAATATAGTTAAAAAATTGGTGTCTGTTTAGGGAAAACTTCATTGCTAACCCTTCTAAATAAAAGTAAGTTTACACAATATTTAGCTGTATTATTTCGAATTTAAAGAGGAGATATTCAAACGTTAGATTTATTTTATATGCAGCAGTGAAGAATGGTTAGTGCTTGTTTCTCTTAAAATTGATACGTTGATTCAAACATTATATAGTTTAGTGGAAATATTTAATTAGGATAGTTTCTGAAAAGCTTTATGTCGCATGTTTTATTCCAACCATTATATGCAAAAAGTAACTAACAGATGCGTAACTTGCGAACGAGGAAGAATTCTGCAGGCACCGTTTCAGGGAAAAGTTCATGGAAAGTAGTCCGAAAAAGAAAAAATAAATATCCCATACATGGGTAAATGATATCTTGAACCATTAATATTCAACCAGCATTAAAGCACATTTTTTTTTTAAAAGCACAAGATACGAATGCATATTCTGGGATGTTTTTCATTTATAATAGTATTAAATAAGACGTGGCGATCTTTTTGTGTGAACTTTAACTAGCTAAATTGCTTACAATTTGGGGATTGCACATCTTAAAATCAGGGCACACTCAGCATTTTAGAAAACTTAAAACTGTCAATATTGAAGCGGAATAAAGCTTAGAATAATAGCATAGTGGTAATGAAATTGGCTAATTAGTGTATTTTTATGATTTAATTTTTTAACTACTTGGATGTGTATCACAATGAAAATTCCTCATAATAAATTTTCTACCTTGTAAGAATTATGTTAATTTTATTAACAGTTAAATTTTCAGTTAAATTTCCTTTCCTATCCATTCTTAACTTCAGCTTACCACTTCCGGCCAGAACTTAGTTTTAGAATCACGTATGAATACATTATGAGGAAGAGCGGTATTTAACCGCGAAGTTCTTCGGTCTTAGTGAGAGAGATACCAGATATTCTGAGATGGCACGCGCCCGCCTTTTTAGACTACTCTCTCGTAAGCTATTATTACGCTCGGCCGTACTTTAGGCCCTTAATAGCTTCGCAATCTATTAGCGTTAAGAGGCCAACTCAGTTAGAATTTTAATAGCTTCGGCTATATCTCTTTAGTTTATAAGGTATTTCTCCCGCTTTCCTAGCATTCCTTCGTGGTGTAGTGGTTCTGCACGCTGGGCCGGTATTCCAAAGGTCCGTGGTTCGATTCCCGGCGAAGGCGGTTGCTAATTTTTCATCTCTCTTGCTTCCAAAAAACTCCTAATGTCTCTACAGTGGCGCCCGAATTAAAAGGGATGCTAATTTTCCTCTTTCCTGCTTCCAAAAGTATACCTAATGTCTCTACGGTGGCGCGCGAACTAAAAGGGTGTTGTATGAGGATTCTTCCCGCCCAGGATTTGGCGATTGGGTCCCTTAAAACCCAAGTCGCCCTTTAAAAAGGGGAGTATATAAGGTATTTCTCCCGCTTTCCTAACGTGTCTTCGTGGTATAGTGTTTCTACACGCTGGGCCGGTATTCCAGAGGTCCGTGGTTCGATTCCCGGCGAAGGCGGTTTCTAATTTTTCACCTCTCTTGCTTCCAAAAAAATCCTAATGCCTCTACAAGTTTATATTAGTTTAGTTTAATTCTTAGTCTCTTAAGTTCAAGCCTAAGTGTCGGCTTTATTGTACAGCGATTACTAGTTCTTAAGATTCTTCACTTTCAACAGTCACTTAGAATTACCCAGTGAGGAATCCTACAACCTTAAGGAAAATACATTAGTTTACGTACATTGAATTAGAAGTAAGAGAAGATTGAAGATCTCAAACAGAGTATTATAACAGTTCAGTTCAAATTTGGGCAATCTATACGAGTAATATAAATTTTTATTAATATTTATTAATTTATTATTTGGCTTAAAGGAGTACTATGTTGAGAGGCAAAAATATAGTGGAACACTATTGGGAAAAACAAGGAAAATCAAACTTCTGACAAAATATGAAATAGATAATAAAACAGATTTCAAATTTCAAATTAGGGCTTTCAATTGCCCATATTCGATGGAGGATTGCGTTATTCAAAATTTGATGGCTCTAGGTGCCGTCGTTTTATCCCAATGCGAAAATCATACATATATTTATGCAGATTCTTCATTATTTAATTTCTTTAAATTTAATACAGGGCTGCAGTATTTCGTGGCAACAGTCTGAAAAGTGAATCCACGCAAAATACCAAAACGAAATAAATAGCCCTTCTGTGCTAAACCCTTTTGGGCTAACAAGTTCTCTACTTTCTGATGTATCAGCACTTATTCCCATATCCACTGACAGATAAGGCTTCCTTTCTCCGCTGTCAGATAAGTCACCGTCCCATTGCCGACCATTCCATCTCAGGAACTCCCTTCTTTGCCCCGGGGGTCGACGTAGAGAATTCTGCGAAGCTACTGGCTAGGATCTGTACCTAGGCAGTCTCGGCCACGGGGGTATAAAATTTATGAACTTGGTGGTTCTGAAGGCTCTGGGAAAGGTCACTTATCGGCCGGCCCCGGAGTCTGGCACGTCCTAGCGCGGCGTGGTTCTAGTAACCCGGGGGTCCCCCCGGGGTCGCTGGGTAATGTCCCGCTGCGACGGGTTCGCCCAAGCGACTGGTAGGAGCATTAGACGACCGGTGCTGCCTGAGGTCCTTCCCCAGGTGGTGCGCTGCTCTCCTGGAGGGTAATAGTGGAGGTTGAACCACCACGATGTGCCCAAAGGGGAAGTGGACCCGGAATGAGATTGAGTTCTCGATACGGGGAATGCCTTAACCTTCTTACCCTTCCTAAGCTCACGAGACTGTCATTTGCCCCAGCTCACGAAAGCAAGAGAAGTGGAAACGCTTCTAAAGCAGCGGGAGCTGGGGTCCAAAGGAACCCAAGAGTTGTTCGTTTCTTAATTTTTTAGATGATATTTTGGCAAATGATATATTATGTGAATCTTTGGGCTAAACTCAATGGTTAACAGCAGTCCTCTAGCTGGCTTTCCATGGTTCTCCAAGATACTTTAAATTTGCGTCATTTGATTGGCACACCCCATCACTTTCTGGAGTGCGCCCTTACAAATCTAAATATTAATTTTTTTACTTACCTTCTTCCTTGATACAACATTCACTAACTTGACCGCTACAATACATGTTTACCAGCTGTTTCATAAATAACAGGAATGAGCTTTAACAAAATAGTCATGTGTGATCTCTCTCGGTAAGAAAGAAACTATAGGATAAGGCTATCCAAAAGACCTACTTCAATAAGAAAATTAGCAAAATAAGTTTTTATCACTTTTCTAAAGAAGAAAACTTTTGGGGGGGGCATATCGCCTTTTACACTACCCCATACCATTGAGTAAGAAAAGTAATGACGAGGATGGCAATGCTACAAAGAATCTTCAAGTAGCACATAGTAAACAGAAAGAGGCACCTAAAATGAGAAAACAAAAATATGATGAAACATTTCTCCAATTTGACTTGACTTTCAACAAATCTGATTGTAAGGAACAACCTCTTTATTTAATTTGCAATAATAGTTTGGCTTTGCAGAGCATGAACCTACCAAAATTAAAAAGGCATCGTGAAACCAAGCATCTTTTGTTCGTTAATAAATCAAAAGAGTATTTCAAACGACTGTGAAAATCTTCAGTTAAAGAAAAACAATGTTTTAAGAAACTTATCTGTTAATGAAAAATGTTTATTCTCATTGCAGGAAGTTTCATATCTGACTGCTAAAAATAAAAATAAATAAATCATAGACTATTGGAAAAGACCTTGTATTGTTATTAAAATGGTAGTCATATTTACTTCACAAAAGTAAATATGACTATGAAATTCAGAAAATTCTTTTGTCAAAGGTTCTTTTATCTTTTATTATATTATTTTTATTATTTATTCTTTTATTATTTTCTTTTATCGCCAAGAGAATTTCTGAAATTAGCAAAGACTAATTTGAGCTTCTTATTAGATTGAAAGCAAGTACAAAATTTACAATTCAGTTGGACGTAACAATTGATATTTCAAAAATATCAGTTATATCAGATATATTTCTGAGGAAAACTTCGATCAAAAGTTGTTATTTTGTCGTTATTTGGAAGAATATATAAGAGATGAATGCATATATAATGAAGTTAACGAATTTTTTAAAACTGAAGGTTTAGAATGGATAAAACATTACATTGGAGTGCGCACAGATAATGCAAAAGCGATGATGGTATGAAATCATTTGTTAAAATTGCTGGTAATTGTCATATAACTTTTGCACACTACCCTAATCTACCAAAGGCTCAGGTGCTGGGCACTTCAGCAGGCTCCTAGGCTGGGACAGTCACATCCTGTGCAGAATTCATTGTAAATAGGCATATCTTTCCTGGCATAGTATATTGGAGATTTTGAATTGAGGAAGAATGAATTTTTCCTCAAGAGAATTCAGTGGTCGTTGTATCATGGCATAGGTAAAGATAAGCAATTCCGAATGATAGTCAATTCATGAGCCTTGCGTATATGCAAATCGTACAGTCAGAACGTCCATCAAAAGAGATAAGCGTAACAGTTACTGCTTCGACATCCGGCTCTCAAATGAGTGAGAAACAGGTAGCAGGGCAGGTCCATGGCTGGATGGGAGGAGCTACTGGTCATGTGATCCAATGGGTGTCCTGGGAAGAGAGTGCATTTTCTTGCTCGACAGGCATTGGTGGGGGCAAATTTTAAAGTTTAAGCTTGGTTGAAATCCTGAGTACATTTATTTGATATAATAATAAGAAAGTTATCAAGTTACAATACAATAATGACAAGTAAAGGGATCCTGGACTGAAATAAGTTGGCCTAATTGTAATGCGTTCTGAAATAAGTATTAAAATAAGATATTTTGTAACATACAAGTTGTTGGTGTAACGAATTAGTGATTCATATTCTGAAAGACAGATGAGTGCGACACATGAGTGTGTGCTTTTAAGGGTTGCATATGAACGGTGAAGATTTGCAAACGTAAAACAAATATAGAGATACAGAAAAGCAGTACTTAAAACAGTTGATAATATTAAATTAAGTGCCGGAGAACTGCTCCGGGTCTTTTTTTTGTTTGCTTCACTGGTATAATCATAATTTAATCTTGGGATCGAGCTGTTGTTGATCTTTTCGATGTTGTTGAAGAATTTCCGTGCTATTTTTGCTATGTGTATACTAATGCTTTCAGTATTTAACTCGTTCTGAATAGCCTCGTTCCTGAAGAACCAAGGACTATTGGATATAATCTTCAGCATAACATTTTGGCTTTGCTGAATTTTCAGCATGTGAGTTTTACACACATAACCCCAGACTGGGCAGGCATAGGTGATAATAGGTCGCAGCATGGATCTATATACATGAAGTTTGTTTTGGATAGATAAAACGGAGTTTCGGGCAATTAGGGGGTTGAGTAAAGCTTTAGTACCCCGAAACTTGTTCAAAACAAATGTTATGTGTGGGGCCCAAGTGAGTTTTTAGTCTATAATGACACCGAGGTACTTGGCTTGCTTGGCCCAGGGAATGTTGACGTCGTACATTTTGAGGGTGGTACTTAAGTCGAAAATCCTTTTCTTCGTGAAGTAAACAGCTTCCGACTTCTCAACATTTATCTTTATTTTCCACTTGATCATCCAGGACTCTAATGCATGGATGTGTTCTTGTAGTGTCTGTACGACTGCGGCCATAGACGCAGCTTGGTAGAGGATCGCAGTGTCGTCTGCATAGAGTGCTAGTGTATTGAGAGGGTTGTGAGGGATGTCGTTCGTATAAATTTAAAATAATGTGGGCGAAAGTAAACTTCCTTGCGGTAAGCCCGCAAGGGTTACTTTCCGTGTAGAGTGAGTGTTGTTATAACGAACGACAAAGTGTCTATCGTATAGTTAGGAATTAATGATGTTAGTGATGTAATCTGGGAAACCCAGAGTGATTAGCTTGTATGTGAGGCCCTGTAACCATACACAATCAAAGGCTTTCGAAATATCGAGAAAGAGAGCTCCAGTGATGTGTCTTTTTTGGAATCCTTGAGCAATCATTTCTGTGACCCTGTACAATTGATGAGTTGTAGAGTGTTTGCTCCGGAATCCGTACTGCTATGGAATAAGAATTTGATTTTCTTCGAGGAACTCTTGGATCCTATTTAGAATAACTGCTTCGGCAATTGTGCTTAAGGTCGACAGTAAACTGATCGGCCTGTAGGAGGTAGCCAGCGTTGGGTCTTTTCCGGGTTTCAAGATCGGTGCGATGATTGCACTTTTCCAATTGGTTGGAAAGTGATGTAGGCGGAGCACAGCGTTCAATAGTTTGGTGAATTTGCATAGCATTTTTGCTCCCATTTCCTTGATCATCTTATTACTGATCTTGTCAATACCAGGGCTTTTCCGGTTCTTTCTCTTCTCGATATAACTAATAACCTCTGATGGCATAATTAAGGGTGTGTTGTTTGTGTGTGTTTTTGTTTGGAATTGTGTGATGAGTGCCGTAACTGAGAGTTCTGTATGGGGTTTAGAAATGTTGTGAGTGCGAAATTGAGATGCATAGTGATCTGCAATACACTCAGCTTTCTCAAAATCGGTGTATGCGATCCCGTTGGGGCCATTAATGGGCGGAATGTTAGTGTTGCGTCTTTTAAATTTAGATACAGCACTCCACAGTGAGCTATCATCTGTGGATAATGCTTCTAAATGTCTGGCCCAGTCAAGTTGTGCATGTTTTTTCTATAGAGTCCTGACTTGTTGGTTTAATTGATTAAGTAGAATTTTGTCCGTGGGACATCTGAAACGCTGCCATTGCTTACGTATACGGTTTCTGTTTCGGATCATCTCCCGGATGGCACTGTTCTTGAATCTTCTGTCAGCTCTCATTGCTTTGCTGTTTTTGAGTAAGGCATCTTGAAGCTCATCTGTAAATTCTTCAGTGTAAGCGTCTAACGCATCCCTTGAGTGTATCGTGGTGGTGGGGTACTGAGTGTTGTTTAGAGCTTTGGCATAACCTGCCCAGTTTGTAAAAAGGGCTCTTTTGTGTGGTGTACTGTAGGAGTCGGTAGATATTTTCATCATCACCGGGTTGTGGTCTGAAGACAATTCTGTCAGACTTTCGACATAACTCGGGGAGTTGATGTTTTTTAAAATGAAAAAATCCATGATTGATGGTCTACCTATCCCATAGTGTGTTAGTTTATCTGGTACTGCCAGGTGAATATTGGCCGCTAGGGCAATGTCGTGTATGACTCGTCCGTGTTGATTGATATCCCAGCAGTTCCACTCGCGGTGGTGAGCGTTGAAGTCTCCACCTATGATGACTCGATTGTTAGTATTTAATAGTGTTTGCAAATCTGTCCTGACAGAATTTGTAGGTGAGTGTGTAGGAAAACAGGTGGAGATAATAGTGATTGGTCGTGACGTGTTTGGCGTGAGTGTAATAGCTAAGGCTTCGACCGCTAAAAGCTGTGGTAGTGGAGTGACATGATGAGGGATGGAGCGCTTAACTAAGATTAGTAGACCTCCTCGTGCATTTCCTCTGGGTGCAAATCTACCTTCAGTAGGCCTGTTCCATCGATGAGTAATATAATTGGAAGCTCTGAAATAATTTTGGGTGCCAAGCATGTGTTCTTGTAGGAGTAAAATATCGGGGGAAACTTCATGTAAAAACTCCTTAAGCTCGTAGGCTTTTTGGAGCAATCCATTTGCGTTCCACGTGATAAGAGTGAGAGGCATATTAGGGTTGTTCTGATACATGATTGTTGATCTCACTAACAATTTCGTAAAACATAAATAGCTTATCTACAGGACCAGACAAGGTTTTCAATTTAGGTAAATAATTTTTAAAGATATTATTCATCAATCTAATATTATTGATTCCAAGAATGCTGTTAAATTCGGCTATGTTTTTCATAAAATTAAGGAATTCAGAGCCTTGTGGCTTCTCCTGGTTATCCATAACATTTTCTTTTCTTTTACTATTAAGGTTATCACTATGTGTCATATTTAAATTTTTTAAAGCATTGCTTAGATCACTAAGCTTAATATTTCCAGTTGCCTTTGAGTGCATATTTTGTGCAGCAGTAGCCGATTCTGAGGGATTAAAATTAGTATTTCCATTAAACATATTGTTATGTTTTTTGGCCATATCAGCGTAGGACATGCCTTTTCTGAGAACGCTGTCCTTTTTTTGTTGGTTAGGTCTATTTCGTGGGAATTTCTCACACCCACGGTATGAGGCTACATGGTTTTTGAGGCAGTTGACGCACTTGGGCTCTTCCATCCTTCCTTTGGTCGGGCAATCCATGGTTTTGTGTTCCAGTGAGCACTTAACGCAACGTGGTGTAAAGTGGCAGTTTTCAGAAGAATGGTGCCACTTTTGGCAGTTATAGCACTGTGGCACCTGATTCTTTGAAATATATTTCTAGACTGAAACAGCACAGAGAAGGAGGTCGGTGACTTGGTATATCTCGTCCTCTTTTTCATTTTTGATGATTTGGACAAAGAATAAAGGCATGGGGGCTTTGGTTCTTCGTCTTGTAAGTTGTGTAACTTTACTTATTCCGAAGCCCTTGTCCGATAAGGCAGTGGCTATATCCTTCGGTTTTGTGGTTATAGACAGTCCTCTGAGAACCACTTTGATTGGGCGAGCGTAATTTGCGTTGATGACGTAGTGCTCAACTTTTTTTTCCAGGACAAGAGATGTCAGGAGTCTATGGTAGTCTGCAGTGCGTGGTAGGACTTTCAGGAGTTCACCATTAACCTTTCCCAAAAATTTGGCTTCAGTTTGCAGAGCTAATTCCTTTAGAAAAGCCTCGTGGGTCAGTTTTCCGGGATTCACCATAATGGGGGGAATAGCCTGTGATTGGCTATTGGTCGGCTGCTGCTGCACGGCCTGTCCGTCTGGGTTATTACCAGCATTTACATTTTCATCATTACCAGAATTTTCATTTAACACAGAGTACCGGTTTACAGTTTCTAAATTTAATGGTACTTTATCTAATTTTTGTTGCTTAGCAGTTTTTACAGGTAACTTAAAACCATCATTATCAATAATTATGTTACCATAACTAATTTTTCTCTTAGCTTTAATTTCCTCATTTTTCCTTTTAACACTAGAAATAGCAGGGGGGACAATGCCTGAAGAGCAAGATAAATTGCACTTACCTCTTATTTCTGCTGCTTGAGCCTGGAGCATGCGTAAATTCTTCGTCATGATATCCGTGGTCGTATCCGGGTCAGAAACCGCGCGTAGCCGTTGACATGCTTTAATTGCAGTCTTCACTTGGTCAATTTCCTTTTCCAAATCCATTAGCTTTTCCGTATAATAATCCAGGTTTTCGTTAATATTCCGATTGAGGTTGCTGGGGAAGTCCAACACAACTCTCTGTGGTGGCAGGTGTCTCAGGCGGGACGCTAACGTTCATCCGTACAGTAACTTCGGCAGTAGATCCCATCTCCGTCGAAGCGCTCATGATGCGCACCTTCACGTTCAAGGATCAAGGACCGAATCGGTAAAAGGTGCCTAATCTACCAGAGTGACGGGTTTCTGAGCGACGCTGCTTCAGAATGCTGTCAAAATAACTTTATTAAAAGCCTTATCCTTAACAGTTGTTTATTTTCAAATCTCTGAGTAGCTACTCCGAATACAAGACATAATTAATAACTCAGAGTAAATAAAATCTCAAGAGGGCGAAGTTTAAGATTATCGTTATTAAAAGACGAAATCATTATATTTTTAACTGAACAAAAATATCAAATAATTTATGGTCATCAAAAGCTATTTTTTCAGATATTAAAAGATTTCAGTTTGTTTATTCAAGGAAAGAATATTTATTTCGAGAGATAAAATTTTAAATTTTATCAAAAAGAATAACATTTGGAAGAACAGAGTAAAAAGAGTTCAAAGAGTTTTCAACTATAGTCAATTTTGTAATTGAAAAAAATAAATAAATAAAGTAACTGTAAAACTTTAATTGCAAAAATTATTTGAGGTCACTTCAAAATCTTTGAAACATAGGTTCGCAAATACTTTATACCGAATTTTTATTTTAAAATGTTACCTTGATTTCAAAAGGCAATTTTTGATTCACGTTAGTCAGATTAATCATCTACTACATGAAGTCCAAGAGAAATTTATTGACTTACTAAAGCTTAAAACTTGAGTTTCCGCAAAAACCCTTAACTAAATTCTGGATCTCAGCTATTGAAATTTTCTTCTACCATTGAGCAGCACTTACTTACAGGAAACGACTTTTTCAGCTCTAATGCTTGTTAAATCCAAATATCGTTCAACAATGAACCTTCAAATATTGCACCAAGGTTTCATCTGTTACACAACAAAAACAAAAACAAAAACAAAAAAAAAAAAAAAAAAAAAAAAACATCTATTTCAATGAAACGTGATTTTCATTTATTAATTTTTGTATATCTTAAACAAATTCTAATATACTACTTCCCGTGTGTATAATATTTTCTAAAGAACTAAATTATTTATGCAAAAATCTTGATTCTTATATCTTTTATGTTTCATATTGCGAGTCGCGAAAAAATCTACATGATAAAAACGGGGTCATGAATGAAAAATATTTAAGCAACGCTGCTCTAGATCAAACTTTTTCGAAATATAGGAGGACTCCTACAACACGGTACCAAATGTTCGTTGAAAATACCGCGTTATGGGAAATTACGTTATAAGAGACTCCAACTTAATACAAAAAATGGGATTAGGTTCCGAAAAGAGAAAAAACTGCCTTTTATGATGTAATATTTTCATCATTTTATAAATTTATATACATAAAAACATTTCATAAAAAATTTAATAAAATTCAACATCACATGAAAACTAAAAAGATTATGATTTCAAGTCAAAATCAAAAATAAATATAATGTTATGTTTACCAATTCGTTCCTCATCATCATTTATTACAGTTGTTCGAGAATGCAAACTGGCCTTATTTCAAGATCTGAGCTTGTTTCATCGACAAGTTCCACTGCACTTCCGGTAGGTTTAGGCTTTAAAAAATCTATCATTAGAGATTGTTTGCTCTTGCTTTGCAAATCTTTATAAATTTCTTGATAGAGAGATAAGCAATTTTGAAGTTTTCTTTTAAATATTTCCGCTTTCTCTAGACAGAGGATCTTTCTCTAGAATATAAGATTCCATCTATTTCGCCATGTCCAAACACTTTCTATGCCTTTCAGAGTGAAGTTTTTGGCATTTTCAATGAAAAGATCTTCAGAATTATTACCAATCGGTAATGTTTCTGATATAACTGTCACCAGATCTGCTTCATTTATTTCATTTTCTGTGACTAATTCTAGAATATCATCAACAGTTATTTCAGTGAATCCATCGCCTCCTATTTTGTGTAGATATGCAGGCTGAATTGCCTCAATAAAATTTTCCTGGCTGGCTGACCGTTTCCGATAATAAAAACGTTGCCAGGAAGTATTTAGAGACGACTGGTGCATTTCTTTTAGGGACGAGCCGATAATTTCTACAAATTGAAAATTGTTTCCAACCTTCACTGACTATAATATCGATAGAATCTATATTCGCCCAAAACTAATGCAAATAATTTACGGACATAGTAAGATTTAAAAGTCACTATATTGATCCAAGGGTTGAAACAACGGAGTGGCGTTGCATGATAAAAACGCAAACTGAACATTGGGATGATTTAAATCAATTGGATAAGAGGGCGCATTACTTAAGATTAGTAGGACTTGGAATGCTAAGTTCTTCTTTTTTAAATAGTTTTCTACATCCGGTAATTTTTTTAAAATAATTTTCTACATTTATCTTAAAGTCTTCGTGAAGGACTAAAATTATACGGAAGGGCTTAAAATGGGAATTTTCTCATATTTATGTTAGAAAATTTGCTCATATTTATGTGAGAATCATATTCATGCCATACATACGTAAATATACGTTACATTAAACATGAAGTAAAATATATAACGTAGCTAGTCCGTTGTATGGGGTTTCATTACAAGTCCAATTATCAGTTTTCAGCTATCTGATCCATTCAGCCATTGTGAGGGGACGAATACTGAGATGCCGTACTGTGATACAAAACTGAATTGGAAAGAGAACAGCTTTTAAGCTTCGCAGAATATTCAAAGATATTACAACGAGATGTACTGGTTTCATTTTCTTGTTAAGCCTTCTTTACTCTATCGAAACTTTTGTACGAAAATGCGAATTACAATTAAATTTTAAATGGCATGAATTAGGAGCAGTTCCTCACTGAGAGAGATATGTTTTAGAATTTTATTTCTCTTAGTACATGGAAAGACGAAACCGATAGATAAAAGGACAGTCATATTGAGCTTTTACAATTTATTATAAAATACAATCTCCAAAATAAATTCAAAATATTGTAATTCTGCTTCGAATTTTCTCATACTTGCTGTAAGTATCACTTACTGAGAAAAGTAATTTTTTTTTTTTTTTTTTTTTCCATTGACTTTTTGAAAGCAAGATGAAGTTTTCGGGGTTTTTTTACTAATATAAAATTTTCTGTGTGCTACTCGCCCATGATATCCTGCAGATCGCATTACTCTTCTTACAGTTTCTGGATTTACACATACTCCATATAATTCACGAAGTTCCGCAACAAGTTTACTTAGGAGCACTCAGTCTTGGATTCTTTATAATATTTCTTAGAATAAAACGTTTCATTCCGTGAGGTAACTTAGACGGTCTTCCAGGTCTTCTTTTGTTTTAAATACAATTCTGTATGTTATAACGCTTAATTACACCAAAAACTGTTGAATCACTTAAATTAAGTAAATAGGCAATTTTCTTTCTTTCTTTTGATGCAAATCAATAACTAATCTGCGGGCTTTTTGTGGGTTTCTAACGATGTTTCCTTTCGTAACAGAACTATTGCAAGAAAACATTAAAATAGCAAAAAGAAAATTTGAATTATAAAAGCAAACAATTTTTAGAGTTTTGCCGAACTTCTTTATCCAAACTAGTTCCATGAAGTTTCGTTTTTCATTTATTGTAAATATTTTTAATTAGGAATTATGAAAATGTCCGATTAATTTTTTAGTATCTCTTTCTTCCATTACATTCTAAAACGCTATTTTTTAAATTTACCATTTCGTTTTTCCAAATTTATTCAGTACAAAGCAATAGCTAAGAAAATATGTATTCAAAGGGAAAATACTCTTTATTAGTTTACTGCAAAGCTTTTCTCTTATTAGTTAAAAAAGTAAAAATATTGTTGTGCCCGATCATTTTTATGAGACACTGTATATTTGTTTGAGTACATCATTTCTTCCTTTTATTGTTCTTTTAAAGCTTGGATAAGTATTATTAACATTTCAGCACTCATTTCATGCTTTATTCTCAAATTTTTGGGGCAACAGTTCGCGAGAATTCATAAACATCCGGTAATAGCGCTGATTCTAGAAAAAACTTGGTTGAACTGTCATAACCAGTATTATGGTGTTTGTATTACGTTTGTGTTGTGCAATCTTTCGATAAAACACGTGATTATGATACTTTAATAAACGAAATCTCGAGAGATTAGGTCTTTTTAGCAAGTTGCTGTGAATTGACGTTTAAGCAAGAAATAAATTATCTTTTTTAACCATCAGGTAGGTAAAAATTGTTAATCATGTAACAAAGTTCTAAATTTGATTTCTGGAATCGGGAACATTTATTTAAAGGTTTGTTGTAACTTTAATAATGAAAGTGCATTTCTAGTTTCTCTTGTTTAGGTATTACGTCTTGTCAACCGCAATACGTGAATGAAATTAAAGTTGTAGCCTAAAGTTATTTTCCATTTATGTACGACTGTAGTGTATACCTGTTTCTTATATCCAATTTTTGGCAAGTCTGTTTCTCTTTTGAAAATATTTAATTTCAAAGTATTGAAATCTTATTTTCAAAGCATTAAAAGTGTTATCGTGGTACTTTTCGCTCCTTTAAACATAAAATTGTGTTCGACAGTTTATTTATACGAGTTCTGGGCAGGATAATCCTGATGTTAAAAGTTTTCTTTTTATTATTTTTTAAATATTTAACTAACTTTAAAGTATTTAATAAATACATTTATAATCTGTTATGTATTTAATAAACATATTTTTGTCAATTAAAATGCTGTGCTTTATCTTGTTCATGTATACAAAAGAAATAGACTACAGATTTATATTTTTGTTAATTTAACTGCCATTCAAGTGTATAACTTTACACATCAATACTGTCTTAATTCCTACAAATTATTTTCTAGTGTGGTTTTTGAAGTAAAATAAAAATGTCTCTGTATCCATCATTGGAAGACATGAAGGTTGACCAGTTAGCTAGAGTAAGTTTCTCTTTGATTGTATAAGATATCAATTTTATTAAATTATTAATAATTATATTCTGCAATATTATTAATTTCTTAATCATTTTTAAGCACTTATCCGAAATGTGAGACATTCTTGTGTACATAACTTGTGAAAAAATATTTTAAATTCATTGGTTGATTTAAGGTCATTTTCATTTAATTTGTATCAGTTGATTAAAATGGATGTTTATCATCATTAATAGAATCATTTGGGTAAAATCCTAGTATGCATTATGGCCTTGGCAGGATTTTGAAAATTGAACCAATTTTATAATATATCAATGATATTTATTAAAATGAAACTAATTATTAAATTACTCTTTCATTATCTAGAATGCCCATTGTCATTAATATCTTTCATAGTGCCTATATGGGCCTGCTACAATTCATCTGATGCAAGGACTTCAAATAAATACTAAATACTAATATGAGTCTCAGTTAATCATTTAATACTAAAAATAAATCTGAGTGATGATTTCTGACTGCCTAATAGTTTTTATTATGTCAAATATTTTCTTTTGTCATTTGAAATTTGTTTGAATATTTCTGATTAATAATTATAAATTATTAAAATTTTTTATTATTTATCGACTTAATACACAAATGAAGTTAAGAAACTTATTATTTTCTGAATCCTGAATAGTAATTAATCAAGAATTCTGTAACTTGAAGAAAATTTGAGAAACCAGTATTTTGGACAGGTTATCAAATAATGAAATGTTTGAATGAAGAAACATTTGTTTTCTATTTATTATCTATTGCTATGGAATATGGTTTTTAGTTACTATCTTTGGTGTTAATGGGAATTAATATCAAATTTTAGAGTAGTTTTATCAGGTTTTAAGCCTTTTTGCATCATAAATATGAAGTAATCTTGCACCAAAATTGATGTAAAAGTAATTTGTATTAATTTATTAATGATGTATCTCCTACCTTCTCCCTAACAAATTTGTTTAATTTAGTGGATTCACTTGTATAAATCTATTTTTTTAACTTCATTTTACTAAAGATATAAGCACAACTACTCAAGCACAACCTATTATACTGAACACCTACTCATCACTATTATAATTATTATGAGAATAAATATAGCATAAGCAGTTGTATATCAAAAGTTTTATATATTTATGTAATATTTATCAAAAGTTCGGTGTTATGTAAGTGTAATAAATGGTTCTTGTATTCAATTTTTTTTAAAAGAAAAACCATAATTTATTTCTTGCATATCAGAGTATTTAATTAACTCCCTCTACCACCACCTTAAAATATTTTATGTAAATATATTAAATAAAGTCTAATTATAATATTTTAAGATAAGGGGGTTTGATTTCATAATTATTGATATATATATATATATATATATGCATATGAATAAACATGTATGTAAGTGGAACATTTGCTTTCTGATCTCTCATATTGGAGGCTGTGTTAATTTTTTGTTTAGCTATCATTACAACTCAGAGGTACTGTTCTGTTCATAAGTAATAGCAAAAAGAAGGTTTTTATAACAAAAAAAAAAAAGTGTATCTGGATGGCAATTATATTTTGACATCTGATGAGTGCTATTCAAGAAAATTATGTTTAAATAATAACTTTTCTAAATTCACGTGTGCTCTGCACACATAAGGTTATTGCATTTACATTCGAAAATATGGCAGTTTTGCCTTATGTTGAAACAAGGGCTATATAATAAAAAAATACTGAAAGATTTCTTAAGAGATTTTGTTTGTAAGCATCAAAGTTGTGAGTTTATGTGAATATAATGACATATGGCATGCTTTAAAAGAGGTACTTGCATATTAAGGCATGAAACCTTTGCACAGTTTGGTAGTTTTCATGCCTTTTTTTTTTTTTTTTTTTTTTTAAGAAAGATTCCCAAACTATCGATATTTATCATAATTCGGTAAATATTATCAACATATAAAACGAAAACATCTTCAGTAACTTAAAATGTAGATTTGAAGTATTAAATATGAAGTACACAGCAATTCATTTTCTTTTAAAAAAAAAGGGGGAAAGTGCAGAATAACCCTTTGCTTGGCACGTTTTTAAGAATTGCACATACTTGGTATCCATTTACACATCAACCTATTTTCACTTAAAAAAAATCCCAGAATTGCACAAAAGTGGCGTTGTGTACTCCCTTGACCTTATCCATGTACACATCAACCTATTTTCACTTTAAAAGTCCAAGAAAATTGACAAAAATCCATTCTTCTTACTCTTGTAAAAAGCGCTAAACAAATAAGTTTGCGAATCTGCACTCTACCCCCCCCCCAAAAAAAATCTGAGAATTGTGGAAACTTGGCTTTGGGTAAGCCTCGGCAACAGTGGCTATGAGCTTGGTTGCTGGAAGAATGATTAACATTAGATAACTGTTAAGTTCAACCCTAGTTTTGATGGAGAACACACTGTGGGCATCCAAGGGTCTGCCACACCTCTTTCCCTACCACCAAGCATTCGAGAGGACTTTTGGCTCAGCATGTATTTTACGTGTTCTCCTTGCTGTACCAACACTATACATTTATAGATATCCATGCTTCCTCTGAAATTCAAACCTGGGGGCATCAGTACAGCTGTTGCCTCACAGACTATACATTTATAAGCAAGCGTGCTTTCTCCGAGATTCTAACTTGGGCTGATTGGTATGGCATTCAGCATCACTAACTGCTATACTTGCTGGATGGCTCTTACCTTTGACAACAGCATATTAAGTTCAGCTAAAATGCAGAATCGCCCATTTATTTATTTGATGTGTGTTTGCCGCTTTTTACAAGAGTAAGAAGAATTGGATTTTTTTCAACTTTCTTTGGCTTTTTAAGTGAAAATAGGTCGATGTGTACGTGGATAAAGTCAAGGGTGTGCACAATGCCATTTTTGTGCAATTCTGGGATTTTTTTTAAGTGAAAATAGGTCGATATATACATGGATACCGAGTATGTGCAATTCTAAAAACGTACCAAGCAGTGGGCGATTCTGCACTTTTTCCTTAAGTTCTTCAGTTTGTGAGTTTATGCAAATGTAGAAAGCTTTCTGCAGAATTTTTTGCCTGGTATTCTGTAACTAAGCAAGTTCATGCATTTTATGGGATGACTGCAACCCATAACCTAATTTGCCCAGTATATGTTTGATTGGGGGAAAGATCTGGGATGGTAAGCTACTGAGGACTATTATACTATGCAGACAGACCCTAAAAGTGGTTGCAGTGTGTGTAGACATGATTTATCATGCTAAAATATGATGTCTGGCAAGGCACAACAAACTGAAGTTGCAAGATGTTGCAACATATTATTGGGCTTACAGTGTGTTCTGAAAGATTACTAAAGATAGCTGCATGTCATAAGCATTTTCTTCCAGAATAGTGTAATATTAGTTATGATGTTTTTTAAGGAAAAAGAACATAGTACATTCAAAGAAACCGCTAAATAGCTATTTTTTCATTGTTGGTTTCAGCTACTTGGTAAATTAATAAAAAAATTATGTTTTCCTGATTTAAAACAGTTCGTTACTGTTGTTTCTATCAAAAGTTAAGAAAATCTGAAAGGAAGATACTGGGTGTAATAATTTTTTGCATCTTTTGTTATATGACATATTTTTAAACATTACTGAAATGAGAGAGATTAATTTTTAAAGATAACAGCCCTATGGTTTAGAAAAATTGTAATATTATCTTTTGTAAAAACAATATCCTTCTAATATCAATAAACAAATGCTGAATTAGTGATACTATCAAAAATTAGTTGATAAAAATAAACATATGTGGAAGAATGTCTATAAAAGTACAAAAATACATTGTGTTATTTTGTTAATTTTTAATATATTGGAAGTAAATTATTTAGAACTATATTTTCTAATATTTAAATATAAATGTAGCATTGTAATATATTTATTAAGATTGTTATAAGATATTTATTAGCAGTTGTAACAAGAAATAACTTACTAATGTAGCATTGTAATATACTTATTAAGTTTGTTATAAGACATTTATTAGCAGTTGTAACAAGAAATAACTTACTGTTATGTAGGCTCAACTGGCTCAAACTCCACAAGTGGCTACTCCTGCATATCCAGCTGCGAATGCATATCCAGCCACTAATGCGTATCCAGCCACTAATGCATATCCAGCCTCTTCAGGTTATCCAGCTAGTGCACCTCCATATCCTACAAGTCCCACGTCTCATCCTGTAACTGGTGACAAATATTCCAAGCTGTATCCTGAATTGGATGATTACATGGGACTCCAGTTATCTGAGGCAACACAAGAAATACCATCAATGGTTGTTGCTAATGTTCATCCCAGTGTAAGTGTTGTAAATTTTTTTGTACGTTGAGTTTCTATTGTGCCTTTATTTTAAATATTGTACAGACTGTAAAAGGAGAAAAGAGAGAAATACAGGTAATAATGTAGTGTGTTATCTGCTGGTTTTAGTTAGCTATTTATTATTATCATAAATGATGACTGGCCTTCTTATGCTGATAGGTCTGATTAGAATATTAAGAAGCTTGTCTGATTAGGATATGATCATCAAACCATCAAAAGAACTTTATCAATCCTGTTGATGATGTTAATACTTAAACATCTGAATTGGGCTGAAGGATTTTAAAGCTGAATATTCTGCACAGCAGTTGGAGTATTACATCGCAGATACTTCCGTATTATCTTGCAGAAGCACAATGGATATTAGTTAATAAAACCTGTGACTATTTTTTTGGCCATGTCGTGTAGTATTTATAATGTGTATGGTTAAACAACTCGTGAAAACTACCTTTTGTAAGTGCCACTTCTGCTTTTGTTTAATGAAATTGGAAGAAATTAAAATTTAATGGAATTCATTTTAATAGGTTACTAAATTAATTAATGGAATCATTTTCATATATATATTTTTGACTATTTGTATATATTTTCATATTAAAAGGTAGCATTTTAGTGGTGCCATCTAAGAAAGAACAACTAAAAGTGGTAGATTGCATGCTACATCATTATCAAAATATCTCCTTCCATTCACTAGCACATTGCTACATTAATTTTGTGTGTATGTGTTGTTTCCAATGGTGTACACACCATGCCTTTAATAATTAAATTCAGTTTTAATGTTAATACTGAATTATATATATGTAATATGATGACTTCGAGTAAACTGCAACAGATTGATGATGGTTCTCTGCATTATATATATCATGAGGAGACTTGATAAAAAGATGACACTTGAAGGAAAAACTTAATATGCAGTTATCTAATACGGAGACTCACCAAGAGAAGGTTTGGGTTTAAGTTGGAAAAGTTTCAGTTTTCAAAATTGTGAGTTTAGGTCCTAAATTAGTTACGTCATCAGCGCTATGCAAGCCATGCAAGATGAATTGATCTAGAAGTGATGCAGTCCAGAAAAGTTATTACAGTCAAAAGTCGTTAATTCGGACACCCATAATCCGGAATGATCTATAATCCGGACCTCAAAGCTACAAACTTTCTGCGCATGCGTCCCGCGATGCATGCGCGTAAGACCTTTACGGCTGCAAATATGCGTGTGCGCGTGCCCAAAATACGTTTATGCATGCGCGTTTAATGTATAACGGACGGTATAAGCTAAGCTAAAATTATCTAATTCAGTTAATGTTGCAGATTGCTTTGTTCCTTAATTATTTTTTGCAGACTGTTAGACCAATTTTATAAAAGTAAGCTTGAACTTTTGATTATGTCAAATAGAATTTCTGATATATATTTACTAATATGTAAAGGATCTACAAAGCGAAAGTATGTTTCGAAGTCCATTAAACAAAAAGTGGAAATGCTGCAAAAAAGGGATAAAGGCATATCATTTGTTTATCTAACCATTCCGAAATCTGTTTATCAATTTCAAGCTGCTCTGCGGCGGGGGGACGCCGCAGCGTGCAATGATTTGGAAATTGATCTGTCAGCACTATCCTTATCTTCAAGGCAGATGTTTTTATTTTATTTGGCTTATAATTCCTTACTAAACATAGTATTTCATCTCGATGTACTCCGTCTTTGATATGATTTAAATCAAATTCCTCGTCATTATAATTCGCTTCCGATAGCGAAGAAAGTGAAGTAAACAAATAAATATTAAGCTTTTTTTTTTTTTTTTGGTAAATTTTGATACCCTTTAGATCATAATTTTTCTTTATTTCATAAATTACGGTTTCATATTTTTAATTTTATAATTTCTGTATGCCATCTTACCAGATTTAAACTGATGATCTATAATCCGGAAAAATCGATAATCCGGAATCGACGAGTCCGGATTAACGACTTTTGACTGTACCATTTTTAGAATATGGAGAGGGGAATTACTGGGTTATCATTAGTTTAAATTCTAATTTTGATTTACATATTTTTCTTATCTTACATATATATACAGTTTAAAAAATGATGTCTGTATAAGAAAAATATTTTGTGATATTGTTATGTCATGACTTTTGAGCCCTGTACCCTGAATGGTACATTCAATAGTTTGAAATATATTCCGAGTAGTCATAAATAATCAAGCCTGAATCATCATTAAATGTAACATCTGGATGTAATTGAAATTATTGCAATTATTAATGCACATCTTTTTCTTTCTTTCAAATATGAGTTATTTAAAAATATTTTTGTATGAGAGAATATGTGTATCATACTTGATCAGAAAAGGTGTTTAGTAGTAGGACTTGCGCTTATAAGTGTATGCTTGAATCCTCAATAAGTCATGGTATTTTTAATATTTTTATTAACTTAAAAATTCCCTTGATAAGTTGGTGCAAAGGAAAGAGAAAGATGAGGCTATTGGATTACATATCTAATAGTTTTCCTGATTAATATTTAGATAAAGTTGGGCCAATGTTATTGCATTAAGGTGTACACTTTGCAGTTCTGTTGATCTGCAATAAGCAATATACACTCTTTTGCAAAAAAATCGAAGCACTATGAAGGAAGCGGTTGTTTTTGATGAAATTGAAAATGTGTATAGCTAATATACAGATAATAAAATGATTAAAAAATCAAGCTTGTACCTGTTCACGGCTCACAATCATCCATTGAGTGTTCAAATTAGTAGTTGGTTGAACCGCCCCTGGTGGCAATGCATGCTTGAATTTGTCAAGCCAAGGAGTGGTAGAGGTTCCTAATGTCATCCTGTGACTGCCTGACATTCATCAGTTGTCACTCTAACTATGCCACAGACATGCTCAATTGGTGAAAGGTCTGGTGACTTTGCTAGCCAAGGAAGAGTATCAACCGCACAGAGACAGTCCAGAGCGCCAGAGTCATACGCGAGCGGTATGTGGCCTGGCATCATCTTGTTGGAAAATGGCCCCAGGACGACGTGCCATGAAGGGTAGTGCAACCAACCGCAGGATGGTATCAACATATCGTTGAGCTGTTAAATATGTACAGAGGATGGCTAAAGATGACTTGCTGTCATAAGAAATAGTGTCCCATACCATCACACTAGGGGTTATTGGCTGTATGCCTTTGTAAAACAAAGGCTAATTGGGACCACTGGTCCTCTCCAGATATGAACAATGTGTGTCATCTACTTCAAGAGTGAAGTAGGACTCATCGCTGAACATTATATGATGCCAATCTGATGGCAGCCATGATGGTCAGCTGTGACACCACTCCAGACGACTCTGCCAATGTTGTGAGCTTAAAGGCCTCTGTGAGCGTAACCCCGCCTCAGACAAGCGCCATGAAATGGTGGACGGTACCATGGGAGGTATAGATATGGCTGTAGTATGTTGAATAGTCGACAATGATACCGTTGGGGCGGTTCGGGCCTGGCGAACAATCATCCTATCTTACCTCGCATTTGTGCTCCTTGGCCTTCCAGATCCTTCATTTTGTCGGCAATTTCCTTGTAGCAACCATTGCTGCCAATATCTTTGCACAGCAGTGTCTAAACTCTGCAGGTGGTGGCCTATTTCTCTGTATGACCACCCAGCTTCCCGCAACCCTACAATGCGAGCACGTTCGAAGTTGTTTAATTGTCTGTAATGTCTTCAATATCATTGTTTTGGCATCTTTAGTTGCTTCTTTACAGAATTACAATAGCAGCAATAAAAAAAGGTAAATTTTCCACCTCTGTTATTGGTTTTATACTTTGCAAATTGCACACTAGAAATGCATGTTATGATCGCAATTCCTGTTCATTTGCCTTATAATTTTTATCATTTGCATCTTCGATCAAGATGTTTTTGTGTAACAAATTTCGTCATGATCACAAAAGTCCTTCTTGGTGCTTCAATTTTTTTTTTTGCAAAAGAGTGTATTTAGGCTTGCTGTTGTTCATAATTAAGTTGTGCTTGCTAATGATTAAAACTATGTCCATCATTGTGATGGTTAGCAGAGGCTAACTATTGTGTTGATAGGTTGTGGTTCAGATCTGAGATAACATACAGACTTTTGTGACTGTACAGTCTTTCAAAACAAGTGACACTTGAAACTTCTCAATCTAAAGGTCTTCTTCAGAAGTCAATGGTGCAGGAACTTCTTTCATTTCCTTGATATCTGTAATCATTGCAGTAAAGTTAGATGAAGTAGAATAGTCGCTATCTTAACATATCCATGGTCATTCGTAGGGCTGTCCATAGTTGGGCATAGAAATTAAACAATAAGAGAAATAAGCTATTTAAAATAAATCTGGTAATTCAGTCCCATCTGCTACTTCTTCATTATACTCTACAGCACATCATTAGTCTCCAGCAATTTCTAAATTATATGCTATAAATCAAATTTAAAAGAAATGTTGTAGAAATAATAATTGTCCAAAATGTTGGTCCATAATAAAGAGCAAACTTGGTAGGACAAATTAAACATTAATTTTTATTTAGGTAAATATTTTGCAGCTGCAAACTGACTGGCACACTACTCGTCCTTTTTCAAAAACATTTAGTCTTTGGACATGCTGTAAAATTTTGCTTGTTTCAGCTTTAGTTTTCCATTTACATCACCAGCATTATGTAAGAGTCGTATTATATGGATTAGTATCAGAATGACACAGTACAGAAACACATTACTGTTTTTAGAATAGAGAACGGAAACACCCAAATTAGCATTAAGGGCCTTTTGCAAATTTAAATTATAATTTTCTTTATAGTTTAAATTAATTTATCTCGTCTCTAAGCATAGGCAACTTAAGTAACCTCCTAGGTTGCCAGTTAAGTTATCATAAATGACAATTAAATAAAGGTTTGTTTTGCTTAAATTATTAATATGTTTAATTTATGTAGGACTTCAATTATACTTTCACCTGGAGTCTAAAAAATGCTGGAGTGGGGCCTGAGTATCTTGAAATAGGTCCAGATTGTTAAGGTAATATATCAGAAGGGAAAATATACAAGTACAAATTGGGAGAGCCATTTTTGAATTATAATCAGGGAATTTCCTGTTTATTATCATTTTGAGAATTTCACAGTTTTTGGATCAAACTCTTTGTAATTTTGAAGAGCCTGTAGATTCATTAGATGTTTTCCAAAGCAGGAGACATGAAAAATATGCACTGCCCTCGCCAGGACTCAAACCTTGGACCTCTTGAATATTGAGTATGTTTCTAGTTATACTAAGAAGGCATGTGGAAAGAAGAGAGAAAATGCCTTAAGATTACCCATAAATATATTTTGTTTCAGTTGATTGATGTAGTTTTAAGTTTTACAGAAGTCTTGCAAACAACTTTTTTTTTTTTTTATAGTGACTGCTGATTAAAATCTTAATTTTTAGAACTTTAATGCCTATAAACTCTGTTATCAACTAGCATCTTTCTATTTTTAATCCCATGTAAATAGAAGGGGGAAAACCATTACCTAGAATAGTATGTGATAGAAACATTTTCCTTTAGCCATTTAACCTTAGAAAGTGAGTGGTAATCATAATGTATTGTGGATTCAAAGTTTACACTGAAGCTTTAAACAATAATAAATATTAAAATATTGCACATTAGTTTCTAAAATAATATTAAGTTTATAAAACAATATATTTAAAAAAGTGTGAATTGGATGCTGCCTACATTCCCTGCATTTGCAAGTCAGCTTTGCTGTGCTCAAAGTGCTAATTTGTTATTTATTATGTGTATCAAAAATCAGCTAACATCAATGATACCTTTCTTTAGAGTGCTGTGTCTGTTCCTGCTGTGAAACCAACAACAATGGTTGCTCCACTAAGTGGAAATTCTCTTGGACTTGCAAGAGCTCAAGTAAGCCATGGCCTTAGAGAAGTTATATTATGCAAAGATGGTAATGGACGTGTTGGACTCCGTGTTCAGCCTATCAATAAGGTTTGAAGAAAGTTTTTATTTAATAAAATTTTACTTTACTGTTAAGCTGCTTATTACAAAAAAAATCACGCTATTCATTCTTCTAGGCATTAGGTTTTTTTTTTATTCATTTATGCCTGCCTTATGTTTAGCTTATTTTTATCTAGAAATGGATGTAATTTTATTTTGATCTTTAAAATTAGCAAAAGAAATACAGTTATGTTTTTACAATTTCATTTAATAATCCTTAGAAACAAATTTTCTTTTTTAAATAACTTCTTTTTAATTTAATACTGTTCCAAATTGTATCTGAATTTAAATTCATAAAAACGAGTATTTCTGCTCAAGAAGAAAATTGTAGGATTCATTTTTTTTTTTTTTTTTTATAAAGATATCACATGTCAGATATTTTGAAGTATTTCTGACTTCAAGGAAATGTACATTTTTTACCCTCTCTGAAATAACAACTGAGCTGCACTAGCTCAGTTGTGTAGGTTTTTTCACCTTTTTTTTAAACAAAATTGATAAAGATCATTGTGTCCAACATTGTAGGGACAACTACTGTCCTAAATTCCCAGTTGATACTAGAGCTTGTGTATATTTCAGTGAAATAATAGCGATTATTCCCAGTTCGGTTAATTTATAGCAAAGTCACATTTTTTTTTTTTTGAATCCTAAAATCTAACAGTCCAGTTATTCAGCATACTTTTTCATACTATGGGGTATGAAAAAGTATGCTGAATTTATTTTAAAATACAGTAATTTGCTCTACAGTTTTAAATTTTTTGCTGAATTATAGAAAGTTTTTGCTTTGAGTATTTGCACTCAAATGTACAGGGAAAAATGATGAGTTTTTATTACTAATATCGATGAAATTCATCTTGTTATTATTTAGTTTTAAGTTGTAATCTTTTATTCTTTACATTAGGGTGTTTTCATTGTGTGTGTCCAGAAAAACACTCCTGCAGCTCTGGCAGGTCTGAGATTTGGTGATCAAATTCTGATGATTAATGATGTAACAGTCGCAGGATTTTCTATGGATGATGTGCATAAAATCATCAAGAAAGCTGATCCAAATAGGATAACAATGGTTGTTAGAGATAGGTATAATTAATGTGTAATTTAATCAAAGTTTATAATTTATTATGTAAATTCATGTGGATGATAATTGGATTTTTTTTATTTCTTATATATGCAATACACACGAGCATTCACATTATGACCTAGACTATTAGATATTTTCACACCGTGATTCATACAGTATAGTAAAATAAACATGAATACTTCAATCATCATATTACCTTTAACCCCTTCCCAGAAACTTGGGCCCAAGTGTTATGGGTCAACGCATGGTAAACAAGCCAGACTGGTGCTTGAGAAGTCATAATATGAGTCGAAACATAGATGCCTGCATTATAGTCAGTTTTGTGTGATACTGCTGGCGTGGAAGTAAACTTTAATCCTTAATATTATAAATATACAGTACAAAGTCTTTAATCTGGACGTCCATAATCTGGAATGATCTATAATCCAGACCTCGAAGCTACAAACTTTCTGCGCATGCGCATAATATGTTTACGCATGCGCATTTAGTGTATAACGGATGATATAAGCTAGGCTAAAATTATCTATTTCAGTTAATATTGCAGATTGCATTGTTCCTTAATCTTCTAACTGGATCCAGCTTATTATTTTTTGCAGACTGTTAGAGCAATTTTATAAAAAGTAAGCTTGAATTTTCAATTATGTCAAAAAGAATTTCTGATTCTGGAGCTGCCTTAGGATCTACAAACCGAAAGCATGTTTCGATGTCCATCAAACATAAAGTGGAATTGCTGCAAAAAATGGATAAAGGCATATCCTTTGTTTCTCTAAAGATTAAGAAATCTGTTTATCAGTTTCATGCTGCTCTTCGGGGGAACGTCGTGGCGTGCAATGAACTGGAAGTTGATCTGACAGCACTATCCTCATCTTCAGGACAGATGTTTTTATTTTATTTTTCTTATAATTCCTTACTAAAGGTAGTATTTCATCTCAATGTACTCCGTCTTTGATATGATTTAAATCAAATTCCTTGTCATTATAAATATCATGAATACACATCAAATAGTTTTCTGGTTGCAATTTTCTAATTTCGACTATGCGTAATGTATGCTTTACGCATGCACGTGCTGAAAGAAATGTTTAATAAAGTAAGCAAATAAATATTAAGCTCTTTTTTTTTTTTTTTTTTTTTTTTTTTTGTAAATTTTGATACCCTTTTGATCATAATTGCTCTTTATTTCATAAATTACGGTTTCATATTTTTAATTTTATAATTTCTGCGTGCCATTTTACCAGATTTAAATTGATGATCTATAATCTGAAAAAATCCCTAATCCGGAATTGCCGAAGTCCCTACGAGTCCAGATTGTAGACTTTGTACTGTATTATATTTTGTAATAAATAACTGTTTCAAAATTATATTTCATAAATAAACAACACTTCAAGTAAGTAAACTTTAATCCTTATTAGAAGAAAACTTTAATCCTTCTGCCTTCTGAACTGTATTATCAAATTTTAAGAGAATATATTGCATTTTCTAAATTTCAGGTTCCCTATTTAAAACTGTTTGATGGATATAATTAAAGCTACAGGGTATGGGTACTTAAATAATTCTGTCATTGCAAGACAATATTCAATCCAAAATTTAAAGCAAAATTAATAAATATTTTGGTATTATGATATTTAGCTTAAATTTATCTGTGAAATGTTGTAAATCTTAATAAAATTTATTTTGGTTTCTTACTTTCAACAGAATTTTTGATTTTATATGAAATTCAGTTTTAGAATAACTAATTCATTTTATTATACATTAATGATATATATATTTCTACTCTGCTATAATATTGTTCAGTATACCTTGAGGATATATATGTACCTCACTATATCCATTTAGGATATTATGCCAGTGGTGAAATTGTAATCAAATATGTGCATAATTTTATCCATACAAATGCTATGTAAATATTTGATTCTTTTTAGTAGCAAATCTGCTTTCCATATGATATAAGTGGCCTTATAACAGATGTTTATTTTTAGCCCCTTCCGTGCATTGCAACAAAAAAGCATTTATTTATTTCTGTGTGCTACAGGACAACACCTAAATGTGAATTAAAATTCTTTTTTTATTTAATTAAAAAGGTGCTTCCTTACTAAAGCAGCCACAATGCTTATTCATTAAAATTGGCAAACTTAAATACCCTATTTTGTACAGTCAAAAGTCGTTAATCCGGACTCTTCGGGACTTCGGCGATTCCGGATTATCGATTTTTCCGGATTATAGATTATCAGTTTAAATCTGGTAAGATGGCATGCAGAAATTACAAAATTAAAAATATGAAACCGTAATTTATGAAATAAAGAACAATTATGATCTAAAGGGTATCAAAATTTACAAAAAGAAAAAGCTTAATATTTATTTGTTTACTTTATTAAACATTTCTTTCAATGTAAGTTGTTTAAGTTGCTTCATTTCATGTGATAATATTTTCTCTTTAACTCTATTAAACAGACATAATTTCTTGTTTAGTTACAAAGTTCCGCTGTTCAAGTCCTGTAATTGCTGTGTCGAGAATACCGACTAATTTGTCAATCGAAATTTTTTCGTTTTCAAAAACCTCTGTTACTTTCTTCACTATCGGAAGTGAATTATAATGACGAGGAACTTGTTCTAAATCATATCAAAGACGGAGTACATCGAGATGATACACTACATTTAGTAAGGAATTATAAGCCAAATAAAATAAAAACATCTGCCTTGAAGATAAGGATAGTGCTGACAGATCAACTTCCAATTCATTGCATTCCGCGGCGTCCCCCCCCCCCCGCCGAGCAGCGTGAAATTGATAAACAGATTTCAGATTTTGAAATATACTTTCGCTTTAGATTCTTTACATATTAGCAAATATATATCGGAAATTCTATTTGATATAATCGAAAGTTCAAGCTTACTTTTATAAAATTGCTCTAAGAGCCTGCAAAAAATAATAAGCCAGATCCAATTCGAAGATTAAGGAACAACGCAATCTGCAACATTAACTGAATTAGATAATTTTAGCTTAGCTTATACCATCCATTATACATTAAATGCGCATGCGTAAGACGCATATTCGCAGTCGGAAAGGTCTTACGCTCAAACGCGTCGACGCTATGCATGCGCAGAAAGTTTGTAGCTTTGAGGTCCGGATTATAGATCATTCCAGATTATGGGTGTCCGAATTAACGACTTTTGGCTGTATGCAGATTTGTAACAAAGTTGTATATGCAGTGGCTACAGTAACAAAAAAGTACCTTGCAAAGAAATCGAGTATTTTACTAGTCTGTAGTCGAGATTAAATCATTAAGGTTGAGCTGTTATGAATATACTAGAAACATTTACTATGGATATCATTATTAATTTTTAAAAAAGAACATTTAAAAGAATTATATTCAATGAAAGTTTTATAAAATATTATTTTGAAAAAATCTTCATTTTTGCTTCTTTATTATGTGCATTTGTCTGTGTTTTAGATATGTCATACATTTTAATTTCTTCAAGGCCATTTGAAAGAACAATTACTGTTCACAAGGATAGTACAGGCAATGTTGGTTTTGGATTTAAAAATGGCAAGATTATTAACATTGTGAAGGATTCATCTGCTGCACGTAATGGAATGCTTATTGATCACAACTTGCTTGAGGTAAGTAAAATCATCTTTTGTATTATATATATGTATATATATATGTAATGTTTTCAGTTATTCCAACACATCGTGGGCGAATGGTGAGGCTATTCCATTACACGTTCTGGCAGATGGTTTACGAAGCTGGGATGATTGAATCATGGAGAAAAATGACGACTCAGGACTTTTCACTTTTAACAGCAAGCATATCTTTATTTTAATTTAGAGCAGATGATTTTTTCCAGATGGAGTTAATCAAATAACTTATTCGGTAATTGAACTATTAGCTACGACTGACGTTAAACTTTAATACGTCATAACGTTTTAACAAAGAAAGAGCAGCATAGCGGAAGCGATAGCAAGACGAAGGCGAGAAGGCATCTGTGTAGGAGAACTTATGACGCAGCATTTATATGAAAGGTTATGTAACAGAGTAGCTTCTAGAAAAATGTAGAAAAACTTATGACGCAGCATTTATATGAGGAGCTTATGTAATAGGTGTGAATGTTCTAGAAGGTACTGGTTTAGGGGAATATCCTGAATTGCAGAAAATTAATTAAAGGTTGCTGGTTCGCAAAGAGCAAAGCCATCGTATTTTTTTATATCTTACATCCCCCCCCCCCGTCAAAAAGGAGAGGCCGGTGTGAGAAAAGCATTAGTACAGGAGTGAAGCAAAAGTATGAGAAAAGACATGAAAACATCCAGAACATAGCGTACAATGGCCTATCATAGTTCATGACTTTCTCATATAAAATTTTGATTTTATAGCATATGAAATTTTGAACATTAAAACTATGAGTTATAAATAAATATACAATATATGAATAATTTTAAAACTATAACATAATAAATATGGAATACTGATAAATAAATAAGTTATAATTACAAAAGTCCTGAATTTTGTTAAAAATGTCCATTTTGGTTTTTGAATGTCCTTTTCATAAAAAGAGTTCGAATAGAATGAAAATATCTGGTAAAATCTCTAAATGCCATATAGTGCACAAATATGATGCATGTTGATAGTGCACAAATATGATGCATTTTTTTTCGCTGAATATGTTTTCATAATAGTAAGCTTTGATTAGAAAATATTTTAAATTTTATTCCTTCAGATAAAACTTAGAAAAGAAATAGATTATACAATTTATGAATAATATATTATGTGCATTTTTTCCTCTCATCCTAGGCAATTAAATATTGACATATTTTACACTTCAATACAAAATATTATAATTATTTAAAAAACAATTCAATATAAATAATACAATTATACACTAGAACATGAACACTTTAAAACTATGGCATGTCCTCGCCAACAGATTGGCGTGATTACTTGCTGATGGTTGGGGGTGCTAGGTACAAATATTGAAACATCTCCGTTGCCTAATACAAGGTAACTGGTTTTTGGCATTGTACATTACCTCAACGTGGTTTTAGAAAAATAAAAGATCATATAAAATCAAAATTATAAGACAGATAACTTGTATAATCAAGTTAGTCTTTTTTATAATTTTGTAAATTAGAAACAAATATTATCCTACAATAAGAAGAAAATTTTTGCTACAAAATAATTCAAGTTATGTGAAAAATATAAAAGGTCAAGATCGGGAGAATAATTTGTCATAGTCGGGAAAATAACTTGTCATAATTAGGGTTTAAGTCTAAATCAGGTATTAAAAGTCATAATCAGGAAGATTTTTAATAGAGAATTTTGAAAAAATTGATTTTAATTTTGAACAAAGATAGGAATTCTACTATTTCTGACAGTTAACTTAAACTCACTTGCTGGATTAAAAGGTCTTAATCTAGTTGAATGAACAATTTCTGAATTCTTTTTAGTTAAAGGATTAGGTTTATCTATTTCATAAGTAACTTCAGAATATTGTTTTAAAGGGTCCTGAGAATGGAGGAGATAATTTACGTGTATTAGGGTATTGAAATTCTTCATGCATTACTAAATGATCAATTTTAAAATTACTAAGTTTAAAATGAGTATCATATCTTTCTTTTTTTACATTATGATAATCATCAGATCTCTTTTGAGCTATTTTTCTAGCTTCTTCTATTGACGGATACAATTCTTGATTTTGAATTAAGGAATCATAAGGTAATTTTCCATACATTAAATATGATGGAGGGAATTTTGTTACAGAATGAGGGGTATTATTATACTCTTCAGTTATTTGGGGTAATAATTTTGTCCATGCTATATTACCCTGATAAGAATTTAGTTTACATTTGAATCTAGTTATAATAGTTTGATTAACACGTTCAATTTTACTATTAGTTTGGGGTCTATTTGCAGTAGTTAGCAATTGTTTTACATTATGATTCCTTAAAAAGTGCTTAAATTTTGAAGATGTAAAAGCAGCGTTTCTATCACTTAAAATCTTTTTAGGGACCTGAATTTGGAAAGTTTGTTTTAAGCAATTTATATAAGTATCTGTGTTTTAAGCAATTTATATAAGTATCTGTAGTTACACTTTTGGAAGCAAAAGTCCAGATATATCTCGTTGCATGATCAATAATTATGTGAATATACTTTTTAGTAGAATTATAATAATTTAAACCACCTACAGTATCAATAGATAATATTCAAAATCACTAACTGATGGTAAATTTTGCATTAAACCAAATTTCTTTTGTTTACTTTTCTTATTAAACTGACATACTTCACAATGTTTACAATAATTTCTAACATCTTGAACAATTCCTGGCCAATAATATTGTGGAGATAACAAATTTAGCATAGATGATACACCAATATGACCAAATTGTATATGGGCCTTTTCAAGTAATTTCGTACGTAGAGACATGGGTATCACAATTTTGTAATTTTGTATTCTGTTTTTTGATAGTTAAGACATCATTCATTTTCCTATACTTAGTATTTGCAGTAGTTACATTATCTAAATAATGTAACTACTAAATTTTAGATAATGTAACATTATCAAAATTTAGATACAAACATTATCTAAATTTTGATATTCTTTTATTTCTTCTAATGATAATAAATTAACTTTCAATGTTAAATGTTGACTTATAGGATTTCTAGAGAGCATGTCAGCTTCAACATTAGTAGATCCTTTTTTATATTTTATATCAAAATCATACATAGATAATATTAAAGACCACCTAAATAAACGACCTGTAGGGTGTTTTATATTTTTAAGCCAAATTAAAGCAGCATGATCAGTATGTACAGTCAAATGGTTACCATGTAAATACACTCACGTTTGTGAAAATTGCAACACCATGAAGGACTTACGCGAGTGAGCTGAAATTTTCAGGAAATGCAAAGTAGCGCATGATATGCAAATGATTAGAATTGCAAATCCGTAGCGCATGCGTATGCTGAGCAGCGCCCTCTGAACGGCTGATGGATCCGAATAAATAGACGGCTGTAGCGAGGCGTGTATGGTTATCGGTGGTTATCTGCTAGTGGTAAACGTTAACTCAATCTGTACTTATGCCTCGTCGATGACAGAGAGCGAAATTTGAACAACTTACAGAGTTTGAACGAGGGAGAATCATCGGCCTTCGTGAAGCTGGATTGTCGTATCGTGCAGTAGCCTCTCGTGTGCAGCGTAACAGCAGCTCAGTGATGCGCGTTTGGAAGCAGTGGACGGACGAGTGTCGGACAACTTGGAAATCCGGGAGTGGACCCCGAAATGTGACGTCAGCTCGCAATGATAGACACCTGGTCCACATGGCGCGGACTGACCGTACAGCTTCCTCTAGACAATTGGCAGCACTGTGGTCAATAGCTACAGGTGTTTCATTGTGTGCTTCATCAATTCGTAGACGTCTGCTGCAGTGTGGACTGCGCGCACGGACTCCTTTATACAGGATCCCCCTAACGCACGACCATCGCCGCCTGCGGCTACAATGGGCCAATCAGCATAGAGACTGGCGTGCTGATTGGCAGCATGTTGTGTTTTCTGACGAATCCCGCTTTAATTTGTGGTACCATGATGGCCGCATTCGTGTCAGACGCTATGCCGGTGAACGCCACCTTCCGGAGTGCATTATCGAACGCCACAGTGGACGAACACCTGGAGTTATGGTCTGGGGCGCCATAGCATATCATAGACGATCTCAATTGCTACGAATTGTGGGCAATCTGAACAGCAACCGGTATATCTGTGAAGTTCTACAGCCCGAAGCTGTTCCCTTCCTTCAAAGCTTGCCAGGCGCTGTATTTCAACAGGACAATGCCCGCCCTCATACTGCTCGGATTGTTAAATCCTTCTTTGCAGCGCAGCAGGTACAGCTTCTTCCTTGGCCTGCGTGTTCCCCGGATATGTCGCCAATTGAACATGTGTGGGATGTCATTGGTTGGCGTCTTGCTCATGATCCTCGTCCTGTTGCGTCTGCAGACGAACTTTGGGTACGCGTACAAACGATATGGAATGCTCTTCCTCAGTCAGACATTCAAACTTTGTTTGACTCCATGCCACGTCGTGTAGCAGCACTTATTGCAGCGCGTGGTGGCCACACAAAATACTGATTCTGATCTCTTGTTCTTGTTTGTTTGCTTTGAACATTTAATCATTTATTTGTACCACTACCACTCAACTGTGTGTTAAATTGCATTCAATTATGACGATTCCTTCTTGGTGTTGCAATTTTCACAAACGTGAGTGTAATAATAAAATTTATCAATTGCATCAATAATAGATAAACATTCCAGCTCAGTAATGGCATAATTTTGTTCATAAGATCTTAATTTTCTAGAATGAAAAGCAATTGGTTGTAAACTACCATCAGGATGTTCTTGTTTTAAAACAGCACCAACAGCTTCTTTGGACGTATCAACAAATACATGACAGGGATATTTAGGATTAAACAAAGTTAAAATAGGTCTAGAAATCAATGCATCTTTTAATTTTTGAAAAGCTTTTTGACATTCATCAGTTCAATTATAAGGAGTATCTGTCTTAAGTAAATTTGTTAATGGGGCACTAATTTTAGCATAATTTTGAATAAATTTATGATAAACATTAATACTTCCTAAAACTCTTTGTAATTCTTTGATGTTTTTAGGGGGTTGCAATTTTTTAATAACCTCTATATTTGCATTACTGAGCTGGTATTTACCTGCTTGAATTTCATATCCTAGAAAATTTATTTTTTCTTTAGCAAAATTACATTTAGATTGTTTTAATTTTATATTCTCTTTCTCACATATATCAAATATTATTTTAAGATGATTTAAATGTTCCTCAAAATTTGGAGAGAATACTATATTATCATCAAAATAATTTAAAGCAAATTGAATCTGGTTATTAATTAGCCGGTAGGATTTATCCTCTATGTGGGAAAAAAGCTCCTGGATTTATTTCTAATGAGCTTCTAAATTCAACAGTGGGTCAAGGACAGTGTGTGATCGTCTGATGCTTTTGCTTACTTTTCCGGGGATTCTTAAGTGCTTTCCCTCGTCTCCAAAGTTATGCCTTTTATCAAGTGCTTCTAAAGTGATTGAGTTTAGTGTTCAAATTGATGTGTATGCGAATGTTCTAGAAGGTACTGGTTTAGGGGAATATCCTGAATTGCAGAAAATTAATTAAAGGTTGCTAGTTCGGAAAGAGCAAAGCCATCGTATTTTTTTTTTATATCTTACATATATATATATTTTAGAAGTAAGAGGAACATTTAAAAGCTTATGCTAAAAAATTCATTTGACTCTATAGTTCCTTAGCAAAAATGTAAAATCATTCAACATCTAGACACAATAATATAGTAGTAACATCAATCTCGTAAAAACTAAATGTTAAAATTACAAGTCAAAATGACTTCAGTATCAAAAAGAGGTAGAAAAAATTGATAAATTTTAACGCACGAAATATTATAAAATGACCGTTCTAAAAATTAAGGTCTCTCTAATTCATGTTGTCTTGGTACTTTTGTAGATATAAAATCAAAAGACAATAGACAAGGCTTTATTGAAAGATTCCTGTAACAAAGTTTATAAAATTTTCTAATCAAATGCATTACAGTACAAAGTCCGAAATCCAAACCCATCGGGACTTCGGCGATTTGGGATTTTTCCAGATATTACATCATCAATTTAAGTCCAGTAAGACGGCATATAGAAATTATAAAATAAAAAATATGAAATCATGATTGATGAAACAATTAAGTATTTTTTATCTAAAGGGTATCAAAATTTACAAAAAAAAAAAAAAAAAGCTTAATATTTATTTCTTTACCTTATTAAACATTTCTTTCAATGTAAGTTGTTTAAGTTGCTTCATTTTTTGTGCTAATACTCTCTCTTTAATTCTGTAGACACACATAATCTCTTGTTTAGTTATATTGTTGAAGTCCTGTAACTGCTGCTTCGAGAATTCCAACTAACTTATCAATCAGAATTTTCTCGTTTTCAGTAACTTCTCTATCACTTCCTTCACTATAGGTAGCGGTATTTTCTAGATCTAGAACCATACTACAGATTTCGCCATTCATTAATTGATTGATGGTTGAGAAGCATTGTCATCACAATGAAAAACTTCTTTTATAATATCATTTATTACCGCATTGCCACATTTCTTTACAAAATACGTTAATTGGAAAATTTTATCAGGTTTTTTAAATGCTGACCATTTTAGTATATTGCTAGTTTTTCAGGGTTCCCCCTTGTTGTAAATGATTGTAGTTAGTTTCCCCCCCCCAGCCTTTTTTGCATTTTGGTTTTTCAGGTTCATGCCAAAAACATTTTTTTAGCAGTTTTGATTTGAATCTTAATTTGTATTTTTTGTGTTTCTTCTTCAGTAATGTAACTTTTGCTGTCTGTTGCAAATGAAAGTTGGAAAAAGGTCTGAGCATTTGAGAGCCACTGAAAGTTATTTTAATTGAAAATTTATTTCGAAAATTATGGTCTTGAATCTCAAATATCTCGGAGGAGCAAAACTTGTATTCGCAATTTATTGATCAACTTGGTTTTGGGCTTCAAAACACTTTTCCCTTATAAGTTCTGTTTGAAGCATTGAAATGAGGAGATCAGTATTTCATATTTCATTTTTTTATTTTGTCATGCTTTCAATATTATTTCAGTATTTGTACTTTTTACTTGTACTACCTTTGAGTACAACTTTCTTCAAGATGCAGAATGGTTAGGAAAGAAAGAATAGGAAAGAAATTGTAAGCTTCCTTCATAAGAAAAAAATTTGTGAACTTGCATTTAAGCACCAACTAGTTCCATTTCATTAAAAAAATATTTATGTACATACATATAAAACTTTTTCTGTTCAAAATATTCATGAGAAAGCCATGTTTATCATTCATTTATTAGAAGCTTCATGTGTCACATCAAAAACTAGCTGAACTGAAAAATATATTTAAGAGGTAAGCCCAAAATTTAAAATTAGTGTTAAGACATAGCTAAACTTTATTTACATTTCAAAATAATAAATAAAATCAGTAAATGACAATTGTAACTTAATGGTACAGTAGTAATGATGAAAGTTCAAGTTATTTCCCATGTCCCCCAAATCAAGCAGTTGGTTAATATTTGGGAGGGTGACATTTAAAAAGTTATCGCATATTGCCTTAACAATCTCCCTTCTAATTTAGCTACTGCTTTAAATATTAAGTAGTCTATCATAATTTGCCAACTGTTAATTAATTGTTATTAATCTCTGTGTGATTTACCCTTATAAATTATGTTTCTTGGTTTTTAACTGCTCACTAGTTTTCTCCTCTTTTTTGGCTTCTGATCCTCTCCCCTATCTGTCAATACCTGCATTAAATCATTTTTTACTTTAGTTAATGTAGCCTTACAATCATTACTGCTTCCTTCTCCACCCCATGCTTGGCAGTTAGCTGTGCAGCTTTCCCATGCAATAACTCTTTCCCTTGCTTGGCAGCTCTCCCATGTAGCAGCTGTTTCCAAGAGATGTATCGATTTTTTAATGTTTTCTTCTTTATGCATTTAATGGAAGTCCTCCACTTTACCTAATTCCTGCATTCTCATATGTTTGCATAGCAATATTCTGTTCTGCTGTACAACATGGCTTGTGCCCAGACAGGGTGGGCTTCCTGCCAAGTGCCTGCTTCCATGACTTCATCACCTAACCCTGTCATATGGTACTTCATGATCAAATGTTAGGAAATAACACCCTTTGGCAGATGATGGATTAAGTTGCTTCTCACCAATCGCTAAATCTAAAGGAATTTCATCACCTGTGTAGCATTCTGGGGCTACATCAACAGTACTAAAAAATATTCAGGTGCTGACAGAGGAAAGAGTGATACTACCCTCATATTTCATAACAGTCTTGGGAAGTACAAAAAGTGTGCACTTCATGCATTTTTATAGGTATACCATTGAAATCATATAGCACCGATGTGTCTGTCCTTTGGCAGCATGCATGTACTTTCTAGCCATATCTGAATGAATTCCCAGTGTGCCCTTTAATATCTTGTGTTGCCCTATGGTAAATGCCATCATTTCAATGCATTGTGAGGTTCCTATCATATGAAGTTTCCATATGTAGGCTGCACTTCTGAGGTGCTATGTGTAAAACTTAGCCTGTTAATTTGCTTTAAATGTTGCGCTAGTTTTAGCTCAGATTTTGGAAATCTGGATTTTTATTGTTATAAGTATGCAACCTTTTTCTTAAACATTGTGAATATCTTACATATTAATTATTTTTGTACTTTCTAATTGTCTGCAACCCTCTGAAAAGTCACAAAAAATATTAATATAGCAAAGCAAATATGTTGCCAAAATAACTATGAGGCAACACATGCTATTGCCAGAAAGAATTCACTTGGAAACCCAGGTATGCTTGTAGCGCGTATCTGTTTTGACTGGTGTGTTATGCAGAAGTTATATGGAGCGCTAAATTTGTGTACTTCCATAAGGGAAAACTGACAGCTGGTGTACATGAGGAGAACAGCGCTGAGAGAAAAGAAGAACAGGGTTCGAACAGCGGTCCTTACAAGTGCTTATAAGTCCTTATATTTGAAAATACTTACTTTTTCGTTAAACCCCTTATTTTTTTGCTTTTAGTGCTTTTTTTTTTAATCCTTTGTTTATAATGAACGCACATTTTTTCCCTGTACCAAAGACGAAACTAAATAAACAACTTTTCTTCCTTATATGCAACGTCAGATGGTAAATCATACTCCTGGAAATTGCTTTCCTCCCCTTCCTCTGCATTAACGTAACCTATGGTGCGCGCGAGAGTACAGACAGGTGCACGTCGTTCTATTGGCCAAAGAATTGCGAAAACGGTAGAAAATTCCGGTACATTCCATATTCTTTCTCTCCCACCCAAATACTACACACGTTTGAATTTCTATCAAGATTTTTTAATAATTTGCATTCTCGTTTTGCGTGGTCAGTTCATATTCGTGTTTATTATGATCGTTATGCTTATATTATGAGCATATATGTATGAATATTTATAATAATATAGTTGCAGTAACTGCTGAAGTATAGATAAACTTCCAAAAATGGGTGTGTTTTTACACAGATTGACTTTCTAAGAAAAAATATTCGGAATGGCTTAAATAAAAGGAAAGTAATCGAATAGTCAAAATAATTTCATTTTCTTTGCCAATACATTATACAGTACGGATGTTGGAAGTTTCTCCGCAAAATCTCTAATATTGAAGCAGCGGACTTTTTTTTTGTCACTGTCCAGTCTAGAATGAATAGGACTAAAAGTTTTTGCTGTCTACCCAACCCAAGTGAAGATTGATTCTATTCCGGAAATTTAATACAGTCTGTTGAAAATTAGAATCATAAACACCTCAGATTAGTAAGTCTCTTTCTTTTTCCTTTATTTAGTTCTTTATTCTCCGAATACCGGCAGCTGTTGATTCTAATTGCATAATATCACGTGCGCAATAACGTTTGCGATATTTTGCATTGATAATTAATTTTGATGTTCAGTCTGAGATTTGTTTATGAACACTTAAAAGAGTTTTACTGTGCTTTCTAAGCAGAATATTTCGCAGTTCCGTTGGTTTTTATATGATGCACATATCGAAATGTCAAAATCATTTATTTAGCTTAAATTTAAATCTAAAGAACGGCTACAATCTCCCCCACTTCTCTTTTTCCAGTTACTATCCGGAATATTCGGGAATTTCCGAAAATGCGGGTTAGTTAAGCTTTTATTGTTAAAGGATGACTAAATGAAGCAATTTCCCATCTTCTGATTTCAGAAATGTGCCTCTTTTTTACTTAAATTACTTTGCTTGGGATATATGTTAAGGGAAAACTGTTATGCAATGAAAATTTAGAAATGTTCAGAATTTTGATTTAAGTTAAATCATTTAAATATTAATATGAGTGGAAAAATAAAGTGTATTTATTATTAGGTGCCAAACGAATACAATTAATATGGCTTATTATTATTTATTTTCTATATTTTCAACTGAAATATCATCATTTAATTTTGTAATATACATAGTTTAGTTCTGCATAGTTTTTTTTTTTTTTTTTTTTTTCTGTCATTGTAAACTAATTCTGTAAATTGAACTGTCATTTAAAGTTAAAAAAAAAAAAAAAAAAAAAAAAAATTCCATTGTTAAGGTAATGCTCATTCTCGTAATAAATATTGCATTGCTCATATTTTAAATTACAAGTCTAATTTTTCTTTTAAGGTTATGCAGTTGTGTATAATGTAATTAGACAGGTGCTTATTTTTTCCTTGAAAAGTGCTTATAAGTGCTTATTTTTTTAACTAAAATGTGGCTATGAACCCTGAAGAAGTTCTTGAAAAAGGTAAGTACAGTCAAAAGTCATTAATCCGGACTCGTCGGGACTTCGGCGATTCCGGATTATAGATCATCAGTTTAAATTTGGTAAGATGGCATGCAGAAATTATAAAATTAAAAATATGAAACCGTAATTTATGAAATAAAGAATAATTATGATCTAAAGGGTATCAAAATTTACAAAAAAAAAAAAAAAAAAAAAAAAAGCTTAATATTTATTTGTTTACTTTACTTTCTTCGCTATCGGAAGCGAATTATAATGACGTGGAATTTGATTTAAATTGTATCAAAGACGGAGTATATCGCAAAGAAATACTACATTTAGTAAGGAATTATATGCCAAATAAAATAAAAACATCTGCCCTGAAGATAAGGATAGTGCTGACAGATCAACTTCCAGTTCACAGCGCGCGCCGTGACGTTCCCCTCCCCCACAGAGCAGCGTGAAATTGATAAACAAATGGTTAGAGAAACAAAGGATATGCCTTTATACATTTTTTGCAGCAATTCCACTTTTTGTTTGATGGACATAGAAACATACTTACGCTTTGTAGATCCTTTACATATTTGTTAATATATATCGGAAATTCTATTTGACATAATCGAAAGTTCAAGCTTACTTTTATAAATTTGCTCTAACAGTCTGCAAAAAATAATAAGCCGGATCCAATTTGAAGATTAAGGAACAACGCAATCTGCAACATTAATTGAATTGAATAATTTTAGCTTAGCTTATACCGTCTGTTATACATTAAACTCGCATGCGTAAACGTATTTTGGGCATGCGCACATGCATATTCGCAGCCGTAAAGGTCTTTCTGCGCATGCGCAGAAAGTTTGTAGCTTTGAGGTCCGGATTATAGATCATTTCGGATTATGGGTGTCCGAATTAACGACTTTTGACTGTATTTGATTACTAGTGTGTCTTGCTTTTTAAATTTTATTGATTGATTGTTTTTGTATGAAATTCTTAATGTGCTGCAATTTTTTTAATTACTTTTGCTCTTTGTGCATTAGCTTGCTGAAAAATTAGTTGTCATTGAGTTCACAAAAAGTCGGCAGTGAGTTTGCGACTTTTGAGTAGGGGGTTTAAATAATCAAAAAGTATAATTATTTTTTACTTAAAGTTCTAAAAATGAAATGTATTGTGTGATTTTTTTAAAGCAAAAATGTTAAAATTTCTGTTTGGTAGGTTAATGGCCAAAATGTAGTTGGACTGAAAGACAAAGAAGTTTCAGCACTCATAAGAGAGAGCCAATCCCCAGTGACCGTAACTATCATGCCTTCTTTTATATATGATCATATGCTGAAACAGTAAGTGAAATTCTAAATTATGTAGTATTAAAATTGTGCAGCTGTAATATTTATCTTATTTCTTAAGAAATTTTCTGTAAAATTGACAAAATTTTAAAAAACAAGAACTAATTTTATATTTTAAATGTATGTGCATTTTAACTTACATCTTTGCAAACAAGAAAAAGAGTCTTACTTAATATAACTGTATATACATATGCCATGTAAATGCAGTTTCAGTCCACAGTTGTTTTTTCTTCAATCATCTGAACAAGTTATAATGTCATGACAGCTTATAAAGAACTATGCAACTTTGAAGACATTCATAGTCTGGATAAGAGATGAAACATCATCATTCTTTAAACGTATAGCATAAAGTTAGGCAAAATTAATACGCATCAAATTATATTATTTTAGTTCTAGTTGAAATTTTAATGAGTTTGGTTGCTTTTCAGTTTTTAAGATTATTTACTTATCTTGAACTTACTTTTGAACTTTTCTAGTAATGAATTATTCTTAGAAATGTAAAATTGGCATGCTTTCATTGTTGTTATTTAATGACTGAGCAGATAAATTATCTGGTCTCTGCCTTCTAAAATTGCTCATTTCTTATTGTTTTAGCTGATGATTTATGACTTGTTATATACAGTACTATTTTTTTTTTTTTTTTTTTTTTTTTTGCATTACAGAATTTGTAGTAAGTAGCTTATAACAGTGAAGTTGGAAGCAAGTTGTTGTTGATAAAGATGGGAATGTTTTAAATATATGAACCCAATCTTCTTATCTTAACTTTTTATTATGAAGTATATTACTTTTATTATATTGTTGCTTTCCCTTCTTGAAGCTTTATGTATCATCAGGATTGCAACCATCTAGTTAAGCTTCATGCCAACACTTACATTTGGCAATGAAGGATGCCCCATTAACAGAAAAGTACTAAACATTTTTGGCATTTCTTTTCAAATTGGGCATTATACTGAAAAAGTAGATGATTCATTTAAATCATCCACTTAAGTTTTAATCAATCACTTTAAAAAATAATTGAATAGAAAGACAGTGGACTAAAGTTGAACATTTAAAAAGAAAGCCCTTGAAAAAGAGAATTGCAATAAATTGTTCCATGGAATGTAGCATTTTGAAAGATGTGCAAGAACTGAAATATTAAACAACTGCACAAGTATGAAATTGAAATTGAAGCTAAATTAACTGAGAATTCTCCAATTTTCAGGGTAACCTTATTTCTTTAAACTGTGTAATTTAAGGAATTGAAGTGTGCTTATCAGCAGTGTATACAGCAGAAAAGGGAGTATTTCAATAATAAGCAATATTTGAGCTATTAAAAAAAAACCCAAAATGTTTAAATTCTAAGATCCACGATAATACAAAATGTAATGTTGAAGTGTGTAAAGCCTTCACTCAATGTTAAAAAATGGGAAATTTTTGAATAAAATACTCAGATTAGGTGTGAGTTGATTAGGTTTTTTTTTCAAAATGTAATGATTTTTAAATCCCTGATTATTAATTTTTTTTTCCTTTTCCCTGATTAAAGTTTTGATGGAGTAAGATTCGTTACATTAATTATTAGAAATATCGGCCTCAAAATATAATTTTTCCTTAAGGGAAGGGGTCACCAACAGTTCTTTTGTGTCATTAAATTTGTGAAAAACCTAGTCATGTTATCAATATGTAATGTAAATATGAGACATTTGTTAATAAGCTACTACAAATACTGTAATGCAAAAAAAAATAGCCAAGCATAAATCATCAGATATGCATTTAAGCAATTATTTCGGGTTTTTTTTTTTTTTTTTTTTTTTTTTTTTTTTTAATGCTCAAATATGCAGTGTAGTGCTGCTTCCACATACGCATCAGCTCATATTTCTTTAAGTTCTTTTAAAAAATTACTATTGTGCATTGAATGTAGATCAAACAAAAACAGACTGAGTATCCATTTATCCATTTTGCTAATATTCCCCGTGAAAAAGTATCCATCAAATGATTCCCTCAATTGCTGGAGGTGTATTATTATTTTTTCATTCTATATGATGATTAAGTGCTCGTTCTCGAATGTACTTAACTACATTCACGGTAGTATTTAGATATTTTTTCAAATTCTCTGACAAAAGTTGTTGATGCAACATGCAGTGTGTTACTGTAACTTGTGGTATTTCTCTCTTCATATATGAAATTAATCCAGGATTTTTACCCAACACTGTAGGGGCATAATCAGTAAAAACTGAGTCTATAATATGTATGGGTATTCAGTGGGGGGGGGGGTTCTAATTTTTTAAAATTTGATTAAAAATATCAGTGCCTTTTGTCATTGAATCAAGCAGTTCACAAAATAGAAAATCTTCTAGTATTTCATTGTCTTAATTGTATCCTGGAAATGCTAATAACTGACTGCAATTATCAGCATCAACTGGCTCGTTGAGTTGGGTGCTTATTTTTAGAGGCTTGGCTTTGATATCTTTTATTATTTGCAGTTAAATATCAGCACTGAGAGCTTCAATGTGCAATCGAATCGCACCAATCGATAGAGGAATTTGTTGAATTTTCTTTTGTGCTTCAAAACCAAACAATATTTTTGAAGTTTCAAGTGCACGTGTTTTTACTATCTTCTTCAGCTATTATATGGCTCTTCCCCCCCCCCTTAGCACAGAGGTATTCTACTTGATAAGAAGCTTCTAGCAAAGGCTTTTCAATTGCTGCAAAATAAGGTTTTGTAATAGTACCACCAGCATGAAATCGTGTTTTCATAGATTTCAGGCTCTTAAGACTATATCCTGCAGTATCACCATCATACTGATTATTAAAATGCTCTAACAATTTTGAAGGTTTAAGATTGGAGTTGGAAATATTTTGGAACATAAAATACATTGTGGTGGTTTCGTACCATCTTTTTCTGTTGTACAAATAAATCCATAAATGACCCAATTTTTTTAGTTGAAGCTTTTATGACATAATGGTAGTTACTCCAATTTAAAAAATTAATTAATTGATAAATTTTATCGATAGGTAAATTTACTTAATTTCAAGAAATATTGCACAACATTAATTAATTAAAATAAATATTTTTATAGACCTTATTTATGTCCTTATTCAAGGTATACAAATATGTCTCAATAACATTCTGCACTGCACATGACAACATGAGTATGTTAACTGCATGTACTGATGACTGATGATAAGCACAATATGCAATTCCAAGTGAACAGGATGGCTGCATGGGCATTTTTGTTGTTTTCTCCATGTGTAATGTATATACAAGGTAGTTTTCCATAGAAAGTCCTCCATGAAAGCCTCCCTCTCCTTAAGGCAGATATTCCTCGTGTGCTTTGCCATAATCAGCTAAAAACCAAACCAATGTCCTGGGCAATGTAAATAAAGACATGAAACATCAGGGCATGGCATCACGATTTACCATTGCTGCTGCCATAGGTTGGTTTTGTTTACATTTTAATCGATGCTGTTTTTAACATGCACGGTCACCTTGTTCTTTTTTATTATTATTATTATTAAATCTTTGTTGGATCCTGGAAATGCTCTCTCACACCTCCAGGGGTTCATGCAACCCAGGTTAAGAACCACTGCTGTAAATGATCACCCTAAATAAGCAAGAAGGATTTACAGTTTGTTATAAAAATTCATTATACACAGCGCAATAAATAACAACAACTACCTTAAGTAGACAGTGCATATTAAACATTTTCTCCTTGTTGCATGAAAAATGTCAATTGCTAGAATCACTTGCAGAGTAAATTCTAAATCACAATTTAGCTGACATTAAATCTCATAACTGAATATCAACAACAATAAGTTATCCAAGCTGTCTGAGCAGTATTTATAGTGTTACATGGGCTTTGGGAATTTTTTAGAAGAATCTGTATGCAAGGAAAATGAGGATTGTATTTGCTCATATCTTGTGTTCTACTTAAGCTATTTTTACAAATCAAACATTGCCAAACTCAGAGTCAAATACATATAAAAAACAAACACTTACACATATAAAAAAATATGGCCACAAATACAAAATAAATAAATGCACAATATTGCAGTAATGCATTAAAAAGCATTTAAAAACAATATTACAACAATATTGGTACTAATATATACAACAACAATAATAATATATATATATAACAATATTACATCTATAATTGACAACTGTATGTGTGTTACATGACTTCCGGAAGATAACTGTGTAGTTGGTGACAGAGAAATATGGAACTCCTTTTATGTTTTAATTAAAAACAAAGTTTTTCAATCAAGTTCTTGTTTTTCCTCAGTTAAAGTATCATCATACAAGGAATCATTAAATCCTTTGATATGAGGAACATTCAAAAAGTCTTAAACTATTCACTAATGAAAACAAATAAAAATGAATTATTTATTTCATCTTTTCAAAGAACACTTAGCATGTGTTTGCATTTACTGAACCTTTAAAAAAAAAAAAAAAAAAAAAAAAAAATTACAGTGTTAAGTTTTGTGTTCTTTAGAATTTATCCTCTACTACTGTGGTTTCATCTGTTGATGGCCAAGTTTATTTTCTTCTTTGCTAAAGAAAGTAAGCAATAAAAAAATTCTTTCTGAGTCCAAAAAAGGGGGAATGTATAGTGAGTATGATAGAATTACAAATTTGTTCTGTTGCAAAAATTTTACACTTCTTGCTTCTGTAAATGGGGATTCATTGCCATGCAAATACTATACTTGAAGGCCAGATTGGGGCTCTTTATGAACCATTTATTAAGTGTTGCAGATAAACAAAGATTTGCATACCATTCCACTGATCCACTGATTTTCTTTCCCAATTAGAAGTTAGCTAGAAACAAAAAATGCAATTATTATTTTTACCTGATGTGCATTTTTTGTTATTGTTGTTAGATTTGTCAGGAAAGCACCAAAGTGCAATTGCTAATCTTTGAAGTTTTTCAAGTTGAATCACTTTTTTTTTTTCTAATTATTTTCTTGCTTATAAGAAGAGACATTGATGATGTGTAAATACAGTCTGCTCACATTGCATAATTATGTGTTGTAGCATGATTTTTGTTCCAGTCTATTGCTAAGCATAATATGATGAAAAGTTCATGTTCATCATATTGTGCTCTTTTAATTTAAAAAAGGAAAAAAGGCGAATCAGACAACTTATAAAATTTATGCTATATGTGGACAGAGTGCTGTTTCAGATGACAGTATGAAAGTGGTTTGAAAAATTTAAGTTTGGGAATTTTAGCATTGAAGATTATGCCTAATCTGGACAATCATCCTCTGTAAACAAGGACCTGTTAAAAGGAAGCTGTCTCTCTGAGAATCCACATTACATAGTTCATGAACTAACAGACTAAATATCTAAAATAATATACACTATTTGCTCATTTAAAAAAAAGATATATAAGCTACTGTGATGTACCCTATACTTTAACAGAATAGAATATATTCTAATTTAAAGATGTAATGCTTAGATGAAATAAAAAAGCTTCCTTTTTTAATGGCTTATAACTGAAGATCAGAAGTGGATACTATGCAATAACAATTTGAGAAAAAGATAATGGCAGAAGTCAAATGAACCTCCTTCTTTGGTAATATAGAGAGGGGGCTGCATACCAAAAAAAGGTAATGCTTTGTGTATAGTAGGACTACAAAAGAATTGTGTATTATGAATTTTTGCCACAAAAACAAATAATAAATTCAGAAAAATACTGTTCCCAAATGGCAGTTTTAAAGGCAGAAATCAAAGCAAAGAACCCAGAACTTATTCCATCCTGACAACGATTGGCCCCACATTTCAGTGATTGTCAGACAGACTTAATAAGTATGGCTGTGATGTTTTGTGTCATCTTTCTTATTCATCAGTCCTTGGCCCATCAGATTTTTATCACTTCAGGTTCTTCAGAATTCTCTGAATGGCATGGAGTTCACTTCTTTGGAAACTCAAGCAGCAGCTCAATAACTTCTTTATGAAAAAACATAATGACTTTATTACAATTAAAAAAGGGAATTCTTAAACTGCCGAAGAGATGACAAAAAATTATAGAACAAAATAGAATTGAAAATGAAATTTTTGTATGTTCTTACACTTCTTCATTTATATTTAACAAGAAAAAAAAAAAAAAAAAAACAGATGACCAAAGAATTCTCTTTGATATACGTAGAGTATTTAGTCAAGTTTTTGTGCAGCAGGAACATTTTCTCATAGAAATTGGGTGGATATAGTGTCCTCATTCAGGAAGTTATAAAAATTGGTACACCATCTAAAAATAATGGCATAGAAAAAGGCCTTTTTCTCCCAAAATATAATATTAAACTTTTATGGTATTCCTTCTTATTTACAGCCTAAAAACTTCTTATTTACAGCATTAACATTTTAACAGCATAAAAATCTAATTATGCAGAAATCTTTCCAGCTGGGTCATGTAGCTACTTTGAAGTTGCTAGAATTCTTGACACCATTTATGGTGGTTAAAAAGTATTTTTGATCAAGTAATGCAAAGTTCTATGTGATCTACTTGAGTATAAATTCAAAGGCTAGGTATTATCACAAACCATGTTTATGATGGCAACATAATATAATAATTGTAATAAATATGGGTTGCCATTTCCATACAGAAATTATGCAGTAATGTCTCCACAGATGTTAAAAATTATCATGAAATATTTTGAAGTGTGAATTATTATTAAATGTATGTAAAATGTTTATGTCTCATATGTACTTTCTATTAACCTCTATGTTCTTTTTCTAGCACTGCTTCAAGTTTTATCAAGAAAACAATGGACCACTCTATTCCAGACATTTAAATTATCAAAATGACTTCTGATGTACTTACATTTATATATTTAAGAACTTTTTTATAATTAAATATGGTAATTGCTTTTCCTTTTTATAATTTTTATCTCTGTTTTACTGGCTAATTTGTAGGAAGCACAGTATGGATCAGCAGTTTTACATTAATCCTAGTAATAACATTTGGAAAATACAGGAAAATTATTTCATCATAAAATTAGTGTGAAAAAGAAGACATTTTCAAATTATTTAACAGTTTTTTCTAGATGAATTCAGCTGTAGTACTTAATATTGTATCATCAAACTTAGACATTCATTTTCGAGTTTTATTTACACTTATTGTAATATTTATATAAGCTAATAAAGTTATGCTTTTGTAGGTTTTTGTAAACACTGATTAAACATTTGAGAAATATTTTCTGTGTACCCCTTTATCAGTATTCTTATGTAAAGTCTATAATTGGTGCCTTTTTATTTTTATTTTTGCTGAATTAGCCATGATTGTGATCAGTGTGGTTTTTATTTCGTTTTTGCTGCAGTTGTAATATCTAGTTCATTTTTTTTTTTTATATTTACTTGTTGATAAATAAAATATATTAATATTTTGTGCAGTTTATCATCTGATGTTGTATTTTCCAAAATAGTACAAGCATCTTAGTGTAAAATGCAGCAAGCGAAGTTTTTTATTTCATTTTTATAAAATAATTTTGTATACATTGTACTTGTAAAAGGATTAAAAAAAGGAAGGCATTTATGGTAAAATAATTACCTGTTAGATAAAACTTTTAATTATTGGAAAGCATTAAATTAAAGGCAATACATTGAAGCATTGCTAACAAAGTAAGCAACCATAGGAATTTTTTTAACTCACCATTTTAATAAAAAATATAATTTATCATGTTTTTACAGTATTGCGCATATATTTTCTTTGTTGATTTCTTCTGAAGTGAATGTACAAAGCCATGTATTTGCTTATTTCAATCATCTTGAGCCCAGTGTGCATGACTCATAATACACTGAAAATCAATTTTTTCCTCGGAAACGGATTCTCCTGCTTCAAAAGTCAGTTACTTTCCTAATCACCTAGGTTCATGAGGAAGAGAAAAATTTTTATTCGTTGCAAGACGTATGCCATTTTTTTCCTGAAATTTCCAGATCTCGATTACATTCTGTCTTGAAATTTGCAATTTGTTATCTTCCTTCAAACAGAAGCACCCAAAATCTACAGAAAGCTACTAAAAATGGTAATGGAGAAAAGAAATATAAGTGAAATAATAAATAGCTATGGTAAATTTTTTAATTTAAAATTAGATACAAAAGTATGATTCATGAAAATAATCAGTTAATAATGAATGGAAGAATAAAAAATTTATGAAAATTTTGATGAAATAAAATGTGCATAAATTAACAACAACAATATGGTACTGAGAATTTAAAATAAAAGCATTTATAATGTTATTTTTCACAGTGCAATAGCTTTTTTATTTTTCACTTTTAGTTCATTTAAAGCCAGGTTAATTGGATAGGCATTACTGCAAACTGCAAAGAAGCAATTTATATGACTACACTGCCTTATTTGCAAGATGAATTAGTTGTAATTGTGTATTTGAAAAATACAAGAACTTTATGAAATAAGAGATGGAAACAAGTGGAGATTCAAAATTAATTCTGAGAAATGGTTTTATATGCTTTTCTACAACCATAGAAATCAGTTCTCAATTAACACAGTTATCTTTGGGGAAAATATCAAGTACCTTGGAGTCGCCATAGATCACAAGTTAAGTTTCCAAGAACATATAAACTTGGCTAAAGTTCACACAACGCATCATAAAAAGGTTTAAATCTCTCAAAATAGATAGTTATGTGTAATCATCAATGGACCTTGATTTTTGAGAAAATCTGTTCTCCACAGAGACTTAAAAGTCGAATATGTTGACTGATATCGTGGCTTATTCTCACAGTATCTTTCAAGATGAAGTGTTCTTATTTGAGAGATATTTTTAATTATGATGAATTTGTGGATCAATCTATAAAAAGTACGAAGACCATTTATCATAATTCTCATTGATAATATTCAGTATTGTTTGCCTTTAGCACCGTATAATTAACACTCACCTTTGTTTACCTACCTACTAAGTTGCATCATTGAACTATAAGGTTATCCCATTAGAGCATACATTAATATACAAAAAAAACTGTTACGAAATCTTTTGTTATATTTTGATCTCCGGGAGGAATTGATTGGTTATTAATCAGCTGTGAGGTTTAGCATCTAAATGCAGCTAGCTAAACTGTGATTTAGCATTCTGCGAAAGATTTTAATGAAGCTATTTCTCATGTGCTAAGGAGAAATTGCTTAATATCTGAATCCTCTTTCAACTATATACAGTTATTTATTGTGCTATGTTTCGGGAATTTATATAATAAATTATTTCTTTTTTCATGCATATCTGAAGTTTTTCAAAGGGATGTCGACGAATCCCTAGACCTTAGCAATATATATATATTACATTGATAACGATTGTGGCATTGTAATAGGAAAGGTTATATGTAGCATAAATAGGTGACAGTTACATTTTTGGGTTTATCTTAAAATGAAAATAATGCCTTAAAATGTTTTTTGATTTTTATTATGGGACATTTAACAGGAATTTATTTCCTTATGAAAAACTGCTTCTTAATTTGGTAAATTTTGAAAAATGTTTATACTTACCGAAGAGAAAAATCACAGAATAGGGAGGTGACTTCAAGTGTAACGCTCTGGCAATTTGTAAAATTTGGCCGCCTAGAGGCATTCGTACTTATTACCTGGTAAATCGAATCCAGCTGCAGTGCTTGGCAACTGATGACACCAAGATTGCAATTGAAAGCCAGCTAACGCTTGTGCCAGGAGAGGCTATCCAATGAACTACGTCAATTATCCAATGAGACTGCGGTTCAATGTAAGTAAAAATTATCCTTTCCTATATTTCCTCCGAGCTCGGGGAAGCTCACGTTTTTCTTTTAACAAATGCAACAATTGGTAATTTTTTTTTTTTTTTTTTTTTTTTTTTTTTGTGAATTGGAACTTCTAGTAACTTCTTTGGAAAGGTGTAAAGAATTAGTGATCATTGGGAAAATCATATGCCAGTGTCAATGAACAAAAAGAAATGTGGGACGAGATTGCTATAGTTTTGAATTTGGTAGCTTTGGGTGTTAAACAGAAGGGGCTTCGAGTCAGTATCTATCTCATACATTTTCAATGTGTGCAATCTGTTGAACCCACAACATACGGAAACTCGTAAGACTTTCTAAAATCCTTGTTGAATTCCAAACAGCTAATTTTCAGTGTTTGTATGTTTTATATAGTTATGTGCTAGCTGCATAAGACCAGAAAGCACATAGTAAAAAAATCTAAACATCGTAGACTGTGTTACTTCAGCATGTAATACATCAGTAAATATCTCAATGAAATATATGTAGCGTATTCGGAAACTAAGTACCGTTTCATTCTAGCGCTGTGGTAGGCATCCCGTGCATGCGCACTAGTCTTTCTTATTCACTGACTTTCAATTGTCGCCATTTTGGTTGCTCTATGTTGTGTTTTCAGTTTCCTGTGCACATTCAAAATGTTTAAGACAATTAGTTCTCCCGCTGACTGTGAGATTCGTGCCGTGATTAAATTTTTGAACACGAGGAATGTTAAACCGGCCGAAATTTATCAAGTGACTGAAGTTTACGGTGAATACGCGATAAGTGATGGAATGGTGAGAAAGTGGGTAAGAATGTTTAATGCAGGTCGAACTAATGTCCACGGCGAGGCTCGGAGTGGTCGGCCTTCTGTTGTCGCCGATGATTTGGTAAGGAAAGTTGATGAAGCAATTCATGAGAACAGACGCTTCACAATGACAACTTTTTCAGAGGCATTTCCACAAATTTCACGTACTGTTTTGTTCGAAATTGTGTCTGACCGCTTGAATTATCGCAAACTGTGTTCCCGATGGGTTCCAAAAATGCTCATTGATGTTCACAAAACAAAGCGACTTGGTAGTGCCCTGACATTTCTCACGCGGTACAGTGATGAGGAAGAAAACTTTTTAAACCAAATTGTGACAGGTGATGAAACTTGGTGTGTCATTTCACACCAGAATCGAAACAACAATCGATGGAGTGGAGACACTCATTTTCCGAAAAAACAAAAGTTCAAAGTGACAATGTCATCACAAAAAATCATGTGCCCTGTCTTCTGGGATAGGAAAGGCGTTTTGCTTACTGAATTTCTTCCCAGAGGTGAAACCATTAATGCGGCACGATATTGTGAGACTTTAACAAAACTAAGGCGGGCCATTCAAAATAAACGAAGAGAAATGCTCAGTAAAAGAATTGTGTTGCTCCATGACAATGCTCGGTCCCATACTGCTGATGTCACTCAATCGTTAATTCGACAGTTTCATTGGCAGCAGTTCGATCACCCGCCGTATAGTCGGACGGCGCCAAGTCCGGGCCAGCAGAAGGGGCTTCGAGTCAGTATCTATCTCATACATTTTCATACCATTTGAACTTTAATAGAAAATTTATTTTTATGATTAATGAAGACAAACTAGTTGAGCACTGCTATATTGTTAATAATAATATGTGTGCAATCTGTTGAACCCACAACATACGGAAACTCTTAAGACTTTCTAAAATCCTTGTTGAATTCCAAACAGCTAATTTTCAGTGTTTGTATGTTTTATATAGTTATGTGCTAGCTGCATAAGACCAGAAAGCACATAGTAAAAAAATCTAAACATTGCAGACTGTGTATAAAACTTGTTTCGTTTACGATCACGAATTCACGATTCTATTTTATTCACGAGTTGGGAGAGCATCAATTTAATCAAGAATATACTAGTATAATCAAGAGTCAATATACCATTTCCACGTAAAGACTCAACTTGAAAATAAGAACTTCCAGTTGAAACACAGAAATATTTAAAGAAGAGCTTATGTACATTATTTACATTATTCAAAACACAAAATTTGCATATAATATAAATTTCCCATCATAGGGCCAAGATTAGTTTATCAAGAACAATTATTGTAATTGTTGATTACTGCTATGCGGCCAAGAACTGATCATTTCAAGCGTCGCACTCAAGCTAAACTAAAAGAGTTATTACATTCTTTCTCTGCCGCCAGTCACGTGACCTAGTCGGCGACAGACGATAAATAATAAAAGAAAAACTGAATCCATCGGAGGGAAAAAGAAATAATTTCAACAAACTTCCCCCCCCCCTGATGAACAATAGGTTCATCATAAATTTAACTAACTATTACAATATTACTATAACTATAAGAAACAAATAAAAATCACTTACATATACAGGTCACATTATATCAATAATTTCTTAACACCAAGAAAATTTTTTTTGAAACTACAGAAAAAACAAAACATTTAAATTAACATTTCTCAAGATCACCACAAATCATTAAACCAAGGAAAATAATAAAATGAATAAATGAAAACATTATGAAAAAAAAAATTATCAGTTTATCAGTCATTCAGTCTATTTTTTGACCAGTCACTGATTATTGCAATTATTGATATCATCAATTTCTAAGTTGTACAATAGCTGCACTGGACGTTTGATTACCGAATTAGCAGTTTTCACATCACAAGATCTGATCATTCCATCTCTACCAATAAAAGTTTTGGTTATTCTTCCTAATTTCCACCAGCTTCTAGGTAAGTTTTCATCATGAACAAGCACTATATCATTTACTTTGAATGAAGATGGTTTCTTCTGACCGGTATAATGTGCAGATCTCAAGCACAGGAGATATTCTTTTTTCCATCTGTTCCAAAAGTGATTTATTAGATTTTCTCGTGTACGGAAACGTTTTAACATTATTTCTCTGGAACCTGGTAAATTCAAGTCATTCCTCCTTACGGCTGGCAAACTCAAGAGTCGTTTACCAATCAACAGGTGGGCTGGAGTAAGTGCGGAGGGCTCTTCAAGATCAGAAAAGACATATGTTAACGGACGCGAGTTTATCATCACTTCTATTTCAAGCAAAAGCGTTTCTAATTCACTTTGAGTCAAAGATGATTTCCCAATGTTCTTTCTTAAACTAGTTTTTACACTGCGAACTAAACGTTCATAAAAACCGCCTCACCAGGCAGCACGTTCCACAATGTATTTCCATGCGATTCCATGTGAAGCATAAAATTTTTTAACTTCAGGGTGGTTAATCACTTTCCACATTTGCTTTAATTCAAGTTCGGCTCTTTTAAATGTTCTAGCATTGTCCGAATACACAGTGGAACACAGATCTGTTCGGGATACGAACCTGCGGAACGCAAGTAAAAATTCCTCAGTGCTCATGCCTTTTATGAGCTCCAGATGAATAGCTCTTGTAGTGGCGCAAGTAAACAATAAAATGTAGTATTTGTTGTCATTTTCTTTTACATACAAGTGACCTGCAAAATCGAGTCCACAAATTGCGAAAGGCGGAGATTCATTAACTCTATCCGTAAAATTTCTATTTTCCCTTTCTACTTTTAAATTTGATATAAATCTGAAAATCCAAGCAATCGCACGATAAAGTTTTTTCAAGGAACTAAATTTTGTCAAATTCATGAGTGGAACCTTTTCAGTTTTGTCCATTTTGATCAAACACGCTAGGATAGCTTCCGATTTTCGAGATTCTTCTGATACATCGTGTAATTTTGACGTTGATGGTTTGAGTTTTGGCCATTGACTTTCAGGTAACGAAAGAAATGCAGGGCCATGCCACCATTTCGGAGAATTTATCAGTTCTTTTGCAGAACAACCTTTTGTTATTAGATCTGCAGGGTTGAGTTTTCCTTCGCAATGTCTCCATGAACAAGGATCTGAAATTTCATGTATTTCTGAAATTCTATTAGCAATGAAAAGTTTCCATCTTTTAGCTGTACTTTTAATCCAATGTAGAACTACCTCCGAATCTGACCATAGAATGACATTTGAAATATGTAGAATATTTTTCAGGTAGTTGGCAACCCTAGCACCCACCAGTGCTCCCATCAATTCAAGGCGGGGAAGCGTTAACTTCTTTAGTGGTGCAACACGTGATTTTGCCAAAACAAATGTAGTTTCAAATTTATCTTCATCAGTTCTGTATCTCATGTATGCAACTGAGCCATACGCATTCGGATTAGCGTCACTAAAAATGTGTAACTAAACAGTGTCCCTGTCTAAATTTGGTACATGAAAATAATATCTGGGAATTTTCAACATTTTAAGTTCTTTTATTTCAGAGAGCCATATTTTCCAGTCATTTTCAAGTTCTCCAGAAAAGACCTCATCCCAAGGTACCTCTTGAAACCATAGCTGTTACAATAAACATTTAATTCGAATTACAAAGGGTGCGATAAATCCAGATGGGTCAAAAATTTTGGCTGCTATTTTTAATACATTACATTTGGTACAGTCAGTGTTTATAGAGGACAGTAAGGGTGTTAATTCTAGTCCTAAGACATCTTCATCATTATTCCATATTAAACCTAGTACCTTTAAGGATGTACATGGAGTGTCACTATTGAGAGAGATTAACTTTTCCTCAAGCCATTTCTGCTTAAGCTCTAAGGAATTGGTTTCGAATTTTCTTAGATTTAGACCTCCTTCAGCAAGAATTTTAACATTCATTTGATAGATTAAGCGCTTCTTCAACAGTTGTCGCTCCAGAAAATAGGTCATCCACGTAAAGATTTGAGTTAAGCATTTCAAAAGTCTTATCAATTTAAATCTTAAGCATTTCAAAAGTCATCAAGTTAGAATTCTTGTACTTATCAATGTGATGTTTTATTGTGCAGGCAAGGATGAAAGGACTACAAGTTACACCAAAGGTTGCTCTTGTCATTTTGTAAGAAATTACACTCTCTTTTCTATCAAGGTTTTTAAAATAAAGAAATCTCAGATAATCTCTGTCTTCTTCTGCGAGTGATATTTGAAGGAATGCCTTTTCGATATCTGCCGAAAAGGCGATCCTATTTTCGCGGAATTTCAAAATAACGTCCAAAACATTTGGATTTAGATTTGGCCCTGGGTGAAGACAGTCATTGAGAGAAAGAGCATTATTTGATTTTGAAGAAGCATCATAAACGATGCGTACTTTTGTTTTGTTTTGTAATTACTCTAATTACAGGATGGTGAGGCATATAATAAGAATTAAGTGTCAAGCTGTTTTCAGGGCATACTTCTACAATTCCAAAATGTTCTTGTTCCCTGAGAATATTGTTGTATTCTTCAAATAACATTTCATTACACTTAAATTTTTTTCTAGACTAGCAAATCTTCTTTTCACGATTGTTTCTTCAAGACTTCAAGATTGTTTCTCAATAAATCGCGAGATTTACTCCATAGTAACTTTGCCTCATAACGACTATTTTTAAATTTCAAATTATTTTGTCAAGTCATTTATGATTTCTAAATCACTAGAATCCTTTTCATTATTCTCAACAATACCCATGACTTCTAAATCCCAAATTTCTTCACTTCATCATTTTCACTCTCAACTAATACACTACAACAATTTATTTTTATATTTTTTGATTCTATCTGCCCCTGAATAGTATGTCCGAAAATAGTTTCTGCAATGTATAAATGTTTTCCAATTTTTCCTACAATACCTAATTGAATTTGCCATAAAAAGTCTGACCCTAGTAAAATAGTTATTTCTCGTTCAAGCCCTGTATCAGCAGGATTAAATTCTCTCTTTTTCAAGCGTTGAATCAAACCTTTGTCTGGAATTCTGACTGTAGCGCCAGTTATTTTTTCAACTACCAAGGCTTCAATATTTATGGTATTGCTTGGTTGCGAAACATTTTGTAATTCAAGAGAAACTACGTCAAATGATGATTGTTGTGGTTTTCGTCCGCCAAATGAATATACTAATAAATTTTCTTTTCTAATAGGCTTTAAATTCAGTTTTCTCACTAAATTTTCTTTTATAAAGTATTTTTCTGAACCACTATCACACAAAACCCTTGCATGAATTCTGTTTTCACCACCAGAGACACATACAATACAAGTTTGGAGTAATGTAGAAATAGTTTTATTTTTCTGTTCAGAAACGCAAGATACTAAGGTTGTGGATTTATCTGCGTTAATAGTTTCAGGACTTTCATGTTTTTCTGATTTATTACAGAACAGCTCATTGTGAAATTTATTACCACATTTCGAACATGGAGTTAATTTACTTTTACAGTTAAAAGACAGGTGTGATTTTAAGAAACACTTGTAACAACGTCCTCCCTTCTTTAATTTAAAACGTTTCTCTTGGTCTGTATACCTTTTACAACCGAAGCTTGTATGATTTGAAGAGTCACAAAATACACAAAATATTTTTATATAAGTGTTCAAGGTAGCAGCCGAAGGAACACTTTTCTTAGAAGAAAAGTTCTGATTATATTTTTGTTTGGTGTAAGTGTCATGTATTTTATTACTAGAAGAATTATTTACTAATATTGTGGCCTCACGGGCACGTAAATCTTCTCTTATAAATTCCAATAGGTCATTGACCTTATACTCATTTTCTGTATTATTTTTCTTATGAAATTCTAGAACCATGTTTTCTGGTAACAATTTTAATAGTATAGGCAAAAGTAGATGCCCGTATGAACCTGTTGTTACCCCCATTGACTTGAGATTTCTGATATGTATTTCACATTTATCATACAGATTTCTAAGTCCCCTTATATTATTTGATGATTTTACTGGTTCTAAGCTCAAAATTTTATTTATATGACAATTTATGATTGTATCCCGCCTACCATATCTTTCGTTTAACAATTTTAGGCATTCATCATAATTTTCATCAGTGAGATCAAACCCTGATACAACATTATATGCAGTACCTGTCAAAAGAGATTTCAGGTATTGAAATTTACTTATTTTTGACAAAGAATCATTGTTATCCACAGAATTCTTGAAACAGTTAATAAATTCTAAATAAGTACTGGCATCACCAGAGAATTTTTCAATATTTAATTTCGGCAACTTAACTGCCGCAACAAATTTATTTTCGATTACAGGAGTTACAAGTACATTTTGAACTACGTTAACTTCAGTATCTGCTTTACATTTTCTTAACCTATTCTTAATTTTGGATTTCATACTCAAAATTTTATGAGAGTATTCTTCAACCGATTTTAATTCTTTTTCATATTCAGCTTTATCTTCAATCAATTTATCTATCTCATTATCAATTTCATTTAAAGAATTTTCCTTTTCTGACAAAATATCCTGACACTCTAACAAGGAATCTGTGTCAGTTCTTTCAATCACTGCTACCAGCAAATCTTCTGCTTTATTTATTTGTTTAGTGATTGCAGATCTGATAGCAGCTATTTTCGACTTTAATTTGTCTATGTTTTCCATATTTCAAGTAATGGAATATAACCTTATAAAATTCAACAAATAATTGTAATAAAAATTAAAGTACAGTATTTCAATATTTCAAGCACTTCCTTTAAAAACAATATATTTATAGTCCACAAATTTCCTTTGATTAAGACCAATTATTTTTTCAAGCATCAATGAAGTATTCTTTCAAGTAATATTTCAATAAATCAACATAAATATTCAATACTTTTATTTAATCATTATTTTTCAAGGTTGAATACTTCAAGAATGAAAGAAAATGGCTTACCTGATATTTTCAGGTAGCCTTCCATTATTCCAGCATAGAACTATATTCAACTATATTCAGTTTCGATTTCACAGTATCTAAAGGTCCGGGAATTTCGGCACCAAAAACATGTATAAAAACTTGTCACGATTATGCTCACGAATTCACGATTCTATTTTATTCACGAGTTGGGAGAGCATCAATTTAATCAAGAATATACTAGTATAATCAAGAGTCAATATACCATTTCCACGTAAAGACTCAACTTGAAAATAAGAACTTCCAGTTGAAACACAGAAATATTTAAAGAAGAGCTTATGTACATTATTTACATTATTCAAAACACAAAATTTGCATATAATATAAATTTCCCATCATAGGGCCAAGATTAGTTTATCAAGAACAATTATTGTAATTGTTGATTACTGCTATGCGGCCAAGAACTGATCATTTCAAGCGTCGCACTCAAGCTAAACTAAAAGAGTTATTACATTCTTTCTCTGCCGCCAGTCACGTGACCTAGTCGGCGACAGACGATAAATAATAAAAGAAAAACTGAATCCATCGGAGGGAAAAAGAAATAATTTCAACAGACTGTGTTACTTCAGCATGAAATACATCAGTAAATATCGCAATGAAATATACGTAGCGTATTCGGAAACTAAGTACCGTTTCATTCTAGCGCTGTGGTAGGCATCCCGTGCATGCGCACTAGTCTTTCTTATTCACTGACTTTCAATTGTCGCCATTTTGGTTGCTCTATGTTGTGTTTTTAGTTTGCTGTGCACATTCATAATGTTTAAGACAATTAGTTCTCCCGCTGACTGTGAGATTCGTGCCGTGATTAAATTTTTGAACGCGAGGAATTTTAAACTGTCCGAAATTTATCGTCAAGTGACAGAAGTTTACGGTGAATATGCGATAAGTGATGAAATGGTGAGAAAGTGAGTAAGAATGTTTAATGCAGGTCGAACGAATGTCCACGCCGAGGCTCGGAGTGGTCGGCATTCTGGTGAGTTCTTCTGGAGAGTGGTCGGTTGTCACCGATGATTTGGTAAGGAAAGTTGATGAAGCAATTCATGAGAACAGACGCTACAAGTCCGCCAGCCCAGACTTGGCGCCGTCCGACTATTACTTGTTCCTGCACATGGAGCGCGAGCTTGGTGGCAAGCGCTTTGGATCTGACTATGACACGAAAAATGCCGTGGAGTCGTGGTTATGGAAACTGGCGGGAAGTTTCTTTGACGATGGTATACAAAAACCTGGTCACCCGCTATGACAAGTGTTTGATCATTGGCGGAAACTATGTTGAAAAATAGTTTAAGACATGTATTTTCATGTAAAAATAAAATTGGATTCGAAAAAATTGTTTTACTATTTTTTTTTTTTTTTTTTTTTTTTCAAAACGGTACTTAGTTTCCGAATACGCCTCGTATCAGTAGATATCGAAAACTCCCAGTTAACAGAATCTGAAGTGTATTCAGAGCCCAAAAAATAACACAAATATTTTAGAAAAATTATTATACTTTTTTCGCAAATTTATTAAAATTTTAGTATGCAGTTTATTTAAATTTAGGAAATAAGAGTTATAACAATGCAGAACTACACAAAACACAGTTTTTCCTGTTATAAAAGTACAGCATTCCTGTGAAGCTTCTCGCAATCTGAACTCTTTTCACAAGGCACGTATTTTTTTAACTGAATCTTTGTGCATTTTTGTAAAAATTCTCATCATCAAAGTAACTGTACGATGATTAACATTTCTAAAAATCAGTAAATATATTTTGTGCAGAAAGGAGATGAATTATCCAGTTTGATGCTTAAATCAAAGATTACTGAAATGTGTCAAAAGCATATTAAAAAAACCCTATCTGCCTAAGGAAAGGGATACGTTCATGTTACATGTGGGGAAAGCAACCATGCATTTAATCCATTCTTTTTGAATCGAACTTAAGTTGAACTCCTAGTTTTGAGTGGTCTTGCCCATTTGGCCGTTGATGAGGAATTTCGCAAAAGTATTGTTATTTTCGCAGAAGGTGGACACCCCTGCTTTTGTTTTGGTTATGTATATGAATTGTGATACATTTGCCTGGTAATAAACCATCAAATGAATTTTGTTGATAGTTCCTTCTACCATGCTGATAGAATTTCTGTCGGGCAATCTTAAAAAAAGTAATTATACGAAGATGAAAGTTACAACACCTATAATGCTACCCCTGTTGCGAAACGCCTTTAGTAGGCGCTGTACCTTCCCTATGTCTCTGAGTTACTATCAGAATTTAATTGCAACCAGATCTATTAATTAAAGACCTGTAAGAGAGTCACCCCTAATAATTTACCATCGAGAGAGCATTTATGCTCTGTTTCAGTAACATAATGTAAATAAATTAAATGGTCTTGAGTTTTTGGAGTGGGACTTTTATTGTCTATTGTTTTAAATCTTGTTTTAATTGACTTTGAGGACAGTCATTTGTTGGATTTGTTTTCATGGTGAAATCGCAAAGAACTATTAGGTTATAACTTTTTTGGGTTACTAAGTCCCCAGCAAACACATAAAAGGTAGAATTTTATATTTATTGTTGATCCTTGGGTGTATTTCTATTTGTATAGTATTATAAAATAGCAGCGTTAGAACTTGCAAAAGCTAAAGTAAGCAGTTCGAAAATTAACAACTCAGTTAACTAATCAAATTGGCACTAAATTAACTTCTGGAGAGGAACTTGATGAACAGGATTTAAGAGATGATTACGAGCTCTTAATAGAAAGAAATAACGAATTGAAAGTTCTCGAAGGTGAAATCGAAACTTCCATTTCAGTTGATCAAATGGAAAAAGAGCTTCCATCGAACCAGGAATATAAAACAAAATGTTTTAAATACTCTTGAAGAATATTACTTTACCTTGAAAGCAAAACTAAGGTTGAGCCAGCTTTAAGTGATTCGCATAATCAAAGTATGAATGTCTCTTTAAAAGAAAATTTAAGAAATCAATGTTCAATTAAACTGTCAAAGTTAGTAACTGAGATCCGAAATACTGGCAAAATTTTTGGAATAGACTTGAAAGTTTGATTGAGAAAAATGAAAGCATTTCGAAAGTTGAAAAATTCGCTTATTTTAAAACCTTTTTAACTTATTGCCGGCTTTCACCCTGATAGATAAAACAGACCAAAAAGTTTTGACCTTTATCCTTAAAATGAGCTTACCTCCAAGATTCAGGGTGTCTCAAAATGGTTTTGCCCCCAGTAAAAAATTTCTTCCCTCATTCCTCTTCCATTTCTTAAGTATCGAAGATGAAAGAGTTGTAAAAGTGAAGTGTATTCAAAGCTGGGCTCTCGTAATGAAGGTATCCTTTTCTACTCATCAATTACAATATAAAGGAATGAATATTTCTATGAAACCTCATATTAATATTTTACACTGCTCGACATTGAAAATGCAACACCAAGGAGTGGTCAGAAAGTGATGAAATTTGGAAAAAAGACAGCAAGCAGCAATAAGTTATCTTTATTTCAAAATGACAGTCAGAATACAGAGCGAGAACGGCGTCGGCTCAGTAGGATAAGTGACGGTGGACGTGGGCACTGTCCCTTTGCCGTAAAGATTAATCAGTACAGCACCACGTCCACCCTTATCTAAAGTTGGCTAGAGATTACGTCTAGAACATAATAATTATTCCTGTAATTACGCAAGTGAGCTTGGAGGAGCTTTCATGCAGGGCTAGTACATATACACTACATGTGTGCAGAAGGCGGTTGCAACTAAATTACTTCAGTGCACATATAAATAGTGCTGTGCATATACATATTTACGTAATTATGACATTGCATGTCTTATATATACACTATGCAATACGGCATTGACATTATATATGAGATATGAGATTATAGTGGTATTACATTACCATTATTGACATTACATTTACGAATTACATTATGCAGATTCAACTCTGTAAATACATTGTCAGGAGCAACATTGCATATAGAACATATTTATAACACTATATTTGCTCTTGCTTTTATGTGATTGAGCTTTAGGATGGCGTACAGGCAGACCTGATATATAGACATTATAGGGGCTCAAGGCAGCTACATCTGAGGTCCTGCTGTACCTGTGAGATTTTTGTACAGATGTATAGATACTTATTTATGACAGTGTTTGCATATAATGCGGTACTGTAAGTATTTTCTATATTATGTGACGTAATTCGATACAACATTACATATGACTTTACATTATTATTCAGAAATGACGTTACACTTGCGTTACGTGGTATTACATTTACAGTTTGTGCAGTGTTCGGATTCAGCAGTGTTTTTATTATGTCCAATGTGACATTAGATTTTGATACATATTGAGCAATATAATTGCTCTGGCAGTTATGCAAATGAGCTTAGGATGTCTAACATGCCGGGGCATGCACGTATATATTTCTACTGTTCATAGGCGCATCTTGCTATGTCACTGCGGTATGCGCAGGATTGTACTGTACATATGCTTTTGCATACATATTCTAAGATATTTATTTTCCTTTGACTGTTCAGTACATCCGATGCGACATTTGCATTTAAATACACGTATTTAAAGCAGTTAGGTTGTGCAGCCACTTATGGTGATGGGCATTGGGTAGCATTACACTTACAATTCAGGTCTAGACAGAGCCTGAACTCAGCTGTGTACTTTCTTTGTCTGACACGTCATCCATATTAATATTCACTGTTAAATTAGTGGAGATGTTCGCGCATACTTGCTGATGTGCATGAAATATTTTATATAATGGTTCTTAAGTTATTTACATTGCTTGAATTTTGATTAGTACTGCTGAGATGTTGCGGTACGCTTCGGATATACAAGTACATGTACACATACGTGGTATACTTGGCATGTTGACTTACTGTTGGTAGAGTTTGCTTGTTCAGCGCTATATTTGCGTTATCTGAGGAGACATTTCTCAAAAGCCATGCAGGCCTTGCACTAATTATTCGACTGCGAAAAGGTCAGTGCCGTGTCTGGCAAATAAATTCATGATTTTAATGATCTGTCGACACAGGTGCTTCTGCTTAATCATGTAAGACCACCGCGGACAGCGATGCACGAAGAAACACGTCTAGGCATAGAGTCAATAAGAGTGCGGATGGTATCCTGAGGGATGGCTCTCAGTTCCCTTTCAACCATTTGCCACAGTTCGTCTTCTGAACGAGGCAGGGGCAGAGTCTGCAAACGGCGTCCAATCACATCCCACACATGCTCGATTGGTGACAGGTCAGGAGAGTACGGTGGCCAGGGAAGCTTCTGTATACCTTGCAGAGCATGATGGCAGATGCGAGCACTGTGTGGTCGGGCGTTATCCTGCTGAAAAATTGCATTAGGCAGCCCCTGAAGGTAGGAGATTGCCACCGGCCGCAGTACATTATCCAAGTATCGTTGGGCAGTCATAGTGCCCTGAATACGAACTAGAGGTGACCTGAAATCGTAGGCAATAGCGCCCCAAATCATTATGCCACATTGTCGCGCGGGTGGGGAGTTCCACAGTTACTGCCGGTTTAGATCTGTCTCCACGTCGACGCCACACACGTATGCGGCGACTGTCACTGGATAAACACAAGCGTGACTCATCTGAGAACACGACGTTTCGCCATTCTGTCATCCACATCGCTCCAGTCCGGTACCATTCTAAACGTTGATGTCTATGTTGTGGGGTCAATGGTAGTCTTCTTAACGGACGCCCTGAGTGCAGGCCACGTTCAACCAATCGACGGGAAATGGTTCTGGTCGACATGGGAACATCCAGGTTATCTTGCAAATGCTGCAGAATCGCGGTACAAGTGACTTGCGAGACCGCCACAGCTTGTCGGCGGATGCGTCGATCTACGCGTGCTGACGTCACTCTGGCTGCAACTGCACCCCTCCTTCTTCCCACATTTCCTTGTTCCGAACATGTTCTGCCTAGCCGATGCACCGTGGTCGCATCCATGTGGATATCAGCTGCGATTTGACGTGAGAACCAACCCGCCCCTCTCAGTCCGATCACTATACCCCTCGTAAAATCGTCTATCTGCTGGAAGTGCCTTTGTTGACGGCTGCCTGGCATTCTCTCCTATTACACGTATCTTTCGGGACAAAAACCAACTTTCTTCGATAATTCGTCTTTCAGAAATAACGACGCGAATATTGCGCGTTCTGCACATTCCTTCCCTTATATCTTACTTCACGTGCGACTGAGAGCTGCGCATTTCACATCATTCGCATAACTCAGTGACGTGCGTTTACTCTACAATTTGCATAAATTTCTGACCACTCCTTGGTGTCGTATTTTCAATATCGAGCAGTGTATTTTTTGTTTCATGCTTCATATACTCACATTTATGCATGCAGAAGTCTGTATAGTGCGATAATAGACTAAATGGAATATTTTAAATTAATTTCTTTAGTGATTTTTTAGGAAATTAAAATGCACTGTGTTGCAAAAAAATTATACGACAGAAGCAATAAAAAATATAGGATTTTCTAAAAAAATTCTTATAACAAAGATGAAAAGTATTTGTATGGTATTGAATAGAAATACGGAAAAACACACGAGCCTGAAAGGAAAAATCGTGTGGCGAGGATTTTCTAAAAAAAACTTGTTATAATAAAATATAATTGTATGTGGAAATGTAAAACTTAATGAAATGATCAAAATGTTATGAAATCACTTAGTCATTGCTTTGATTTGCATAATCATAATTTTGCCAACTTGAAAATGCAAATTTTGCTGGCAAAATTATGCTGAAGAAATTTAGTTGGATCAACAAGTTAAAGCTTAGCTTTAAAGAATGGATGTTCTAAGCAGAAGTTTGACAGAAGCGGTATTAGTATAATTCCTAGGCATTCGTGAAAATGTTTAGGAAAGCATTTTTACTGATAGTAATCAGAATTGTAAAAGAATGTGCAAAAGAACCTTTGTAAATTCTTCCTCCTCTGATAAATTTGTGATCATTCCTCCTCTGATAAACTTCAATATTTCGATTTCCTTTCCTGTACAGATCTGGTTTGCTTTAATTAGTGACAATTGTCCGTTTCCTTTTTTATGCTCGTGTAAATCTGATCCACTACCAGCATGGTATATTTATTTCACCGTACATAAACGGCTATCAGAAAAAGGAGCAAAATATAAGTACGTATTTACCGAAAACTAAAAATTCCAGCATGACATATTTATTATAATAATCATAAATATATAAATCCTTTGTCATCAAATAAGCAAAACAAAACAAAAAAGAGGGGAGGAAAAGGAAAAAACTTTTATCGATATTTACTTATTTGTGATATTTTGATAGAGAAATTGTTTTTGTAATAAAGATGCTATTATTTCCTTATGGCATTACCTTTTCTCTCTCCCAGCTAAGGCCACCACTGACTGAAAATTTATGATCTAATGATTTATAATCCAAACGTGCTTCGTTAATAAAAGCTATGAACTTAAATTCCACAATAAATAATTAAATACGTATAATATTTCCATTTGAAATTTGCATGAAATAAATTATGACTTAATTTCTAAAATTAGAAGAGTCGGAGCGCTCTGGAAGACCGTCAGGAATTATAAAAAATAAACAAGTAAGATGGGTAATAAAATAATTAATAATTAAAAAAATAAATAATTAATTGTTAATATAATTAAGTAATAAATGATGGCTTAAAATTAAATTTAATAAAACGTAAAGAAATAAACAACAATTTAATGAGTTATTAAATAAATGGTAAATAGCTAAATAATAAAATAAAGTACTGAACCTTAATTTATTTGGCGTTCTGGCTGAAATTTAAATTTCACACAACCAAGAATTTGAATTAAATTTCACAAAAACTAAGAAATAGCTCAACTGGTCTCCGGTTGACTTTAATCTCTGCATATAATGTACTAGCAGCTTCGCTGCCAGCCTTCGTCTGCCTTTTAAACGTACCGGAGAAATAGCTGAAGGAAACACCAAACGTTAAATTTAAAAACCAAGTAGAATTTTACTCTCCAGAGCAACTTCATAAAAAAAGGATTACGTATAACAAAATTACAATGAAATAAGGAATATCCCTTAATACAAATATTAATTATCCTAATAAATAAATTAACCAACTTCCCTTTGCAAAATCTTAAGAACTCAAATGGTATAAAGGAGGTTAAGAACTTTGTTTCCTAAAAAAAAATCACTCAAAACTTTTCAGTATCTTAAAAACAGTGAAATGAGCAATAAATAACATAAAAGAATACAAAAAACAAAAAATTCTGAAAAGCAAAGTATAATTAATGATATTTTATCTTATATTTTCAGGAGAAAAAAATTACAATGAAATAAGCTATATCCCTTAATACAAATATTAATTATCCTAATAGAAAATTAACCAACTTTCCGTTAAAGGAAAAAAAATCATGCAAAACTTTTCAGTATCTTACAAACAGTGAAATAAGCAAAAAATAGCATGAAAGCAACTCAAAAAACATAAAATTCCGCGCAGAATTTTACTCTACAGAACAACTTTATCAAAAAAAATCAATAAAAATGTATTATATATATATAAAAATGACAATGAAATATGCCAATCTCTTAAAAACAGTGACATAAGAAATACGATGAAAAATTGTTGCCAAACCCATATTTCTAAAAGAATGAAACTATTCAAAATGATGCGATTTCATCAAAAATCTATCAACAACAATAAGAAAGGAAAATTGTTGCCAAAATCACATTTTAAAAGATGTGAGATGTGAGAAGTATACTCGGAATCTTCATTTAAATTTTTTTTTTAAAATACAAAATATTATCATTTTTCCAAAATTCTTTTTGTAAAAGCAGTCGCAAGGATGAAAGTTTAACGTGTCTAAATATCAAAGAAAAATAAACTGCACATTTTTAAACATAAACTTTTTTAGAAAAAATCCCGTTGAAAAGGTGTTAAGCCCACTTTGTTAAATAAATTCGTATTTATTCGATTTATTTGAAACACGAAATTTATTTTAAGTTCATAAAATAGCTAAGTGCCTACGTTTCATGACGATTTGAAAGTAGAGTGCGTAGAGTAAAATCTCGCTTTCCTATAGCCCATTATGTCTCAAAATGACGCGATTTCGACACAAAATATAAAATAATTTTAAAAAAAATTCGAATTCGAATTTCGAAAAAATCGCTTCGAGGTGCACTGGCTCTTGTCTAGATGCACCTATGTACCAAATTTCGTAGCCGTGGGTCTATTAGCTTACGCGCAGCGCAAACGAAAGACACACACACAGACAGACTCTTTCTTTTATTATATGTAGAGATTACTTCAAGGGATGAGAGAAATAAAGACTATTTTCTTTTTCCAGCACACCAATGAAAAACATCAAAATGATTAAAGCGTCTCTAATGAGACTAGAGAGAGTGCTTTAAACAGTAATAGAATATAGAGAATATTATAATCGATTATGTGTAGGTATAAAAACAAAAAGAGAAGCATCTAACATTTTTTGATCACGATCTCCTGTCAATGTAATTCTAGCCGTGAAACAGAATGGGACAGAAGAACAAATTTTCTTCGAATTAGCTGAGAAAAATGCAACGAGTGACAATTTTCAGTCCCCGTTTTTGTTACAGCTTTCCAAAAGGTATGCGGGTGCTCTTTTCAGCGGGAAGGCATTAACGTTGGAACGAAAAATTTATCTGTTGTCATATGTTCATTTACTTTCTGGATAAAAAGCTTTTGACATGTAAGTGGACGCTTTTCTTTCCTTAAAAGTCTCAACCTCAGTCCAAGAGTTTGTTTCCCAAGGAAAGAGGCATGCGTTCAGAAGTTCGAATACATTTTTATGGAATGTTATTATTAAAATTAAAATTTCGATATCAAATTTCTGCTGAAGTTGTTGTTCAGTTACATAAAAGAAGTCTCGCAGCTTTCTTTTCTAGAGTTCCGGCGGGCTCCGGAGCAATTTAAGCTTTGAAATAAATTCATGCGTAAATAAGACATTTACAAAACAAAAATAATCCATCTTCTTGTGGTGTAAAAAGTATTTCTACATTATAATGCTAAATATTTTCATAGATGTATTTAAATTAATACCTTGTAGGATAGTCTTTAGCGTGAATAAATGCTTGCGAGTCTCCTTGGCATCGATTCAATCAAATTTGCTGGTTTTGAGCTAGAGGACGCCCATTGGACTGAAGTCGAGTGACTGAGGAGGAAATTGCCTAAATTTCGGAGTGTTATATAATATCCAGAGCCGTGTATTTAGGGCTGTATTCTTGGGGTTATTATCACGCAAGAAAACATATTCACTACCCAAACCAATTTTTGTCGCACTAGACCGTAAATTATTTTTCAAAATATCAATGCATAGCAGATGCATAAAAGCATTCATTCAAGAATTTTTTGCATAGGATAAGCGTAACTTCTGATTGCTCTCACTCACAGAGAATTGTCGTCTCCCAGCATGACCATGGAAACCTTGTTTTCTGCATGTATTTCGAAATGTACTTACGGATACTGCTCTTCCCAAGTTTCTCAATTCTGCTGTAAGCTTAGGAGCATTTTTTTTCGGATATTTCTTCAACAAATGTGCCAGAAATTGTCTGTCAACGAATGCAAGTAAATATGGTCGCCCTGAACGAACACTATTTTCCACTGTTCTAGAGACAATAAAATTTTGAATAATCGACTGCCCTGTTGAACGTAGTTTGCCTACTAAACTGAAATTTCATTGCACGATTCACGGCCTTTACGAAGCTTTAAGATTAATTCTCTTTGAGAAACGCCCACTAGCGGCCGAGCGGTAAAGTCGCTGAACACTGGTAGTTCGGTCCAAAGTTCGAATCCCGCGAACGGGCTGGCTGCGTGGGTGTTTTCGTGCCTTTCCCTCACGTGTAACGTGTATACGAGCCATGTGTATACGAGTTTCCCTTAGAAAGTCATCCACGAAGGCATCACTCCCCTTAGGCAGATAGCCCTAGTGTGCTTTGCCGTAATTAAATACACGACCACTTTATACACCATCTCTTTCAGAAATACTCGTTTCTTTACATTTACGACACATAAAATTTTGCGTTTTTTTATCACATCTAAAGTTACACCCAGTCATTTTATATAATTCGCAAGATAAATGACGTCAGTTGTCATCGAAAAACAGACTAAAACAATAAGGTTAATGATAACAAAATTTTGCATTTGTTTAAATGTACGAATAGTTTTTAAGCACCAATAAGTCCGCAGTTTTTAGATTCCCGTATATTTAAAAGACAATTGAATATCTTTTCCGAATTGAATTCGTATTTGGCAAACTTTTTTTTAGTTATTGCCTTTTGAAGAAATTTCACTAAAATTAGCACCTCAAAACAATTGCTTTTTGCAGTTTCTACACCCATTGTATGCCTTCTCCACTGTCCTATTTTTACGTCCTTCACATTACGCGTAAGTATATATACATATATAATAATAATAATAATAATAATAGTGTGTATATATATATATATATACACTATTATTATTAATAATTTTACGTGAATGAGAAATAATAAAGTATTGTTACGAACTGTCCAGCTGCGGTAAGATAGCTTCCCCGCAAAGCGGATTTAGGATCGCCAAATCTGGCACGAGATCGCCCATTTGGCGACATTTAGCGAAAAAATGGACGATATGCCATAGACAGGGGGAGAACATTCCGGAACGAATTCTTGCCGGGTTGACCCAGAATGTTCTCGAAGGCAGGCCAAAAGTTATAATAAACTTTGCCTATATGCGGAGTATCGTCAATCTAGTGTCAAATGTATCGCGAATTGGTGCATCGAGAGTGTGCATCGTTGAGGCTATTGAGTATATCGTCGAGTGCATCGCGAGTTGTAGCGTGATGAGTCTCGAGAGTACGTTGGGTTCCGAAAACGACCGAACCTAGTCAGAAGCTGTACTCTAGTGCTTTGCCGTAAAGCTGTCTTCACCGTTATAGCCCGAAGGCTGTGCTGCTGATTGTTTCAGCATGTTTGTCGTAGTTTTTCGACGACTGTAAACCTGCTTTTGGAGCTGTTCTGAGTAATGCTGGCTAATAAATTGTGTTTTCATTCTTTATCAAGTGCTGTTGTTACTCACTGCAAATCCACGAACCCGTAGAAATGCAAAAATATGTTTGATAATATAGAAATAAAACATGACTTACATATTTATGATCAATTTGTTCATGTTTGAGCAGCAGTTTCTTATATAGCAAGTTTATAAATTTCTGAGTAAACTTAAAATATTTTCCTTTTCTCTCGCTTTTTCGTAAATATTGCATATATATATATATATATATATAAAGAGAGAGAGAGAGAGAGGCTAAGCATAGTAAACGGGCTGACTGTATAGGGTTTTTTGTGGATTTCCTCCATGAGTAATGTGGATATGAGCCACGTTACACATGGGGTAAAGTCTTCCACAGAAGACTTTCTTAAGCCGATAGCCGTAGCGTTCTTTCCCATAATCAAGTAAACCAAACCCACACATTATTTTTATGATTGAAATCAAATACATGAGAAGAAATTGCATTTTGATTTCGGAAACTGAAACATATTTGCTCCCTTCTCTCTTTTGTCCGTCATTTTAGTGAGGGTTGGTGTAAACAATGATATTTTTTCGTATATTCAATAATCTTTAATGTAATGTAATTTATTGCCTAGGTCTAAAATAACGTGAAACTTAAGTTGTGCTTGCTAAGAAATCGTTCCATGAAAATATGTCTTTCAATAGTAATGTCAAGAATTCTTGAATATTGTAGTACATGTATCATGAAGGATATGCGTCTGCAGTAGAGTGTTAGTGGAAAAGGAATAGTTTCGAGAGATATGGTTTTTTTTTTTTTTTTTTTTTTTTTTTTTTTATCGTAGTTATTTTTATTTTGTTTTTAAGATAAAAATGTAACGTGAAATAATTTCCTGTTTTCCAGCTTCTTTGCTACTTCAGATATATGCACTACAATCAGAGTAAATCTCCTAATTATTGTCATATTTTTCCATTTTATTCATTAGAAATATGAAAAGGCTTACATTTATAAAGAATTTTGGGTTATATACATATACTAATAACCATAGTTGAAACGCTTAAATTTGACTTTCTTAATATTATAGCTAATCTCAATTACCTAAAAATTTAATTTTTTTAATAAAATATAAAGGAATTAACTTAATGTTAGTACTAAAATTAGTTTTAAAAGATTGAGAGTTTAGAATTATCCGTTGAATATAATTTTTAGTTATAATAATTATGAAATTCCTCCTTACGTACACTAATATGTAAGTGGTAGCAGTTGCCACTCCAACTAGCATTCAGATCTGTGGTTCGACTCCTGAAGACAGTTTTTCTAATTTTTAATATGATTCTGAAATAAACTTAATTTGTGTAACCGGAAATAAAATATGGCAGTCGATAGATCACGAGTCTCGTGCCTCTCCTCACTTGCCCTTTTATTGAAAGAAAGTGAAAGGAATTACAGTATTTCCCGTGGTTGCTTTCTTGGTATATATTGGATATCCATTACTTTAGCTTTTGAAAGATCCCGTGGTTTTAATCTTAACGAGGATATCGCTAAATTTTCATAGTCCTTGCTTCGGAAAAAACCTAATGTTATTGCATGGTAGCTTCCTTTTTGTGCAGCTTTTAAAACTTATTTCTGTTTCCGCATATTTTTCAATCTTACTTTTTCTGGTATTGCTTTTCCATTATTGTATGATAATAGGCTATCTACTTCCTTAAGCTTAGGAATTAGTAGAAAAAGAATTATCGCGTAATTATAAACAATATTAAATATTATATCACATTCACCCCTCCCAAAGATTATTAATAAGTTACATAGTCTGCCAGATAAGAATGCAATTATCATTACAATTCGTTGCATATCCAAAAAATTACAGTAATATCTTTATATATATAAGCGGCTAAAGTGTGTGTCGCCGATAGTTTATTGTTGCCACTCGGAAAAATGAGCTACGAAATCAACGTTTCGGCAGTTTTTAATTTAATACCTGAACCGATTAAAGTCGTACGAAGATGAGAACGGTATCGATGGATTCGGAGAATTTTTGGAATCCGAGGATACGCGTCTCGAATTTCAACTCGGCGCCGTTCCGTAGATATTCGAGAAAAAAGAATTTGGCACGTAGCCAAATCCTTCTAATAGGGAAAGCCCAAGAAAGAAAGTGGAAAATGTAGAGGGAAATTAGTTTTTAATTAATATCTCGGCTAATTAAAATCCCAAGAAGACGCGAATGGTCAAAATGGCGTGCCACGGACCTTCGGAATCCAACGGTGTTTTTCGCTAAGCCCGGGAGCCAGCCGTTTCGAAAGAGATGATGTTACTTCACCCCATGTATATATGCGGCTTAAGTGTCTGTTTGTCGCCAATAGTTTATTGGTTGCTTACGTAACTGTACTAGCCAATGGGGTGAAGTTGCCACAGCACAGGGCTGCCGTTTCAATTGAGACGTAGACAATTTCCTGTAAAACTTGCCTTTGCTATGACCATCAATAAGTCTCAGGGCCAAACACTTAAGCATATAAAGATAACAAAATTTTGAATTTGTTTGAATGTACGAATAGTTTTTAAGCACCAATAAATCCGCAGTTTAAGTCCGCATTTTTTTAACTGAGCCTGTATTTGGACACGGTCAAGTTTATGTTGCCTGTTCGAGAGTTCGTGAAAGAACGGACGTAAAATTAAAAATATTGGATGGTCCTCTGCAAGGCGAGCTTAAAAATGATGGAAAGATCTACACAAGAAATGTTGTGTACAAAGAGATCTTTGACATGTGAATTAACATTTCATTATTTAAATCACCTTTATTGATTGAGCTAGCGGTGGGCTCTCAAGAAATGTACCGCCAGTGGTTTCCTTCATTGTAATCTACTTTAAGCAATTAAGCAAGTAGAAGGGGGAAACCCCGTGGGGCAGTAAGCAAAGGGGCGTCCTCGCCGCCTGTCCTGGGTAATTCAGCTTAAATTAGCAGACACCTTTGCACAAATCATTTTAAGTACAATTTATAATATCTAGAACAGCGGTCATTTGGTAGGACCGCCGGGGCTTCTAGTTACTGTATAACAAACATTACTGTAATTTGGATATGCAACAAATATATTTGTATATAGTATATATTTTTGTATGTAGTATATATTTGTATATAGGATATATATTTGAATATAGGACAAATTAATTTACAATTCGTTGGGAATTTGTAAAGATGCTTATTTAATCTTTTATTCCTTTTAAATGATATAATAAATTAGTTTTCCCCTTTTTAATTCATTAATTATAAGTTATAAATAAAAGATTATTTCATAAAAATCTTTCTTTTTTAATTCCAGCTCTAAAATAGACATTTTTAACTCCATTTCTATGTACGTTCACTTTCTAAGTGGTGACAAATTTCTTGTTTCATTAGAACCAGTGTAAGAATCTTAGGTACTATTCGGTTTTGAGGGCCGTAAAAAATCGCCAAACCATTGTTGATGCCAGTGCTTCCAAAAATAATTGCGGCAACCCTAATGCAAGGAAGGAAGTATAATAGTAAATAACTATCTAAGATTGATGTTTTAATTTAGATGAAAGGTTAATTTCATATAATACTTTTTTATTATTATAATTTATATAAAAAAGACTAAACATGACTGAATGGAAGCATAAGAGTAAATAACTATTTCAGATCATTATTATAATTTATACAAAAATTGCTAAACATAACTGAATGGATGCCTGCATCGCTATTTCGCTACCGAGTTATCGCTAAAGCATAGTTTCATCTCGTTGGTTGTGTGGCGAAATGGTCCTGATAGAATAAAAATCCACTTCGCCGGGTTTAAAATACTACGGTGTTTATTTGTACGCAAAGAATACGAAAACTTAGTTAGAACAGACTCACATCTTTATTACCATTTTCAAAGTCAATTGACAGATAGAATATTCTAAGTAAACAATATAATTTCTGTTGCCATTCCAAAAAGGTAAATATAAAACGATATAACTGCATTCATTTCCAATATTCTCCCCACCTTGCAAAATGGGGGATTTTGCAACATCAATATAACTTAAAGTTCTAAACTTAAAATTTAAAAGAATTTTAAAAATCAATAAAGTTCATATAGTTCCAAATTCTCAATAAATTCATAAGTCCAGCTTTTGTGGAGGATGTACTTCTCTGCCAAGACGAGTTTTTCTAAAACATCTTGGATGACTTATTTTCTGTTTTTTGATAGGTGTATATTGAACCTTTTGATCGTTTTGTTTCATTTCATAAATTTGCTTGTCTCCTACATTATTCTCAGTGAAAGGGAGTTTATCTAAACTACTGTTTAGTTCGAAAGGGAAGAGGCGTTGAACTGGCCTAAGTACAACTCCAGAGGATGTTTTTAGCTTCACAAGACGCGTGATATTATCTTTTCCTGGGAACAATTCAAGTACTCGACCCAACATTCAGTCTTATCGTTTCTTCTTATCATTTCCGATGAGAACAATGTCATTCACTTTAATTATTCCTCTTTTACCCTTTGCAATATTCCGGAGAAAGCCTAGATATTCCTCCTTAAAACGATTTCTAAGTCCTTTTCTAACTCGTTGTAAATATTTCCATCTTTCTATAATGCTCATAGAATTAATTTCATCTAAATCATACACATTACTGCCAGTTAAGTTTTGTAGGAACATAGAAGGTTTTAACGGCGACAAATCATCGCCTTCCTCCGACAGGTAAGTCAAAGGTCTGTTGTTCATTAGGCTTTCACATTCGCAAAGGAGGGTTAGAAATTCTCCATATCCTAAACAAGCGTGTCTCAAATTTTTTTCGGAGGAGATCCTTTAAAATTATTATTAACCTCTCCCAAAATCCTCACCATCATGATGCTGTGGAAGGATTGAATTTCGATTTTATTTTCATTAATGCACACTTCCTTTCTATATCAGCCCAATCCAATTGATTCATAGCTTTATTTAAACCTACGAAATTCGAACCATTGTCCGAGTATATAACTTCAACTTGACCTCTTCGTGAAATAAAACGTGTAAATGCATCTATAAAGACGTTTGTGCTCAAAGAAGTAATTGATTCAAGATGAACAGCTCTAAAAACTGCACTCGTGAAAATTACTATCCAAGCCTTTAAATTTCCTTTTAAGAAAACTGGGCCGGCGAGGTCAATTCCTGTCACTTGAAAAGTTTTGAGCATTTTTGTCCTGTCTTCAGGTAAAGGAGGAAGAGGTACTTCTAAGCCTTTAACAGCATATCTCTGGCATGTGACACATCTTTTTACCACAGAACGTACAGTTTTCCTACCTCTGATAATCCAAACTCTTTCTCTCAAAATCATTAGAAGTGTTTATGTCCTAAGTGTAATTGCTCGATCATTCTTTCTACAATTACAATTTTGGAAGGTAGCAATATAAGGAACATATATTCCAGCAAATATGAAGAAATCTAAAACTCGAGATTTCATTCTTAAAATTCCATTTTCATCAATGAAAATCTGAAAAATTTTCAGATCAGACTTTTTTCGTTCTTCAAAAGCATCCTTTTGTATAAGAAAAAATAAAGTTTTTTCGGCTTTCTCTAATTCTTCAGCGGATATATTAGCCAAACGATTTTCATTTTTTAACATAAGTTGGTCGGAATCTTGACATCTAAGCAATAGTTCGTACAATCATAGAATATTTCGAAAATCTGGAGGCAAGTTTAGCTAGAATAGTTTCAACCGTTGAATTCTTCGCCGAAATGACAGTTCGACGTCGTTCTTTATCGATTTCTTTCATATCAAAATCAGGATCATTTGAAGGCCAAGTTTCTGGAGGTTTCTTCAGAAATTCAGGTCCTGTCCACCATTGGGATTTTAGGAGTGGCAATGGATAGCATCCTCTTGAGAATAAATCATCAGGGTTTAAGATCCCTGGTATATGTTTCCAACATCCTCCTTTGCTGTAATCTTGAATCTCTTTAACTCGGTTTTCTACAAAAACAGACCAATTATTTCGCTTCTTTGGCCATGCTAAAACCACTGAAGAGTCTGACCAAAAATAAGTTTTCGTGTTTATACAATTCAAGCTTTTAGTGGCCAATTGATATAATCTTACACCCAGAAGTGCGGCCATTAATTCCAACCTCGGTAAAGTGATTTCTTTCAATGGGGTAAGTCGGGATTTTGCTAGGACAAGACTCGAGTAAACTTTTTCATGTTCTTCTGTTCTTAAAAATATACAGGCACCATAAGCTAGTTTACTTGCATCGCAGAAGACGTGTAAAGAGCTTGTTGAATTAATGAAAATTCTTCTTGGAATTCGGCAGTCATTCAAAAAATGTCCTTCTGTAGACCATTTACTGAATTCCTTCTGAATGTCTTCTGGTAGTTCCTCGTCCCAGTGAGACTTTAATTTCCAAGTCTTCTGCAAAATAATCTTTGGAATAAGAAGAGTTGGTGAAGAAACTCCTATAGGATCAAAAACTTTCTGAATGCATGAAAGAAGAATTCGTCTTGTGGGAGCTTCAGACAAAGATACTACTCGGCATCCCAATTCATCTGATGGGTGGTACCACTGAAGACCAAGCACATTTCCTGTACTTTCATTCATCTAAACTACGGTTCCAACCTCTAAGGTTGAACCCAGCTGTAGACATAAGTTTTGCGCTTCATTAATGTGTGATTCGATTTCTTCTTCTTTAAAAACACCAGTAAGACAATTATCCATTTAGAATGTGCCTTTTAACTTTTTCGCGATCTTGCTTAAATGTTCAGGTGGATTTTCTAACAAATTATTTAGGCATGCTGAAAGAAGAAATGGAGAACAGAAAGCACCAAAAACTACTCTGCAATGCCTAAATTCAACAATATTTCCCTTTTCCCACCACAAGAAGCGTAGGAAATCTCTATCTGCTGGATAAATTTCAATTTGTAAAAATGCCTTTTCTATATCAGAAGATAAAGGGATTGTATAAATTATAAAATTAGTTAAAATTAGTTATTATTATTAAAATTAGTTAAAACTATTGGAATTAAATCTATTAAATTTGGTCCAACTTCCAGACAATCGTTCAGAGAAGATCAATTTTCATCTTTGTTTGATGCATCAAATACGAGCCTAATTTTCCTAGTACTACATTCTTTAAAAACAGCTCTGTGCGGTAAATAATGTGTCCTTTCATTGGCATTTGTTTCCGGTACAATTTCAATTATTTCCATTTTCCACCAGTCTTTAATTACGTCGTCATATTCTTGAAACTTGTTTACTTCTTCAATTTATTCGAGGTATTCTGGAGTCTTTTTTCAACAGCCTTAAGATTAGATTGTAAGGAAGTATTCTGGAGACATTTTTCAGCAGCCTTAAGATTAGATTGTAAGGAAGGGCAACCATCAATCCATGGAAGAGGTACTACATAACCAGCTGTAGCTTCATTTCATTTGGTAGTATTCTCAAAAAATTTCACGACTTCTTTATCTTTTTCCTCCTGTGTAATTCTTTCAACAGGATCTGAAATGCCTAGTGTTTCTAACTTTCAAAATTTCGATGTTTCAATAGAGCATTTCATTGAAATAATAGATGTTTCAGGAAAAAATAGACTTTGGGTCGTAACTACTACCTAAGAGTGTCCAACCTAAAGTAGTTCTGACAGCCACTTAATTCTTTTCAACAGATACCACCTCAGGTGGTATCTGTTGAAAGAATTACACAGGAGGAAAAAGATAAAGAATTAATCATCACAATTTTCGCCCAAGCGTCTGCGCCTAATAATACCTGGATATCTTCCGAATAATGATTATCTTTTAAATAACCACTTATCTCAATTCCTTTGCTTTTAAGGATTTGATAAACCTTCTCATTTTTAAATCTCATTAGTACAAATTTGATCAGATCCAATAACATCAAATTCAAAAACAATTTTAGAATCAAGGCTTGATAACTTAGTTTTGTACATATCATATGTTGATAACGGGATCCTCTAACCACTGAAGAATACTTGCGGTAAAGTTGCCTTGCCCAGTGGTATCAAATGTCATTCTTTTGCAATTGAATTCTTAATGTAACTTTTCTGAGAGCCTGAATCACATAATACTCTCACTGGATATGTTTCATTATCAACAACAATATGTGCAACCAGAGTTTGTAAATATGAAACAGAATAATTAGATGAAATATATAAAGTTTTAACTACTTCTGATTCATTTTCATTCTGAGACGTTTTATCATTTTCATAATTTCTAATTTTAGAACACATTATAGAATAATGCTGACCTTTACATAACGCACATCTTACAAAAACTCGACATTTTGAACTTATATGACCTGTTCTTAATCATTTAAAACAAACACCTTTATTCTTCAGTATTTTATTACGTTCATTAATTGAAGAATCAGCAGCTGTAGCACAGTCTTGATAATTATGACTTTTCCTATCACAAAAAATGCAAACTCTTTCTTTAATTCCAGAATTCTCTGTTGAAACTAAGGCATCAGCCGTAGGAATATATTTATTTCTGTTGTTAATTCTCGAATTACCTTTTGTTTCGCCATTAAAAGGAAATTTTCTTTCATCATTAAAAGAACCATTTCTAAGTTTTAATCTTTCCTCACTTTCTACTTCTATTTTTAAAAATTCTAATAACTCGCATAAACAATCATCAGGATTTTTAGTTGAAGCCTTTTTAGTTACCCGGTGTCTTCCCAGATCTTAAAAATATTTTCTGGAATAGCTGACTTAACTAACGGAAAAAGCATCGCTGCATATTTTTCTTTAGTTACGCCTAAAGATTCTAAAGCACGTAACTGTGTTTCTAGTTTGTCGGAGATCATCATTCGTTAAGTGGTGTTCGACCCTTATCACTACATGTTTATCAATCCCCTAAGAACCTGTAAAAGTTCGTTAAATTCGATAAACTGGAAAAGTCCTGTGCACTTGTAATAAAAGTGCAAAGTCTTCAGTAGTGAAGAAGTTGATCAGGGGTGACGCCATATAATTGTCATAGAATTGCGAAATTGGAATATTTTTCCCTTTTAGTAGAACTAGAGACAATAATTCACGAATATATAATTCTATTATAAATTCTTCTTTCCCATATCTGGATTTTAAAAGCTCTATAGCTTTCTCATAATTTTCTTTTGACGGTGGGAAACCTTCGATTAATTTTTGCGCTGATGACCCAGGTTTCATACTAAGTCTCAAATATTCAAATTTCTCTTCATCTGATAAAGAATGCTCATTATGAATTTTGGTAAACTGTCCCCAGTAAGCAATCCAGTTTCTTAAATCTCCATCAAATTTAGTTAATGCTATCTTAGGTAATTTTATCTCAGATTTGAACCCAGTCTGACATATAGCTTCAACATCTGAGAGTACTGTTTCAGTAAAAATTGTTTCTTTAATTTTAAGAAGTCTTAATTCGTTCTCAACGCATTTCGCATTTCCTCTTCCACTTTATCTTCAGTCACATTTTTATCTTTCAGAAGTTCTTCTAAATGAGTGGAATTTAGAGTATTAATCCTTTCATATTTTATTTTTAATGCTTCAAATCTTGCTTTCAGTTCTGCTTTATCCCCTCTACTGGAGATAAGTTCTTCTAAATTATTTGCTTCAACTGTGAACAATCGCCGTAGAACTCTTCGTTTTGTCGTATCCATATTCTTAATGCACACCGTAGTTCTTAGTAGTAGAAATGAAACTTAACACCGTAGTTCAATTTATGACTTTTATTTAAAAGTCCCTGTTCGGGCGCCAAAATGTGGCGAAATGGCCTTGATAAAATAAAAATCCACTTCGCCGGGTTTAAAATACTAGGGTGTTTATTTTTACGCAAAGAATACGAAAACTTAGAACAGATTCACATATTTATTACCATTTTTAAACTCAACTGACAGATAGAATATTCTAAGTAAGCAATATAATTTCTGTTTCCATTCCAAAAAGGTAAATATAAAACGATATAACTGCATTCATTTCCAACAGGTTGTTCAAACATAATTTTCTAAAATGAATGATGCTTTTTCTTTGAAAAAATTCTCGGTTTAAAGTGCAGAATCGCCCATTTATTTGTTTGCCGCTCTTTACAAGGGTATATGGTCACTTTACTTAACCTGTTCCGCCAAACTGAAATAATGGCACTACAGGGTTAGGAAGTTATCCTATTCATTGCTAGCAATCTGACGGTTAGGCCGCCTTTCTACATTTTACTTTAATCTGTGGTTTCTTGGATATAATTATTTTCATTCACTTGCTTCATTATCTCTAAGATGCCCTTGTTGCAGTAATAGTCCGTGAACAGTCTATTCACAGGATATGTGATGTAATCGGAAGGAAAGAACTGCTGTCGAAGGTGCTCTGTCAGAGGGCAGGAGAGCAGGTAATGAAGTGCGTCCGCGTCTTCCGAAAAAACAATTGGATTTTTGTCAATTTTCTTTTACTTTTTAAGTGAAAATAGATCGATGTGTACATAGATAAAGTCAAAGGTGTGCGCAGTGCCATTTTTGTGCAATCTGGGATTATTTTTTTTTTTCAAGTGAAAATAGGTCGCTGTGTATATTGGATACCGAGTGAAGTGTCTGGTGTGCAAATATAGAAAAATAACACTTCTCTGACTCCTATGGAACCAATATTTTATTCCTTACGATGTTATAGCTTCTTATTCATAATATTTATTTACATTTTACATGCACGTAGCATCGCGTGACAAAAACTCGGAGTTTGTTTACTTCGTTCTTCGCGGAGACTAGAAGGTGTTGCCATTCCGCTTTAACTAAATTTAATTAGAAATGTAACGGAACTGAAGCGACACTACACACCCCCTTCCTAGTGACAGCGATTATGGAAAATAGTCTTTAAAGTGACTGGGGAACTTCACATGTCTGCCGGTTCTAGTAGTCTTAGTTTCATGATGATTTTCTGAAGTTCCTTCAGTGTTCTTGAGTGAAGGTGTTTCCCAAAGTTCCTCTTTCTTGGAATGGGAGTTTTGAAAAGGAATATCAGAATCTTGCGCTAGGAAACATGGCTTTAGTCTGTCTATTGAAACTCTTTTAACTTTTCCTTGGATTTCAATATCGAAGTACTTATCCTTTCTTGCTCTTACAGGATACGGTCCAAGATAGACAGGCTGTAGCGACGAACTATTAATGTTGTTGTATAGGAATACGTGAGAACAGTTGGAAAGATGTTTAGAAACAAAGACTGTTCTATTTCCATGGGTGGTGGTAGAACTTGGCTTCATAGCTCTTATTATTTTCTGAAGGTTTTGAGAAAATTCAGACTGTTTCATATGAGGTACTGTTGAAAAGAATTCACCAGGTAATGCTAAAGGAGTTCCGTATACAAGTTCTGCGGATGAGCAATCTAAGTCTTCCTTGATGGCAGATCTTATGCCTAATAGAACGAAAGGCAATGCTTCCAGCCATGATTTTGATTCGAGTAGATGACATTTGAGACTTGCTTTTAAAGTTCGGTGTTGTCTTTCGATCAGGCCATTTGCCTGTGGATGGTACGCAGTTGTAGTGTTTGTATGAAAACCAAGATATTTTCCTAAAGCTTGAAAAAGTTGGCTATCAAATTGCCGACCTTGGTCAGATGTTATGCGATTCGGAATTCCAAAGCGTGAAAACCAAGTATAAATCAAAGCTTTAGCAATAGATTCTGCTGATTGATCTTCTAACGGTACCGCTTCGATCCATCGTGTATAACGATCGATGATGGTTAGAAGGTATTTGAATCCTTTGCAAGGAGGTAGCGGACCCACCAGATCTATGTTTAAATGCTGGAATCTGTGTGGAGGTACTTTGAATTCTCCCAAAGATGAATGTGTATGTCTGTGAACTTTAGATCTTTGGCAAGATAAACATGCTCTAGTCCATAGTTGGCAGTCTTTATTCATATTGGGCCATATGAAACGTCGTGTTATCAATTTTATCGTGGATCTTATTCCAGGATGAGATAAATTATGGATTGAAGAAAATATTTTCTGCCGAAACTTTGCAGGGATGTATGGTCGATTATAATTTGTAGAAGTATCACAGTAAATTTTCTTGTCGCTGTCCGGTATAGGGATCTGTAGGATTTTTAAGTTTGGGTTGTTTTTAAGTATCTCCAAGTCGTCATCTTCTTGACAGTCTACTATAGTTTGTAAGTCTATTGCAGATGGTACAGAAATGGTGTCTATGCGAGAGAGAGCGTCAGCGACGGTATTTTCATGCCTTTGTATGAATCGGATATCGGTTGAGAACTGGCCAATATATGACAGTTGTCGAGCTTGTCGTGGGGAAGCTTTTTCCAAATTTTGTTGGAAGGCAAATGTTAGTGGTTTGTGATCCGTGTATATTGCAAAAGTTCGCCCTTCTAAGATGTATTTGAAATGTTTTACTGCTGTATAGATGGCTAAGAGTTCTCTATCGTAGGCACTATATTTTTGTTGTGCTGATGTCAAATTTCGGGAAAAGAAACTTAAAGGTTGTTTTTCATTATTCACAATCTGATGTAAAACGGCTCCAATGGCAGTATCGGAAGCATCAGTTGTTAGCGATATTTCAGCCTTTTCGGATGGGTGAGTTAAGTTTGTGGCATGAATAAGTGCATCTTTTAAGATCTGGAAGGCGTTTCTTGTTTCTGCCGTCCAGGTTATTTCTTTTCTGCAGTTCTTTTTAATACCACTGAGCATTGTTGTTAAAGGTTGTTGCAGTTTTGCACAATTTGGTATGAATCTGTGATAAAAATTCACCATACCTAAAAATCGTCTTAAACTAGTAAATGACTTTGGTTCTGGGAAATTTTTGATGGCATCAACTTTCGTTGAGAGAGGTTTAAGTCCTTCAGCTGACACTTCGTATCCCAGGAATGCAAGTTTTGCTTGACCAAATTTACACTTTGCCGCATTAATACACAGGCCATATTCGTTTAGTCTCTCGAGGACTGCTCGTATATGTTTTCGATGAGTTTCTTCATCTGGAGAGGCTATTAGAATGTCATCCAAATAGCAAAACACGAATTCTAGTCCATTCAACACACTGTTCATGAAACGTTGGAACGTTTGGGCCGCATTTCGTAGGCCGAACGTCATGAATGGGAACTCGAATAAGCCAAAGGGAGTGAGAATGGCCGTTTTCGGTATATCTTCTTCGCGAACTGGAATTTGTTGGTACGCTCTAATGAGGTCTATGGATGAGAAAACTCTTTTTCCCGCTAAAATGGAACTGCAATCTGTTAAAAATGGGAGAGGGTATCTATCAGGAATCGTGACGTTGTTTAACGCTCGATAGTCTCCACAAGGTCTCCAATCACCTGATTTCTTCATAGCGAGATGTAGTGGGCTCGACCAATTACTTTTGGATGGCCTGCATAAACCCATTTGGAGCATAAATTCAAACTCCTTTTTAGCCGCTTTAAGTTTCTCAGCTGATAGTCTCCTGGCTTTAGCGAAAACTGGTGGACCTCTGGTTTCGATATAATGTTCGATGTTATAATTTTTAACTTTATTATTAACTACATTGAGTTTTAACAAATCCGGAAAATCGTTAATGATACGTTTATATGGATCATTTACGGCATTTAAAATCGGAATATTATTATTGTTATTTTGAAAACAAGGAGTTCCATTGGTTGTTAAGAATGTAGTACCATCAATCAACTTGCGATTTTTAGAATCTACCAAAAGGTTAAAATTTGCAAGAAAATCCATGCCTATTATCGGTTTGTTTACGTCCGCAATTACAAAAGGCCATGTGAATGATCGTCTGAGTCCAAGATCAAGCTTGTGTAATTTTTGGCCATATGTTTTAATTTTCGTACCATTTGCAGCAAAGAGTTCTAATTTTGAGATTTTTTTTTATCTGCAGGCAAGGGAGGAATGACAGAAATTTTTGCCCCAGTATCTATTAAAAATTGGGTAGCCGATTCTTTGTCGCTGATGAAAAGACGACTCAGCTGCACCCCTTGTCCCTCCGTCGTCAATGAGAGACGGGGAGCTGGTTTTCCGGACTATTTGTCTGCGATGTTGATGAGTAGTTGCAGGGTTGTTTACACTTAAATGACTTATCACCGAATTTTTTATGATAGTAACAAATATCACTAGATCTGTTACCACTGTAACTCCTATCTCGTGATTTGGATCGGTTACGACAATAGGGACGACTATGACGTTGCTTGCTTAAAGCAGAAACTTGTAAGCTAAGTTCACTAACCTGTTTTTGTAAACTTTCAATCACTTCCGTTTTTACCGTTATGGATGATGCAGCAGCTATTTGGGGAGTAACAGGGTTTAATTCCCAAATCTTATCGGCCATTGTAGCCACTTTTGACAAATCTTCACTACTAACAGATATAATGCTACGCATATTAACGGGTAAACGTTGTAGTCACAATGTTTTTAGGAAAGTATCTGTTACTTTATCGCCAGCCAAATTACGCATCTCACACAGTAATTGAGATGGCTTTTTGTCACCCAGTTCTAACTCACTCAGTAATTTTTGGGTTTTTTGAGTCTCTGAATCAGCATATAATGAAATTAGTCTATTTTAATTGCCTCATATTTATTATCTTGTGGTGGACTTAGCAGAATATCAGATACCTGTGACAAAATATCGGGTTCAATGGAACTTATAACATAATCATATTTTGTTTGATCTACACTAATTTTTGCATTTCTAAATTGTGCTTCTAGTTGAATAAACCATATTTTAGGATCTGGCTTCCAAAAAGGAGGAACTTTAACGCTTACCTTGGCGACAGATGCAGTTGTTGCTTTAATTTCGGTTTCGTCTTCGTCAGCCATTGTAGAATTCGATCACGCCGGGATACACCAGTGAAGTGTCTGGTGTGCAAATATAGAAAAATAACACTTCTCTGACTCCTATGGAACCAATATTTTATTCCTTACGATGTTATAGCTTCTTATTCATAATATTTATTTACATTTTACATGCACGTAGCATCGCGTGACAAAAACTCGGAGTTTGTTTACTTCGTTCTTCGCGGAGACTAGAAGGTGTTGCCATTCCGCTTTAACTAAATTTAATTAGAAATGTAACGGAACTGAAGCGACACTACACCGAGTATGTGCAATTCTTAAAATCTCGTCAAGCAATGGTTGATTCTGCACTTTTCCCAAAATTCTATTGCAGACTTTTCGTCATGGGCAATTCCCAAATTGTTAAATCCATAGGATATCAAAAAAGGATTTATAAATATAAAAAAGGATTTAAAAATTAAACTAGTATTTCAATGGCGTCTTAAGAAATATAGAACTATATAAACTTACGCAATCTGAAATCAGCGCGTACTCTAGATTTTGCGCGCTGTTAAATGGGCGCCTTTGCTAGATTTTGCGCTTTTGCGCATACATTTTCGCTTCAATTTTTTTACGGTTCTTATGCCATTGCGAAAAGATATGCCAAAATTATTAGTTTCTATTATTGCTTATCCAACGAAGACTTCATCTGTGGCCGATATATGGCGTCACCCCTGATCAACTTCTTCACTACTGAAGACTTTGCACTTTCATTACAAGTGCACAGGACTTTTCCATTTTAAGGAATTTAACGAACTTTTACAGGTCCTTAGGGGATTGATAAACATGTAGTGGTAAAGGCCTTCGGGTCGAACACCACTTAAAGAATGATGATCTCGTCGAAGATCGTCATATACGTAGTTTAAAGTTTCCGAAAGCAGCGCTTTCGCTTTCTTCACATCTGATGGGAGCATTTGGGAAGGAAAGGGGAGGGCCGTTCGACTGGTTTCAGTGGAGGGAAAGTAGTACTGCTCTTTCGCCGATCATATGGGACGGGAGTGGAGGGGGTGAAAACCCGGTTGACTCGTGGAGGTAGGAAAGGAAGGAGGGGCCAACCGGCACTAGAAGTGAAGCACTGCTTTGAAGCTTGGGTCACCAGATGGGGTGTTCTTTGTTTACATTCAGAAGCTCGCTAGACAGGGTTCTGATAGTATTTCGACACACGACAGTTCCATACAAATCGAAAAAGGGACACTTTCGCATGAAAGAAACATTCATAGTGTGATGGATAATAGCAATTTGTATAGTTTAGTGACATTTACGCAAAAATCACATCTTGGTTATTTTTCGATAACTAACAACAGCGATTTTTATTATGAAATTGTTTTATAAAATTCTAAGCTGTTGAACTACAAAAATATGGATTTTAAGAAAAATTTTATGCTTAAAGAAGGAAAAGTACCTTACGGTACATTTAAAATTGTATACGTCTTTCGATACCCTTGATAGAATATTCGCTACTTTTATTTTATTTTCCAAACGCCAAAAATGTTTTAAATAAAATTAATTTTTTTCACATCCATATATTATTGTAACATGTACCTTTTAAAATTTTTTAGAGGAGAGGCTTTACTGCTGCTCATTTTAAACTCATCGTTTAAATTTTATATATCTGAAAAATAATCTCTTTGGGCTTACACGTTTTACTTATTTGGGTTAATTAAAAATAAAATTACCATCAAATGCTGCAATCCTCGTCAAAATTAATAAATATACACACAGATATGCCAATAAGTTAGCTTTCCCTTGATTTGGAACCACACATTTGTGTAAAATTATGTACAGTTTTACTCAAATGTGTGGAACAGAAGAGGGATACATTTGCGAATTTGGCGGAAGTACCATGTTCGGTCAAGATGATGTGACCATGTGAACGTGCTACATCATCAATACAGCTTATTAGAATTTGAAAACAGGGTAATCGACGTAGTTGAAAACATTTGTATATCCTGCCAAAGGAGGTCCGATCATGAATGGTCCTCGTATTAATTCCAGATTGTTAAATGTTTCCCACGCAAGTCTTTTTTTTCTCGGGAATTCGAGTTTTATGCTGGTGTCTTAACGTACGCAGGTCATTAAATTATTCCTAAATGTATTTGAAATGAAGAATTTATTTACTTATAAACAACTGTGAAAGTACTGTGAAGAAATCGAATTATTAAATGTATCTAATTTATAATGCTTATAAATGTTATTTAAATATATAATAACCTTAATATGGAATTGTAAGCATAAATTGAAATCCTGTTGACAAATACGTTATAAAACTATTTAAGCAAGAATTGTTCGTATTGGAAAGCAATATGTTAAAAGGTATTGTAAAGCAAATGCTATGAGATGCGCACTTAAGAACGTAATAAAGAGTTTTGGAATACGTATTGTTGAAATGAAGGGTAAAAAAAAATCTGATAAGTATAATTAAAAGAATTATTCCCCTTACATTTTATAATAACTCAATTACAAGTTTTAAATAATACTTGAAAAAAAAACTTATTTTATTCCCTTTCAGAAATGTTCAGAGAAATTCAAGTACTATTTAAAGTATTTCGCTAATTCCTAATAATTCCCTAATTTAAAAATGAACCGAATAGAGCATTAATTATAAGTTGACTTACATATTTCTATTTAAAAGATGCCTCAAAAGCCAAAAAATCATGTCATATTTAAGAAAGTATTTTAGGAAGAAGCTCTATAAATAGAAAATAAATAATGCATAACTTTAATATTAATAATACAATAAACTTTGATCTTAATTTTTGTACCTTAACCGAAAAAAATCGAATTACCTTAATTTTTTTTCTAATGTAATTAACGAAAACTTGTGAAAATATTTCATTCAAATTAAACCATTCTGAGAAAACTCTCCTGTGAAAAGTATAGCATTTAATTCCGTTCAGAATGAAATGTTGTTTAAAAATATGTTGTTTTCATATACTTAGGACTCTGAAGTGTTGTAGAAAAAGAAAATATATACATTTATATGTATAAATACGACGTAATTACAAAATATTTACATCCGAACGTCAAATCCCATTGAATTCGATGGTAAATGACCCAATGTTTTGGTCACCACATAGGGATCGCGGTGCTTCAGAGCTGTTGCAACTCAACTCTTGCTGAGATCCGATGGCTGAGTGACGTCATCTCGAACTATGAACTCTGGCTAGAGATCACGAGAACTCGGAATTGAGAAGTCGCACGACGCAGCGTGCGAACATTTAAACCTTTTCATTATGTAAATATTCTTGAACCGTTTGCGTCTTCATTAAATATGTTTGTGTTAAGAAAGTTTATCATTTATGCATGATCCCCTTCAAGATTTTGCAGGGAGATGCACGAAGGAGATCAACCCGGTGGCCCTGGCCGAAACCATTGGAACAAGGTAAGCAGTTTTGTTTTACCTTGATAAGTTAGAAGATAAGGATATAAAATATAATATTGTGGCTCCCAACGTGGGGCCATTGGGTTGAATTTGAACTGAAATTTAATAGATTTTGCTTGAGCAAAAACATGGATTTAGAAAAATTAAAAAAGAAACGATCTGCTATAAGAGCAGTAGTTACGAGACTGATAAATAAGATAGAAACAGAAATTGCTAATGAGGGGGATAAAAATGTAATTGAGGAAACGGTTGCTCAGTTAATTAGTAAAGAAGAAGAACTAATCTTAGCGGATAATGGTATTGAAGCTTTAATTGATGTAGCAAATTTAGAAGATGAAATATTGTCTAGAGAACAGTATAAAAATAAAATTATTATTTGGAAATTACGCGCGAAAAGATATTTAGATACTAATCCACATAGCGCTAATTCTACTTCATGTGGAAATGTCACTGAATCGCAAAACAAAATTAAACTTCCCAAATTGGCCCTGGAAACATTTTTGGGAAAGGATGTGTGCAGTTGGCCCGGGTTTTGGGCACGATTTGAGACAGCTGTACACGAAAATGAAAGTCTACATGCGGTAGATAAATTTAACTATTTAAAGTAAATTCTTACTTCCGATGCAGAAACTGCAATACAAGGTTTGACGTTAACAGCACAGAATTACGAAAAGGCTGTGAAAATATTAAAAGATCGCTTCGGACGCAAACAACTAATAATAGATATCCATATGAACAATTTATTAACTCTGACTCCGGTTAAAAGGTCTTGCGATGTGACAGCACTTCGAAAATTATATGATCGTTTTGAAGTACAAATTAGAGGTTTAGAATCGTGTAATATTTTACCGGATTCGTACAGTACTTTATTGTACCCGATATTAATAAAGGTGATCCTCCTGATGAGGAGGGACCTTTAGCTGCCCTCGAAATCAATTGAGTGTTTCATTATACCTACGCTAAATACAAGGTTGTTTTTACGATTTTGATTGTCACATTAGCGTGTTTCTCTTCTAGTCTATTAATAAAGATGATTCCGAATGATTTAGCACTAGAATTTAATAGGAAATATGAAGATGATAATCAGACAAAAATTACGAATTTGCTCAATTTTCTTAGAAAAGAAATAGAAAGTCGAGAACGTACAGGATTTTTAGTTAAGCCAACAGATTCTGAAGTCACTGAAAGGAAATCCCATTTTGAAAATAAGCGGCAGTTTCGAGAACGTTTTCGACACAACGAAAGAAATCGGGATTAAAATAAGGGTAGAATTCTTTCAGCGGCAGCGTTAAACACATCACTATCTAATAGCTGTTTATTCTGTTCTGAAAATGATACGTCAGAATCATGTCAAAAAACTGTGCCAGAGAAAAAGGAAGAGTTAAAGCGAAGGGGGTTTTGTTTCGTGTGTCACAAAAGATACCATTTAGCAAGGATGTGCAAATCGAAACTAACTTGTGGTATTTGCGATCGGCGACATCATACATTGATACACTCTGACGAAACGAATGCGTCAGACAAGAATCCCGTCCAAGGGGCAGTAGTCTCTTCTGTTTCCGATTGCGCAACAGCAAATAACTCATTTTTTCTGACAGCACGAGCTGAAATTATAAACACAAGCAATTGGCGCCAGCAAAGCGTTCGCTTGTTGTTTGATTTAGGATCGCAGCGAATTATTAGAGAGGACATCTGTAAGAAATTAACACTTCCCGTTATTGGAGAAGAAAAAATAAAAATATTCTCTTTCGGTTGCACGACGTCTGAAGATCAGAATGTTAAAAAAACCAGGAGCATTTTGCGTAATTCGAAGTATCGATATGAAATCAAAATAGAAGCTTTAATTATTCCTGTCATTAATGGATCACATATTCATTCCCCTAGAAATGAAATAGTTAATCTTATTAAAAAACAGGGCATACAACTTTCAGATGAATGGGGACAAGGGAATAAACCGCCGAAAATTTCTTTGCTGATAGGAGCGGATTTTTATTGGAAAATAGTTACGGGTAAGGTTCACAGACTGTCTAATTCCTTAATAGCGGTTGAAACAAAATTGGGTTGGACCATTAGTGGAACAGAAAGGGCTTACGGAATTTCCTCAACTAATGTGAATACGATGAAGGTTGTGGTTCATAATAATAAAGATACACAGAACGAATCACTGTCTAGTTTGCTGAAGAATCTCTGGGAGCTCGATTCTATGGGGATAAATTATGATTCGGATAAGGAACTCGAATTAGAAGATAATTTAGTTTTCGATAATTTCAAAAGATCTGTGAAATTTGAAAACAATCGTTATATTGTTCGCATTCCCTGGAATCATAATTCAAATGAGCTTGGAAATTCTTGAAAATATTTTAAGACTGGGTGAGCAAGATGTCAAAGCACATGGAGGTCTAAATCCATATGCTGTCATGATTGAAGGCTGCTATGGTCTAGATAAAATCGAGTTCCTGCAATCACATGAAAACATGGAAATTTACCAGAAAGCTTTTGACATGATTGAACATTATTTTGGATTGGATGAAGAAGATGCTCGCATAGCTCCTCAAGTTGATCAAGGAAATCAGCAATTTCAATTCAATGCCCCTGATCAGAATATGCCTATGGGGTTATAGTTTTTAAGCTGTTATAATTATGTACTAATCTGTGGTAGGAAAACTTTGAATAAAACCATCCTATGCAGAACTTATCTTTTCTGGCTCTCCTAGGAGAAACTTGCAGATAAGGTGATCTCTGAAAAACAAAGTGCTCGTGCATACATTTGCTGTAGACCCTTCCCTTCCTGCATGTGGAAAAGAAAGGAAATAAAATGGCTTTATTTGTGCACCATGATGATCTCTGAGTGAAGTAAACTGGCAGCGTTTCAAAATAAATCAGTTTTTGGGTAATGTGAAAAGCTTGCATCTTGTACAAATCTGTGGGTTTCTTTCATGGTGTCTGCATTTTACTAGCATATTTTACTGGTATAGTAAAATTTTGAAGTCAGTATAAAAATGTAATAAGTATGCTTGCTTTTCCAGTTTTAAAGTTCTTGTGTTAAAAATATTAAATGTTATTAATAAATCCATCATTTAAAATAATTCATATTTAATAAATTATTTTAATGTAAAGGAAACTGAAGTTTTGCATATTGCTTGAGTAATACCAGCTACAACTCAACTCTGTTTTAAGTTTTATGTTTTGAAAATAAGTTCTATCGTATCTGTAAGAATAACTGCTTCTAAATGTTTTGGAAATATCTGCAATTAAAGTGTTTTTTCATATTAAATCCATAGTTATTTTCGAATCCTTTAAAAGAGATAATCTGGAGATTGCTAAAATTAGATTTAAGAGTTTAAGTCGTAGATTTCAGAATAATCAACAGTTCTATAACAGATATCGCGAAGTAATTGATAACTACTTAAAAGAAGGAATCGCCGAAGAGACTAACACTGAAATTGGACCAAAAACGTATTTTATGCCACATCAAGCCGTTATAAGAGAAAACAAGGAAACTACAAAACTCCGTGTGGTTTTTGACGCTTTTTCACATGCGAAGAATTGTTTGTAATTAAATGACTGTTTACATTCAGGTCCCAAGATGTGTCCAGACATACTGGAATTGCTCTTTAAGTTCTGTCAAAATCAAATTGCGTTTACAGCTGACATCGAACAAGCATTTTTCCAGATTTCTCTTGCTGATGAAGACAGAAACGCAGTCAAGTTTCTATGGAACGATGGTGAATTGAATGGAACCAAAACAAAGGCTCTTCGTATGACAAGGGTAATTTTTGGAGCAGCATCTAGTCCGTTTCTTCTCAGAGCAACTCTTAATGTACACGCTGACAAATACAAGTCGCAGTATCCGAACGTATTTTCCATGCTAACTGAAAATATGTATGTTGACGACTTAATCGCTGGAGCGGATGGAGAATCAGAAGCATTCGAGGAATCGGAACATATTAAACGCATACTGAAAGAAGGCGGATTTAACATGCGGAAGTGGAAAACGAATGAAACGAATTTGCAAAGGGTATGGAATGAAGAAGATTTTTCACACGATTCTAAAAGTTCTAAAGTATTGGATTCTAAAGTATTGTTCTAAAGTATTGGGATAAATATGGAATAAGTCAAATGATATATTTTTGATAGAAATTGAAGATTTGGTAAAAGATGCCAAAAGGATAGATAACATACCAACTAAAAGGGAAATCTTGAGATTTGTAGGCCGTTTCTTTGATCCACTGGGGTTTTTAAATCCATACACCATTCGATATAGGATTTTATTACAAGATTTATGGGAACAAAAGATAGCATGGGACACTGAAATACCAGAAAATCTCAGAAAGAATTGGCAAAGCTGGTGTAATGAATTAACTCATATTTCTAGTTTGGAAATACCAAGACATCAGTTTGCAGGTGCTGGGAAAAGGGATATAAAGGATGATTTACAGTTACACTGTTTCACAGATGCGAGTCAGAAGGCCTATGGGGCTGCTCTGTATTTTTGTTATTCTAAAAATGGAGTCATTCATACAAGCTTCATTACATCAAAATCACGAGTAGCACCTTTGAAGAAATTATCACTTCCCAGACTGGAATTGATGGGTGCTTTGATAGCTCCCGCTTGTCAAAATATATCCAAAAGAAACTTCGAGACATTGATTTAATTGTATATATGTGGACTGATTCTAGTATAACGTTACACTGGATTAGAAGTGATGTGAAAGGGTGGAAGCGATTCGGAACAGAGTGAAGGAAATACAGAAGAATTCAGATGTCTTGAACTGGAGATATACGCCTGGTGAACACAATCCAACTGATTTGCTAACTAGAGGTGAAAATGTCAAACATCTGAAGCAGAATAGCATATGGTGGGAAGGGCCCATGTGGTTGAAAGAAGAAATGGAACACTGGCCAAAAGCGAATTTATGTTCCACAAAGAACATTGAAGATTCCAACAAGAAACTAAGAAAAACATCGAAGGAAGTTTTCGTGAATTCATGTGTTACAGGACGTTCCGAAGATTTATTTAAAAGCGAAAATTACAGCAATTTACATCGAATTTACCGAATTACTGCGTGGTGCTTAAGGTTCATCAACAATGTTAAAAATACCTCGAAATTACCAGGATGTTTGCAGGTTACCGAAATGGAAATGGCAGAAACTTATTGGATCAAACGTGTTCAGGAGCAAAATTTCACAAATGAAATACGGGCATTGAAGAACAACGAGGATTTATGTTCAGAATCAAAACTGAAGTCCCTCAGTCCATTTGTAGAAAGTGGTGTAATTCGTGTTGGTGGACGATTAGAAAATTCAAATTTAGATTACAAACAAGCACATCCAATCGTGTTGCCCGACAAAGATCATTTGACAGATCTAATTATTCTTCACAGTCATCAGGTGGTAGGGCACGGAGGAATTGCAAATACTTTAAATCAGATAAGAGATAAATTTTGGTTGCTGAAGGCTCGTCGAAAAATTAAAAGTGTTCTGTACAATTGCAATGTCTGCAAAATATTTCGAACTAAACCTGTCATGCAAGATATGGCACCTCTCCCACCAGACAGATGCCGAGAAGCCTTTCCGTTTAAAAACTCCGGGATAGACTATGTAGGTCCACTGTACTTCAAAAGTGGAAGAGAATTATCTAAGACATACGTTTTACTGTTTACCTATGCGGTAACTAGAGCCGTGCATTTAGAACTTACGGCTGACCTTTCCACAGAAAAATTTTTGCTTGCATTTAGACGGTTCATAGCGAGAAGAGGTTTCTGCCGAATAGTGTACACCGATAACGCCAAAACCTTTAAAAAAGCGAAAAAAGAATTAGAGATATTGAACGAGGTGATGAAAAGCAATAAAGTTCAAGACGAGTTCTCTAAACAGGGAGTCAAATGGAAATTTATAGTTGAGAGGGCGGCATGATGGGGAGGCTTTTGGGAGCGTATGATTCAATCTCTTAAAGCTGTTTTGAAGAGAATCTTAGGCAAATCAACCTTGACATTCAGGGAATTGGAGACAGTCATAACAGAAGTGGAAGCGATATTGAACTCCAGACCTTTAACATTTACATACTCGGATCTAGGAGAGCCAGAATCTTTGACCCCTGGTCGCTTCTTAATAGCAATACGATTACTATCATTGCCACAAGGAAACTCTAAATTAACTTCAACAAGGGAGAGTCTCACACGTAGATTTAGACATCAACAGATATTGGTAGAAAGAATCTGGCGAAAATGGAGGCAGGATTATTTGATGAATTTAAAGTCTGCTCATCATTCCAAACTGGCGAAAACAGGAACCTGTTTGAAAAAAGGAACTATTGTATTAGTGCATGAAGATAAAATTCCACGGCTGATGTGGAAGATGGGTATCATAATGGAAATCTATCCTGGAAGAGATGGCAAGGTGAGAGCCTGTGCTGTCCGCTTGCCCAATGGCCATACGATTAAAAGACCAGTGCAACTACTATATCCGGTGGAGCTGGAATGTAATAAGGACGATTACGGCAATTGTCCTTCCGGGCGGGAGGATGTTGCAACTCTTGCTGAGATCCGATGGCTGAGTGACGTCATCTCGAACTATGAACTCTGGCTAGAGATCACGAGAACTCGGAATTGAGAAGTCGCACGACGCAGCGTGCGAACATTTAAACCTTTTCATTATGTAAATATTCTTGAACCGTTTGCGTCTTCATTAAATATGTTTCTGTTAAGAAAGTTTATCATTTATGGATTATCCCTTTCAAGATTTGCAGGGAGATGCACGAAGGAGATCAACCCGCTGGCCCTGGAACAAGGTAAGCAGTTTTGTTTTACATTGATAAGTTAGACGATAAGGATATAAAATATAATATCCCTGCTCCGTAGAACTTCACTTTCCTGACCACCCCAACAATTGTTGCCAACACCATCAGGTCCTTACAAACGAAGAAAGCCCCAGGGCACGATGGCATCTCGACCAAAGCACTGAAGCATCTTCCGATCAACGCTCTTACCTGCCTAACTAAGATAATCAACAACATTATCAAATTCGCTCATTTTCTAACTATGGAAGCAAGCTATAATAATTGTTTTTCCTAAACCGCAACAAAATCCAACCTTCCCACAGAACTATCTCCCTATCAGTTTACTTAGCCATCTGTCTAAAGTTACTGAGAAAATCCTACTTTTACACATCCAAAAAATTCACCCTTCCATGAATTTTCTCCCAGAAGAACAATTCGGCTTTCGTAATCATCATAGCACTTGCCACCAACTTCTTAGAGTTATCAACATTATCACTGAAGGCTACAACTGCAATCTTCCAACCGGTGCTATATTCCTCGATATCGCGAAAGCTTTTGACAGGGTATGGCATCGAGGCCTTATTTACAAACTAATCACTCTCAATTTTCCAGATCATTTTATTCGCTTAATAGCCTCTTTTCTCAGCAACAGAACATTCAGAATCAAAATCTGTACTGCTTACTCTACCACCAGAGTAATCAATGCTGGTCACCCACAGGGGTGGCACTTTCGCCGTACCTTTTTAATATTTATACACAAGACATCCCTAAAGACCCTTCTGTTCATCTTGCACTCTTTGCCGATGACATCGCCATACTTACAAAAGCTTGCACAATTATCGCCGTAAGAAACCAACTCCAAAACTATGTCATAAAACTGGAAAAATGGCTCACCCTTTGGAGGATTAAAATTAACACTGATAAAACTAAGGCAATAATTTTCCGTAAAGGAAACATGAAATACTATCCTCCACCCCCTGAAATATTTGAAGAAGAAATAGACTGGATTAATGAAACCAAATACCTTGGAGTAATCCTTGACCTAAAACTTACCTTCAGAACCCACTTCCGCCCTATAGTACAAAAATTTAAAATCACCACAGCTACTATGCGACCTCTTCTTGGTAGAAAAAGCAACTTATCTACTACAAACAAATTAATTCTATATCGCTCCATACTTCACCCAGCCCTCTTTTATGCAGCACCGATCTTGGACATGCAGGTAAAACCAATATTAAACAATTACAAATTCTACAAAATAAAATTCTACGAGAAATGATCAATGCTCCTTGGTATATTACAAACATCTATATTCACAGAGACTTTCGAATCGAACATATTCAAGAGTATATTAAACGATTAGCGGTCAAATTCTTTTATTCAGTACAAACCCACAGTAATAGCTTTATTAGCACTCTCAGACACTCCCCGCATCCCAGAGAAAAACATAGTTACCCATGTGACATCCTACCCACATTAGAATTACAAACTTAATTGACTCATTCACGCTAAACTGACTCTGCGGTTTACCACCCGCGGCTACATTTTATAACGACACTGAACTTGCCACTCCCTTTTTTTTTCGCCGCCGCTAGTGCGGACCTCACTCTCTCTTTCCACACTCCCACACTTCCTTCCATCCTACTCTTTCTCCTCCCACCCGATCCTTATCAGAAGTCGAGTAAAAAGATGTTTCTATATCTTGACACTCGAGAATAAAATACGATCTGTGTCTGTAAAGGAGCCAAGTTGGCGCAACTAAGGCTGTTCTCCAAACCATATCCGAAAAAAGAAATGCTGGCTAGCCGTTCTTGATATATCTTTATTTCCAATTTTTGTTAACAGTTTAATGGAACCGTCTTTGAAGAAATTTGTATTGTTTGCCTATTGAAATCCAACAGTACAGTCGGTCACAAAAGTATTCGAACACCGGTACCCTATCAGAAAATGACAAGATGGCTTTTTTTTCTCTTTCTCTCTGTGTGTCGTGTTATTCCATCCTAGGTTTTCTTCCCCCCCATCTTGGAAAAAACTGGAAAAAATTGGTCACGATCTCTTTTTGAATGGGGAGATGCCATTTTGAGAAAAAGCTGACGACCCTATCTTGGAGAATGAACATGACCGCTCTACACACCCTTTCTCTCTCTCTCTCTCTCTCTTTGAATTGGGAAGCCATTTTGGGAAAAATGCAGACGACCCTATCTTGGAGAATGGAAATGAACGCCTCTCCCTCTTTCTTTGAAATGGAAAGCCATTTTGGGACCCCCTATTCTTGGGGAGGGAGAAAAACTGAAGTCTGCACTTCGCTGTCTCTGAAAAGCGGACCCTCTTCTTCTGATCTTGAAGAACTGAAAATGAACGCTCTACACGATCTCTCTTTGAATTCAGAAGGTATTTTGGGACCTTCTAATGTTGAAAAACTGAAATGGACGCTCTACGCTTTCTCTCTCTCTTTCTCTCTCTCTCTCTCTCTTTGAGATGAGTAGCCATTTTGGAGGATTCTCCACCACCATCCTAACCTTGGAAAACTGAAATGAACGCTCTACACCTTCTCTCTCTCTCTTTCTCTCTTTTTCTGAAATGGGTAGTCATTCGAAAACTCCCTAACTTTGGAAAAAAACAGAAACGAACGCTCTACACCATCTCTCTTTGAAAATGGGGGGTGTCATTTTGAGACCTCCCTCCCCTAAACTTGGAAAAAAAACTGAAATGAACTCTCTACACTTTCTCTCTTTGGACATGGGTAGCCCTTTGGGGACCCTCTCCTCTTGGTAGGAAAAAAAAAGAACTGAAGTGAAGGCTCTACACAATCTCTCTTGGAATGGGATCCATATTTCGGGAAACGTGGATCACCTCATGCTGGAAAACTGAAGTGAACCACCAAGATTGGACTCTATATAATATTTTTTTTTAATTGACATCATGACCCTCTTCCCATTTGTTATTAAAAAAATTGTTTTTTTTTGTTTTGGTTTTTATCCCATTTCCGATGTGATTTCAGAAATGCAATTCCATAACAGTTCAATTTCATTCGAGGTTAAATGATCTAAACAGTCTTTGACCCACCCATCCGTATGATTATTTTCTTCTCCTTCCTGTTGCACCAAATTTTGTAAGTCCATATAATCATTCCATACGGGAAGGGCTGGATCCTCACAAGGCTGTCTTGAAACACTTGGAGTCTCTTTGGGATGAGTGGAGGGATCTAGGATGTCTGGACCCGGCTGCGATTCTACCTCCATGATTTCTGGACCGTTGGAACTTGTTTACCCGGCTGAAATTCTACCTCCATGATTTCTGGACCCGTTGGAACTTGTGAACCCGGCTGTGATTCTGCCTCCATGATTTCTGGACCTGTTGGAACTTGTGGACCCGGCTGACATTCTACCTCTACGATGTCGGGACTTTTTGAAGCTTGTGGACCCGTCTGACATTCTACCTCTACGATGTCGGGACAGGTTGGAGGAGAAGAAGAAGAAGAACAGGATACTGGAAGAGGTTCTGTCTGTGAGGAGTCCGAAAGAGGTTGCCTGTTTGAACAAGTCGGGGAAGAAGAAGAAGAAGAAGAAGAAGCTTCTGGATTCTGAAGCGAATCTTGCACGCCAGGTAGGTTCCGGTAAGTCGACCGTTTTTTAAGAGGTAATTTTTTTTCTTCCTCCTCATCTTCAATTGTGATGACTTCAATTTCATTCCGTTGCCGGGTCGATTTTGTTTCGGGCCATGACGACGGTTTGGTCCAGCTCCTCTTATCATCTAAGGAAGGGATGGGTAAAGGTGGCGGAGGGTTTTCTTCTTCTTTTTCTTGAAACATCATCGGCGATTGGAAAGAAATCTCCTCTTTCAATTGTTTCCAAAGCGAGTACGAGCACCGATCGACGAGAAAGAGACTCTTCTGGGTTGTGACGATGAGATATTGCGTTTTCAGGGGAACGACATAGTTTTGAAAAGGTCTTAGAATATATTTCTTATATTTCATCCTGTCGCTGACTTTAAAACTTCTTTCCTTCAGATTGGGGGACGATGATTCGTAATAGGCGAGAGGAGCGGCTGTGGTTTGAACAATATGAACTTCGTCCTCAGCCGTCGTTCTCACTCCAAACGTAAAATATCGTTTCGTGAGAAAAATATTCTTCCACTGAAAACTCGTGCGCGGATCTGTATATCGCCGGTCTGTTTGAATGGGCCGTCTCAAAGCTCGATCCATCCGATTCCAAGAGAAGGGAGATTCCTCTTTCGTTTGTTGCGATTCGAATAAATTTCTGTATATATTCTGAACGAGCAGGTTGCAGGATTCGACATCTTGGTTGAAAGAAACGATCGCTTGATGAGGTGGTAAATGCGGAATAAATGTCGCACAATGACACGCCAAAAAAATTTTCAAGTTGGAGATTTGCTTTAGCGTCTTCAAATCCTCCCCGTTCGAAATCCGTTGAGTTGGAAAAACGTCTAATAGCGACATGGCTCCCAATGGAAAAGAAATGATCTCGCCCAGTACTCTCGCCTTTTTATATATCTATATAGACAAACAAAGACACACATAGAGGCTCTATGACGTCCGTTTTATTTGTTTTTTTTTGTTTCTCTCTCTCTTCTTTCCAAGAAATTTTATCTCCATGACCTCTTTTTCTTTTCTTAAAAAGATGAATGTGTGTGGGAATGAGAAAGTGAAAGTACTAATTTAATAAACAAAAAATTATCCAACCATGACCTTCTTTTTTTTTTCAAAGTCAACCTTTCCAATCCAAGGACGTCCAGAGCTAGAGAAAGCAGGGAGAAGAGGAGGAGGAGGGAAGGGAAGGTCACACTCTCTTTCTCTCTATAAATAAAAGGGGAGAGCCCCAAAGTCGTATTTTTGTCCAAGTGGATCATGAGGAGGCATCCCCAGCTCACTACGTGTATTCCTTTCAAATATAAATATGTTGATCTTTCCTTTTATATCATCCAAGGAGTCGTTTACCTGAAAGCCTCCGATTTTTCAAAATGTGCGGGTTATTATACCGTGGGGAGTTATCAAAAGATGCGGGACGAATTTTTGTCCGACGAAAACGTGTTGATGGCTCGTGACATTCCACCTTTGGATGCACAAATTTTGTTAATGAAACGAGCCAAATATTTTTACACGTCCCACTTTCTAACCGTCTCGCAAATGAATAGGATTATGGATCGTCTTGAGAAGACAAAAGGGATTCTCGTTCATTTTAGTGAATGGTTGCATAAATGTTTGCACGAACCTCTCTCGATCGAGAAGACTGGGAAGAATACCTATTATATTCTTCCCGAGGACTCTCCTCCTTCGTCTCATCATAGAGAGGCCATGACTTTTGAAAAAATCCTCGAGCAAGAAAAAATAGAATGGTGGAACAACTACCCCATCCCTCTCCCCGAGCATCAAGAGGAGCCTGTTCAGAAGAAAAAGAAAAAACCTTTCCAAAAGCCTATCCTCATCCTCCTCGATAATGATGGGGATGAGGAGAAGCCTGTTCAGATTCCTCTCCGTTTGTCAAAACCCGTCGAGGATGAAAAACCTCTCCCTTTCTCAAAACCCCTTGAGGAAGAGAGACCCCTCGAGAAGGAGAAATCTCTCCCATTGTCAAACCTCCTCGAAGATGAAAAACCTCTCCATTTATCAAGACCCCTCGAGAAGGAGGGACCTCTTCCTTTATCAAACCCCCTCGAAGATGAAAAACCTCTCCATTTATCAAGACCCCTCGAAAATGAGGGACCTCTCGATTTGTCAAAACCCCTCGAGGATAAGGGAACCAAAACTTCTCTCTCTTTCGAAAATGAGGGACCTCTCGATTTGTCAAAACCCCTCGAGAATAAGGGAACCAAAACTTCTCTCTCTTTCGAAGAGGAGGGACCTCTCAATTTGTCAAGACCCCTCAAGAATAAGGTAACCGAAAATCCTCTCCCTTTCTCAAGACTTCTCGAGGAGGAGGAGGAGGAGGAGGAGGAGAGACCGCTCCATGTCTCAAGACAGGACGCCCCTCTATCTCTTGAGGATCCGAGGGAAACGATTCCTATTGAAAAACCATCTATCGACGATCCCTAGAAAAGGTCTTCGGAGGATATTAGACTTCCATGTAGAAAACGAATCTGCCACAATCATAATAATAATAATAATAATAATAATAATAATAATAATATACCCCCTTCTCAACAACAGAATCCTACAACATTTGCAGATAAATGCATTCAAACCAATCCCTTTATAGTAACCCTTTTGATTGGAGAACCCGTGCATTAGCCTCGAAAAATAAAATGAGATTCTAGACTGTTTCTATGACCAGAATGTTAAGCCAATAGATAGGTCTAGCTCAGAATTTTTCTTTTTAAAAGAAAATAAATAAATAATCCAAAGACTATTCGTAAATATAAATGGTAAAGTCTCGAGTCGGCTGGAAAAAAATTTTCAGAGCTGAGAAAAATTCTCCAACTCAAAAAAAAAAAAAAAAAAAAAAAAAAAAAAACTTTTTGTTAATTTTTATCATGTCTAAAGACATGATAAAAATTAACCAAAAGTTTTTTTTTTTTTTTTTTTTTCATTGGAGAATTTTTATCTCAGCTCTGAGAAATTTTTTTTCTCCCAGCCGATTCGATACTTTACCATTTTATTAAGAATGATTTCTCCCTGATCTATTATTTCAAAATTCCAAGTTTCCCTTCAGAACCATCTGTGCTGTTGAAGAAGTAACAAGATATATGTATTTTTTAATGAGTTCTGTCAAGATTGATTTGTGCAGGATCGACCTTGCGAATTTTTTCTCTGTGTCTTTAAATAATAATGATACCGAACCGCTTTTTGTAGAGCGCAATGGAAAAAACCTTTTGTATGGTTAGGACAATTCATGTGTTGGATCCCATTGTATTTGAGAATCTCTTGCGTCGATCCCGAAATGCAATAAATGGATCTTTGCAACCATTTCTCTAAAAACTGCCGTTTCATTTCTCCTCGCACCCAAATCATGGAAAAAGGTTCCGTCAACATCGTTAACACCCATGGAAAATAACTGTACAGAATTTCTCCTTCGTACCACGACAAGCCGTGATAATAATCACTCGCCCACACAGCGGTTCGTTTTTCTTTCTCGGTGAGCATTTGCCATGGAAACGGGGGTTTAAAAACAAATACCCCTCGAGAAGTACCGTCCAATGTGACGTAAGCCAATTCTTTCACAATAAAGGCTCCTTGAGAATCGTAGAAACCTTCAAAGTCGAGCACGAGTTCCATGTTTTTTATTTCTTTTTCTTTCCAAGGTGACCTTTATTATTATTATGATGGATGTGTATTGAGATACGCACGATATTATTCAAAAAACAAATATATATATACGAATGTGACCTTTCCCGGAATTCATACGACCTGTCACGTGCAACCTTCTCTCTATATATATATAAAAGAGGAGACGGCGAGAGAACGCTATCCATTTTTTCCTTCAGGACACACAGCGAGAGAGTTAGAGAATTTTGTTTTCTTTTTTTCCTCAATTGAAGAAGATGGACATTTTGAGTACCAAACCTCTCAAAGATTCCTACATTGTTCTGGACATGGAATACTTTCACTGTTATGATCCAAAGACGGGAGATATATGTTTCATCTTGAAAGAACTGGGCTACATCACTTGCGATTTAACCTTATGCGGATCCATGATTTTTCTCCCTCCTGTCCATTACGATGACTTATCGTCCCGCAATCAAGCTGTGGTCAACCAGACTACAAATAATCGACACGGCCTTCAATGGACCGAGGGTCGTCTTTCCTACGAGCATCTTCCTACGATCCTGAAAATACTGACCGAAAATGTGGAGGTGATCTACGTCAATGGATACGATAAAGCCGAATTTTTCAGCAAGCTCTGCCAGCGATCCGTTTACGAGTTTTACATCCCAGGGAAAACCGAGTGGCGGAACAAGTCGAAATGCACGCGACACCAATATTTCCAAAAGATGATTCATTGTGCCGAGAACAAGGTGAGAAATTTTCGATACCATTTGATGGAGGGTAGTTACGTTTTCCGGAAATTACATTGTTACCCCTCCGAGAGCAAAGCTGTCGAAGAAGAGGCGGAAGAATCTCCCCAGGAGAACTCGTGCGACGATGAGGAGGAGGAGGAGGATGAACTTTCTAATAATAATAATAATAATAATAAATGTCTAAGTTGGGATGCTTTAGAGACCCAAGAATATTGGTCTCAACCCTTATCTCACCTAGACCTGAAAGAGGATCCTCAAGTGTACTCTTTGTGGTCCTCTTCTAAAATTTGGTCTTGGAGAGAACCCTTGAATGTTCATGAATGAAATGGTATGTAAATCCCTAGAGAAAAAAAAATAGAAAAAAAAAGTTCCTTTTTTTTGTAATATGTTGATTTCTTTCCAATCCCATTTCTTTTCTATAACTCCACCCCAATCGACGAGAAGAAGACGAATTTTCCAAGTTACAGAAGACGAATCTTCCAAGTTACACAAGACGTAGAAAGATTTCACAAGGATTTATAAATCACACGCTCCCACATGATATATGTGTAGAGAGAAAAAGACCCTCTGTTCTCTAGCCAATACGTCAAGACTTCCCTAAACTAAGAGAGATCATGAGTACCGAGGAAACCTTAGCAGAGCAAGTGGAAAGACTTTCAAAGAGATTAGAAGAGTTAAGACGGGATAGATTTACAGTTCCGCCGACTAAAGAGGAAATTATCATCGATTTCAACAAACCGCTGTACTTTCATCGCCTACCCCAAAGAATGAGACGAGTGGACTCGCCGTTGAACAGTTCCAATGAGAAACAAAATGTCACTTATTTGAATAGTCAATTTCAACACATGAATATTTCATAAGTATTTTTTTCCCTAAAGCGTAGGGAGATCGGATCAGTAGTTTTTCCCTTTTCATCGTCGAAAAAGATTGGGAGGAAAAATCTTTCTCAGTTCTCTCAGAAAAATTTTTCAGCCTTTAAAAAAAAAAAAAAAAAAAAAAAAAAAAAAAAAAAAAAAAACTTTTTGTTAATTTTTTTCATGTCTTAGACATGATAAAAATTAACTCTACCCCCCCTTTTGTCTGGGAATGTTGTCTCACACTTTCTAAAAATAGACCATCACTCCTCCTTTCCTAAAGTAATGGGAATTCCAAGAATGGGATTTGGTCTATTTTTAGAAACGGTGATACCCTATTCCCAGACAAAAGGCGGGTAGAGTTAATTTTTATCATGTCTAAAGTTCAGGGTCCATCCATCTTCTTATGTGAAACGGTAACCCTGACAAGATCGAGATAAACAAGTCCTGTGAGTTGTTTTGTAATCTTGACGCGATCCAAGAAAGACTTTTTATTATTTTTTTTTGAAATAGGCGGGGGGTGGGGAGAGAAAATATTCTCACGACCCTCAGATATCTTTTCATAAATATATTTTTTATCAAAGTGTTTCTTTCATTCCGATCCTTTTAAGGGGTTGGAATGACCCTGACATTTAGATGGGGTCGCGATCCCGACAGATGTCGCGCGAGTATAAAAGTGTGTGTCCTCCGCGAGATTTCTTCATAGAACAGAAGAAGACGTGAACTGAGCTGGTAAGTCCCTTTGATCCTATGAATATGGTTATCTATAAACTCGATTTGATTCTTAGTTTTTTTTTAATAATGATAATAATCGTAACTTCATTTAAAAAGACCTTTGAAACTTCTTAACCCTTTGAAAAGAAAAATGTCTCTTTCAAGACGACGACTTTAAAACGTTTTATTGTTCCCCCCCCTTTCTAGATCTTCCCTGTTATACATATATACCTTTTCGATTCTCTTTTTTGCTCCTGTTTGTGGAAGACATCACCGTATTCATCGCCATGGCGTGTTCAGAAAACTTTATCGTGCTCGATCTAGAGGGTTTCCAGTCCTACAACCACAAGAAGGGTGAATTTACCTACGTTTTAAAAGAATTGGGCTATGCGACAAAAGATTTTTTGACCGTGGGATCGTTGACGTTTACTCCTCCTCACCCCTTCCACCAACTGAGTGAAAAAAACCAAAAGACAAATGCCTGGCTGACAAGAAACCGGCACGGACTTCGTTGGAACGAGGGTCATATTCCCTACAACCATTTAGGACGCATTCTCCAATCGCTCACTCACAGCTTCTCCACGATTTATGTGGTGGGATGCCAGAAAGCTAAATTCTTTGCTAAAGCCTTGGATTATCAAAAACCCGTGACGGAAATTTATGTGCCAGATGGAATCATTTGGAAGTATCGGGGAAAATGTGCCCGACATCATCAAAGGATGAAATATTTCCATTGTGCCGAAAACAAAGTGCGCAACTATCGATGGCATATTATGGAAGGAGATTTTCATATCAATCACGTCTATCCAGACGGAACGGAGAAAGAGGAGAGGATTCAGGAGGAAGCAGACAATCCTCTGCAAGCTTTTGATAAGGCCTACGATCAGTTAGAGAAGGATCCGCCCCAAAAGTGTACGATAACCTCATCCAGAAATGGGATAATCTGTCCTGTTTCCAAGTGATGGAACATCCGGATGAGCATACGCCTTTAAACTTGATGGGCTCTTCTACTTCTTCTTCTTTGTCGTCAACTTCCTCCAATAACTCGAGGAAGACGGAGGGTTGGGGAGACATACCTGAAAATATTCCCCATTACTATCCAGCAGCCTGTTGGGACGAACCTTCCAAAGAATCTCATGAGACCCCCAAAATATCTTCAGAGGATCCAAAGACAAAATCCACTGAGTGTTGGGACAATGAACGGACGACTCATGATCCAAAATCCACTAAGACTATGTCCTCTCCAGCGAAGAAATGTTACATCTGGCCGAAAATAATCCTAAAAATAATCAGCTTCTGGCCTGGGTGTATAGCATTTTAACTCAGCCGCTGGTTCGAGTTGTACCCAATCAACCCGTTTACCGACTGCTCTATCCGGGGGAGAAATTTCCCTTCATCACCCTCTTTAATCTGGGAGTGCGCTACATACCGCCTCATCCAGGCATGACGGATTCTTCTACTTACCCTAAACAATATGCCAGCGCTTATTGCCAGACAGACCCCCGTCAAGAAAAGGTCGTCGAGACTCAAACGGATCCTCTGGTGGTCTCTTTAAATGTCACTAAAGTTATCACCTTCTAAAAAAAAACAACCACCATCACCCAAAAAAATATTTGCTCCTCCTCCAAATTTTTTTTTATCTTCTCGAAAGAAAAAAAAAGAAACTTTTCCATCTAGCCTCTTTCTTTCAATCCCTCTTAAGAGAGAGAGGGAGGAGAAAAGAAAGAGAGTTCTGAGGAGGCAAAAGAAATGGGTCTGGAAGGAAACGGGTGCATTGCGAGAAAAAGAGGGTCCTCTTTTCTTTTCTCGAAATGCACCCTTTTCCTTCCAGACCCATTTTTTTATCACTTCTTCAAACCAATCTTGGAAAGGTGGGGATACAATAAATTGTGCGTAAAGTCCATTTCGATCAAGACTGGATTTTTTTTTTGAAAAGAAAACATAATGTTATATATAGATAGCTAAATCTTTATCATGATATTCTTTAAGAATTTCTTAGCCATTTGTCAAAGAAGGGGACTATAATTGAAGAATTTATGAATTTGGAAACATGTCACCCATGACAAATCTAAAATCTTGGAAGTGGATACTGGAAAGCCCCGCTCTGATTATAATTCTGAGTTCTAGCATGGGACATTAGATCAATAAGCTAAACTATTTTTCTAGTCTCATATTCTCTCGTGACTAGGGTTTCAGATTTGGGTAGAGAGAGACACTGTTCTGAACAGAAACGTGGAATGCTTTTATAGAAAAGTGAAGAGTTGAAAATGAAAGTCGAAAAACGAAATGAGATCGGCTAGGAAAAATTTCTCAGATCTCAGAAAAAAATTCTGAAATGTAAAAAAAAAAAAAAAAAAAAAAAAAAAAAAAAAACCTTTTTGTTAATTTTTATCATGTCTTCTAGACATGATAAATAACTCACCCCCCTTTGTCTGGGAATGTTGTCTTCCACTTTCTAAAAATAGACCATGACTCATCCTTTTAAAGAATAGAATCCAAGAAAAGACTGGGTTCTGGTCTATTTTTAGAAACGGTGAGACAACATACCTAGACAAAAGGGGGGTGAGTTAATTTTTATCATGTAAGACATGATAAAAATTAACAAAAAGTTTTTTTTTTTTTTTTTTACATCTCAGAATTTTTTTCTGAGCTCTGAAAATATTTTGCCAGCCGATCTCATTTCGTTATCATTTTTTTTTTATTTTAGAATTCATCAACCTTGTTCCTCCTTCCCTCTCCCTCTCTCTCTCTCTGAGGAGTCTATATAAACGGATCGCCAGCGAGCTCTTGTTCATATCAGACGAGTATTTCGCCTTGAGAACGGAAAAAAAAATACAAAAGCCATGCTGCTCAAACTGGAATATAACGATGACTATTACGTGCACGCGTATGTGGATCTAGGATTCCTGTACTGGAATGCCAAAGATATCTTGACTCTCTTGCCTACGAACGTCTCGCATACGACGAGTGTTCTCCAAGTCTTTTTTCCTAATCGACACCATTTTCTTCGACTAGGCGATTTGGACAACTACTCCAAAGAATGGGGTCAACCGAACCAGATTGTCCTCACTTCGAATGAAGCGGCTTTCGTTGCTTCGAAATCCCTGCATAACAAGTCGCTCTTCCCTTGGATGTGTAAAATATTCATGAGACCTCTGACGAAAATTGAGGTGGACGGGGAAACGTATATCACCCTCCGAGAGACTGTGCAAGACGAACAAGAAAGGAAAAAGAGTCCTCTCTTTTTCATCACTCAATTCGGGATCCATCATTTCCCCAAAATCATCCAGAGACATCAAGCCTTCGTTGAAAAGTATCAGAAAGAGGACGATGGTGATGGTGATGATGATGATGATGATGCGATATGGTCTCCAGTCGCTTAAAGAAGGGGAAACGTTCTCCGCTTTCCCTATTCCATAGACTGGAGACTTGAATCAGGAGACCAAAAAAATGGGTCTTGGAAGGAATGAGTGCATTTCAAAATGCATTCGATTCCTTCCGAGACCCATTTTTTGGGCCACTCTCTCCTCCAATATTGGGAGAGAGAGAGAGAGAGAAAAGAAATTTATCATCTCCTGTCCACCCAAAAAAGAAACTATGTATTTTTGTTTTTCTGGATGCGGCCGAATTTGTAGATGAATCGTCCAGAAACCGGCCCTCAAGCCCATTTTCAGACTATTTCTATACATATTCGGTCATCAAGATGGTCCGGGGACGACTTTGTTTGGACATCATCTCTATATAGATGGTGAAATTTGTATAGCCATTTCTAAAGAATCTCAGAGAAAACTAAAAGCGAGATTGCAAAAAAAGAAATAGCTTCCAGTGAACACAATTCCAACGACAGTGGATAGGAAAAGTGAAGAGTTGAAAGTGAAAGTCGAAAAACGAAATGGGATCGGCTAGGAAAAATTTTTCAGAGCTCAGAAAAAAATTCTGAGATGTAAAAAAAAACAAAAAAAAAAAAAAAAAAAAAAAACTTTTTGTTAATTTTTATCATGTCTTCTAGACATGATAAAAATTAACTCACCGCCCTTTTGTCTGGGAATGTTGTCTCCCACTTTCTAAAAATAGACCATGACTCATCCTTTTAAATTACAAGAAAAGACTGGGTTCTGGTCTATTTTTAGAAACGGTGAGACAACATACCCAGACTAAAGGGGGATGAGTTAATTTTTATCATGTCTAGAAGACATGATAAAAATTAACAAAAAGTATTTATAATATATATATTATATAATATATATATTATATATTTTTTCTTTTTTTTTTTCTGACTCAGAATTTTTTCTCGGCTCTCAGAAATTTTTCCCAGCCGATCCCATTTTGCTTTTTGACTTTCACTTTCAATTCTTCTCTTTTCTATAAAAGTATTCCACGTTTTTGTTCAGAATAATACGGGCTGTTGAAAAGGCAATATGTCTGGTCATCAAGATGGTCCGGGGACGACTTTGTTTGGACTCCGCCCGCCCCCTCCAAGCCCATTTTAAGTATATTTCTATACAAATTCGGTATAAAATTGTCCGGGGACGACTTTGTTCGGAGACGACTCTATCCGGGGACGACTCTGTTTGGACTCAACCATGACGTCATTTTAATATAGTGGAATGTGTATAGAAATAGACGGAAAAAGGACTCGAACGCCCGTTTTCAGTATATTCCAATACAAAATTGATTGTCCACAACATAAAAAAAGACATCATTTTTTTCTTCGATGGAGCTCCATTTGTATTAGAATATACTGAAAACCGACTCGAACGCCCGTTTTCAGTATATTCCAATACAAAATTGGCTGTCCACAACATAAAAAAAAGACATCATTTTTTTTCTTGGATGGAGCTCCATTTGTATTGAAATATACTGAAAACCAACGTGAATGCTAGTTTTCAGTATATTCCAATACAAAATTGGCTGTCCACAAAAAATAAAAAAAAAGACATCATTTTTTTCTTGGATCCAGCTCCATTTGTATTGAAATATACTGAAAACAACGTGAATGCCCGTTTTCAGTATATTCCAATACAAAATTGGCTGTCCACAAAAAATAAAAAAAAAGACATCATTTTTTTCTTGGATCCAGCTCCATTTGTATTGGAATATACTGAAAACCGACGTGAACGCCCGTTTTCAGTATATTCCAATACAAAATTGGCAGTCCACAAAATAAAAAAAAGACATCATTTTTTTCTTGGATCCAGCTCCATTTGTATTGAAATATACTGAAAACCAACTCAAACACCCGTTTTCAGTATATTCCAATACAAATTGGCAGTCCACAAAATAAAAAAAAGACATCATTTCTTTGTTGGATCGAGCTCCACTTGTATTGAAATATACTGAAAACCGACTCAAACACCCGTTTTCAGTATATTCCAATACAAATTGGCAGTCCACAAAATAAAAAAAGACATCATTTTTTTCTTGGATCGAGCTCTATTTGTATTGAAATATACTGAAAACCGACTCAAACACCCGTTTTCAGTATATTCCAATACAAATTGGCAGTCCACAAAATAAAAAAGAGACATCATTTCTTTCTTGGATCGAGCTCTATTTGTATTGAAATATACTGAAAACCAACGTGAATGCCCGTTTTCAGTATATTCCAATACAAAATTGGCTGTCCACAAAATAAAAAAAAACACATCATTTTTTTTTTGGATCGAGCTCCACTTGTATTGAAATATACTGAAAACCAACGTGAATGCTAGTTTTCAGTATATTCCAATACAAAATTGGCTGTCCACAAAAAATAAAAAAAAAGACATCATTTTTTTCTTGGATCCAGCTCCATTTGTATTGAAATATACTGAAAACAACGTGAATGCCCGTTTTCAGTATATTCCAATACAAAATTGGCTGTCCACAAAAAATAAAAAAAAAGACATCATTTTTTTCTTGGATCCAGCTCCATTTGTATTGGAATATACTGAAAACCGACGTGAACGCCCGTTTTCAGTATATTCCAATACAAAATTGGCAGTCCACAAAATAAAAAAAAGACATCATTTTTTTCTTGGATCCAGCTCCATTTGTATTGAAATATACTGAAAACCAACTCAAACACCCGTTTTCAGTATATTCCAATACAAAATTGGCAGTCCACAAAATAAAAAAAAGACATCATTTTTTTCTTGGATCCAGCTCCATTTGTATTGAAATATACTGAAAACCAACTCAAACACCCGTTTTCAGTATATTCCAATACAAATTGGCATTCCACAAAATAAAAAAAAGACATCATTTCTTTGTTGGATCGAGCTCCACTTGTATTGAAATATACTGAAAACCGACTCAAACACCCGTTTTCAGTATATTCCAATACAAATTGGCAGTCCACAAAATAAAAAAAGACATCATTTTTTTCTTGGATCGAGCTCTATTTGTATTGAAATATACTGAAAACCGACTCAAACACCCGTTTTCAGTATATTCCAATACAAATTGGCAGTCCACAAAATAAAAAAGAGACATCATTTCTTTCTTGGATCGAGCTCTATTTGTATTGAAATATACTGAAAATCGACTCAAACACCCGTTTTCAGTATATTCCAATACAAATTGGCAGTCCACAAAATTAAAAAAAAGACATCATTTCTTTCTTGGATCGAGCTCCATTTGTATAGAAATAGCCTAGAAATCAGTTCGAACGCCCGTTTTCAGTATATTGTAATACAAATGAAATGACATGAAAAATGCAAAAAGAGGAAAAGTAGCCTACCTTGACGGAAATTCTATTCCAAAAGGGGAAAATTTGTATCCAGGTTTGCCCACAGCACGGCCGGAACTCAAGCGAAACTCGATAGGTTGAAATCGATCCATTAAATAACATTCTTAAAAAACAGTAAAGTTTTATTCTATTCCAAAAGGGGAAAACTTGTATCCAGGTGGGCCCACAGCACGGCCGGAACTCAAGCGAAACTCGATAGGTTGAAATCGATCCATTAAATAACATTCTTAACAAACAGTAAAGTTTTATTCACATCGAGTCGGCTGGGAAAAGTTTCTGAAAAATAAATTACCCCCTTTTTAGTCTGAAAATTTGAAAATTGATGTCTTCAATTTTCGAAAAATTGAAGACATCAATTTTCAGAGTAAAAGGGGGGTATTTTTTTTTTTTTTTTTTTTTCAGTCAGAGAAATTTTTCTCCGGCTCTCAGAAATTTTTCCGCACTCGACTGGATGAATAAAACATCCCCGTTTCTTTAAGAATGGGCTCACTGTTAACTATTTCAGCATTCGACGTTTCGCGTCCAATAATAACTGCCGGGTGTTCAAGAATGCAGATGCACCTACTAGATTTTCTACAGAGAAGCTTGACTGGATGGAGAGAGTGGATAACTTTTTCCAAGATTCTCGACTTTGGACCGTCAAGAGGTAAAGGATCTTTTTGTTTTTTTTTTTCTTTTAAGAAAATTTATGGATAGATTCATTTCTTTTTGAATGGACCTAGAAAAATAGGACAAAGTTCTTTTCCAAGATTGGATGAGAGAGGGACCCAAAAAAAATGGGTCTTGGAAGGAATCGAATGCATTTGCACTCATTCCTTCCAAGATTCATTTTTTTTGGTCTCCTGATTCGTCTCTCTCTCTCTCTCTTCTCAGTCCATTTCCATAAATATAGGGAAAGCGGAGAACCTTTCTCTACTTATTTCTAAAAATCTTTTCTTTATTTTTTTTTCTCCTGAGTTTATGTATATATCAATTCAAATACTTTTGAGAACGGTCATCCCAATTCTCTGTCGTCTTTTCGGTTTCATCGTCCCAACACTCATTGGACATAGTCTCAGTCGATTTTGGAGCATGGGTCGTCCGTTCATTGTCCCAACATTCAGTGGACATAGTCTCAATAGATTTTGGAGCATGAGTCGTCTGTTCATTGTCCCAACACTCAGTGGACATAGTCTTAGTGGATTTTAGAGCATGAGTCGTCCGTTCATCGTCCCAACACTCAGTGGATTTTGTCTTTGGATCCTCTGAAGATATTTTGGGGGTCTCATGAGATTCTTTGGAAGGTTCGTCCCAACAGGCTGCTGGATAGTAATGGGGAATATTTTCAGGTATGTCTCCCCAACCCTCCGTCTTCCTCGAGTTATTGGAGGAAGTTGACGACAAAGAAGAAGAAGTAGAAGAGCCCATCAAGTTTAAAGGCGTATGCTCATCCGGATGTTCCATCACTTGGAAACAGGACAGATTATCCCATTTCTGGATGAGGTTATCGTACGCTTTTGGGGACGGATCCTTCTCTAACTGATCGTAGGCCTTATCAAAAGCTTGCAGAGGATTGTCTGCTTCCTCCTGAATCCTCTCCTCTTTCTCCGTTCCGTCTGGATAGACGTGATTGATATGAAAATCTCCTTCCATAATATGCCATCGATAGTTGCGCACTTTGTTTTCGGCACAATGGAAATATTTCATCCTTTGATGATGTCGGGCACATTTTCCCCGATACTTCCAAATGATTCCATCTGGCACATAAATTTCCGTCACGGGTTTTTGATAATCCAAGGCTTTAGCAAAGAATTTAGCTTTCTGGCATCCCACCACATAAATCGTGGAGAAGCTGTGAGTGAGCGATTGGAGAATGCGTCCTAAATGGTTGTAGTGAATATGACCCTCGTTCCAACGAAGTCCGTGCCGGTTTCTTGTCAGCCAGGCATTTGTCTTTTGGTTTTTTTCACTCAGTTGGTGGAAGGGGTGAGGAGGAGTAAACGTCAACGATCCCACGGTCAAAAAATCTTTTGTCGCATAGCCCAATTCTTTTAAAACGTAGGTAAATTCACCCTTCTTGTGGTTGTAGGACTGGAAACCCTCTAGATCGAGCACGATAAAGTTTTCTGAACACGCCATGGCGATGAATACGGTGATGTCTTCCACAAACAGGAGCAAAAAAGAGAATCGAAAAGGTATATATGTATAACAGGGAAGATCTAGAAAGGGGGGGAAACAATAAAACGTTTTAGAGTCGTCGTCTTGAAAGAGACATTTTTCTTTTCAAAGGGTTAAGAAGTTTCAAAGGTCTTTTTAAATGAAGTTATGATTATTATCATTATTAAAAAAAAACTAAGAATCAAATCGAGTTTATAGATAACCATATTCATAGGACCAAAGGGACTTACCAGCTCAGTTCACGTCTTCTTCTGTTCTATGAAGAAATCTCGCGGAGGACACACACTTTTATACTCGCGCGACATCTGTCGGGATCGCGACCCCATCTAAATGTCAGGGTCATTCCAACCTCTTAAAAGGATCGGAATGAAAGAAACACTTTGATAAAAAATATATTTATGAAAAGATATCTGAGGGTCGTGAGAATATTTTCTCTCCCCACCCCCCGCCTATTTCAAAAAAAAAATAATAAAAAGTCTTTCTTGGATCGCGTCAAGATTACAAAATAACTCACAGGACTTGTTTATCTCGATCTTGTCAGGGTCACCGTTTCACATAAGAAGATGGATGGACCCTGAACTTTAGACATGATAAAAATTAACTCTACCCGCCTTTTGTCTGGGAATAGGGTCTTACCGTTTCTAAAAATAGACCAAATCCCATTCTTGGAATTCTATTCTTTAGGAAAGGAGGAGTGATGGTCTATTTTTAGAAAGTGTGAGACATTCCCAGACAAAATGGGGGTAGAGTTAATTTTTATCATGTCTAAGACATGAAAAAAATTAACAAAAAGTTTTTTTTTTTTTTTTTTTTTTTTTTTAAAGGCTGAAAAATTTTTCTGAGAGAACTGAGAAAGATTTTTCCTCCCAATCTTTTTCGACGATGAAAAGGGAAAAACTACTGATCCGATCTCCCTACGCTTTAGGGAAAAAAATACTTATGAAATATTCATGTGTTGAAATTGACTATTCAAATAAGTGACATTTTGTTTCTCATTGGAACTGTTCAACGGCGAGTCCACTCGTCTCATTCTTTGGGGTAGAGGATGAAAGTACAGCGGTTTGTTGAAATCGATGATAGTTTCCTCTTTAGTCGGCGGAACTGTAAATCTATCCCGTCCTAACTCTTCTAATCTCTTTGAAAGTCTTTCCACTTGCTCTGCTAAGGTTTCCTCGGTACTCATGATCTCTCTTAGTTTAGGGAAGTCTTGACGTATTGGCTAGAGAACAGAGGGTCTTTTTCTCTCTATACATATATCATGTGGGAGCGTGTGATTTATAAATCCTTGTGAAATCTTTCTACGTCTTGTGTAACTTGGAAGATTCGTCTTCTGTAACTTGGAAAATTTGTCTTCTTCTCGTCGATTGGGGTGGAGTTATAGAAAAGAAATGGGATTGGAAAGAAATCAACATATTACAAAAAAAAGGAACTTTTTTTTTCTATTTTTTTTCTCTAGGGATTTACATACCATTTCATTCATGAACATTCAAGGGTTCTCTCCAAGACCAAATTTTAGAAGAGGACCACAAAGAGTACACTTGAGGATCCTCTTTCAGGTCTAGGTGAGATAAGGGTTGAGACCAATATTCTTGGGTCTCTAAAGCATCCCAACTTAGACATTTATTATTATTATTATTATTAGAAAGTTCATCCTCCTCCTCCTCCTCATCGTCGCACGAGTTCTCCTGGGGAGATTCTTCCGCCTCCTCTTCGACAGCTTTGCTCTCGGAGGGGTAACAATGTAAATTCCGGAAAACGTAACTACCCTCCATCAAATGGTATCGAAAATTTCTCACCTTGTTCTCGGCACAATGAATCATCTTTTGGAAATATTGGTGTCGCGTGCATTTCGACTTGTTCCGCCACTCGGTTTTCCCTGGGATGTAAAACTCGTAAACGGATCGCTGGCAGAGCTTGCTGAAAAATTCGGCTTTATCGTATCCATTGACGTAGATCACCTCCACATTTTCGGTCAGTATTTTCAGGATCGTAGGAAGATGCTCGTAGGAAAGACGACCCTCGGTCCATTGAAGGCCGTGTCGGTTATTTGTAGTCTGGTTGACCACAGCTTGATTGCGGGACGATAAGTCATCGTAATGGACAGGAGGGAGAAAAATCATGGATCCGCATAAGGTTAAATCGCAAGTGATGTAGCCCAGTTCTTTCAAGATGAAACATATATCTCCCGTCTTTGGATCATAACAGTGAAAGTATTCCATGTCCAGAACAATGTAGGAATCTTTGAGAGGTTTCGTACTCAAAATGTCCATCTTCTTCAATTGAGGAAAAAAAGAAAACAAAATTCTCTCTCTCTCTCGCTGTGTGTCCTGAAGGAAAAAATGGATAGCGTTCTCTCGCCGTCTCCTCTTTTATATATATAGAGAGAGAAGGTTGCACGTGACAGGTCGTATGAATTCTGGGAAAGGTCACATTCGTATATATATATTTGTTTTATGAATAATATCGTGCGTATCTCAATACACATCCATCATAATAATAATAAAGGTCACCTTGGAAAGAAAAAGAAATAAAAAACATGGAACTCGTGCTCGACTTTGAAGGTTTCTACGATTCTCAAGGAGCCTTTATTGTGAAAGAATTGGCTTACGTCACATTGGACGGTACTTCTCGAGGGGTATTTGTTTTTAAACCCCCGTTTCCATGGCAAATGCTCACCGAGAAAGAAAAACGAACCGCTGTGTGGGCGAGTGATTATTATCACGGCTTGTCGTGGTACGAAGGAGAAATTCCGTACAGTTATTTTCCATGGGTGTTAACGATGTTGACGGAAACTTTTTCCATGATTTGGGTGCGAGGAGAAATGAAACGGCAGTTTTTAGAGAAATGGTTGCAAAGATCCATTTATTGCATTTCGGGATCGACGCAAGAGATTCTCAAATACAATGGGATCGAACACATGAATTGTCCTAACCATACAAAAGGTTTTTTCCATTGCGCTCTACAAAAAGCGGTTCGGTATCATTATTATTTAAAGACACAGAGAAAAAATTCGCAAGGTCGATCCTGCACAATTCAATCTTGACAGAACTCATTAAAAAATACATATATCTTGTTACTTCTTCAACAGCACAGATGGTTCTGAAGCGAAACTTGGAATTTTGAAATAATAGATCAGGGAGAAATCATTCTTAATAAAATGGTAAAGTATCGAATCGGCTGGGAGAAAAAAAATTTCTCAGAGCTGAGATAAAAATTCTCCAATGAAAAAAAAAAAAAAAAAAAACTTTTGGTTAATTTTTATCATGTCTTTAGACATGATAAAAATTAACAAAAAGTTTTTTTTTTTTTTTTTTTTTTTTTTTGAGTTGGAGAATTTTTCTCAGCTCTGAAAATTTTTTTCCAGCCGACTCGAGACTTTACCATTTATATTTACGAATAGTCTTTGGATTATTTATTTATTTTCTTTTAAAAAGAAAAATTCTGAGCTAGACCTATCTATTGGCTTAACATTCTGGTCATAGAAACAGTCTAGAATCTCATTTTATTTTTCGAGGCTAATGCACGGGTTCTCCAATCAAAAGGGTTACTATAAAGGGATTGGTTTGAATGCATTTATCTGCAAATGTTGTAGGATTCTGTTGTTGAGAAGGGGGTATATTATTATTATTATTATTATTATTATTATTATTATTATTATGATTGTGGCAGATTCGTTTTCTACATGGAAGTCTAATATCCTCCGAAGACCTTTTCTAGGGATCGTCGATAGATGGTTTTTCAATAGGAATCGTTTCCCTCGGATCCTCAAGAGATAGAGGGGGGACCTGTCATGAGACATGGAGCGGTCTCTCCTCCACCTCCTCCTCCTCCTCCTCGAGAAGTCTTGAGAAAGGGAGAGGATTTTCGGTTACCTTATTCTTGAGGGGTCTTGACAAATTGAGAGGTCCCTCCTCTTCGAAAGAGAGAGAAGTTTTGGTTCCCTTATTCTCGAGGGGTTTTGACAAATCGAGAGGTCCCTCATTTTCGAAAGAGAGAGAAGTTTTGGTTCCCTTATCCTCGAGGGGTTTTGACAAATCGAGAGGTCCCTCATTTTCGAGGGGTCTTGATAAATGGAGAGGTTTTTCATCTTCGAGGGGGTTTGATAAAGGAAGAGGTCCCTCCTTCTCGAGGGGTCTTGATAAATGGAGAGGTTTTTCATCTTCGAGGAGGTTTGACAATGGGAGAGATTTCTCCTTCTCGAGGGGTCTCTCTTCCTCAAGGGGTTTTGAGAAAGGGAGAGGTTTTTCATCCTCGACGGGTTTTGACAAACGGAGAGGAATCTGAACAGGCTTCTCCTCATCCCCATCATTATCGAGGAGGATGAGGATAGGCTTTTGGAAAGGTTTTTTCTTTTTCTTCTGAACAGGCTCCTCTTGATGCTCGGGGAGAGGGATGGGGTAGTTGTTCCACCATTCTATTTTTTCTTGCTCGAGGATTTTTTCAAAAGTCGTGGCCTCTCTATGATGAGACGAAGGAGGAGAGTCCTCGAGAAGAATATAATAGGTATTCTTCCCAGTCTTCTCGATCGAGAGAGGTTCGTGCAAACATTTATGCAACCATTCACTAAAATGAACGAGAATCCCTTTTGTCTTCTCAAGACGATCCATAATCCTATTCATTTGCGAGACGGTTAGAAAGTGGGACGTGTAAAAATATTTGGCTCGTTTCATTAACAAAATTTGTGCATCCAAAGGTGGAATGTCACGAGCCATCAACACGTTTTCGTCGGACAAAAATTCGTCCCGCATCTTTTGATAACTCCCCACGGTATAATAACCCGCACATTTTGAAAAATCGGAGGCTTTCAGGTAAACGACTCCTTGGATGATATAAAAGGAAAGATCAACATATTTATATTTGAAAGGAATACACGTAGTGAGCTGGGGATGCCTCCTCATGATCCACTTGGACAAAAATACGACTTTGGGGCTCTCCCCTTTTATTTATAGAGAGAAAGAGAGTGTGACCTTCCCTTCCCTCCTCCTCCTCTCTCCCTGCTTTCTCTATCTCTGGACGTCCTTGGATTGGAAAGGTTGACTTTGAAAAAAAAGAAGGTCATGGTTGGATAATTTTTTGTTTATTAAATTATTACTTTCACTTCCTCATTCCCACACACATTCATCTTTTTAAGAAAAGAAAAAGAGGTCATGGAGATAAGATTTCTTGGAAAGAAGAGAGAGAGAAACAAAAAAAAAAACAAATAAAACGGACGTCATAGAGCCTCTATGTGTGTCTGTGTGTGTCTATATAGATATATAAAAAGGCGAGAGTACTGGGCGAGATCATTTCTTTTCCATTGGGAGCCATGTCGCTATTAGACGTTTTTCCAACTCAACGGATTTCGAACGGGGAGGATTTGAAGACGCTAAAGCAAATCTCCAACTTGAAAATTTTTTTGGCGTGTCATTGTGCGACATTTATTCCGCATTTACCACCTCATCAAGCGATCGTTTCTTTCAACCAAGATGTCGAATTCTCCAACCTGCTCGTTCAGAATATATACAGAAATTTATTCGAATTGCAACAAACGAAAGAGGAATCTCCCTTCTCTTGGAATCGGATGGATCGAGCTTTGAGACGGCCCATTCAAACAGACCGGCGATATACAGATCCGCGCACGAGTTTTCAGTGGAAGAATATTTTTCTCACGAAACGATATTTTACGTTTGGAGTGAGAACGACGGCTGAGGACGAAGTTCATATTGTTCAAACCACAGCCGCTCCTCTCGCCTATTACGAATCATCGTCCCCCAATCTGAAGGAAAGAAGTTTTAAAGTCAGCGACAGGATGAAATATAAGAAATATATTCTAAGACCTTTTCAAAACTATGTCGTTCCCCCGAAACGCAATATCTCATCGTCACAACCCAGAAGAGTCTCTTTCTCGTCGATCGGTGCTCGTACTCGCTTTGGAAACAATTGAAAGAGGAGATTTCTTTCCAATCGCCGATGATGTTTCAAGAAAAAGAAGAAGAAAACCCTCCGCCACCTTTACCCATCCCTTCCTTAGATGATAAGAGGAGCTGGACCAAACCGTCGTCATGGCCCGAAACAAAATCGACCCGGCAACGGAATGAAATTGAAGTCATCACAATTGAAGATGAGGAGGAAGAAAAAAAATTTCCTCTTAAAAAACGGTCGACTTACCGGAACCTACCTGGCGTGCAAGATTCGCTTCAGAATCCAGAAGCTTCTTCTTCTTCTTCTTCTTCTTCCCCGACTTGTTCAAACAGGCAACCTCTTTCGGACTCCTCACAGACAGAACCTCTTCCAGTATCCTGTTCTTCTTCTTCTTCTCCTCCTCCAACCTGTCCCGACATCGTAGAGGTAGAATGTCAGACGGGTCCACAAGCTTCAAAAAGTCCCGACATCGTAGAGGTAGAATGTCAGCCGGGTCCACAAGTTCCAACAGGTCCAGAAATCATGGAGGCAGAATCACAGCCGGGTTCACAAGTTCCAACGGGTCCAGAAATCATGGAGGTAGAATTTCAGCCGGGTAAACAAGTTCCAACGGGTCCAGAAATCATGGAGGTAGAATCGCAGCCGGGTCCAGACATCCTAGATCCCTCCACTCATCCCAAAGAGACTCCAAGTGTTTCAAGACAGCCTTGTGAGGATCCAGCCCTTCCCGTATGGAATGATTATATGGACTTACAAAATTTGGTGCAACAGGAAGGAGAAGAAAATAATCATACGGATGGGTGGGTCAAAGACTGTTTAGATCATTTAACCTCGAATGAAATTGAACTGTTATGGAATTGCATTTCTGAAATCACATCGGAAATGGGATAAAAACCAAAACAAAAAAAAAAAAAACAATTTTTTTAATAACAAATGGGAGGAGGGTCATGATGTCAATTAAAAAAAAATATTATATGGAGTCCAATCTTGGTGGTTCACTTCAGTTTTCCAGCATGAGGTGATCCACGTTTCCCGAAATATGGATCCCATTCCAAGAGAGATTGTGTAGAGCCTTCACTTCAGTTCTTCTTTTTTTCCTACCAAGAGGAGAGGGTCCCCAAAGGGCTACCCATGTCCAAAGAGAGAAAGTGTAGAGCGTTCATTTCAGTTTTTTTTCCAAGTTTAGGGGAGGGAGGTCTCAAAATGACACCCCCCATTTTCAAAGAGAGATGGTGTAGAGCGTTCATTTCTGTTTTTTTCCAAAGTTAGGGAGTTTTCAAATGACTACCCATTTCAGAGAAAGAGAGAAAGAGAGAGAGAGAAGGTGTAGAGCGTTCATTTCAGTTTTCCAAGGTTAGGATGGTGGTGGAGAATCCTCCAAAATGGCTACTCATCTCAAAGAGAGAGAGAGAGAAAAAGAGAGAGAGAAAGCGTAGAGCGTCCATTTCAGTTTTCCAACATTAGAAGGTCCCAAAATACCTTCTGAATTCAAAGAGAGATCGTGTAGAGCGTTCATTTTCAGTTCTTCAAGATCAGAAGAAGAGGGTCCGCTTTTCAGAGACAGCGAAGTGCAGACTTCAGTTTTTCTCCCTCCCCAAGAATAGGGGGTCCCAAAATGGCTTTCCATTTCAAAGAAAGAGGGAGAGGCGTTCATTTCCATTCTCCAAGATAGGGTCGTCTGCATTTTTCCCAAAATGGCTTCCCAATTCAAAGAGAGAGAGAGAGAGAGAAAGGGTGTGTAGAGCGGTCATGTTCATTCTCCAAGATAGGGTCGTCAGCTTTTTCTCAAAATGGCATCTCCCCATTCAAAAAGAGATCGTGACCAATTTTTTCCAGTTCTTTCCAAGATGGGGGGGAAGAAAACCTAGGATGGAATAACACGACACACAGAGAGAAAGAGAAAAAAAAAGCCATCTTGTCATTTTCTGATAGAGTACCGGTGTTCGAATACTTTTGTGACCGACTGTCTGATTATACTGGGAGAACCATAAAATCGGAAAAGCGATGGGTTTCACAGTTAACGAGGCAATCGAAGACAGACTGGGAAAGAGAGATCCTTTTTTTAGCTGAGAAGCAGATTGCCCGGGAAATCCGTAACTCTGACCATATAATTTCTCCATAGACTCTTTGAACGGTATTCAGGAGACATCCTCCATGAGGAAAAAAAAAATCTCCCCTTCCCCTTCTAAATCGACTGGAAAGAGAATGAGGTGGCAGAGATCCATCCACGAGAGATCATACTCTTGAACGTCAGACAAATATGAAGTCGAATAGCTTAAACAAAAAATGCTTGAAATGTCATCGAGTCTCGAAAATTTAGGTCTCTCTCTCTCTGAAGGAAATGAGAAAAAGGGAATCTGCGTTTTTCTTCCTCAACGGCTGACATTCATCTGAAGTGACACTCGAAATGTTTAAATAGATAAACGAGAATCCATTCTTAAAAAAAATGACGCTGTGTCGTCAATTGGAGAATCGAGTCGGCTGGGAAAATATTTTTGAGAGCCAGGAAAAAAAATTTTCTAACTCTGAAAAAAAAAAAAAAAAAAACTTTTTGTTAATTTTTATCATGTCTTTAGACATGATAAAAATTAACTACCTTCCCCTTTTGTCTGGGAATGTTGTCTCAGCGTTTCTAAAAATAGACCATCACTCATCCTTTCTAAAAAGAATAAAATTCCAAGAATGGGTTCTGGTCTATTTTTAGAAACGGAGAGAAAACATTCCCAGACAAAAGGAGGGTAGAGTTAATTTTTATCATGTCTAGAAGACATGATAAAAATTAACCAAAAGTTTTTTTTTTTTTTTTTTTTTTTTTTTTTAGAGTTAGAGAATTTTTTTTTCCCGGCTCTCAAAATTTTTTCCCAGCCGACTCGATTCTCCATTGACAAGACAGCGCCATTTTTTTTAAGAATAAACTCTCGCTTATCTATTTAAGCATTCCCAGTTTGGCTTTAGATGAGTGTCAGCCGTTGAAGAAGAAGCATCCTGTCACTTGGGAGAGACATATTTTGAGGAGTCAACATGTTGTGTGGACCGTTGAGATCGATTTTTCTCTTCCCATTGTGTGGACATTGTTGAGCGTTTTGTGAAGCTTTGAAAGAATGGAGGGGTTTTGATGGAGAATATTTCTTTTTATTGAATTTTTAAAAAAAGATTTAAGATTCACATTTTATAACAGGTTTTACATGGAAAGAAGGTTTTTCTTCTAGTTTGACGACTTCTTTTTCTTGGGAGATGTTTCTATTGGAAAGATGGAAGGAAAGACGATTCCCACATTGAAGAAGGTTCATGAGAAACTCGTACGGGTCTTGGTTCTCTTCTCGAGCCGATATATCATACGGAATCCGGGACATGTTTTGCAATCGCTCCAGTTCCTCCTCGTATTTTTGCTTGCTCGCCAATTTCATGCGGGGACGAAACTGGTCCAGAATATACAATCCCTGGGGTTGAGTCACTCGAGAAAAAGCGACATATTGCTGAAATCGATTAAAAGGTCCGTGCATGTAAATTGCGATCGACGGAAAGGTGGCTCCTTGGGCTTTATGAGCCGTAATCGCTTCGGCTAACATCAAAGGAAACTGTTCGCGATAAAATGCGAGTGTTTTTGTCGAACAGGTGTCAATACGAATGGAGACGCGATCGATAGGAGCTAGACTATACGAAAATTGCAGCCAGACTCGCGTCACAACTCCGTCTTCATCCTGGTGTATTTGGTGTAGTGTTCCAATCGCTCCATTCATCCATCCTTTGGATCTGTCGAGCGTTTTAGTCAATTGATATCGCGCTCCTCTTTGTAAATGGAGGACGGATTCGAGATTCGCCATCTGAGATCGATGTAAATGTTGACTCCGTTTCATCATCCTCTTCCGCAATTTTTCGCTCTCGGAATGAATCACGTCTCGAGCCAGACACGAACAGTACGTCCCTCGGGATTGGAGACGTTTCATATTATATTTCTCTGCATCCTTGCTCGAAAAACAGAGAATATTAGCTTCGCGAGGAATTTCGTCGAAACTGCGAACGCGGGACTGAAAAAATGCCACATCGTCCGGTTCTAAAAAGTGATTTCTCGTTAAACGATCGAATCTCTCCTCGTAATCCAGAGAGAATCGCATACATTCGACTAGTTCATAGTAGAGCGTGGATTGAGGCGTCCACCACCCTTCAGAATAAAAAATGGGCGTGTCGCGAATCGGTTGGAGCTGCTGCAAATCTCCAAATTTAATCATATGCACATTCCCAAACGGCTTATCCGGCACATGACACAATTGTCGAAGTTGCTGGTCGAGGCGCGAAAATAAATTGGATCCGATTGTGGAAACGTCATCCAAAATCACCATCCGTAAAGGAGCATACAGGGATCTGTAATAGTCTAAAGTCTCTTGGGTCAGAGGTCGAACAAAAGTCCCGTTCATTTGAAGACGCAGGGCATGATGCAAAGTATCTCCCGTAATGTAAACCGCTCCTTGAGCACTGAGTGCGAGTTTGAGAACCGAGCACACTTCGCTAAAAAGAGGCGTTCGAATCAGAGTTTGGTATAAAGCTTGGATCAGGAAAGATTTACCCGTTCCGGCAGATCCTTGCACAATAATATCCAGAGGAGGGGGACGTTTCGATTCAGGTAACGCGTAATAGGTGTACAAACGGACGAGAACGTAGATCAGGAAATTGTATTGCTCTTTATTACATTGTCGAATATATTTTTGATAGGCTTCTTCGGACCACATATCCTTATACTGCAAATTCGTATAGCTTTCCCACTGCTTGGGAGGAAGATGTTTCTTTCGCGGTCGGGAGTTCTTTTTAAGAACAGCATAACGTTCCCTTTGAAGTATTCGTTCTCGCTCTCGATTAGCTGAATTGCTTCGCCAGCGTCGTTTCTGTTCACGCATTCTTTCCCTAAGACGTTCTCTACTGGATAGGCTCATCGTGACACCACTCAAAAAGGTGAAGTGTGTGTATAGAAAATCACTTCCTTTAATTTATATACATATACTTTTTGAGGAGGGGGGGGATGTGAAATGACCTCGTCTCGAAACGAACCAATAGCACTTCGAGAAGACTTGGAACGAGATAGGTTTCTTAGAGAGAGAGAGAGCGACACAAAAAAAAATATATAAAAAATCAGAATGATTTATCCGTCGACCTCTAGGCTAAAAGTAAACAAACAAAATTTGAAAAGGTCAAGGTGAACTCACTGAATTCATCTTAGAAATCAGATAGGAAAAAAAAATGAGGGTACCCATGTTTTCTCTTCAACAACATAGACTCATCTAAAACGAAACTCGGAATGCTTACACAAATAAACAAGAATCCATTCTTAAATAAAAAAATGGGGACGTCTTGTCGATCGAGTGGGCTGGAAAAAATTTCTGTAACTCTGAAAAAAAAAAAAAAAAAAAACTTTTTGTTAATTTTTATCATGTCTTTAGACATGATAAAAATTAACTACCTTCCCCTTTTGTCTGGGAATGTTGTCTCACCGTTTCTAAAAATAGACCATCACTCATCCTTTCTAAAAAGAATAAAATTCCAAGAATGGGTTCTGGTCTATTTTTAGAAACGGAGAGACAACATTCCCAGACAAAAAGAGGGGACAGTTAATTTTTATCATGTCTATAAGACATGATAAAAATTAACCAAAATTTTTTTTTTTTTTTTTTTTTTTTTTAAACTCAGAAATTTTTTTTCCAGTCAACTTGGCTGGACAAGACATCTCCGGATTCTTTCTGGAATGGACTCTATGATCTATTTAAACATTTCGAGTTCCGAGTTTCGCTTCAGTTGAGTGTGAGCCGTTCTAGAAGAAGAAACCATCCTGTGACTGGATAGAGAGAACTATTCCTTTTTTCCATTCACCCGTTGTGTTGAACCGTTCAGATATTTGCTTTTATTAATATTTTTTTTCCTAACCCACGCGTCTTTAAACAATGGAATAGTTTGAAAGGATCAACCCATTTTATAGATATCAACCTCATACCTTCATCTCAACGGGTCTCGAGTGGGAGGAAGGAAGGAGCAGGCGACGAGAACTAAGCATGTCTGTTTATCGAGTAGACGCATCGGGGAAAGAACGATACCCGACCGACCCCCAACATCCTCATTACGAATTATACGTTACGGATCCTGAAGGAAATCCTATCTTGGCTCGAGACGAAAACGGTCAAGAGTATTACGCGGTAGATTTAAACGGAAACCAATACATTTTAGCTCCTCGACGGTATGCCCGAACGGCTTTTGGACGAGAATACTACCCGAAATTTCCAAATGGGGACGAGTATTCGCTTTATACGTCTGTTTTATTCCCTTATGCCAAAGACGAATCGGGGCATGAAATGTATCCTAAAAAGGCGGATGGAGTCGAATATTGTTTAACGGCCGGCGATCGAATTCGTTATGCTCGCGATGCTTGGGGAAACGAGTTTTATCCTCGAAGAGCGGATCAGCAAACGGAATACCTCTGTGAAGAAGTGGGGTATGCGAAAAGAGCGGACGGATCCGAAACGTATCCTAAATTTTATATCTACACTTCTGGTTAAGATCTCTCTCTCTCTCTCAAAAGAGAAGAAAATAATAAAGATTGTGTTACTGCAATGGAGCATTCTGACGCGGAACCTGTTTCGTATTCCATTTGGTGTGTAAAATGCCGAACCAAGACCGATACGGTCGACGTCCACTATCGCATGTCGAAAAATCGACGGCCGATGGTCACGGGAAAATGTCAGGCGTGTGGAACCAAGAAACAACAGTTTATTACAAATGCTTCCGTTCCACCTGGAATTCAGTTCCTGGATGAGGAGGAAGAAAAAGGAAAATGTTCCCAGTAAGAAGAAACAAGTATATTCAAATCAAAAATTGGAAAAAGATGGATCTTACTATTATCTGCTCTCCTAAAGCGGGTGGTTCACCTTTACAGTTTGGCATACAGACGGATTCGCATAATCCGGTTCCAAGACTCGTGAATTTTCCTCAACCGGCAACTCCACCCTTAGATACTTCTTCTTTGAATGAGTTTTCTAGCATTCTGAAAGAATATCTAAACGTCGTGAGAGAATTGATTCTTCCCCTGCATCGAAATGTTGAAGAAAAGAGCTCTGAATGTGGAAGCAAGGACACGGATCCAAAGCCGAATTCGGAGGGTTGAAAGGGATAGGTGAAAATCCATTATTAAAAAAAAAGAAACAATGGTCATGTCATGTCTTGTCGATCGAGTCGGCTAGAAAAAATTCTCTAGATGAGATTGAAAAAAAAAAAAAAAAAACTTTTGGTTAATTTTTATCATGTCTTAAGACATGATAAAAATTAACTCTCTCTTCTTTTTTGTCTGGGAAGGATGTCTCACCCTTTCTAAAAATAGACCATCACTCACCCTTTCTCAAGACAATTATTCCAAGAATGAGTCATGATCTATTTTTAGAAATGGTGAGACAACCTTCCTAGACAAAAAGGAGGGACAGTTAATTTTTATCATGTCTAGAAGACATGATAAAAATTAACCAAAAGTTTTTTTTTTTTTTTCACTCAGAAAATATTTTCCAGAGCTCTGAGAATTTTTTTTTCCCAGTCAACTCGATGATCCAAACAACAAGACATCCAAAATTGTTTCTAGAAGAAACTCTCGCTTCTCTATTTAAACCCCTCGCGTTTCCAACTTCAGATCCGTGTGTGCTGTGCACTCAACCTAGAATTGCGCTTTTCCTCCCTCCTGGAAAAAGCTTTTTTTTTTCTGAGCTCTTAGCATTTTTTTCTCAGCTTCATTTCCATTCTCCAGGTTTCTGTCTCCTCCTTTCCGTTAACACTGCAAAATTTCTAAATTTCTCATCACTCGGAGCTTGGAAATCTGTCATCAAAAAAAACATGACATAGCTCTGCTTTCAAGCAGTCGGTTTAGATTCGTCAGGATCATGGCTGATTTTCCATGACGGCTCTCCAACCGCAATATTAGAGTTTGAAAGGAATAGGGTAAAAAAGTTCGTCCTAGATATTCAACGAAACGTAAAAAGAGCGACGAGGAAATAAAAAAGCTTTCCTCTTTCCAGAAGGGGAGGGAGCAATGGATATTCAGGTGAGTCCACAGCATGAACTGCACGAAAAAGAAACGACTTCCGCAGATAACAGAATGTTCGAGATGTCTGTCGTCGATCAAGACAGCTGGTAAAAATTTTCTAAGAGCAGAGAAAAATGTTCGCATACCTTCACAGAAATTCTTTCCAGGAGGGAGAAGTGTGTATCCAGGTCGAATTCACAGCACAGACTGAACTGAAGTTGGAAACACGAGTGGTTTAAATAGAGAAGGGAGAGTTCCTTCTAGAAACAATTTGGATCTGTCTTGTTTGGATCATCGAGTCGGCTGGGAAAAAATTCTCAGAGCTTTGGAAAAAATTTCTGAGTGATAAAAAAAAAAAAAAAAAAAAAAAAAACTTTGGTTAATTTTTATCATGTCTTCTAGACATGATAAAAATTAACTCTCTTCTTTTTGTCTGGGAAGGATGTCTCACCGTTTCGAAAAACAAACCGTGACTCATTCTTGGAATAATTGCCATGAGAAGGATGAGTTTTGGTTTCATTTTCGAAACGGTGAGACATCTTTCCTTGACAAAAAGAGGGGACAGTTAATTTTTATCATGTCTATAAGACATGATAAAAATTAACAAAAAGTTTTTTTTTTTTTTTTTTATTACTCAGAAATTTTTTTCCCCCTCCAACCAACTCAATGGACTAGACGATGAGTTTTTAAGAATGGACGTTTTGTTATTTATGCAGATATTCCGAGTTTCGCGTCAGGTAAATGCGCGCTCACCTTAGATTGGATTCCCTTCAGACAGGTCTAGAGATTGGATAACCCATCAAGAATTCTTCAACAGGTTTTTGGAAAAAAGAAATCGTCAAGAAGTGAGTATTGATTTTGATATTTTCTTTTCAACCTTGGGTCAATTTCTAATACATTCCTATACTAATTCCATTGTATTTAAAAAAAAAATAATGTCAGCACGGACTGATCTGACCCGAAACGCTTGCCCATCCAGTTGGCTGCTGGAGGGAGGGAAAAAAAAAGAAATTAGTTGTGAAGGATATGTTAGTTTTTTTCTAAAAATAGATTTCTAAGAAAAGAATGAACATTTGTTGGAAATCTATTTTTAGAAACATGTCTAGACAACATGTTGACAAGAAAAAAATTCTTTTTTTTTTCCTGAGAGTGAAATGATTTTTTTCTTTCCACCCACTTTTCTTATTCTTTGGGAGGAAGGAAGAACTTCCCTTCCCCCCGCCTTTTTTCCTCTAGTATTTATATAGATCCGAGTTTTTCTGCCTACAGGGTTCATTCTCGTTCTTCCTTCTCAACCGAGCAAAACTAAAATGTCGACCGATGCCGTTGCAGTTCTACCTACCCTGGTGGAAATCACGCCCGTCTGTCATCTCGAAGTAGCTGATCAATGGGAACCGCTCTCCCGTTTCGAAGAATGGTTTCGGGACCCGGAGCGTATGGAACAAATCGTCCAAGAAACAATGTGCTATTAATCCTGTTACGATGGAAAAATCCTGCATTATTTTTCGTCCATCGAAGTTTTCAAGCACTTTGCTTTCCAATCGATGATGGAGGCAGGAACCTTTCGCTTACACGCTTATCTGCGATGGGAAAATGTGATCGCCGTCGATGCTGGAACCTTTTTAAAACTGTTTTACGTTTCACCCGAGTGGGTTCATATTCTTCAAACCGGAGAAGCTTCTATCCGTCTTTATGGATGGGAAATGGAATCAGAAGCCGACGGGTATCGTATGATTCCCTATCGACTGCGAGCTCGCTCCGTGTACATTATTCACGGACCTCTTTACTACCAACTCCAATTTCATGACAAGACGGTGTTTGCCGTAGACGCCCTCTCCAGGAAGAAAATGGAGTCTTTACGAGCGTTGCATCCTGAACAGCATTTTCAATTCCCTGCTCGCGAGGAAGAGAGGAGAAGGAAAAGATCCAGAAGGAGGAGACACCTAAAGAGGTACTAAAAAGAAGTCGGAAGGTAGAAGCATATTTTTTTTTTCATTAACGGAAAAAAAAAACTGTGGATCATTCTTTGTATATTTCTTGGAAAAAAAAGAAAAGACTAATAGTCATAATAGAGGGAGTTAGGAGGGACCCTATCTATATATATAACTCTCTATATAAATCGGAAGCGTCAACAGGACGGTCCACCGAAAACAATCTACCTTATCTTTCTCAGAGCAGAGTGGAAGAAAGGCCAAGATGCGTGGACGCATTGGAAGCAAAAAAATTCGAGTGGTTTAAATAGATAAATGAGAAAAGATTTTGAGAGGTGTTGTTTTATGGATGGAGCTGGCTGGGAAAAAAAATTGGCAAAGCTCAGAGAAAAAATTTCTGAATTGGAAAAAAAAAAAAAAAAAAAAGAAAAACTTTTTGTTAATTTTTATCATGTCTTATAGACATGATAAAAATTAACTCTCTCTTCTTTTTGTCTGGGAATGATGTCTCACCGTTTCGAAAAATAGACCATCACTCATCATCCTTTCTAAAATAATAGAATTTCAAGAATGGGATATGTTCTATTTTTCGAAACGGTGAGACATCATTCCCAGACAAAAAGAAGAGAGAGTTAATTTTTATCATGTCTGTAAGACATGATAAAAATTAACCAAAAGTTTTTTTTTTTCTTTTAACTCAAAATTTTTTTCCACAGCGCTGAGAAATTTTTCCCAGTCGACTCACTCATCCAAACAAGACATCTAAAATTTTTTCTAGAAGGAGCTCTCATTTTTTTCTATTTAAGGAACTTGAGTTTCGGCTTCCCATCAGTCTGTACTCTGCATTCAACCTGGATACCCATTCTTTGGAGATAGGGGGGAAACTTTCGCAGTTTTTTTTTTCTGAAACTCTCTATGGATCAGAGAATCTCACACATATCCTCCTCCGTGGATCGAAATGGACTGACCGCCATATCTGTTTTAGATAATAATTTTGAATTTTCCACCTCCTCCACAAGATTGGACTATCTCAATATTTTTTTAAAGAAAAACAAAATTATTTTTTATGATTATTCTACAATTTTTAGGTTTTCTTTCCCCCCCCCACTCCTCTTTAAGAAGAATAAAAACATAAAGCACATTGAAACAGTTCCGATAAATTTTGAAACTGAAAGTCCATCACCTTGTTCTCCACGGGACTAAAATAAGTTTCCCCAGTCTGAAAATCTTCTTGGATTTGAAGAGGTTCTCTCATCACACTCTGAAGCCAGGTCGAAAAGAGGAGAGCGTCTGGACCCAAATCGTTGAGCAGTTTTTCCAGGGAATCGAAGGTGATAAAAGGGGTATAGCGGAGAATCCGGCTGGGACGGTCCGACGTATCGATCCAGAGATCCGTCGTTAAGGATCGGTAAGGGCGAAAAGGGGTTCGAGAGATCCATTGCTGAATAGTCCGTTGACTTTTCGGACTCATCCAAGTCCCTTGTTGGGAAAGGCAAGTTACGAGTTCCGATCCTCGAAAATAGAGCGTGCCCGACCCCAAGTAAAACGTGAGGGGAATTGTCTTGGCGAAACGGAAACAAATCGCAAGGGAAAAAGACTTTCGCCGTAACCACTCCATGGCATTTGGTTTTCTCTCTCTCTCTTTCTCCTGAGGATGAGATGGAAAAAAAAAAGAAAAGAGAACTTTTCTCTCGGTTTCTTTTATATATAGGAAGAGAGAGGGGAAGGAGTGTTCTCGAAAAGACTCATGGGAAATTTCCTCTTCTTCTTCTTTTTGGGGTAGGTGGGAGGAACTCGTTTTTTTTTTGGCGGAGAGAATGCGTCGGATGACATCCCGAGACATTTAAAAAAAGAATAGATAGGATGGATTCTTCAAGTGGGAAATGCGGGGTGGTTAAGGGATCTTATTCCATTTTTTTTTACTTTTCTAAATAACAAATAGAATCGGGTGGATTCCATTTATCTCCTTCTAAAAAATATAGCAACACTTGATCCTTTCCGTCCTTTTTCATTTCCTGTTGACGTGTTAGATACTTTAGAGCCTCTTCGATTTTAATTAAGTAACCCCGATAGACCATCCGATCATCAATACTCCCGATATTGCGTTCGAGAGCCATTCTATAAGCAGCTTGATATTGGAAAGGAGAATAATTATCAAAGTAGGTATTACGGCGTAAATGTTTAGGATGTTCGACTATAAAAAAATATTGTGTATAAATGCATTGATCTAATCCGGTAAATTCTAGTTTGATTAAGGGATACTGAGCCACGTCCGAGGGTTGGTAGGCGAATCGGTAGCCGGACTCTTCTTCAAATTCCTGATACGCGACTCTGAACCATTTGAATCGAGGGTCGTCGTCTTTCTTGAAGCGTCTTTTATCCATTTGTCCATGCGGGAAATCCCATTCATCTTCATAAGCTAATTTAGCCTTGTACCGATCATAATCGTCTTGTAAATTGGGATGGAGAGTCGGATAAATATGGTTTTCAAATTCATCTTGAAGCACCGATATTTTTTCCAAATCGAAGGGTGGTTCTATACGTTTATTTTTTAAAAGCTGAATTAAATAATTTTGAAAACAGTATGGCATTTTTCGATGAATCATCACCACCTGTCCTGATGAGGTCTTTACCACTAAACCATATGAAGTAGAGTATTTGTTTCTCTGGATCATCTGAAAAAAGGAAAAAGAGAGAAAAATTCCTTGATTACCTGTCCACTCAATGAATACATTTATGAACAGCAAATTTCACTAATTGTTGGAGCGCTAGCATGGCCATAAATCGATGACAAGATTTCGATCGACAAGATGGACATTGCTGTGGCTGACGATGTTGAGGTTTGTAAATAACAGTCCATAAAAACTTGAGATGTACCTTTTGATGAATTTTTTCTCGAGTGGGTTCATTCGCCACGTAGAGTTTTTCAAAATGAAGTCGTTCCAGATCCGCATTCAATTGCTGAATAAATTCCTTCGTATGTGTTTTCAGGTCTCTGGCTATAAACCGGACGCAGTTCGTAAGAGTATATCCATCAGAGGTGACAGCCAACACACCAACAATTTTTTGGTGGAGCTTGGTCTGTGAGGACTTCTTCTTTCTAGAGCGCTGATGAGTGGATGACGAGGGAGGAGAAGACAGTATTTCCAAAGAATGAGTTGGAGAAGGAGAAGACTTTTTCGGTACTCTAAAAACGGGTGAAAATGGTCCATAAAAAGTTGGTTCCGTATCTGGAATATCCTCAAAGGGATCTTCTTCACATGAAATGACTAAGTTATCCGTTGCCATGTGTTCGCTATCTTTTTACGAAACAGAATGAACTCCGATTTCTTTTTCAACCATTTATATACTAAGAGAGGGGGAATAAAATAGGTAGAGGTATCGAGATATCGTTGAAAAATATTTTTAAGAACTAGGAGAAAAAATTATTCAGTTTAAAAAAAAAAAAAAAAAAAAACTTTTTGTTAATTTTTATCATGTCTTTTAGACATGATAAAAATTCACTCTACCCTCTTTTTCGTTTTGAATGATGTCAACATGTTTCTAAAAATAGATCTCTAAGAATGAATCATACTTTTCTTGGAAATCTATTTTTAGACACATGTTGACATCATTCAAAACGAAAAGGAGGGTAGAGTTAATTTTTATCATGTCTAGAAGACATGATAAAAATTAACAAAAAGTTTTTTTTTTTTTTTTTTTTTTTTTTTTTTCAGCCAAGAATTTTTTCTACCCGATTCGATTGACAAGACATCCCAGTTTTTTTTAAGAATGGAATTTCTGTTCTATATATTTCAGCATTTCAACTGTTGCTTCAGATCCCTCTGTGCTGTTGAAAAAGCCTGCACTTCAACTCTCCTGGAAACAGTTTAAGCCATGTCTTCTCTCAAGATTCTCTTTAGATCCAGCAAAGATGTGGATTGAGTCTCGTGAAAACAGTTCATTGTTCAAGAAATTTATGGAAAGATGGGGAGGTCTTTTTAAATGTATTATTTCTTTTTATTAACTCTTTTCTTATGTTTACGACCTTGACAACTTGTTGCTTTCTCAACTTCAGATTCTTTGGTCGGCTGTCTAAAATCAGCTCTTACCTCAGTGGACGATGCATCAAATTCCATTGTACTGAATTCTCCATTTCCTGAAAAGACTTCTTTCAACATGTGGATGGCTTCTTTGGTCAATTCTAATGTTTTATCTATCGTCTTATTCTTTTCATTTTCTCTACGTTGGAGGATAGCGGGAGTTAAAAAAGGATTTTGACAACAGGGTTCAAATTCTTTCGTTTTGTCTTTGCGATTATGACGATGTATTTCTATAATCTTGTCATCCGTATCATCGGGGTTTATCCATATTTCCAAATCTAACTCTTTACCTTCAGAATTTTTGGGAGATAGATGAATAAGTACAGGATCCATCGCCATGGTTAAATTATTGCTTCTTCCTTTTTTATTACTCTTCTCCCTCTTCATTTTTTTTTCAAAGTTTTTCTTATATAATCCACTCTTCAAGTCCCATATTCAACGAATATATTTCTGGCTTTCTTTAAAAGCTTGCAATAGCCACTGAAATCGGTATCGTATCAAGTAGGCCAAAGCTCCAAAGTAAAATAATAGAATTAAACAGACGACATAATAATGAATCTTCAATACGTTGCCCAGTAAAGCAAAAAGAATCGTAGGACCCGCCGTTACCAGTAGTAAATGAATGGCGAACGTTTGTCTCTTCGACCATCCTTCCTCTTTGGGGCTTTCGTCTTCCTTTTCAAACCGACTCAATTCTTGGTCCGTTTGAAAGTTTTTCTGGATTTGTTTGAAATGAGATGTCATTCTTGACCTCTCGAAATTTTAGGAACACTTGTTCCATGTACAATGACATAATCGTACGCTGTGTTGTCTCGCAAGACCCGTTTTGTGAACCGTAAAACCGACTGATTCTCTGGACAATAAATCGGTCGGAATTCAACAGATTGGTCGGTCATACATTCTCGTTTTCCCGTTAACCTATGCTTTTCGTCTATGTGTGTATATTCCAAAACACAGGGGGAAGATAGATCGCCCAGAACTCGATGCACGTAGGGTCCACATTCACAGACGTGTCGTTCGGCGTCCCATCCTAGTCCGGGCACGTTCCACAAATCTCGAACGCAATAATCGACAGAACAGACCCACGGAGATGTTTGAATCATTCGATTACCTCGTCGATCTAAAGAATGGCATTGACATTGGTATCGGAACGATCCATCTTCTAACGTTTCGTAATAATCGGCTACTTCTTGAGCGGGTTGTTGGGTTCGACGATCTATTAAAACATTGAGAGAAGGATCACGGGCTTCTGGATGTTGACAGGGATGGGTGAAAGAGGAACGAGGAGCACAGAGCCATCCCGAGGCCGAAAAAATAGGAATTTCCGAGGAAGAAAGACAAGCGGTCCGGATTCCTTGGGGAATACAATAAGTACCCGGTTCGAGATGATTCCATGTTTTATCAGAAAGCGTGAGTTTTTCGTAAAACGTGGGATTTGTTTCACAGAGCTGAGAACAATCGCAATGGCTATCGGGACACTGAAAGATTTGGAAAGGGCAATACGTCTCGGTGGAAATTTCTGGTAAGGCTAATGATGATGAGGGAGGAATAGAAGGCATCCGGAGATTGGGTTTATAAAAAAGATTCAAGAGAGTCACTAGAAATACAATGCATAGAATGATCGCGCTCGGGTGTATCATTTTTCTTTCTTTCCTCCTTTATAAATTAGAACCGGTTCCGATCCCTACGAGTTCTCATTATACTGTGATTCGACACTTTTCCAAGGACAAGTCGCTTCTGCAACTGTTTCCTCAAGACGTTTACGTGTTCGTCGATCAAGGTATTTGTTATTTGTACGAGAAAACCAAAGAAGAAAAAACCTATATTTCAGCTATCCGGCTCGATACGCTGAAGCGGCACGATCTTTTACATTATAAATACATGCTAAAATGGCCTCATACGATTGAAATCGTGTCGTATCCGAATCATCTCACCCATCCGATGGATATTTTAAATTACAGAGCTTAAGGTTCGGTTTTGATGAAAGGAGCCGTATTCTTCACGGCAATATCGTTTTTATTCTCCGTAGTATACCAATGAGCATCGACCTCCCAAATATTTTGAATAGCCTTGCGTTGTGTTTCATAGACGGGATCGTCGAGTGATTTGAGAGGCAATAACGCGTTCGGTTGTAACCGTTGTTCGGCATTCAAACCTTGGTGAACGATCCGTTTCAACATAAACGTAAGAAACAAGCGACGTTTTCCAAAGAAGACCAGCGACTCTTCTGTATGGGTATCCATAGCCGGATGAAAAAGTGTGAAATGGCGTCCTTTTTGGGGATCCATCACGTATTGGATGACGATATGATGATACCAATCGCGTTGCCGCATTTGCGAGAGGAAGTGAAGCCGTTGCAATTGACGAAAATAACGTCGGGTTAGACGATACGAATCCATTCTGACTTACTTTTTTATCGCGCCAAGATCTTTCTTTTTTGTTGACAGGATAAACATTCACGATACAGAGCCGGCATTTCATCCAACGCGCGATCTTGTTTTAAAAAATGTCGATAATTCGGTTTGGAACAACACGCTGCTGCGTCCTTTTTCGGAATTTTTTGCTCTTTCCATAATTGGCACATCTCGTTTATGAATAAAGGCTGGATGCTCGTCATACTTTTATTCGTTTTGGGTTTATACTACTGCTACTTGTATTTCTATAATTTTTCGGTCCCGTCCCCGAAAGTTCCTTCTTCTCCTCGGACGACAACGACGCGTTTCCAATATCAGATCGAGACCTCAAACGACAACGAGGTTTCGTTTCACACCTCCACGGGAAAAACATGGACGTTTCCTCTCCCACCCGAAAATTATTTCGCGGAAGGACGGATTTGGGAAAAAGATGAATGTTTTGGACAGCCCGATGATACTCAGCTCCCCGCAACGGGGAAAAACCTCTACCTGTTTTTATTACGATCGCAGAGTTTTGTACCCCGCGAAAAGTCCATGATGTATTATTATTATCGATGTCGGCACGGTCGTGTTCTAGACGTGCTCATGTGTCAAGAAGAACATTCTCCTTCTACCTGCATTCCTGTCAATCCCTGCATCGATCAGCATGACGGATCGGTTTTACCTGATCCAACCAATCGACGTTTTTATTACGAATGCCAGAACGAACAACCGATTCGAATCGCCTGTCCGCCCAAGACATTTTTCTACTACGACGCTTGCACTTCGCGAAAACATTTCGTATCTTACTGTGAAGACGGTCAACATTTTCCGATTGACGAGGTGACGTATATCGAGTGTCGTGGCCATCGACCGAAAATGATTCGATGTTCGCCCGGAGAAAAATATTCGACACATTATCGGCGATGCGTGTCTGATCTCTGCGACGGATTTCCGGATAATACGCAACGACCTCTCCCCATCGTCCAAAAAGGATCTTTTCTGTACTCTCCGGGTTACGCGATTTGTGAAAACGGAATGGTTCGCGACACTATATCCTGTCCTCTTCCCTGGGATACATGGACCGGCGATGCCTTATTCCATTTACCGATGGTGTATGACGAAACGTCCCAAACATGTCAACCGCCTCTTTTCTGTGAAAATGTTCAACCGAGCTCAAAAGAAATTGTCGTTCCCGCTCACGAGTATACGAAACATCTCCCGTCCTATCCATTTTCAACATCTTTGGATCGAGCTGTAGCTTACACGTGTGATCCAACCCGAAAACGTACGGTTCTAGAACCAGGCTATCGAGTGTCGGATCAATATACGGTTGAATGGGCTTGTGAGGATAAGTCGTCGTCGTCGAAACTCGCGATAGGTGATACGAGCGATCGATATTTTGATTGCGTTCGGAGGGAAATTCAAACGTGTCCTCCTCAAACATTTTTTGACGGAAATGAATTTCGACCGCGCATCCCCGGCGCGTTTCAGTATCGGCATCTCGATGTGTTTAAATTCGATCATTTATCGATCGTTGCGAATTGGATTCGGCCCTGGACGACTCTTGATCATGAACCTCGTTCCTCTTGTGACGAAACCAACGAAGAAGTTTATATTCCCGGCTATAATATTTGTTCTCATCCCGACTGCACGCCGTACCCATTCCTCAAACAATTGAAAACGGCTATTTATTTACCCACTTCTCCTCACATGTGTCTTTTCGAAAAGGGAAAAATTCGAAAGAAACGCGTTCGACGGCAAGGTTTGAAATTTTGGTCGCAGCGATTCGTGAAACAGGCTTCGACTTATAGTGTTCCCGAAACGTGTCGTGAAGGCCATCGCATACGATCGGGACGATTTATTCCCGATTCCGTATTATACGCCACTTGTAATTGGCGTCAACCTTTTGTCTTTTGTCCTTCTTCCTCCACAGAAGGAATTCGAGCCACTTTGTACGGGTATCACGTATGCGTACCCAAAGAAGAAGCCTATGAAGGGATTTTACCGGCTGGATTAACCCTTCGACTTGAAGTTCAAGAGCTGAGTCGTATTATACCGGAACATAGAGTGCGATATAAAATAGATGGACGAGAAGCTGTTTTTGATGCGACGCAGCACCCGAAGGTATTCCCCTCCTTACCTCAGTCTATGAAATTTGGACCGAGCGCGACATGAAATTGTTTTTTAGAATTCTCGTCACGCATCCTCGTTCAGCTTACTGGGAAGACCGAAAATTAAAAGCCCTCCCCGATCCTGACATGACGTTGTTGTATACAGGTGAAATGACCGAAAAGCCCGTCACGACCGATGACTATCCGGTCTCGGCTGACTCGTTGATTCAAATGGAATAAAGTAGAAAAAAAATGGATCGTTATTTAGGTCAAGGCATATTGTTTTACTCTACGGTTTATATCAGCATCATCCTAGTCGCAGTCACCCTCTTAACGAACCGGCTCATCTTTTTATTTTTATTAGTCCTCACGTTTGGTCTAGCTGCTTACATGGCTTATTTGACCGTTCATAATTCCGAACATCTCAAAACGACGGGCCAATCGATTGAAGACTGGATTCGAAAGATGTATCAAAAGATAACTGGATAATCGGAGGTAACTCATGTAAATATCAAGATCGGTAAAGGAAAAAAACATGGTTTCGGTTTACACCATAGATGAATTTGGAAAAGAACGATATCCAAAAGATCCTAAAAAACCTAAACAGGAGCTGTATTATTTCGATAATGACAATCGACCTATTTTTGCCAAAGACGAGCATGGAAATGAATATTACGCTGTGGAATATCGGGGTCATGAATATATAGCGCTTCCTCGTCGGTACGCCAAATCCAATTCCGGAGACGAATTTTATCCTAAATTAAACAATGGAGGAGAATACCCGTTAAATTCATTGGATGTAAATGTGAAAACGTATGCTGTCAGTGCGAGGGGAGGAGAGATTTATCCTAAATCCAGCATTGGAAAAGAATATTATATACAGGATAGAATTCGGGAAAAGCCAGAGACGAATTACATCCGACATGCACGAGACGAAAATGGAAATGAGTATTACCCGAAAGATCATAAAAACGAGGAATTTCTCTATATCTATCTAAGTTATGCTAAAAAAGCGAATGGTGATGAATTTTATCCGAGAAAGTGGTATTATTGAAAGATCTTCAGGAGAACAGTATCCGCAGCACGGACTCATCTGAAACGAAACTTGGAAAGCTTAAATTGGTAAACGAGAGTCCATTATTAAAAAATGGTATCTTGTCCATCGAGTCGGCTGGGAAAAAATTTCTCACAGCTGGAAAAAAAAAAAAAAAAAAAAAAAAAAAAAACTTTTTGTTAATTTTTATTATGTCTTATAGACATGATAAAAATTAACTGTCCCCTCTGTTTGTCTGGGAAGGATGTCTCACCCATTCGAAAAAACAAACCAGGACTCATTCTTGGAATTATATTCTTTAGAAAGGAGTAATGGTCTATTTTTAGAAAGTGTGAGACAACATTCCCAGACAAAAGGGGGAGGTAGTTAATTTTTATCATGTCTAAAGACATGATAAAAATTAACAAAAAAATTTTTTTTTTTTTTTTTTTAATCTAGAAATTTTTTTTCAGCTCTTACAGTTTTTCCCCAGCCGACTTGATCCACAAAACCAGACATGTCAAAATTGTTTCTGGAAGGGATTCTTGCTTATCTATTTAAACTCCAAGTTTCACTTCAGATCACTCTGTGCTGTGAAAGAAGAAACATCTTCTTGTAATTTGTAAGTACTAACTGATTTTTTAGTTTATTCACTGGTTAGTTACTTCCCCTCCAAGTCATTCGTTTTTTTTCCCCTCCAAAAATCTTCAGCTTTTATTTAGAATGACGATAAAAATAAAACACAAAAAGGAAAAAGATGGTCACGCATAAGTAATGCATGTAGGGTTGAAATAGGAAGGTGAATCCTGTTAACAAATAAACAATTATCGTGAAATAAATCCAATTTTTCGGGGTTCTTTCGTCTGTTCGTGATTTTTGGAGAAATGACATTCGCGTTTGGGGTCGATCGGTCATGGGTACTTTATGGATAGCATCTAAATATTCTTGCACTTTCTCGGCAAAGAAGAGGTATCGATCGCTCGCATCTTCTTCTAACACGTCCCATAGAAGATCGGGTGTGATTTCTAGAGCATGGTCCGTTTCCGATTGATAAAACTGAACGTCTAATCGCCAGTCGATATCGTAATGAGTTCGAGCGGTCAGCACTTTATTGAAATGAAACGGATCCAATATATCGAGTACGGCGGACAGAATACTTATACCCGTCAGCACATTGGAAGTAACCGAGAATCCTGTCGCGGCGATTCTGGAAAGTGTTGCGAGCGTACTTAATTGGGTCCGAACGACGGCTTGAAGGATGGCCGATTGAATGGGAAGAGACTGCATACTCAATTTGGTTAAGAGTTTAGGCATCCGTTTTTCAAGGATTTTTTGCGCGGCTTCTAATCCGATATCGATCCCTACATCAATCGCCAATTCATGAACCAAGGACCGTTTCACATGTTTCTTGGGCCAGTTTTGTACAAAGTCGGGAAGATGAGGAGGATATGGTGGTAACGTATGATTTTTTTGCAGAGTGGAAATAGATCGATAGATACTGCTTCCCAAGAAAAATTCGCCAATATCTTGCCCCGTCGTCGTCACACAATCAGACCCGTTGAAAACAACGTTGAACAACGTTGAACGTTGTACGCTTCACAATAAGGCTGGTTGAGTCGTAAATGACCCTCGACGAGATTGAGGCCGGCATGATGACGAGGAAGAGAAGGATGATTTGATTGAAAGAAAACTTGTTCGGGCAAGAGAGCTAATAATTTCTTGGCGAGATTTACGGCTACACATTTTCCATTTCGATATTCCGTGTCCATACTCTGCTGCGTGTTGGAATATAAACGATCGCAGGCGGGTTGGCAAGCTAAACTGAAACCCGTTCCGAGTCGAATCCATCGCGGTTCATCTTCCGGGGAACACGATTCTAAATTTTCTTGGAAAGGGAAGCAGGCAATCATGTCACATCCCGTTTGCGTAAAAACAAATTTTTCGACTACGTGACATTGTTCCGGATCGAGGGTTTTAGGTATGTAGTAATCCCGTTTGGAGTCGGCTTTTCTTATTTGGAAGGTGGTATGTTTAAAAATAAAAGCGTACCGACTTTGAAGAGCTTGTTCGTAAATATAGAGTTGAGTCGCTTCTTGAGCATACCGAATAGCGTGATCGAGATCGTAAGAAGTGACAGTATATTCATTTCTATTTTGAAACGAATCCCATTTCATCTTGAAGGAGGGCTTTGTTCCTATATATCGAAAAAAAGTTCGATGTTGTTGCTTTTTTTAACAACAAAAATAAAAGGATTCATTTTTTATATAGTAACAAGTATAAAATGAGATTCAATTCAGTATTTACAGTTGCGTATGGAACATATACAAAAACCAGTTCCAAAAAAAATTTTTTTTAATTAAAAAATAAATTGTCTTAACTATAAAATCCTATAAATTTTAGTTTTTACAGTTGCGTATGGAATAGCGATAAAAACCAGTTCTCAAAAATTTTTTTAATGAACTATCTTATCTATAAAATCTTGTCAAAATCAGATTTTACAGTTGAGGATGGAACCTGATGAAAAAATATTTTGGAAAGGATGCTATTCGAAAAACATTTTATCATGGTTAGTAGTTCTTCTTGTAAATGACAAAAACAAGTTCATTTCGTCTAATATTTGTGCATCTAAAGTATTTAAATCTATTCCAAAAAATATATATATAGTCTCCCACATACCTTCAATGTATTATTAGACTGTCCACTCTTTATATTCCATTAAAGAGCCATGGAAAAAATGTTCCGAGTCTCTAGGGGTTCATTTTGCCTTGTTCACTACTTGTAGTTTCTACATTTTCGTCTTCACACTCTAGTCTTTCGAAGGAAGCTTCTACAGGATCTTCTCCTCCCCTTTCCGATGGAGGTGGACTCTCGGGAGAAATAGGATCTTCTTCCCCCTTTTCCGATGGAGGTGGACTCTTGGGAGAAGGATAACGAACAGGTTGCAAATCGACAATCGAAGGGTCGAAATAATCACTCGAAGCTAAAGTAAGGTCCGACATATTATTTCTGTTTTTCTTCTTGATTCTAGGATCCTCTCTCACATTCTTTCTCTTTTGAGAATTATTTTCTTGTTGATTCTTTTTCGCCTGGTATTGTTCCAATTCTTTCGTCTTCCAGACTTTAATTTCGTAAAATATATTTGAAAATAGATCCTCTCCAAGATACTTTAAATACAATGCACCCCATTCTCTTACTTCATCACTGGTAGAAGGTGTAGTGTTTATTATTTCTTCTATAGTACGTCGAATCACATCCACGTAGAGAAGAGATTCCGATCGTTTGGAAACTTCGTGATATAAACAACGGACGATTCGAGCATGAACTGCTTTAAAATCTAGAACTTCTTGTTCGTTTAAATGTGTTTTTTCATCTCCTCCGTACTGTAGATTAAAAACATACTTTTGCAGATCCTCGCCCAGCAATCCGTCTACGGCAAATAATTTATACACTTCTATCTTAGGTATTTCCTGTCGTTTGAATAAGATGTTGGAAAGTCTTATTAGATCGGTCGATCTAGAATAGTCTTTAGATAAAACTTTCTCGATCATATTCCATTCATCTGGCGTGGAGATGGTTTTATTTTGTACCAACTGCTGTTGCACATCCATCCATAAACGCCAAATGGTATTTAAACAGTATCGATGGACGGGTACAAGAGGTTTCAAATCTTGAATCAAGGTCCACGGAAACATCATCATATTAGCTATTCTTTTTAAAACTCTCAACTGAACGGTGGTTTTAGTCGTAAACAAATTAGATTGATTAAATTCTTCCAGCACGACTTCATCCAACACGTACTTGAGACGATCCTTCAAGGTAATGTCAAAGGCTCCAGGGTTACAGTGTTTTCCTGATCCATCTTGTCCTCAGTATGAAATGAGAAAATCATCTCAGCTCCAGCTGTTTATATACTGTGAAACGAAAGGGGGGAGGTAGAAAGGAGAAGCAAAAGTTGGGTAGTAAAAAAAAAAAAAAAAAAAAACTTTTTGTTAATTTTTATCATGTCTTTAGACATGATAAAAATTAACTCTCTCTTCTTTTTGTCTGGGAATGATGTCTCATCTTTTCGAACATATTTCTAAAAATAAATTTCCAAGAAAGAAATGAGTCATGTTCTATTTTTAGAAACATATCGAGACAACAGATTAACATCATTTGAACAAAAGGGGGGATAGTTAATTTTAATCATGTCTGAAGACATGATTAAAATTAACAAAAAGTTTTTTTTTTTTTTTTTTTTTTTTTTTTTTTAATACAGCTCTGGAAATTTTTCCCAGTTGGTTCGATCGATAAAACCAGAAAAAGGATTTTCACTTAACTATTTAAATTACTCGAGTTTCGGTTTCAGATCAGTTTGTGCTTTGGATACCAGCCTCGAAAGATCTTCAGTTAAAGTCTATTATATACACATTTTGGTAAGTGAACTTTATTATTTTGTTGAATTGTTTTTTGGCTTTTGTGAATTGCTTGGATATTGTTTCTTTTTCAACTCGTTGTGTTTAAGCTCTTTTCTTTCTCAAAACAATACGAGCTTGTCGTGGCAATCGATCTCGAGCTGTTGGATGCCGTCGTGAGCAATGACTTAATAGATATCGACAAGCTTTATTGGGAATTTTCTTATTTCGTATGTGGGCCCCACCTTCGGTCACAAACGTAATGGAATGGTTACCATATTTATGAAGCAATCGATTAGGACCCACACGAACGGTTCGAGATCCAAGAACGTATCCTCGACGTTTTCTCATAGGTCTTCTACGAATGGGTCTTTGTGTTCCTCTACGATTGATATTGGAAGGAGAAGAAGAAGAAGATGCAGACGATGAAAAGGAAGCCGAACGACTTCTTCTTACAGGACTTCTTCTTCTAGAATGACGTATTTCTAAACTACGACTACGATTTCTCTGACTTTTTCTTCTTCTTGGACTTGGACTTCTGCTCCTGCTTAGACTTGGACTTCTGCTCCTTCTTGGACTCGGACTGCGTTTTCTTGGACTTCTTCTTGAACTTGGACTCGAACTTCGAGAAGAAGGAGAAACGGACGGTCGAATAATGTAAGGGCTAGTGGTTACATCGGATTTGGCATACGTGTGGAGAGGAAATTGAAGTTCGAAATCGTCGGGAAGGTCGACTTGGTTTTGAATTTGTGAAGGTAGAATATCGTCATAATAAATAACTTCGGGTGTTCCAAGAGGTGGAATTTCCTTGGAAACATCATCCTCGTTAGGATCATTCATTCTGACTTTATTTCAATCGAAACACGGATCCGACGACAGGATCTAAGTTATATCGCATAGAAGCTCGATACGCATCTTGAACCGATGTGCAAAGAATATATTCCAAAGGTCCGAATCGTTTCTTTTCTAAAATAATGGGAAGATCGACCGTCCCTGCTCGATAAAAAGGCGTGAGGGAGAGAATTTCATTCAATTGTAACACGTTCCCGTGCTGGAATTCCCTACAACAGAGATAATCGATCCATTTCTGAACGAGTTTCTTATAAGCACGAGCTTCCGCGGACGTTTTAAAACACAATTGCCAGCCTTCAATGCGATCGATATGATTCAGCATGTAATCAAAAGCTGTCCAAAAATGAAATAACAGTGACGACGTATTCCGGAAGGACGTGAGATCGATTAAAATCCATGACATGTTTTCTAAGGGAGTCGGATCGGGATTCTCGGGACTGATCCATCGATCCAGGGTAGGACTAGGACCAATCGAAAGAGCTTTCTTGGACTCTTTAACTTCGAGTAGATCCGTTTTGTAAAGGAACGTCTGTTCCAAATCCATCAGCTGTTTGGTTTTTTCCATATACCTTTCTAAACTTCCCGGGAAATGAAAATAGGATAAATAGGAACACGTATGGTATCGATCGATAAAAATCATGTGGCTCGTTAAAATGACGAGGTGTTGAGCCGTTTTAATGTCGTGGTGTAAAACGGCATGCGGAAAAGGTTCAATGTAGAATAATAAATCGCACGTGTTCGTGCTCAATTCTTCCGGTTTAATCACACGCACATGAGGGGAAGACGGGTACGTATAAAAGGGACAAATGACAAAAATGGTGAGGTGGGATAAATGTTTGGAAATGTAATCGTTGATCACATAGGGTAATCGACTCAGGTTCCCAAACACAATTGTTTTCTTGTGTTGGAGAAGGTACTGAAACAATTCGTCTAAATGATTCATTCTTTGCTCTTCTTTTTCTTTTTCTGAAATAAATGAAAAAAAAATATTTAAAAATAAGGAACCATGAATTCAGAAACGATTATGAAACAAACTGTAGCTTGCATTTCTTGGTTTTTGAATGAAACGTTCGGTCCCTCGATTGCCGATCGGTTCAACCAAGAAATTCAATGTTGGCCCGAGACGTGGAACCGGTTACGCGAATGGTTAGTTCATACGCCGATGCAGAATCCCAAAGACTGTATTTTATCGTTTGCTCAAACTCTGCCTCATTACGAAACGTTCCAGGCCTCTTTAGAAAATTCGCTCGCTATTCACGAAGAATTTTGGAATAAAGTATTTACTAACTTGAGCGTTGCCCAGTCGCTTTTAGGATCCCCATGAATATTTCGAAGCTAGAACCGTTCGGTATCTTTGCTTTAGCGGGCGGATTACTCTATTCCATTTGCGTGTTGATTGTGCATGAGGAAGAAACTCACTTTAAATTTCATTTCACGGTCTTAACGCTCGTCATTTTTCTAGCGCTCATGGCAATCACATCTTTCAAATATTTAAAATACCGCTATCAATGTGAGAGAATGGAAGATATAATGTCCGCTTTGAAAATTCAATAATAATAAGAAGAAGAAGAAAAAAGCACTTCCATCATGAATTTTGTCGAACAGTTATACGAAATGACGTTGGATGAAATGGCCACTTATTTAAGTGAGAAAGATCCTATTTTCCGCAAATTGTTCACTGAATATGTGGAGTATGCCAATTTATTACCCGAAGAACAAACTCAAGCCGAAACGCTTTACCGACAATATTTTCCAGAATCGGAGGATACTCTCGACGCGTTTATTGACAATTGGCGACGGTTTAAATTACAGTATCGTTCCGACAATGGCCGACAGGTCGAAGAAGATGTCGAACCGGACGAGGTGGAAGTTCGTTCTCAAAAAGGTGGACCTTGTCCGGGTTTCGTCTTTGATCCGAAGGGGAAACGACTTTACAGTCCGAGAGTCCTGAAACCGTTCAAATCAGATCGCCGGCCAAATGAATTTGATGTGTTCAAGTTTCTCATGGACAAAGAACGCAATCATGAAGTGTATCACCTAAATATTGAACCGAACGCCAATGAGCTGTATTTAGATATGTCTTATGAAGATAGACGCAACATGGACACTCGAGCAGATCAAGCGCTACGGAAAATGGCGAAAATGGTGACCATCTTAAATCAAAATTGCCATTATAAGATATTGGATCTCTATAGCGAAAGACGAATCACATAAACTAAACGCGAAAAGCCAAAGAAACAAAAAATATATTATTAACATACCTGAACAGAAGCTTGTATTCAGGTCATAGCACAGACTGATTTGAAGTGAAACTGGGATGGTTTAAATAAATAAGTGAAAGTTCATTATTGAAAGAAAATGGTGATGTCTGGTCAATTGAGTTGGCTGGGAAAATTTCTGAGAGCTGAGAAAAATATTCTCTAGTAGTAAAAAAAAAAAAAAAAAAAAAAAAAAAAAAAACTTTTTGTTAATTTTTATCATGTCTTCTAGACATGATAAAAATTAACTCTACCCTCCTTTTCGTTTTGAATGATGTCAACATGTGTCTAAAAATAGATTTCCAAGAAAAGTATGATTCATTCTTAGAGATCTATTTTTAGAAACATGTTGACATCATTCAAAACGAAAAGGAGGGTAGAGTGAATTTTTATCATGTCTTCTAGACATGATAAAAATTAACAAAAAGGTTTTTTTTTTTTTTTTTTTTTTTAAGCTCTTGAGAAATTTTTCTAGCTGACTCTGATCATTCTTGTTCTTCCTTCTTGAGTGGGCAAGATGTCAATAAAAGCAGTTGTTGGTATATTTCTTCTTGGATTGAAGTTACGCCTGTCCATCACCTTGAACGTGTTTATGAATACGAGTGACTCATCGTTATCTATGAAAGTATTTCTCTGAAAGATTTTGGATTCATCTTGGGTAGGTCTTGTCATATTTTTTTGAATTAAATCATTACTTTTTCATAAAAATGCCTCCACCTAGCATCAGAGCAATAATATGTAGCATTATATTTCCGTAAAACATCCAGTTGCCTTGATTAAAATGTTCGACTCCTGTTTTGGGTGTCGCATCACTGTAAATAGCTGTTGCCAGGTAGCCGAAATTGAGTAACGAGACAAATACAATTCCTAATAAGATAATTACCATGATAGCCTTTGTATCCATCGTGATGTATTTTTGAATCTAGTCTTTATTCTCTTTTCGGTTACACGTAAAGTAATAAACCGACCATTAGTATATTGATCACATTGACAACCGTTGGAGCAATGAGCAACATTTTATTGTTGGTCCAGAAATCGCTCGCTGTCGTTCCTTTGGTCGTGACTTTATTCGGATCAGCAGCATCGTAAACGAAAGCCACACTGCCGTAGGAGAGACGATATACGATGAGGGCCATGATGACCAGTGTTGTCACCAGACATATTAAAATGGTTATGGCGAGAGTCGAACGAAGATTAAAACCAAACATTGTTTTATCCACTAATGATTCCTTTATTATGTGATTTCTTGATGGACTTGTCGATACCATTGAAGAAGATTGAAATGTAAAGGGATCGATTGTCCCAAATAATAGACGAGTAAATTTCGGTACATGAAGCATTGGAATAGGTCAATGAAGTTCCGTGGATACGTTCGTATCGTCTGCTTGCAGAGTTTCTTGGAATACGGCAAAAGCCCGATTCAAATCGTGATCGGTGACGAGTTTCGTTAAATATCGAGCGATATATTTATCGTGAATGACTTTCCCGATCACGCCATTCAACATGTCAAAGATGGAATTAAACGCCATCAATTTTTTTAACTGAATTTCCGAATGGACGCATGTTTTAGCGATACTGTACATTTTTAAAAATCCTTCGTAGCCTTCTGGAATTTCGGTCGTTGAATCTAGAACGTGTTTACTCATGGGCAGTTTTTCAATGACTTTCCGTAGATAAGAAACGAGATATTTTTCGCGAGCCGTTTCCAATTCTCGATTCATTTGCTGACCGGGATCCGTCTGTTTATTTTGAAGCTCTAATAATAGAGACACGTCCGACTCTTTAATTCGTTTATGGGTAGGTTCTTCTTCCTCCTTCTCCTCCTCTTCATGGTCCATTTCCTTTTCGGATTCTTCATGAGCGCGTTTCATTTTTATTTTGATTATATGTCTCCCTTTCTTTTATTTTGATTTTCTCTCTCTTTCTCTTTAAAAGAAATGACCTTTTTCCAACGCTTTCGTGGGTTCTCCTTTAATATCGGGAAAGACGACTGGATCTAACGTCGCCGCATATGTTTCTACATAAGGAGCTCGAGCAAACGTAACATGCCACATGCCTTCCTCATTCGGTTTCATCTGAATACCGTTCGATCGAAGAAGGTTTGGGAGGGCTTTCAACAGTAAATGGAAAGGATTGAGAACGACATGGTCTTGATAAATTTCGGGAACGCGTCGATCCTCCTCTGAAAAAAGACATACGGGATATCGATACAGGAGCGTGTAGCCGTTCGCGTGTTGACTTAATTTTCCATCCAGTTCTTGCTCGATCAACTGGCAACGCGTGAGCTGGTTTTGTCGAATAATGGTTTCGTAGCACGTTTTAACATGAAAAATAGGATCTTCGTGGCAGTGACGCGTATGCACCGTAAAGGGAAGGTACTTAAAAACATATTGCATGTAGTCAAAAGGCCACGTTTCTTCGATTTGTAGATGGTGTTTCTTGGATTGGACCACATAATAATTGAAAGGATAGGATAATTGAGTCGGGTCTAAATTTTCAAATTCGATGAACGCGACCGGCGAATAATCAAACATGTAGAAATAGGCAAACAGTTTCACATGATGGATCGGGGAATAGGGTTCGCTTTTAAAAATATTCGCGCAAGCATTATAGCCCTTATCGTTATTTTTCAAATAATAGGGATGATCGAGTCGCACCCCGATATTCCCATACCTCGGATCACACACACAACTTCCAAATTCTGCATGATAAAAAGTATGTTTTAAAGGCTGACCTGTAAAAGCATCGAAGGAACAGGGCTGCTGGAAGTAACCGGGTTTTTGGAAAGACGCGAGATACTTTTCGGAAAATACGGTCGGATCCCATACGTTGTTTTTTTTCTTCTTCCTTCGAAAACGCTAATCGTTCGTGAGCGGTCATTTCTTCACACCCGAAACCTTGCAAAAGCGGTTTGTATCCAAAATCGCAAACACATTTACCTTCTTTCAAAGGATCTTTGTCTAAACTTTCTAATCGGCCGTGAGGTCCGCAAGCAATGTCTACGTCACAATTCCCCCCGCGTTCTTTTTGCGTGACGAGATGAGGGTATTTACAAAAACAGGTCGCGAATTTCAATCCTTTTTGATTCACCAGAACCCACTCTCCCGTAGCTGAAGAACAAGTGGTATGGGGAAGGAGTTTGGGAAGACATTCACCCCGAAAACATATTTGATCGTCGTCACAATCGGTTGCGTGAATGCAAGTCGAATAAAGCGTTGTCCGCTGAGGAGGGTGGTAGGAAATGGATTGCCAAGGATGGGTTGTAGTCGTTTGTGACTCGTTTCGAAACAGGTAGATCATGATCAGGTAAAGATAAAAGACGAGAAGAAATATCCAAAGCGTCATCTTCTTTTTTTCAATAGAGGTTCACAACTTTTATTTTATCGCCTCGATCTTCATGCACCAGACCGGCATTATCTCGTTGGGCCCCTATTTGTTCAAAATATTGCAAAAGTTTATATTTGGTTTGTAGATTCTGGATCGATAATAAATATTTTCGAACACTGTAGACCATATCGTTTCGTTGAACCTTCACCATTTTGACAGGGTCGTCCATTATTTTTTAAATTACTTGTTTACGCCAAACATTTGATTCAGTGCATCCTCCGTGGAGGTTCCTGGACCCCCCTTAATAACACTTACTTTCCTAGCATTTGGATCCTCTATTGGGTCTTTAGGAAGTCCTCTTGTGTCCATCGGTAATTCTTTCTGTTCCGTTTTCACCTTTTCCGCGATCGAGGTGGCTATTAACTGAAGGAGGAGAGGTTGATTAAAATTGCGGCAAGGAACGATTTTGTTCAAATATTGACTGTACTGAGGATCAATATTATCTTTTCGGTGTATAATGCTGGAAAGCATATGATCGGTAATCACAAAACTGTTACTCAACAGCGATTCCGATAAACCTCGATGAATAAACATATTATGAGGGGTGAGATAGGGAAGTTGATCCATTTCTTTTTGAGCCATCTTGGCAAAAAATCGGTAACGTCGTTTGGATAATAAATGTCGACGATGGATTTTCCATAAATCCATTTCTAAATGCTTTCTTCTTATTTAAAAATGAGTAACGGGTTTGAAGTAATTGGGAATGCCGATAATTTCGGGACACTTCTCTTCCCCTTCTTCCATCTCTTCGACTACAGGGAGGGAAAGAGGAGTTTCAATATCCAGATCGGTCGAGAACAGAACAGATTCTTTAAATAAGATAAATTCGCGAACTAAACCTCCTACCTTGTACGAATTTTCTCCGAAAGTGTACCGGTTAGAAATTTGAAGGTTTAGAATACCTAGAAAAGAAGTCGTCGTACCAAACATATTTTCAATCGAACACTGAAAAGTATTTTTTAAACCCACTCCATTAAAGATCCGACTCTTTCGTATACACCACATATTTTTATGAATTTGAAATTTATCTTGGGCTCCTTTACAAGCAGAGCAAAACGCGGGATCGCACCGGTCCATGAAAAAACGACAATTCTCCGCAAATTTGTGTTGCGGATTCTCTTTCATGCTTTCGTCAATTTTAGTTAAAGGAGCACACAGTCGAGTCATGAACGAAGTTCCTGTTTTATTATTCTCCCCCGGTTTCAAATACCAATAACCAGCCACAAGAACATTATAGCAATTTTGTAAACCAATAATGTTTCGGATGTGAACAGTATCTTTTCGAGTTCTATTGGAAAATTGAACTTTTTGTTGACAATGTGTCTCGTACAGCGGATCGTGATTTAAAACATCTTCCCAGTCGAGACATATTAAGTTGAGAGCACCTTGACGTTCTTTTAATTCGTCGATAGCTTTCTCAAGGATGGGAGAAGAAAGAATATTCTTGATAATCAACGAATAATCCATTCTTACTCAATAGATTTCTTTTTTTCGAACAAAGTAGAATGTAGTATCTTGGTTATTAGACTACTGGCCTTAGGAGATGTTACCTCTTCAGCAGCACAAACTGATTTGAAGCGAAAATGGGATGACTTAAATAGATAAGCGAGAATTCATTCTAGAAAGAATTTTGCAATGTCTTGTTTGGTTGATGAAGTCGAGTGGAAAAAAAAAATTTTGTGAGAGCTGGAAGAAAAATATCTGGAGAGTTAAAAAAAAAAAAAAAAAAAAAAAAAAAAAACTTTTTGTTAATTTTTATCATGTCTTAAGACATGATAAAAATTAACACTACCACCCTTTTGTCTCTGAATGATGTCTTACCATTTCTAAAAATAAACTATGACTCATTCTTTTCTTGGAATTTTATTTTTAGAAATGGTGAGTCATGGTGTATTTTAGAAACATGGTGCTGAGACATCATTGAAAACAAAAAAAGGGGGTCATTAATTTTTATCATGTCTAGAAGACATGATAAAAATTAACAAAAAGTTTTTTTTTTTTTTTTTTTTTTTTAAATGGTTGTAAATTTTCCTGACATATTTTTTTCCAGCCAGATTTTCAACCGACCTTTTCCCAATCATCATTTTTTAAAACTGGCTTACTATTGGTTTGTTTAAAAATGACGTCATTGCTTCAAGAACTATATACACATAACTTTCTCGTACTCACTTCTCTATACGGAATGGGGTTCCCAGTTGACATAGCAAAAACCCTATCTCGCTTCATCTACAACTCTCGTTGATGATCTATACAAAATTGGGTAATTTTTTCCACGACTTTATACAGTTCTTGATCACGGGGATCTATCTGCTTGTACGGCTTCACGTGAATTCTTAAATCATAGCGCTCGTCCATATTTTCATTGACGTTATCATCGACCCCAATTAAAAGAATGTCGTAATCGTACAAGACTCTGATATGTTCCGAACATTTTGAAATATTATACTTTCGGCACGACTTTTCACATTGTGTGCGGCCAAATATCCGATACGCATATCGTGCAATATCGTGCAATGAACTGTTGATCACTCGCTCGACATAATCATCCGAACCTTTACTCCACAAAATGATATCGATATTGCAAAGACGTAAAAACTGGATCAGGAAATTGGTTTTGGGTCGAATTTGAAATGTTTCTCCTTCAAAGTATCCAAGCGTCTCATCCATATCTAAGACACAGACCACCACCATCTTTCTTTTTTAAAGAAAGAAGAAGATGAGTCGATCCACCACTCATACTATTATTGAACACGTGAAAGAAATTGTTTATTATGCTCCTTCCAAATGTCCTTGGCATTTTGATTATGCCTGTTTTCTCATTTTAAATAATTTCAATCAAAGACGATTCCACTGCCTGTTTACTTCCCACTCGATGCAATGGAGATCTTACAGTGCCAGCAGCTCTTGTGACTTGCCCGAACATTTTTTCGATTTGATCCTTCTTCATCGACAATTGAGTTCGGAGTATGTGTTGCCTTTTGCAACACATTTCCGAGAACGTTCGGGATATACAATAGGTCTCTTTGAAATGAATCCTGGACTTTATAGTGCTCGCATTCTTCAACCGGAATATTTAGCAGAAACGTTTTACACGTTCATTGTTTTCTTGTGTAGTATTTGTTATCGACTCGGAGGAACGGCTCCCGTTTTAAAATTATGTTCTTTTGTGTACACGGACCATCATCCCGTGCTCGTGGATATTGGAGCTCTGAATGTGGAAAAGAGAGAACGCATCGGTCATCGAGAATTTTTAACCGAGAAGAAATGGCATCGGTTCTTGAAACGACGAACGACTCGAGACATTATTCGGTACGTGAAACTCATGCATCCGGATTATTTTAAGAAGAAATGTCGTGGTCAATGCATTCTCTCCGAGAAAGTCGTCTTCAACGATGTAACGCATCAACTGATTTGTAAAAGTCGACAACGCAGTCTGGCCGAGGTTTTAGATACTTTTCAAGAACTCATGCCCCATGAGCCTATTCGTCAACTCATTCGAACGTGGCTTTCTGCGAGATAAACAAGAAGATGGATTATAAACAACTCGTCCTCGATTTATTGAAACAGAAAAAATATCCCATTTTAGTGGATTATGTGGTCATGGATATTTATTACAAAGAGGTTTATAAATCAGACGGGAAAGTAAAACGATTTGACTCCCCATGTTTCGAGTTGAATCAAAGATATTTAGAAGAACCCAATCCATATAAACTGGAATTTATCACTTCGGACGAGAGTAGTAAATTGGTTATTCGACGACAAATCGATCCTAAAGATTTTAATATAAATCAATATCCGGAAAAATGTTTTCGTGTTAAACTGTCCAGTCACCATCTTGCTGAATTTGATATGTTTAAATACAAGATGTTCGAAGAACAAATTTATAATTTCATAATGTATCTGAATAGTAACATTCCTGCCATTCGAGAATTTTTGAACTTAACTCACGACGAAAGTACTCGATATTTACCCCAGTCCATACGACTATGGGTGTATAACTATAAAACGGCCAAGATCACTCATCAAATTATGGATCCCGAATATTTTGGACCTCGTTCATCTCTTTTACTGGAAACACGCATGATTCAAGGTTTATTGTCACCGTGCACTTCTAAATCAGTATTATTGTCCCTTCGAGATGATTATGCTTGGAAGAATCATACCGATAAAGCCATTTTACCGTCTTATGTATGTGATTACGATCCTTATAATTTATATTATTCGGATCACTGGAAGGCTCTTGTCCCGCTAGCTTTTAATCCGTTAGAAAATCCCATCATTTGTTAATATTCCAGTTGCAGCACGTACTCATCGTCTTCACTCCCGTCACGAACAAAATTGATGTAACGTTTCGTTTGAGGATCCTTGTAGCGACAGACTTGGCGAATACCCCGACAAATAGATCCCGGCAAATTTAAATCTCGATCCATTCCTCGAGTCGGTTTTAGAATCAGACCTGATTCGTTTGTCTCGAGGGCTTTTATAAACTTTTGATCGTAGCCAACACGAGCTTTGAGTTTAGACTTTCTCTTTCTCCCTCTTTTTTTGGGTAGAGGAGCCAAGTAATGCCGAATGGGTATATCTATACTCGAAGAGCGACTTCGGGATCGATTTCGGACTCTTGTTGGACTTGGAGATCGACTTCGGACTCTTGTTGGACTTTGAGATCGTGTTAGGACTCTCGTTGGACTTTGAGATCGACTTCTCGATCGACTTCTAGAACGTTGACGTTGAGATCGACGCCGCATATTTGGATTTATTTCTACTTTATTACGGTTTAAGAAACGTTTTACATAGTCTTGGACACGAGGTTCTTCACTCATAGCGTCATACCAGTAATTTCCCGGAATGATTATAAATTTATCGTCTCGAAACTTTATAAACTCTTCTGGACTATAGCGGGGAAAAAATTTTTGTAAATGAGACAAGTCGAATAAAACGTGCCCCAACGAACATGTCCCTGTCAATTCAGAACGACGCACGTTTCGATTTAATTTCTCTTCTAACACTTTTTGAACATACTCAATAGGAACTTTGGAAGGATAAGACATTTTTTTTTGCTTTATATTCCCCAAATGACTTGTCCATAGAAATATAATCGGAAGAAAACTGAATCTCGAACGTGCTGGTGTGTATCATAGTAAGCGTGATCGTATAAATCAAACACATCTAAATGAGCCAAGGCATGTAAAGTAAAAATGAATAATAATTGCCATGTCGTTTCATTACGATAAAATCGAGTTTGATCTACATTGACCTGATTAGCATAATAGGTGTTCATATTGATCGTGCCCCTGTTTTGATCTACCAGCATCTTGTTCGAAGTGGAATAGTTTAAGCAGTAATTGCGATGAATTTTAATAAACTCGAAAAGATTAAAAATAACGTAGACGGGAATTTTTCCTTCCTCGGTTTCGGTTTCATTAATATATAACTGAATAACCTCTTTGGGTCCTCCTGGCTCTTCACAATAATACATGGACATTTCGTAACGGTCCAATCGACGAATTGGATTTTCCAAGATACGATTGAGAATCGAGACCCATCGTTCAAATATGAAATGGAATTTTTTAAAATCGATCGTGGCCCAATCATCCATGATTTTAAAGCATGCCGTACAAGCATCTCGCCAAGTATTAATTTTAGACTGAAGAGCCGTTTGACGACAAGATCGACGTTCTTCGTGTTGATCAACTCGTCTTTCCATATCCTTATCCTTTGTTTTTTGTCCAAAGAAAAAAAAAGATGGCTGAAATGTATATATTCTTGATGATGTTTGGTCTCTTTCTATTTTTCTTTCCTACTTCTGTCATAGAATCGGATTCCATCCCCATGAACGAATCTATACCGCTTAAAGATTGTCGACGAGAAAAAGTTTGGTGTGTGGATACATGTGATTTTCTTTGCACAAACGGGGAAGAAATGCAATGTGTTCGAGGACTCTGTATGCCCAAACTGAATCCTTACCCGTGTCAAACTGAAAAAGGAGGTATGATTATTCTTACCGAAAAAAATGGATTCTATCAGTGGTCGTGTTACTGTACGGATCCAGCTTTTTACAATGGACCGGATTGTGGAGAATTGGCGAAAGACGTTTGTCAAAATGGTACATTTATCTATAGGGGGTTCAATCAGCATGAATGCATGTGTCAATTTCCACAAGTAAAGGCTATGATTCAAGGAAAACCTCAGTGTGTGCATAGGAATATAGCTCGGTTTTATCGGGATCCGTAATGAACTGGATCATTAAAAAATGTACGTCTGAAAATGTCTCAAATTTTTTGAAAAAACAAACCGTGACTCTATCTTACATTGGGTGCAATTAGAAATTACCCCTCTTTTCGTCCGAAAATGATGTCTCACAATTTCGAAAAATTGAAGACATCAATTTCGGACGAAAAGAGAGAATTTTTTTTTTTCAATTCAATCTACTTGATCCTTATGGTTTTTTAATTATCCAGACTCTCACTTATCTATTTAAACAATCCGACATTCCCTACAGATCAGTCTGTACTGCTGAAGAGGTAACATCTTTCAACGCAGCTTCTACGTTACGACAAATGCTTCAATAAAGGTAAGAGATTTTTCCTTCTTAATTATTTTTCGTTTTACTAGAAAGAAATGATTATCCTATTTTTTTTTAACCTATCTAAGTGTTTTGAGTTCTACTTCAGATTACGAAGTGCTTTTGAAGATCCAATCTGGTTATCTTTTTCAATCCATAAAAGCAATGATCCCTATATTTTTTGAAAGTTTTTTAAAGAATAGACTCTTGTGTTACTGATTCCATCTCTTTTTTAGCTTCTTCTCGTATATATTTACGATATTTTGCAATTTTCATGGAACGTTTAATGATAGTATAGGAAGGATTAAAGGGTCGATACGGAAAATACTTTCGAAAAAATCGTTTTAATTTTCTTAAGCAACCATCTAATGATCGAGGGAAAAGTGGGCCGGCAATAACCCAAGCCAAAAATTCATACAAAAACCGATTACGTTGATCCCATATATTGGACGATGCCAATTTCTTTTCTGCATAATGTCGTCGAAGATCTGTTTCGTTCAGAAGTTTTAAAATTTCGTTTGCTTTTAAGTCAGTTTCAAGAATGACAAGAATAAATAAAGCCATCTCTTCATATTCATAGCGATCTATAACTATTTTTCTAAGTTTTTTGAGATCATTTAATGTAAGAAGAGGACCTTGACATCTTTTAATATGAATTTGGTTCGAGCGCTCCCTTTTTTCACCGAGCAAACGGTATAAAAACACGATTTTATTTTTTATTTTATTATACGATTTCCTCTTTTCTTCAGTCAGATACGTTTCATATATCTCTAGTGCTCTTTTATAATGATATTTTATACCGTCACCATGTTTTTGATACCAATCATAGAATTCATTAAAATAAAATTCATACTTACCTCGTGTTCCTTCCGAAATATTCATACGTTTAATAATATTTTGACATTCCTCCATCGACGGACATTGTTTGAATACTGTATTGTCAGGCTTATGTCTATGTTTAGGAAGAGCGTTATCCCAACATTTCCATCGTCTCATTCGTTGGTATTCTTTTTCTTTGAATCGAACGTTTGGATCTTTTCGCCTTTCTCGTTTTCTCCATCGATTTGCTTCTTTTACTCGTTCCAGTGACCAATAATGTTTCAAATATGCTTTTCTTTTTCTTTTCCTTTCAGATAAAGTTGTAGGTTCCTCAGTATCCATCTTGATTCCTACCCTTCATTATTAATTATTATCTATTATTTTTCACTTCGTCTTATATTTTTTAATCTAATCCTTTTTTGGTACCTAAAAAGTAAATTGATTAAAAAAAATATAAGGATTCCATAAAACTTTTAAATTTTCCTTGACCGTAAAATAACAAAGATCCTAAAATCCTTACCTTTTAAATGTAGTGTGTCCCATAGGACAAACCGGTTTGTCCTATGGGACACACTAGATTTAAAAGGTAAGGATTTTAGGATCTTTGTTATTTTACTAAAAATTTGATAAAAAGGTTTATACTAGAAGGTTTCAAAATTTTATTAATGATATTAAATTATTATTAATGATTTTTTGAATGGGTGCCAGGATCTGACGCTATTGATAAAGAAATAACTTAATCCATAATATATATGTCTGAAAAACAAATACCATGAAGGGGGAACATAGTTTTCCTAATATTTATCTTGCTGTGTTTCATAAATCATGTAGATGGTCAGACAAATTACTAATGTAATGACAAATAAACAGTAAAGCTGAATAGTATGAATAAAAGGCATAAATGTCTTATAATTAGATCCAAAAACGGATAGGAGAAATGATTCATAACTCATTTTATCTTGTTCATTCCTTTCTCTCTAATTACATACAAGTTCTATCAATATCCTTAATGGATCCAAGATTCTACTTCAACTATAAAATTGACTCATCGTAAGATTTTTTACTTGCAGATACTCAAGGCAGTTTGGTCTGTTTATTAGAATTCCAAATACATTTCCCGCATCTGTTCTAACCAATGGATTCTGGATTTACAACGAGCGGTTTTTATCAGAAGCATAAAAGACTTTCCCATCTATTCTCTAGCCATGGATTTTAGATTTTATTAGACCCCTTAGCGAATGTCAGTTCGGATACTACGCCAACTATAAAATCGGCTCATCGTAAGCTTTTCCACTTGCGGATACTTTCTCAGATGTCTATTTTCTTCTTTTTTTAATCCGACCCTCTCAAAAACAAAGGATAATGAATATTCATAAATACGCTACACTTTACAGCCAATTTCATGGCTTGCATTTAGGAGGATTCAATGTGATTCAAGATACGATTTTTTTCCCTTAGCCCATATGCGGCTTCAACCTTCTGTGATTCGAAAACTCGCTCATTTCGATAAAGTCGTCCCGAGTCAGAAACCACTCGTTCTCGCCCTAGCCGCCTATTGTAAAATGTCGGACTTGTCGTGTACCGTTTTTCTTCAACGCAATGCGTCATGGATCCTTCTTTTAGAAAACGAACGGGTCATTTTCCCCACGATCCCGAATTCATCGGAATCCTCCCACAATCTTTTCAAACTTTTCGCCACACCATTTTTTGTGAAAGATCCTAAAACGATCGAACGGTATTTACAAAATCTCGTGTTCGAAAACGTGTACCGCTCCCAAAATAATCATACAATTCTATATTTAGACGAATGGGATATACCGTATCCAGGAGGACATTACTTTGATGATGATAACGGGCCCAGATTACAGTTACCAGAAGATGACGGAGGGAAAAGGTATCGTCTTTGTTTTTTGTCCAACCAGGTCCATCACGAGAATGACCTCGTCCATAATTTCATCAACGAATGGAAAGATCGACCGGACGTTTATTACGATCCTCTGAAAACGCGAACGGCTTTTCCGTCTTCCTTTATTGAATTTTTACCGTCCGTGAATCCTGAGAAACCCATCCCGTTTCCCATTGAGTACAATAAGAGTACGGCGCTCATTCAAAAACAATGGACGTATCAGCACCATCCTCAATATATTGTCCAAGATATTTTGAATACGTACGATCAGAGAAATTCGCTTGAGAAGGTCGGACTCTTGATCGAATACCCGTTTCAAATCGGGTTCGAAAATGCTACTCGATCGAATCCTAACGGGAAATGCATTGGACTCGTCGTCAACGGTTCTGAACCGGAAACGATTTTATATGTTCGATCACCGTATCAGCGGTACATGGAATATCAAGCCATCCCCACGACCGTGCACTGGATTCCTATTCTTTACGAACCAGAAACCACGTATCCACTTCAACCGGTCGTACTCTGTTCGACGATCATCGGGTTTGAATACAAAAAGGCTTTCTTATGTTTAAGTTATGTCATGCTCGAATCTCATCCGAAACAACCTGCTAATAGAAACACAGCGTGTCTGTTCCATCCCGTCACAGATGTGAGCGAATTGACGTTTCTCGAGAGTTACGAATACGATTGTCAGCATGCGCTTCACCGAGTTCGATATGCTTCCATTCCTCATGATTTATGGTATCTGACCAAAATCGAAGAAGAAAAACCAGTTCCACTTGCTAAACCCTATGCTCATCTACCTTACCTGGTTCAATCATGGCTGGAATTTTATCATCAGAATCGTTCCACGGATCCAGAAATCAGGTACGGCAATCTGAAACTCTTTCAATTGGCTCTAACTTTGGCTCGACATAAAATATGCTTTTCGGCCGAAACGGTCGAAACCGAAGAAGAAGAAGGTATCATTGTACCAAGAAATTCATCGTTCCCGATCGTCATTCGCCTAAGTCGGGAAGCTCGAAAATTTCTCGATATTGTCCGGTTAAGAATTGAATTTATGGAACGACCAGTTTCCTCTCCATGTGTTCTGTTGTAAAGAGAAAAAAAAACGAAGCAAATATCTGTAGATTGAGAGATGGTGATTCCCTTAGCTCAGCTAGGAACTCAACTCACAAGAAGTGCGAAAGTTCGAAAGTTATCCACTGATATACACAATTCTTGAAAAGATGACGTCATCTTGAAATGTCTTGTGAATCGAGTCGGCTGAAAGAAAAAATTTCTGAGAGCTAAAAAAAAAAAAAAAAAAAAAAAAAAACTTTTTGTTAATTTTTATCATGTCTTTAAGACATGATAAAAATTAACTCTCTCTTCTTTTTGGCTGGGAAGGATGTCTCACCGTTTCGAAAAACAAATCGTGACTCATTCTTGCAATGATTGCCATGAGAAAGGATGAGTTATGATTTGTTTTTTTCAAACGGTGAGACATCCTTCCCAGACAAAAAGAAGAGAGAGTTAATTTTTATCATGTCTTAAGACATGATAAAAATTAACAAAAAGTTTTTTTTTTTTTTTTTTTTTTTTTTTTTTTATCTACAGAAATTTTTCTGGGCTTTCAGAAATTTTTCCTAGCCGACTCGATTGGCAAGACATCTCAAAATTCTTTCTAGAATGGACTCTCGCTTATCTATTTAAACATTTCAAGTTTTACTTCAGATCGCTCAGGAGGGTTGAAGAAGCATTTCGTAACTTGGAGATCATATTGTATTCTTTTCCATTTCGGAATTGGTCAAGATTCGATTAGGAGCAGCAATCAAGTAATCATACATCTGATTACATCGTAGCAAATAATCGACCGTGATCCAATTGAGTTGAATATTCACAATCAACACTAAAAAATAGAGTATTTCAACGCGAGTTATTTCGTACGTCATATCTCCCCGTTGAGCGAACTGGTCGGCTATCTGATCTATTTCCGTAATGATAGTAAAAAAGTTCAATGGATCCACGACCAATTCTGTATTCCATTGAATTGTAAATGGAAGTACGAGGTTTTGTTCACTCAAAAAATACAAATAGCCGTATTTCTCTTTTTCTCGAAACAGCGTTTGAATATAGTCTCGCACCGCTTCCCGTACTTCTGGATCGCGCACCAGTTCGAGCGTGACGAGGCTCGTGAAGGGCGAAAATTTATGAAATTTGATATATTGAGGTACCACGGTATTCAGTCGAGGACGATATTTATGATGAAGAAGGTGATCGATAGGAGTTTTTAAGGATTGAAGTGTAACGATATCCATCTTTTCTTATACGAATTCCCAAATAATAAGGCCGATGATGACAAGAACGATTCCCAACAAGATTGGTTTTAGGTACGGTATATTACCCAAAACATCCAAAATACCACTCGTGATGGAACCCGTCACGTCTTGACTGAAATGCGTTAAAGCTTCTCCGATCGTGGGTCGACGGCATTTCAATTCTTGCGTCGGTGTACAATCGTGATATTGACAATCACATAATCGACAACACGTATCCTCTTTCTCGTTGTCGTACCCTTCACACGCATTCCATTGCTGAATAGGAAATCCCGTGCACGATTCGATCCCGTGAACAGGTTCGGGTTGACAACAACTCAATTCTTTAAGTTTACAAACCATGTCCCCTCCGTTGTAGAGAAAACAGCCCGAATTGTCCCGAATGTATTGGTTGACATATTGAGAACCGAGCGCGACGGCCGTCACCCCTCCTGCGGTCAGAAGAGCTTTCTTACTAAACACTTTATCAAAAGCTTTTTGAAGGGGTTTATTCTTCGCGACGACTTTAGCGACCTGCCCTGCTCGTTTGACAGGAATGTCGAATTGTTTAAATTGTTTAGCGACTTTGCCTCCAGACTTGTTAAAAAATCGCATGTCTCTTGACCCTTGCCGGATTTTCAGAAACCAAGACAATGAACGAATCCAATTGTATTTTTAGTAATCGAAAAATTCCTTGTGGGTCGGACAATATTTCGGCGTTTCGGAATATTCTCTGCCTGAACCATCTTCGAAATCCTTATGGATTGCAAATTTATTATCATCGAATGGAATCGGAATCGCATACCAAGGTCGTTGGACCTTTCCTGATTGTGAAGGAAAATTTCTCGTTTCCGAAAAATACTGTCATTTTACCGACGCGCGAGTTCCTGGATAAACATTTCCGACCCGATTTACACGACGTCCAGTTGGACGATCTCACATTTAAACTCAACCCGTGCATCGAGCACTATATCAACCACCTGTATTCTCAAGACCCGACCGACTTGAAACGCAATAACGCCATGGATGTGTTTGATCGGCGTTTCCATTACGAACTGCTACGGAATTTAAGTGTTGGCAACACGAACGAAATTGGTTTAGGCGTGAACAATACCACGAAGATGCAAGAAGAAATGATGGTGCATTTCAAGAGCACGCTTCAGCAACGTCTTTGCGGTTTATATCACTATATTAATAATTCAAATGTAGCGACGTTCTTCGACAAGATAAAGGTATGCGACATGGTGAATGGAGGTCTTTTTGTCGACCCTAAAACGGAATTCTCTCCTTTTTACAATTTCCTGCTGGCGCATTGTTTATTCGATTTTCATAAACTACCCAATTTAGACCTCGTTCCCGAAACCGTCATTTCGAATGTCGCGTACAAGAAAGGGGTTGGGTTTTATACGTTAGAAGATATTTGTCACCCTGAACCGATTGTTGTGATGGGAGAAGAAACAGGATCTTCGTATCTCTATCAATCCAAATGCATCACGTATCCCAAAGAAACGGCTTTAAATAAACAATTGACGAGAAAGGATTTGACCGATAATCTCATTATGAAAAATGCCATGCAGTTTTCTGATACGCGGTTCCTAACTTGCTAAATGCGAAAAGGTTTGGAGAAAAAAATTGATTTGATTGGGGATTAAAAAGTCAGTACAGAAAAATTTCTATTATGTAAAAAGGAAAAAAAAAATGGTAATATACCTTGACACAGAATCTGTTTTCATCATGTAGAAGCTTGTACACAGGCCACAGCATCAAACGATCTGAAATGAAACTCGAATGGCTTAAATAGATAAGTGAGAACACATTCTTGAAAAAAAATGATGGTCTTGTTGATCGAGTCGGCTGGAAAAAATTTTTAAAATCTGAAAAAAAAAAAAAAAATCTGAAAGGCTTCAGATTTTAGATTACGTCCAAAGGGGCATTGTCCCCGAAGGACTTTGATTGTGATTAATGATATGATATTTGTTTTTCAATGCAAATGATTTTTACAATAGTTTTTTTACTAAGGTCTATTTCAATGGTTTCTTCTTACTGCGGTTGCTTGACTACCGTTTTATTGAGAATGATTACTATTCTATTGTTTCATACAACGGGAAAAGGTAACTATATGGAAATGGAGGACAAGAGTGGAGGATGAGAGAGTGTGGATGAGTAGAGAGAGGAGGAGGATTAGAGAGTGGAGGAGGATGGGAAAGCGAGTAGGATGGGAGAGCGAGGAGGATGAGAGAGAGGAGGAGGATGGGAGAGCGAGGAGGATAAGAGAGAGGAGGAGGATAAGAGAGAGAGGAGGAGGAGAGAGTGGATAAGGATAAGAGAGAGAGGAGGAGGAGAGAGTGGATAAGGATAAGAGAGCGAGGAGGAGGTGAAAGTGGATCAGGGTAAGTGCGTTATTTTGAAAAGTGAATCGGACATTCTACGGTTGTCGACGCAAAACGCCCAAACGAAACTAATAGTCCTTCGGGGACAATGCCCCTTTGGACTAAAAAAAAAAAAAAAAAAAAACTTTTTGTTAATTTTTATCATGTCTTTAGACATGATAAAAGTTAACAATCCCCTTCCCTTTTTGTCTGGGAATGTTGTCTCACACTTTCTAAAAATAGACCATAACTCATCCTTTCTAATGGCAATCATTCCAAGAATGAGTCACGGTTTATTTTTCGAAAGAGTGAGACAACATTCCCAGACAAAAAGGGGAGGGTAGTTAATTTTTATCATGTCTAAAGACATGATAAAAATTAACAAAAAGTTTTTTTTTTTTTTTTTTTTTAACTTCTAATCCAGATCATCCAGATCACGACGAGACCTGAGAGCGTACGGTTTATACGCAAATTTACTAAACTTGTTCTTCATAGAACTGGCAGAAACCTCACCTAAATAGACTGGATCCTCATTGCCTTTTACATCCTCAGCCTCCTTCTTAGATTTCTCTTTCTTGAATGGTTTGCACAGATCTGGATTGATCTTGCTTTTGATGGGAACCTGGTCTGGATCCACCTTTTCAGTTTTGATTTTCTCTTTATCGAAGGTAGTGGAAATGGTTTCGTTAATAATATTTCTCGAAGAAGGTTCTAAAATATTTAACTGAAACACGGGTTTTTCGATCATATTCAGAGCATCTTCTTGAAAGAGAATCATATCTCTACAAATGCCTCCTACTCTACAATACAAAGCGTCCGTTTCGTAAAAGTACCGCGAATTAATTTTAATATTTAAAATACCAATAAACATATCGTTATTCACAAATTCTTGGTGCAGGGTTTCTTGAAACACGTTTAAAAGGGTCGTTCCATCAAACACTTTGGTTTTGCGTAAACACCATTGATTTTGAGACATCTGAGAATTCAGATCATTTCGTTGACTCATTTGCCGACACGCTTTACAGAGAGAAGGTCTACATTTTTCAATGAAGAACCGACATTGTTCTGAAATCAGCATTTGGGAATGATCGGCAGCCACGGCTTTGGTAATGTCCACCAGAGGAGGACAGAGTTTACATATGAAAGAATGGGCATTCAGATTCCTCTTATAATTAGTAGCGCAGAGAACCCAATACCCCGCTACGAGAATATTATAATGATGATTGAAATCTTTAATATTTTCAATCTGAACATAACCTTTTTCTACGGGATGCTGGAACGGGATCGCTTTAGCTTGAAAATCTTGAAACTGAGGATTGTTGGCTAATATATTTTTCCATTCTCGGCTCACGAGGTTTAACGTTCTCGGGTTATTTTCAACGATTTCGTCAATTCCCGCTTTTAAAATCGGGTGCGCAAGAATACGATCGATTAACTCTAAATATTCCATAGTTCCCCTTTATTATTATTTTATGGACTTCTAAACATCTCGGTCTGTTTCCTCAATTCTTTCGCGTACCGGTCAATGATTTCAATCGTTTGATTCATGCAATAGGTTAAGAATTCATCTTTAATGTAGGCTGTATGCGACCCCTGCCAATCTAACCCTCCTGTCAGAGTTTGTACGTCCCATTTGATGTATTGCAATAAAACATCGGTCCATTCTTTCACAGTCATATTGGATCGAATGCTTCGATCCACGAAATCCAATTTATTCAGCACGGATCTAATATATTCCTCCGACGAAAAAACGGTTTTTCCGTACACGACATCAAATCGTAATCGAAAATAGGACACGTATAATTGATAAAACAGGTCGCTGAGCATTTTGAAATCGGACGATACGGAGGGAGAAGGGGTTAGTTCGGTTTTAATGTGTTCCAATTCCTTTTGCAAGTGGGCTTTTTCGTCCAGACATCGATCTAAAGCGTGTTTGGCCTCTTGTAAATCCAATGACAGACCTCTTACATAGTCTTCGTCGACCGTCGATACGTGCTTTCGTTTATATTTCAAAGTATCGGACATTTCTACATCCTGCGGAGCTACGAGAGCTTTAGCCAGTTGGTTTTCTAAAGTTTGGTTTCGAGACCGAGACACTTCCAGTTGGTTTTGTAAATCTTTCACTTCCCGCTGTAATTCCTCCACTTGATCCGTAGGATACGTAATGGCCGGTACAGTAGTGGGTTCTTTCACTTCGGTGATGTGAGGACGTTCCTCCAACTGCCGTCGATACAGGTCTCGTTCCTGCTCGAAATATAAAATCACCGAATTCGCCAATTCTTCAATGGGATCCGGTATGTTCGGAAACTGGGCTCGAAGCGTGACAATTTGTTTATAAACGAGATCTTGAAATTGTCGATGCTCGTGAATCACGTTTTGGAGTTGATGGACAACAGCTTGCGGCCAATCTTCTCTTTGATCACTAGAGTCATTCTGAAGGATCGTTTTTAGGAACGTGGTCAATTTCGTTTTGGCGTAGAGGAGGTACTCATTACATTTCGTATAATTACTTTCGACTTGATCGAGTTTCTGTTTCAATTCGAAAAGTTGTTCTTTGGTTTTACGGAGCTCGACTTCACAATCGTTGCGATTCTCGACCTGTCGAGCCCATTCGATCATGCTCGACGCCAAATTATCGAATTGAACGACCGGTATTTCGGGAAAATGACCTTTCAGTTGCGCCAATTGCGTTTCGAGGGTCCTCTCTAGATTTTCTTTGAAATGGAATACTTTTTCGAGTTCCGCGAGAATCTGATCGTAATCCGTGGCCCCAAAATACGCATTCCATTTAGTCCGTATCAGAGTTACCAAATTCGTTTTCAGGATCTCCAGTTTCTTTTCCAAAGCGACGCGTTGCCGTTTTTCATGTTCTAGACTCTGCTGTAATTTTTTATGTTCTTGGCTACGATCCCGATGGAGTTGAGCTTGGATTTGTTGTAGGACCTCCTTCGCTTCGTTCTGGTTCTCAATCGATTGTTGAAGATCGTACAATCGTTGCAAGAGGGTCGTGTCTTCCATCATGCTTTTAGAGGAAGAAGGGAGACTGTGAAGAACGGTATGAGCTAAATTGTCGGGCGTTAGCGATTGATTTAAAGCATTCCCGAGAAGTGTTAATTGGTTCAAAAGCTGGGTTTGCCAATTTTGTAAATACTGGATATACGTTTGAATTTGCTGGAAGAAAAACGTTTTCCAATCTTGGTTCGCACCTAAAGGTTTCCAAAATGAGGGGGGAAGGATCGTCTGTAAAAACGTCATAAACTGCGTTTCGTGGAACTCCTTCATTTGTTTAGCCATTTCGTCTCGAAGAATCGTCTCGATATGAGGATTTTTCTTTTGCAGCGTGTCAAGAACGCGTTGAATACCTTCCTGGAAATGTGTTTCGGACTCGATTTTCCATTTTTGCAGGAGGTCGGTTCGTTCTTTCTGACCCTGCTCCAACTGCTTTTCCAACATCCGTTTTTCGTTTTGACAAAGGGTCAATTGTCCTTTCAGTTCCTCGTTCAATTGCTGGACGTGCTGTTTTTGTTCCGATTGATACGATGTTAAAAACTGGTCGAGGGTTTCTTGTAATTGCTCTAATTTAGATCGCGACGACTCGATCATGAGCTGCTGAGAAGGAGGCGATTCGAGCGGTAAAGTTTCAATGACCGTAGTCGTAGAAGAAGGAGGAAGTTTCAGTTGCTCGATTGTTTCTTGTAAAGCCATTTGCAAAGGGCGGATTAAACTTTCCGTTCGTTGCATCCATTCTTCAAGTCCCGTTTCGTAGCGTTGGTGGAGCATTTGCCATTCGTTCATCAAACGGTTTGGAAACTCGATATTATTATTATTATTATTATTATTATTATTCAATTGTTGTTGTTGTTGTTGTTGTTGTTGTTCTACTATTTGCCTCTGCCATTGTATTTTTTCAGACTCGTGCGTTCGAATTTGTGTCTGTAAGGTTTCGTGATCTCGTTTCAATTGCTCCCACTGAGTTTGTAAGGTTTCGTGATTCCGTTTCAGCTGCTCCAACTCAGTCTGCAGGGTTTCTTTCTCCCATGTAAGGCGTTCCAATTGTCGTTGCAAATCCACAACTGAATGCTCTTTTCCGAATCGAGCGGTATTCACATATTGTTCTTTTTCCGCTAGAAAATAACGCATTTCGTTCCGGTGCTCTTGTTGGAGCGTCTCGATTTCTTTCTCAAAAGCTTTCCGATCTGCCTCCAATTGAGTTTCCAAAGAAGCGATTTTGTTTTCCAGGTCTTGCAATTCCATCGGAACAATCTCTTCCAAATGCAAGCCCGAAATGCGAAACAAGAAATCGATGATGCTCGAACTCTTTTTATACAGTTGAGGATAGAGATGGAGTAAAGGTCGACTCAGGAGAAAAGCATCGATCACGTCGTCTCGAAGATTTTGTTTGAGACCATCAACGACATTTAAAGATATAAAAGTGGGGTCGGACTGGTATTGAATAAGACATCGAACCAGTTCTCGTAACATTCTTTCTTTTTGCTTTTTTTAAATCATTAAAAGGTAGGCTACTTTGTTCAAATCGAGCAACATATATTGATATTTTTCTTCGGAGCGGGACGATAACCAAATCATGACTTCTTTCAAGTAGCGACGATTCTTTCTAAAGTGGGAAACGTATATTTTAAATCCTTCTCGGGTCCATAATTCATTATTTCGGTAAAACGGTAGCCAATAATTACATTGTTCACGATTCACGTCGAGGAACGTTTCATGATGGAATGACGCAATCATGGGCGAAACATACATCACTAAAGACATATTCAAAACGACAAACCAAACACCGGTTAATTTCGTGTCGTCAAAAGTAATTTCACAAGTATAAAAGTCCGATGGAATAGAATCCGTATGCAGGTAAGGTGGAAGGGACCGTTTAAACAATTTATGAAGTTTGGCAGCCAATTGAGCACTCGCAGCTTGTCCCGTTAAATGTATGAAGTGGAGGATGAGCATGGGATGTAAATAGTGATACCAGTTGGACCACGATTCCCAGACGTGCGTATTTCGTTTGAAAAATCGGAGGCGCATGCAATGCTCTAACTGGAAAGGTTCTCTTTTTATGTAGGTCATCGTCAGATCGCTTAAGGCGCGAAAAGCCATATTGCGAGGAAGTACTTTCCAGAACAAGGAAAACGGATTGATGGTCGAACAAACAAATAAGGTATTATTTTCATAGGAGACCTTGATAAAATCTCGAGAGGGAAATAAACTTTGTAAAAACTGATCGGTCGTATCTCTAGAGACGTTAATCCAACGAGGATCCTCTTTTGTTCCATGCACGCAAAAGACTAAAGACCCACGAGGAAACGGATAGTCTTTGTCTAAATTTTCTCCTTGGAAAATGAGTCGATTTTCACTGACCACGAGAATGCAAGGTGTTCGAACGAGACCCGGGCTAAAAATTTTCAAAGTATCGACATGGAAGATGGGTAGTTTGAAACGAACAGCTATAAAATAATATTGTCTATAAACATTTCCATACGCTTCCACATAATCCGAAACATTGTAGTACTTTTCATTATCCATGACAGAGCTTACTTTATCTCGCCTTCTTCCTCGAAAGGAATAAGTCTACAGAGCCAACTTACACGCTTTATATATACACTAGCGGGCAAGCCCGCCAGCTGAGCGGACTGAAGCCCGCTTATCATTGTTCTTTTTTTAAAGATATCCTATGTTAAATTTGGCCGGTATTGAAAAGTTGAACCGAACTACCAGTGTCCAGCGGTTTCGCGCTCTCTGGGTCCGCTTTATTAAAGGTTGCATACAGAATATACTGCATACACGATACATATGCATAAAATCTCGAAAACACCCATGCAGGACAACCCTTTCACGGGTATTCGAAAGTTTGACTGAACTACCAGTATTTAGCTGTTTTGCGCGGGCTGCGCCCGCTTTATTCAATTATGCTATCATTCTTCGTTTTTAAAAGAATTTCCATGTTAAAATTCGCCTACATTCGAAAGTTGGACCGAACTACCAGTTTCCGGCGATTTTAACCGGTTTTTTCTCGTATGCATCCATACGGTACTGCATTCTCCTTACACATGCGGAAAATCATGTAAACACCCATTCAGCCAGCCCGTTTCCTTAGATCGAAAGTTGGACCGAATTACCAGTGTTCATCGGTCCTGAGCGGGCTTCGCTCGCTTTATTTACATATACATCCAGAAGATACTGCATACACGATACACATGCGTAAAATCACGAAAACACCCATGGAACCAGCTCGTTCGCCGGGACCGAAAGTTCGATCGAACTACCAGCGTTAAGAGGTTTTGAGCAGGCTGCGCCCGCTTTTATCGTATATGCATCCAGAAAACCCTTTATACACTATACACATGCGGAAAATCACGAAAACACCCATGCAGCCAGCCCGCTCGCCGAGATTAAAAAATTTGACCGAACTACCAGTGTTCAGCAGTTTTACCCGGTATCCGCGCGCTGTATTCACGTATGCATCCAAATTTTATATACAGTACCCCGGAATTCGAAAGTTGGACCGAAATACCAGTGTTCAGCGGTTTTGTGGAGCGGGCTGCGCCCGCTTTATACACATATGCATGGAGAGGATACTACATAAACGATACACATGCGTTAAAGCAAGAAAACACCCGGGGAGACAGCTCGTTCGCCGAGACCGAAAGTTGGATCGAACTACCAGCTTAAGAGGTTTTGAGCAGGCTGCGCCCACTTTTATCACATATGCATCCAGAAAACACTTTATACACTATACACATGCGGAAAATCACGAAAACACCCATGCAGCCAGCCCGCTCGCAGAGATTCGAATGTTTGACCGAACTACCAGTGTTCAGCGGTTTTACCCGGTATCCGCGCGCTGTATTCACGTATGCGTCCAAATTTTATGTACAGTACCCCGGAATTCGAAAGTTGGACCGAACTTCCAGTGTTCAGTAGTTTTGCGCGGGCTGCTTCCGCTTTATTCAAGTATGCATACGGCATACACGTTACACATGCGGAAAATCCCGAAAACACACATTGAGCCAACACGGTCGCCTGGATTCGAAAGTTGGACCGAACTACCAGTAATCAGAGGTTTTGAGCGAATTTCGGCCGCTTTATTCACTTATGCATCCAGAAGATGCTGCATACACGAGGCACATGCGTAAAATCACGCAAACACCCATGGACCCAGCCCGTTTGCCGGGATTCGAAATTAGGACCGAACTACAAGAGTTCAGCTTTATTCATTTATGCATCCAGAAGATACTGCATACACGACAGACATGCGTAAAATCACAAAAAACATGAGTGTAGCCTGCCTGCTCACTGGGATTCGAAAGTTACCGTATACCATCTCAAAGGAGCAAAGAAAAATCTTTAATCTAAAAAAAAAAAAAAAAAGAATGAATTTAATTTTTATTGGTGCGAATTTATTTAAAATACATTTGCATTCAAAGATAATATCTATATTAAGTGCACGTATCTAATAACATAAAAAATATATTATTCCAAAAAATCAAATTTATTATTAAAAAAATAACAACATATTTTAAAAAAATAGCGCTTTCAGATTTTTTAATTAATATCTCAGCTGATTAAAATTGTACAACTTCAAGAACGTCATCATTTAAATTTAATGTAATATAATAACTTTTATTCAATATCAATAAAAGAATTAACGTGACAATCACCCTAACCTGAAATAAAAAAAAATTGTAAAAAGCAGCTGTTTATTTAAAATGCCTACATTAAAGAAATATTTTAAAAATACAGTTAGGCAACGTGCAATCGCGTGCTTTATTTAACCTCAGAATATAACTTTGTTTTTTATCTGGAGCGATTCAAGAAACTGTTGCAATAGGAAAAAAGAATTTGGCACTTAGCCAGAAATTAGCGTTTTCAGTTTTTAATTAATATCTCAGCTGATAAAAGTCGTACGAAGATGAGAGTGGTATCAATGCGTTTCGAGAATTTTTTGCTATCCGGCGATACCTGTCTGGAATTCCAACTCAGCGCCGTTCCATAGATATTTTAAAAAAAGTTAAATTGACACGTGACGTTTCCCCAGCACAAATCTGGAGCCGAAGCAATTGTCCCCCCCCCCGGCGCTTTCGAAAAAGCAATTTTATCTCAGCTAATTCCGAGACTGCTGCCACTCCGAAAAATGAAATAACGTTTTCGCAGTTTTTAATTAATAACTCCGCCGATTATTGTCGTACGAAGATGGGACCGGTACCGTTGGATTCGTTGATTTTTTTGGCATCCGGCGATATGCGTTTCGAATTCCAACTCGGCGCCGTTCCGTAGTTATTTGAGAAAAACGAATTTCGCACACGGCCAAATCCCTAAAACAGGGAAAACCCGACCAAAAAGTGCAAAACGTAGGGAAATGTAGGGAGAAAATCAGTTTTTAATTAATATCTCGGCTAAGTAAAGTCGCACGAAGATGCCGATGGTCAATACGGCGAGCCACGGGAATTCTGAATCCAACGGTACCTTCTGCTAAGCTCTGCACCCAGCCGTTCTTGAGAAGATGATGTTACAAACACACAAACAAACAGACAGAGGCACACAGATTTTAATATATACTAGCGGGCAAGCCCGCCAGCTGAGCGGGCTGAAGCCCGCTTATCATTGTTCGTTTTTAAAAGATATCCTATGTTAAATTTGGCCGGTATTGAAAAGTTGAACCGAACTACCATTTTTTAGCGGCATTCCGCGGGCTTCCCCCGCTTTTTTCACCTATGCATCCAGAAGTTACCGCATACACTATACATATGCGGAAAATCACGAAAACACCCATGCTTCCAGCCCTTTCGCGGGTATTCGAAATTTGGACCGAAATACCAGTGTCCAGCGCTTTTGGGCGGGAGCCCGCCCAAAACAGTGTTCACGTGTGCATGCAAAAGATACTGCGTACACCGTACACATGCGTAAAATCACGAAAACACCCCTCCAGCCAGCCCGCTGCCGATTCGAAAGTTGGACCGAAATACAATTTTTCAGCGATTTTGCGAGTGCTGTGCCCGCTTTATTCACGTATGCATGCTGAAGATGGTGCATAAACGATACACATGCGTAAAATCACGAAAACAAACATGGAGCCTGCCTGTTCGCCGGTATTCGAAAGTTTGACCGAATTACCAGTGTTATGTGGCTTTGCGCGGGCTCTGCCCGCTTTATTCACATATACACCCAGAAGATACTCCATACACTATACACATGCGTAAAATCACGAAAACACCCATGGAGCCAGCCAGTTCGTCGGGATTCGAAATTACCGCATTACCAGAACCGCATTACCAGTATTCTGTGCCCACTTTATTCACGTATGCATCCATGAGATACTTTATAAACGATACACATGCGAACAATCACGAAAACAACAATGCAGCCAGCCCGCTCGCCGAGATTCGAAAGTTTGAGCGAACTACCAGTGTTCAGTGGTTTTACCCGGTATCCGTGCGCTGTATTCACGTATGCATCCAAATTTTATATACAGTACCCGGAATTCGAAAGTAGGACCGAAATACCAGTGTTCAGCGATTTTGTGGACCGGGCTGCGCCCGCTTTATACACATAAGCATGGAGAGGATACTGCATAAACGATACACATGAGTTAAAGCAAGAAAACACCCGGGGAGCCAGCTCGTTCGCCGACACCGAAAGTTGGATCGAACTACCAGCGTTAAGAGGTTTTGAGCAGGCTGCGCCCACTTTTATCACATATGCATCCAGAAATCACTTTATACACTATACACATGCGGAAAATCACGAAAACACCCATGCAGCCAGCCCGCTCGCAGAGATTCGAATGTTTGACCGAACTACCAGTGTTCAGCGGTTTTACCCGGTATCCGCGCGCTGTATTCACGTATGCGACCAAATTTTATGTACAGTACCCCGGAATTCGAAAGTTGCACCGAACTACCAGTGTTCTGTAGTTTTGCGCGGGCTGCTCCCGCTTTATTCAAGTATGCATGCAGAAGATACCGCATACACGTTACACATGCGAAAAATCCCGAAAACACACATTGAGCCAACACGGTCGCTTGGATTCGAAAGTTGGACCGAACTACCAGTAATCAGAGGTTTTGAGCGAATTTCGGCCGCTTTATTCACTTATGCATCCAGAAGATGCTGCGTACACGAGGCACATGCGTAAAATCACGCAAACACCCATGGACCCAGCCCGTTCGCCGGGATTCGAAATTAGGACCGAACTACCAGAGTTCAGCTTTATTCATTTATGCATCCAGAAGACACTGCATACACAACAGATATGCGTAAAATCACAAAAAACATGAGTGTAGCCTGCCTGCTCACCGGGATTCGAAAGTTACCGTATACCATCTCAAAGGAGCAAAGAAAAATCTTTAATCTAAAAAAAAAAAAGTGTGAATTTAATTTTTATTGGTGCGAAGTTATTTAAAATATCATTTGCATTAAAAGATAATATCTAAATTAAGTGCACGTATCTAATAACATAAAAAATATATTATTCCAAAAAATCAAATTTATTATTAAAAAAATAACAACATATTTTTAAAAAATAGCTTTTTCAGATTTTTTAATTAATATCCCAGCTGATTAAAGTTGTACAACTTCAAGAACGTCATCATTTAAATTTAATGTAATATAATAACTTTTATTCAATATCAATAAAAGAATTAACGTGACAATCATCCTAACCTGAAATTAAAAAAAAATTGTGAAAAGTAGCTGTTTATTTAAAATGCCGACATTAACGAAATATTTTTAAAATACAGTTAGGTAACATGCAATCGCGTGCTTTATTCAACTTTAGAATATAACCTTGATTTGTATCTGCGGCGATTCAAGAAACTGTTGCAATCGGAAAAATGAGCCCGAAAATTAGCGTTTTCACAGTTTTTAATTAATATCTCAGCTGATTAACGTCCTACGAAGATGAGAATGGTATCATTGGATTCGTAGAATTTTTTGGAATCCGCAGACACCTGCCTCGAATTCCAACTCAGCGCCGTTCCATAGATATTTAAGATAAAAGAAATTGACACGTGACCTTTCGCTAGCACAAATCTCGAGCGGAAGATGCCACTCCGAAAAATGAAATAACGTTTTCGCAGTTTTTAATTAATAACTCCGCCGATTATTGTCGTACGAAGATGGGACCGGTATCGATGGATTCGTTGATTTTTTTCGAATACGGGGATATGCGTTTCGAATCGCAACTCGGAGCCGTTCCGCAGATATTCGAGAAAAACGAATTTGGCACTCGGCCAAATCCCTAAAATAGGGGAAACCCGTGAAAGAAAGTGCAAAACGTAGGGAAATGTAGGGAGAAAATCAGTTTTTAATTAATATCTCGGCTAATTAAAGTCGCACGAAGATGCCGATGGTCAATCCGGCGAGCCACGGGCATTCTGAATCCAACGGTACCTTCCGCTAAGCTCTACACCCAGCCGTTCCCGAGGAGATGATGTTACAAACACACAAACAGACAGAGGCACACAGATTTTAATAGTATAGAAGCCCGCCAGCTGAGCGGGCTGAAGCCCGCTTATCATTGTTCGTTTTTAAAAGATATCCTATGTTAAATTTGGCCGGTATTGAAAAGTTGAACCGAACTACCATTTTTTAGCGGCATTCCGCGGGCTTCCCCCGCTTTTTTCACCTATGCATCCAGAAGTTACCGCATACACTATACATGTGCGGAAAATCACGAAAACACCCATGCTTCCAGCCCTTTCGCGGGTATTCGAAATTTGGACCGAAATACCAGTGTTCAGCGCTTTTGGGCGGGAGCCCGCCCAAAACAGTGTTCACGTGTGCATGCAAAAGATACTGCGTACACCGTACACATGCGTAAAATCACGAAAACACCCCTCCAGCCAGCCCGCTGCCGATTCGAAAGTTGGACCGAAATACAATTTTTCAGCGATTTTGCGCGTGCTGTGCCCGCTTTATTCACGTATGCATGCTGAAAATGGTGCATAAACGATACACATGCGTAAAATCACGAAAACAAACATGGAGCCTGCCTGTTCGCCGGTATTCGAAAGGTTGACCGAATTACCAGTGTTATGTGGCTTTGCGCGGGCTCTGCCCGCTTTATTCACATATACACCCAGAAGATACTCCATACACTATACACATGCGTAAAATCACGAAAACACCCATGGAGCCAACCAGTTCGTCGGGATTCGAAATTACCGCATTACCAGTATTCTGTGCCCGCTTTATTCACGTATGCATCCATGAGATACTTTATAAACGATACACATGCGAACAATCAAGAAAACACCCATGCAGCCAGCCCGCTCGCCGAGATTCGAAAGTTTGAGCGAACTACCAGTGTTCAGCGGTTTTACCCGGTATCCGCGCGCTGTATTCACGTATGCATCCAAATTTTATATACAGTACCCCGGAATTCGAAAGTAGGACCGAAATACCAGTGTTCAGCGATTTTGTGGACCGGGCTGCGCCCGCTTTATACACATAAGCATGGAGAGGATACTGCATAAACGATACACATGAGTTAAAGCAAGAAAACACCCGGGGAGCCAGCTCGTTCGCCGACACCGAAAGCTGGATCGAACTACCAGCGTTAAGAGGTTTTGAGCAGGCTGCGCCCACTTTTATCACATATGCATCCAGAAATCACTTTATACACTATACACATGCGGAAAATCATGAAAACACCCATGCAGCCAGCCCGCTCGCAGAGATTCGAATGTTTGACCGAACTACCAGTGTTCAGCGGTTTTACCCGGTATCCGCGTGCTGTATTCACGTATGCGACCAAATTTTATGTACAGTACCCCGGAATTCGAAAGTTGGACCGAACTACCAGTGTTCTGTAGTTTTGCGCGGGCTGCTCCCGCTTTATTCAAGTATGCATGCAGAAGATACCGCATACACGTTACACATGCGAAAAATCCCGAAAACACACATTGAGCCAACACGGTCGCTTGGATTCGAAAGTTGGACCGAACTACCAGTAATCAGAGGTTTTGAGCGAATTTCGGCCGCTTTATTCACTTATGCATCCAGAAGATGCTGCGTACACGAGGCACATGCGTAAAATCACGCAAACACCCATGGACCCAGCCCGTTCGCCGGGATTCGAAATTAGGACCGAACTACCAGAGTTCAGCTTTATTCATTTATGCATCCAGAAGACACTGCATACACAACAGATATGCGTAAAATCACAAAAAACATGAGTGTAGCCTGCCTGCTCACCGGGATTCGAAAGTTACCGTATACCATCTCAAAGGAGCAAAGAAAAATCTTTAATCTAAAAAAAAAAAAAAGTGTGAATTTAATTTTTATTGGTGCGAAGTTATTTAAAATATCATTTGCATTAAAAGATAATATCTAAATTAAGTGCACGTATCTAATAACATAAAAAAATATATTATTCCAAAAAATCAAATTTATTATTAAAAAAATAACAACATATTTTTAAAAAATAGCTTTTTCAGATTTTTTAATTAATATCCCAGCTGATTAAAGTTGTACAACTTCAAGAACGTCATCATTTAAATTTAATGTAATATAATAACTTTTATTCAATATCAATAAAAGAATTAACGTGACAATCATCCTAACCTGAAATTAAAAAAAAATTGTGAAAAGTAGCTGTTTATTTAAAATGCCGACATTAACGAAATATTTTTAAAATACAGTTAGGTAACATGCAATCGCGTGCTTTATTCAACTTTAGAATATAACCTTGATTTGTATCTGCGGCGATTCAAGAAACTGTTGCAATCGGAAAAATGAGCCCGAAAATTAGCGTTTTCACAGTTTTTAATTAATATCTCAGCTGATTAACGTCCTACGAAGATGAGAATGGTATCATTGGATTCGTAGAATTTTTTGGAATCCGCAGACACCTGCCTCGAATTCCAACTCAGCGCCGTTCCATAGATATTTAAGATAAAAGAAATTGACACGTGACCTTTCGCTAGCACAAATCTCGAGCGGAAGATGCCACTCCGAAAAATGAAATAACGTTTTCGCAGTTTTTAATTAATAACTCCGCCGATTATTGTCGTACGAAGATGGGACCGGTATCGATGGATTCGTTGATTTTTTTCGAATACGGGGATATGCGTTTCGAATCGCAACTCGGAGCCGTTCCGCAGATATTCGAGAAAAACGAATTTGGCACTCGGCCAAATCCCTAAAATAGGGGAAACCCGTGAAAGAAAGTGCAAAACGTAGGGAAACGTAGGGGAAAAAGCAGTTTTTAATTAATATCTCGGCTGATTAAAGTCGCACGAAGATGCCGATGGTCAATCCGGCGAGCCACGGGCATTCTCAATCCAACGGTACCTTCCGCTAAGCTCTACACCCAGCCGTTCCCGAGGAGATGATGTTACAAACACACAAACAGACAGAGGCACACAGATTTTAATAGTATAGACTAGCGGGCAAGCCCGCCAGCTGAGCGGGCTGAAGCCCGCTTATCATTGTTCGTTTTTAAAAGATATCCTATGTTAAATTTGGCCGGTATTGAAAAGTTGAACCGAACTACCATTTTTAGCGGCATTCCGCGGGCTTCCCCCGCTTTTTTCACCTATGCATCCAGAAGTTACCGCATACACTATACATATGCGCAAAATCACGAAAACACGCATGCTTCCAGCCCTTTCGCGGGTATTCGAAATTTGGACCGAAATACCAGTGTTCAGCGCTTTTGGGCGGGAGCCCGCCCAAAACAGTGTTCACGTGTGCATGCAAAAGATACTGCGTACACCGTACACATGCGTAAAATCACGAAAACACCCCTCCAGCCAGCCCGCTGCCGATTCGAAAGTTGGAAAGAAATACAATTTTTCAGCGATTTTGCGCGTGCTGTGCCCGCTTTATTCACGTATGCATGCTGAAAATGGTGCATAAACGATACACATGCGTAAAATCACGAAAACAAACATGGAGCCTGCCTGTTCGCCGGTATTCGAAAGTTGGACCGAATTACCAGTGTTATGTGGCTTTGCGCGGGCTCTGCCCGCTTTATTCACATATACACCCAGAAGATACTCCATACACTATACACATGCGTAAAATCACGAAAACACCCATGGAGCCAGCCAGTTCGTCGGGATTCGAAATTACCGCATTACCAGAACCGCATTACCAGTATTCTGTGCCCGCTTTATTCACGTATGCATCCATGAGATACTTTATAAACGATACACATGCGAACAATCACGAAAACACCCATGCAGCCAGCCCGCTCGCCGAGATTCGAAAGTTTGAGCGAACTACCAGTGTTCAGCGGTTTTACCCGGTATCCGAGCGCTGTATTCACGTATGCATCCAAATTTTATATACAGTACCCCGGAATTCGAAAGTAGGACCGAAATACCAGTGTTCAGCGATTTTGTGGACCGGGCTGCGCCCGCTTTATACACATAAGCATGGAGAGGATACTGCATAAACGATACACATGAGTTAAAGCAAGAAAACACCCGGGGAGCCAGCTCGTTCGCCGACACCGAAAGTTGGATCGAACTACCAGCGTTAAGAGGTTTTGAGCAGGCTGCGCCCACTTTTATCACATATGCATCCAGAAATGACTTTATACACTATACACATGCGGAAAATCAGGAAAACACCCATGCAGCCAGCCCGCTCGCAGAGATTCGAATGTTTGACCGAACTACCAGTGTTCAGCGGTTTTACCCGGTATCCGCGCGCTGTATTCACGTATGCGACCAAATTTTATGTACAGTACCCCGGAATTCGAAAGTTGGACCGAACTACCAGTGTTCTGTAGTTTTGCGCGGGCTGCTCCCGCTTTATTCAAGTATGCATGCAGAAGATACCGCATACACGTTACACATGCGAAAAATCCCGAAAACACACATTGAGCCAACACGGTCGCTTGGATTCGAAAGTTGGACCGAACTACCAGTAATCAGAGGTTTTGAGCGAATTTCGGCCGCTTTATTCACTTATGCATCCAGAAGATGCTGCGTACACGAGGCTCATGCGTAAAATCACGCAAACACCCATGGACCCAGCCCGTTCGCCGGGATTCGAAATTAGGACCGAACTACCAGAGTTCAGCTTTATTCATTTATGCATCCAGAAGACACTGCATACACAACAGATATGCGTAAAATCACAAAAAACATGAGTGTATCCTGCCTGCTCACCGGGATTCGAAAGTTACCGTATACCATCTCAAAGGAGCAAAGAAAAATCTTTAATCTAAAAAAAAAAAAAAAGTGTGAATTTAGGTTTTATTGGTGCGAACTTATTTAAAATATCATTTGCATTAAAAGATAATATCTAAATTAAGTGCACGTATCTAATAACATAAAAAAATATATTATTCCAAAAAATCAAATTTATTATTAAAAAAATAACAACATATTTTTAAAAAATAGCTTTTTCAGATTTTTTAATTAATATCCCAGCTGATTAAAGTTGTACAACTTCAAGAACGTCATCATTTAAATTTAATGTAATATAATAACTTTTATTCAATATCAATAAAAGAATTAACGTGACAATCATCCTAACCTGAAATTAAAAAAAAAAATTGTGAAAAGCAGCTATTTATTTAAAATGCCTACATTAACGAAATATTTTTAAAATACAGTTAGGTAACATGCAATCGCGTGCTTTATTCAACTTTAGAATATAACTTTGATTTGTATCTGCGGCGATTCAAGAAACTGTTGCAATCGGAAAAATGAGCCCGAAAATTAGCGTTTTCACAGTTTTTAATTAATATCTCAGCTGATTAACGTCCTACGAAGATGAGAATGGTATCATTGGATTCGTAGAATTTTTTGGAATCCGCAGACACCTGCCTCGAATTCCAACTCAGCGCCGTTCCATAGATATTTAAGAAAAAAGAAATTGACACGTGACCTTTCGCCAGCACAAATCTCGAGCGGAAGCAATTGTCATCCCCCCGGCGCTTTCGAAAAAGCAATTTTATCTCAGCTAATTCCGAGACGGTTGCCACTCCGAAAAATGAAATAACGTTTTCGCAGTTTTTATTTAATAACTTCGCCGATTATTGTCGTACGAAGATGGGACCGGTATCGATGGATTCGTTGATTTTTTTCGAGTGCGGGGATATGCGTTTCGAATCGCAACTCGGAGCCGTTCCGCAGATATTCGAGAAAAACGAATTTGGCACTCGGCCAAATCCCTAAAATAGGGGAAACCCGTGAAAGAAAGTGCAAAACGTAGGGAAACGTAGGGGAAAAAGCAGTTTTTAATAAATATCTCGGCTAATTAAAGTCGCACGAAGATGCCGATGGTCAATCCGGCGAGCCACGGGCATTCTGAATCCAACGGTACCTTCCGCTAAGCTCTACACCCAGCCGTTCTTGAGAAGATGATGTTACAAACACACAAACAGACAGAGGCACACAGATTTTAATAGTATAGACTAGCGGGCAAGCCCGCCAGCTGAGCGGGCTGAAGCCCGCTTATCATTGTTCGTTTTTAAAAGATATCCTATGTTAAATTTGGCCGGTATTGAAAAGTTGAACCGAACTACCATTTTTTAGCGGCATTCCGCGGGCTTCCCCCGCTTTTTTCACCTATGCATCCAGAAGTTACCGCATACACTATACATATGCGGAAAATCACGAAAACACCCATGCTTCCAGCCCTTTCGCGGGTATTCGAAATTTGGACCGAAATACCAGTGTTCAGCGCTTTTGGGCGGGAGCCCGCCCAAAACAGTGTTCACGTGTGCATGCAAAAGATACTGCGTACACCGTACACATGCGTAAAATCACGAAAACACCCCTCCAGCCAGCCCGCTGCCGATTCGAAAGTTGGACCGAAATACAATTTTTCAGCGATTTTGCGCGTGCTGTGCCCGCTTTATTCACCTATGCATGCTGAAGATGGTGCATAAACGATACACATGCGTAAAATCACGAAAACAAACATGGAGCCTGCCTGTTCACCGGTATTCGAAAGTTTGACCGAATTACCAGTGTTATGTGGCTTTGCGCGGGCTCTGCCCGCTTTATTCACATATACACCCAGAAGATACTCCATACACTATACATATGCGTAAAATCACGAAAACACCCATGGAGCCAGCCAGTTCGTCGGGATTCGAAATTACCGCATTGCCAGAACCGCATTACCAGTATTCTGTGCCCGCTTTATTCACGTATGCATCCATGAGATACTTTATAAACGATACACATGCGAACAATCACGAAAACACCCATGCAGCCAGCCCGCTCGCCGAGATTCGAAAGTTTGAGCGAACTACCAGTGTTCAGCGGTTTTACCCGGTATCCGCGCGGTGTATTCACGTATGCATCCAAATTTTATATACAGTACCCCGGAATTCGAAAGTAGGACCAAAATACCAGTGTTCAGCGATTTTGTGGACCGGGCTGCGCCCGCTTTATACACATAAGCATGGAGAGGATACTGCATAAACGATACACATGAGTTAAAGCAAGAAAACACCCGGGGAGCCAGCTCGTTCGCCGACACCGAAAGTTGGATCGAACTACCAGCGTTAAGAGGTTTTGAGCAGGCTGCGCCCACTTTTATCACATATGCATCCAGAAATCACTTTATACACTATACACATGCGGAAAATCAGGAAAACACCCATGCAGCCAGCCCGCTCGCAGAGATTCGAATGTTTGACCGAACTACCAGTGTTCAGCGGTTTTACCCGGTATCCCCGCGCTGTATTCACGTATGCGACCAAATTTTATGTACAGTACCCCGGAATTCGAAAGTTGGACCGAACTACCAGTGTTCTGTAGTTTTGCGCGGGCTGCTCCCGCTTTATTCAAGTATGCATGCAGAAGATACCGCATACACGTTACACATGCGAAAAATCCCGAAAACACACATTGAGCCAACACGGTCGCTTGGATTCGAAAGTTGGACCGAACTACCAGTAATCAGAGGTTTTGAGCGAATTTCGGCCGCTTTATTCACTTATGCATCCAGAAGATGCTGCGTACACGAGGCATATGCGTAAAATCACGCAAACACCCATGGACCCAGCCCGTTTGCCGGGATTCGAAATTAGGACCGAACTACAAGAGTTCAGCTTTATTCATTTATGCATCCAGAAGATACTGCATACACGACAGACATGCGTAAAATCACAAAAAACATGAGTGTAGCCTGCCTGCTCACCGGGATTCGAAAGTTACCGTATACCATCTCAAAGGAGCAAAGAAAAATCTTTAATCTAAAAAAAAAAAAAAAGAGTGAATTTAATTTTTATTGGTGCGAATTTATTTAAAATACATTTGCATTCAAAGATAATATCTAAATTAAGTGCACGTATCTAATAACATAAAAAATATATTATTCCAAAAAATCAAATTTATTATTAAAAAAATAACAACATATTTTTAAAAAATAGCTTTTTCAGATTTTTTAATTAATATCCCAGCTGATTAAAGTTGTACAACTTCAAGAACGTCATCATTTAAATTTAATGTAATATAATAACTTTTATTCAATATCAATAAAAGAATTAACGTGACAATCAACCTAACCTGAAATTAAAAAAAAAATTGTGAAAAGCAGCTGTTTATTTAAAATGCCTACATTAACGAAATATTTTTAAAATACAGTTAGGTAACATGCAATCGCGTGCTTTATTCTACTTTAGAATATAACCTTGATTTGTATCTGCGGCGATTCAAGAAACTGTTGCAATCGGAAAAATGAGCCCGAAAATTAGCGTTTTCACAGTTTTTAATTAATATCTCAGCTGATTAACGTCCTACGAAGATGAGAATGGTATCGTTGGATTCGTAGAATTTTTTGGAATCCGCAGACACCTGCCTCGAATTCCAACTCAGCGCCGTTCCATAGATATTTAAGAAAAAAGAAATTGACACGTGACCTTTCGCCAGCACAAATCTCGAGCGGAAGCAATTGTCATCCCCCCGGCGCTTTCGAAAAAGCAATTTTATCTCAGCTAATTCCGAGACGGTTGCCACTCCGAAAAATGAAATAACGTTTTCGCAGTTTTTAATTAATAACTCCGCCGATTATTGTCGTACGAAGATGGGACCGGTTTCGATGGATTCGTTGATTTTTTTCGAATACGGGGATATGCGTTTCGAATCGCAACTCGGAGCCGTTCCGCAGATATTCGAGAAAAACGAATTTGGCACTCGGCCAAATCCCTAAAATAGGGGAAACCCGTGAAAGAAAGTGCAAAACGTAGGGAAACGTAGGGGAAAAAGCAGTTTTTAATTAATATCTCGGCTAATTAAAGTCGCACGAAGATGCCGATGGTCAATATGGCGAGCCACGGGAATTCTGAATCCAACGGTACCTTCCGCTAAGCTCTACACCCAGCCGTTCCCGAGGAGATGATGTTACAAACACACAAACAGACAGAGGCACACAGATTTTAATAGTATAGACTAGCGGGCAAGCCCACCAGCTGAGCGGGCTGAAGCCCGCTATATATTGCTCGTGTGTAAAAGAGTTCCCGTGTTAAATTTCCCCGGTTTACGAAAGTTGGACCGAAATACCAGTGTTCACCGGTTTTACCCGGGCTGCGCCCGCTTAATTCACGTATGTATCGAGAAGATACTACATACACGTTACACATGCGTAAAATCACGAAAACAACTTGCACCCAGCCCGCTTGTCGAAAGTTGGAACGAACTACCAGTGTCTAGCGGTTTTGGGCGGGCTGAGCCCGTTTTGTTAAATTATGCATCCAGAATATACTGCATACACGACGCACATGCGGAAACTCAAGAAAACACTCATAGAGCCAGCCCGTTGGCCTTTATTCGAAAGTTGAATCGAAGTACCAGTGATAAGCAAATTTGCGCGGGCTTCGCCCGCTCTATTCTCGTATGCATCCAAAAGATACTGCATACACGATACACGTGCGTGAAATCACGAAAATACCCATACAGACAGCTCTTTAACGGCTATTCGAAAGTTGAACCGAACTACCAGTGTTCAGCGGTTTTGAGAGGGCTGCGCCCGCTTTATTCATATATGCATCCAGAAGATACTTCGAACGCGATACACATGCGTAAAATCACGAAAGTACACATGCAGCCAGCCCGCTCGCTGGACTTCGAAGGGTGAACCTAACTACCAGGATTCAGCGCGGACTGCGCCCGCTTTATTCGCGTATAAGTCCAGAAAATACTGCATACATGATAAACATACCTAAAATCACGAAAATACCCATGCAGCCAGCCCGATCACTTTTATTCGAAAGCTGAACCGAACTACCAGTGTTTAGCGGTTTGTGCGGGCTGCGCCCGCTTCCTTTACGTATGCATTCACAATATACTGCATACACGTTACTCATACTCAAAATTATGAAAACGTTGATGCAGCCAACCCGTTTGCCGGGATTCGAAATTTGGACTGAAGTACCAGTGTTCAGCGATTTCACTGCAAAGGCTTTTTGCCAAGTGTAACCGCAAAACTTTTCGGGTAAAATATTCAAACAGCAGATTCGTTATTAAATCTCCTTTTGATAAACATCAACATAATCACACACAAAAGTGCATCAATATATATATTAATGTAATTAATCAACCATAATTATTTATATTAAGAAAACTTTTCATATACCATCTTGAAGCATCAGAAATTCAATTTAAAACCCTGAACGAAAAAATGATTAGTCAGAAATTAAAATAAATAGTTTATTTATATTTATATTTATTTTTTTGCTATTAAAATTTCTTAATTAAAATTATATTTAATATTAGCTTTATGCGAACAGAAACATTTGTTACCAAAAATACGACAGTATATATATTAATGAACTTATATATAACAACAAAAGCAGTGAATGATTACGTAGCTCAGTAACACAAATGAGCACTCGGATTTAAGCTATTAGAAATATTAATTTGTATTATTCAAAGTTGCTTTTCTTATTCACATCCAAAAATCACGAATTGTTCGAAAAATGCACAAAAAAAAAACCTATCTCGGCAACTAATAGTCCGATCGGCTCGAAATTTACAATCTTATAATTGCCAGATTTTGAAAAGAGGTTTTGTGTTTGTTCCAAACAGATTGGCAAATTAGAAGAATAATTAGCATAATGAATAAAAATCCTCCACTGCGTTAATTTCATCCATGGCGAATGGCCTTGACGATTCCAAAAGTCCTGTGGAAACCATCTCCCCTTCCCGGACACCCGTCGCTTGCGAGTCGAAGGCCGTCAACCCAGTGTTAGGAAGGGGAGATAAGGTAGTAGGGCTTTTTTAATGAACCTGCTAATTAGGCTCCTAATTAGCAAAACAGTTTACAATCAACGCTAACGTTCATTTGAGCATCCGGGAAGTGCAAAATTCAAAATTTGAACGATATCGGTTAATTCTTTCAAAAGTTACGTATTTTTGAGCATTTTTCCGGCTCAATTTCTCTTATTAAGAAAAATGCACTAAATATTTGTATCTCGGGAACTAATCATGCGATCGGCTCCAAATTTAGAAATTTACGACCGATGGATGGTCAGATGAAGGATGCTCTTTGTTCTAGATCGATTGGACAATTAGATGATTAATTAGCATAATGAATAAAAACGCGCCACTACGCTAATTTCAACCCCGGCGAATGGCCTTGACGATTCCAACAGTCGAGCGGATACAATCTCTCCCCCCGGACACCCGTCGCTTCCCGAGTCGAAGGCCGTCAACGAAGAGTTAGGAAGGGGAGATAAGAGTAGTAGCGCTTTTTTAATGAACCTGCTAATTCGGCTCCTAATTAGCTAAACAGTTTACAATCAACGCTAACGTTCATTTGAGCATCCAGGAAGTGCAAAATTCAAAATTTGAAAAACATCGGTCGGTTAGATCGGGAGATACGTATTTTTGGTGCATTTTTCCGACTCATTTAGTTTAATTAAGGAAAATTCGTAACTTGGGAACCAATCATCCAATTTTCTTGAAATTTCGAAACATTTAATTCTCGGATCTTCAAATGACGGATGCCGTTTGTCCCAAGTCGATCGGCCAATTAGAAGCTTAATTAGCGGCATGACCGACAATGCTCCAGTACCTTAATTTTCCCCTTGCCGCGGAGAAATATCCCTTTCATAGGGAAAAACCCAACAAAGAAAGCGAAAGAAATGCCAAAAACGTAGGGGAAAATGCAGTTTTTAATTAATATCTCGGCTAATTAAAGTCGCACGAAGATGCCAATGGTCAATATGGCGAGATACGGGAATTCTGAATCCAACGGTACCTTCCGCTAATCTCTACACCCAGCCGTTCTTGAGAAGATGATGTTACAAACACACAAACAGACAGAGGCACACAGATTTTAATAGTATAGACTATCGGGCAAGCCCGCCAGCTGAGCGGGCTGAAGCCCGCTTATCATTGTTCGTTTTTAAAAGATATCCTATGTTAAATTTGGCCGGTATTGAAAAGTTGAACCGAACTACCATTTTTTAGCGGCATTCTGCGGGCTTCCCCCGCTTTTTTCACCTATGCATCCAGAAGTTACCGCATACACTATACATATGCGGAAAATCACGAAAACACCCATGCTTCCAGCCCTTTCGCGGGTATTCGAAATTTGGACCGAAATACCAGTGTTCAGCGCTTTTGGGCGGGAGCCCGCCCAAAACAGTGTTCACGTGTGCATGCAAAAGATACTGCGTACACCGTACACATGCGTAAAATCACGAAAACACCCCTCCAGCCAGCCCGCTGCCGATTCGAAAGTTGGACCGAAATACAATTTTTCAGCGATTTTGCGCGTGCTGTGCCCGCTTTATTCACGTATGCATGCTGAAAATGGTGCATAAACGATACACATGCGTAAAATCACGAAAACAAACATGGAGCCTGCCTGTTCGCCGGTATTCGAAAGTTGGACCGAATTACCAGTGTTATGTGGCTTTGCGCGGGCTCTGCCCGCTTTATTCACATATACACCCAGAAGATACTCCATACACTATACACATGCGTAAAATCACGAAAACACCCATGGAGCCAGCCAGTTCGTCGGGATTCGAAATTACCGCATTACCAGTATTCTGTGCCCGCTTTATTCACGTATGCATCCATGAGATACTTTATAAACGATACACATGCGAACAATCACGAAAACACCCATGCAGCCAGCCCGCTCGCCGAGATTCGAAAGTTTGAGCGAACTACCAGTGTTCAGCGGTTTTACCCGGTATCCGCGCGCTGTATTCACGTATGCATCCAAATTTTATCCAAATTTTATATACAGTACCCCGGAATACGAAAGTAGGACCGAAATACCAGTGTTCAGCGATTTTGTGGAGCGGGCTGCGCCCGCTTTATACACATAAGCATGGAGAGGATACTGCATAAACGATACACATGAGTTAAAGCAAGAAAACACCCGGGGAGCCAGCTCGTTCGCCGACACCGAAAGTTGGATCGAACTACCAGCGTTAAGAGGTTTTGAGCAGGCTGCGCCCACTTTTATCACATATGCATCCAGAAATGACTTTATACACTATACACATGCGGAAAATCAGGAAAACACCCATGCAGCCAGCCCGCTCGCAGAGATTCGAATGTTTGACCGAACTACCAGTGTTCAGCGGTTTTACCCGGTATCCGCGCGCTGTATTCACGTATGCGACCAAATTTTATGTACAGTACCCCGGAATTCGAAAGTTGGACCGAACTACCAGTGTTCTGTAGTTTTGCGCGGGCTGCTCCCGCTTTATTCAAGTATGCATGCAGAAGATACCGCATACACGTTACACATGCGAAAAATCCCGAAAACACACATTGAGCCAACACGGTCGCTTGGATTCGAAAGTTGGACCGAACTACCAGTAATCAGAGGTTTTGAGCGAATTTCGGCCGCTTTATTCACTTATGCATCCAGAAGATGCTGCGTACACGAGGCACATGCGTAAAATCACGCAAACACCCATGGACCCAGCCCGTTCGCCGGGATTCGAAATTAGGACCGAACTACCAGAGTTCAGCTTTATTCATTTATGCATCCAGAAGACACTGCATACACAACAGATATGCGTAAAATCACAAAAAACATGAGTGTAGCCTGCCTGCTCACCGGGATTCGAAAGTTACCGTATACCATCTCAAAGGAGCAAAGAAAAATCTTTAATCTAAAAAAAAAAAAAAAGTGTGAATTTAATTTTTATTGGTGCGAACTTATTTAAAATATCATTTGCATTAAAAGATAATATCTAAATTAAGTGCATGTATCTAATAACATAAAAAAATATATTATTCCAAAAAATCAAATTTATTATTAAAAAAATAACAACATATTTTTAAAAAATAGCTTTTTCAGATTTTTTAATTAATATCCCAGCTGATTAAAGTTGTACAACTTCAAGAACGTCATCATTTAAATTTAATGTAATATAATAACTTTTATTCAATATAATTGAAAGAATTAAACGTGACAATCATCCTAACCTGAAATTAAAAAAAAATTGTGAAAATTAGCTGTTTATTTAAAATGCCTACATTAACGAAATATTTTTAAAATACAGTTAGGTAACATGCAATCGCGTGCTTTATTCAACTTTAGAATATAACCTTGATTTGTATCTGCGGCGATTCAAGAAACTGTTGCAATCGGAAAAATGAGCCCGAAAATTAGCGTTTTCACAGTTTTTAATTAATATCTCAGCTGATTAACGTCCTACGAAGATGAGAATGGTATCATTGGATTCGTAGAATTTTTTGGAATCCGCAGACACCTGCCTCGAATTCCAACTCAGCGCCGTTCCATAGATATTTAAGATAAAAGAAATTGACACGTGACCTTTCGCTAGCACAAATCTCGAGCGGAAGATGCCACTCCGAAAAATGAAATAACGTTTTCGCAGTTTTTAATTAATAACTCCGCCGATTATTGTCGTACGAAGATGGGACCGGTATCGATGGATTCGTTGATTTTTTTCGAATACGGGGATATGCGTTTCGAATCGCAACTCGGAGCCGTTCCGCAGATATTCGAGAAAAACGAATTTGGCACTCGGCCAAATCCCTAAAATAGGGGAAACCCGTGAAAGAAAGTGCAAAACGTAGGGAAATGTAGGGAGAAAATCAGTTTTTAATTAATATCTCGGCTAATTAAAGTCGCACGAAGATGCCGATGGTCAATCCGGCGAGCCACGGGCATTCTGAATCAAACGGTACCTTCCGCTAAGCTCTACACCCAGCCGTTCCCGAGGAGATGATGTTACAAACACACAAACAGACAGAGGCACACAGATTTTAATAGTATAGACTAGCGGGCAAGCCCGCCAGCTGAGCGGGCTGAAGCCCGCTTATCATTGTTCGTTTTTAAAAGATATCCTATGTTAAATTTGGCCGGTATTGAAAAGTTGAACCGAACTACCATTTTTTAGCGGCATTCCGCGGGCTTCCCCCGCTTTTTTCACCTATGCATCCAGAAGTTACCGCATACACTATACATATGCGGAAAATCACGAAAACACCCATGCTTCCAGCCCTTTCGCGGGTATTCGAAATTTGGACCGAAATACCAGTGTTCAGCGCTTTTGGGCGGGAGCCCGCCCAAAACAGTGTTCACGTGTGCATGCAAAAGATACTGCGTACACCGTACACATGCGTAAAAACACGAAAACACCCCTCCAGCCAGCCCGCTGCCGATTCGAAAGTTGGAAAGAAATACAATTTTTCAGCGATTTTTCGCGTGCTGTGCCCGCTTTATTCACGTATGCATGCTGAAGATGGTGCATAAACGATACACATGCGTAAAATCAAGAAAACAAACATGGAGCCTGCCTGTTCGCCGGTATTCGAAAGTTGGACCGAATTACCAGTGTTATGTGGCTTTGCGCGGGCTCTGCCCGCTTTATTCACATATACACCCAGAAGATACTCCATACACTATACACATGCGTAAAATCACGAAAACACCCATGGAGCCAGCCAGTTCGTCGGGATTCGAAATTACCGCATTACCAGAACCGCATTATCAGTATTCTGTGCCCGCTTTATTCACGTATGCATCCATGAGATACTTTATAAACGATACACATGCGAACAAACACGAAAACACCCATGCAGCCAGCCCGCTCGCCGAGATTCGAAAGTTTGAGCGAACTACCAGTGTTCAGCGGTTTTACCCGGTATCCGCGCGCTGTATTCACGTATGCATCCAAATTTTATATACAGTACCCCGGAATTCGAAAGTAGGACCGAAATACCAGTGTTCAGCGATTTTGTGGACCGGGCTGCGCCCGCTTTATACACATAAGCATGGAGAGGATACTGCATAAACGATACACATGAGTTAAAGCAAGAAAACACCCGGGGAGCCAGCTCGTTCGCCGACACCGAAAGTTGGATCGAACTACCAGCGTTAAGAGGTTTTCAGCAGGCTGCGCCCACTTTTATCACATATGCATCCAGAAATCACTTTATACACTATACACATGCGGAAAATCACGAAAACACCCATGCAGCCAGCCCGCTCGCAGAGATTCGAATGTTTGACCGAACTACCAGTGTTCAGCGGTTTTACCCGGTATCCGCGCGCTGTATTCACGTATGCGACCAAATTTTATGTACAGTACCCCGAAATTCGAAAGTTGGACCGAACTACCAGTGTTCTGTAGTTTTGCGCGTGCTGCTCCCGCTTTATTCAAGTATGCATGCAGAAGATACCGCATACACGTTACACATGCGAAAAATCCCGAAAACACACATTGAGGCAACACGGTCGCTTGGATTCGAAAGTTGGACCGAACTACCAGTAATCAGAGGTTTTGAGCGAATTTCGGCCGCTTTATTCACTTATGCATCCAGAAGATGCTGCGTACACGAGGCACATGCGTAAAATCACGCAAACACCCATGGACCCAGCCCGTTCGCCGGGATTCGAAATTAGGACCGAACTACCAGAGTTCAGCTTTATTCATTTATGCATCCAGAAGACACTGCATACACAACAGATATACGTAAAATCACAAAAAACATGAGTGTAGCCTGCCTGCTCACCGGGATTCGAAAGTTACCGTATACCATCTCAAAGGAGCAAAGAAAAATCTTTAATCTAAAAAAAAAAAAAAAAAAAGTGTGAATTTAATTTTTATTGGTGCGAACTTATTTAAAATATCATTTGCATTAAAAGATAATATCTAAATTAAGTGCACGTATCTAATAACATAAAAAAATATATTATTCCAAAAAATCAAATTTATTATTAAAAAAATAACAACATATTTTTAAAAAATAGCTTTTTCAGATTTTTTAATTAATATCCCAGCTGATTAAAGTTGTACAACTTCAAGAACGTCATCATTTAAATTTAATGTAATATAATAACTTTTATTCAATATAATTGAAAGAATTAAACGTGACAATCATCCTAACCTGAAATTAAAAAAAAATTGTGAAAATTAGCTGTTTATTTAAAATGCCTACATTAACGAAATATTTTTAAAATACAGTTAGGTAACATGCAATCGCGTGCTTTATTCAACTTTAGAATATAACCTTGATTTGTATCTGCGGCGATTCAAGAAACTGTTGCAATCGGAAAAATGAGCCCGAAAATTAGCGTTTTCACAGTTTTTAATTAATATCTCAGCTGATTAACGTCCTACGAAGATGAGAATGGTATCATTGGATTCGTAGAATTTTTTGGAATCCGCAGACACCTGCCTCGAATTCCAACTCAGCGCCGTTCCATAGATATTTAAGATAAAATAAATTGACACGTGACCTTTCGCTAGCACAAATCTCGAGCGGAAGATGCCACTCCGAAAAATGAAATAACGTTTTCGCAGTTTTTAATTAATAACTCCGCCGATTATTGTCGTACGAAGATGGGACCGGTATCGATGGATTCGTTGATTTTTTTCGAATACGGGGATATGCGTTTCGAATCGCAACTCGGAGCCGTTCCGCAGATATTCGAGAAAAACGAATTTGGCACTCGGCCAAATCCCTAAAATAGGGGAAACCCGTGAAAGAAAGTGCAAAACGTAGGGAAATGTAGGGAGAAAATCAGTTTTTAATTAATATCTCGGCTAATTAAAGTCGCACGAAGATGCCGATGGTCAATCCGGCGAGCCACGGGCATTCTGAATCAAACGGTACCTTCCGCTAAGCTCTACACCCAGCCGTTCCCGAGGAGATGATGTTACAAACACACAAACAGACAGAGGCACACAGATTTTAATAGTATAGACTAGCGGGCAAGCCCGCCAGCTGAGCGGGCTGAAGCCCGCTTATCATTGTTCGTTTTTAAAAGATATCCTATGTTAAATTTGGCCGGTATTGAAAAGTTGAACCGAACTACCATTTTTTAGCGGCATTCCGCGGGCTTCCCCCGCTTTTTTCACCTATGCATCCAGAAGTTACCGCATACACTATACATATGCGGAAAATCACGAAAACACCCATGCTTCCAGCCCTTTCGCGGGTATTCGAAATTTGGACCGAAATACCAGTGTTCAGCGCTTTTGGGCGGGAGCCCGCCCAAAACAGTGTTCACGTGTGCATGCAAAAGATACTGCGTACACCGTACACATGCGTAAAAACACGAAAACACCCCTCCAGCCAGCCCGCTGCCGATTCGAAAGTTGGAAAGAAATACAATTTTTCAGCGATTTTGCGCGTGCTGTGCCCGCTTTATTCACGTATGCATGCTGAAGATGGTGCATAAACGATACACATGCGTAAAATCACGAAAACAAACATGGAGCCTGCCTGTTCGCCGGTATTCGAAAGTTGGACCGAATTACCAGTGTTATGTGGCTTTGCGCGGGCTCTGCCCGCTTTATTCACATATACACCCAGAAGATACTCCATACACTATACACATGCGTAAAATCACGAAAACACCCATGGAGCCAGCCAGTTCGTCGGGATTCGAAATTACCGCATTACCAGAACCGCATTATCAGTATTCTGTGCCCGCTTTATTCACGTATGCATCCATGAGATACTTTATAAACGATACACATGCGAACAAACACGAAAACACCCATGCAGCCAGCCCGCTCGCCGAGATTCGAAAGTTTGAGCGAACTACCAGTGTTCAGCGGTTTTACCCGGTATCCGCGCGCTGTATTCACGTATGCATCCAAATTTTATATACAGTACCCCGGAATTCGAAAGTAGGACCGAAATACCAGTGTTCAGCGATTTTGTGGACCGGGCTGCGCCCGCTTTATACACATAAGCATGGAGAGGATACTGCATAAACGATACACATGAGTTAAAGCAAGAAAACACCCGGGGAGCCAGCTCGTTCGCCGACACCGAAAGTTGGATCGAACTACCAGCGTTAAGAGGTTTTGAGCAGGCTGCGCCCACTTTTATCACATATGCATCCAGAAATCACTTTATACACTATACACATGCGGAAAATCACGAAAACACCCATGCAGCCAGCCCGCTCGCAGAGATTCGAATGTTTGACCGAACTACCAGTGTTCAGCGGTTTTACCCGGTATCCGCGCGCTGTATTCACGTATGCGACCAAATTTTATGTACAGTACCCCGGAATTCGAAAGTTGGACCGAACTACCAGTGTTCTGTAGTTTTGCGCGGGCTGCTCCCGCTTTATTCAAGTATGCATGCAGAAGATACCGCATACACGTTACACATGCGAAAAATCCCGAAAACACACATTGAGGCAACACGGTCGCTTGGATTCGAAAGTTGGACCGAACTACCAGTAATCAGAGGTTTTGAGCGAATTTCGGCCGCTTTATTCACTTATGCATCCAGAAGATGCTGCGTACACGAGGCACATGCGTAAAATCACGCAAACACCCATGGACCCAGCCCGTTCGCCGGGATTCGAAATTAGGACCGAACTACGAGAGTTCAGCTTTATTCATTTATGCATCCAGAAGACACTGCATACACAACAGATATACGTAAAATCACAAAAAACATGAGTGTAGCCTGCCTGCTCACCGGGATTCGAAAGTTACCGTATACCATCTCAAAGGAGCAAAGAAAAATCTTTAATCTAAAAAAAAAAAAAAAAAAGTGTGAATTTAATTTTTATTGGTGCGAACTTATTTAAAATATCATTTGCATTAAAAGATAATATCTAAATTAAGTGCACGTATCTAATAACATAAAAAAATATATTATTCCAAAAAATCAAATTTATTATTAAAAAAATAACAACATATTTTTAAAAAATAGCTTTTTCAGATTTTTTAATTAATATCCCAGCTGATTAAAGTTGTACAACTTCAAGAACGTCATCATTTAAATTTAATGTAATATAATAACTTTTATTCAATATCAATAAAAGAATTAACGTGACAATCATCCTAACCTGAAATTAAAAAAAAAATTGTGAAAAGCAGCTGTTTATTTAAAATGCCTACATTAACGAAATATTTTTAAAATACAGTTAGGTAACATGCAATCGCGTGCTTTATTCAACTTTAGAATATAACCTTGATTTGCATCTGCGGCGATTCAAGAAACTGTTGCAATCGGAAAAATGAGCCCGAAAATTAGCGTTTTCACAGTTTTTAATTAATATCTCAGCTGATTAAAGTCCTACGAAGATGAGAATCGTATCATTGGATTCGTAGAATTTTTTGGAATCCGCAGACACCTGCCTCGAATTCCAACTCAGCGCCGTTCCATAGATATTTAAGAAAAAAGAAATTGACACGTGACCTTTCGCCAGCTCAAATCTCGAGCGGAAGCAATTGTCATCCCCCCGGCGCTTTCGAAAAAGCAATTTTATCTCAGCTAATTCCGAGACGGTTGCCACTCCGAAAAATGAAATAACGTTTTCGCAGTTTTTAATTAATAACTCCGCCGATTATTGTCGTACGAAGATGGGACCGGTATCGATGGATCCGTCGATTTTTTTCGAATACGGGGATATGCGTTTCGAATCGCAACTCGGAGCCGTTCCGCAGATATTCGAGAAAAAAGAATTTGGCACTCGGCCAAATCCCTAAAATAGGGGAAACCCGTGAAAGAAAGTGCAAAACGTAGGGAAACGTAGGGGAAAAAGCAGTTTTTAATTAATATCTCGGCTAATTAAAGTCGCACGAAGATGCCGATGGTCAATCCGGCGAGCCACGGGCATTCTCAATCCAACGGTACCTTCCGCTAAGCTCTACACCCAGCCATTCCCGAGGAGATGATGTTACAAACACACAAACAGACAGAGGCACACAGATTTTAATAGTATAGACTAGCGGGCAAGCCCGCCAGCTGAGCGGGCTGAAGCCCGCTTATCATTGTTCGTTTTTAAAAGATATCCTATGTTAAATTTGGCCGGTATTGAAAAGTTGAACCGAACTACCATTTTTTAGCGGCATTCCGCGGGCTTCCCCCGCTTTTTTCACCTATGCATCCAGAAGTTACCGCATACACTATACATATGCGGAAAATCACGAAAACACCCATGCTTCCAGCCCTTTCGCGGGTATTCGAAATTTGGACCGAAATACCAGTGTTCAGCGCTTTTGGGCGGGAGCCCGCCCAAAACAGTGTTCACGTGTGCATGCAAAAGATACTGCGTACACCGTACACATGCGTAAAATCACGAAAACACCCCTCCAGCCAGCCCGCTGCCGATTCGAAAGTTGGAAAGAAATACAATTTTTCAGCGATTTTGCGCGTGCTGTGCCCGCTTTATTCACGTATGCATGCTGAAGGTGGTGCATAAACGATACACATGCGTAAAATCACGAAAACAAACATGGAGCCTGCCTGTTCGCCGGTATTCGAAAGTTGGACCGAATTACCAGTGCTATGTGGCTTTGCGCGGGCTCTGCCCGCTTTATTCACATATACACCCAGAAGATACTCCATACACTATACACATGCGTAAAATCACGAAAACACCCATGGAGCCAGCCAGTTCGTCGGGATTCGAAATTACCGCATTACCAGAACCGCATTACCAGTATTCTGTGCCCGCTTTATTCACGTATGCATCCATGAGATACTTTATAAACGATACACATGCGAACAATCACGAAAACACCCATGCAGCCAGCCCGCTCGCCGAGATTCGAAAGTTTGAGCGAACTACCAGTGTTCAGCGGTTTTACCCGGTATCCGCGCGCTGTATTCACGTATGCATCCAAATTTTATCCAAATTTTATATACAGTACCCCGGAATACGAAAGTAGGACCGAAATACCAGTGTTCAGCGATTTTGTGGAGCGGGCCGCGCCCGCTTTATACACATAAGCATGGAGAGGATACTGCATAAACGATACACATGAGTTAAAGCAAGAAAACACCCGGGGAGCCAGCTCGTTCGCCGACACCGAAAGTTGGATCGAACTACCAGCGTTAAGAGGTTTTGAGCAGGCTGCGCCCACTTTTATCACATATGCATCCAGAAATGACTTTATACACTATACACATGCGGAAAATCAGGAAAACACCCATGCAGCCAGCCCGCTCGCAGAGATTCGAATGTTTGACCGAACTACCAGTGTTCAGCGGTTTTACCCGGTATCCGCGCGCTGTATTCACGTATGCGACCAAATTTTATGTACAGTACCCCGGAATTCGAAAGTTGGACCGAACTACCAGTGTTCTGTAGTTTTGCGCGGGCTGCTCCCGCTTTATTCAAGTATGCATGCAGAAGATACCGCATACACGTTACACATGCGAAAAATCCCGAAAACACACATTGAGCCAACACGGTCGCTTGGATTCGAAAGTTGGACCGAACTACCAGTAATCAGAGGTTTTGAGCGAATTTCGGCCGCTTTATTCACTTATGCATCCAGAAGATGCTGCGTACACGAGGCACATGCGTAAAATCACGCAAACACCCATGGACCCAGCCCGTTCGCCGGGATTCGAAATTAGGACCGAACTACCAGAGTTCAGCTTTATTCATTTATGCATCCAGAAGACACTGCATACACAACAGATATGCGTAAAATCACCAAAAACATGAGTGTACCCTGCCTGCTCACCGGGATTCGAAAGTTACCGTATACCATCTCAAAGGAGCAAAGAAAAATCTTTAATCTAAAAAAAAAAAAAAAAAAAAGTGTGAATTTAATTTTTATTGGTGCGAACTTATTTAAAATATCATTTGCATTAAAAGATAATATCTAAATTAAGTGCATGTATCTAATAACATAAAAAAATATATTATTCCAAAAAATCAAATTTATTATTAAAAAAATAACAACATATTTTAAAAAATAGCTTTTTCAGATTTTTTAATTAATATCCCAGCTGATTAAAGTTGTACAACTTCAAGAACGTCATCATTTAAATTTAATGTAATATAATAACTTTTATTCAATATCAATAAAAGAATTAACGTGACAATCATCCTAACCTGAAATTAAAAAAAAAATTGTGAAAAGCAGCTGTTTATTTAAAATGCCTACATTAACGAAATATGTTTAAAATACAGTTAGGTAACATGCAATCGCGTGCTTTATTCAACTTTAGAATATAACCTAGATTTGTATCTGCGGCGATTCAAGAAACTGTTGCAATCGGAAAAATGAGCCCGAAAATTAGCGTTTTCACAGTTTTTAATTAATATCTCAGCTGATTAACGTCCTACGAAGATGAGAATGGTATCGTTGGATTCGTAGAATTTTTTGGAATCCGCAGACGCCTGCCTCGAATTCCAACTCAGCGCCGTTCCATAGATATTTAAGAAAAAAGAAATTGACACGTGACCTTTCGCCAGCACAAATCTCGAGCGGAAGCAATTGTCATCCCCCCGGCGCTTTCGAAAAAGCAATTTTATCTCAGCTAATTCCGAGACGGTTGCCACTCCGAAAAATGAAATAACGTTTTCGCAGTTTTTAATTAATAACTCCGCCGATTATTGTCGTACGAAGATGGGACCGGTATCGATGGATTCGTTGATTTTTTTTCGAATACGGGGATATGCGTTTCGAATCGCAACTCGGAGCCGTTCCGCAGATATTCGAGAAAAACGAATTTGGCACTCGGCCAAATCCCTAAAATAGGGGAAACCCGTGAAAGAAAGTGCAAAACGTAGGGAAATGTAGGGAGAAAATCAGTTTTTAATTAATATCTCGGCTAATTAAAGTCGCACGAAGATGCCGATGGTCAATCCGGCGAGCCACGGGCATTCTGAATCCAACGGTACCTTCCGCTAAGCTCTACACCCAGCCGTTCCCGAGGAGATGATGTTACAAACACACAAACAGACAGAGGCACACAGATTTTAATAGTATAGACTAGCGGGCAAGCCCGCCAGCTGAGCGGGCTGAAGCCCGCTTATCATTGTTCGTTTTTAAAAGATATCCTATGTTAAATTTGGCCGGTATTGAAAAGTTGAACCGAACTACCATTTTTTAGCGGCATTCCGCGGGCTTCCCCCGCTTTTTTCACCTATGCATCCAGAAGTTACCGCATACACTATACATATGCGGAAAATCACGAAAACACCCATGCTTCCAGCCCTTTCGCGGGTATTCGAAATTTGGACCGAAATACCAGTGTTCAGCGCTTTTGGGCGGGAGCCCGCCCAAAACAGTGTTCACGTGTGCATGCAAAAGATACTGCGTACACCGTACACATGCGTAAAATCACGAAAACACCCCTCCAGCCAGCCCGCTGCCGATTCGAAAGTTGGACCGAAATACAATTTTTCAGCGATTTTGCGCGTGCTGTGCCCGCTTTATTCACGTATGCATGCTGAAGATGGTGCATAAACGATACACATGCGTAAAATCACGAAAACAAACATGGAGCCTGCCTGTTCGCCGGTATTCGAAAGTTTGACCGAATTACCAGTGTTATGTGGCTTTGCGCGGGCTCTGCCCGCTTTATTCACATATACACCCAGAAGATACTCCATACACTATACACATGCGTAAAATCACGAAAACACCCATGGAGCCAGCCAGTTCGTCGGGATTCGAAATTACCGCATTACCAGAACCGCATTACCAGTATTCTGTGCCCGCTTTATTCACGTATGCATCCATGAGATACTTTATAAACGATACACATGCGAACAATCACGAAAACAACAATGCAGCCAGCCCGCTCGCCGAGATTCGAAAGTTTGAGCGAACTACCAGTGTTCAGCGGTTTTACCCGGTATCCCCGCACTGTATTCACGTATGCATCCAAATTTTATATACAGTACCCCGGAATTCGAAAGTAGGACCGAAATACCAGTGTTCAGCGATTTTGTGGACCGGGCTGTGCCCGCTTTATACACATAAGCATGGAGAGGATACTGCATAAACGATACACATGAGTTAAAGAGAGAAAACACCCGGGGAGCCAGCTCGTTCGCCGACACCGAAAGTTGGATCGAACTACTAGCGTTAAGAGATTTTGAGCAGGCTGCGCCCACTTTTATCACATATGCATCCAGAAATCACTTTATACACTATACACATGCGGAAAATCACGAAAACACCCATGCAGCCAGCCCGCTCGCAGAGATTCGAATGTTTGACCGAACTACCAGTGTTCAGCGGTTTTACCCGGTATCCGCGCGCTGTATTCACGTATGCGACCAAATTTTATGTACAGTACCCCGGAATTCGAAAGTTGGACCGAACTACCAGTGTTCTGTAGTTTTGCGCGGGCTGCTCCCGCTTTATTCAAGTATGCATGCAGAAGATACCGCATACACGTTACACATGCGAAAAATCCCGAAAACACACATTGAGGCAACACGGTCGCTTGGATTCGAAAGTTGGACCGAACTACCAGTAATCAGAGGTTTTGAGCGAATTTCGGCCGCTTTATTCACTTATGCATCCAGAAGATGCTGCGTACACGAGGCACATGCGTAAAATCACGCAAACACCCATGGACCCAGCCCGTTCGCCGGGATTCGAAATTAGGACCGAACTACCAGAGTTCAGCTTTATTCATTTATGCATCCAGAAGACACTGCATACACAACAGATATACGTAAAATCACAAAAAACATGAGTGTAGCCTGCCTGCTCACCGGGATTCGAAAGTTACCGTATACCATCTCAAAGGAGCAAAGAAAAATCTTTAATCTAAAAAAAAAAAAAAAAGTGTGAATTTAATTTTTATTGGTGCGAACTTATTTAAAATATCATTTGCATTAAAAGATAATATCTAAATTAAGTGCACGTATCTAATAACGTAAAAAAATATATTATTCCAAAAAATCAAATTTATTATTAAAAAAATAACAACATATTTTTAAAAAATAGCTTTTTCAGATTTTTTAATTAATATCCCAGCTGATTAAAGTTGTACAACTTCAAGAACGTCATCATTTAAATTTAATGTAATATAATAACTTTTATTCAATATCAATAAAAGAATTAACGTGACAATCATCCTAACCTGAAATTTAAAAAAAAATTGTGAAAAGCAGCTGTTTATTTAAAATGCCTACATTAACGAAATATTTTTAAAATACAGTTAGGTAACATGCAATCGCGTGCTTTATTCAACTTTAGAATATAACCTTGATTTGCATCTGCGGCGATTCAAGAAACTGTTGCAATCGGAAAAATGAGCCCGAAAATTAGCGTTTTCACAGTTTTTAATTAATATCTCAGCTGATTAAAGTCCTACGAAGATGAGAATGGTATCATTGGATTCGTAGAATTTTTTGGAATCCGCAGACACCTGCCTCGAATTCCAACTCAGCGCCGTTCCATAGATATTTAAGAAAAAAGAAATTGACACGTGACCTTTCGCCAGCACAAATCTCGAGCGGAAGCAATTGTCATCCCCCCGGCGTTTTCGAAAAACCAATTTTATCTCAGCTAATTCCGAGACGGTTGCCACTCCGAAAAATGAAATAACGTTTTCGCAGTTTTTAATTAATAACTCCGCCGATTATTGTCGTACGAAGATGGGACCGGTATCGATGGATTCGTTGATTTTTTTCGAATACGGGGATATGCGTTTCGAATCGCAACTCGGAGCCGTTCCGCAGATATTCGAGAAAAACGAATTTGGCACTCGGCCAAATCCCTAAAATAGGGGAAACCCCTGAAAGAAAGTGCAAAACGTAGGGAAACGTAGGGGAAAAAGCAGTTTTTAATTAATATCTCGGCTAATTAAAGTCGCACGAAGATGCCGATGGTCAATCCGGCGAGCCACGGGCATTCTCAATCCAACGGTACCTTCCGCTAAGCTCTACACCCAGCCATTCCCGAGGAGATGATGTTACAAACACACAAACAGACAGAGGCACACAGATTTTAATAGTATAGACTATCGGGCAAGCCCGCCAGCTGAGCGGGCTGAAGCCCGCTTATCATTGTTCGTTTTTAAAAGATATCCTATGTTAAATTTGGCCGGTATTGAAAAGTTGAACCGAACTACCATTTTTTAGCGGCATTCCGCGGGCTTCCCCCGCTTTTTTCACCTATGCATCCAGAAGTTACCGCATACACTATACATATGCGGAAAATCACGAAAACACCCATGCTTCCAGCCCTTTCGCGGGTATTCGAAATTTGGACCGAAATACCAGTGTTCAGCGCTTTTGGGCGGGAGCCCGCCCAAAACAGTGTTCACGTGTGCATGCAAAAGATACTGCGTACACCGTACACATGCGTAAAATCACGAAAACACCCCTCCAGCCAGCCCGCTGCCGATTCGAAAGTTGGAAAGAAATACAATTTTTCAGCGATTTTGCGCGTGCTGTGCCCGCTTTATTCACGTATGCATGCTGAAGATGGTGCATAAACGATACACATGCGTAAAATCACGAAAACAAACATGGAGCCTGCCTGTTCGCCGGTATTCGAAAGTTTGACCGAATTACCAGTGTTATGTGGCTTTGCGCGGGCTCTGCCCGCTTTATTCACATATACACCCAGAAGATACTCCATACACTATACACATGCGTAAAATCACGAAAACACCCATGGAGCCAGCCAGTTCGTCGGGATTCGAAATTACCGCATTACCAGAACCGCATTAGCAGTATTCTGTACCCGCTTTATTCACGTATGCATCCATGAGATACTTTATAAACGATACACATGCGAACAATCACGAAAACACCCATGCAGCCAGCCCGCTCGCCGAGATTCGAAAGTTTGAGCGAACTACCAGCGTTCAGCGGTTTTACCCGGTATCCGCGCGCTGTATTCACGTATGCATCCAAATTTTATATACAGTACCCCGGAATTCGAAAGTAGGACCGAAATACCAGTGTTCAGCGATTTTGTGGACCGGGCTGCGCCCGCTTTATACACATAAGCATGGAGAGGATACTGCATAAACGATACACATGAGTTAAAGCAAGAAAACACCCGGGGAGCCAGCTCGTTCGCCGACACCGAAAGTTGGATCGAACTACCAGCGTTAAGAGGTTTTGAGCAGGCTGCGCCCACTTTTATCACATATGCATCCAGAAATCACTTTATACACTATATACATGCGGAAAATCAGGAAAACACCCATGCAGCCAGCCCGCTCGCAGAGATTCGAATGTTTGACCGAACTACCAGTGTTCAGCGGTTTTACCCGGTATCCGCGCGCTGTATTCACGTATGCGACCAAATTTTATGTACAGTACCCCGGAATTCGAAAGTTGGACCGAACTACCAGTGTTCTGTAGTTTTGCGCGGGCTGCTCCCGCTTTATTCAAGTATGCATGCAGAAGATACCGCATACACGTTACACATGCGAAAAATCCCGAAAACACACATTGAGCCAACACGGTCGCTTGGATTCGAAAGTTGGACCGAACTACCAGTAATCAGAGGTTTTGAGCGAATTTCGGCCGCTTTATTCACTTATGCATCCAGAAGATGCTGCGTACACGAGGCACATGCGTAAAATCACGCAAACACCCATGGACCCAGCCCGTTCGCCGGGATTCGAAATTAGGACCGAACTACCAGAGTTCAGCTTTATTCATTTATGCAACCAGAAGACACTGCATACACAACAGATATGCGTAAAATCACAAAAAACATGAGTGTAGCCTGCCTGCTCACCGGGGTTCGAAAGTTACCGTATACCATCTCAAAGGAGCAAAGAAAAATCTTTAATCTAAAAAAAAAAAAAAAAAAGTGTGAATTTAATTTTTATTGGTGCGAACTTATTTAAAATATCATTTGCATTAAAAGATAATATCTAAATTAACTGCACGTATCTAATAACATAAAAAAATATATTATTCCAAAAAATCAAATTTATTATTAAAAAAATAACAACATATTTTTAAAAAATAGCTTTTTCAGATTTTTTAATTAATATCCCAGCTGATTAAAGTTGTACAACTTCAAGAACGTCATCATTTAAATTTAATGTAATATAATAACTTTTATTCAATATCAATAAAAGAATTAACGTGACAATCATCCTAACCTGAAATTAAAAAAAAATTGTGAAAAGCAGCTGTTTATTTAAAATGCCTACATTAACGAAATATTTTTAAAATACAGTTAGGTAACATGCAATCGCGTGCTTTATTCAACTTTAGAATATAACCTTGATTTGCATCTGCGGCGATTCAAGAAACTGTTGCAATCGGAAAAATGAGCCCGAAAATTAGCGTTTTCACAGTTTTTAATTAATATCTCAGCTAATTAAAGTCCTACGAAGATGAGAATGGTATCATTGGATTCGTAGAATTTTTTGGAATCCGCAGACACCTGCCTCGAATTCCAACTCAGCGCCGTTCCATAGATATTTAAGAAAAAAGAAATTGACTCGTGACCTTTCGCTAGCACAAATCTCGAGCGGAAGCAATTGTCATCCCCCCCGGCGCTTTCGAAAAAGCAATTTTATCTCAGCTAATTCCGAGACGGTTGCCACTCCGAAAAATGAAATAACGTTTTCGCAGTTTTTAATTAATAACTCCGCCGATTATTGTCGTACGAAGATGGGACCGGTATCGATGGATTCGTTGATTTTTTTCGAATACGGGGATATGCGTTTCGAATCGCAACTCGGAGCCGTTCCGCAGATATTCGAGAAAAACGAATTTGGCACTCGGCCAAATCCCTAAAATAGGGGAAACCCGTGAAAGAAAGTGCAAAACGTAGGGAAACGTAGGGGAAAAAGCAGTTTTTAATTAATATCTCGGCTAATTAAAGTGGCACGAAGATGCCGATGGTCAATCCGGCGAGCCACGGGCATTCTCAATCCAACGGTACCTTCCGCTAAGCTCTACACCCAGCCGTTCCCGAGGAGATGATGTTACAAACACACAAACAGACAGAGGCACACATATTTTAATAGTATAGACTAGCGGGCAAGCCCGCCAGCTGAGCGGGCTGAAGCCCGCTTATCATTGTTCGTTTTTAAAAGATATCCTATGTTAAATTTGGCCGGTATTGAAAAGTTGAACCGAACTACCATTTTTTAGCGGCATTCCGCGGGCTTCCCCCGCTTTTTTCACCTATGCATCCAGAAGTTACCGCATACACTATACATATGCGGAAAATCACGAAAACACCCATGCTTCCAGCCCTTTCGCGGGTATTCGAAATTTGGACCGAAATACCAGTGTTCAGCGCTTTTGGGCGGGAGCCCGCCCAAAACAGTGTTCACGTGTGCATGCAAAAGATACTGCGTACACCGTACACATGCGTAAAATCACGAAAACACCCCTCCAGCCAGCCCGCTGCCGATTCGAAAGTTGGAAAGAAATACAATTTTTCAGTGATTTTGCGCGTGCTGTGCCCGCTTTATTCACGTATGCATGCTGAAGATGGTGCATAAACGATACACATGCGTAAAATCACGAAAACAAACATGGAGCCTGCCTGTTCGCCGGTATTCGAAAGTTTGACCGAATTACCAGTGTTATGTGGCTTTGCGCGGGCTCTGCCCGCTTTATTCACATATACACCCAGAAGATACTCCATACACTATACACATGCGTAAAATCACGAAAACACCCATGGAGCCAGCCAGTTCGTCGGGATTCGAAATTACCGCATTACCAGAACCGCATTACCAGTATTCTGTGCCCGCTTTATTCACGTATGCATCCATGAGATACTTTATAAACGATACACATGCGAACAATCACGAAAACAACAATGCAGCCAGCCCGCTCGCCGAGATTCGAAAGTTTGAGCGAACTACCAGTGTTCAGCGGTTTTACCCGGTATCACCGCGCTGTATTCACGTATGCATCCAAATTTTATATACAGTACCCCGGAATTCGAAAGTAGGACCGAAATACCAGTGTTCAGCGATTTTGTGGACCGGGCTGCGCCCGCTTTATACACATAAGCATGGAGAGGATACTGCATAAACGATACACATGAGTTAAAGCAAGAAAACACCCGGGGAGCCAGCTCGTTCGCCGACACCGAAAGTTGGATCGAACTACCAGCGTTAAGAGGTTTTGAGCAGGCTGCGCCCACTTTTATCACATATGCATCCAGAAATCACTTTATACACTATACACATGCGGAAAATCACGAAAACACCCATGCAGCCAGCCCGCTCGCAGAGATTCGAATGTTTGACCGAACTACCAGTGTTCAGCGGTTTTACCCGGTATCCGCGCGCTGTATTCACGTATGCGACCAAATTTTATGTACAGTACCCCGGAATTCGAAAGTTGGACCGAACTACCAGTGTTCTGTAGTTTTGCGCGGGCTGCTCCCGCTTTATTCAAGTATGCATGCAGAAGATACCGCATACACGTTACACATGCGAAAAATCCCGAAAACACACATTGAGCCAACACGGTCGCTTGGATTCGAAAGTTGGACCGAACTACCAGTAATCAGAGGTTTTGAGCGAATTTCGGCCGCTTTATTCACTTATGCATCCAGAAGATGCTGCGTACACGAGGCACATGCGTAAAATCACGCAAACACCCATGGACCCAGCCCGTTCGCCGGGATTCGAAATTAGGACCGAACTACCAGAGTTCAGCTTTATTCATTTATGCATCCAGAAGACACTGCATACACAACAGATATACGTAAAATCACAAAAAACATGAGTGTAGCCTGCCTGCTCACCGGGATTCGAAAGTTACCGTATACCATCTCAAAGGAGCAAAGAAAAATCTTTAATCTAAAAAAAAAAAAAAAAAAAAGTGTGAATTTAATTTTTATTGGTGCGAACTTATTTAAAATATCATTTGCATTAAAAGATAATATCTAAATTAAGTGCACGTATCTAATAACATAAAAAAATATATTATTCCAAAAAATCAAATTTATTATTAAAAAAATAACAACATATTTTTAAAAAATAGCTTTTTCAGATTTTTTAATTAATATCCCAGCTGATTAAAGTTGTACAACTTCAAGAACGTCATCATTTAAATTTAATGTAATATAATAACTTTTATTCAATATCAATAAAAGAATTAACGTGACAATCATCCTAACCTGAAATTAAAAAAAAAATTGTGAAAAGCAGCTGTTTATTTAAAATGCCTACATTAACGAAATATTTTTAAAATACAGTTAGGTAACATGCAATCGCGTGCTTTATTCAACTTTAGAATATAACCTTGATTTGCATCTGCGGCGATTCAAGAAACTGTTGCAATCGGAAAAATGAGCCCGAAAATTAGCGTTTTCACAGTTTTTAATTAATATCTCAGCTAATTAAAGTCCTACGAAGATGAGAATGGTATCATTGGATTCGTAGAATTTTTTGGAATCCGCAGACACCTGCCTCGAATTCCAACTCAGCGCCGTTCCATAGATATTTAAGAAAAAAGAAATTGACTCGTGACCTTTCGCTAGCACAAATCTCGAGCGGAAGCAATTGTCATCCCCCCCGGCGCTTTCGAAAAAGCAATTTTATCTCAGCTAATTCCGAGACGGTTGCCACTCCGAAAAATGAAATAACGTTTTCGCAGTTTTTAATTAATAACTCCGCCGATTATTGTCGTACGAAGATGGGACCGGTATCGATGGATTCGTTGATTTTTTTCGAATACGGGGATATGCGTTTCGAATCGCAACTCGGAGCCGTTCCGCAGATATTCGAGAAAAACGAATTTGGCACTCGGCCAAATCCCTAAAATAGGGGAAACCCGTGAAAGAAAGTGCAAAACGTAGGGAAACGTAGGGGAAAAAGCAGTTTTTAATTAATATCTCGGCTAATTAAAGTGGCACGAAGATGCCGATGGTCAATCCGGCGAGCCACGGGCATTCTCAATCCAACGGTACCTTCCGCTAAGCTCTACACCCAGCCGTTCCCGAGGAGATGATGTTACAAACACACAAACAGACAGAGGCACACATATTTTAATAGTATAGACTAGCGGGCAAGCCCGCCAGCTGAGCGGGCTGAAGCCCGCTTATCATTGTTCGTTTTTAAAAGATATCCTATGTTAAATTTGGCCGGTATTGAAAAGTTGAACCGAACTACCATTTTTTAGCGGCATTCCGCGGGCTTCCCCCGCTTTTTTCACCTATGCATCCAGAAGTTACCGCATACACTATACATATGCGGAAAATCACGAAAACACCCATGCTTCCAGCCCTTTCGCGGGTATTCGAAATTTGGACCGAAATACCAGTGTTCAGCGCTTTTGGGCGGGAGCCCGCCCAAAACAGTGTTCACGTGTGCATGCAAAAGATACTGCGTACACCGTACACATGCGTAAAATCACGAAAACACCCCTCCAGCCAGCCCGCTGCCGATTCGAAAGTTGGAAAGAAATACAATTTTTCAGTGATTTTGCGCGTGCTGTGCCCGCTTTATTCACGTATGCATGCTGAAGATGGTGCATAAACGATACACATGCGTAAAATCACGAAAACAAACATGGAGCCTGCCTGTTCGCCGGTATTCGAAAGTTTGACCGAATTACCAGTGTTATGTGGCTTTGCGCGGGCTCTGCCCGCTTTATTCACATATACACCCAGAAGATACTCCATACACTATACACATGCGTAAAATCACGAAAACACCCATGGAGCCAGCCAGTTCGTCGGGATTCGAAATTACCGCATTACCAGAACCGCATTACCAGTATTCTGTGCCCGCTTTATTCACGTATGCATCCATGAGATACTTTATAAACGATACACATGCGAACAATCACGAAAACAACAATGCAGCCAGCCCGCTCGCCGAGATTCGAAAGTTTGAGCGAACTACCAGTGTTCAGCGGTTTTACCCGGTATCCCCGCGCTGTATTCACGTATGCATCCAAATTTTATATACAGTACCCCGGAATTCGAAAGTAGGACCGAAATACCAGTGTTCAGCGATTTTGTGGACCGGGCTGCCCCCGCTTTATACACATAAGCATGGAGAGGATACTGCATAAACGATACACATGAGTTAAAGCAAGAAAACACCCGGGGAGCCAGCTCGTTCGCCGACACCGAAAGTTGGATCGAACTACCAGCGTTAAGAGATTTTGAGCAGGCTGCGCCCACTTTTATCACATATGCATCCAGAAATCACTTTATACACTATACACATGCGGAAAATCACGAAAACACCCATGCAGCCAGCCCGCTCGCAGAGATTCGAATGTTTGACCGAACTACCAGTGTTCAGCGGTTTTACCCGGTATCCGCGCGCTGTATTCACGTATGCGACCAAATTTTATGTACAGTACACCGGAATTCGAAAGTTGGACCGAACTACCAGTGTTCTGTAGTTTTGCGCGGGCTTCTCCCGCTTTATTCAAGTATGCATGCAGAAGATACCGCATACACGTTACACATGCGAAAAATCCCGAAAACACACATTGAGCCAACACGGTCGCTTGGATTCGAAAGTTGGACCGAACTACCAGTAATCAGAGGTTTTGAGCGAATTTCGGCCGCTTTATTCACTTATGCATCCAGAAGATGCTGCGTACACGAGGCACATGCGTAAAATCACGCAAACACCCATGGACCCAGCCCGTTCGCCGGGATTCGAAATTAGGACCGAACTACCAGAGTTCAGCTTTATTCATTTATGCATCCAGAAGACACTGCATACACAACAGATATACGTAAAATCACAAAAAACATGAGTGTAGCCTGCCTGCTCACCGGGATTCGAAAGTTACCGTATACCATCTCAAAGGAGCAAAGAAAAATCTTTAATCTAAAAAAAAAAAAAAAAGTGTGAATTTAATTTTTATTGGTGCGAACTTATTTAAAATATCATTTGCATTAAAAGATAATATCTAAATTAAGTGCACGTAACTAATAACATAAAAAAATATATTATTCCAAAAAATCAAATTTATTATTAAAAAAATAACAACATATTTTTAAAAAATAGCTTTTTCAGATTTTTTAATTAATATCCCAGCTGATTAAAGTTGTACAACTTCAAGAACGTCATCATTTAAATTTAATGTAATATAATAACTTTTATTCAATATCAATAAAAGAATTAACGTGACAATCATCCTAACCTGAAATTAAAAAAAAAATTGTGAAAAGCAGCTGTTTATTTAAAATGCCCACATTAACGAAATATTTTTAAAATACAGTTAGGTGACATGCAATCGCGTGCTTTATTCAACTTTAGAATATAACCTTGATTTGCATCTGCGGCGATTCAAGAAACTGTTGCAATCGGAAAAATGAGCCCGAAAATTAGCGTTTTCACAGTTTTTAATTAATATCTCAGCTGATTAAAGTCCTACGAAGATGAGAATGGTATCATTGGATTCGTAGAATTTTTTGGAATCCGCAGACACCTGCCTCGAATTCCAACTCAGCGCCGTTCCATAGATATTTAAGAAAAAAGAAATTGACTCGTGACCTTTTGCCAGCACAAATCTCGAGCGGAAGCAATTGTCATCCCCCCGGCGCTTTCGAAAAAGCAATTTTATCTCAGCTAATTCCGAGACGGTTGCCACTCCGAAAAATGAAATAACGTTTTCGCAGTTTTTAATTAATAACTCCGCCGATTATTGTCGTACGAAGATGGGACCGGTATCGATGGATTCGTTGATTTTTTTCGAATACGGGGATATGCGTTTCGAATCGCAACTCGGAGCCGTTCCGCAGATATTCGAGAAAAACGAATTTGGCACTCGGCCAAATCCCTAAAATAGGGGAAACCCGTGAAAGAAAGTGCAAAACGTAGGGAAACGTAGGGGAAAAAGCAGTTTTTAATTAATATCTCGGCTAATTAATATCGCACGAAGATGCCGATGGTCAATCCGGCGAGCCACTGGCATTCTCAATCCAACGGTACCTTCCGCTAAGCTCTACACCCAGCCGTTCCCGAGGAGATGATGTTACAAACACACAAACAGACAGAGGCACACAGATTTTAATAGTATAGACTAGCGGGCAAGCCCGCCAGCTGAGCGGGCTGAAGCCCGCTTATCATTGTTCGTTTTTAAAAGATATCCTATGTTAAATTTGGCCGGTATTGAAAAGTTGAACCGAACTACCATTTTTAGCGGCATTCCGCGGGCTTCCCCCGCTTTTTTCACCTATGCATCCAGAAGTTACCGCATACACTATACATATGCGGAAAATCACGAAAACACCCATGCTTCCAGCCCTTTCGCGGGTATTCGAAATTTGGACCGAAATACCAGTGTTCAGCGCTTTTGGGAGGGAGCCCGCCCAAAACAGTGTTCACGTGTGCATGCAAAAGATACTGCGTACACCGTACACATGCGTAAAATCACGAAAACACCCCTCCAGCCAGCCCGCTGCCGATTCGAAAGTTGGAAAGAAATACAATTTTTCAGCGATTTTGCGCGTGCTGTGCCCGCTTTATTCACGTATGCATGCTGAAGATGGTGCATAAACGATACACATGCGTAAAATCACGAAAACAAACATGGAGCCTGCCTGTTCGCCGGTATTCGAAAGTTTGACCGAATTACCAGTGTTATGTGGCTTTGCGCGGGCTCTGCCCGCTTTATTCACATATACACCCAGAAGATACTCCATACACTATACACATGCGTAAAATCACGAAAACACCCATGGAGCCAGCCAGTTCGTCGGGATTCGAAATTACCGCATTACCAGAACCGCATTACCAGTATTCTGTGCCCGCTTTATTCACGTATGCATCCATGAGATACTTTATAAACGATACACATGCGAACAATCACGAAAACAACAATGCAGCCAGCCCGCTCGCCGAGATTCGAAAGTTTGAGCGAACTACCAGTGTTCAGCGGTTTTACCCGGTATCCCCGCGCTGTATTCACGTATGCATCCAAATTTTATATACAGTACCCCGGAATTCGAAAGTAGGACCGAAATACCAGTGTTCAGCGATTTTGTGGACCGGGCTGCGCCCGCTTTATACACATAAGCATGGAGAGGATTCGTTGATTTTTTTCGAATACGGGGATATGCGTTTCGAATCGCAACTCGGAGCCGTTCCGCAGATATTCGAGAAAAACGAATTTGGCACTCGGCCAAATCCCTAAAATAGGGGAAACCCGTGAAAGAAAGTGCAAAACGTAGGGAAATGTAGGGAGAAAATCAGTTTTTAATTAATATCTCGGCTGATTAAAGTCGCACGAAGATGCCGATGGTCAATCCGGCGAGCCACGGGCATTCTCAATCCAACGGTACCTTCCGCTAAGCTCTACACCCAGCCGTTCCCGAGGAGATGATGTTACAAACACACAAACAGACAGAGGCACACAGATTTTAATAGTATAGACTAGCGGGCAAGCCCGCCAGCTGAGCGGGCTGAAGCCCATTACTTCAGGGGATGGATGCCTTCGTGGTATTCGAAAGTTGGACCTAACTACCAGTGTACAGCGATTTTACATTTGCTGCGCCCGCTTTGTTAACGTATGCATGCAGAAGATACTACATGCGGAAAACCACGAAAACACACATGCAGCCAGCCCGCTCGCCGGGATTAGAAAGTTGGACCGAACTACCAGTGTTCAGCGATTTTACCGCTCAGCTGCTTGTACGAAGTGTAATCGCGAAAATTTTCGGGTGTGATATTCCAACAGTATACTCGTTGTTACAATTCCTTTATTTAAATTCTTTTTGGTAAACTCCAACTGCTGTCTATATATTTTATACTTAACATCTCTTTTGTAATTATGTTTCATAACAGTAAATATATACTGGCATTTAAATGCCTTTAAAATAGTAGAAAACATTTAAAAGTATTATGTTACAATTTTTTCATGCTCGGAAGTAATACTTTTAACTGCGAGCAAACCTTTGATCTTAGTCGTAACTGTAACTGCTTTCGGCGGCGTTTGTTTACATTTTTCAAGCGTGGGTTTTCGAGCTGATCAGTTTTCGTCAGTTATCTTTGTTTACCTTCTAAAAATGTTCTTCGAAGGGTCTTCTAAGACTCTTGATAATATTTTAGTCGTGAATTTGTTCTATTTTGATTATACTGGTAATTTTTTTTTTACTTATGCTATCATAATGCATACTATTAGCAAGTAGTATCATAAACCCAAAGCATCAGCGGTTCTAAAATAAAACTCGTGCATGTGTGAAGAATATTCATGGCAGATGGTCATTTGTAGATGCTGTTACCGCAGAAAAAATTGCTGACACTTAAAATTTAGCGGATATGACAAATGATAAAAGTCCAGCGTGAAAATCAATTGTGAATACAACTGCGAGTGTAAAGGCAGCTGAGTTGAAAACAACTTTTCAATCTACATCAAATTCTAATCAAAATTTGATTGAAAAGTGTTCCTATATTTTAATGAACAGCGAAATGTTTGTTGCATAATGCTACAACAGTTCTTCAGATGTAATATGAAAGGGAATGTTTGGCTATTGAACTCGTTTGCAAATTGTGTAAGAAGGTGTTAATTTTAAAAAATCAAAAATTGTAAAACCAAAACTTGCAGATTATAAAATTGCTGGTAAATAACAGAATGTTAAATAATAATATGTGCAATGCTATGGAAATTCTAAGAACAGATAACAATTATCAAAATATTTTGAATAATTAGGCAACGACCACAGGAAGTGTCATTTTTACTTCCGTGTGTAATGTAGTGGTGTAGCGTATTCAGCTACGGCAAAGCCCTCGAGTGCAATCTGCCTAAGGGGAGGGATGCCTTCTTGTCGGCTTTTTAAAGGAAAGTGGCATGGGGAAAATAACAAAAACACCCATGCAGCCACCCTATTCACTGGGATTCGAATGTTGGGTGTTTGTAAAAGACGCAACTTTGTGGAACAAACTCATTTGCTCATTACAGTCCTATCCCTCGAGTATATCAAATATCATGTGAATCATGCCCATGTCTTGCATCTGCTGCACACCTTGTTCCATCATTGTGTGGATATAGCTCATATTGTGTCAATAGTGTTGTATGTGTCCAATATCCCCTGTATATACATTTGAAAATATATATGTACATACATATAAACCAAATTAGTTAGTCGCCTGTTTTTATCGCATTCAAAATAAATAAATAACAGAAAATAATTTTTAAAATCTACCGAGTAAGTATTGCAGATGGGTGGGCTGCACCCACTCAATTCTTTGCTGGTGTCTAAAATAGTTTCTGTGTGAAATTTGTGGAAATATTTTGTATTTAAATCAAAAACAGAAAAATAATTTTAAATCTATGATTAAAATTGTTTTTCTCACTTTCATTATTATTAACACGAAACCGAAGGGACTGAAGAATTTTTTCGTGTTAAAGGATATTGAAAAAAAAAAAAAAAAAAAAAAAACATATTTTCAACAAAATTAAGTTTATTAGAGTACATTTTATTTGCACAGATATGCATATAGGCATGTATTTAATAAAAAATCAATGAAATAAAATCATCCACAAGAACTGAATTATTCATTTCGTTTTCTTTGTCGGAATCTGCATCAATAATATTTTTTTAGCTTTGAACAAATTCCAAAATATCCTTGTCTCCAATTATTTGGGGCTGTACACACATTATCATCAACTACTGCAACTGTTGTTCTTTGGATAACACAGTAGGGCAGCACACAGAAACTTTTCCAAACGTTTCATAAAATGTCAGTCGTGTGAACCCGTAAAATATTTTACTGTACCTATGTCTATAAAAGACACAACTTTGGGAAAGACATTACAGGCCTATCCCTTGAGTATATTAAATATCATGCAAAACAAAATATTTTATATGAATGAAATCAGTTATTGCGTCAATAGTTCAAAGAAAAACAGAAAATAATTTTTAAAATCTACCGAGTAAGTACGCCAGATGGGCGAGCTACAATCCGTATTTATCTGAAAAGAAATAATAATAATAATAATAATTTCTTAGTTATAAGTTTATATTAAACACAAAAACTTGAACAGAAAAAAAAAATGTAAACAGAAAAAATTGGTGGGCTTTTGACGGCATAAACTGCCTGACACCTGGGGTCTCCTCTGCAACCTCATCGACCAGGGGGTTATTTTTTCTCCCAGGTATCAGCCCCTTCCCTGGTCTGCTGTTACAGAATCATAGACAAAAATTGCATCACTATATATAAATATGTATATATATATATATATATATATTGATGCAATTGTATATACATATATACACACACGCACAATTAAGATATATATATATTTGTATGTGTTTACAAAAATGCAAGCAATGAATAAGAAAAATTATTTACAAAAATTTACATATTCTATGTACACCTGAAAAGAAAAACATTTTAATTTGAATGAAATCATTTCTATATACACCTGAAAAAAAGTATTTACAAGTTCTATGTACATCTGAAAAGAAATGTATAAAAACATTTTAATTTGAATCAAATCATTTCTATATACACCTGAAAAAGAAATATTTTTATGTGATTGAAATCAGTTCCATAAATACCTAAAAAAGAAAAATACATAAAATGTTTTAAAATTAATGAACGCAATTGTATGTAGACCTGAAAAGGAAAATTTATAAAAAATATTTACAACATTGAAAAAATAATACAGCTTCCGATTGCCTAACTACTACAAATTCCACTTTGTAACAACAGACATAAAAGCCGACTAATGCATAATTCTCAAACTGTTTCAGCTTCATCTTGACTTGCTTCAATTTATCCCAGTCATCCAAAAACCTCAAATCTTTTTCATTTTTGCTTTGGCTTGATTAACTTCATTTTGTGTTGCAAAAATCTCACTGTTTCAATGTCTCGAGTAACTTTTTTACTGCAGAAGAACCTCCCTGTAAACAATATTTCTTGTGAATACTTTAGAACATGCGGGCATCAAACGGCCTTGCTTCTTGGTGTCTTTCACTAAAACACGAACATTCCTCATAGACGAACATCTTGAAAAAGCTACGTAAAGCATTCCATGACTGAAAACTGGTTGCGGTAAATAAATCCCAACTTTCTTAAGTGTCTGTCCCTGTGACTTATTAATAGTCATACAAAATGCAAGCCTGATGGGAAACTGTCTTCGCTTGAGCTGAAAGGGGAGGTTTGAATCTGATGGTGAAAGTTCAACACGTGGAATGAAAACTCTCGATCCAGCATTCTGTCCAGAGATGACTTCACAATCTAAAATGTTTGGCATAATTCTCTTCACAATGAGCCTTGTTCCGTTGCAGAGTCCAACCGATGGATGTAGATTTCGTAGAAGCATAACTATAACTCCAACTTTCAAATTCAGACGATGAGGTGGCATTCCAGAAGGCGTCAGGCTGTGGATGAAATCCAGCTGATACGTTTCTTGTTCTTCTTCGTCATCGCAAATAACCGAGTCTGCACTGTAGTGCGTGAAAACTTGACCTGGAAACGTGGAAAGAATTTCTTCATTAAGCTTCAGAGCTTCCTCGTTCTTTGGACATAAAATCGCTTTACTGGCCAAGTCTTGTAAGTCGAATTCATTACCGCAGCCAAACATTTCTTCTACTATCGATCTGTTGACCACACACAAAGATGGAATTTCGATAATGTCTTCGTCCAAGCCACTGTCATTTTTAAGACGACCGTCTCCCAACTGCAGAAGCCATTCTGAAAATTCTTGTTCTTCCGGATTCAATCGCATATTGGTGGAAAGCGTGCATTGTTTGAAATGTGGCCACAAAAAGGAGTTCCTGAGGCAGCTCTCGATCGCAGAAGTTCGGTTTCCATGTGCGACAACAGGTAATGTTTGTCTCCAGTCACCTCCTAAAACTAAGGTTTTACCGCCAAAAGGAACATCCAGTCCGGTCAAGTCTCTCAGCAATCTGTCGACAGCTTCCAAAGCGTAATGAGGCGTCATAGTGCATTCATCCCATATGAAAAGTTTCGCAGTCTTCAAGTACCTTCCTTCAGCGCTATCTTGTCTCACACGGCACGAAGAATTTTCCAGAAGTGGAACGGGCAACTTGAAAGTAGAGTGTACAGTTCTTCCACCGGTCAACAGCACAGCAGCAATGCCTGTCCACGCAACGGGAATGGCAACGTGGCCCATTCCTCGAACAGCATGAAGGATCGTCCTAAAAAGGAAAGTTTTTCCAGCTCCGGCAAACGCATTAACACAAAATGTCTTCGGTGTGTTAGGATTCTCATCTCGTACAGCTTCCAAAACCAAGTCGTAAACTAATTTCTGTTCAGGATTCAACATCCCGTTCAACACTTCGGCTTGTTCGTTTTCATACTGGACATCGAACTGCGGGACTTCGAGAGAAACAGCATCAGTCAATGTTGGTTGCGGGAGACCAAGGGAACATAGCGAAACATTGTGCACTTCTAACTGGTCTTCTATACTTCTCAGTGCAAGGCTGAAACTGTCTTCTAAGGAGTAAGATCTCGCAAAATCTTCAGAAAGGGACTCTTTGAATTCATTCCACAAAGCGACGGGTTCCGCAGGGTTGCAGAAAACACAGATGAAGCAAAAAAGCTGTCTTAGCTGCGGTGGCATTTGAAAAGCTGATGCTTCTGCCAGAGTATTTTTCCATTCTTCGTCGTCTTGCAGCAGATGCCTTGCACGGCAGGCTTCCTTGAACGTTGAATACTCCACACCTTCGTAAGTTCTTAAGTCGGCAAAACTCTTCGCTCCTTTAACGTGACACAGCAGCAACCTCAGATGGAAACGCTCAACATCTTTCGGGCTAACAGAATACATTCTTGAAATGATGTAATCTCCAAGTCTAACTCGTGTCTGCCAGGCATGATTCCTCCAGGTGAAATGTTTAGGAATTTCGGCATACAGGTAACCATTCGCTTCGGGAACTGTCCTGTTCAGTTCAAACCATCCGGTGAGCATGGTATTTTTCTCGGCAGCTCTCTGGAAAGCATTCCTTTCTTCGGATTCGGCAAAATAGACGGGCTGCAGGTTTTCCAAATGAACCGGTAGTCGTATGATGGAGTGCGACTTAGAATGCATTCTTTTTTCAAACAGCCTCCACGCTGCTTCAGGGGCAGACACGTATCTTGCATTTAAGAAGCATTTGATCTCGTCCCACATTAAAGTTCTATCTCCAGATTCTTCCAGAACAACTTTAGCTGCATCATGACCCTTGTACACGTATTTGAACAAATACTTCACCGATTTTATGGAGCTGCATACTTCAACGTTTATGTGGGCGTTGTACTTTTTCGATAAATACGGATTGTAAGGAACGACCCATCTGTTATCGATGGCATGACCCTTGATCACGATAAAGTTTCCATCGTCCCTTCTTCTGTAGAATGGGTAGCCATTCACGTTCTCTTTAGTTTCTGCCTGAAACGGTTTCGGAAATCCTTTCGAACATACACCATCACTCATGCAGGGAGAGTTTCTATTCAGTTCACCGCAGGGTCCGTGAATCATCGATGACTTCACAATGTTGTGTAGCTCCGGATGTCGAGTAGCATCTGGAAGTTCAGCACACACCAGCGAGTCGATGCACTCTGCATCTCTTATTTTGTCTTCTTCCGCTAAAAACAACAAAAGGTGCATATGAGGCAATCCTCTCTTCTGAAATTCGATGACGTGTATATCTGCAATGGTCGCACCTAAGATGTGATTCTTTGTCAAATCTTGCATCAAAGCCGTTTTCTTCAGGTCAAATACCCTCGAAACGATGTCCGGGCGATCGTGAGCCTTCTGTCCTGGGAATAAGTTTTCTGTTATTTCCGGCCATTTAGGGTTGCACGTGAAAGTCAAAAACAGATCCGGTTTACCAAAGTCGCGCACAATGGCCATCGAGTCCTGATAGTTTTGCTGCATGCAGCGAGGGCTTCCTATAAACGTTGACGGAAGTATAACCGGATTCCAGGGCGGACGCCCGTCTCTTGACCAACTCTGTAAATGTGATCGGCAAGACCCATGTAAGTTTCCACTCTCAGATTCGTCTGATGGCTCCGGAGGTACGCAATCCTGTTGCCTTCAACTTTTACGTATGCATCCACGAGATACTGCTGAAACAATTTCCGGCCATACAAAATCGGGTTGTAGCAATCTCGTCGTACGGACACCCTGTGACTGTAAAACTGTAACTCTGTGTATTGCTGTCCGACTCTGAATCCTTGCTCGCCGTGAGGAAAGAAAAGTACGTACGTCATGGGTTCCAAGTTGGGATTTAAGGTACTGATGTTGATGAGACCGGCACCTCTCGGATGGATCACGATGTCTCGGTTTCGATGGAGGAGCGCCGTCCGTACTCTTGAAGACGACTGCAACTTCATTTTCTTTCGGAGCATTGTAACGTCCCCTGTGCTCGCCTGCAGCAACACTTTCACCCTTGATGTACATGCGGATATCCGCAGCAGTTTCGGCACCTTGCTCTCGTACAGTTTCTTCTTCGAATTCCTTCAGCATCTTGTAGGCTTCCGCATATGGATTAACGTTCCTTAAAACTGTGTCCAACTGTCTCAGGAGTTCGGCGTTCAGGGCAACATTTCCAAATATGTTCATTCTCTGCCTGAGGGCTTGATCCGAATCTAAAATGTACAGCTGAGCATACTGTTCTTGACCGGGATGAGGCGGATGAAGGTGGCTCGTTCGATGATATATGGCACCGTGAATCCTGAAGCAGTAGGGACCCGAACCCGAAGGCATTTCTATATTGGCACCCAATGAAGCAAAACTGAGCAGGCAGTTGTAAGTACGTATGTTGGCAAAAAACTCTTCAGAAAACGGGTGGTTCCCATTCATTAAATTGTGCCATTCTTCTGGATATCTTCTTTCAGCTTCGACAATTTTCCCATTGTTACAGCAGTGCATGTATCTTCCTCTTGCATTCCTTTCTCCCGTAAAGAACAATCCGTTGCAGAGATCGCAGGAAGCTTCCATTGAACCGGCGCTGTGTTGCTCAACATAAACTTCGAGTCCACATCTTCCTGCATTGTGAAGAGTGCTGCGTGAACGTTGTGCTGCATTCATGCGTAGCCTGTCTTCTCGTACGGACATTGTTTCTTCGGATAGGACTTGTCTGTGGCGTGCAGCGTCTCGCGTTCTTCGTGTAGCAGCGTCCTCTTCCGACTCTTCCGCTCGAACTTGACGATGACGATGAGAGTCCAGTCTGTGCCTCCTACTGGTTTCTTCTTCACTTTCTTGAGCACGCAAATTTTCTTGACATTGGGATTGCCTGCTGAGTCTCCTAATGGTTTCTTGTTCCGTTTCTGCAGCACGTAAATTTTCTTGATGTTGAGCTTTCCTGCCGAGTCTCGTAGCGGTTTCTTCTTCCGTTTCTTGAGCGCGTAGGTTTGCTTGCCGACGCGCTTGCGTGCTCAGTCTCGCAGCAGTTTCTTCTTCATTTTCTGCAGCTCGCCGTAAACTCTGTGCTTCAGCTCTTCGTCTTCTTGATGCATCTCCTGTAATGCCTCTTTTCCGTTTCGGCATTTCAGTACGTTAAAAAAAGCACTACTAAAATATTAACTCGACTCAAAAAATTGACTACGCAGATGAAAGAAAAAAATTGCTCATTAAACCAATACTGCTGGAAAAAAAATTAATGCATTCTATATGTATACAACACAAATTTTAAAATAATCCTAGACTAAATGAAAAATTTTCCACTTAAGAGCAAATTAATTTTAAAAAATCAAAAATGTAAAACAAAAACTTCCCTGTTAAAAAATTGCTGGCAAATAAGAAATAATATGGGTAATATTATGAAAAATTCCAAGCACAGATAAAAATTATGAAAATATTTCTAATAATTAGGTCAATCTGAGAACAATGCACATAAACAGAAAATGAAAACCTAAACACAAAATAAATAAAAGATATAAATACAAATATAAATTAGGAACTTGTGAAATCAATTCTGAAATTCAAATAACAAACCTAACAAAATAACAAATCTAATAAAATATAGAACATTCGATCGCCTTAAAACGATAATTGTTATCGCACACAGGAAAATGTCAAAAATATAAAATGTAAATGCAATTTATCGAGCAACAATAACAGAAATATAAAACACGAATGAATAGATCTTTAAAAAAATACAAAATAATACATTAAATATATAAAAAGAGTCACCAAGTTAATGTTCCGAAGAATTCTCAAGTTCTAAACTAACAGGAGCATATAAAAGTCTAAAATACTACTTTAAATTACTAAAACTACAAATATAAATGCAAAAAACAATCAAATATCCTGTAAAAAGAAATAAAGATTAAGTGCAATGAGTAATAATAAGAATATTTACGAAATTTGAAATGCTGGAAAAAATTGCGACGGTCTCCTTCCAAATCCAAAATTCGTAAATAAATTTTTTGTTGCCAAACCAGGAAACTAAACTTTTGATTCTATTTGATCTGTTGCCAGACCGAGAAACAAAACTTTTTATTTTATCTATGACGTCATTTACTCGACTTATCAAGGGCATAAACCAATCTACATTCAACTAACGACAACTAAATGAAGAGAATGTTTCTATTTTTAGTTTTATTTTAGCTTTTCAGTTTATTCCTTTAAGTTATTTTAATTTTTTATTCTTAGTTTGTTAGTGGCGAACGGCTTTGGCGTTCCCATAGCATTTTTATCTCCGACGACTGCCGAGACTGTTGCCACTCGGAAGACTGAGTGCCGAAATTATTGTTTTCGCAGTTTTTAATTAATAACTCCGCCGATTATTGTCGTACGAAGATGGGACTGGTATCGATGGATTCGTTGATTTTTTTCGAATACGGGGATATGCGTTTCGAATCGCAACTCGGAGCCGTTCCGCAGATATTCGAGAAAAACGAATTTGGCACTCGGCCAAATCCCTAAAGCAGGGAAAACGGGTGAAAGAAAGTGCAAAACGTAGGGAAACGTAGGGGAAAAAGCAGTTTTTAATTAATATCTCGGCTAATTAAAGTCGCACGAAGATGCCGATGGTCAATATGGCGAGCCACGGGAATTCTGAATCCAACGGTACCTTCCGCTAAGCTCTACACCCAGCCGTTCTTGAGAAGATGATGTTACAAACACACAAACAGACAGAGGCACACAGATTTTAATAGTATAGACTAGCGGGCTAGCCCGCCAGCTGAGCGGGCTGAAGCCCGCTCATCATTGTTCGTTTTTAAAAGATATCCTATGTTAAATTTGGCCGGTATTGAAAAGTTGAACCGAACTACCATTTTTTAGCGGCATTCCGCGGGCTTCCCCCGCTTTTTTCACCTATGCATCCAGAAGTTACCGCATACACTATACATATGCGGAAAATCACGAAAACACCCATGCTTCCAGCCCTTTCGCGGGTATTCGAAATTTGGACCGAAATACCAGTGTTCAGCGCTTTTGGGCGGGAGCCCGCCCAAAACAGTGTTCACGTGTGCATGCAAAAGATACTGCGTACACCGTACACATGCGTAAAATCACGAAAACACCCCTCCAGCCAGCCCGCTGCCGATTCGAAAGTTGGAAAGAAATACAATTTTTCAGCGATTTTGCGCGTGCTGTGCCCGCTTTATTCACGTATGCATGCTGAAGATGGTGCATAAACGATACACATGCGTAAAATCATGAAAACAAACATGGAGCCTGCCTGTTCGCCGGTATTCGAAAGTTTGACCGAATTACCAGTGTTATGTGGCTTTGCGCGGGCTCTGCCCGCTTTATTCACATATACACCCAGAAGATACTCCATACACTATACACATGCGTAAAATCACGAAAACACCCATGGAGCCAGCCAGTTCGTCGGGATTCGAAATTACCGCATTACCAGAACCGCATTACCAGTATTCTGTGCCCGCTTTATTCACGTATGCATCCATGAGATACTTTATAAACGATACACATGCGAACAATCACGAAAACAACAATGCAGCCAGCCCGCTCGCCGAGATTCGAAAGTTTGAATGAACTACCAGTGTTCAGCGGTTTTACCCGGTATCCCCGCGCTGTATTCACGTATGCATCCAAATTTTATATACAGTACCCCGGAATTCGAAAGTAGGACCGAAATACCAGTGTTCAGCGATTTTGTGGACCGGGCTGCGCCCGCTTTATACACATAAGCATGGAGAGGATACTGCATAAACGATACACATGAGTTAAAGCAAGAAAACACCCGGGGAGCCAGCTCGTTCGCCGACACCGAAAGTTGGATCGAACTACCAGCGTTAAGAGATTTTGAGCAGGCTGCGCCCACTTTTATCACATATGCATCCAGAAATCACTTTATACACTATACACATGCGGAAAATCACGAAAACACCCATGCAGCCAGCCCGCTCGCAGAGATTCGAATGTTTGACCGAACTACCAGTGTTCAGCGGTTTTACCCGGTATCCGCGCGCTGTATTCACGTATGCGACCAAATTTTATGTACAGTACCCCGGAATTCGAAAGTTGGACCGAACTACCAGTGTTCTGTAGTTTTGCGCGGGCTGCTCCCGCTTTATTCAAGTATGCATGCAGAAGATACCGCATACACGTTACACATGCGAAAAATCCCGAAAACACACATTGAGCCAACACGGTCACTTGGATTCGAAAGTTGGACCGAACTACCAGTAATCAGAGGTTTTGAGCGAATTTCGGCCGCTTTATTCACTTATGCATCCAGAAGATGCTGCGTACACGAGGCACATGCGTAAAATCACGCAAACACCCATGGACCCAGCCCGTTCGCCGGGATTCGAAATTAGGACCGAACTACCAGAGTTCAGCTTTATTCATTTATGCATCCAGAAGACACTGCATACACAACAGATATGCGTAAAATCACAAAAAACATGAGTGTAGCCTGCCTGCTCACCGGGATTCGAAAGTTACCGTATACCATCTCAAAGGAGCAAAGAAAAATCTTTAATCTAAAAAAAAAAAAAAAAAAGTGTGAATTTAATTTTTATTGGTGCGAACTTATTTAAAATATCATTTGCATTAAAAGATAATATCTAAATTAAGTGCACGTATCTAATAACATAAAAAAATATATTATTCCAAAAAATCAAATTTATTATTAAAAAAATAACAACATATTTTTAAAAAATAGCTTTTTCAGATTTTTTAATTAATATCCCAGCTGATTAAAGTTGTACAACTTCAAGAACGTCATCATTTAAATTTAATGTAATATAATAACTTTTATTCAATATCAATAAAAGAATTAACGTGACAATCATCCTAACCTGAAATTAAAAAAAAAAATTGTGAAAAGCAGCTGTTTATTTAAAATGCCTACATTAACGAAATATTTTTAAAATACAGTTAGGTAACATGCAATCGCGTGCTTTATTCAACTTTAGAATATAACCTTGATTTGCATCTGCGGCGATTCAAGAAACTGTTGCAATCGGAAAAATGAGCCCGAAAATTAGCGTTTTCACAGTTTTTAATTAATATCTCAGCTGATTAAAGTCCTACGAAGATGAGAATGGTATCATTGGATTCGTAGAATTTTTTGGAATCCGCAGACACCTGCCTCGAATTCCAACTCAGCGCCGTTCCATAGATATTTAAGAAAAAAGAAATTGACACGTGACCTTTCGCCAGCACAAATCTCGAGCGGAAGCAATTGTCATCCCCCCGGCGCTTTCGAAAAAGCAATTTTATCTCAGCTAATTCCGAGACGGTTGCCACTCCGAAAAATGAAATAACGTTTTCGCAGTTTTTAATTAATAACTCCGCCGATTATTGTCGTACGAAGATGGGACCGGTATCGATGGATTCGTTGATTTTTTTCGAATACGGGGATATGCGTTTCGAATCGCAACTCGGAGCCGTTCCGCAGATATTCGAGAAAAACGAATTTGGCACTCGGCCAAATCCCTAAAATAGGGGAAACCCGTGAAAGAAAGTGCAAAACGTAGGGAAATGTAGGGAGAAAATCAGTTTTTAATTAATATCTCGGCTAATTAAAGTCGGACGAAGATGCCGATGGTCAATCCGGCGAGCCACGGGCATTCTCAATCCAACGGTACCTTCCGCTAAGCTCTACACCCAGCCGTTCCCGAGGAGATGATGTTACAAACACACAAACAGACAGAGGCACACAGATTTTAATAGTATAGACTAGCGGGCAAGCCCGCCAGCTGAGCGGGCTAATGCCCGCTCATCATTGTTCGTTTTTAAAAGATATCCTATGTTAAATTTGGCCGGTATTGAAAAGTTGAACCGAACTACCATTTTTAGCGGCATTCCGCGGGCTTCCCCCGCTTTTTTCACCTATGCATCCAGAAGTTACCGCATACACTATACATATGCGGAAAATCACGAAAACACCCATGCTTCCAGCCCTTTCGCGGGTATTCGAAATTTGGACCGAAATACCAGTGTTCAGCGCTTTTGGGCGGGAGCCCGCCCAAAACAGTGTTCACGTGTGCATGCAAAAGATACTGCGTACACCGTACACATGCGTAAAATCACGAAAACACCCCTCCAGCCAGCCCGCTGCCGATTCGAAAGTTGGAAAGAAATACAATTTTTCAGCGATTTTGCGCGTGCTGTGCCCGCTTTATTCACGTATGCATGCTGAAGATGGTGCATAAACGATACACATGCGTAAAATCACGAAAACAAACATGGAGCCTGCCTGTTCGCCGGTATTCGAAAGTTTGACCGAATTACCAGTGTTATGTGGCTTTGCGCGGGCTCTGCCCGCTTTATTCACATATACACCCAGAAGATACTCCATACACTATACACATGCGTAAAATCACGAAAACACCCATGGAGCCAGCCAGTTCGTCGGGATTCGAAATTACCGCATTACCAGAACCGCATTACCAGTATTCTGTGCCCGCTTTATTCACGTATGCATCCATGAGATACTTTATAAACGATACACATGCGAACAATCACGAAAACAACAATGCAGCCAGCCCGCTCGCCGAGATTCGAAAGTTTGAATGAACTACCAGTGTTCAGCGGTTTTACCCGGTATCCCCGCGCTGTATTCACGTATGCATCCAAATTTTATATACAGTACCCCGGAATTCGAAAGTAGGACCGAAATACCAGTGTTCAGCGATTTTGTGGACCGGGCTGCGCCCGCTTTATACACATAAGCATGGAGAGGATACTGCATAAATGATACACATGAGTTAAAGCAAGAAAACACCCGGGGAGCCAGCTCGTTCGCCGACACCGAAAGTTGGATCGAACTACCAGCGTTAAGAGATTTTGAGCAGGCTGCGCCCACTTTTATCACATATGCATCCAGAAATCACTTTATACACTATACACATGCGGAAAATCACGAAAACACCCATGCAGCCAGCCCGCTCGCAGAGATTCGAATGTTTGACCGAACTACCAGTGTTCAGCGGTTTTACCCGGTATCCGCGCGCTGTATTCACGTATGCGACCAAATTTTATGTACAGTACCCCGGAATTCGAAAGTTGGACCGAACTACCAGTGTTCTGTAGTTTTGCGCGGGCTGCTCCCGCTTTATTCAAGTATGCATGCAGAAGATACCGCATACACGTTACGCATGCGAAAAATCCCGAAAACACACATTGAGCCAACACGGTCGCTTGGATTCGAAAGTTGGACCGAACTACCAGTAATCAGAGGTTTTGAGCGAATTTCGGCCGCTTTATTCACTTATGCATCCAGAAGATGCTGCGTACACGAGGCACATGCGTAAAATCACGCAAACACCCATGGACCCAGCCCGTTCGCCGGGATTCGAAATTAGGACCGAACTACGAGAGTTCAGCTTTATTCATTTATGCATCCAGAAGACACTGCATACACAACAGATATGCGTAAAATCACAAAAAACATGAGTGTAGCCTGCCTGCTCACCGGGATTCGAAAGTTACCGTATACCATCTCAAAGGAGCAAAGAAAAATCTTTAATCTAAAAAAAAAAAAAAGTGTGAATTTAATTTTTATTGGTGCGAACTTATTTAAAATATCATTTGCATTAAAAGATAATATCTAAATTAAGTGCACGTATCTAATAACATAAAAAAATATATTATTCCAAAAAATCAAATTTATTATTAAAAAAATAACAACATATTTTTAAAAAATAGCTTTTTCAGATTTTTTAATTAATATCCCAGCTGATTAAAGTTGTACAACTTCAAGAACGTCATCATTTAAATTTAATGTAATATAATAACTTTTATTCAATATCAATAAAAGAATTAACGTGACAATCATCCTAACCTGAAATTAAAAAAAAATTGTGAAAATTAGCTGTTTATTTAAAATGCCTACATTAACGAAATATTTTTAAAATACAGTTAGGTAACATGCAATCGCGTGCTTTATTCAACTTTAGAATATAACCTTGATTTGTATCTGCGGCGATTCAAGAAACTGTTGCAATCGGAAAAATGAGCCCGAAAATTAGCGTTTTCACAGTTTTTAATTAATATCTCAGCTGATTAACGTCCTACGAAGATGAGAATGGTATCATTGGATTCGTAGAATTTTTTGGAATCCGCAGACACCTGCCTCGAATTCCAACTCAGCGCCGTTCCATAGATATTTAAGAAAAAAGAAATTGACTCGTGACCTTTCGCCAGCACAAATCTCGAGCGGAAGCAATTGTCATCCCCCCGGCGCTTTCGAAAAAGCAATTTTATCTCAGCTAATTCCGAGACGGTTGCCACTCCGAAAAATGAAATAACGTTTTCGCAGTTTTTAATTAATAACTCCGCCGATTATTGTCGTACGAAGATGGGACCGGTATCGATGGATTCGTTGATTTTTTTCGAATACGGGGATATGCGTTTCGAATCGCAACTCGGAGCCGTTCCGCAGATATTCGAGAAAAACGAATTTGGCACTCGGCCAAATCCCTAAAATAGGGGAAACCCGTGAAAGAAAGTGCAAAACGTAGGGAAATGTAGGGAGAAAATCAGTTTTTAATTAATATCTCGGCTAATTAAAGTCGCACGAAGATGCCGATGGTCAATCCGGCGAGCCACGGGCATTCTCAATCCAACGGTACCTTCCGCTAAGCTCTACACCCAGCCGTTCCCGAGGAGATGATGTTACAAACACACAAACAGACAGAGGCACACAGATTTTAATAGTATAGACTAGCGGGCAAGCCCGCCAGCTGAGCGGGCTGAAGCCCGCTCATCATTGTTCGTTTTTAAAAGATATCCTATGTTAAATTTGGCCGGTATTGAAAAGTTGAACCGAACTACCATTTTTTAGCGGCATTCCGTGGGCTTCCCCCGCTTTTTTCACCTATGCATCCAGAAGTTACCGCATACACTATACATATGCGGAAAATCACGAAAACACCCATGCTTCCAGCCCTTTCGCGGGTATTCGAAATTTGGACCGAAATACCAGTGTTCAGCGCTTTTGGGCGGGAGCCCGCCCAAAACAGTGTTCACGTGTGCATGCAAAAGATACTGCGTACACCGTACACATGCGTAAAATCACGAAAACACCCCTCCAGCCAGCCCGCTGCCGATTCGAAAGTTGGAAAGAAATACAATTTTTCAGCGATTTTGCGCGTGCTGTGCCCGCTTTATTCACGTATGCATGCTGAAGATGGTGCATAAACGATACACATGCGTAAAATCACGAAAACAAACATGGAGCCTGCCTGTTCGCCGGTATTCGAAAGTTTGACCGAATTACCAGTGTTATGTGGCTTTGCGCGGGCTCTGCCCGCTTTATTCACATATACACCCAGAAGATACTCCATACACTATACACATGCGTAAAATCACGAAAACACCCATGGAGCCAGCCAGTTCGTCGGGATTCGAAATTACCGCATTACCAGAACCGCATTACCAGTATTCTGTGCCCGCTTTATTCACGTATGCATCCATGAGATACTTTATAAACGATACACATGCGAACAATCACGAAAACAACAATGCAGCCAGCCCGCTCGCCGAGATTCGAAAGTTTGAATGAACTACCAGTGTTCAGCGGTTTTACCCGGTATCCCCGCGCTGTATTCACGTATGCATCCAAATTTTATATACAGTACCCCGGAATTCGAAAGTAGGACCGAAATACCAGTGTTCAGCGATTTTGTGGACCGGGCTGCGCCCGCTTTATACACATAAGCATGGAGAGGATACTGCATAAACGATACACATGAGTTAAAGCAAGAAAACACCCGGGGAGCCAGCTCGTTCGCCGACACCGAAAGTTGGATCGAACTACCAGCGTTAAGAGATTTTGAGCAGGCTGCGCCCACTTTTATCACATATGCATCCAGAAATCACTTTATACACTATACACATGCGGAAAATCACGAAAACACCCATGCAGCCAGCCCGCTCGCAGAGATTCGAATGTTTGACCGAACTACCAGTGTTCAGCGGTTTTACCCGGTATCCGCGCGCTGTATTCACGTATGCGACCAAATTTTATGTACAGTACCCCGGAATTCGAAAGTTGGACCGAACTACCAGTGTTCTGTAGTTTTGCGCGGGCTGCTCCCGCTTTATTCAAGTATGCATGCAGAAGATACCGCATACACGTTACACATGCGAAAAATCCCGAAAACACACATTGAGCCAACACGGTCGCTTGGATTCGAAAGTTGGACCGAACTACCAGTAATCAGAGGTTTTGAGCGAATTTCGGCCGCTTTATTCACTTATGCATCCAGAAGATGCTGCGTACACGAGGCACATGCGTAAAATCACGCAAACACCCATGGACCCAGCCCGTTCGCCGGGATTCGAAATTAGGACCGAACTACGAGAGTTCAGCTTTATTCATTTATGCATCCAGAAGACACTGCATACACAACAGATATGCGTAAAATCACAAAAAACATGAGTGTAGCCTGCCTGCTCACCGGGATTCGAAAGTTACCGTATACCATCTCAAAGGAGCAAAGAAAAATCTTTAATCTAAAAAAAAAAAAAAAGTGTGAATTTAATTTTTATTGGTGCGAACTTATTTAAAATATCATTTGCATTAAAAGATAATATCTAAATTAAGTGCACGTATCTAATAACATAAAAAAATATATTATTCCAAAAAATCAAATTTATTATTAAAAAAATAACAACATATTTTTAAAAAATAGCTTTTTCAGATTTTTTAATTAATATCCCAGCTGATTAAAGTTGTACAACTTCAAGAACGTCATCATTTAAATTTAATGTAATATAATAACTTTTATTCAATATCAATAAAAGAATTAACGTGACAATCATCCTAACCTGAAATTAAAGAAAAATTGTGAAAATTAGCTGTTTATTTAAAATGCCTACATTAACGAAATATTTTTAAAATACAGTTAGGTAACATGCAATCGCGTGCTTTATTCAACTTTAGAATATAACCTTGATTTGTATCTGCGGCGATTCAAGAAACTGTTGCAATCGGGAAAATGAGCCCGAAAATTAGCGTTTTCACAGTTTTTAATTAATATCTCAGCTGATTAACGTCCTACGAAGATGAGAATGGTATCATTGGATTCGTAGAATTTTTTGGAATCCGCAGACACCTGCCTCGAATTCCAACTCAGCGCCGTTCCATAGATATTTAAGATAAAAGAAATTGACACGTGACCTTTCGCTAGCACAAATCTCGAGCGGAAGATGCCACTCCGAAAAATGAAATAACGTTTTCGCAGTTTTTAATTAATAACTCCGCCGATTATTGTCGTACGAAGATGGGACCGGTATCGATGGATTCGTTGATTTTTTTCGAATACGGGGATATGCGTTTCGAATCGCAACTCGGAGCCGTTCCGCAGATATTCGAGAAAAACGAATTTGGCACTCGGCCAAATCCCTAAAATAGGGGAAACCCGTGAAAGAAAGTGCAAAACGTAGGGAAATGTAGGGAGAAAATCAGTTTTTAATTAATATCTCGGCTAATTAAAGTCGCACGAAGATGCCGATGGTCAATCCGGCGAGCCACGGGCATTCTCAATCCAACGGTACCTTCCGCTAAGCTCTACACCCAGCCGTTCCCGAGGAGATGATGTTACAAACACACAAACAGACAGAGGCACACAGATTTTAATAGTATAGACTAGCGGGCAAGCCCGCCAGCTGAGCGGGCTGAAGCCCGCTTATCATTGTTCGTTTTTAAAAGATATCCTATGTTAAATTTGGCCGGTATTGAAAAGTTGAACCGAACTACCATTTTTTAGCAGCATTCCGCGGGCTTCCCCCGCTTTTTTCACCTATGCATCCAGAAGTTACCGCATACACTATACATATGCGGAAAATCACGAAAACACCCATGCTTCCAGCCCTTTCGCGGGTATTCGAAATTTGGACCGAAATACCAGTGTTCAGCGCTTTTGGGCGGGAGCCCGCCCAAAACAGTGTTCACGTGTGCATGCAAAAGATACTGCGTACACCGTACACATGCGTAAAATCACGAAAACACCCCTCCAGCCAGCCCGCTGCCGATTCGAAAGTTGGAAAGAAATACAATTTTTCAGCGATTTTGCGCGTGCTGTGCCCGCTTTATTCACGTATGCATGCTGAAGATGGTGCATAAACGATACACATGCGTAAAATCACGAAAACAAACATGGAGCCTGCCTGTTCGCCGGTATTCGAAAGTTCGACCGAATTACCAGTGTTATGTGGCTTTGCGCGGGCTCTGCCCGCTTTATTCACATATACACCCAGAAGATACTCCATACACTATACACATGCGTAAAATCACGAAAACACCCATGGAGCCAGCCAGTTCGTCGGGATTCGAAATTACCGCATTACCAGTATTCTGTGCCCGCTTTATTCGCGTATGCATCCATGAGATACTTTATAAACGATACACATGCGAACAAACACGAAAACACCCATGCAGCCATCCCGCTCGCCGAGATTCGAAAGTTTGAGCGAACCACCAGTGTTCAGCGGTTTTACCCGGTATCCGCGCGCTGTATTCACGTATGCATCCAAATTTTATATACAGTACCCCGGAATTCGAAAGTAGGACCGAAATACCAGTGTTCAGCGATTTTGTGGACCGGGCTGCGCCCGCTTTATACACATAAGCATGGAGAGGATACTGCATAAACGATACACATGAGTTAAAGCAAGAAAACACCCGGGAAGCCAGCTCGTTCGCCGACACCGAAAGCTGGATCGAACTACCAGCGTTAAGAGGTTTTGAGCAGGCTGCGCCCACTTTTATCACATATGCATCCAGAAATCACTTTATACACTATACACATGCGGAAAATCATGAAAACACCCATGCAGCCAGCCCGCTCGCAGAGATTCGAATGTTTGACCGAACTACCAGTGTTCAGCGGTTTTACCCGGTATCCGCGCGCTGTATTCACGTATGCGACCAAATTTTATGTACAGTACCCCGGAATTCGAAAGTTGGACCGAACTACCAGTGTTCTGTAGTTTTGCGCGGGCTGCTCCCGCTTTATTCAAGTATGCATGCAGAAGATACCGCATACACGTTACACATGCGAAAAATCCCGAAAACACACATTGAGCCAACACGGTCGCTTGGATTCGAAAGTTGGACCGAACTACCAGTAATCAGAGGTTTTGAGCGAATTTCGGCCGCTTTATTCACTTATGCATCCAGAAGATGCTGCGTACACGAGGCACATGCGTAAAATCACGCAAACACCCATGGACCCAGCCCGTTCGCCGGGATTCGAAATTAGGACCGAACTACCAGAGTTCAGCTTTATTCATTTATGCATCCAGAAGACACTGCATACACAACAGATATGCGTAAAATCACAAAAAACATGAGTGTAGCCTGCCTGCTCACCGGGATTCGAAAGTTACCGTATACCATCTCAAAGGAGCAAAGAAAAATCTTTAATCTAAAAAAAAAAAAAAAGTGTGAATTTAATTTTTATTGGTGCGAACTTATTTAAAATATCATTTGCATTAAAAGATAATATCTAAATTAAGTGCACGTATCTAATAACATAAAAAAATATATTATTCCAAAAAATCAAATTTATTATTAAAAAAATAGCAACATATTTTTAAAAAATAGCTTTTTCAGATTTTTTAATTAATATCCCAGCTGATTAAAGTTGTACAACTTCAAGAACGTCATCATTTAAATTTAATGTAATATAATAACTTTTATTCAATATCAATAAAAGAATTAACGTGACAATCATCCTAACCTGAAATTAAAAAAAAAAATTGTGAAAATTAGCTGTTTATTTAAAATGCCTACATTAACGAAATATTTTTAAAATACAGTTAGGTAACATGCAATCGCGTGCTTTATTCAACTTTAGAATATAACCTTGATTTGCATCTGCGGCGATTCAAGAAACTGTTGCAATCGGAAAAATGAGCCCGAAAATTAGCGTTTTCACAGTTTTTAATTAATATCTCAGCTGATTAAAGTCCTACGAAGATGAGAATGGTATCATTGGATTCGTAGAATTTTTTGGAATCCACAGACACCTGCCTCGAATTCCAACTCAGCGCCGTTCCATAGATATTTAAGAAAAAAGAAATTGACTCGTGACCTTTCGCCAGCACAAATCTCGTGCGGAAGCAATTGTCATCCCCCCGGCGCTTTCGAAAAAGCAATTTTATCTCAGCTAATTCCGAGACGGTTGCCACTCCGAAAAATGAAATAACGTTTTCGCAGTTTTTAATTAATAACTCCGCCGATTATTGTCGTACGAAGATGGGACCGGTATCGATGGATTCGTTGATTTTTTTCGAATACGGGGATATGCGTTTCGAATCGGAACTCGGAGCCTTTCCGCAGATATTTGAGAAAAACGAATTTGGCACTCGGCCAAATCCCTAAAATAGGGGAAACCCGTGAAAGAAAGTGCAAAACGTAGGGAAATGTAGGGAGAAAATCAGTTTTTAATTAATATCTCGGCTAATTAAAGTCGCACGAAGATGCCGATGGTCAATCCGGCGATCCACGGGCATTCTCAATCCAACGGTACCTTCCGCTAAGCTCTACACCCAGCCGTTCCCGAGGAGATGATGTTACAAACACACAAACAGACAGAGGCACACAAATTTTAATAGTATTGACTAGCGGGCAAGCCCGCCAGCTGAGCGGGCTGAAGCCCGCTCATCATTGTTCGTTTTTAAAAGATATGCTATGTTAAATTTGGCCGGTATTGAAAAGTTGAACCGAACTACCATTTTTTAGCGGCATTCCGCGGGCTTCCCCCGCTTTTTTCACCTATGCATCCAGAAGTTACCGCATACACTATACATATGCGGAAAATCACGAAAACACCCATGCTTCCAGCCCTTTCGCGGGTATTCGAAATTTGGACCGAAATACCAGTGTTCAGCGCTTTTGGGCGGGAGCCCGCCCAAAACAGTGTTCACGTGTGCATGCAAAAGATACTGCGTACACCGTACACATGCGTAAAATCACGAAAACACCCCTCCAGCCAGCCCGCTGCCGATTCGAAAGTTGGAAAGAAATACAATTTTTCAGCGATTTTGCACGTGCTGTGCCCGCTTTATTCACGTATGCATGCTGAAGATGGTGCATAAACGATACACATGCGTAAAATCACGAAAACCAACATGGAGCCTGCCTGTTCGCCGGTATTCGAAAGTTTGACCGAATTACCAGTGTTATGTGGCTTTGCGCGGGCTCTGCCCGCTTTATTCACATATACACCCAGAAGATACTCCATACACTATACACATGCGTAAAATCACGAAAACACCCATGGAGCCAGCCAGTTCGTCGGGATTCGAAATTACCGCATTACCAGAACCGCATTACCAGTATTCTGTGCCCGCTTTATTCACGTATGCATCCATGAGATACTTTATAAACGATACACATGCGAACAATCACGAAAACAACAATGCAGCCAGCCCGCTCGCCGAGATTCGAAAGTTTGAATGAACTACCAGTGTTCAGCGGTTTTACCCGGTATCCCCGCGCTGTATTCACGTATGCATCCAAATTTTATATACAGTACCCCGGAATTCGAAAGTAGGACCGAAATACCAGTGTTCAGCGATTTTGTGGACCGGGCTGCGCCCGCTTTATACACATAAGCATGGAGAGGATACTGCATAAACGATACACATGAGTTAAAGCAAGAAAACACCCGGGGAGCCAGCTCGTTCGCCGACACCGAAAGTTGGATCGAACTACCAGCGTTAAGAGATTTTGAGCAGGCTGCGCCCACTTTTATCACATATGCATCCAGAAATCACTTTATACACTATACACATGCGGAAAATCACGAAAACACCCATGCAGCCAGCCCGCTCGCAGAGATTCGAATGTTTGACCGAACTACCAGTGTTCAGCGGTTTTACCCGGTATCCGCGCGCTGTATTCACGTATGCGACCAAATTTTATGTACAGTACCCCGGAATTCGAAAGTTGGACCGAACTACCAGTGTTCTGTAGTTTTGCGCGGGCTGCTCCCGCTTTATTCAAGTATGCATGCAGAAGATACCGCATACACGTTACACATGCGAAAAATCCCGAAAACACACATTGAGCCAACACGGTCGCTTGGATTCGAAAGTTGGACCGAACTACCAGTAATCAGAGGTTTTGAGCGAATTTCGGCCGCTTTATTCACTTATGCATCCAGAAGATGCTGCGTACACGAGGCACATGCGTAAAATCACGCAAACACCCATGGACCCAGCCCGTTCGCCGGGATTCGAAATTAGGACCGAACTACCAGAGTTCAGCTTTATTCATTTATGCATCCAGAAGACACTGCATACACAACAGATATGCGTAAAATCACAAAAAACATGAGTGTAGCCTGCCTGCTCACCGGGATTCGAAAGTTACCGTATACCATCTCAAAGGAGCAAAGAAAAATCTTTAATCTAAAAAAAAAAAAAAAGTGTGAATTTAATTTTTATTGGTGCGAACTTATTTAAAATATCATTTGCATTAAAAGATAATATCTAAATTAAGTGCACGTATCTAATAACATAAAAAAATATATTATTCCAAAAAATCAAATTTATTATTAAAAAAATAACAACATATTTTTAAAAAATAGCTTTTTCAGATTTTTTAATTAATATCCCAGCTGATTAAAGTTGTACAACTTCAAGAACGTCATCATTTAAATTTAATGTAATATAATAACTTTTATTCAATATCAATAAAAGAATTAACGTGACAATCATCCTAACCTGAAATTAAAAAAAAATTGTGAAAATTAGCTGTTTATTTAAAATGCCTACATTAACGAAATATTTTTAAAATACAGTTAGGTAACATGCAATCGCGTGCTTTATTCAACTTTAGAATATAACCTTGATTTGTATCTGCGGCGATTCAAGAAACTGTTGCAATCGGAAAAATGAGCCCGAAAATTAGCGTTTTCACAGTTTTTAATTAATATCTCAGCTGATTAACGTCCTACGAAGATGAGAATGGTATCATTGGATTCGTAGAATTTTTTGGAATCCGCAGACACCTGCCTCGAATTCCAACTCAGCGCCGTTCCATAGATATTTAAGATAAAAGAAATTGACACGTGACCTTTCGCTAGCACAAATCTCGAGCGGAAGATGCCACTCCGAAAAATGAAATAACGTTTTCGCAGTTTTTAATTAATAACTCCGCCGATTATTGTCGTACGAAGATGGGACCGGTATCGATGGATTCGTTGATTTTTTTCGAATACGGGGATATGCGTTTCGAATCGCAACTCGGAGCCGTTGCGCAGATATTCGAGAAAAACGAATTTGGCACTCGGCGAAATCCCTAAAATAGGGGAAACCCGTGAAAGAAAGTGCAAAACGTAGGGAAATGTAGGGAGAAAATCAGTTTTTAATTAATATCTCGGCTAATTAAAGTCGCACGAAGATGCCGATGGTCAATCCGGCGAGCCACGGGCATTCTCAATCCAACGGTACCTTCCGCTAAGCTCTACACCCAGCCGTTCCCGAGGAGATGATGTTACAAACACACAAACAGACAGAGGCACACAGATTTTAATAGTATAGACTAGCGGGCAAGCCCGCCAGCTGAGCGGGCTGAAGCCCGCTTATCATTGTTCGTTTTTAAAAGATATCCTATGTTAAATTTGGCCGGTATTGAAAAGTTGAACCGAACTACCATTTTTTAGCGGCATTCCGCGGGCTTCCCCCGCTTTTTTCACCTATGCATCCAGAAGTTACCGCATACACTATACATATGCGGAAAATCACGAAAACACCCATGCTTCCAGCCCTTTCGCGGGTATTCGAAATTTGGACCGAAATACCAGTGTTCAGCGCTTTTGGGCGGGAGCCCGCCCAAAACAGTGTTCACGTGTGCATGCAAAAGATACTGCGTACACCGTACACATGCGTAAAATCACGAAAACACCCCTCCAGCCAGCCCGCTGCCGATTCGAAAGTTGGAAAGAAATACAATTTTTCAGCGATTTTGCGCGTGCTGTGCCCGCTTTATTCACGTATGCATGCTGAAGATGGTGCATAAACGATACACATGCGTAAAATCACGAAAACAAACATGGAGCCTGCCTGTTCGCCGGTATTCGAAAGTTCGACCGAATTACCAGTGTTATGTGGCTTTGCGCGGGCTCTGCCCGCTTTATTCACATATACACCCAGAAGATACTCCATACACTATACACATGCGTAAAATCACGAAAACACCCATGGAGCCAGCCAGTTCGTCGGGATTCGAAATTACCGCATTACCAGAACCGCATTACCAGTATTCTGTGCCCGCTTTATTCACGTATGCATCCATGAGATACTTTATAAACGATACACATGCGAACAATCACGAAAACAACAATGCAGCCAGCCCGCTCGCCGAGATTCGAAAGTTTGAATGAACTACCAGTGTTCAGCGGTTTTACCCGGTATCCCCGCGCTGTATTCACGTATGCATCCAAATTTTATATACAGTACCCCGGAATTCGAAAGTAGGACCGAAATACCAGTGTTCAGCGATTTTGTGGACCGGGCTGCGCCCGCTTTATACACATAAGCATGGAGAGGATACTGCATAAACGATACACATGAGTTAAAGCAAGAAAACACCCGGGGAGCCAGCTCGTTCGCCGACACCGAAAGTTGGATCGAACTACCAGCGTTAAGAGATTTTGAGCAGGCTGCGCCCACTTTTATCACATATGCATCCAGAAATCACTTTATACACTATACACATGCGGAAAATCACGAAAACACCCATGCAGCCAGCCCGCTCGCAGAGATTCGAATGTTTGACCGAACTACCAGTGTTCAGCGGTTTTACCCGGTATCCGCGCGCTGTATTCACGTATGCGACCAAATTTTATGTACAGTACCCCGGAATTCGAAAGTTGGACCGAACTACCAGTGTTCTGTAGTTTTGCGCGGGCTGCTCCCGCTTTATTCAAGTATGCATGCAGAAGATACCGCATACACGTTACACATGCGAAAAATCCCGAAAACACACATTGAGCCAACACGGTCGCTTGGATTCGAAAGTTGGACCGAACTACCAGTAATCAGAGGTTTTGAGCGAATTTCGGCCGCTTTATTCACTTATGCATCCAGAAGATGCTGCGTACACGAGGCACATGCGTAAAATCACGCAAACACCCATGGACCCAGCCCGTTCGCCGGGATTCGAAATTAGGACCGAACTACCAGAGTTCAGCTTTATTCATTTATGCATCCAGAAGACACTGCATACACAACAGATATGCGTAAAATCACAAAAAACATGAGTGTAGCCTGCCTGCTCACCGGGATTCGAAAGTTACCGTATACCATCTCAAAGGAGCAAAGAAAAATCTTTAATCTAAAAAAAAAAAAAAAGTGTGAATTTAATTTTTATTGGTGCGAACTTATTTAAAATATCATTTGCATTAAAAGATAATATCTAAATTAAGTGCACGTATCTAATAACATAAAAAAATATATTATTCCAAAAAATCAAATTTATTATTAAAAAAATAACAACATATTTTTAAAAAATAGCTTTTTCAGATTTTTTAATTAATATCCCAGCTGATTAAAGTTGTACAACTTCAAGAACGTCATCATTTAAATTTAATGTAATATAATAACTTTTATTCAATATCAATAAAAGAATTAACGTGACAATCATCCTAACCTGAAATTAAAAAAAAATTGTGAAAATTAGCTGTTTATTTAAAATGCCTACATTAACGAAATATTTTTAAAATACAGTTAGGTAACATGCAATCGCGTGCTTTATTCAACTTTAGAATATAACCTTGATTTGTATCTGCGGCGATTCAAGAAACTGTTGCAATCGGGAAAATGAGCCCGAAAATTAGCGTTTTCACAGTTTTTAATTAATATCTCAGCTGATTAACGTCCTACGAAGATGAGAATGGTATCATTGGATTCGTAGAATTTTTTGGAATCCGCAGACACCTGCCTCGAATTCCAACTCAGCGCCGTTCCATAGATATTTAAGATAAAAGAAATTGACACGTGACCTTTCGCTAGCACAAATCTCGAGCGGAAGATGCCACTCCGAAAAATGAAATAACGTTTTCGCAGTTTTTAATTAATAACTCCGCCGATTATTGTCGTACGAAGATGGGACCGGTATCGATGGATTCGTTGATTTTTTTCGAATACGGGGATATGCGTTTCGAATCGCAACTCGGAGCCGTTCCGCAGATATTCGAGAAAAACGAATTTGGCACTCGGCCAAATCCCTAAAATAGGGGAAACCCGTGAAAGAAAGTGCAAAACGTAGGGAAATGTAGGGAGAAAATCAGTTTTTAATTAATATCTCGGCTAATTAAAGTCGCACGAAGATGCCGATGGTCAATCCGGCGAGCCACGGGCATTCTCAATCCAACGGTACCTTCCGCTAAGCTCTACACCCAGCCGTTCCCGAGGAGATGATGTTACAAACACACAAACAGACAGAGGCACACAGATTTTAATAGTATAGACTAGCGGGCAAGCCCGCCAGCTGAGCGGGCTGAAGCCCGCTCATCATTGTTCGTTTTTAAAAGATATCCTATGTTAAATTTGGCCGGTATTGAAAAGTTGAACCGAACTACCATTTTTTAGCGGCATTCCGTGGGCTTCCCCCGCTTTTTTCACCTATGCATCCAGAAGTTACCGCATACACTATACATATGCGGAAAATCACGAAAACACCCATGCTTCCAGCCCTTTCGCGGGTATTCGAAATTTGGACCGAAATACCAGTGTTCAGCGCTTTTGGGCGGGAGCCCGCCCAAAACAGTGTTCACGTGTGCATGCAAAAGATACTGCGTACACCGTACACATGCGTAAAATCACGAAAACACCCCTCCAGCCAGCCCGCTGCCGATTCGAAAGTTGGAAAGAAATACAATTTTTCAGCGATTTTGCGCGTGCTGTGCCCGCTTTATTCACGTATGCATGCTGAAGATGGTGCATAAACGATACACATGCGTAAAATCACGAAAACAAACATGGAGCCTGCCTGTTCGCCGGTATTCGAAAGTTTGACCGAATTACCAGTGTTATGTGGCTTTGCGCGGGCTCTGCCCGCTTTATTCACATATACACCCAGAAGATACTCCATACACTATACACATGCGTAAAATCACGAAAACACCCATGGAGCCAGCCAGTTCGTCGGGATTCGAAATTACCGCATTACCAGTATTCTGTGCCCGCTTTATTCGCGTATGCATCCATGAGATACTTTATAAACGATACACATGCGAACAAACACGAAAACACCCATGCAGCCATCCCGCTCGCCGAGATTCGAAAGTTTGAGCGAACCACCAGTGTTCAGCGGTTTTACCCGGTATCCGCGCGCTGTATTCACGTATGCATCCAAATTTTATATACAGTACCCCGGAATTCGAAAGTAGGACCGAAATACCAGTGTTCAGCGATTTTGTGGACCGGGCTGCGCCCGCTTTATACACATAAGCATGGAGAGGATACTGCATAAACGATACACATGAGTTAAAGCAAGAAAACACCCGGGAAGCCAGCTCGTTCGCCGACACCGAAAGCTGGATCGAACTACCAGCGTTAAGAGGTTTTGAGCAGGCTGCGCCCACTTTTATCACATATGCATCCAGAAATCACTTTATACACTATACACATGCGGAAAATCATGAAAACACCCATGCAGCCAGCCCGCTCGCAGAGATTCGAATGTTTGACCGAACTACCAGTGTTCAGCGGTTTTACCCGGTATCCGCGCGCTGTATTCACGTATGCGACCAAATTTTATGTACAGTACCCCGGAATTCGAAAGTTGGACCGAACTACCAGTGTTCTGTAGTTTTGCGCGGGCTGCTCCCGCTTTATTCAAGTATGCATGCAGAAGATACCGCATACACGTTACACATGCGAAAAATCCCGAAAACACACATTGAGCCAACACGGTCGCTTGGATTCGAAAGTTGGACCGAACTACCAGTAATCAGAGGTTTTGAGCGAATTTCGGCCGCTTTATTCACTTATGCATCCAGAAGATGCTGCGTACACGAGGCACATGCGTAAAATCACGCAAACACCCATGGACCCAGCCCGTTCGCCGGGATTCGAAATTAGGACCGAACTACCAGAGTTCAGCTTTATTCATTTATGCATCCAGAAGACACTGCATACACAACAGATATACGTAAAATCACAAAAAACATGAGTGTAGCCTGCCTGCTCACCGGGATTCGAAAGTTACCGTATACAATCTCAAAGGAGCAAAGAAAAATCTTTAATCTAGAAAAAAAAAAAAAAAGTGTGAATTTAATTTTTATTGGTGCGAACTTATTTAAAATATCATTTGCATTAAAAGATAATATCTAAATTAAGTGCACGTATCTAATAACATAAAAAAATATATTATTCCAAAAAATCAAATTTATTATTAAAAAAATAACAACATATTTTTAAAAAATAGCTTTTTCAGATTTTTTAATTAATATCCCAGCTGATTAAAGTTGTACAACTTCAAGAACGTCATCATTTAAATTTAATGTAATATAATAACTTTTATTCAATATCAATAAAAGAATTAACGTGACAATCATCCTAACCTGAAATTAAAAAAAAAATTGTGAAAATTAGCTGTTTATTTAAAATGCCTACATTAACGAAATATTTTTAAAATACAGTTAGGTAACATGCAATCGCGTGCTTTATTCAACTTTAGAATATAACCTTGATTTGCATATGCGGCGATTCAAGAAACTGTTGCAATCGGAAAAATGAGCCCGAAAATTAGCGTTTTCACAGTTTTTAATTAATATCTCAGCTGATTAAAGTCCTACGAAGATGAGAATGGTATCATTGGATTCGTAGAATTTTTTGGAATCCGCAGACACCTGCCTCGAATTCCAACTCAGCGCCGTTCCATAGATATTTAAGAAAAAAGAAATTGACTCGTGACCTTTCGCCAGCACAAATCTCGAGCGGAAGCAATTGTCATCCCCCCGGCGCTTTCGAAAAAGCAATTTTATCTCAGCTAATTCCGAGACGGTTGCCACTCCGAAAAATGAAATAACGTTTTCGCAGTTTTTAATTAATAACTCCGCCGATTATTGTCGTACGAAGATGGGACCGGTATCGATGGATTCGTTGATTTTTTTCGAATACGGGGATATGCGTTTCGAATCGGAACTCGGAGCCTTTCCGCAGATATTTGAGAAAAACGAATTTGGCACTCGGCCAAATCCCTAAAATAGGGGAAACCCGTGAAAGAAAGTGCAAAACGTAGGGAAATGTAGGGAGAAAATCAGTTTTTAATTAATATCTCGGCTAATTAAAGTCGCACGAAGATGCCGATGGTCAATCCGGCGAGCCACGGGCATTCTCAATCCAACGGTACCTTCCGCTAAGCTCTACACCCAGCCGTTCCCGAGGAGATGATGTTACAAACACACAAACAGACAGAGGCACACAAATTTTAATAGTATAGACTAGCGGGCAAGCCCGCCAGCTGAGCGGGCTGAAGCCCGCTCATCATTGTTCGTTTTTAAAAGATATCCTATGTTAAATTTGGCCGGTATTGAAAAGTTGAACCGAACTACCATTTTTTAGCGGCATTCCGCGGGCTTCCCCCGCTTTTTTCACCTATGCATCCAGAAGTTACCGCATACACTATACATATGCGGAAAATCACGAAAACACCCATGCTTCCAGCCCTTTCGCGGGTATTCGAAATTTGGACCGAAATACCAGTGTTCAGCGCTTTTGGGCGGGAGCCCGCCCAAAACAGTGTTCACGTGTGCATGCAAAAGATACTGCGTACACCGTACACATGCGTAAAATCACGAAAACACCCCTCCAGCCAGCCCGCTGCCGATTCGAAAGTTGGAAAGAAATACAAATTTTCAGCGATTTTGCACGTGCTGTGCCCGCTTTATTCACGTATGCATGCTGAAGATGGTGCATAAACGATACACATGCGTAAAATCACGAAAACCAACATGGAGCCTGCCTGTTCGCCGGTATTCGAAAGTTTGACCGAATTACCAGTGTTATGTGGCTTTGCGCGGGCTCTGCCCGCTTTATTCACATATACACCCAGAAGATACTCCATACACTATACACATGCGTAAAATAACGAAAACACCCATGGAGCCAGCCAGTTCGTCGGGATTCGAAATTACCGCATTACCAGAACCGCATTACCAGTATTCTGTGCCCGCTTTATTCACGTATGCATCCATGAGATACTTTATAAACGATACACATGCGAACAATCACGAAAACAACAATGCAGCCAGCCCGCTCGCCGAGATTCGAAAGTTTCAGCGAACTACCAGTGTTCAGCGGTTTTACCCGGTATCCCCGCGCTGTATTCACGTATGTATCCAAATTTTATATACAGTACCCCGGAATTCGAAAGTAGGACCGAAATACCAGTGTTCAGCGATTTTGTGGAGCGGGCTGCGCCCGCTTTATACACATAAGCATGGAGAGGATACTGCATAAACGATACACATGAGTTAAAGCAAGAAAACACCCGGGGAGCCAGCTCGTTCGCCGACACCGAAAGTTGGATCGAACTACCAGCGTTAAGAGATTTTGAGCAGGCTGCGCCCACTTTTATCACATATGCATCCAGAAATCACTTTATACACTATACACATGCGGAAAATCACGAAAACACCCATGCAGCCAGCCCGCTCGCAGAGATTCGAATGTTTGACCGAACTACCAGTGTTCTGCGGTTTTACCCGGTATCCGCGCGCTGTATTCACGTATGCGACCAAATTTTATGTACAGTACCCCGGAATTCGAAAGTTGCACCGAACTACCAGTGTTCTGTAGTTTTGCGCGGGCTGCTCCCGCTTTATTCAAGTATGCATGCAGAAGATACCGCATACACGTTACACATGCGAAAAATCCCGAAAACACACATTGAGGCAACACGGTCGCTTGGATTCGAAAGTTGGACCGAACTACCAGTAATCAGAGGTTTTGAGCGAATTTCGGCCGCTTTATTCACTTATGCATCCAGAAGATGCTGCGTACACGAGGCACATGCGTAAAATCACGCAAACACCCATGGACCCAGCCCGTTCGCCGGGATTCGAAATTAGGACCGAACTACCAGAGTTCAGCTTTATTCATTTATGCATCCAGAAGACACTGCATACACAACAGATATGCGTAAAATCACAAAAAACATGAGTGTAGCCTGCCTGCTCACCGGGATTCGAAAGTTACCGTATACCATCTCAAAGGAGCAAAGAAAAATCTTTAATCTAAAAAAAAAAAAAAAAAGTGTGAATTTAATTTTTATTGGTGCGAACTTATTTAAAATATCATTTGCATTAAAAGATAATATCTAAATTAAGTGCACGTATCTAATAACATAAAAAAATATATTATTCCAAAAAATCAAATTTATTATTAAAAAAATAACAACATATTTTTAAAAAATAGCTTTTTCAGATTTTTTAATTAATATCCCAGCTGATTAAAGTTGTACAACTTCAAGAACATCATCATTTAAATTTAATGTAATATAATAACTTTTATTCAATATCAATAAAAGAATTAACGTGACAATCATCCTAACCTGAAATTAAAAAAAAATTGTGAAAAGTAGCTGTTTATTTAAAATGCCTACATTAACGAAATATTTTTAAAATACAGTTAGGTAACATGCAATCGCGTGCTTTATTCAACTTTAGAATATAACCTTGATTTGTATCTGCGGCGATTCAAGAAACTGTTGCAATCGGAAAAATGAGCCCGAAAATTAGCGTTTTCACAGTTTTTAATTAATATCTCAGCTGATTAACGTCCTACGAAGATGAGAATGGTATCATTGGATTCGTAGAATTTTTTGGAATCCGCAGACACCTGCCTCGAATTCCAACTCAGCGCCGTTCCATAGATATTTAAGATAAAAGAAATTGACACGTGACCTTTCCCTAGCACAAATCTCGAGCGGAAGATGCCACTCCGAAAAATGAAATAACGTTTTCGCAGTTTTTAATTAATAACTCCGCCGATTATTGTCGTACGAAGATGGGACCGGTATCGATGGATTCGTTGATTTTTTTCGAATACGGGGATATGCGTTTCGAATCGCAACTCGGAGCCGTTCCGCAGATATTCGAGAAAAACGAATTTGGCACTCGGCCAAATCCCTAAAATAGGGGAAACCCGTGAAAGAAAGTGCAAAACGTAGGGAAATGTAGGGAGAAAATCAGTTTTTAATTAATATCTCCGCTAATTAAAGTCGCACGAAGATGCCGATGGTGAATCCGGCGAGCCACGGGCATTCTCAATCCAACGGTACCTTCCGCTAAGCTCTACACCCAGCCGTTCCCGAGGAGATGATGTTACAAACACACAAACAGACAGAGGCACACAGATTTTAATAGTATAGACTAGCGGGCAAGCCCGCTTATCATTGTTCGTTTTTAAAAGATATCCTATGTTAAATTTGGCTGGTATTGAAAAGTTGAACCGAACTACCATTTTTTAGCGGCATTCCGCGGGCTTCCCCCGCTTTTTTCACCTATGCATCCAGAAGTTACCGCATACACTATACATATGCGGAAAATCACGAAAACACCCATGCTTCCAGCCCTTTCGCGGGTATTCGAAATTTGGACCGAAATACCAGTGTTCAGCGCTTTTGGGCGGGAGCCCGCCCAAAACAGTGTTCACGTGTGCATGCAAAAGATACTGCGTACACCGTACACATGCGTAAAATCACGAAAACACCCCTCCAGCCAGCCCGCTGCCGATTCGAAAGTTGGAAAGAAATACAATTTTTCAGCGATTTTGCACGTGCTGTGCCCGCTTTATTCACGTATGCATGCTGAAGATGGTGCATAAACGATACACATGCGTAAAATCACGAAAACAAACATGGAGCCTGCCTGTTCGCCGGTATTCGAAAGTTCGACCGAATTACCAGTGTTATGTGGCTTTGCGCGGGCTCTGCCCGCTTTATTCACATATACACCCAGAAGATACTCCATACACTATACACATGCGTAAAATCACGAAAACACCCATGGAGCCAGCCAGTTCGTCGGGATTCGAAATTACCGCATTACCAGAACCGCATTACCAGTATTCTGTGCCCGCTTTATTCACGTATGCATCCATGAGATACTTTATAAACGATACACATGCGAACAATCACGAAAACACCCATGCAGCCATCCCGCTCGCCGAGATTCGAACGTTTGAGCGAACCACCAGTGTTCAGCGGTTTTACCCGGTATCCCCGCGCTGTATTCACGTATGCATCCAAATTTTATATACAGTACCCCGGAATTCGAAAGTAGGACCGAAATACCAGTGTTCAGCGATTTTGTGGACCGGGCTGCGCCCGCTTTATACACATAAGCATGGAGAGGATACTGCATAAACGATACACATGAGTTAAAGCAAGAAAACACCCGGGGAGCCAGCTCGTTCGCCGACACCGAAAGTTGGATCGAACTACCAGCGTTAAGAGGTTTTGAGCAGGCTGCGCCCACTTTTATCACATATGCATCCAGAAATCACTTTATACACTATACACATGCGGAAAATCACGAAAACACCCATGCAGCCAGCCCGCTCGCAGAGATTCGAATGTTTGACCGAACTACCAGTGTTCAGCGGTTTTACCCGGTATCCGCGCGCTGTATTCACGTATGCGACCAAATTTTATGTACAGTACCCCGGAATTCGAAAGTTGGACCGAACTACCAGTGTTCTGTAGTTTTGCGCGGGCTGCTCCCGCTTTATTCAAGTATGCATGCAGAAGATACCGCATACACGTTACACATGCGAAAAATCCCGAAAACACACATTGAGCCAACACGGTCGCTTGGATTCGAAAGTTGGACCGAACTACCAGTAATCAGAGGTTTTGAGCGAATTTCGGCCGCTTTATTCACTTATGCATCCAGAAGATGCTGCGTACACGAGGCACATGCGTAAAATCACGCAAACACCCATGGACCCAGCCCGTTCGCCGGGATTCGAAATTAGGACCGAACTACCAGAGTTCAGCTTTATTCATTTATGCATCCAGAAGACACTGCATACACAACAGATATGCGTAAAATCACAAAAAACATGAGTGTAGCCTGCCTGCTCACCGGGATTCGAAAGTTACCGTATACCATCTCAAAGGAGCAAAGAAAAATCTTTAATCTAAAAAAAAAAAAAAAAAAGTGTGAATTTAATTTTTATTGGTGCGAACTTATTTAAAATATCATTTGCATTAAAAGATAATATCTAAATTAAGTGCACGTATCTAATAACATAAAAAAATATATTATTCCAAAAAATCAAATTTATTATTAAAAAAATAACAACATATTTTTAAAAAATAGCTTTTTCAGATTTTTTAATTAATATCCCAGCTGATTAAAGTTGTACAACTTCAAGAACGTCATCATTTAAATTTAATGTAATATAATAACTTTTATTCAATATCAATAAAAGAATTAACGTGACAATCATCCTAACCTGAAATTAAAAAAAAAATTGTGAAAAGCAGCTGTTTATTTAAAATGCCTACATTAACGAAATATTTTTAAAATACAGTTAGGTAACATGCAATCGCGTGCTTTATTCAACTTTAGAATATAACCTTGATTTGCATCTGCGGCGATTCAAGAAACTGTTGCAATCGGAAAAATGAGCCCGAAAATTAGCGTTTTCACAGTTTTTAATTAATATCTCAGCTGATTAAAGTCCTACGAAGATGAGAATGGTATCATTGGATTCGTAGAATTTTTTGGAATCCGCAGACACCTGCCTCGAATTCCAACTCAGCGCCGTTCCATAGATATTTAAGAAAAAAGAAATTGACACGTGACCTTTCGCCAGCACAAATCTCGAGCGGAAGCAATTGTCATCCCCCGGCGCTTTCGAAAAAGCAATTTTATCTCAGCTAATTCCGAGACGGTTGCCACTCCGAAAAATGAAATAACGTTTTCGCAGTTTTTAATTAATAACTCCGCCGATTATTGTCGTACGAAGATGGGACCGGTATCGATGGATTCGTTGATTTTTTTCGAATACGGGGATATGCGTTTCGAATCGCAACTCGGAGCCGTTCCGCAGATATTCGAGAAAAACGAATTTGGCACTCGGCCAAATCCCTAAAATAGGGGAAACCCGTGAAAGAAAGTGCAAAACGTAGGGAAACGTAGGGGAAAAAGCAGTTTTTAATTAATATCTCGGCTAATTAAAGTCGCACGAAGATGCCGATGGTCAATCCGGCGAGCCACGGGCATTCTCAATCCAACGGTACCTTCCGCTAAGCTCTACACCCAGCCGTTCCCGAGGAGATGATGTTACAAACACACAAACAGACAGAGGCACACAGATTTTAATAGTATAGACTAGCGGGCAAGCCCGCCAGCTGAGCGGGCTGAAGCCCGCTTATCATTGTTCGTTTTTAAAAGATATCCTATGTTAAATTTGGCCGGTATTGAAAAGTTGAACCGAACTACCATTTTTTAGCGGCATTCCGCGGGCTTCCCCCGCTTTTTTCACCTATGCATCCAGAAGTTACCGCATACACTATACATATGCGGAAAATCACGAAAACACACATGCTTCCAGCCCTTTCGCGGGTATTCGAAATTTGGACCGAAATACCAGTGTTCAGCGCTTTTGGGCGGGAGCCCGCCCAAAACAGTGTTCACGTGTGCATGCAAAAGATACTGCGTACACCGTACACATGCGTAAAATCACGAAAACACCCCTCCAGCCAGCCCGCTGCCGATTCGAAAGTTGGAAAGAAATACAAGTTTTCAGCGATTTTGCGCGTGCTGTGCCCGCTTTATTCACGTATGCATGCTGAAGATGGTGCATAAACGATACACATGCGTAAAATCACGAAAACAAACATGGAGCCTGCCTGTTCGCCGGTATTCGAAAGTTTGACCGAATTACCAGTGTTATGTGGCTTTGCGCGGGCTCTGCCCGCTTTATTCACATATACACCCAGAAGATACTCCATACACTATACACATGCGTAAAATAACGAAAACACCCATGGAGCCAGCCAGTTCGTCGGGATTCGAAATTACCGCATTACCAGTATTCTGTGCCCGCTTTATTCACGTATGCATCCATGAGATACTTTATAAACGATACACATGCGAACAATCACGAAAACAACAATGCAGCCAGCCCGCTCGCCGAGATTCGAAAGTTTGAGCGAACTACCAGTGTTCAGCGGTTTTACCCGGTATCCCCGCGCTGTATTCACGTATGCATCCAAATTTTATATACAGTACCCCGGAATTCGAAAGTAGGACCGAAATACCAGTGTTCAGCGATTTTGTGGACCGGGCTGCGCCCGCTTTATACACATAAGCATGGAGAGGATACTGCATAAACGATACACATGAGTTAAAGCAAGAAAACACCCGGGGAGCCAGCTCGTTCGCCGACACCGAAAGTTGGATCGAACTACCAGCGTTAAGAGGTTTTGAGCAGGCTGCGCCCACTTTTATCACATATGCATCCAGAAATCACTTTATACACTATACACATGCGGAAAATCACGAAAACACCCATGCAGCCAGCCCGCTCGCAGAGATTCGAATGTTTGACCGAACTACCAGTGTTCAGCGGTTTTACCCGGTATCCGCGCGCTGTATTCACGTATGCGACCAAATTTTATGTACAGTATTTTATGTATGTAATTTATGCATACACAACAGATATGCGTAAAATCACAAAAAACATGAGTGTAGCCTGCCTGCTCACCGGGATTCGAAAGTTACCGTATACCATCTCAAAGGAGCAAAGAAAAATCTTTAATCTAAAAAAAAAAAAAGTGTGAATTTAATTTTTATTTGTGCGAACTTATTTAAAATATCATTTGCATTAAAAGATAATATCTAAATTAAGTGCACGTATCTAATAACATAAAAAAATATATTATTCCAAAAAATCAAATTTATTATTAAAAAAATAACAACATATTTTTAAAAAATAGCTTTTTCAGATTTTTTAATTAATATCCCAGCTGATTAAAGTTGTACAACTTCAAGAACGTCATCATTTAAATTTAATGTAATATAATAACTTTTATTCAATATCAATAAAAGAATTAACGTGACAATCATCCTAACCTGAAATTAAAAAAAAATTGTGAAAAGTAGCTGTTTATTTAAAATGCCTACATTAACGAAATATTTTTAAAATACAGTTAGGTAACATGCAATCGCGTGCTTTATTCAACTTTAGAATATAACCTTGATTTGTATCTGCGGCGATTCAAGAAACTGTTGCAATCGGAAAAATGAGCCCGAAAATTAGCGTTTTCACAGTTTTTAATTAATATCTCAGCTGATTAACGTCCTACGAAGATGAGAATGGTATCATTGGATTCGTAGAATTTTTTGGAATCCGCAGACACCTGCCTCGAATTCCAACTCAGCGCCGTTCCATAGATATTTAAGATAAAAGAAATTGACACGTGACCTTTCGCTAGCACAAATCTCGAGCGGAAGATGCCACTCCGAAAAATGAAATAACGTTTTCGCAGTTTTTAATTAATAACTCCGCCGATTATTGTCGTACGAAGATGGGACCGGTATCGATGGATTCGTTGATTTTTTTCGAATACGGGGATATGCGTTTCGAATCGCAACTCGGAGCCGTTCGGCAGATATTCGAGAAAAACGAATTTGGCACTCGGCCAAATCCCTAAAATAGGGGAAACCCGTGAAAGAAAGTGCAAAACGTAGGGAAATGTAGGGAGAAAATCAGTTTTTAATTAATATCTCGGCTAATTAAAGTCGCACGAAGATGCCGATGGTCAATCCGGCGAGCCACGGGCATTCTGAATCCAACGGTACCTTCCGCTAAGCTCTACACCCAGCCGTTCCCGAGGAGATGATGTTACAAACACACAAACAGACAGAGGCACACAGATTTTAATAGTATAGAGTAGATGAGAGATGACGTCATTCAAGGACATAAACAAGGACGTTTATGTCTAGAAAAGTAAAAGCTGGCTGGTAAAAATTTCCCAGATAATCTGAAATGTATATTTAAAAAAAAAAAAAAAAAAAAAAAATTTTTGTTAATTTTTATCATGTCTTTTAGACATGATAAAAATTAACTGTCCCCTCTTTTTGTCAGGGAAGGATGTCTCACTCTCTAAAAAATATACCTTGACCCATTCTTTTATTGGAGTTCTAGGAGTTCTATTTTTAGAAAGGATGAGTCATGTTCTATTTTCCGAAAGTGTGAGACAACATTCCCAGACAAAAGGCTAAGGTAGTTAACTTTTATCATGTCTAAAGACATGATAAAAATTAACAAATAGTTTTTTTTTTTTTTTTTTTTAAATATCTACTTTAGAATTTTTTTCTGAGTTCTGGCTAGAAAGAACTCTGGTTTATCTATTTAAGATGTGCGAAACGAATTTCACTCTAAATCATTCTGTGCCGTGAATTCAACAGTATATAGGAACAGACTTTATGAAGGTAAAAGTGCTCAGTTTATTTATTCTTTAGAGGAGCACGTGGAGATTTTATAGGATATTTACTTACAAAGCATTGCTTGTATTTTTTTAAGAAATATTAATCAAGTTAAAGATATATAATCATGTCGCAGAGCCTCCATTATTTAACAAGGATTATTTCGGTTGGAGATGCGCCCAACGATGCTTACATTTTCTACCAGATGTCGGGAGGAATCTTTTACTGTAACCGAAAAGACTACGCACAATTTTCTCGATTTTATACTCGAACGTCTGCCGAAAATCTTTTTTTAACGATGGATCTTTGCTCGACGACCCATCATTCCCTTATCCTAGATATTGATATTAAAACCGAATGCGATGCATCCCTTCCTTCATCTATGCTCTACGATTATGTAGATTCTGTTATTCTCTCAACCTTAAAATTTTACTTTTTATCCCTTAAGCATTTTACTTTTATTGTGGCTGTTCGTCCAGGAGGTGGTATTCATGTCCATTTGCCGGAAATCTCGATCGCTCATGATGATTATATTCAATTTTGCAGCCAACTTCAACCCCGGTTCTATCACGAAACATCTGAATTTATTTTCCAGTTGGACGTTTTAGCGAATGCGACGCTTGTGAATTCCTCCAAGCCCTATACGAATAAATACGAACCCATGTTGATTATTTATGTAGACGAACAAACCACCTGGCGTTTAGATTTGACCAATCCTAATGCTTTCAGCATGCGATTGTTAGGCATTCAATCAAAATTTAAACGTCGCAAGGATAATACCAATTCCTTTTTTCGTAAACTGCTCCACCTCCAGCCAATGGATATTCAAAAACAACTTTATGAATATATGATGCCTGTGGTGACACTGTACGATCCTCTGTATCGAGTATCGTATCCCACGCTTATTAGCAAAGATGAGGAAGCTGGACCCGACGATGAAAAAGTGGCTACATTTGTGTATAAACTAAAAACCCCGATGTATATTTACAAAGGGAAGGATTTTGGAACCGAAGGTCATCATTGGTTAAAAACGTTTTACTTTATCAAGTTTAACGGGTTTGTGATTTCAGACTTTGAATCGAATAACCGGGCTCTAAAACGATGGTACCGGGAAAGTCAAAATTCTATCGTCATCGAAAACGATGTATTCCAGACGGTGAATCAAGCTCTCAAGTTAGACAATCCTAGTTTGCATTCCGATCCCAATCCCCTTCGTACGATTATGCAGTACAATCAAGGTTACTATTTTTTACCTGTCTTTTGTGCCTTGTGTCAACATTTACGAATGTCCTCCCATACACTCGCATCCCATTTGCGTACGATATTAGAATCTCACGAACTCATAGATTCTGCAGAAAAAATCAACAGTAAAATTATAGATATCATTTCCCAAGATTTTACTCTCGACACGATCCTCTTTTGTGGTTCGAATCTCAATCCTAAAATTTACAAATTTAAAGATAAACTGGAAGCTATTATCAAAACCATGAAAGGCATTATTTTATATTCGGTGTCTGGAGATCAGCTCGTGGAACAAATTCATCGAATTCAAGAGCGATATTTTCCGATTCTCGTCATTACCATGCACAATTCCTGCAAGAAACCTCAACGCTATATGTGGAATAATATCCACGAGTACTGGCAAGAAGTGCCCCACCAGATAGAAATTCTAAACCTGATGAATGCCATCTGGTCCTCCATTCAGGCCTATGCTCGGAATCAGTTTGCCGATAAAACTAAAAACATGTGTCCTTTCACAGACATTATGAAACAGGTCAACATTAATTACGTGGTCTCGTCCATTCTGAGTCGAACCAACATTGATCGTAAAATCATTCAAATGGATCGACATAAATGGCATATTCGAACCCACGATGGGGTTCTGAATCTCTTGACGGGTCATGTAGGAGGGACGGTTCCGGAATTTTACCTATCGGATCGACGTCTGGGCATCAATTTTAGTCGACACGAGTTGATGCAATTTCGTCACGATCCGGATTTGATAGCCATCTATCGTTTATTAACCGACCGGAAATTTTTTCTACAATACCTGAAAAGCTGTTTTCTCGACCTCACGGACGATTTACTGGATACGCTGCGGGAAAAAGTGCGAGAGTTTCATGACAAACTAGAAACCAACCCGCTCATTCAAAGCATGCTTCATTTTTATGTGCACATGTGTAAATATACGTGTTTCGAATACGATCTGTTCATGTACCTTTTAGATGTCCTGGCCAGTCTTCTCATTGCGACCAATTACGGTCGCAAATTTTTTGTTTTGAAAGGCAACACGCGCAATGGAAAAAGTAAATTCTTTCAAATGATTTCGAAGGTCTTTGGAGGCTATAGTCATGGTATTCGAGCCGTCAATTTACAAACGACGAGTGGTCAAGGACTATCAGCCCAACCCGAACTGGCCTCTTCGTTATTTTGTTGTCGGGTAGTGACTGTTGAAGAAATGTCGGGAAAATTAAACGAAAACCTCGTGAAAGAAATCACGGGTAATTCGACCACCAGTTTTCGGAATTTATACGAGCAAAATGTAGGAGCGATTCCCAGTGCCAAACTCATGGCTTCTACCAATACGTTCCCAGTGTGTACGGCCACAGAGGCATTTAATGATCGCGTGGTAGCAATTCCTTTTGACGCCGTGTTTACGAAAAATGCTCCATCCCTCACCTCAGAACAAGTGATGCAGGATCAATATTTACTCGAAACCAAAGATTCTATCGTCGAAGATTCCTATAAAGGTTTCTTTTTAATGATTTATCTGCATCTGGCCCACAATATTAACATGGAGGACGGCATGATCCGTTACCGTTCCGAACCTGAAATATTAGTAGAATTCAAAAAAGAATTTTTATCTTCGACCGATATTTTTACACAATTCAAACAGTATGCCGATGTACAAATCATTCCCGGTTCTGTTACGACCTTTAACGAACTGAAATCGGCCATTCGACAATTTTTGAAAACGATGCGCGACTCCTCCATCCACGAAACGGAACTCATTATGCGTTTCAATGATGAATTTGGACATTTGAAACGGACCGAAATGGATTTCAGTTCCTTTTCAGCCGAAAATAATATTCCCTCGTCTTTGGATATAGTAGAACCCCTTCAGTTTGAAAATGCCGAATTGAATTCGTCTCTCAAACGAAAGCATGACGACGAAGAGGGAGAACACTCAACCACGAAACATTTAAAAGTGGACGATGAACCCATTGATCTGCCTCAGCATAAAAGACAAGTTATTTATTACGATAATGTTATCATCGAAAATCTGAAAAAAGACAAGAAATACTAACCTTTTTACATATGCATGAGGTAGGTTCCCAACATTTCATTGTGTAATGACTTGGAAAAAACAAAAGTTGTCTGAAGAAAGCCAGATTTCAAGATGTTTCTTCTTCAAAAACACAGAATCATGTGAAGTGAAACTCGCAATGCTGAAATATATAAGTGAGAGTCCATTCTTAAAACATGGTGATGTCCGGTCGATCGAGTCGGGTTGGAAAAATTTCTTAACAGCTGAGAAAAAATTCTAAAGATTAAAAAAAAAAAAAAAAAAAAAAAAAAAAAAAAAACGTTTTTGTTAATTTTTATCATGTCTTTAGACATGATAAAAATTAACTTTACCACCCCTCACCCCTATTTTGGTTTGAATCAGGTGTCAACATGTTTCTAAAATAAATTTCCAAGAACGATATGACTCATTCTTTTGTTTAGAAATCTAGTTTTAGAAAGGGTGAGACATCATTCACAACAAAAAGAAAAAAGGGGGGTAGAGTTAATTTTTATTATGTCTAAAGACATGATAAAAATTAACAAAAAGTTTTTTTTTTTTTTTTTTTTTTAATAGAATTTTTTCTCAGCCAGCTTCGAGTCATTCTTTCTCTTCTCACTGACTATATATAAGAACGTTGTTCTTACAGTCCTGGTATTGACATTAACGTAGCTGCTAGAATAAAAGCCATTGTAGGTATTTCAGCTAAGCACAAACAGAGGCATGGAAACAACTTTTTAAGAATTTCTTCAACGGGTACCGTGGATTGATAAACGCAGTTTCCTGCAGCATCGCATGTGCGTTTATAATGTTCTGAGAGAAGATACTTGTACTGTTCAAAATAATTCCAGGGAATGAGGACTTTTCCACTACATGTTTTAGCAAAGTAGATTTCACCTTGGGCATCTTTCAGGACGTAAGGTTCTTCATTTTTCACTAAATAATATTCGTTCCCTCGGAAATCCACCGGGTATCGTTCTTTTCCGTCCGCGTATTTGGCCAGAACGAATTCGTTTTGAATTTGAATAACGAGGGATTTTTTACGTTGTAGAGGATATTTTTCATTTCCTTTCCGATCTTTGGCATAATATGGAAGGCCGTCTCGAGTTTTAGCGAAAGGATCACCTTTGTCGGGATAGATTTCCCCCTTTTGGGAGTGAATGGCATACCTTTCATGACCATATTCACTTTTCACAAAGACTGGATCTTTTTTTCGATATTTGTAATATTCGCTACCATATCGATTCGGATAAAATTCCATTATATTGCTTTATCTTTTCAAAAATAAATTTCTCGTCTAATGATTTTATTTTTTACTTTTCTTCATGAGCATGTTTAGCTAATAAATATTGATGATATTTATTGCCGTGCATTAAATAATCCATTGTGATCCAAGTATATTTCGGATTCGCGAGTAGTGCGTAAAAATATAAGAGATAGATGCAAGTGACATGGTAATGAGCAGAATCTTTAGGAAAAAACTGACTGGCCATTTTGCGAATAGGGTCTAAGATTTCTTCATTCGATAAAATAAATTCTTCATCATTCCATTCCAGGGCATTAAACAGGGGCTGCTGATCGATTAAAAGATATAGGTGTCCATATTGCGACATATTATCTAACACGTGACGGATATGAGCAACGGCCTGTGATTGAAAATCTCGAACGAGTCGAGGCGTAATCTCAAAAAATAAATTCAGAAACCGGTACGTCGCTTGATAGTTTTCAAGTTGAGGATTTTGCCCAATCACGAATCGGATGAGTCGATCAATCGGTAATTGAATAGTTTTCAAAACAGAAATATCGTAATACTCTGCCATGCTTGTTTAATCCTTCGAACCGAAGAAGAAGAAAAAAAAATTAAATTAAATTGAAAGAAAAATGAATCATTCAACCTTTCTTCCATGGCGAATCACCGAACGGTACAATCGACAAATAGGTTCCTCCTTTCGATATATTGTTCTTATTTCCCATACTGCCACGTTTAATTTGGAAAGAGATTTAAAATCGACCTTGGGTCTTCAATCTTGGTCCTTAATACAATTTCTACAAAAGTTTCGTCAACATCGAGTGGGTATAGAATATATAACTCTGTTCACTCGCAAGGATAAGATACGTCTAGGACCTATTGCAGTACAAGTATCAGAGCAGATTTGTTTCCAACAATTAAAGAAAAAATATGGAACTCAATCCATCCACTTAGTTGGAGCCACCTATCTAAAAGGCAAATTGAGAGATTTTCATGTGATAACCGTAGAGGATTTTAGATTCAATGTTCTCCTGAAACAAGATGACCGATAAAAATAAAACATGGAATCCTATATCGTTCTCAATTTCGAAGGTTTCGAATCGAATGGTGATCCTCTCGCCAAAGAACTTAATCTTTCTTATAATGATGACTTTTCCGACTATATTATTAAAGAAGTGGCTTATATCACCCATGATCGTTCCCAAGGCATTATCTACGTGGAACCACCCATACCGTGGTCTGAATTATCCTATTCCGCCAAACAAAGTGTATCGAGTGTTCATTTACCGTTAGCGGATATAACGCATGGCTTTTCATGGAATGAGGGTCATTTGCCGTACGATCAATTAAAACCGTTTCTCGTAGCTCTAACGGCAGGATATAAAAACATTTACTGCCCTCATTATTGGAAAATTAATGTTTTGTACCAGATACTGGCCCGTCCTATTTATTTCAATTTCGTCTCCAAGAACAAGGAGGCGTTTCATACCGCGCCCATACCAATGAACTATGAATATTCATCGTTTTGTCCGAAACATATAGGTCGGACCAAATATTGTGCTTTCCAAGAAGCTTTGTTTTATTTTCATCGCCTTCAAGAGTACAAGAAAGAAACCTTTCCGTTTGTCATTCATAAATCTTTAGAAAAAAATGAAAAAGAAAGAGACTTACCTCCAACATTATCCAACACGTTATAGAATACTTTTTTTTTCCTTCCCCATGAATGAGTCAACTAGGATCTAGGTGGGTCCCTCTTCAACAGCACGTACACATTTGAAGCGAAACTCGAAATGCTTAAATAGATAAGGAAGAGTTCATTCCTAAAAAAAATGGTGATGACTTGTGAATCCAGTCGGCTGGAAAAAATTTCTCAGAGCTAAGAAAAAATTCTGTAATGGGAAAAAAAAAAAAAAACTTTTTGTTAATTTTTATCATGTCTTCTAGACATGATAAAAATTAACTAACCCCTTTTGTTTTCAATGATGTCTCACCATGTTTTTAAAAATACACCATGACTCATTTATTTCTTGGAATTTTATTTTTAGAAAGGGTGAGTCATGGTCTAATTTTCGAAAGGGCGAGACATCATTCCTAGACAAAAAGAGTAGATAGTTAATTTTTATCATGTCTAGAAGACATGATAAAAATTAACAAAAAGTTTTTTTTTTTTTTTTTTTTTTTTTTTTTTTTTTCCAGCTCTGAAAATTTTTTTCCAACCGACTGGATTGAAAAGACATCCCAATCTTTTTAAGAATGAATTGTTTCAGATATTTTTCTTTCTCTCACGACTTTAGTTTTTAAACAGTATATTAATGCAGATTAGGAACGCAAGTATGACCAAGATACCTATCATAGAAAGAATGATTTTAGTCCAGTTGGTGGTGGATTGATGATTATTTTCGTCAGACTGTATCGGGTTGGCATATATTTTCTTCTTTCTTTTCTTCTTTTTCTCTTCCTCTTCCACTGGATCTTCTTGTCCTGGAAGACCGCTTTCCACTTTCTCGACCACTTTACCCTCCGAGTTATTATATATAACTTTATAGGGTTGGAATCCGTGTCGAGAAGCGCGTTTAGATCTCAAATTGGTCAAATAATCCATCGGTTTCGAATGCGATCGGTACAAGTAGCCTATCAAATTTTCGGGTTCAATTCTAGGGTCTCGTATAAACGCAGGCATCCAGGGCTTGTCATTTAAATTGGGAACAATGATGATTTGATCACACGTGATGGGGTATCCACTCGCAAAGATTTGTTCCTCACTCACTTTCTTGAACTGGACAATGTACTCGTTATTGTATCGATCGACCGGGTAGTAATATTCACCCAATTTATTTTGAGCGTACCGGTTTCCTAAAGGTTTTTGGGTAATGCGCTTATCGGCATGAATAATTTCCGGATAGATTTCATTATTGTCTGCATCTTTGGCGTATCGTTTCACGGCCGGATCTTTCATCAATTGATCGTACGATCCTTTGTCCGTCACTAAATATCGTTCGTTGCCGTGTTGATCGACCGGGTAAATAATGACCCCGTTCTTATCATGAGCATAAAAGAATTCTTTCAGCCTCGTCATGGCGAATTGACCGCTATCCGGGTAAATTTCGCCTCCATCCGCTTTCCGCGCATACACTTGGTTCTGATCGGTATCTCTTCCAAAGATGACTTGCTGAGTGAAAGGGTGAAGGATTTGATAAAATTCATCGCCTGTAGCATTTTTAGGATAGATGGGTTTACCCTGAGAATTGATAGGATAGAACGGAACACCGTTTTTATCGAGGGCGTAAGACATGTATTCGGGCTTGTGTTCCGTATCGTCGGCCAACAAGGGATATTTTTCATTTCCTGTCTCATCTTTAGCATAATAATACCGCCCGTCGGCATCTCGAGCAATCATGTCGTTCCCAAACAAATCTTTGGGATACATCTCGGCCCCGGAATGCTCTTTGGCATAAATTTCTCGACCCTGGTACTTTAGAAAGACGGGCAAGTTATTGATTTTTCCATAATACTCCTCAAATTTTTTTTCTCCACCGATATACACGGGTTTTTTAGCATAATGGGGAACTTTATATTTGTCTAGGGCATACAGTAGACTGGGATCGTCAGTGGTAATATATGTTTCAAATTCCCTTCGATCCTTTCTATATCGTTGATTTCCAAGATTGTCGACTGCATAATACTCATCTTTTGCCATCGAAGATCCTTTGGTAATCGTTTTGCTTTATTCGTCATTGTCGTCATGGTAAATTCTCGGATAATATTCGTCCAAGTTTTCATCTTTCGCATAAATGCCTCCTCCTAAAGCATCTAAGGCCGGTTCGTCCCTATTTCCAATTCGAATATACGTTTCGAGACCGTTGAGTTGCTTGGGATAGTATTCGTCCCCACTCGCTCTCTTAGCGTAATAAGGGGTTCCATCGATGTTCCTAGCCGGCATTTCATTGTGCAAACGATCTCGAGCGTAAATTTCATCGTTGAAGGGATAATATTCACCTAGCGTATTGTTTCGGAAATACATTTCGTCCTGATCCGGAGAGAGTTCAAACAGCGGTCGTTTTGTGACGAGATTAAACGGGTATTGGAATTTATTGTTCTCTAAGGGAATATAGATCCGTTGACCGTTGGAATCGAGAGGGGCATATTCGATAGGGAATTGATTGACATCAAGTTTTCGAGCATAGTAAGGCTTTTGATGCTCGTCTTTGGCAAAATAGGGTCGATGGTGCTCGTCTAAAGCATAGATTTGTTCTTTGGTCTGAGGATTTTCCGGATACCATTCTTTTCCTCCGTAGAACAGATACACCATTTTTCCGTTTTCCATGGGAAACATGGGTTCCCCATCACTATCAAATCCATACACGGGACGGTTTTGAGCGTCGACGGGTAAAATAGAACGGTTCAGATGATCGACGGCATAGACAGGGGTTATTTTACCGGTGATGGGAGAGATTTGTTTTGCAAACACAATATTTCCATCGGGATCCAGCATATAAAATTCATCTCCTTGTCGATTCTTAGCATAAATCTCATTTCCGTCAGCCAATTTGGCATAGCGCTTATCTGATTTCATTCGATCGGGGTAGTATTCTTCGTAATTCAGGAGATCTCGCCTATGCCGACGAATTATTTCCTCATCCACGTCCATGGGAATATTGCCTACATTATCATTATTAGGAGGATTGTCATGGATTGGAGGAGGATGGTTAGATGGATTGCTTGGAGGGTGATTGTTAAGGGGGTTGTCAACGACTGGGTCTCCTACATGATTAGGAGGAGCTGCTTCCATTCGAAGCAATTTTCGTTCCGCTTTATCAGATTTGGATTTATCTTTTCGAACCATTTTTTTTAATTAATATGAGTTACTTTATTATTATCTCTTCTCTTCTGACTCAGAACAAAGAAAACAAAAATATGGTATCGATCCTCTTATGGATTTTATTATTTCTCTTTATCCACAATCCCGTTTATAATGCTTACCAGAATATTACGTATCGGACCCTTTATTACGAGACATTAGGTCAAGAATAGAGAAGAAGAAGAAAACAAAACAAATGGATTCCTTAACATTAGGAACGCTTTTAGTCGCTGGAGCGTATACGTCCTTCGTGATCCTGTTTTGTCTCATTTTAACACAAAGCTGGTTCTTTCTCCTTTTCCTCCTCATCAACGGACTCATTTTTCTCTTTCTGGCTTTTGGATACATTCGCAAGCTGACGATTTTTACAACTTTCGGGGAATTGCTCGGCAGTTTGGTGCAAAATAAAGACGTGGGAGATTGGTATTGCCGTTTTCGTCAATGGTGGTTTAAGTAAAGAGAATGGATGCTCAAACCTTTAAACGTTTAAAACGAACTTATTTAGAAGATGAACCGATCGTTTCGAACGAACTCCAAGAAAGCCAGGCTCGTGTTTCACCGTTCGTGGCTCATAAAATTCATGAACTTTTACACTTCAAAACCCCTTCTTCTTCACCTCCTCCGGGTATTGACGTCACCCACTTTACGACCGCTTTCCGAGAAGAAGAGCCCCAACAACGATTAGATGAAGTCGTCGTCACCTATTTATTATTCATGGCCAATTTAATGAACCAAGATAAATGGGGACGGACGTTTCTACGACCTGGAGCTTGGGTAGGCGAATACAGTTGGATTCAACTCTTTAAATTGACTACGTACTGCGTCTTAACGCTCCTGTACCGTATTCGATGGAAGAGCGAATACTTTTTCTTTTTAGACTAAGCGGTGATTGAATCTCTTCGCCATCTTCGTTTCTTCTTCCTCCTCCTCCTTGACATATTTCTTGACGAGAGGGAACTTGAGATTCCTTCGTCGCTACATTGAGTAACATTCTCAATTCTTTTTCCATATACCCGTCGGAACATAAGAACAGTTTCACCATTTCCATCGTCCAGAAAATTTCTTCGTCGGATTTTTCAAATTCGCGTATTTTCAAGGCCACTTTCTGTACAAGACGGTAAAATTTCTTACCCGTCGCGATCGAACCTTTCACTAATCCTTTACCTTTGAGCTTGGAAATAATAAACCCGGTCCCGAAAAGATATCCGAGGTACTCATCAATTTGGGTGGCTTTTTTCGTCATCTCTTCGTCTTCTTTCGGAACAAACAGAACGTAGGGGAAATTTTGTTTGAACGCAAACTGCTTTATTCGATCATCCGCTTTTCCTAGGAACACTTTCGCTAAAAAGGTTTCGATTCGACTCATTTTTTCAATAAATTCTAGTGATAAGGCATCGCACGTGCCGCCTTGTTGAATCTCTCGAAGGAGGTAGTAGAATTCTGTATTCCGATGGTACGTAATTTGAGAAGTGACCAGTTTTCGCAATTGCTGGGTCAAGAACGATTCTTTGAAGAAGAAGGGGCGAAGACAAATGCGAACTCCAAACTCAAACACGAAATTAGCCACCACGTTGAGTTCGTTCCGGCATAAATTGCAATAAATCATGACGTGCACAAGATCAAATAGGGTCGTGTAAGGAGAATAACGAGCCCGGATTTGATTCGAGGCTTTCAGTTCCAAACATAATTGATAAGCGGGATCCTTTTCAACATCCTTGGAAGTAGGAGGTAGAAGGAACGAAGCATCGTCGCCGTCACATATTTTTACATAGGGAGCTAGGACTTTGTGATAATAACTTAAGAAGTTGAAAGGTTGGTCCTCGTCTTGATGGACATTTTCCATGAGCGATTTCATGTTGGTGAAAAGAGCGTGCAGAGCCGCTTTATCGACTTGGGAGTGATTCTCTTCAATGGCGATTTTTTCAATATGCTGGGTGTATTCGTCCATGTATTCGATCATGAACCGTTCGAGCGATTCATACGATTCAAAAGGTTCGGCCTGGGATCGAAAAGGGGCATTCACGCATTGTAATAATCGAATCCCGTTTAATAAAATACGCAACGTGACGGAAACATTACGGATCGGTAAAATACCAGGAATCCCTATGAGAGGAAATGTGCAGGGTACGTTCAAATCTCCCGTCCAATTCGCATATTCTCGAGCTAGACGAGCTGATAAGAACGGATCACTGTCATCAGGAAAGGATGCTTGTAAAATAAAAGCATACGCATCTTGAATTTGATCACATTCCGTGCACTGCAATTGACCATTGACACCTGCTACGATTTTATCGGGACCGTGACACGTTGAAATGAAATCAAGGAACATGGTAACCAAGATCCTACTTGTATTATTCTTATTCTTATCATGCCGTATACACCTATTGAAATAAGACGGGAAATTCGTCGTTCGTATTATGAACGAGGGCAAACGGTTCGTCAAATTGCTCGACACTTGAATGTCGCTCCTTCCACAGTTCAATATTGGATCTCCCGCTCCTCGGAAATGAGGAGAACTATCAAACCAAACACAAATCCGGCCGACCTCGAGCCACGACCCAAGAAATGGATCAACGTATTTTTGAAATGTCGACGGGTGATCCTTTTTTACCAGCGACGGATATTGGTCGTCGATTACAAGTGCCTTGCACCGCTCAAACGGTTCGTCGACGATTAAAAGAAAAAGGATTAGTGTCGCGCATCCCCGTCCGAAAAGATTATTTGCGGGAGATTCATCGTCAACGACGCTACGACTTTGCTTCTCAACGTGCGGAATGGACGGTTGACGATTGGTCCCGGATTATATTTTCCGATGAGAAAGTATTCAGTTCGATCGGGTACGGTCCTATTCGCGTATGGCGGCCTCGACAGGTCCTGCGTTATCAAGACGAACGTTATTTTTCTTCTGCGTTAGAAGGCCGTCAACGTTCCGGTCGTTTTAATCTCAGTGTCTGGATGTGCATGAGCGGAAAATTTCCCAACCAAATCCGTCGAATCGGGATCCAGCATTTAAATGCCGACTATTACCTCTCTAATATTTTAGAGCCGGTGCTTCTCGATCATAGTCAACCTCCCGATGTTTCTTTAAACCCTTTGATCACCGAACACCGTCCCTTGTTCATGCACGATCTCTCTCCGATCCATACGAGTTTACGCGTCACACAATGGATTCGAGAACATGAAATTCCTATGGTTGAAGACTGGCCTCCTAAAGGAGCTGATTTGAATCCCGTCGAAAATGTTTGGGCGGAATTAGAACGTCGATTAGCGAATCGGGTAGCTCGAAACCGATTGGAATTATGGGACTTGGTCCGCGATGCTTTTTATAGTTTGAAGAAACTTATTTTGAAACATTAATCGCGTCCATGCCTCGACGAATTGCATCTGTCATAGAACACAGAGGAGGTTGGACAAAATACTAATCATCATCCATAAAAAAGACACTTCATTTGGTTCTTCAATGAATATATTTATTGACACCATATTTCACTATTTGTTGCAGGGCAATCATAGCCATAAATCGATGACAATATTTCGTTCCACAATACTCACATTGCTGTGGACGACGAGAAGGTTTATAGCTTACTGTCCATACAGATTCAACACGGAGCAATTGATAAATTTTTTTTCGACAATGTTCATTCGCGACATACAGTCTTTGAATATGAAGTTTTCGCAGATCCTCATTCAATTGCTGAATCCATTTGGTATGCGGTCGATACGTTTTCATGTCTCTAGAGGCAAACCGGACACTGTTTGTCAGAGTGTATCCATCAGACGTGATGGCCAGCACACCTATGACACTCGGATGAATTTCAGTTCAATATTTCTTTTTTTTAATAGAAGAAGTAGAATGAGATGAGGAGGGAAGATCTTCTTCGATTATAGAACGCATGTGTGGTGGAGAGGATTGGTCCATTATTTCTGAATAATGAGAGGAAGAAGACGAAATGGGCGATAACGGCGGATTGAAATTCAGAGAAGGAGTATCATGAATTGGATTAGGTTTCTTCTTTTTGATCCTACGGCGGACAGGTGGAGGAGAAGGAGTTGGCGATATATCAGACCACGACGTGATATACTCATTCTCCGAAGAAACACATTCATATAAAGGCGAAGAAGGTTGCAAGTCCAAACAGGATTCATTATCGTCTTCACACGTCATGATTAAGTCTCACGTAGCCATCTGTTCTCGACCTATCTGCTCAAGAAAATGAGCCGCGATTCCTTCTGCAATCGTTTATATAGAGAAAGAGTGAGAGGGGGGAATGAAAGTAGGTAGGAGTAAAAAAGATAAGTCGTTGGGAAAAATATTTCTCTCAGAAAAAATTTTCAACCTTAAAAAAAAAAAAAAAAAAAAAAAAAAAAACTTTTTGTTAATTTTTATCATGTCTTTAGACATGATAAAAATGAACTATACCCTCTTTTTCAAATGATGTTGATAACCTGTTGTCTCGATATGCTTCTAAAAATAGAACATGACTCATTTCTTTCTTGGAAATTTATTTTTAGAAACATATTCGAAAGGATGAGACATCATTCTCAGACAAAAGGAAGAGACAGTTAATTTTTATCATGTCTTAAGACATGATAAAAATTAACCAAAAGTTTTTTTTTTTTTTTTTTTTTTTTTTTTTTTTTTTTTTTTTGGCTCTCAGAAATTTTTCCCAGCCAACTCGATGGACAAAACCATCCAATTTTTTAAGAACGGATTATCGCTCATCTATTTAAGCATTCCGAGTTTCGCTTTAGTTCAATCCGTGTTTCCTTTTAGAATGAGTGTGTGCTCTCCAACATGGTTCTACCCTCTCTTCTCAAGAACCCCGTCCAGTGAAGAATTTAAGGATATCTCCTACCTATCTATCAAAGAAGCTACGCGGAAATTTAATAGAGTTGAATTCAATATGAGTTTTTCTAACAGTTTTCATCAATGGATATTCACAAAATTAATAATAAACGCGGAACCACCCGTTTTTTATGAACACAGATTAACGAAAAGAAATGCTTTACATTTCGCTATTTTGTTCTCAATGGATGATATCGTTCGGCAACTGATTCTTCTTGGATGCGACATGAACAAACATGATATTTTTGGTTTTACCCCTTTACACTATGCCTGTCAATTACGATGCAAACTCATCGTAAATATGTTGTTGCTTGCTGGTGCAAATGTCCGGTGTTGCGATCCCAAAATTGTTTTAGAACGCTGGCGAAAAAATGGAAAATTGGAAGAGGAAAATATGCGGTTACTCAATTATGCTGTTGAACCACGTATTCTTAGCCTGGAAAATTTATGTTACATAACTATTAGAAAACATATGAGGCATGTCAAAAGGAATGCTCATCATCTCGGATTACCTGACTTAATGGTAAGACGTCTCACCCTCGAAGAATGGTAATAATATTCTTTAAAATAAGATCCCTTAACCACCCCGCATTTCCCACTTGAAGAATCCATCCTATCTATTCTTTTTTTTTAATGTCTCGGGATGTCATCCGACGCATTCTCTCTGCCAAAAAAAAAAAAAAACGAATTCCTCCCAACTACCCCAAAAAGAAGAAGAAGAGGAAATCTCCCATGAGTCTTTTCGAGAACACTCCTTCCCCTCTCTCTTCCTATATATAAAAGAAACCGAGAGAAAAGTTCTCTTTTCTTTTTTTTTCCATCTCATCCTCAGGAGAGAGAGAGAGAAAACCAAACGCCATGGAGTGGTTACGGCGAGAGTCTTTTTCCCTCGCGATTCGTTTCCGTTTCGCCAAGACAATTCCCCTCACGTTTTACTTGGGGTCGGGCACGCTCTATTTTCGAGGATCGGAACTCGTAACTTGCCTTTCCCAGCAAGGGACTTGGATGAGTCCGAAAGGTCAACGGACTATTCAGCAATGGATCTCTCGAACCCCTTTTCGCCCTTACCAATCCTTAACGACGGATCTCTGGATCGATACGTCGGACCGTCCCAGCCGGATTCTCCGCTATACCCCTTTTATCACCTTCGATTCCCTGGAAAAACTGCTCAACGATTTGGGTCCAGACGCTCTCCTCTTTTCGACCTGGCTTCAGAGTGTGATGAGAGAACCTCTTCAAATCCAAGAAGATTTTCAGACTGGGGAAACTTATTTTAGTCCCGTGGAGAACAAGGTGATGGACTTTCAGTTTCAAAATTTATCGGAACTGTTTCAATGTGCTTTATGTTTTTATTCTTCTTAAAGAGGAGTGGGGGGGAAAGAAAACCTAAAAATTGTAGAATAATCATAAAAAATAATTTTGTTTTTCTTTAAAAAAAATATTGAGATAGTCCAATCTTGTGGAGGAGGTGGAAAATTCAAAATTATTATCTAAAACAGATATGGCGGTCAGTCCATTTCGATCCACGGAGGAGGATATGTGTGAGATTCTCTGATCCATAGAGAGTTTCAGGAAAAAAAACTGCGAAAGTTTCCCCCCTATCTCCAAAGAATGGGTATCCAGGTTGAATGCAGAGTACAGACTGATGGGAAGCCGAAACTCAAGTTCCTTAAATAGAAAAAAATGAGAGCTCCTTCTAGAAACAATTTTAGATGTCTTGTTTGGATGAGTGAGTCGACTGGGAAAAATTTCTCAGCGCTGTGGAAAAAAATTTTGAGTTAAAAGAAAAAAAAAAAAAACTTTTGGTTAATTTTTATCATGTCTGTAAGACATGATAAAAATTAACTCTCTCTTCTTTTTGTCTGGGAATGATGTCTCACCGTTTCGAAAAATAGAACATATCCCATTCTTGAAATTCTATTATTTTAGAAAGGATGATGAGTGATGGTCTATTTTTCGAAACGGTGAGACATCATTCCCAGACAAAAAGAAGAGAGAGTTAATTTTTATCATGTCTTATAGACATGATAAAAATTAACAAAAAGTTTTTTTTTTTTTTTCCAATTCAGAAATTTTTTCTCTGAGCTTTGCCAATTTTTTTCCCAGCCAGCTCCATCCATAAAAATTAACTCTACCCTCCTTTTGTCTGGGAATGTTGTCTCTCCGTTTCTAAAAATAGACCAGAACCCATTCTTGGAATTTTATTCTTTTTAGAAAGGATGAGTGATGGTCTATTTTTAGAAACGTTGAGACAACATTCCCAAACAAAAGGGGAAGGTAGTTAATTTTTATCATGTCTAAAGACATGATAAAAATTAACAAAAAGTTTTTTTTTTTTTTCAGAGTTAGAAAATTTTTTTTCCTGGCTCTCAAAAATATTTTCCCAGCCGACTGGATTCTCCAATTGACGACACAGCGTCATTTTTTTAAGAATGGATTCTCGTTTATCTATTTAAACATTTCGAGTGTCACTTCAGATGAATGTCAGCCGTTGAGGAAGAAAAACGCAGATTCCCATTTTCTCATTTCCTTCAGAGAGAGAGAGACCTAAATTTTCGAGACTCGATGACATTTCAAGCATTTTTTGTTTAAGCTATTCGACTTCATATTTGTCTGACGTTCAAGAGTATGATCTCTCGTGGATGGATCTCTTCCACCTCATTCTCTTTCCAGTCGATTAGATTTTTTCCTCATGGAGGATGTCTCCTGAATACCGTTCAAAGAGCTATGGAGAAATTATATGGTCAGAGTTACGGATTTCCAGGGCAATCTGCTTCTCAGCTAAAAAAAAAGGATCTCTCTTTCCCAGTCTGTCTTCGATTGCCTCGTTAACTGTGAAACCCATCGCTTTTCCGATTTTATGGTTCTCCCAGTATAATCAGACAGTCGGTCACAAAAGTATTCGAACACCGGTACCCTATCAGAAAATGACAAGATGGCTTTTTTTTTCTCTTTCTCTCTGTGTGTCGTGTTATTCCATCCTAGGTTTTCTTCCCCCCCCCATCTTGGAAAAAACTGGAAAAAATTGGTCACGATCTCTTTTTGAATGGGGAGATGCCATTTTGAGAAAAAGCTGACGACCCTATCTTGGAGAATGAACATGACCGCTCTACACACCCTTTCTCTCTCTCTCTCTCTCTCTTTGAATTGGGAAGCCATTTTGGGAAAAATGCAGACGACCCTATCTTGGAGAATGGAAATGAACGCCTCTCCCTCTTTCTTTGAAATGGAAAGCCATTTTGGGACCCCCTATTCTTGGGGAGGGAGAAAAACTGAAGTCTGCACTTCGCTGTCTCTGAAAAGCGGACCCTCTTCTTCTGATCTTGAAGAACTGAAAATGAACGCTCTACACGATCTCTCTTTGAATTCAGAAGGTATTTTGGGACCTTCTAATGTTGGAAAACTGAAATGGACGCTCTACGCTTTCTCTCTCTCTTTCTCTCTCTCTCTCTCTCTCTCTTTGAGATGAGTAGCCATTTTGGAGGATTCTCCACCACCATCCTAACCTTGGAAAACTGAAATGAACGCTCTACACCTTCTCTCTCTCTCTCTTTCTCTCTTTCTCTGAAATGGGTAGTCATTTGAAAACTCCCTAACTTTGGAAAAGAACAGAAATGAACGCTCTACACCATCTCTCTTTGAAAATGGGGGGTGTCATTTTGAGACCTCCCTCCCCTAAACTTGGAAAAAAACTGAAATGAACGCTCTACACTTTCTCTCTTTGGACATGGGTAGCCCTTTGGGGACCCTCTCCTCTTGGTAGGAAAAAAAAAGAACTGAAGTGAAGGCTCTACACAATCTCTCTTGGAATGGGATCCATATTTCGGGAAACGTGGATCACCTCATGCTGGAAAACTGAAGTGAACCACCAAGATTGGACTCTATATAATATTTTTTTTAATTGACATCATGACCCTCCTCCCATTTGTTATTAAAAAAATTGTTTTTTTTTGTTTTGGTTTTTATCCCATTTCCGATGTGATTTCAGAAATGCAATTCCATAACAGTTCAATTTCATTCGAGGTTAAATGATCTAAACAGTCTTTGACCCACCCATCCGTATGATTATTTTCTTCTCCTTCCTGTTGCACCAAATTTTGTAAGTCCATATAATCATTCCATACGGGAAGGGCTGGATCCTCACAAGGCTGTCTTGAAACACTTGGAGTCTCTTTGGGATGAGTGGAGGGATCTAGGATGTCTGGACCCGGCTGCGATTCTACCTCCATGATTTCTGGATCCGTTGGAACTTGTTTACCCGGCTGAAATTCTACCTCCATGATTTCTGGACCCGTGGAACTTGTGAACCCGGCTGTGATTCTGCCTCCATGATTTCTGGACCTGTTGGAACTTGTGGACCCGGCTGACATTCTACCTCTACGATGTCGGGACTTTTTGAAGCTTGTGGACCCGTCTGACATTCTACCTCTACGATGTCGGGACAGGTTGGAGGAGAAGAAGAAGAAGAAGAACAGGATACTGGAAGAGGTTCTGTCTGTGAGGAGTCCGAAAGAGGTTGCCTGTTTGAACAAGTCGGGGAAGAAGAAGAAGAAGAAGAAGCTTCTGGATTCTGAAGCGAATCTTGCACGCCAGGTAGGTTCCGGTAAGTCGACCGTTTTTTAAGAGGTAATTTTTTTTCTTCCTCCTCATCTTCAATTGTGATGACTTCAATTTCATTCCGTTGCCGGGTCGATTTTGTTTCGGGCCATGACGACGGTTTGGTCCAGCTCCTCTTATCATCTAAGGAAGGGATGGGTAAAGGTGGCGGAGGGTTTTCTTCTTCTTTTTCTTGAAACATCATCGGCGATTGGAAAGAAATCTCCTCTTTCAATTGTTTCCAAAGCGAGTACGAGCACCGATCGACGAGAAAGAGACTCTTCTGGGTTGTGACGATGAGATATTGCGTTTCGGGGGAACGACATAGTTTTGAAAAGGTCTTAGAATATATTTCTTATATTTCATCCTGTCGCTGACTTTAAAACTTCTTTCCTTCAGATTGGGGGACGATGATTCGTAATAGGCGAGAGGAGCGGCTGTGGTTTGAACAATATGAACTTCGTCCTCAGCCGTCGTTCTCACTCCAAACGTAAAATATCGTTTCGTGAGAAAAATATTCTTCCACTGAAAACTCGTGCGCGGATCTGTATATCGCCGGTCTGTTTGAATGGGCCGTCTCAAAGCTCGATCCATCCGATTCCAAGAGAAGGGAGATTCCTCTTTCGTTTGTTGCGATTCGGATAAATTTCTGTATATATTCTGAACGAGCAGGTTGGAGAATTCGACATCTTGGTTGAAAGAAACGATCGCTTGATGAGGTGGTAAATGCGGAATAAATGTCGCACAATGACACGCCAAAAAAATTTTCAAGTTGGAGATTTGCTTTAGCGTCTTCAAATCCTCCCCGTTCGAAATCCGTTGAGTTGGAAAAACGTCTAATAGCGACATGGCTCCCAATGGAAAAGAAATGATCTCGCCCAGTACTCTCGCCTTTTTATATATCTATATAGACACACACAGACACACATAGAGGCTCTATGACGTCCGTTTTATTTGTTTTTTTTTTTGTTTCTCTCTCTCTTCTTTCCAAGAAATCTTATCTCCATGACCTCTTTTTCTTTTCTTAAAAAGATGAATGTGTGTGGGAATGAGGAAGTGAAAGTAATAATTTAATAAACAAAAAATTATCCAACCATGACCTTCTTTTTTTTCAAAGTCAACCTTTCCAATCCAAGGACGTCCAGAGATAGAGAAAGCAGGGAGAGAGGAGGAGGAGGGAAGGGAAGGTCACACTCTCTTTCTCTCTATAAATAAAAGGGGAGAGCCCCAAAGTCGTATTTTTGTCCAAGTGGATCATGAGGAGGCATCCCCAGCTCACTACGTGTATTCCTTTCAAATATAAATATGTTGATCTTTCCTTTTATATCATCCAAGGAGTCGTTTACCTGAAAGCCTCCGATTTTTCAAAATGTGCGGGTTATTATACCGTGGGGAGTTATCAAAAGATGCGGGACGAATTTTTGTCCGACGAAAACGTGTTGATGGCTCGTGACATTCCACCTTTGGATGCACAAATTTTGTTAATGAAAAGAGCCAAATATTTTTACACGTCCCACTTTCTAACCGTCTCGCAAATGAATAGGATTATGGATCGTCTTGAGAAGACAAAACGGATTCTCGTTCATTTTAGTGAATGGTTGCATAAATGTTTGCACGAACCTCTCTCGATCGAGAAGACTGGGAAGAATACCTATTATATTCTTCTCGAGGACTGTCCTCCTTCGTCTCATCATAGAGAGGCCACGACGTTTGAAAAAATCCTCGAGCAAGAAAAAATAGAATGGTGGAACAACTACCCCATCCCTCTTCCCGAGCATCAAGAGGAGCCTGTTCAGAAGAAAAAGAAAAAACCTTTCCAAAAGCCTATCCTCATCCTCCTCGATAATGATGGGGATGAGGAGAAGCCTGTTCAGATTCCTCTCCGTTTGTCAAAACCCGTCGAGGATGAAAAACCTCTCCCTTTCTCAAAACCCCTTGAGGAAGAGAGACCCCTCGAGAAGGAGAAATCTCTCCCATTGTCAAACCTCCTCGAAGATGAAAAACCTCTCCATTTATCAAGACCCCTCGAGAAGGAGGGACCTCTTCCTTTATCAAACCCCCTCGAAGATGAAAAACCTCTCCATTTATCAAGACCCCTCGAAAATGAGGGACCTCTCGATTTGTCAAAACCCCTCGAGGATAAGGGAACCAAAACTTCTCTCTCTTTCGAAAATGAGGGACCTCTCGATTTGTCAAAACCCCTCGAGAATAAGGGAACCAAAACTTCTCTCTCTTTCGAAGAGGAGGGACCTCTCAATTTGTCAAGACCCCTCACGAACAAGGGAACCGAAAATCCTCTCCCTTTCTCAAGACTTCTCGAGGAGGAGGAGGAGGAGGAGAGACCGCTCCATGTCTCAAGACAGGACCCCCCCTCTATCTCTTGAGGATCCGAGGGAAACGATTCCTATTGAAAAACCATCTATCGACGATCCCCAGAAAAGGTCTTCGGAGGAGATTAGACTTCCATGTAGAAAACAAATCTGCAACAATCATAATAATAATAATAATAATAATAATAATAATAATAATATACCCCCTTCTCAACAACAGAATCCTACAACATTTGCAGATAAATGCATTCAAACCAATCCCTTTATAGTAACCCTTTTGATTGGAGAACCCGTGCATTAGCCTCGAAAAATAAAATGAGATTCTAGACTGTTTCTATGACCAGAATGTTAAGCCAATAGATAGGTCTAGCTGAGAATTTTTCTTTTTAAGAGAAAATAAATAAATAATCCAAAGACTATAATATAAATGGTAAAGTCTCGAGTCGGCTGGAAAAAAATTTTCAGAGCTGAGAAAAATTCTCCAACTCAAAAAAAAAAAAAAAAAAAAAAAAAAAAAAAAAAAAACTTTTTGTTAATTTTTATCATGTCTTAGACATGATAAAAATTAACAACCCTCTTCCCTTTTCGTCTGGGAATGTTGTCTCACTCTTTTGAAAAACAAAACTTGATTCATTCATGGAATGATTGCCATTAGAGAAAGGATGAGTCATGATCTATTTTTAGAAAGGGTGAGACATCCTTCCCAGACAAAAAGGGAGGGTCATTAATTTTTATCATGTCTAAAGATATGATAAAAATTAATCAAAAGTTTTTTTTTTTTTTTCATTAGAGAATTTTTATCTCAGCTCTGAGAAATTTTTTTTCTCCCAGCCGATTCGATACTTTACCATTTTATTAAGAATGATTTCTCCCTGATCTATTATTTCAAAATTCTAAGTTTCGCTTCAGAACCATCTGTGCTGTTGAAGAAGTAACATGATATATGTATTTTTTTTAATGAGTTCTGTCAAGATTGAATTGTTCAGGATCGACCTTGCGAATTTTTTCTCTGTGTCTTTAAATAATAATGATACCGAACCGCTTTTTGTAGAGCGCAATGGAAAAAACCTTTTGTATGGTTAGGACAATTCATGTGTTCGTTCCCATTGTATTTGAGAATCTCTTGCGTCGATCCCGAAATGCAATAAATGGATCTTTGCAACCATTTCTCTAAAAACTGCCGTTTCATTTCTCCTCGCACCCAAATCATGGAAAAAGTTTCCGTCAACATCGTTAACACCCATGGAAAATAACTGTACGGAATTTCTCCTTCGTACCACGACAAGCCGTGATAATAATCACTCGCCCACACAGCGGTTCGTTTTTCTTTCTCGGTGAGCATTTGCCATGGAAACGGGGGTTTAAAAACAAATACCCCTCGAGAAGTACCGTCCAATGTGACGTAAGCCAATTCTTTCACAATAAAGGCTCCTTGAGAATCGTAGAAACCTTCAAAGTCGAGCACGAGTTCCATGTTTTTTATTTCTTTTTCTTTCCAAGGTGACCTTTATTATTATGATGATGGATGTGTATTGAGATACGCACGATATTATTCAAAAAACAAATATATATATACGAATGTGACCTTTCCCAGAATTCATACGACCTGTCACGTGCAACCTTCTCTCTCTATATATATAAAAGAGGAGACGGCGAGAGAACGCTATCCATTTTTTCCTTCAGGACACACAGCGAGAGAGAGAGAGAATTTTGTTTTCTTTTTTTCCTCAATTGAAGAAGATGGACATTTTGAGTACCAAACCTCTCAAAGATTCCTACATTGTTCTGGACATGGAATACTTTCACTGTTATGATCCAAAGACGGGAGATATATGTTTCATCTTGAAAGAACTGGGCTACATCACTTGCGAATTAACCTTATGCGGATCCATGATTTTTCTCCCTCCTGTCCATTACGATGACTTATCGTCCCGCAATCAAGCTGTGGTCAACCAGACTACAAATAACCGACACGGCCTTCAATGGACCGAGGGTCGTCTTTCCTACGAGCATCTTCCTACGATCCTGAAAATACTGACCGAAAATGTGGAGGTGATCTACGTCAATGGATACGATAAAGCCGAATTTTTCAGCAAGCTCTGCCAGCGATCCGTTTACGAGTTTTACATCCCAGGGAAAACCGAGTGGCGGAACAAGTCGAAATGCACGCGACACCAATATTTCCAAAAGATGATTCATTGTGCCGAGAACAAGGTGAGAAATTTTCGATACCATTTGATGGAGGGTAGTTACGTTTTCCGGAAATTACATTGTTATCCCTCCGAGAGCAAAGCTGTCGAAGAGGAGGCGGAAGAATCTCCCCAGGAGAACTCGTGCGACGATGAGGAGGAGGAGGAGGAGGAGGATGAACTTTCTAATAATAATAATAATAATAAATGTCTAAGTTGGGATGCTTTAGAGACCCAAGAATATTGGTCTCAACCCTTATCTCACCTAGACCTGAAAGAGGATCCTCAAGTGTACTCTTTGTGGTCCTCTTCTAAAATTTGGTCTTGGAGAGAACCCATGAATGTTCATGAATGAAATGGTATGTAAATCCCTAGAGAAAAAAAAATAGAAAAAAAAAGTTCCTTTTTTTTGTAATATGTTGATTTCTTTCCAATCCCATTTCTTTTCTATAACTCCACCCCAATCGACGAGAAGAAGACGAATTTTCCAAGTTACACAAGACGAATCTTCCAAGTTACACAAGACGTAGAAAGATTTCACAAGGATTTATAAATCACACGCTCCCACATGATATATGTATAGAGAGAAAAAGACCCTCTGTTCTCTAGCCAATACGTCAAGACTTCCCTAAACTAAGAGAGATCATGAGTACCGAGGAAACCTTAGCAGAGCAAGTGGAAAGACTTTCAAAGAGATTAGAAGAGTTAAGACGGGATAGATTTACAGTTCCGCCGACTAAAGAGGAAACTATCATCGATTTCAACAAACCGCTGTACTTTCATCCCCTACCCCAAAGAATGAGACGAGTGGACTCGCCGTTGAACAGTTCCAATGAGAAACAAAATGTCACTTATTTGAATAGTCAATTTCAACACATGAATATTTCATAAGTATTTTTTTCCCTAAAGCGTAGGGAGATCGGATCAGTAGTTTTTCCCTTTTCATCGTCGAAAAAGATTGGGAGGAAAAATCTTTCTCAGCTCTCTCAGAAAAATTTTTCAGCCTTTAAAAAAAAAAAAAAAAAAAAAAAAAAAAAAAACTTTTTGTTAATTTTTTTCATGTCTTAGACATGATAAAAATTAACTCTACCCCCCCTTTTGTCTGGGAATGTTGTCTCACACTTTCTAAAAATAGACCATCACTCCTCCTTTCCTAAAGTAATGGGAATTCCAAGAATGGGATTTGGTCTATTTTTAGAAACGGTGAGACCCTATTCCCAGACAAAAGGCGGGTAGAGTTAATTTTTATCATGTCTAAAGTTCAGGGTCCATCCATCTTCTTATGTGAAACGGTGACCCTGACAAGATCGAGATAAACAAGTCCTGTGAGTTGTTTTGTAATCTTGACGCGATCCAAGAAAGACTTTTTATTATTTTTTTTTGAAATAGGCGGGGGGTGGGGAGAGAAAATATTCTCACGACCCTCAGATATCTTTTCATAAATATATTTTTTATCAAAGTGTTTCTTTCATTCCGATCCTTTTAAGAGGTTGGAATGACCCTGACATTTAGATGGGGTCGCGATCCCGACAGATGTCGCGCGAGTATAAAAGTGTGTGTCCTCCGCGAGATTTCTTCATAGAACAGAAGAAGACGTGAACTGAGCTGGTAAGTCCCTTTGGTCCTATGAATATGGTTATCTATAAACTCGATTTGATTCTTAGTTTTTTTTAATACTGATAATAATCATAATTTCATTTAAAAAGACCTTTGAAACTTCTTAACCCTTTGAAAAGAAAAATGTCTCTTTCAAGACGACGACTCTAAAACGTTTTATTGTTTCCCCCCCCTTTCTAGATCTTCCCTGTTATACATATATACCTTTTCGATTCTCTTTTTTGCTCCTGTTTGTGGAAGACATCACCGTATTCATCGCCATGGCGTGTTCAGAAAACTTTATCGTGCTCGATCTAGAGGGTTTCCAGTCCTACAACCACAAGAAGGGTGAATTTACCTACGTTTTAAAAGAATTGGGCTATGCGACAAAAGATTTTTTGACCGTGGGATCGTTGACGCTTACTCCTCCTCACCCCTTCCACCAACTGAGTGAAAAAACCAAAAGACAAATGCCTGGCTGACAAGAAACCGGCACGGACTTCGTTGGAACGAGGGTCATATTCCCTACAACCATTTAGGACGCATTCTCCAATCGCTCACTCACAGCTTCTCCACGATTTATGTGGTGGGATGCCAGAAAGCTAAATTCTTTGCTAAAGCCTTGGATTATCAAAAACCTGTGACGGAAATTTATGTGCCAGATGGAATGATTTGGAAGTATCGGGAAAAATGTGCCCGACATCATCAAAGGATGAAATATTTCCATTGTGCCGAAAACAAAGTGCGCAACTATCGATGGCATATTATGGAAGGAGATTTTCATATCAATCACGTCTATCCAGACGGAACGGAGAAAGAGGAGAGGATTCAGGAGGAAGCAGACAATCGTCTGCAAGCTTTTGATAAGGCCTACGATCAGTTAGAGAAGGATCCGTCCCCAAAAGCGTACGATAACCTCATCCAGAAATGGGATAATCTGTCCTGTTTCCAAGTGATGAAACATCCGGATGAGCATACGCCTTTAAACTTGATGGGCTCTTCTACTTCTTCTTCTTTGTCGTCAACTTCCTCCAATAACTCGAGGAAGACGGAGGGTTGGGGAGACATACCTGAAAATATTCCCCATTACGATCCAGCAGCCTGTTGGGACGAACCTTCCAAAGAATCTCATGAGACCCCCAAAATATCTTCAGAGGATCCAAAGACAAAATCCACTGAGTGTTGGGACGATGAACGGACGACTCATGCTCTAAAATCCACTAAGACTATGTCCACTGAGTGTTGGGACAATGAACAGACGACTCATGCTCCAAAATCTATTGAGACTATGTCCACTGAATGTTGGGACAATGAACGGACGACCCATGCTCCAAAATCGACTGAGACTATGTCCAATGAGTGTTGGGACGATGAAACCGAAAAGACGACAGAGAATTGGGATGACCGTTCTCAAAAGTATTTGAATTGATATATACATAAACTCAGGAGAAAAAAAATAAAGAAAAGATTTTTAGAAATAAGTAGAGAAAGGTTCTCCGCTTTCCCTATATTTATGGAAATGGACTGAGAAGAGAGAGAGAGAGAGACGAATCAGGAGACCAAAAAAATGGGTCTTGGAAGGAATGAGTGCAAATGCATTCGATTCCTTCCAAGACCCATTTTTTTGGGTCCCTCTTTCATCCAATCTTGGAAAAGAACTTTGTCCTATTTTTCTAGGTCCATTCAAAAAGAAATGAATCTATCCATAAATTTTCTTAAAAGAAAAAAAAACAAAAAGATCCTTTACCTCTTGACGGTCCAAAGTCGAGAATCTTGGAAAAAGTTATCCACTCTCTCCATCCAGTCAAGCTTCTCTGTAGAAAATCTAGTAGGTGCATCTGCATTCTTGAACACCCGGCAGTTATTATTGGACGCGAAACGTCGAATGCTGAAATAGTTAACAGTGAGCCCATTCTTAAAGAAACGGGGATGTTTTATTCATCCAGTCGAGTGCGGAAAAATTTCTGAGAGCCGGAGAAAAATTTCTCTGACTGAAAAAAAAAAAAAAAAAAAATCTGAAAGAATTCAGATTTTAGATTACGTCCAAAGGGGCATTGTCCCCGAAGGACTTTGATTGTGATTAATAATATGATAATTGTTTTTCAATACAAATGATTTTTACAATAGTTTTTTTTACTAAGATCTATTTCAAAGATTTCCTCTTACTGCGGTTGCTTGACTACCGTTTTATTGAGAATGATTACTATTCTATTGTTTCATACAAAGGGGAAATGGTAACTATATGGAAATGGAGGACAAGAGAGAGGAGGATGAGAGAGTGTGGATGAGTAGAGAGAGGAGGAGGATTAGAGAGTGGAGGAGGATGGGAAAGCGAGGAGGATGGGAGAGCGAGGAGGATGAGAGAGTGGAGGAGGATGGGAGAGCGAGGAGGATAAGAGAGAGGAGGAGGATAAGACAGCGAGGAGGAGGAGAGAGTGGTTAAGGCTAAGAGAGCGAGGAGGAGGTGAGGGTGGATCTGGGTAAGTGCGTTATTTTGAAAAGTGAATCGGACATTCTACGGTTGTCAACGCAAAACGCCCAAACGAAACTAATAGTCCTTCGGGGACAATGCCCCTTTGGACTAAAAAAAAAAATACCCCCCTTTTAGTCTGAAAATTGATGTCTTCAATTTTTCGAAAATTGAAGACATCAATTTTCAAATTTTCAGACTAAAAAGGGGGGTAATTTATTTTTCAGAAACTTTTCCCAGCCGACTCGATGTGAATAAAACTTTACTGTTTGTTAAGAATGTTATTTAATGGATCGATTTCAACCTATCGAGTTTCGCTTGAGTTCCGGCCGTGCTGTGGGCAAACCTGGATACAAGTTTTCCCCTTTTGGAATAGAATTTCCGTCAAGGTAGGCTACTTTTCCTCTTTTTGCATTTTTCATGTCATTTCATTTGTATTACAATATACTGTAAACGGGCGTTCGAACTGATTTCTAGGCTATTTCTATACAAATGGAGCTCGATCCAAGAAAGAAATGATGCCTTTTTTTTAATTTTGTGGACTGCCAATTTGTATTGGAATATACTGAAAACGTGTGTTTGAGTCGATTTTCAGTATATTTCAATACAAATAGAGCTCGATCCAAGAAACAAATGATGTCTTTTTTTTTTATTTTGTCAACTGCCAATTTGTATTGGAATATACTGAAAACGGGTGTTTGAGTCGGTTTTCAGTATATTTCAATACAAATAGAGCTCGATCCAAGAAAGAAATGATGTCTTTTTTTTTATTTTGTGGACTGCCAATTTGTATTGGAATATACTGAAAACGGGTGTTTGAGTCGGTTTTCAGTATATTTCAATACAAATAGAGCTCGATCCAAGAAAAAAATGATGTCTTTTTTTTATTTTGTGGACTGCCAATTTGTATTGGAATATACTGAAAACGGGTGTTTGAATCGGTTTTCAGTATATTTCAATACAAGTGGAGCTCGATCCAACAAAGAAATGATGTCTATTTTTTATTTTGTGGACTGCCAATTTGTATTGGAATATACTGAAAACGGGTGTTTGAGTCGGTTTTCAGTATATTTCAATACAAATGGAGCTGGATCCAAGAAAAAAATGATGTCTTTTTTTTATTTTGTGGACTGCCAATTTTGTATTGGAATATACTGAAAACGGGCGTTCACGTCGGTTTTCAGTATATTTCAATACAAATGGAGCTGGATCCAAGAAAAAAATGATGTCTTTTTTTTATGTTTTGGACAACCAATTTTGTATTGGAATATACTGAAAACGGGCATTCACGTCGGTTTTCAGTATATTTCAATACAAATGGAGCTGGATCCAAGAAAAAAATGATGTCTTTTTTTTATGTTTTGGACAGCCAATTTTGTATTGGAATATACTGAAAACGGGCATTCACGTCGGTTTTCAGTATATTTCAATACAAATGGAGCTGGATCCAAGAAAAAAATGATGTCTTTTTTTTATTTTGTGGACAGCCAATTTTGTATTGGAATATACTGGAAACGGGCGTTCACGTTGGTTTTCAGTATATTACAATACAAGTGGAGCTGGATCCAAGAAAAAAATGATGTCTTTTTTTTATTTTGTGGACAGCCAATTTTGTATTGGAATGTACTGAAAACGGGCGTTCACGTTGGTTTTCAGTATATTCCAATACAAGTGGAGCTGGATCCAAGAAAAAAATGATGTCTTTTTTTTATTTTGTGGACAGCCAATTTTGTATTGGAATATACTGAAAACGGCCGTTCACGTTGGTTTTCAGTATATTCCAATACAAATGGAGCTGGATCCAAGAAAAAAATGATGTCTTTTTTTTTATTTTTTGTGGACAGCCAATTTTGTATTGGAATATACTGAAAACGGGCATTCACGTTGTTTTCAGTATATTTCAATACAAATGGAGCTGGATCCAAGAAAAAAATGATGTCTTTTTTTTATTTTTTGTGGACAGCCAATTTTGTATTGGAATATACTGAAAACGGGCATTCACGTTGGTTTTCAGTATATTTCAATACAAGTGGAGCTCGATCCAAGAAAAAAATGATGTCTTTTTTTTTATTTTGTGGACAGCCAATTTTGTATTGGAATATACTGAAAACGGGCATTCACGTTGGTTTTCAGTATATTTCAATACAAATGGAGCTTCATCCAAGAAAAAAATGATGTCTTTTTTTTTATTTTGTGGACAGCCAATTTTGTATTGGAATATACTGAAAACGGGCGTTCACGTTGGTTTTCAGTATATTCCAATACAAATGGAGCTCCATCCAAGAAAAAAATATGTCTTTTTTTTATGTTGTGGACAGCCAATTTTGTATTGGAATATACTGAAAACGGGCGTTCGAGTCGGTTTTCAGTATATTCTAATACAAATGGAGCTCCATCCAAGAAAAAAATGATGTCTTTTTTTATGTTGTGGACAATCAATTTTGTATTGGAATATACTGAAAACGGGCGTTCGAGTCCTTTTTCCGACTATTTCTATACACATTCCACTATATTAAAATGACGTCATGGTTGAGTCCAAACAGAGTCGTCCCCGGATAGAGTCGTCTCCGGACAAAGTCGTCCCCGGACAATTTTATACCGAATTTGCATAGAAATATACTTAAAATGGGCTTGGAGGGGGGGGCGGAGTCCAAACAAAGTCGTCCCCTGACCATCTTGATGACCAGACATATTGCCTTTTCAACAGCCCGTATTATTGTGAACAAAAACGTGGAATACTTTTATAGAAAAGAGAAGAATTGAAAGTGAAAGTCAAAAAGCAAAATGGGATCGGCTGGGAAAAATTTCTGAGAGCCGAGAAAAAATTCTGAGTCAGAAAAAAAAAGAAAAAATATATAATATATATATTATATAATATATATTATATAATATATATTATATAATATATATTATAAATACTTTTTGTTAATTTTTATCATGTCTTCTAGACATGATAAAAATTTACTCATCCCCCTTTTGTCTGGGTATGTTGTCTCACCGTTTCTAAAAATAGACCAGAACCCAGTCTTTTCTTGGAATTTAAAAGGATGAGTCATGGTCTATTTTTAGAAAGTGGGAGACAACATTCCCAGACAAAAGGGGGGTGAGTTAATTTTTACCATGTCTAGAAGACATGGTAAAAATTAACAAAAAGTTTTTTTTTTTTTTTTTTTTTTTACATCTCAGAATTTTTTTCTGAACTCTGAGAAATTTTTCCTAGCCGATCCCATTTCGTTTTTCGAATTTCACTTTCAACTCTTCACTTTTCCTATCCACTGTCGTTGGAATTGTGTTCACTGGAGGCTATTTCTTTTTTTGCAATCTCGCTTTTAGTTTTCTCTGAGATTCTTTAGAAATGGCTATACAAATTTCACCATCTATATACAGATGATGTCCAAACAAAGTCGTCCCCGGACCATCTTGATGACCGAATATGTATAGAAATAGTCTGAAAATGGGCTTGAGGGCCGGTTTCTGGACGATTCATCTACAAATTCGGCCGCATCCAGAAAAACAAAAATACATAGTTTCTTTTTTGGGTGGACAGGAGATGATAAATTTCTTTTCTCTCTCTCTCTCTCTCCCAATATTGGAGGAGAGAGTGGCCCAAAAAAATGGGTCTCGGAAGGAATCGAATGCATTTTGAAATGCACTCATTCCTTCCAAGACCCATTTTTTTGGTCTCCTGATTCAACTGATTCAACCAGTCTATGGAATAGGGAAAGCGGAGAACGTTTCCCCTTCTTTAAGCGACTGGAGACCATATCGCATCATCATCATCATCATCACCATCACCATCGTCCTCTTTCTGATACTTTTCAACGAAGGCTTGATGTCTCTGGATGATTTTGGGGAGATGATGGATCCCGAATTGAGTGATGAAAAAGAGAGGACTCTTTTTCCTTTCTTGTTCGTCTTGCACAGTCTCTCGGAGGGTGATATACGTTTCCCCGTCCTCCTCAATTTTCGTCAGAGGTCTCATGCATATTTTACACATCCAAGGGAAGAGCGACTTGTTATGCAGGGATTTCGAAGCAACGAAAGCCGCTTCATTCGAAGTGAGGACAATCTGGTTCGGTTGACCCCATTCTTTGGAGTAGTTGTCCAAATCGCCTAGTCGAAGAAAATGGTGTCGATTAGGAAAAAAGACTTGGAGAACACTCGTCGTATGCGAGACGTTCGTAGGCAAGAGAGTCAAGATATCTTTGGCATTCCAGTACAGGAATCCTAGATCCACATACGCGTGCACGTAATAGTCATCGTTATATTCCAGTTTGAGCAGCATGGCTTTTGTATTTTTTTTTTCCGTTCTCAAGGCGAAATACTCGTCTGATATGAACAAGAGCTCGCTGGCGATCCGTTTATATAGACTCCTCAGAGAGAGAGAGAGAGAGAGGGAGAGGGGAGGAGGAACAAGGTTGATGAATTCTAAAATAAAAAAAAATGATAACGAAATGAGATCGGCTGGCAAAATATTTTCAGAGCTCAGAAAAAAATTCTGAGATGTAAAAAAAAAAAAAAAAAAACTTTTTGTTAATTTTTATCATGTCTTCTAGACATGATAAAAATTAACTCAGCCCCTTTTTGTCTAGGTATGTTGTCTCACCGTTTCTAAAAATAGACCAGAACCCAGTCTTTTCTTGGATTCTATTCTTTAAAAGGATGAGTCATGGTCTATTTTTAGAAAGTGGAAGACAACATTCCCAGACAAAGGGGGGTGAGTTATTTATCATGTCTAGAAGACATGATAAAAATTAACAAAAAGTTTTTTTTTTTTTTTTTTTTTTTTACATTTCAGAATTTTTTTCTGAGCTCTGAGAAATTTTTCCTAGCCGATCTCATTTCGTTTTTCAACTTTCATTTTCAACTCTTCACTTTTCTATAAAAGCATTCCACGTTTCTGTTCAGAACAGTGTCTCTCTCTACCCAAATCTGAAACCCTAGTCACGAGAGAATATGAGACTAGAAAAATAGTTTAGCTTATTGATCTAATGTCCCATGCTAGAACTCAGAATTATAATCAGAGCGGGGCTTTCCAGTATCCACTTCCAAGATTTTAGATTTGTCATGGGTGACATGTTTCCAAATTCATAAATTCTTCAATTATAGTCCCCTTCTTTGACAAATGGCTAAGAAATTCTTAAAGAATATCATGATAAAGATTTAGCTATCTATATATAACATTATGTTTTCTTTTCAAAAAAAAAAATCCAGTCTTGATCGAAATGGACTTTACGCACAATTTATTGTATCCCCACCTTTCCAAGATTGGTTTGAAGAAGTGATAAAAAAAATGGGTCTGGAAGGAAAAGGGTGCATTTCGAGAAAAGAAAAGAGGACCCTCTTTTTCTCGCAATGCACCCGTTTTCTTCCAGACCCATTTCTTTTGCCTCCTCAGAACTCTCTTTCTTTTCTCCTCCCTCTCTCTCTTAAGAGGGATTGAAAGAAAGAGGCTAGATGGAAAAGTTTCTTTTTTTTTCTTCCGAGAAGATAAAAAAAAATTTGGAGGAGGAGCAAATATTTTTTTGGGTGATGGTGGTTGTTTTTTTAGAAGGTGATAACTTTAGTGACATTTAAAGAGACCACCAGAGGATCCGTTTGAGTCTCGACGACCTTTTCTTGACGGGGGTCTGTCTGGCAATAAGCGCTGGCATATTGTTTAGGGTAAGTAGAAGAATCCGTCATGCCTGGATGAGGCGGTATGTAGCGCACTCCCAGATTAAAGAGGGTGATGAAGGGAAATTTCTCCCCCGGATAGAGCAGTCGGTAAACGGGTTGATTGGGTACAACTCGAACCAGCGGCTGAGTTAAAATGCTATACACCCAGGCCAGAAGCTGATTATTTTTCGGATTATTTTCGGCCAGATGTAACATTTCTTCGCTGGAGAGGACATATCCCTCTTGAGAACTGCCGAGACTCTCAAGATCTTTTATTTTCCTGAAGACGTGGTGTTCGTCGAAAAACACGGAGAGAATGTCCCAGGTTCTTTTACTGGAAGTATGAATCAGAGGCAAAATGTCCGTAGCGTTCCAAAACAATCTTCCGTCATCCACATAACAGCGAATGCTCACAAACTCATTATATAAGACGCGGATCATCATCTTGAGTAGAAATATGGATACGCACAGCAGTCTCTCTCTCTGGGAAATAGAGTCTGTCTTCCACTCGCCTCTCTATATATACGAGAAGACCACGTGATGGGCGACATGACGGTTAACTTCTAGAAAAAAAATCAACTTTGTCTATCTCTCTCTCTCTATGACCTTCTATTTTTTTCCTAAAGGACACCCCGTCACCTTTTCAAAGGTCATGGGATTGAGAGGAACGAAAGAAAAAAAAACAACCATCCTTTGTATACTACCTATGACCTTCTCCTAGAGATCCCTGTCATTTTCTTCTCGAGAGCTACGTGATGAAAGCTTTTTTTTTATTCTAAAGTTTATCAACTTTGTAGACACATGACCCCGTCACCTTCTCAAAAGCCATGTCGTATGGAATGGGACCCTTTTGGTTTTTTCTTTTGAGAAAATAAAAAATAAAACAACTTTATAATCATCTCCTTATGACCTTCACAAACACTCATTTCGTTATCATTTTTTTTATTTTAGAATTCATCAACCTTGTTCCTCCTCCCCTCTCCCTCTCTCTCTCTCTGAGGAGTCTATATAAACGGATCGCCAGCGAGCTCTTGTTCATATCAGACGAGTATTTCGCCTTGAGAACGGAAAAAAAATACAAAAGCCATGCTGCTCAAACTGGAATATAACGATGACTATTACGTGCACGCGTATGTGGATCTAGGATTCCTGTACTGGAATGCCAAAGATATCTTGACTCTCTTGCCTACGAACGTCTCGCATACGACGAGTGTTCTCCAAGTCTTTTTTCCTAATCGACACCATTTTCTTCGACTAGGCGATTTGGACAACTACTCCAAAGAATGGGGTCAACCGAACCAGATTGTCCTCACTTCGAATAAAGCGGCTTTCGTTGCTTCGAAATCCCTGCATAACAAGTCGCTCTTCCCTTGGATGTGTAAAATATTCATGAGACCTCTGACGAAAATTGAGGAGGACGGGGAAACGTATATCACCCTCCGAGAGACTGTGCAAGACGAACAAGAAAGGAAAAAGAGTCCTCTCTTTTTCATCACTCAATTCGGGATCCATCATCTCCCCAAAATCATCCAGAGACATCAAGCCTTCGTTGAAAAGTATCAGAAAGAGGACGATGGTGATGGTGATGATGATGATGATGATGCGATATGGTCTCCAGTCGCTTAAAGAAGGGGAAACGTTCTCCGCTTTCCCTATTCCATAGACTGGTTGAATCAGTTGAATCAATAGTTGAATCAGGAGACCAAAAAAATGGGTCTTGGAAGGAATGAGTGCATTTCAAAATGCATTAGGACAGATTATCCCATTTCTGGATGAGGTTATCGTACACTTTTGGGGACGGATCCTTCTCTAACTGATCGTAGGCCTTATCAAAAGCTTGCAGAGGATTGTCTGCTTCCTCCTGAATCCTCTCCTCTTTCTCCGTTCCGTCTGGATAGACGTGATTGATATGAAAATCTCCTTCCATAATATGCCATCGATAGTTGCGCACTTTGTTTTCGGCACAATGGAAATATTTCATCCTTTGATGATGTCGGGCATATTTTTCCCGATACTTCCAAATCATTCCATCTGGCACATAAATTTCCGTCACGGGTTTTTGATAATCCAAGGCTTTAGCAAAGAATTTAGCTTTCTCGCATCCCACCACATAAATCGTGGAGAAGCTGTGAGTGAGCGATTGGAGAATGCGTCCTAAATGGTTGTAGGGAATATGACCCTCGTTCCAACGAAGTCCGTGCCGGTTTCTTGTCAGCCAGGCATTTGTCTTTTGGTTTTTTTCACTCAGTTGGTGGAAGGGGTGGGGAGGAGTAAACGTCAACGATCCCACGGTCAAAAAATCTTTTGTCGCATAGCCCAATTCTTTTAAAACGTAGGTAAATTCACCCTTCTTGTGGTTGTAGGACTGGAAACCCTCTAGATCGAGCACGATAAAGTTTTCTGAACACGCCATGGCGATGAATACGATGATGTCTTCCACAAACAGGAGCAAAAAAGAGAATCGAAAAGGTATATATGTATAACAGGGAAGATCTAGAAAGGGGGGGGAACAATAAAACGTTTTAGAGTCGTCGTCTTGAAAGAGACATTTTTCTTTTCAAAGGGTTAAGAAGTTTCAAAGGTCTTTTTAAATGAAATTATGATTATTATCATTATTAAAAAAAACTAAGAATCAAATCGAGTTTATAGATAACCATATTCATAGGACCAAAGGGACTTACCAGCTCAGTTCACGTCTTCTTCTGTTCTATGAAGAAATCTCGCGGAGGACACACACTTTTATACTCGCGCGACATCTGTCGGGATCGCGACCCCATCTAAATGTCAGGGTCATTCCAACCTCTTAAAAGGATCGGAATGAAAGAAACACTTTGATAAAAAATATATTTATGAAAAGATATCTGAGGGTCGTGAGAATATTTTCTCTCCCCACCCCCCGCCTATTTCAAAAAAAAATAATAAAAAGTCTTTCTTGGATCGCGTCAAGATTACAAAACAACTCACAGGACTTGTTTATCTCGATCTTGTCAGGGTCACCGTTTCACATAAGAAGATGGATGGACCCTGAACTTTAGACATGATAAAAATTAACTCTACACGCCTTTTGTCTGGGAATAGGGTCTCACCGTTTCTAAAAATAGACCAAATCCCATTCTTGGAATTCCCATTACTTTAGGAAAGGAGGAGTGATGGTCTATTTTTAGAAAGTGTGAGACAACATTCCCAGACAAAAGGGGGGGTAGAGTTAATTTTTATCATGTCTAAGACATGAAAAAAATTAACAAAAAGTTTTTTTTTTTTTTTTTTTTTTTTTAAAGGCTGAAAAATTTTTCTGAGAGAGCTGAGAAAGATTTTTCCTCCCAATCTTTTTCGACGATGAAAAGGGAAAAACTACTGATCCGATCTCCCTACGCTTTAGGGAAAAAAATACTTATGAAATATTCATGTGTTGAAATTGACTATTCAAATAAGTGACATTTTGTTTCTCATTGGAACTGTTCAACGGCGAGTCCACTCGTCTCATTCTTTGGGGTAGGGGATGAAAGTACAGCGGTTTGTTGAAATCGATGATAGTTTCCTCTTTAGTCGGCGGAACTGTAAATCTATCCCGTCTTAACTCTTCTAATCTCTTTGAAAGTCTTTCCACTTGCTCTGCTAAGGTTTCCTCGGTACTCATGATCTCTCTTAGTTTAGGGAAGTCTTGACGTATTGGCTAGAGAACAGAGGGTCTTTTTCTCTCCATACATATATCATGTGGGAGCGTGTGATTTATAAATCCTTGTGAAATCTTTCTACGTCTTGTGTAACTTGGAAGATTCGTCTTGTGTAACTTGGAAAATTCGTCTTCTTCTCGTCGATTGGGGTGGAGTTATAGAAAAGAAATTGGATTGGAAAGAAATCAACATATTACAAAAAAAAGGAACTTTTTTTTCTATTTTTTTTTCTCTAGGGATTTACATACCATTTCATTCATGAACATTCAAGGGTTCTCTCCAAGACCAAATTTTAGAAGAGGACCACAAAGAGTACACTTGAGGATCCTCTTTCAGGTCTAGGTGAGATAAGGGTTGAGACCAATATTCTTGGGTCTCTAAAGCATCCCAACTTAGACATTTATTATTATTATTATTATTAGAAAGTTCATCCTCCTCCTCCTCCTCCTCCTCATCGTCGCACGAGTTCTCCTGGGGAGATTCTTCCGCCTCCTCTTCGACAGCTTTGCTCTCGGAGGGGTAACAATGTAATTTCCGGAAAACGTAACTACCCTCCATCAAATGGTATCGAAAATTTCTCACCTTGTTCTCGGCACAATGAATCATCTTTTGGAAATATTGGTGTCGCGTGCATTTCGACTTGTTCCGCCACTCGGTTTTCCCTGGGATGTAAAACTCGTAAACGGATCGCTGGCAGAGCTTGCTGAAAAATTCGGCTTTATCGTATCCATTGACGTAGATCACCTCCACATTTTCGGTCAGTATTTTCAGGATCGTAGGAAGATGCTCGTAGGAAAGACGACCCTCGGTCCATTGCAGGCCGTGTCGGTTATTTGTAGTCTGGTTGACCACAGCTTGATTGCGGGACGATAAGTCATCGTAATGGACAGGAGGGAGAAAAATCATGGATCCGCATAAGGTTAATTCGCAAGTGATGTAGCCCAGTTCTTTCAAGATGAAACATATATCTCCCGTCTTTGGATCATAACAGTGAAAGTATTCCATGTCCAGAACAATGTAGGAATCTTTGAGAGGTTTGGTACTCAAAATGTCCATCTTCTTCAATTGAGGAAAAAAAGAAAACAAAATTCTCTCTCTCTCTCGCTGTGTGTCCTGAAGGAAAAAATGGATAGCGTTCTCTCGCCGTCTCCTCTTTTATATATATAGAGAGAGAAGGTTGCACGTGACAGGTCGTATGAATTCTGGGAAAGGTCACATTCGTATATATATATTTGTTTTTTGAATAATATCGTGCGTATCTCAATACACATCCATCATCATAATAATAAAGGTCACCTTGGAAAGAAAAAGAAATAAAAAACATGGAACTCGTGCTCGACTTTGAAGGTTTCTACGATTCTCAAGGAGCCTTTATTGTGAAAGAATTGGCTTACGTCACATTGGACGGTACTTCTCGAGGGGTATTTGTTTTTAAACCCCCGTTTCCATGGCAAATGCTCACCGAGAAAGAAAAACGAACCGCTGTGTGGGCGAGTGATTATTATCACGGCTTGTCGTGGTACGAAGGAGAAATTCCGTACAGTTATTTTCCATGGGTGTTAACGATGTTGACGGAACCTTTTTCCATGATTTGGGTGCGAGGAGAAATGAAACGGCAGTTTTTAGAGAAATGGTTGCAAAGATCCATTTATTGCATTTCGGGATCGACGCAAGAGATTCTCAAATACAATGGGAACGAATACATGAATTGTCCTAACCATACAAAAGGTTTTTTCCATTGCGCTCTACAAAAAGCGGTTCGGTATCATTATTATTTAAAGACACAGAGAAAAAATTCGCAAGGTCGATCCTGCACAATTCAATCTTGACAGAACTCATTAAAAAAAATACATATATCATGTTACTTCTTCAACAGCACAGATGGTTCTGAAGCGAAACTTGGAATTTTGAAATAATAGATCAGGGAGAAATCATTCTTAATAAAATGGTAAAGTATCGAATCGGCTGGGAGAAAAAAAATTTCTCAGAGCTGAGATAAAAATTCTCTAATGAAAAAAAAAAAACTTTTGATTAATTTTTATTATGTCTTTAGACATGATAAAAATTAATGACCCTCCCTTTTTGTCTGGGAAGGATGTCTCACCCTTTCTAAAAATAGATCATGACTCATCCTTTCTCTAATGGCAATCATTCCATGAATGAATCACGATTTGTTTTTCAAAAGAGTGAGACAACATTCCCAGACGAAAAGGGAAGAGGGTTGTTAATTTTTATCATATCTAAGACATGATAAAAATTAACAAAAAGTTTTTTTTTTTTTTTTTTTTTTTTTTTTTTTTTTTTTTTTTGAGATGGAGAATTTTTCTCAGCTCTGAAAATTTTTTTCCAGCCGACTCGAGACTTTACCATTTATATTATAGTCTTTGGATTATTTATTTATTTTCTTTTAAAAAGAAAAATTCTCAGCTAGACCTATCTATTGGCTTAACATTCTGGTCATAGAAACAGTCTAGAATCTCATTTCATTTTTCGAGGCTAATGCACGGGTTCTCCAATCAAAAGGGTTACTATAAAGGGATTGGTTTGAATGCATTTATCTGCAAATGTTGTAGGATTCTGTTGTTGAGAAGGGGGTATATTATTATTATTATTATTATTATTATTATTATTATTATTATTATGATTGTGGCAGATTTGTTTTCTACATGGAAGTCTAATCTCCTCCGAAGACCTTTTCTGGGGATCGTCGATAGATGGTTTTTCAATAGGAATCGTTTCCCTCGGATCCTCAAGAGATAGAGGGGGGGTCCTGTCTTGAGACATGGAGCTGTCTCTCCTCCTCCTCCTCCTCCTCGAGAAGTCTTGAGAAAGGGAGAGGATTTTCGGTTCCCTTGTTCGTGAGGGGTCTTGACAAATTGAGAGGTCCCTCCTCTTCGAAAGAGAGAGAAGTTTTGGTTCCCTTATTCTCGAGGGGTTTTGACAAATCGAGAGGTCCCTCATTTTCGAAAGAGAGAGAAGTTTTGGTTCCCTTATCCTCGAGGGGTTTTGACAAATCGAGAGGTCCCTCATTTTCGAGGGGTCTTGATAAATGGAGAGGTTTTTCATCTTCCAGGGGGTTTGATAAAGGAAGAGGTCCCTCCTTCTCGAGGGGTCTTGATAAATGGAGAGGTTTTTCATCTTCGAGGAGGTTTGACAATGGGAGAGATTTCTCCTTCTCGAGGGGTCTCTCTTCCTCAAGGGGTTTTGAGAAAGGGAGAGGTTTTTCATCCTCGACGGGTTTTGACAAACGGAGAGGAATCTGAACAGGCTTCTCCTCATCCCCATCATTATCGAGGAGGATGAGGATAGGCTTTTGGAAAGGTTTTTTCTTTTTCTTCTGAACAGGCTCCTCTTGATGCTCGGGGAGAGGGATGGGGTAGTTGTTCCACCATTCTATTTTTTCTTGCTCGAGGATTTTTTCAAAAGTCGTGGCCTCTCTATGATGAGACGAAGGAGGAGAGTCCTCGAGAAGAATATAATAGGTATTCTTCCCAGTCTTCTCGATCGAGAGAGGTTCGTGCAAACATTTATGCAACCATTCACTAAAATGAACGAGAATCTTTTTTGTCTTCTCAAGACGATCCATAATCCTATTCATTTGCGAGACGGTTAGAAAGTGGGACGTGTAAAAATATTTGGATCGTTTCATTAACAAAATTTGTGCATCCAAAGGTGGAATGTCACGAGCCATCAACACGTTTTCGTCGGACAAAAATTCGTCCCGCATCTTTTGATAACTCCCCACGGTATAATATCCCGCACAGTTTGAAAAATCGGAGGCTTTCAGGTAAACGACTCCTTGGATGATATAAAAGGAAAGATCAACATATTTATATTTGAAAGGAATACACGTAGTGAGCTGGGGATGCCTCCTCATGATCCACTTGGACAAAAATACGACTTTGGGGCTCTCCCCTTTTATTTATAGAGAGAAAGAGAGTGTGACCTTCCCTTCCCTCCTCCTCCTCTCTCCCTGCTTTCTCTATCTCTGGACGTCCTTGGATTGGAAAGGTTGACTTTGAAAAAAAAAGGTCATGGTTGGATAATTTTTTGTTTATTAAATTATTACTTTCACTTCCTCATTCCCACACACATTCATCTTTTTAAGAAAAGAAAAAGAGGTCATGGAGATAAGATTTCTTGGAAAGAAGAGAGAGAGAAACAAAAAAAAAACTAATAAAACGGACGTCATAGAGCCTCTATGTGTGTCTGTGTGTGTCTATATAGATATATAAAAAGGCGAGAGTACTGGGCGAGATCATTTCTTTTCCATTGGGAGCCATGTCGCTATTAGACGTTTTTCCAACTCAACGGATTTCGAACGGGGAGGATTTGAAGACGCTAAAGCAAATCTCCAACTTGAAAATTTTTTTGGCGTGTCATTGTGCGACATTTATTCCGCATTTACCACCTCATCAAGCGATCGTTTCTTTCAACCAAGATGTCGAATTCTCCAACCTGCTCGTTCAGAATATATACAGAAATTTATTCGAATCGCAACAAACGAAAGAGGAATCTCCCTTCTCTTGGAATCGGATGGATCGATCTTTGAGACGGCCCATTCAAACAGACCGGCGATATACAGATCCGCGCACGAGTTTTCAGTGGAAGAATATTTTTCTCACGAAACGATATTTTACGTTTGGAGTGAGAACGACGGCTGAGGACGAAGTTCATATTGTTCAAACCACAGCCGCTCCTCTCGCCTATTACGAATCATCGTCCCCCAATCTGAAGGAAAGAAGTTTTAAAGTCAGCGACAGGATGAAATATAAGAAATATATTCTAAGACCTTTTCAAAACTATGTCGTTCCCCCGAAAACGCAATATCTCATCGTCACAACCCAGAAGAGTCTCTTTCTCGTCGATCGGTGCTCGAACTCGCTTTGGAAACAATTGAAAGAGGAGATTTCTTTCCAATCGCCGATGATGTTTCAAGAAAAAGAAGAAGAAAACCCTCCGCCACCTTTACCCATCCCTTCCTTAGATGATAAGAGGAGCTGGACCAAACCGTCGTCATGGCCCGAAACAAAATCGACCCGGCAACGGAATGAAATTGAAGTCATCACAATTGAAGATGAGGAGGAAGAAAAAAAATTACCTCTTAAAAAACGGTCGACTTACCGGAACCTACCTGGCGTGCAAGATTCGCTTCAGAATCCAGAAGCTTCTTCTTCTTCTTCTTCCCCGACTTGTTCAAACAGGCAACCTCTTTCGGACTCCTCACAGACAGAACCTCTTCCAGTATCCTGTTCTTCTTCTTCTTCTTCTTCTCCTCCAACCTGTCCCGACATCGTAGAGGTAGAATGTCAGACGGGTCCACAAGCTTCAAAAAGTCCCGACATCGTAGAGGTAGAATGTCAGCCGGGTCCACAAGTTCCAATAGGTCCAGAAATCATGGAGGCAGAATCACAGCCGGGTTCACAAGTTCCAATGGGTCCAGAAATCATGGAGGTAGAATTTCAGCCGGGTAAACAAGTTCCAACGGGTCCAGAAATCATGGAGGTAGAATCGCAGCCGGGTCCAGACATCCTAGATGCCTCCACTCATCCCAAAGAGACTCCAAGTGTTTCAAGACAGCCTTGTGAGGATCCAGCCCTTCCCGTATGGAATGATTATATGGACTTACAAAATTTGGTGCAACAGGAAGGAGAAGAAAATAATCATACGGATGGGTGGGTCAAAGACTGTTTAGATCATTTAACCTCGAATGAAATTGAACTGTTATGGAATTGCATTTCTGAAATCACATCGGAAATGGGATAAAAACCAAAACAAAAAAAAAACAATTTTTTTAATAACAAATGGGAGGAGGGTCATGATGTCAATTAAAAAAAATATTATATAGAGTCCAATCTTGGTGGTTCACTTCAGTTTTCCAGCATGAGGTGATCCACGTTTCCCGAAATATGGATCCCATTCCAAGAGAGATTGTGTAGAGCCTTCACTTCAGTTCTTTTTTTTCCTACCAAGAGGAGAGGGTCCCCAAAGGGCTACCCATGTCCAAAGACAGAAAGTGTAGAGCGTTCATTTCAGTTTTTTTTCCAAGTTTAGGGGAGGGAGGTCTCAAAATGACACCCCCCATTTTCAAAGAGAGATGGTGTAGAGCGTTCATTTCTGTTTTTTTCCAAAGTTAGGGAGTTTTCAAATGACTACCCATTTCAGAGAAAGAGAGAAAGAGAGAGAGAGAAGGTGTAGAGCGTTCATTTCAGTTTTCCAAGGTTAGGATGGTGGTGGAGAATCCTCCAAAATGGCTACTCATCTCAAAGAGAGAGAGAGAGAAAGAGAGAGAGAAAGCGTAGAGCGTCCATTTCAGTTTTCCAACATTAGAAGGTCCCAAAATACCTTCTGAATTCAAAGAGAGATCGTGTAGAGCGTTCATTTTCAGTTCTTCAAGATCAGAAGAAGAGGGTCCGCTTTTCAGAGACAGCGAAGTGCAGACTTCAGTTTTTCTCCCTCCCCAAGAATAGGGGGTCCCAAAATGGCTTTCCATTTCAAAGAAAGAGGGAGAGGCGTTCATTTCCATTCTCCAAGATAGGGTCGTCTGCATTTTTCCCAAAATGGCTTCCCAATTCAAAGAGAGAGGGAGAGAGAGAGAAAGGGTGTGTAGAGCGGTCATGTTCATTCTCCAAGATAGGGTCGTCAGCTTTTTCTCAAAATGGCATCTCCCCATTCAAAAAGAGATCGTGACCAATTTTTTCCAGTTTTTTCCAAGATGGGGGGGGAAGAAAACCTAGGATGGAATAACACGACACACAGAGAGAAAGAGAAAAAAAAAGCCATCTTGTCATTTTCTGATAGGGTACCGGTGTTCGAATACTTTTGTGACCGACTGTACATTATAGTAAATTAAAAAGATCAACAGTCTCTGTATGGGATTAAACAGATCGAGTTTCCACTGTATTATGGTCGATATATAACAATTAGAGTATCCAAGATTATTTATGCTACTCGGACTGTGAGAAAAGTCCATCTATCCAGTTATATGTAACTGTCCTAGAATTTTCCTTACTTCATTTTTTTTATATTCTCACCAAAAAATGAAAGGTGAATTGGTACAAATATTTCAGATTTTGTACTTTAATTGTTAATGAGTTATCGAAACTTTTTATTCGCGGTAGCCTTATTAAATTTTTTTTTTTTTTTTTTTTTTTTTTTTTTTGTGAAATATTTCTTGACGATTTAAGTCTAAGTAATAAATATTGTATTTATTATTCGTTAATAAATTTGGAAAGCGAAAGTGATTTATTTTTGCTTTTATAGGGGAAAGTCTCACAGCAGGCTTCACATCTGCTTATGAGATATTTCTCAATATTAAGTTTTTATTACCACTTGAGTTTTACATTCGTTTACGCACTATAAGTAACTCTGAACTGAGAATTTATAATTACGATTATAAGAACGATAGTAATAAGAAAAGGCCAATGTCGATTCTCAATCCAAATGTAATCATGGAAATCTGAATTTTCATATTTACTTTGTTTTTATTTATGTATATTTATATTTATATCTTCTGTGTATTATCTTATGTATTAGTTCACCCCTTGAGATTCATTGATTCTTGACAACATAGATTCAGTAAGACAGCTTTTAGGCCTGAATTTATTCTCCGTGAATCTAAAAAAATTGAAATAAAAAAAAAAAATTACTACATCTCAAATAAGTATTTCGAATCTCAAGTATTTCGAAACTTTCAACTATGTTCGATTTGGGGGTAAAGTGTCAGCCTAGGCAACACCATTCCACGGAGAGAAGTTCCAATCTGAAGCATTGCTGGTGATGGTAGCATGAATATTTTCCCATATTACCTCATTCCTGAGCTTCACTTCCTGAGCACCAAATTCGGGCAACGTGTTCTAAAGTTGTCATAACCGATCTTTCGAAAGCAAAATTCTATTTATATTTGGCAACAAAGAAATCGTAATGTTTATATCCGTAATGGGTGGCCGATCGAATGAATTTGACTGGATTTTAATTGCAGATGACATTTGAGATATATTTTTCACAGTCTGAAACGCCGTTCCATCGATGGAGGAGATTTTTCATGAAAAAGTAGGTTTTAAACTTTCATTTAATGCTAACGGTGACAGTTATTACTTAAAACTGAATTCAATATACTTGTCACACAATTTCCTATAATTTGCAAAGGATTGTGTGTGACACATTATTAAAATAAATGTCTTTTTGTTACATGGAATGCAGTAATTAGCGCATCTTTTGTGTTTTTTTTATATTCGGAATATTCTAAATCAAGATTTCGTTTTTTTCAATCGCGATTCCTTTTGATCACTGAGATTTATTTCGCGACCCCAGATATTAAATGATACTTTTCCGTTTCGCCGGCGCAAATTTCACCTAGTAAACTTTATTGGCAACAACATACAGTATTCACATAAAATATGTTAACAAATGTTAGTTCTAAGAATTTTTTATTTTGAAGGCATAAACATTTTAAATATCGTTTAAAATTTTGTAAAAAGCCAATAAATAAAGACAATAAATTTGTAAAAAGACATTAATTTAATTTATTATGCTTTCATGGTTCAACAAGCTGATCCTCTGATTCATATCAGGTGACCCCAAGTGATCTCATCTCACTTAAACTGCGCTACAAAAATCTAATTCTCTCAGTAATTATCTACATTAAGTTGAATCGTATGAATAGCTTATTCAGAAATTATGTAAAACTGCAGTGCTTTACTTTGCTAGTGTATTCTCATTCGAATTGCTGAAGTTAACCCTTGACTTTGCCTTTTCTATATTTTTGGCCTTCGGGTGAGCGGTGTGATTGCATTTTAATTGACTTAATTACCGCGAATAGCCTTAGGGCATAAAATTGTACTATCTGATAAAAATTCTATGTGATTGCATGCCAGTATTGAAAGAAACAATCAATCTGACAAGAAATGGCTGTGACTTGTTTTAAAAATCAGGCATAAAAGATTGCCAGTGAGGATATTCCATTTGGCATCAATTGTATCATTATTGGCGACTTCATTGGTAGCGCTGACAAAACGGAAAAGTACCTATTAAATATAAAATAGAGATATAAAAATAAATATCCTCTCCTAAATCATTTATTTCTTTGCTAAACAAGTATTTTAAGATTTATTATAAGCAAACAAAAATTAAAGAAAATTCTAATAAGACGGATAAGTTTTCTGCTGCATAACAAATTAAATGGTGGGGCTATATTTGATACTGCTGGACATCAAAGTATCTTCAGCATATTTCAACATTGAACAGTATTTGGTTTTTAATTAACTTTAAAGCTGAAAAAGTAGTTTCATAAAATTATGTGGTGCTGAATGAGAGGAGAACATTTAATGCCATTTCAGAAATTCTGAGAAATCTAGTTCTAACTCCGATCCAGAATTCGTCAAGGATTTTTGTGAAAACACAAGTTTTAGGTTTGAATCGCAAGATAGTTTTACAAATTTCATTAATACCAGTTAATGTAATGTTTTTTTAAGTCTAATCTCATTAATGTCAGTTTATGTAATTTCTTTAAAAGTCTTATCAGTGCAGTTTCTTTAAATTCAGCTATTAAACTGAATTTTTGACCCCCAGAATTTCGATTTGCGGCCCCATTTGAGGTCGCGACCCATAGTTTAAGAAACACTATTCGAAATGGTAGGAAACCTGAAATAAAGGAATCGTTATCAATGTCAGACATTAGAAATGTGCCGTATAATCTTATCATGGTATATATTCTTTAAAAAGAAATGTCAGGATGATATAAGAGCTGAAGAAAAAATGTATTTATAGACATAAGTTTATCTGCTTGAAATTCAATTTTATATTGAATGAATATTGGTTGTGGTGTAAAATCTAAACTTTATTTTATCCTATTGACTCTGATGTCTGACATCTTTCCACTAGCAGTGTTTTCAGAATAACTATTCTAAACAGCATAAAACTATATGTGAGATTTCAATTAATATACTGTTTACCTCAAGAACAGTATATTAATTGAAATCTCACATACAGTTTTATGCTGTTTAGAATAGTTATTCTGAAATAAAGTTTTCAATTAATATACTGTTAACCTCGGGAAAAAATTATAATTTCTCTATGCCAAAAGCTATAATCGTAAGTTTCTAGTGTTTCCTTTCAATTCTAAATGGCAGCACCACCCTATGAATGCTCAATATTTTGCAGTTATTAAATTAATATACCTTGTTCCAAGGTATCATGTTTGAAGACTGATAAATTTTATTGGAGGGAAAGAAAAAATTCAAAATCTGTAAATATATGACATACACATGCTGAACATTTTATATTTACTGCATTTCAATCAAAACTGATAATTAAAAGATTATGTATACGTTTTTAATACCGGTATATAATATATACCGGCGCCCCTACTGAGGGTACCTTGCCGATAGATGGCAGCACCAGGCTTCTTCTTCTCTACTGTGAAAGATGACAGCATTTCTTTACATTAAAATAGTTTATGATGTAATAATTTGTTTATGATTAATTTACAAGTTGTTTAGGATTCAGTATTATGTTCTTGAAGGGATGGGGAGTCTACTGACTCTTCACTAGGACTGAATACAAGTACATTTGTTTCTTTTTTTACTCTGCACAAGTTTCATTCGTCTCTATTTAGCTAAAATCTTAACTTCAGCACTTTTCCCTTTCCCAAGAGAAAGACTCAATTGATTTCAAAATTGCCATCTGGGGTCAAAATTTTACACAATTGTATTGTCGCATTTACACAATTTTATACAACAAATTTTACACAATTGTTATGTGGCATGTTAGCCCTCAAAAGATACCCTTTGCTTTGTGTTTTCGAAAATCCTAGGATCAATGAAAATGAAAGTAGGTGATTGACAACTGATCTGTCATTCCGGAGTCACGCCTTCTTCCTTTTGTGTGGTGTGATAAGATCACACAAAGAGAAAGCTCACTTAAAAATACGGGAAATAAAAGTGCACTGAAGGTCCATCCACTGAAGTGTAATCACAAAAATTGCTGATTTGAAAGCTTTCTTTTATTCTTATTGTCTTTGTTAATTTCAGATGAAAGACTAGGGAACATAAGAAAAATTTAGGGTTAGGTTGTTTTTGAAATAAATTTCACAGTTGGTGAAATGAGGGAAAATATTTCTAAGGCCCATTTTAGATGCAAACTAGAATTTATCCAAAAGTTCAAAAGGAGCCCTTAGGAGGCCAGAGGGGTTGAAAATCGAAATAAGAGCTTTCAGTTGTATGTAATAGTAAAGTTATTTAACAGCGTTTCTTCCTGAACAAAAATATATATTACAACCTATATTTACAAAAAATAAAGAAGATGCCCTTACGGTCCTCGTTAATCTAGTTAGTGTGTGTGCGGGGAAGGGGGGCGATTCTTGGTATCATAGCATGAACCATTGTTTTATTACATATTACCTAAAGCATAAAATATGACTTAAAAATGCAACATACTTTCTCATCTGAGTCCTAGTGTTACATTTTTTAATTTTAAAAAATCTTGGCTGTTATATCTCCTTGTAATATTATACTAGTTCAGTTACAGCATGATATGATTTACGCATGCAGTGTCATAGTTACTAATTTTTTTATAAAATAATAATATTGAATTTAAATCAAGTTCAAAAGCTGGGTTCAGCTGGGTTGCATCATCAAAGTGCATAAAAACATAAATTTTATTTTTAAAATTTTAAATTTCTACCGAAATTTTAAAAGTTTTTGTCTTCAAACTTACATAACTATATTCAAGCACCCATCTCTACAGATGCACATCAAAAGTATGCAAAATTAATTTAAAATACAAAAATTAACAATTGGCACGTACCTGGAAAAAAAATCTTGGAGGATATACCGGCTTTCAAAATTTAGGATTTCGCTCTAGATTTTTTTTCTCTCAAAAGTCTCAATTTTGTGTCCTTAGGATCCATAAGTTATAGTTCATGCAAAATTTTACCACAATTTAAATTATTTTATATACCGCTCTTCAAAGGGTTAATAAATCTGACTTTTTTGTATTATGATGTAGTTAGTGAAATTTTGGATGGATCTGTAAATCAACATTACAAAAAGATGAATTAGAAAATAAATCCGTTCTTTCCTTTATTTACCTCTCAAATTTTCTTCCTTGTGTATTGTTCTTCCTAGCTTTTTAGCCCAAGGTTCTGAATTTTTTTTTAATATTCACATAATTTCCCCCCTTCCTCAAGTGGTTTATAAAGTGAGTTCTCTTAAATGTTGAAATGGTTTTGTCCATGTAGTGGTAATTTTGGAACTACTCTCATATACGCCCTCAGTTGGCTGTTAGATTTATTTTTTAATGGTATTTTGTGAATTAAAGCTGGTTTAATTGGTTGTTTTATTATGGATCCTTTAACTGCAAAACGTGGGGGACTGCATTCTTCCTTTACCAAGACTGTTTGAAAAAGGAAATTTGTAAGGATGATTTTTCAGCAGGTATAATTAAAGATAAATTTACAAAGCTGCAAATGTTACAGAAAGGTATTGAGGAACTTAACAAGCAGATTTTGAATTCTATGATTTCAAGCCTCTCGGAGGAAGTCCTCAGAGCCTGGCAAAGAAGCCCGCTTTTTGGAGAAGTAAACCAAAGTCAGAATATTTCTTGCCAAACTAATTTGATGAAATTTTTAAGATGTGAAGTGGAAGCGGAGGAAAGACTTAAATTAGCACGGGGTGGATTTGAAATTTTTAGGCAAAAATACAAGTATTGCAATAAATTGAAAAGGGATTTAAAAGGCAACTGTAAATCGAAACAGTTAACGAATGTCCCTATGGCAGCAGGTTTCCTTACGACGAAAGATAATAGCTGTATTTTTTGTGATAAACTGCATGATAGTAAGGACCATTGCAAAGCATCCTTTCTGTCATTAGATGAGAAAAGGAATAAAATTGGGCTTAAAAGATGTTGCCTAAAGTGCCTTTTGCCTGGACATGTTGTTAAGTCGTGTAAACAGTTTGTACTTTTGCTATGTGTGTGGTAAGGCTCACACAATTTCTCTCTGCCTAGATCTGCAGACACAGGAAAGGCAGGAAAAGGTAACAGAGCCAGACACTGTTCATGCAACTATGGAAGGACAGATGTGTTCCACGGAGGTAATTCTCATGACAATTAAAGTCAATGTATTAGGAAAATCAGGCACGAGAGAAGTATGAACGTTTCTCGATTGCAGATCACAAAAATCATACATTTTGAAGTTTACAGTGCAGGAATAAGGACTAATTCCCATTGCAGAGGAAACTGTGGTTCACACACTTTTTGGAGGGGTTAAAATTGAACCGAATGTACATAAAAAGTATTGGGTCAAGCTACGCTCTCTCAGTACTTATATGAGAAAAGGAATGAAATTTGTGTTTTTGGATCAGAAGCTGTATGTGGTAAATAACTTCTTTATTAAATAACTTTTCTATTTTAAAAGAACTTAAGTGTAAAAAGATATGGCTGTCAGACATAGGAACAGGTTGCCCAAAGACGGGCGTAGCAGCGCCCGGGGACAACTGAAAAATTTGCACTCCTTTCTGTGTGCCAAGAATGGAAAACATTTCATTAAAAAATTTTGTAGCATCAATTTGGTGCCCCTTGGATGTTGTGCACGGGGACAGATGTCCCCCCTTGCCACACTCTAGCTACGCCACTGCCTGAAGATAGAGATGCTAGTCGGCAGCGACATTTACGGTACAATTCTTACAGAGTCAGACAGCTCGACGGAGTCAAATAGCTTGACAGAGGTTTGACTGCAGTTGACACTATATTAGGAGGGACTGTCTGTGGTCGACTTACCACAAGGTAGAGGTATATCTACTCAATGCAAGTCTGACGTTTCGTGACCTAAACGTATCTGATCTTTGGAATTTAAAGACAATAGGAATTTCAGATTCCACCAGTAATTCTACAAAGAAAGCAGAAGAAGATATTGCTTGGGAACACTTTTAGGCGCCTTAGGTAAAAATGAAGAGGGAAGATACTGTATTGATCTACCCTGGTTAGAACATAACACAGATTTACCATCCAACCATGATATTGCGGGAAAAAGGCTTCTCAGCACAACACAAAGACTTAAATCTTTGAATATATTTGAAGAGTACGATAAGGTTTTTAGGAAATGGCTTGCTGAAGGCGTGATAAAGGAAGTTCCAGTGTACAATCTTAAGTCTAAAGGACATTATCTGCTGCATCATCCTGTCATTAAACTGGATAGTATTACCGCCAAGGTATGGCCGGGATTTGATGCATCATGTAAATCTAAACAAGCACCTTCTCTTAATGACTGTTTGGTAAAGGGACAGAATTTGATTGAGGAAATACCTGCCTTATTAAGATTCAGAGAGAAGCGCATAGGAGTTAATGCGGATATAAGATGTGCATTCTTACAAATTGAACTTGGAAAAGAGGATAGAGATTTTTTAAGGTTCTTTTGCTGGAAAAAAGATGGTCTCATAAAGGCATATTGCCACACAAGGGTAGTTTTGTGTGTTAGATCCAGCCTGTATCTTTTAGGTGCTGTCATTTCCTTCCATTTGTCTCGAATGTCTACCGAGCGAAGTTGTGTAGCAGAAAAGCTTTGAAATTCTTTTAATGTCGATAATTGTGTCACGTCTCTTCACACAGAAGAAGAGTTGAAGTATTTTATGGACAAATCAATTGAGATTTTGGCAGAATCTAAGATGGACCTACGGATGTGGTCATTCAGTCCTATAAACGACGTTAATAAAATTTCGAGGAAGGATAATTGTAATCTGTAATTTCAGTCTGAGTCAGATTTCAGTCTTAAGTATTCTATAGGATAGAACAGATGATAGCATTTCTATTCATTTCAAGCCTGTACCAAATCTAGACAACCTGTCAAAAAGAGAGATTTTGTGCGCGATGATTTGTGCGCCGCGGTGCGCAATGAATTGGAAGTGGATCTGTCAGCACTATCCTTATCATCAGGACAGATGTTTTTATTTTATTTTGCTTAGAATTCCTTACTAAATGTAATATTTCATCTCGATGTACTCCGTCTTTGATATGATTTAAATCAAATTCCTCGTCATTATAATTCGCTTCCGATAGCGAAGAAAGTGACAGAGGTTATTGAAAACGAAAAAATTTCGATTGACAAATTAGTCGGTATTCTTGACACAGCAATTATAGGACCTGAACAGCGGAACTTTGTAACTGAACAAGAAATTATGTCTGTTTATAGAATTAAAGAGAATGTATTATCACATAAAAAACGAAGCAACTTAAACAACTTACATTGAAAGAAATGTTTAATAAAGTAAACAAATAAATATTAAGCTTTTTTTTGTAAATTTTGATACCCTTTAGATCATAATTGTTCTTATTTCATAAATTACGGTTTCATATTTTTAATTTTATAATTTCTGAATGCCATCTTAGCAGATTTAAACTTATGATCTATAATCCGGAATCGCCGAAGTCCCGACGAGTCCGGATTAACGACTTTTGACTGTATTCAATTCTATATTTTGTCTTCAAGCAGCTTCGGGACCTGTCAGAAAGAGCATACACACATTAAAACCATTTGATGACATTTTGGTTAATATCACTGTAATAGGTATTGTAATTGAATAAATGTAATTGATCACTATATTAGCTGTAGCCGTATCTGGCCCTCATATGCCTTCCAGTAATTTCGAGAAGCAGAAAGTACTAGAAATATCAGCAGCCGAGGGAAAACTATATAAGGCTTCAGTCTTGAGTTATTTGCCCTCAGTAGTTGTAGTACATTCTTAGTAGTTTGAAGGGTGACACTGATTGTACTCTTTGATTCTGTGAAGAGTTGTACAACTATCTTTTTTGGTGAAAGTTGTGTTTGCTTTGATAAAATAAATTTTGTCAACCTATCATTGGACGTGTGTGCCTTCAATCTATTATGAACCCATATGCATGCAACAATATGTTATGTTTGTAACAGTGGTAAAAAGTTCTTAATATTATATGCAACAATATTTGAAATTTGTCAAAGTATTTGATGTACTTTGGAATAAATGCATAATTTTTCTTGCATTTTTTACAGCAAGAGGGTTCATTGTGTGCTCAGCATTGTTTAAATGCCCTTCTTCAAGCACATTATTTTACTGCCGTTGAATTGGCAACATTAGCAAGCCAGATTGATGAAGAGGAAAGATCAAGAATGGCTGAAGGTGGCTTACAGTCTGAAGATTATCGTAAATTTTTGCAAGTAGGTTACATATATACTTTTCTGAATTTTTTTTTTTTATATATGTATGTTTTTTATTGCCATTAGTGTATATTAAATGTGCAAAAGGGTTAAATCTTAATCAATTGTTCATCTTTGCGTGTTTGTGCAGTTTCTCTCATGGGAGGTAATTTTTCCCGTTTTATATTTTGACTTAGTAACTTAGTAGCTTTACTTTCTTATATATTGTTTTCTCTTATTTTTATCTGGAAGTATTTTTTTATTTTTTATTTATTTATTTTTTTTTATTATTAAAAGAAACTCAACAAGTTCCCCATGTACCACAAAGTATCACATGGGGCTTACAGAAGTAAGTATGAAACACAATACAAAATAAACAAGAGAAAATTGAAATAAAATAAAGGATGGTCACAAAGTTTTACAATGAATTGACAAAAAATGTTAAAAGCACTTCTCTCGGAAATAAATTGGTAAAACTCTGGAGGCCAGTTAATATTAAAATTTTTCAGTCCCAGTTTCAAGACTTTTCTTTCGCTCTCATATTTAGGACATAGAAGAAGCACATGTTCTACATTCTCCTCGCTGCCGAGGCCACAGTCACAGACAGACTCAGGACTCAACTTAAATCTGTTCAAATAACTTTTAAAATTCCCATGTCCAGTAAGAAACTGGGTTAATTTGTAATTTGTAAAGAAATGATGACACGACAATCTCATTTTAATAGAAGGGAAATATCTCCTAGTTAAACTCCCTTTATTTGAATTAATGAATTCGTGATTCCACGACTCCACAATGCTTTCATACATGACCTTCTTATAGAAGGAATTAGGGATATTGACAAAAGTGTCAATTTCCCGCTTAGTCGCAGTCTTAGCAAGGAAATCGGCTCGTTCATTCCCAAAAACACCTGTATGACCACGAACAAATGAAAATGAAACCGAAATATTTTTATCCTTTAGATTTTTCAGTTCTTTTTTAATCTCGATAACGATATTATTAGAAGAAGAAATACATTTTAAGATCTCCAAGGATGAAAGGGAATCAGTACAAATGAGATAGTCTGAAACAGCACTGTTTTGTTTAGAGACCCATTTGACGGCGAAGTTTAAGCACAAAAGTTCAGCTATGAAAACGGTACATTCATCTCTGATTCTAAATTGAAAGTGCTCAAATTCAAGACCATTTTTGAAGACAACAAATGCGAGACCAACCTTGCCATCAGTATAGCAAGTTACAATCTGGAAGTATTTTGTAGGCTTTTTTTAGCCTTAATGTTACATATTTGTATATTTTCAAAGTAAAGTTCTGTATTAACATACAACATTATTGCAAATATTTTTTAATCAACTTTTTCATTTTGTTATGAAAAAGAAATTATAAGGGTGCAGAAAGAAGTTTTGAACTAACTTTGTTTACAAAAAAATTCAGTTATTGATTTAAGTTTGAACACCATCTCCTTCAAAATACAGTACAAAGTCTGTAATCCGGACTCGTCGGAACTTTGCCGATTCCGGATTAGGGTTTTTTCTGGATTATAGATCGTCAATTTAATTCTGGTAAGATGGCATGCAGAAATTATACAGTTAAAAATATGAAATCGTAATTTATTAAAAAAAAGAACAATTAATTTACAAAACAACAACAACAAAAAAAAAAGCTTAATATTTATTTGTTTACTTTATTAGACGGATAGGCCTTTATCCATTTTTTGCAGCAATTCCACTTTTTGTTTAATGGACATCGAAGCAGGCTTTCGCTTTGTAGATCCTTTGGCAGTTTCAGAATTGGAACTCTTTTTGACTTAATCGAAAGTTCAAGCTTAATTTTTATAAAATTGTTCCAACAGTCTGCAAAAAATAATAAGCGCATATGCGCATAAAGTTTGTAGCTTTGAGGTCCGGATTATGGACGTCGGTATTGCAGACTTTGTACTGTATTCACCTTGTATAGCATTGCACTGATCCTATGATTCCTGCCACAGCTGGAATGCAACCATGAAGTCATTATGCTTAAGCAAATCTGTAACTTTATGCAAATCATGCTGGATCTCTTCACTGATGATAATTATAACCTTGAATGATGGGTTGTCCTTGGCACAATTACAAAGATCTTGCACATTGTGACACAATACTCCTTCTGCTTAAGCATCAGCAGTTGGGGTATTAACTTATCTGCTACAAGTGGCATGTTAAATTTCAACTTTACTGACCCATATCAAAAGTCTGTGCTTAAAATTTATGCAAGATTTCATTAAAAAAATGCATTTGAAACATAAAAGACAATGTATTTTGTAGCCTTAAACATATGTATGCCTTAAACATATAAAGTAATGCAGTCTTATTTGAATGAAATCCTGTCAGATCATAAAATTTGGCAGTAATGTTTTCAAACTAGTGTCAAGTATTCCGGCAGATTAAAGGAACAGATCATTTTAAATTTGGTTATATAATTAACAGATGGATATAGCATATAAAATACTTAAATTATTTATCATTCTTTTTCACATAGCATCATAATTGTTTGTCCATTATTAAATAAAGTCACATATCATGCCCATTAACACACACTGTTCTTGATACCGGAATCCCATATTGTTAAAAAATAATCTATAGCTTGCTGTTCCACAGAAGGTAGGTCCAAATTTTAATCATTTTTTCAAAATCCAAGTATAAAAATATAAATTGAAACATGTGAAAAATAACATATTAGTTAGTATTGTTCTTTACAAAAAATTAAATCATTCATTGGGAATTGATTGGATTTACATAAAACCAATCTGAAGATCCTATAACTGCATTGTGACATAATGTTTATATATTATTGGAGTTAAATCACACAGCTTGGCGACAGTGTTCTATGCGTACTTTGTCAGTATCATACATATAGGCTTTGCAAATCTCTAATTTGCTTGATTTTGGGAGATGTCTAAAATTCTAAAAAATTTGGTACTTTGTTATGTAGCCCCCAGCAATATTTGGCGATTTTTAGATTTGCTTCAAGATCTCAATTATAATTTCTCCAAACTCATGAAGCGCAAATGTGAAAATAAACAGCAGAATATATAATAATAACAATAATACTCGCATGTAATTTCCTGAGAATTTTTTTAAAAATCCTTATCATGATTATTTTGTAGCTTGCAATTGTTCCAGTCAAATGCAGCTCTTACACACATATTAAGCTGTTTGTTACACCATTTCTTGAATGTCATCTCCTCTGCTCAAAAGTACATAAATCTAATAGCAGTGATTAACAATATTCTGGAAACCAATGAATGAAAACCAATGAACCAATTTCATACATGGAGGTCCTTCTTTTCGCAATTTTTAATGTTGCACCACCAAATGGTTTTCCCATTAACATAAAGTTCCATATTGTGGCCATTTTTGTACACTCGTTTGTCAGGTAAAAGACCTCTTTCTTGAAAAAATGATATGGCGTCCACCTCATTACTTGGTAAATTAACCCTTTTGAGATGGCACGCCTTTGTTTAAGATGTTCTTTCAGGATGGATGGGAGTCGAAAGGAATTCGTCTCTCGGGATGGAGGCTTTGTGTTGCTAAGCCTAACTATTGAAAAAAATTCACACACAAAAAAGTTCCAATATCATAATTTTTAGTACTATTTTAAATTAATATTTGAGCTGCCATATATATTAAAAATAGCATTTAATAATATTTTTCCTTTACTTTACATGAGAATATGTAAAAACAAATTGCTTACTTTGAGACATAATTATCATATGCGCTATTCAAATTATTCTGAAGTTTTAATTGACACAATGCATGAATAAACTTTAAAATTAATAAAAAAATACAAGAAGTAACAAAATCTTTCATGGAAAGGGAAAGGCAGGCACTCGGTCTGTGACAAAATATTCGTATCTGCATCCTTCGAAATATCACCCTTTAACTCTACTTTACATGAGAATATGTAAAAAAAAATTGCTTACTTTGAGACATAATTATCATATGTGCTATTCAAATTATTCTGAAGTTTTAATTGACACAATGCATGAATAAACTTTAAAATTAATAAAAAAATACAAGAAATAACAAAATCTTTCATGGAAAGGGAAAGGCAGGCACTCGGTCTGTGACAAAATATTCGTATCAGCATCCTTCGAAATATCACCCTCTAACTCTTTAGAAAAGGAATCATCACTCTCATCCACATTGCTAATTGGCTCATTTACCATGCGAGTATATCGTTCTGCTAAATAACACTTGCTCATCAAGTCGAGGCTTTCCAAAATAAAAAGTGAAGTACGTGAAATATAAGAGTTAAAAGCAATGGAAAGCATAACAATATCCCACATACTAACCCTAAAAGCCCCTACATGGTAGCAAAAGAACGATTAAAAAAGGATTCAAAGGGATATCAGAAACATAAAAGTTTATATCATGTGGGAATTTAAAGAGGTGGACTCTGTTTTGTTTACATTATGCTTTGCCTTCTCCCCTCAACAACTGACACCAAACTTATGCAGAATGTGGTCAAACTGAAGGTCAGGATCTTAAAACCATATTCAGTTCAAAAGTAATGGACACAGGACACAATCTAGTGGTTTTCAAAAATTTTTCAGCTTAAACTGCATTACACATCACCCAGTGCATTCTCCAGCGATGCATGGGTGGCAGTGGCGTAGCGAGGGTGGGGCAAGGGGGTGTATGATGCCCCGGGCGCCGCTCGCAGAGGGGCGCCATATGGTCTCCAAACAAGATTTTCATCATATCACTGTGTTTTTTTTGGGAGGGGGGGGGCGCCGAAAAGGTATTTTGCCACGGGCCCCAGTTATGCTTGCAATGCCACTGATGGGTGGGACGCCCGCTGTGAGAGATGTTTGTAGGGAATGTCTCTGTGGGATGCCTATCTGGAAACGGTTTAACAAATATTCTCTATTTGTATAAAGCTAATATTAAATTAAATTTTAATTGAAAAAAATAAATAAAAATAATTATTATTGCTGCAAACTAAAATGTCAATTTACAATATCATTTACATTCAAAGAGCATATGTAAATTAAGTGCATGTATTTAAAACAATGAAAAAACATATTATCCAAAAAACAATTGCATAAATGAATAATTGTTGAGCAGGCAGGAGATAGACTTATCAAGGGGAAGTGTCCTCCAAATCTAATTCTTCAATTACTCAATTCGTGTTTCGTCATCCATACAGGCAAGGGTAAAAGTAAAATTCAAAATCAAAAGTAAAACCAAGTTGTGAATTACTAAAAAATTTGAAAAAAAATCAAGTTAAAGACGAGAGTTAAAATTAATTAAATGTCAATTAAGTGTAAAAAACCAAAGTAATTTATAAACTCTTGCCTACAGGAAACTTCCTCAACACGAATTATGCATGTAAACCTAAACTACGAGGGTTGGAACTTTAATAGTGGCAACTATTTATTTACAAGGAATACAAAAGCGATTCATGTCACCATGTTTTACAGTCCTTCAATATAGTCGCCAGCTTTGTGTACAACCTGTTTCCAACGATGTGGAAGTTGCAGAATACCTGTAGCAGCGCCTATATTCAAACCTTTTGTTGATAGTTTGAATGGACCAGTCTACTGCCACAAGAATCTCGGGAACAGTTTGGAAGCGAGTGCCACGAAGTGGTTCCTTCATCTTAGGAATTAAGTCGTAGTCACAAGGGCTTAGATCTGGGGAGTAGGGTGGGTGGTAAAGCACTTTCCAGCCCCATCGCTTGAACAAATCAGTCACAGCTTGCGCTGCATGCGGCCGAGCATTGTCATGCAAAATGAGAGGGGTGTTCTGCAGAAAGTGTCGCTGTTTTTTTCTCAAAGCTGGTCGGAGATTGTGCTCCAAAAATGAGCAGTAATACTGCGCAGTGACGATCTGCTGTGGGGGAACGGTATGCGTTAGGATGACACCATCACAGTCGTACACGAGAATCACCATAACTTTCACATTGCTGGGGTTCTGACGAAATTTCAAACGTCGTGGTGACCCGTGATGAAGCCATTCGTTTGATTGGCGTTTCAGTTCTGGCTGGTATGATCGGGCCCAAGTCTCATTCAGCGTAATGATACGGCATAAAAAAAGCATCTCTTTCGTGCTCATAGCACTCCAGGTGGGTTCGGGCAACATCGTATCGTAGCCATTTCTGCATTTCTGGCAATTGATGTGGAACCCATCGTGAAGCAATTTTTCTCATGGACAGGCGTTCCTTCAGAATGTGCAGCACAGTCGTATGCGCTAATCCTGTTTGTCCGGCCAGCTGACGAATCGTTTGGCGGCGATCACTGTCCATTAGTGCGGCAACAGCTTGCACGTCTGCATCGCTGACACTCGGACGACCTGGCTGCAGCATGTCTGCCACGTTTTGGCGTCCTTCATTGAATGCTTTCACTTCATTGAATGCTTCTGTAAGGCAATGCAGATTCCCTGGAAGCCCCTTGAAGCCCTTGATGACACTCATGCTGTACGATCTCTGGCACATTCAGTTTTTATCTAACATCGTTGTTCTTGTTTTGAAAACATCCTGACAACACTTACTTTAGACCGCGAGCTAATACAAGGATCCGTTCTTCGCGTCACACCACATGCGTGTGACGTAGGCAGGACGAGTCTTTTTGCTGAGAGGTAAGGTAGGTATGTAGTTTACGTGTGGTATACGCGATATTCTTTGGTTTTGTTGCATAGCGTTTTTTCAGCCGAGTTGCCACTATTAAAGTTCCAACCCTTGTATATACAACTATCAAAATATAAAAATAATAATAATAAAAAGTAAGAATAATAAATAATAATAATAATAAATAGGCAAGTAAATATTGCCTAACTTGCCTAATTTAACTTACCTTAACCTTATGCCTTAGTTTTATTTAACTTACCTACAGTTTATTTAACTTACCTTAGTTTTATTTAACTAACCTTATACCTTAGCTTTAATTTAACTTACCTACATCTACATATTTGAATTTCTGAGTTGTACTAGCATTTGCTAAACTAGGTGAAGTTGAGTAGTTTGTTACTGTTAACTGTATAAATAGAGGGCACTAATACTATGTAAAGCTGCTACCTGTGAGAGCTATTTAAAAAACCTATGCTGTAAATTTTAATAATGTAAAATGCTTGTTTTGTGCACAAAAATGTTGCTAACTTTGAGGCATTAAAATGTGTAAAAAGTAAAAATTGTGAACTGCTACTGTTTATGAAAATGGATGTTGCAAACTACTAAAGATGTAAAAATTTTGAAAAATTGTTTTAGTAAAATTAAATTGAAAGAAAAAGTTTGAGTATTTTAATTGAATTTGAGTTAGAAAATAGAAAATAATAGAAAACTATTGTAAGATTTTTTTTTTTTTTTTTTTTTTTTTTTTTACTAGACTGCATTATTTAAACTGAAATTACAAGTTCAATCAAAACTTTAACTAAATACTGGCCAAAGGTAAGGAAATTAGAAAAATAAAAATCTTTCAGTTCGTGGTATAGTTGAGACTTTTGACCGCCAAGTACCCTAAAGTGTTTTCATTGATTTAAACTTATTTGGCAGAGAATTCCATGCTTTAAGGATTTCATTATCATAACTATCAATTGTGCTGCCCTGTGTGATCGCTTTATACTCCATCTTCTCAAGTGTTGCATGCAGATCAGAGAATTTTCCTTCCCACGAAGAGCTTTCTTGAACTTGCATAGCCCCATTTCCAGATTTACAAGATCTAACCATTATAAGCAAAAAAGATCAAGGTTTTCAAACTTAGATTTATCTGGAAAGGTAAGAAAACACATGGTTGTTTCCATCTGACGGAACTGTAGAAATCTGTCATAAAAATTCTCCTTTCTAGCTGCTACGGTGCTCATAAATTGATTGTAGATGACTTGAACGATTGAAATTTTGTGCAAATTTTGGAGAATTTTCTAGATACATCTTTAGATTTGGAAAATATTTCAGCTGCGTACCTACAAAAACATTCAGTTTCCTTCCAAATGTTTTTATATTGCAAAACATCCTTTCTGCCTTTTTTTCCAAGCCTTGCAGTTGCTTGTTCAGTACATCGAGGTTTTGTTTAAAATCTGTAAAAAAACCTAATGTTGTTAAGTCAGACCATATAACTGACCTGTGGATAACCCTGCCCTTTTTCACTCAAATAATACAGTCAAAAGTCGTTAATCCGGATTTGTCAGATTATAATTCGAAAAATCGGGAAAAATCGATAATCCGGCGATCGATTTTTCCAGATTATAGATCATCAGTTTAAATCTGGTAAAATGGCATGCAGAAATTATAAAATTAAAAATATGAAACCATAATTTATGAAATAAAGAACAATTATGATCTAAAGGATATCAAAATTTACAAAAAGAAAAAGCTTAATATTTATTTGTTTACTTTATTAAACATTTCTTTCGATGTAAGTTGTTTAAGTTGCTTCATTTCAAGTGATAATACTTTCTCTTTAATTCTATTAAACAGACATAATTTCTTGTTTAGTTACAAAGTTCCGCTGTTGAAGTCCTATAATTGCTGTGTTTTAAATACCGACTAATTTCTCAATCAAAATATTTTCGTTTTCAATAACCTCTGGGTTACTTTCTTCACTATCGGAAGCGAATTATAATAACGAGGAACTTGATTTAAATCATATCAAAGACAGAGTACATGGAGATCAAATACTACATTTAGTAAGGAATTATAAGCTAAATAAAATAAAAACATCTGTCCTGAAGATAAGGATAGTGCTGACAGATCAACTTCCAATTCCTTGCGCTGCAGCGTGATATTGATAAACCGATTTCAGATTTCAAAACATACTTTCGCTTTGTAGATCTTTTATATATTAGTAAATATATATCGGAAATTCTATTTGACATAATCAAAAGTTCAAGCTTACTTTTAGAAAATTGCTCTAACAGTCTGCAAAAAATAATAAGCCGGATCCAATTCGAAGATTAATGAACAACGCAATCTGCAACATTAACCGAATTAGATAATTTTAGCTTGGCTTATACTGTCCGTTACACATTAAACGCGCATGCGCACATGCATATTCGCAGCCTTAAAGGTCTTACGCACACTCGTAAACGCATGTGCGCATGCGTGAATGCGACGCATTCGCAGAAAATTTGTAGCTTTGAGGTCCGGATTATAGATCATTCCGGATTATGGGTGTCCGAATTAACGACTTTTGACTATAGCCTAATTTCATCCAAGCAGCTTACAGATCTCTCTAAAGCATGTTATCTAATCAACCATCGGACATTATTGCACATAAGCAAAGTGTTATACAGTCAAAAGTCATTAATTCGGACACCCATAATCCGGAATGATCTATAATCCAGACCTCAAAGCTAAAAACTTTCTGTGCATGCGCCGCATTGACACATGAGCATAGGCATTTACGCATGCGCGTAAGACCTTTATGCATGTGCGCAAGCACAGAATACGTTTTCGCTTGCGCGTTTTATGTATAACGGACGGTATAAGCTAAAATTATCTAATTATCTATTTCAGTTAATGTTGATGATTGCGTTGTTCCTTAATCTTCGAATTGGATCCGGCTTATTATTTTTTGCAGACTGTAAGAGCAATTTTATAAAAGTAAACTTGAACTTTCGATTATGTCAAATAGAATTTCCGATGATTTAACTCCCAAAGCATCTACAAAACGAAAGTATGTTTCGATGTCCATCAAACAGAAAGTGGAATTGCTGCAAAAAATGGATAATAATATGAAGAAGGTGACAGAGAGGTTAGTTAAAACGAAAAAATTTCGATTGACAAGTTAGTTGGTATTCTCAGCACAGCAATTACAGAACTTGAACAGCGGAACTTTGTAACTGAACAAGAAATTATGTCTGTTTATAGAATTAAAGAGAAAATATTATCACATAAAACGAAGCAACTTAAACAACTTACATTGAAAGAAATGTTTAATAAAGTAAACAAATAAATATTAAGCTTTTTTTTTTTTTTTTTTTTTTTTTTTTGTAAATTTTGATACCCTTTAAATCATAATTGTTCTTTATTTCATAAATTACGGTTTCATGTTTTTAATTTTGTAATTTCTGCGTGCCATCTTACCAGATTTAACCTGATGATCTATAATCCGGAATCGCCGAAGTCCCGACAAGTCCGGATTAACGACTTTTGACTGTACTATGCTTAAACCTCATCAAGAAGTACTTGAAACTATCAACAATTAAGAGCTCAAGCCATGATGTAAATCACGATTTTGATGACACCTTTGAGAACATTGTCTAATACACTGACTACCAATAAGTATTTGGATACCTGTGGTAGAAAAGAAAAACTAACTTTATTCAAAATCAATAGTTGGTAGAACCTCCACGAGAGGTAATTACAGCGTGGACCCTCCGGGGCATACTTTCCACAAGTCTTTGTATGACAACTAGTGGTATTTTCTTCCACTCGGCTTGGAGAAGACACAAAAGTTCCTTCGCCGATTTTGCACGGATAATGCATCCCTGAATTCGGCGATGCAACTCGTCCCAGAGGTTCTCGACAGGGTTCAGGTCTGGACTCTGGGCAGGCCAGTCCATTCGATGAACTCCATTGGCACCATACCAAGCCTTGGTTAACGTCGAAACATGACAACTGACGTTGTCGTCCTGAAAGTAACAGGGGTCCAACCCGTAAAACTGCCACAACGTAGAAAGCACATTGTCATCCAAAATAGTGCAGTAGGCATCGGAGTTGAGCTTACCATAAATGGGAACCAAGGGTCCCAGCCCATACCAGGAGAAACACCCCCAGACCATAATTCCACCTCCGCCGAACTTGACTGTTGGCACAATGCATTCTGACAGGAGACGTTCCCCAGGTAGACGCCATCCGAACGGTAAAGGGTGAACCTTGATTCGTGTCTCCAAGGAACCTGTTTCCATTGATCTACGGTCCAATTTCGATGTGCTTTGCGCCAAATTAACCGAGCAGCGTGGTTGGACTTTGTGATCAAAGGCTTATGGGCAGCAGCATGACCATGAAAACCAAGCAGATGTGCTTCCTTACGGATGGTATTAATTGAAACAATACTCCCGGATGCCTGTTGAAACTCCTCGCGGATGAGGGCCATCAGTTGGGTGCGGTTCTTCCGAATTTCTCTGGACAGCACTCGTCGGTCTCTATCTCCCAGTTTCGTTGGTCTGCCGACTCGGGGCACATTCCGACAATCACCGCTCACCTTCCACTTCTTAATCGCATAGGCCACTGTCGATTTTGGGTACTTCAGATCGCTAGATATGTCCCTTAAGGATCTTCTACATTTGTGATACTAGATAATTATACCTTTCTCGAAATCAGAAAGCTCCGAACTGCGAGGCATCTTGCATGCGACTAAAGCCGATGCTGTTTCCTACACCATATATACCGGCGGAGTCCGTGACGTACCTTAGGACCGCAGATATCGTCATTTGCATCGGTGTCCAAATACTTATTGGTAGTCAGTGTATTTTGCAGCTATTCCTGGCACAAAGATCTTCATGGTGAATGACACAATGAAACTGAATAACTGGATATTTTGCTTCTTTAACAAAGAACTGCATGAAACCATATGTTGTTCCCAATATGCAAGGCGCACCGTCACTAGTTATTGAAACTACTTTTTCTGGTCTAACATCTTGTTGTAAAAAAGTTTCCATCACAGAGTTGTAAATATCTATTCCTTGTGTTCTTTCGGGAAAAGATGCCAATTTAACCAGCTCTTCTCTTATCGTATCACCACCAGCATAAGGCAAAATTATTGCTAGCCTTGCATGATTATTTATATCAGTGCTTTCATCCAAGCACGTTGAGTAACAGGCTGCCTTTTGTGTCAGCGGTGAGCTGCTGACCAATATCACTTACCATGCACAGGACTCGATCTTTAATAGTATTTCTGCTAAGTGGCATCTCAGCGATACGTTGTTTAATTTTCTCCTTATCTGGAAAGCCATGAAAAGGGGAATTACTCCCGAACAACATAACCTCTTTAATCAAATCCCAATCAGAGAACAACTTACCATGTTTTGGCAGGCATAGTGAAATTTGAAAGCTGTCCATTGTTAGATGGTTTGTTTCAGAAAGATTATTGCTAAGACTTTCTGGTAATTATAATTCCTTAGTTTCCCTTCAGCTTCATCAAGTTCGGAAACAATCTTGTGGTTGGTATTAAAGTGTCGTCTGTTGGTGACACTAGATGTGCGACACACAGCACTTTCCCCGCACAGAAGGCATAATGCTTTCCTATTGTGTTCAATAACTCCAAATGATTCTGTCCAGGTCTCTTGAAATATTGCATTTTTTGCTGAGTGTTCCAATTCAGGCTTTATGACCTATCATATAGAAAACCACAAAATTAAAAAATGAAGTATTAAATATAAATCGATTATATAATAAAAAGATGTAATATTATTAGCAAATAGTAAGGAATTGGATTTTCACGAATCGACAATCTATGGCTGCAGATTCAAATATGAACAGGGGACAACAGTAACCATTAACCCGGACATCTCTTTGCTAAACATCTAACTTTAGATTTCATTTTTTTAAAACTATTTTACATATTTAAAATTTTATCGATATGTATTAGTATCTGTTTATTTAATTAGAAGTATAAGTTTGTGTATAAAAAGACATTAGTACAGTCTTGTATTTTACATATTCAGATTTACCAACTTTCACGATTTCTGACCGTTCTCCCATCTACCCAGTTGACAACATATTTGTCCCAGCTTTCTCTTTTTTAAAATTTCTCACGAATTTTATGTAGCTTGGCTTAATGCTTCGTTATTTGCACCAAAAAAAAAAAAAAAAAAAAGTGATTTTGAGTGTCTGAAAAGCACTTGGTTTTTCTCTAGATTACATATAAAACAAAACCAAAGTTGTTCCATGAGTGAAAAATTATGGCTTGCTTCTGCTTTGTGAGCGAGAGCACGTGTCTGAAAACATGTTCCAATTCTCCAGTGAGCATCGAGCGCTACTGCATGTCATGGGGCATATATTAGCCAATGAGCACAAAGCAAGATCGAGATTATTATTTTGTTCATCCTGTCGCTGAGTGGTGTGGGTGCATGTTTTCAACAAATAGTTTAAGAAATTACGATCTTTTATTGTACTTAAATCTGTGAGAAAGGTAAAATACTCATGTTCTTTTCAAAAATTGTACACAGATGACTTTCCTTCTTTTATTTCCTGAAGATTCAGTTACTACATCCACTGTTAAAAATAGGTTTGGGAAAAATAAAGTAATTTCTGTACCAGTGAGCAATTTAATTGGCAGTTCTCAAAATAATACAGTACAAAGTCTTTAATCCGGATGTCCATAATCTGGAATGATCTATAATCTGGACCTCAAAGCTACAAACTTCATGCACTCGCGCATAATACGTTTACATATGCGTGTTTAATGTATAACGGACAGTATAAGCTAGGCTAAAATTATCTAATTATCTATTTCAGTTAATGTTGCAGATTGCGCTGTGCCTTAATCTTCTAATTGGATCCGGCTTATTATTTTTTGCAGACTGTTAGAGTAATTTTATAAAAATCAAGCTTGAACTTTCGATTATGTCAAAAAGAGTTTCCAATTCTGGAGCTGCCAAAGGATCTACAAAGCGAAAGCATGTTTCAATGTCAATCAAACAAAAAGCGGAATTATTGCAAAAAATGGATAAAGGCATGAAGAAAGTGACAGAGAGAAAAAACGAAAAAATTTCGATTGACAAGCTAGTCAGTATTTTCGGCACAGCAATTACAGTACTTGAACAGTGGAACTTTGTAACTGAACAAGAAATTATGTCTGTTTATAGAATTAAAGAGAACGTATTAGCACAAAAAACGAAGCAACTTAAACAACCTGCATTGAAAGAAATGTTTAATAAAGTAAACAAATAAATATTAAGCTTTCTTTGTGTAAAATTTGGAACCCTTTGGATCATAATTGCTCTTTATTTTATAAATTACGGTTTCATATTTTTAATTGTATAATTTCTGCATGCTATCCTACCAGATTTAAATTGATGATCTATAATCCGGAAAAACTCCTAATCTGGAATCGCGCGACGAGTCTGCATTACGGACTTTGTACTGTACTACAAAATATAAACATAAAGCTGATACAAATTTCTCTCAAAAAAAAAAATTGCTCAAGAAGGGAAACATTTTCTGGTAACTGTAAGTTTATCTTGAGAAGAATGAATATTTATGTTTTTGTTTTTGAACTTTAACAAAGTCTTTTGCTTTTATGTACAATTCATTTTGCTGTCATTCAATGTTCTTAATATAGCTCTGCAAAGCAGAATTCCATTAATTCTTGTTTTGCAATCGATTTATGATCTGTTTACATTTATGAAAGTTTTGTAAAACCAAATCTCTATTTTGTATTCTAATTCTATACATGATGTGATTTATGGTGAAATAGAAAATCAGAAAAAAGATGAAGATTTGGTAATAGGGGATGCAACTAACAAAGTAGTGGAAGAACTTTCAGAAGAAAAGAAAAATAAGTTTTATTTCCACATTAGAAGCTACTTCTGCTGAGTATGTGATTACGTACTACATAAATTTCCTGTCAGTGATGAAGTGATTTTATATGCCAAAAGTTGCAGATGTTTCTGTTCTAGCAAATGCATCTTTTTCTGGTATAAGATATTTTTGAAATAGAGTTCTAGTTTTACTTTATTTAGTCATAAAAGATGATGATATTGATGTTGCAACTGATACATTGCAGTCACAGTTTTGCAATTTACAATTAGAAAACTTGGATAAAGTTGTAAAGCTAGGATAGATATCCATTTGAGTTTAATTAAAAAAAGAAAAGATGCTGATAGAATTTTAAAGTATAGTGAACTGTCTAAAATAATGTTGCACAGTTCCGCGCATAATGCAGAGTGTAAAAAAATTTTCAGTGTTGTTGAGAAACAGGGACTAAATTTAAATCTAATATCAGATATGACACATTAGAAAAACTTTTATTAGCAAAAGTAAGCATATGTGGCATTCGTATGAAAACTAATTAAAGTATTTATTTTTTGTTAAAAGATGCAAATAATGTTTTTTTTTACACGCAAGTATTTTTATATTTTTGCATTTAAGAATTAGTAACTGAACTTTCAGTTATTAATTAATAACTATTTAAAGTTACTTTATTATTAAAAATATATTTTTATCATTTAAAAAATCTTTTTCTCGCTGATTAAAAAAAATCTCCTGATTTCTGAGTGTGGTAGGTTGGGAAGTATGCATATTTAAAATTTTATTGATATATATTAGTTTCTAATGTGTGCATTTGCTGCTGTTTGTAAATGGACTTTCATTGTTTTGTTTTTTTGTTTGTTGTTGTTGTTATTAAAAACGAATCTTTTAACTCGTATTGGTGCTGTTGAGTATTAGGGTTTTTTTTAATTAATTTTAAATTTATGAAAAGCTTAAAGATAAGTTTGACTAGCAAAGTCGCAAGCTGTTTCATGTCATGTTTTTATTTAGTGTAATATTTATCAGCACCTTTAAAGGGAAAGACAGTTCTCAGATTTTTGTTGTTTATTGTTGTTTTAATTCTCATTTAGTATGGTTGTACTTTTTGTTGTCCTTCAAATACTGTTAAGGAATTGTTGATGGTCCACTTGTTTATGTACAAAAAATAGACAATTCATCACTTACTGTAATGAACAAGTCATTTAATGTAATGAAAATTACAAAATATTTTTTTTTAATCAAGCCTAAGCTAAAGACTGTCAATGATATAAAATGTTTTTAATAAATAGTTTTTAAATGTGGAAATGAATTGGAAATGATATCCATCTTCTGACTGGCAGTTTAGTAGTACAGCATATGAGTGTCAACCGAAAACGTAACTGTGCATTCAGTCCAAACAAATATCATGACCATATTTCAACCATGTAATCAAAGGATTACTGAAGATGAAAAAAACATATTACTGTCATAAGATAACCAGAAATTTTCATAATATAAACATGAATGTAGGAGCAAATTGAAAAGGAAAACTTTTTTTTTTTTTTTTCCGTGTGTTGTATCTGCTGAATATATGTCTGTAGCTCAGAAAAAACAATAATTAACTATTTTAAATATAAACAACCATTAAATAAATGCTTAAGAAAATAAAGTTTAAGAGAATAATGCAGCATTTCCATCTGATGTGAATTGTGAAAATTTTTATGCTTATGAATGAAAAATTTCAAGTTGCAGCTCTTTATGAGTGTCACAAAGATGCAAACAAATCCATGTATAAAGAAAATGTCATGAAAAAGATAAAGTTGATAAAAAATTCCTTATAAATGCTGAAAATAGGAACTTTTTTTAGGATTCAGAATGCAGCATCAGTCAGATAGTTTACTGAAGCACTATGAATATTAAACAATTTATAAACAAGGTTTTTTTCAAAACTGGAGATAATTTTGATTAAAATTTTGAACTTTATTTAATAAACATGCTGTAAAATATGTTTCTAGAATATGTGCCTTAAAGTAATTAAATTATGTTCATATTTGCATTACATTTTTTGTTGTTTAATGTTTTCAATCAACCATGGACAAACCTGATCACATTAAGCAAAATTTCATGCATTACATCAATGCATTTAATTTGTTAACTTTGTGTCATTTTCCTAAATTCGTAAAATAATGAATTTCTTAGCTTAATATCCATAACAAATATCAATAGATGTATAAATTTGAATTTTATATTAGATAATTATTACACATGCAGATCTTTATTATTATTTTTTTCATTTTTTTTTTTTTTTTTTAAATTTAACTCTTTTTTTTTTTTTTTTTTTTTTTTCTTCTTCTTCTTTCCAACAGCAACCTTCTGGAAATGTAGATGATAGTGGTTACTTCTCTGTTCAGGTGATTGCATGTGCTTTGAAAGTATGGGGGCTTGAACTGATACCTTATAACAGTCAATGCTCATTGGCTCAAAATGCAAGGCGTGATCCTACGTAAGTTTTTACATAATTTTCTATTGGGGGGAAGTACTTTTCCATTAACAAAGCAGCAGTTATCACCAAAGGTAACTGTGGACGCTAAATATATGGTAACATTCAAGATGCATTGTGTCTGAAAAATATTATGCTGGCTAGAAAAATGTTACACAGTTTTGGGTACAGTTGTTGGCATTGTAATACTTCTTTGGCGATATGGAGCAACTCCAATGATGGAACACAGCAATAACTTTTATTTAACACTCAAAAATGGCGACATACAAACAAGAAGAGAAAACATATTCTAAATTTAAAAATAAATTACATTCTTCGTGCGAGAGTCGCACGTGGCACTCGAGTCTGGTTTCAAATATTGCCATTAACAAATACCTTAATGTTCATCTATTTAAATTATTTAAACTACAAGATTTTAATACTATTTAAAGCTGTTACAGCATTAGCACAGTTTTGGTTCTGCATTAGTATTAAAACTTCATCTTATCACAATTTAAACGAAGTCTTTTGCTTCAAATAATGCCTTTTACATGAGAGAATTTTATGGCTGACATTGCATCATTTGGCCTTTGCCAAATCTTAAAATCCCTCTAAATATCTTCCTCAAAAAGTCAACAAAGTTAAAAATCTCATATGAAAAGTGTGCATATAAAGAAGAGTCACTGTATTTTATTATCTTCATGGTGTTAGGTTTGTATCATTAGAATGCTTGTGTGAATTTTTTTTGCTGTTCTAGTAATTGGGGGGAAGGGAACAAAAAATAAGTTTTTTGATTATTCACATCTCCCACTAAAAAGTCACAAACTCATTACCAACTTTGGAGAGAAATGTTTGTTTAGGTATCTTTACGTCTATTTCAGTCATTCATCCAGTGCCACCTAGTTTTTCGCATTCTTCTTTTTCTGTAGAAGATACACACACTTTTCTGAGGTAATTATACCAATCTGTGGTTGTATTTGGTGATAATCTCAGTTCTGCTTCACAGAAATTCACTGATGTCCAATTATAAATAAAATGAACAACTGTTGTAAACAAGATATAGTTATCTTGAAGCGTGTTTCCAAGTTGCAGTCTAATACTTGCTTGTAATTTTTCATATTGCATATTCATAAAATTCGGTCATTTAAAAGGTACCACTTCATAAAATGCCAGTTTTGGTAGTCTCTACTGCTGTGCCTAATCAATAGGCTGCCTCTGTGCCAAGTTTATAAATATTTAAGAACTACTTCATATATAAATTTATCATGAAATTTCCCAGTTATGTGAGATAAAAATTTCCAAATTATAGCTTTTTGAAAAAATTTTCTGACTTCATATGCCTAAGAGCCTTATGATTAATTGCCAAACACAAAGGTTTAAAACTTCTCAGGGTTTTGTTGGGTTTCCTTTGAAGGGTAAATTAAAATATGAAGTAAATTTTTACCCATCTCACTTACTAGTGCTCTTATCCTGCTGAAATCCAAAGACTGCTTTGCAACTGGATCTTTGTGAGACTGTTCTGAAATCAAACTGCAGTCTAGAAATTTTGTTTTCCCTAGCGATAGAACAAAAACATTATCCAAATAATGAATCACTGCATATTTACACAGATAGCTCTAAACCTGGTAGATAGTGTAAAGCTGGTACTGGTAATTTCAGTAGTATTTTCTTCTGTTATTTACCTCTCATTTTTCACAGTGCTGAGATGGACTTTCATGATGAGATGAGACCTTCTAACACTAAAATACAGACTCCCATATTTCTCAAGTGCTGTTGTTTTTTCAGATTATTTTGCTGCCTTACATAGCATAACCAATCAAGGTAAACCAGCTTCATGTTTAAAAATTCAAGAATGCTAATAATTACACAAATATTTATCTAATTTCCAAAAGAGAATTGTTCTGCAGGGGATACCATCTCTCTGTTATATACCTGAAACTGAGACAATGGATGATCTGCAAAAAAGTACCAAAAATGCTTAATATTTCCAATAAAACATCTTGTAAAATAACTTGTTAGATCATAGACAGCAAGGTTAAAAATTCCTTTATTTGTAATCTTAAAATTCATATTGAAAACAAAGCGTGGAGAAAAAATTTGAGTAGTTTACCAGATTGCTGTTGAGACAGTACGGTAGTTGCATTTCAACTAACTGTTGGAAGTGCTTGGTCAGTCATTTGAACAAAATTAGAAATTTAGTCCTGAGTGCCTTTCTGGGATTCTGGCTTCATTGATGGTCATTTCCCCTTTTTTTATCCTGTTCTAACATAGAGTCTCAAAAAATGTTATTGGAAAGCTCTGGATCACACAAGACTTTCATTCTTAGTATTTCAAACTTTTGTTCTTTGATTGTTTAAACATCTCTTGTCTAAATTCTGGTTCTGCTTTTGCCTGTTTGCTTATACTCTGTATTTTATTTGTATCATATAGCTGAAGGCCACATTTCTAAGGGCATTTTATGCATTGAGAAATAAATAAAAACTGTTAACCGGAATGCCATATTTCCTAAGAAATGCAAAGCTTTTTTTTTTATGACCAGACAAACTCCTGTATTCCGTTATAGTTTGTTACAATAAAAACAGATGTTCTCAGTGCAAAAAGAATGCTAATAAAAATATCTGATGTGTGCACTACTTGACTTCCTTGCGTGTAATATTAAACACATTTTTTCCTGCATTTCGTTTAAACTTATTGAATTGAATTAAATCTACTTCATCGATAGCACATAAACCACAATAGAATAAATGCGCCTTTTTAAAATTCACTATATTTATTTACCATAGCAGTACTCTAGCGCTAGGTTCATTTAAGAACGTTACATCTCATTCATTTTATTACTGAGAATGAAAAAAAAAAAATTATACCTGAAGAACTATCTAATCGTTGCCATGATCTATTCGAATACTAAAATAAATCTAAAATGATGTATAAAATAAATTAGATAAAAAAATGAACAGTTTTTCACAGACGATTCAGCGGTGCTTTCCTGATGCGCATGCACTACTCGGAAACATTCTGCTCTGTCCAAAACAGACTGTCAACAGTATTTTCTGCTAATATGGAACACTTATTTCCTCGAATTTCATTAGAGATGTATTTCTCATTCAATTAATTCAGTTCTTACTTCATGGCAAGGCAAAAATACGTAAAAATAATACTATACTTGCCTTTGATGAATGTTAAAATTAGCTTCGATTTTAAAATATAATTACTAAATAATAAATTTAAAATGTTCTATAAGGAAATACATCATTGCGTTTCCATCTCACTAACATAAGAACTTAAAAATAATTTACTTATATTTGAATGTGATATCATTTATATTTTGCAATAATAAGATTAATATTTTATTTCGTAACAAATTTATTATCAATATTAACTCATTTCTGTCATTTTTCGTGCCAAAAATGGTAAAATATTGGATGTCGTAAAAAATACAATGCACGCGTGCTCATGTAAAATTGCCAAGCACGTGTGCTGGAGGGTTAAGTGTTGCATAAAATGGCATGATTAATTTGAATGACACGGTTGAGACTTCTATCACTATTTTAAAGATAGAGAGATAAAGTCTCCAAATTAAATAAAAAATAAAAGAGGTTATAGCCAATTAAAATTTATATCTTACACATATACGTATATTTATATACTTTTAGTGCGGCCAATTGCAACTAAAAAAGGAGGTGCACATCTACATGTTATAGCAGTCCCACATACAAAATTTCAACATTTTGAGGCTATTCATTTTTAAGATATGTGAGATACATACATACAGACAGACAGACAGTATGGAAAAATCTCTTCTGAATCAATTTTAAATCAGTTTTATAATTTATTTGGAGAAAAAGATTCCTTTATTCTGTCCTTACATACAGATGTCATGCAAAAACATCGTTGAAATGTGGTACTCGGAATTTTTCATGATTACAATACTTTTTTTACTTTTGTACAAGGAAGTAAAAAAGGGCCATTGAATTTCAAAAGTGCAAATCTGCACGTGCTCAAACACATATGTGTGATGCGCACCCTGAGCTGCCACATATATACATTTTGGCCTATAATGTAAGTTGTCTCATAAATATTTTTTAGCAATATAGCCTCATCACTACTTTTTCATGATTTTTTTAGGGTTGTGGGAATAATCAGGAAGTAACTAAAATTTATTTAACTTTAAAAAAAATTATATAAATTGTTATCTCTGTGCAAATATTTATTACACTTCTTTATTCATTAATTGCCTATAAATATATTTTTGAGCGTATGTTATACAGTCAAAAGTCGTTAATTCGAACACCCATAATCCGGAATGATCTATAATCCAGACCTCAAAGCTACAAACTTTCTGCGCATGCGTCACGTTGACGCGTAAGACCTTTCCGGCTACGAATATGTGTGTGCGCATGCGCGTTTAATGTATAATGGACGGTATAAGCTAAGCTAAAATTATCTAATTCAATTAATGTTGCAGATTGCGTTGTTTCTTAATCTTCGAATTGGATCCAGCTTATTATTTTTTGCAGTCTGTTAGAATTTTATAAAAGTAAGCTAGAACTTTCGATTATGTCAAATAGAATTTCCGATATATATTTACTAATATGTAAAGAATCTACAAAGCGAAAGCATGTTTCAAAGTCCATTAAACAAAAAGTGGAATTGCTGCAAAAAATGGATAAAAGCATATAATTTGTTTTTCTAACCATTCCGAAATCTGTTTATCAATTTCACGCTGCTCTGCGGCGGGTGGGGTGGAGATACTCCGTCTTTGATATGAATTAAATCAAATTCCTCGTCATTATAATTCGCTTTTGATAGTGAAGAAAGTGACACAGAGGTTATTGAAAATGAAAAGTTTTTGATTGACAAATTAGTCGGTATTCTCGACACAGCAATTATAGGACTTGAACAGCAGAACTTTGTAACTGAGCAAGAAATTATGTCTGTTTATAGAATTAAAGAGAAAGTATTATCACATAAAACGAAGCAACTTAAACAACTTACATTGAAAGAAATGTTTAATAAAGTAAACAAACAAATATAAAACGCTTTTTTTTTTTTGTAAATTTTGATACCCTTTAGATCATAATTGTTCTTTATTTCATAAATTACGGTTTCATATTTTTAATTTTATAATTTCTGCATGCCATCTTACCAGATTTAAACTGATGATCTATAATCCGGAATCGCCGAAGTCCCGACGAGTCCGGATTAACGACTTTTGACTGTATATACTTTTAAGTGTTTTCTGTTATTTTTACAGTATATATACATTTTTTCCCCCTAGGCAACAGAGTGCTTATATCTGCAATTTCTGGGATCACTGGTTAACGATTAGAAAAATTGGATATCAGTGGTTTAATTTAAATTCATTATTAGTAGGACCTGAATTGATATCAGATACATTTTTAGCTCTGTACCTGGCACAACTTCAGGAAGAAGGTAAGAAAATGAATTACTAAAAGTTGCTTATTGTAAGCAAGTTAATAAGGCAATAATGGGATAATAGTACCAGAATAAAATTACAATCAGTGTTTTTTATACTTTGTTGTTTTTTTCTCTGCTGCTTGAAGGCTAAAATTCGTCTTTCTCCATATCCGTGTTTATTCAGTCTAGCCATATAAATTTCCTTTTCTTCTTCCTCTATCATTTTTGAAATCCTCAGTTGCATTTTTCTTTTCAGTTACCAGTGTCATTTTTGCTCTGAAATGTATTATGTATTGCTGTCGATTACAAGTTTGTTTGTATCTTAAAATAATCAATCCAGATCAGCAGCAAGAAATTAACGATTTATTATAAAAATTTACAACACACAGCACAATGAATAGCTGAAAGTAGCTCAAGGAGAACCTGAATATTAAACAGTTCCTTCTTAGTGCATGGGAAATGTTGCCATTCCTCAAAATCATATGCAAGGTAAAATCTAAATCATAATTCAGCTAACCAATGACTCTTGGAGCTGATTAAGAGCTAATCTCATAGCTAATTTAGAGCTTTTGTGCCCATTAAAATAAAAAATGTTCACAGGAATAAATTTGAACATATCTCACATTCTACATGGGCTATTTTTATAGTTCAAACATTTTTGCACTCAGAGTTGGAAGATCTATAATGCTGTATAAGAAATAAACAAATAAATACAAAACATGTGGCCACAAATTCAATTAATATTTGAAAACAAATCATAAAATTATCATCCTAAAAACAACAAATAAATAAATGAGTTAAGCAATATACTTCTTTACAATAATATAGAAAAACAAAAATAAAATCATAAAGGATTTAAATATTTATAAGTGTCATCCTGAGAATATGCTCCGATAGTAGTAGTGGTGTGCCATAGCTTTCTTCAAAGGACACGAGGTATAAAGAAAAACTAAGGACTACTGAAAAGCTCTGTTTGATAATGTTATTTTAAGTTTCAACACACATGCACATGTTCATTTGAAACACATATGGCTACCTCTTTTTGTCAGTGCAATTATATACATGTGCTCTTCTAAGTCAATTGAAATGGATGTGTCTCATGTCATTATTATGTCAGACGCGATTATTTAAACATGGCTGTTGATGAAGTTCATTTAAGACACTGTATTTTGTACAAATTCCAACAAGGAAGAAATGCTATGGAAATATATCAAAATTTAATGAAAATTTTTAATGGCAACCGTAATGGTAAGCCATATTTTGGGTGGCCATCTTTGATGGATGATGATAATGTCAATATCATGGCAGAGCAATATCCTTTTTTGACATCAGAGATTCTGAAAAATCTTAACTCAGCTTATAGAACTATTTTGGACTGTATTCAAACACTAGGATTTGTCTGTACATGTTCCAGATTGGTGTTTCATGGCTTGAGTGAGAAAAATTTGCTTGATCAAGTCATATGCACATCTCTGCTTGATCAGAACAAAAGTAAACCTTTCTTACATGAGAAGAACTGGTGATGAAAAGTGAATTACCTATAAAAACATCATTAGGAAAACAGCATACTGTGAGCCCACGCAACCCACCCTTTCCACCTCTAAACCAAGCTTGAGAAAATAAGAGGAATAAAAGAATGCTGTGTATTGTGGGATGTCCAATACATTATAAGCTTTTGAAACGTAACAGAAAGCCCAATTCAGAGAGATACCACCAGCAAATAGATGATTTAAATTAAGCAATCAAAGATAAGAGGCAGGCAATGCTTGCATAATGATAATGCCAGACCACATATTTGGTGACTCTAGAAAATCACAGAGTTAAGCTATAAATTTTTGCTGTGTTTACCATACTCCTTAAATGATTATCTCTCCCTCTGATTATCACTTGTTTCTCTTCTTTCAAAATTTTTTGAAGGGAAAATAATGCAAAACTAAAGCAGATGTCAGCCAAGTATTAGACCTCATCACCTCTAATAGTATTTTCTTTCATTTTGCAAATGGACAGAATTTTCTCGTAAACTTTATAATCTTCTTTAAGATGATCATCCATGATGCCTGATAATTTTAGTAAGTGTTTGTCTTTGTGAGATGAATCTCTATAGTTATGTTTTTTATGTATTTATTTATTTTTTCAGAAATATTAGTTTCTTTCAGGGTGGTGTTAACACGACAGTCTTAATATTTTTAAATACATAATATAATATGTAATATAGTATACTCAATATGACAATATAGTATAATATGCTCTGATGAATTTGTAAAAATCATAGGAGAAGAGAAAATTACAATGATTTGCTATAATAAATCAATTAATGTATTTTTAAATTTTATGAATGTTCTGAAAATAAATTAATTAGAAAAATAGTCTCAAAAAGAATACAAGGCTAACAAAATAGACTAGTTTTGATTTTGCATGTAGGTAATTGTTTTAAAACTGTATAATATTCCACATTAACATAATGGGTATAAATATTTCATTTTTACACAGATGAGAATGAATGGAGAAGATTTATCTTTTGTGAATTTTTTTTTTCTTTTGAAAATGTAATATTTTAATGGATATGGGAGGTAGGCTATAAAAACGACAAGACTGTGAAATTGAGAGCTAATCAGTGTTTTATCGTGAGAGGTTCCTTAATTTGTTCATGCATGCTCGATTATGTCTAGTGTGTAGGGACTTGTTCTTCTTACTATTTCCCTTTTTGCGTGCTTCAAACTTAGAGTTATGCCAGTATATTTTACTTTGAATTTTCTCATATATCATGATTACTTTAATGAACAAAAATTAAAATATAGCACAAAAAATTAACTTTGCTTGTAAAAATCATGAGTAAATTAATATTTCTTTCAAGCTGCCATATTAGCTGTTAACAGCATATTTTTTGGTTATGGGAATAGGTAAAAATTAGATAATCCTTTCTTGATAGAGGCGACACAACACAAATGCATCAGATTCACCTGAATATGTGACAAACACTCGAATAGCATGCATTCACAGAAGAGGTAAACTAATGTTCCTTTTGATACTATTAAATGTTAAATAAAAATGTTTTGTTATTACCTAAAATGTTAATGACTAACCTAGTTCTTCTAGTCCATTGATGGCACATCTCTGATTGTTATCCCTTTTCTATTTTTTTGTGTTTGAATTATTATTATTATTATTATTTTTTTTTTTTACTGTTTAGTATAATTCCATATTTTTTTACTGTTTAGTATAATTTCATACTTCAAAATGAATAATGTTTAATATCACAAATTATGAATATGATATTATACTAAGTATAATATCATATTCATAATTTGCGATATTAAACATTATTCATTTTGAAGTGTTCTAAGTTACTTTGTGATTTTTTTAACGTTCTTTAACTTTTACAGCCATTTAAAAGAAAGTAAGATCATTGATTAAAAAAATATAGTTTTTTGTATTTTCTGATGATCTGCATGCTCTTCGACACGAATTTCTTGGTGACTTTGTAAAGCATAAATGTACGCTTTCACTTGTCATTAAAGGCAACAGCTATTATCAAAATGACAGCATCGCCCTAATAAAAAATAAGCTAAAAAAAGCAAGAAACATCAGTAATAAAATGCTTACTTTTGAGAGATCCTACTTTTCTGCACTGTTGTTCTCCCTTGTACACAGTGATCTGTTTTCACTTGAAGAAAATCAGACAATGCATAGGAGCGTGTGCGTAAATTTCAGCATGTGTATAAATTTGACATTGCACACCAGGGAAAACAGACATGCTATATGCATAACTGTGTTACCCCATAAATAGTTTTGGGGAGCATCATGAGTTGCCACATAACTATTTTGGCAGTGTATTGCTGTGCAACATAAATATTTTTTGAAACTTTTTGATAGGGGTGCAGATAATCAGAAAATACCAGTTTTTTTTAATTATTAATAATGCTTTGCATTGTATACTAGTGATATGTAGTAAAAAGAAAAATAATGGAAAACACCTAATTTTTAGAAATTAAAGTATAAATTCACAATATATTCATGTACTGGCTAAGGAAATTCTAGTGAATAATGCTGTTCTAGCCCAACAGCAGCTGGTGTATATAGAAAAAGGACAAAGCAGATTGGTGAATGTGATGCCCTGATACAGTGCAGATCATCATTATGCAATAATGATATTTATATAGTGTATTTTATTAACCCTTTCCGGCGCAGTGTGTTCGGTGTGAACACACCAAAAATATTCCCTCTTTAGATACTGAAAATAATCGATAAATATCATGAAAACTACTCTAATGGTTACTTTTAATCTCTTTAATAAATAATAGATGGCAGCACCACACAAGCAAATCATTAACATTGTGATATATTCAGTTTTTAAAGACACTGATTTTTCAAAGAAATGTTTCAGATTTTTTTTTCTAAATATAAAGATTATCAATGTAAAAGAATATTTATATAATTTTGTTGTTCATATGCTAATCTGCCTATTCTGTATTACTTTTAATTTTTATCTTTGAAATATTGCACATAGTGAAGTCTTCAGTGTATAGTTTGTTTGGACTGAACACACTGTACTGGTAGCGCCTGTGACGTGGGAGTGAGTCACATAGTCTGGTCTCGTGCTTCAAACACGGGGGGAGGCTGAGAGTGCAGATTTATTTATATTTGTTTTTATTCTTTTCTGTTTTTGGTTTTGAAGACCGCGGTGCTTTGTTTTCACTTAGCTATTTGATTTTCAGCAAGAGCAGACCCTTTTTTTTCTCTTGCTTTCATCGTGCGTATTTTGCTTAGTTTTGATTTCTGTAGATTTTCATTTGTATTTATATGTATTTAATAACTATTTTTTTCTATTTAATAATTAATTGTAAATATATTATTCAAAATGATAATAAACAGGGGTACTATTCTGTTTTGAAAGCCGTAAAAAAATTGCAGCAAAAATGTACGCAGAAAAGTGCCAAATCTAGTAAACACACTCATTTAACAGCGCGCCAAATCTAGCGTACGCGTTGATTACAGGTTGCGTAAGTTTAAATAGTTCTATATTTCTTAAGACGCCATTGAAATACTAGTTTAATTTTTATGGAAATACTAGTTTAATCCTACGGATTTAACAATTTGGGAATTGCCCATGATGAAAAGTCTGCAATAGAATTTTGGGTAAAGTGCAGAATCACTCACTGCTTGACGCGTTTTTAAGAATTGCACATACTCGGTGTCCATGTGCACATCAACCTATTTTCACTAAAAAAAATCCTAGAATTGTACGAAAATGGCACTGCGCACACCCTTGACTTTATCTATGTACACATCGACTTATTTTCACTTAAAAAGTAAAAGAAAATTGACAAAAATCCAATTGTTTTTACCCTTGTAAAAGGCGGCAAACAAATAAGAGCGATTCTGCACTTTACCGAGAATATTTTCAAAGAAAAGGCATCATTCATTATAGAAAATTACGTTTGAACAACCAACGAGATGAAATTATGCTTTAGCGATAAGTCGGTAGCGAAATAGCGATGCTGGCATCCATTCAGTTATGTTTAGCAATTCTTATATAAATTATAATAATGTTCTGAAACAGTTATTTACTCTTATGCTTCCATTCAGTCGTGTTTAGCCTTTTTCATATAAATTATAATAATAAAAAAAGTATTATACGAGGGCTATCCAGAAAGTAGATTACGTTTTGGAATAAAAAAATAAACAAAGTATAGGAAACAAATTTTATTATATACAGATGAAAGCCACACTCAAATACTACTTTTCTACATAGTCACCATACAAATTAAGGCATTTATCGTAGCGATGTACGAGCTTGGAAATTCCTTCGTCGAAAAATTTGGCCGCCTGCGCCTTCAACCACTTCGTTACCTCTTCTTGCCTTCCATCTTGCACAAAACTTGTGGTAACCAAGCTTTTCGTTGATGATTTCGTGCAACAAACTTCGCGAAATTTGTGGAAAACTCAAAGAAAGTTCCGTTATTGTGAAATTTCGATTTTCACGGACTTTAGCATCGACTTTTTCGAGAAGTTCGGCGGTCACTATGCTGGGTCTCCCACTTCGATCTTCGTCGTGAACATTGGTTCGGCCATTTTGAAATCTTATGACCCACTGACGCACTCCACCTTCAGTGATAATGTTGTCCCCATACACTTCACGAAGCTGCCGATAGATTTCTATCGGTTTACAGTTTTTTGCAGTCAGAAACCTTATTACTGAGCGCACCTCGCAGCTCGCGGGATTTTCAATTAACGCAGACATTTCAAACCGTCACAGTATCTGAACGGAGCACAGCACGAACCTCTCACTAGCACGGCTAGATGCAGACTGAGCTGCGCAACGCTCTGACCCCAAGATGGCCGCGCTAGCCCCGCCCCTAGCGGACACAGACGGAAACGTAATCTACTTCCTGGATGGCCCTCGTATGAAATTAACCTTTCATGTAAATTAAAACATCCATCTTAAATAGTTATTTACCATTATACTTCCTTTCTTGCCGCAATTATTAGGGTTGCCACAATTATTTTTGGCAGCATTGGCATCAACAATAGTTTGGCGATTTTTTATGGCCCTCAAAACCGAATAGTACCGTTTTAAGTTGTTAATTTGAATTTTGACTGTGTAAGAGAGTATTGGTATTAACTTACATAATATTATTGGTGTCATGTAGTTTGTAAACTTCAAGACAGGATTAGGTAACATGCTTTATTTGTATGTGATAACATTTTATTGGCAAGATTGCAAGGGAGATACAAATTTGTCTAAATAAAATTATTAATTTTATAAAATTAACTCATGTGTGAAATGCAAAAGTTTCTCGGTAGCAAAATAGTGAGAGTTCTGCTCAGGTTCTTTTTCCATTGGTTAAAAGGTAGCTGCATGAGTTTCCCCTCCTTTTGATTTTCCACATGTATAACAAAAATTTGAGTCTAAGTCCTTATCATTCCTCCTCTTAAATAAATTATCATTCTTACTCTTAAATAGATAGCCAGGGTGTGCTTCACATAATTGCGAGAACACAGAATTCTCACAGTGAATAACACGGTGGCTGTATCGATTCTTAAATCGTTATCACGCCCTGCCACGTGCATCGCAGTGGCTAAAAACTGGAAGGACTGGTTTTGTCTTCCTCTTTCTGCCTGTCGTCGTGTTAACGAGTGTGTGGGCCTTCGGGCCACACACACACAGCTCTCGCCATCGTCCACGGTACTCGATCTGATGTCCATTTTCAAGGATGGAGGAGAAAATATGTTCTTGTACGAAGAATATAAGAATTCAGGTAAACTTTACTGATTAGGCTGCGAGGTAAAAATTGTTCCTGTGCTGTGACTCAACGTGTATAATCCTGACAATTGGATGTTTCGAAGTGACGACCACGTGCGCCAATTTCAAGCCTATCTACCAGAAATTTGATCTCTTCTATCACGAGTAATTGCACTGCATATTAATTAAGCTTCTTGCAAGATGCTGATAAGTAATGTGCCTTTGATGCATCAGGATTAGGAATTTCATATACCGTAAAAAATGAAGGCTGTGACAGTCCCGTAGGACTAACAAGTAGGACATGCCGAAGGGCATTCATGAATGTGTTTTTTTTTTTTTTTTTGTTATAACATATCGAATATAGGCTAATCAAGAAAAGTGTGTTTTTGTGATTTATCTAGGCTAATCAAGAAATGTGTGTTTTTGTGATTTAATAAATGTATATTTGAAAGAGAGCGAATGACTCATGCATGCCTTATTGGGTAAGTCATTTTATTCGTAGTATTAAAGATCACGCAATGTACTAACCACTAAAATTTTAGTTTAACTTTTACGCGGAATTAATTTGCATTTGATACTCTTAGTATAATTACTTTTATACGATCACGGCCAGCAACACCACATTTATGGTGCCATGACAAAAAAAAAAAAAAAAAAAAAGAATTTAAGTTTTAACTGTTTGATTTCAGGTAGAGAACCATTTTATGCTTATGCCTAAAAATATAACTACACGTGTGATTCCAGTATGAATACTATTGATAATTGCTTAAATATTTTGAATTTTGTGATTATGTCTGATATCAAATAGGTGAATATTAGTAATGATTGGATAAAATTTTAAATTTTGTGATTATCTGATATGAATTATTAAGAAAGATTAAGTTGAAAATTGCATATGTAAAAAAAAAAATATAGAATTCCATATGACTATGTTTTCTGCTAATGTGAAATAATTTAATGATAAAAAATAGATATGTGAAAATGGTAATATCAATTCAAAATTGGTCAGTATTTAAGAAATTATTCCTGAATGTATATCATATTGTGTGGTAATGAGTATGTAATAACTTGTATCCATGTGAAAAATTTCGATAAGTTACAATAGTTTATTTATGAATGTACTATATATTAGGAGTAATAATAATAGTAATTTATAGTGGTACTAAAGGATAGTAAATTGATTTAGAATGGCTAAGAAAAATAATGTAATGAATATGAGTCTGGCTACTGCTCTCCCTACTTTTTCAGGGGAGCATGACAAAAATATAACATTTTTTTTAGATCAGTTATGCCAAATGGCAAATTTAGAGAACTGGAATGAGAACAGAAAAAGTTTGGTGTTAAAAATTCAATTGAGGGGTAAAGCATTAAAATTTGTAATTGATAATGAATCGTGTAAAGATATGTCATTTGATGATTTAAAAGCATTACTAAGTAAAAAATTTGCAAAATCTCAGTCATTTGACACAATTCAAAATAACTTTAACTCAATTAGACAGACCCCAGATCAGTCAGTCGAGGACTTAGCGGAAAAAGTGAATACTTATGCCACAAAATATTTTGGGTGCTATCCTAGTTCGAGTGAAGAGGTACATAACCTCACTCAAAAAGCAATGCTTTCAAAATTCTTAGAAGCTCTCAGACCAGATTTAAGACTGGAGGTTAAAAAACTAGGACCTATTGATTTTGCTACTGCTGTTAAACAGGCAAAGAACATAGAAAAAGCATTGGAGGATTCTGGTAATAGCTCACAGACACATGATTTTTCACCTGAATTAAATACATTAATTATGCAACAAATGCAAAATAATAGAGCCATTGAGGATTTGTCAAAAAAATTCAATGAAATTTTACCTAATGGTAGTGTAAACAATGTAACTAGCCTAGAAAATAATGCTACACAAAGTAGTAGTAATAGAGAGTCTTGTCATATTTGCCAACAGAATCATTGAACTACAGAGTGTCCTTATTTTCCTTCAAACAATAATTTTCAATATTATAGACAGGCTAGAAACAACCAGAGAAGAAATTTTTATAGGGGTAACTTTATCAATAGAAGGAATAGATATAATAGTCGGTATGCTTTCACGCAAGGTAATAGACTACAGAACAGTAATAGAAATAGGCCACAATACAGAAGATACAATACTCGTACAAATAATTTAAACTAATGAAGGGTACTTGCAGATCTCCCAGATACACAAAGTATTACTCAAGTGCCCATAAAAAAATTTGGGGGAAACAAGACAAAATAAAAAAAGTAAGGAACTCAAATAGGCCAAATACACATGAAAGATTCCGACACAAAATTAAAGTAATGAACAAAAATTGGTAGCTTCTTGCCAGACTAATAGTATCACAGAATTACCAGTAATAGAAATCAAATTTGGCGACTTTGTGGTAGAAGCATTACTTGATACAGGTGCAAATTTAAGCTTAATACAGCCAGACACCTTGCAAGTAATAAAAAATTACACAAAGATTCATTACTTAAGCAGATCTGTAAGAATACATACGCTAAATAATGCTACTATCCCATATGTATCTGCTGTAAACTTAAAATTTCGTTTAGGAAATAATGGCTTGCCAACCAATTTTTTGTTACACAACATAATTGGAACACAAATTATCAAATGATTTTAGGGTATGATTTCATTCAAAAAAATAAGATACTTATAGATGCAGATAAAAGTCAGTTAATCATTGATAACACATATTTTGATCTTCTGGACAAAAGAAAAAATTGTACTAACATTAATGCAAAAAAGGTAGACAAGAATAGTAGACCAGAGGAGTCGGGTATTGTAAGAGTAGTATTGAATACCAGAATTGCGCCAAATACAGCAGAGATAGTAAAGTTAAGCATTCCAATTAATATGCAGAAAGGAAAGCAAATAATGTTCTCACCAGACAGGCGAAAAGTGGACAAGATAGGTATGACTGATTCAATTCATGAGATAAGTGACAGGCAATATATATTCACCATAATTGAAAACAATTCCAATTCCATAATTATTCTAAGAAAGGGTGAAAAGATTGGTAAGGTATATAAAGTCAAAGAAAAACAATTTGAAAAACCTAGAGAGCAACAAAATTTGCAGATTAACCATATAACTTTAAAAGAAATTAAAAAATTAAGAAAGGAGGAACTAAGCCCAGATGATTTTGATTTAAGTCATTTAGAAGCAGAACAAAAAAATAAGATGATTGAAATGCTCATGAGAAATTCAGCTGTGTTTTCAAAATCTTACACCACTCTGGGTGAGACTGATGTTGTCGTGCCACAATTTAATTTATTACATAACTTTCCAATTCAAACTAGACCATACACTATTCCTTGCATTGCTAAAAAATATGCCCAAGAGGAGATAGCCAAATTGTTAGAAGCAGGTATTATAGAGCCATCGACATCGAGTTACAGTTTTCCAGTAATTTTTGTCAAAAAGAAAGCACCACCTAATACTGATACTAGCAAATTAAAATTTAGAATGGCAGTAGATTATAGATTGCTAAATTGCATAACTGAATCATATCAAATACGTCTTCCTAAGATTTCAGATATTTTGCATAATATAGCAGGTAAAAGTTATTGTGTGCTAGATCTTAAGTCAGCATTTTTTCAAATAAAGTTAGATCAGAAAGATAAAGAAAAAGTAGCCTTTTGCACAGAACTTGGCAATTTTCAACCTACTCGATTACCTTTTGGTGCAAAAAATTCATCTGCTTATTTCCATACTCTAATATCAAAATGTTTAGGTGAATTGCAGGGTCCAAATTTACAATATTTTCTAGATGATATAATTGTTGCAGCTAACAGTATAAATAAACTAGTAATTATTTTACAAAAGGTGTTTGACAAGTTAAAAAAATTTAATTTAACGCTAGACCCAGCCAAGTTGCAGTTAGGTAAACAAGAGATTACGTATTTAGGTTTTTCGGTTAATAAGAATGGTTTTGCTCCTTCAGAGGAGAATATTCAGAAAGTAGCCAAATTTCCTAGGCCAAGAAATGGGAAAGAGGTTCAAACATTCATAGGCATGGTAAATTATTTTCGACACTTAATTTTTAATTATGCAGAAATTGTCAAGCCAATAGTAAATTTAACAAGAAAGAATATACCATTCGTGGGGAACAAGAGATGCCAAAATGCATTAGATAAAATACAAGAATTAATTTTAGAAAAACCCACAATAAAAAACATAGAAAATGATAAACCTTTATATTTAGTAACTGATGCTTCTAGATCAGCCATTTGTGGCATATTAATGCAAAAAAATGATGATAAGTTTTTCCCAGTACAATTTTACTCAAAAATTTTAACACCTGCTGAGGCTAGATATCCTTCAATTAGGAGAGAACTTTATGCAATCTTCAGATCAGTAAAGCAATTTCACGAACATCTGTATGGAAAAAAATGTATAATATTAACTGATGCTAAACCTCTGACTTTCCATATTAGTCTTGACAAACAGCCAGATATCGTAGCACGCTGGTTGTTATATTTACAGGAATTTCAATACACGATGGAGCATATTCCTGGTTTAAAAAACCCAGCAGACTACTTGTCAAGAGTTTCAGAGGATGTAGTGGTAAACAATGTAAATATATTTAGGACCAATGATAATTTGTCTATTCAAAACATAATTAGTAAACAGCAAAGTGATCCAGACATAAAATCAATTATAAAAAAATTACAGGATAACCACAAAGAAAGCGTAGAACAATATTTTATTGATAGTCATACAGATGTAATAATGATAAAATTAAAACCTGTAAATGTTAGAAAGAAAGACAGAAGTATCCAGAATAAAATTCTAATTCCTAAGGCATTAATTAAAGATGCATTACAGACAGTTCATGCGCCTCACTTTGGTATTCAAAAGACATATGAGTTTGTAAAGGCAAAGTATTATTGGAAAGGTATGTACAGCGATACGAAAAGTTTTGTAGAAAATTGTTCAGATTGCTTACAAAATAAGTCGAGACCTCACAACACTCTGCCACGTCTAATACCTAAGAAAGATCTTGCTCCTGGAGAGATGATAGCTATAGACATAGTTGGTAAACTGCCAAGATCCATAGATAATAAGTTTTATGTACTCACTATCATTGATCATTATTCCAGATATTTGGAAACAGTTCCGTTAAACAACTGCACTTCTCAATCCATCATAAAATCTTTAAATGATTATTTTGCCAGATTTGGCATTCCAAAAATTTTGTTATCAGACAACGGTTCCTATTTTTGTTCCACAGAATTTAATCAATTTTTAAAATCGCTTAAAATAGAACACAGAAAAAGTTCAATTTATTATCCACAGTCCAATGGGTTGATTGAAAGAGTTCACAGGGTAATGAAAGAATCAATTGCAGCAATATCAAACAAAATATTTGAATGGCCACAAAAAGTGCTGATGTTTAAACTGTATTATAATAATGCGAAACATTCTGTAACTCAATTTTCACCAGCAGAATTATTTTTTGGTAGAACATTAAATACTGCCATAGATAGCAATGATCCTCTTAAATTAGCAGAAGATTTCCAGGCATATTCCAAAAGACTAAAGGAACAATTGAGTAGAGATAAGCAACAAGTAAAATTAAATGAGGATGAATACTTTAATTGTGCAAAAAAATATTTGAAAGGGAGAAAAATTCCAGAATTGAAATCAGGGGATAAAGTTTTTATGCAGGAATTTACTGATAGAAGGGTGTTACATCCAAAATACAAGGGGCCATATGAGATCATTAAAAAGCTACGAAATGATAATTATATAATACAATTAGAGAATAAAACCACTAAAGTTCACGTAAGTAAATTGTTTTTACAAAAGCCTTCAAGAATAGATTCAACACAAAATGAGGATTAGGAGTGTAACACAAGTATAAATCAGCAAATCAAAAAAAAAAAAAAAAAAGGTGTAAAGAAGTTGTGATTATGATAAGAATGTAGTATGTGTACAAGCTAGATAATGAATAATGATCATGTGTGGTATGGGTCAATTTAGTGTAATAAAGCACTAATTGCACGATTTTTGGTAGAGTTGGCTGGTCCATATACCAGAAGAATTGAATTCTATTAATCGGGGTCTCATTGATTATTAGGTAGCAGATTAAAAAAGAAAGAAAGAGTGTGGTGCTAATCTCCTTGTCTTACTGCTGAATCAAATTGAAGGTATGTAATTTAGTTGTGGATCTAATACAAATGTAGCTTGTAACAATGTCATGATACATTGGTGTATGAAATGTATATGTGAAATGAATATGATCAAATGATAAAAGTAGCTAAGTAATAAAATAATGAATGTGATTCTAAAATGTAAAGAATGAGATAATGTAAACAAAGGTAAACAATGGTTAAGAGGAGTAACATCAAATTGATAATGCAATATCATTAGTAATTGATAAATTAATTTTATCACATGTGAGTTATAAATTATATATGTCAAAATTTCTTTTATGGAATCGCATCTGTGGTGATATTTTAGGTAAGAGTAGACATGCATGAGTACGTAAAAGAATAATACTAGTTTAAGAATGTAAAAAAAAAAAAATGTGTATCACAAAGTGTTTAAAGTGCTGTTTTTTTTTTTTTTTTTTTTTTTCCCCTCCAAGCAATGTGAAAAATTAATGTGAATTATGTGTGTATAGTGCATACGAGAGCTCAACTGTGTGCGTGTAATGTGAAATGTTTATATAGTGCTAACGAAATGATAAAGTGCAGTGCCTTTGCAAGTGATATAAAGATTGGTGTGAAATGTGTATGTGATGCTGACGAAAGTTCAAGTGTATCCAGCAGAGAGGCATTTCATTTGTCCAGTGATCGGACAAATTTTTTTTTCTTCGGCCGGAGGGAATGTGAGAACACAGAATTCTCACAGTGAACACGGTGGCTGTATCGATTGTTAAATCGTTATCACGCCCTGCCACGTGCATCGCAGTGGCTAAAAACTGGAAGGACTGGTTTTGTCTTCCTCTTTCTGCCTGTCGTCGTGTTAACGAGTGTGGGGGCCTTCGGGCCACACACACACAGCTCTCGCCATCGTCCACGGTACTCGATCTGATGTTCATTTTCAAGGATGGAGGAGAAAATATGTTCTTGTACGAAGAATATAAGAATTCAGGTAAACTTTACTGATTAGGCTGCGAGGTAAAAATTGTTCCTGTGCTGTAACTCAACGTGTATAATCCTGACAATTGGATGTTTCGAAGTGACGACCACGTGCGCCAATTTCAAGCCTATCTACCAGAAATTTGATCTCTTCTATCACGAGTAGTTGCACTGCATATTAATTAAGCTTCTTGCAAGATGCTGATAAGTAATGTGCCTTTGATGCATCAGGATTAGGAATTGCAATATACCATAAAAAATGAACGCTGTGACAGTCCCGTAGGACTAACAAGTAGGACATGCCGAAGGGCATTCATGAATGTGGTTTTTTTTGTTATAACATATCGAATATAGGCTAATCAAGAAAAGTGTGTTTTCTTGATTAGCCTATATTCGATTTGTATAAAATAATACAATACAAAGTCCGAAATTCAGCGGCAACTCAGAATTTGGGATTTTTCTGGATATTAGATCATCAGTTTAAATCTAGTAAGATGGCATGTAGAAATTACAAGATTAAAAGTATAAAATCGTGATTTATGAAATAATGAAGCATTTATGATCTAAAGAATATAAAAATTTTCCAAAAAATGCTTAATATTTATTTGTTTACTTTATTAAACATTTCTTTCAATGTAAGTTGTTTTTGTTTCTTGTTCAGTTATAAAATTCCATTGTTCAAGTCCTGTAATTGCTGTGTCGAGAATTCTGATTAACTTGTCAATTGAAACTTTTTCATTTTCAGTAACCTCTCTGCCACTTTCTTCACTATCTGTAGCAGTATTTTCTGGATCTAGAACCATACTACAGATTTTTCCATCCATCGATTGATAATTGAGGCATTGTCATCGCAATTAAAAACTTCTGCCATATCATCTTCATTTATTACTGCTTCTTCACATTTCTTTACAAAATCCATTAATTGGAAAATTTAACTTTTGGTTTGTTATATCCATAAACCTTCAAATTTGTGGCTCTCATTTTCACCATGAAATATGGTAGTTGGCCATAAATTATGCCAAGCATTTTTTAAAGTATATGGAGACACATCTTCCCATGATATTGTGATGCTCCACACAGCAGATTTTATGCTAAAATTTTTTGGAAATTCTTGAATAGTCTTGCCATTATTCAAGAAATTTAGCATTGATTTTAAAAATTCTACTTTTTATTTGCATTTCAACACATGTACTATTCCAATGTCCATATGCTGAATGATAGATGTACAATTTGGAGGAGATAATATGGATACCTTATCTTCTGTTAAAACTTTAAGTGAAGTATGAACCAAACAGTTGTCTACAATCAGGACACTTTTTTCATTCATCAGGTAAACCAAGTGAATTTAAATGTTGCTGAGCCTTTGGTATTAAATTATTTTCAAACCAATCGTTTGTTAACATTTGTGTCATCCAAACTCTTTTATTTGCACGATGTGTAACTGGGAAAATCTTTACTCCTTTTAAATGCTGTTTTCCAACTACGAAAGGTTTACACTTGTACGTTTCTGCAGCATTTACGCATGCTAAAATTGTAGACTCACATTGGAATCTTTGACATCAGTTGGAGCCTTTTCTGTAGAGGTTGCTAAGGTATTTTGTGGTACATATTGCCAGAAAAGACCAGTTTCATCGGGGTTGTAAATTTGTTCTGGGGAAAACTTTTCACTGTTATAAGTTCAATGAATTTATCTGCAAATAGTTCAGCAGCTTCAGTATCAGCTAAAGCTTTTCTTCCTGAAATTTTTAATTGCTTTATACCATGGTGGTTTTTATATTAGGTTGTCCAATAGGCTTTATATTAGGTTGTTGAATATGTGCACTCAGTTTTCAGGTCTATTTCTTCATGACATATTTTAGCTTGAACCCGTCAATGACATGCCGACGCTGTCTAGCTCATTCAATCATCACTTTGTCATGACCGTTACTTTTAGCATAACGAATAATGTTTCTGTTATTCATTGCGCATGGGGTGTCGGAATCGACAAAAAATTCAAAAAGCTGTTTTTTTCTAGTTTCTTATGTCATATACAGCTGACTTTCCAATGCCATACTCCTCGCATAATTTTGAGAAGGATATATGTCTATCCATGTTTTGCAGCAATTTCACTTTTTGTTTAATGGACATCGAAACATGCTTTTGCTTTGTAGATCCTGTTGCAGCTTCAGAATGAGACACTCTTTTAGACATAATCAAAAGTTAAAACTTTAATTTTCATAAAATTGCTATAATAATAATAGCCTACAAAAAATAATAAGCTAGATCAAATCAAAAAGTCAAAAAACAGCCCAATCTGCTGTATTAACTGAAATTGCTTGGAATCAGTAAAGTATAATTTTAGCCTAGCTTAACCTTTTAACTGTCATGCCCGATATTATCTCGGGCACAGCACTGGTGTTCGAAAATGTCACGCCCGAGTATTTCTCTGGGTAATTTTTTTTTTGAGTGCATCGTATTGTCATACCCGAATATATATCGGGAGATGTTTATTTCGGCTACATTTGGTTTTTCCATTAAAAAAATTTGACAATTTGTGTACCCAAATCATCAAAATAACTTGACAGTTAAAGGGTTAATAGCATCCAATATACATTATAATTATTGGCTATGTATTATGAGATTGGCAACGAAAGACAAGTTGTTTTGCTAAATTTTGTCTTGCTTCTATTGCGCACCAAGACAATTAGGCCGGAATTGTATTAGTTTAGTTATTTATTATACTTATGCCTATTTCTTGCACATGTTTAAGGCTTATCTGAGTCCTGAATAAATCAATTCCCATATATTAAGGCTTATTGAGGGCCAGCAGTAAGTATTTTACCACCTCATGCAATCTCTATGGATCCTAAATTCTGCTACTAAGCACCTCCCTAAGTTCTAAATTTTTGCTGCCCCAAAATTCTAAAAATTTTGTGTGGTTCTTCTCTAAATTCTAAAAATTTTATCTTCTCTACATTCTGCTGCCCCATTTGGCCATATGAGCTCTGGCACCGATTCTGGGTTTATGTGAATAACAAATCCGTTATTCTTAATTCAAATAGCGCAAAATGTAATCTATGAATATCATTAACAAAATCTATTTCTAGCATATAAAAAGGAATTTTTGTTTAGTATTTCCTCATTATTTCTTAGCATATATCACTTAAATCTGTAATAATTGCCAAGCATAAAGTCAACATTAAAAAAAAGGTTACCATACTCTTTTATTCAATTACTTATATAAAAAAAATTGTTTAGGCATCGCTGCAGTGTTGATAAATATGCAGTGATGAAAGCAAAATATAATAAATGATTTACCAGGTTGGCATCATGGATATAAAATAATAGAAGTTGTAAAATCAATGATGTTTCTATATAGAATGTTTCGGTTTGAGATGTATACCAAGCAGACATACGGCTCTGAAGCCAAATTATTGATAACACAAAGTTTTGCTAAAATAGTTATTCCTTCAATAACGAGGTTTATTTAGTGCTGAAGTGAAATTAAGAATCGAGACTTTATACATGCTATATTATAGGTGGGGGAAAAAAAATCAAATGCGCATGTGTAAAGCATACAAAAAAAAAAAAAAAAATCCTATTGAAAATTTTTTTTAAAAAAGTGGTTTTTGGTGTCTTTGAGATCCATATTTTAGATCATTCCAGATATTGGACATCCGGATCCTTGACTTTGTACTGTATAGTCCGTTTTATAAAATCACATACAATTGAAGCTTTTGTTACCAGGTGCTTTATCAGCTATTATATAGAGACCACGACTTTTATCCTTTAAATGGGAATATTTGATTTCCTATTTTGAGGTCTTATGGGATTCAGTAACTGTCCATTAATGCACACCATCTATTAACAGAAGCTGGACTGTATTTAAATTGCATTGCAGTATATTAGCTAATTAAATGAATTTGTCCGATATAAAACTGGTAACAAACATATTTTGTTGATCCTTTGAATAGAACAACTTTTTATGTGTTTTTTGTTTATTTCTTACTACTTGGTCTACATACTAGTACAATTTCAGTTTTTAAATCATTTATAAATTATTCTTGTCAGTAAATTGTGAAGGTAAATATAAAACTAAACTATCATTTGGAACATGACTGTCTGAAAAAGCAGTGTATATATAAGATGTTTTGGGTGTTTTTAACAAATACTGCTATTTGATGGTTAATGTCTAACTTTCTTTTAACTTTTAGTTTAACTTTCTTTATTTAATTCATTTCTTTACTTAATTAGGTGCTTTCTGTACTTAATTAGGATATTCTATATTTATTGTGGATGGGAAATTACCAGAATGTAGTGCAGACAGAATTTTGCGTCTTCAGCCTGCAGTACAGACAGAAAAACCTTGTTTATTATCTGAGGTGAAAGGAATGATGAACACAAGCTTGGAAGGGGAAGAAGACAGAACTTTACGTGAAACCTTAAAATATACTCTGGATGAATCTCTTCAACTTGAAGATGATTGTTTACAAGCTGCATTAACCCTGAGCTTAAATGGTAAGCTTGTAAAATTTTTAAAATGTTGGATATAAATAAAGAGATTATCTAATATTAATTCCTCCCCCCCCCCCTTTTTTTTTTTTTTTTTTTTTGGTCTTTTTTAATTAAGTATAGTAAAACTTCAAATATCCGAACTGATTGAGACCACTGCTCATAATGATACACTATATATGAAGGCATCCTCATTTGAATGTAGATTTGGCTATCATGATCTAAAATATCATTGAACATAATAAAAGTATTGTAGCAGGTTCAGGTGGAAATGTAGTGGGACACCCAATGTTTACTGTAAGTAATGTAGGTATAGTCCCACTACACATTAGTTTATTTATAAAGTTAATATTCAAATATATTATTATAAAGTATTGTAGCATCTGATTTCAAGAGTATCAGTATTCTTATTCCTGAGAACCTCTGTGAATGAGAGTAGAGGAGAATGTAATGAAACTGCGTAAATGGCGCATAGCTGCTATCTTATGAGTTAGTTAGAAATAAATGTTTGTGCCGTGAACTAGTCTTATGGTTGTGTCATGCACTTTGTCATGCGTCCCACACCGCAAGACACAACAAATTGGCAATGAGGTGTGTGAGAAGAAAATCTATCGTTCCCGACTCGCGCACTCGGTTACATGCGTAAGTAGTAGCAAAACCGAAACTTGGATTAGGGGATTCCCCGAAAACTGCAAAAGGTAGGAAAGTTATTTGATTTTTATTTTGAAAAGATGGAGAAGTTAATTGAATTAATAAAGCAGAATGAAGCTTTAATGGTTGCATTGCAAGAGAAATTGGAACATAAACAAACCAAAATTTCTGTTTATTTTGATAAGTTCGATGAAACAGTAGAAAATTTTGATTCGTTCATAGAACGATTTGAGGCTTTTTTGGACATTCAAACAAAACGTGGAAAACGGAGAAGAGGCAAAACGTGGAAAAGTTCTGATCTCAAGCTTGAATGCGAAATTGTATAATTTGTTGAAATTTTACTCTCTCCAGATAATCCTTCAGATAAAAATTTTACCAAACTAAAAAAGGTTTTTAATGATCATTTAAATCCTAAAGCTTTAATAATACCTATTCGACACATGTTTATTAATAGAAAACAGCATGAAGGGGAATCAATTAATAGTTATGTCACTGAATTATGCTCGTTAACAATTCCTTGTGAATAAAAAGAGGATATGCTAAATACAATGTTAAGATGTGTTTTCGTTAGTGGTCTACAAGATCGTAATATCTTATATCGATTATTTCAGGAAGATGTTATTGATTTAGAGAAAACATTAAACATAGCCTTGGCGATGGAAAAGGCGGTTAAGGGGGCAAATGAAATTATAACTTGTTCGCGTTGCTTAGGAGCAAATCACAATAAAAACAACTGCAGATTTGCAATAAGTGAATGCCGCTTTTGTAAAATAATTGGACATATCGAAAGGGTGCGTTATTTGTCTAGGCTACCAAAAATTGTTGCGTATGTACGGGTTCGCTGGAATTGAATGCACAAGTCCGATTAAAAATGAACAAAATTTATTATTATTATAACAAAAATGCTTAAATGTAATCAGATATTCATTCAGTATTACAATATCTCACAGTAGTTATCTTGTAACTACTCAAACATTCAAGAGAACTTAATTCAAAACAGCTACAGAAAGCTAATCCGCGAATTCGCTACAGTCAACAAGAGCAGTTTTCTGAACAAACTTTTAAATACCAGATCCGTAACACTGCCCCCTTCCCAAGGACTGCACGTCCCGGGCAGTACAATCCCTGGACAGGAAGCCAAACTTACAACTAAGGCATAAATGTAATAATAAACATTACATTACAATAATAAACAACATGAATAATAAATGCAATAAATAAAACAAATCAATTGCTATCAAATACTAAATACACATTTTGAAACAAAAAGGACCATGGTCTTGCACTATTTACAATTATTTACACTAGGTACTATGGCCATAGTAATGAGCTAATCTGTCATAATGAACGACTTTAGGTTTAGAGTTCGAAGACTTACGGATCTGAACCATGAGGTCATTCAGCCTGTTTAGGACTGTGTACGGATCATCCCAAGATGACTGTGATTTCGGACAGAGTCCTTTTCGTCGAATTGGGTTCCACAGCCACACCTTGTCTCCTTCTTTGAATCCGTGTCCAGTAGCTCCTGTGTCGAATCTGCTCCTCACTTTCTCCTTCGCCAAGTTGACTTGCTTTTGTGCGGAACGGCGCATCTCTTCAAACTGGGCCTGGACATTTGGATGTATTCCTCAGGCAATGAAGGTGCAACCGTAGGGCGACCGAACAGGCGGTCACAAGGTCTGAACCGAAGAGCATCTGGGATGGAGAATAGCTGGTAGTCTTGCGTTATTTTTTGACCCTAGTATGATTTCGGCAGCTTTCTGAGCTGGGTCTTTCGGACAAGGCGTCGGCATTTACAGGTGAGGATCCCTTCTGAGGATGGATAGTCATGTCCTCAGATTCTGAAAGCAGTGTGTTGTTTTTGAAGTCCAAGGAAAAATTGTATTTCCTTAAAAAGTCCAGTCCGAGTATGCATGGATCTGTAATATCCGCCATATATGCTGTGTGATGGTAGGCGGCACTTCCAAACATGATGTTTACGTTTAACTTCCCAGCTATGTCGATCTTGTCACCACACGCAGTCTGAAGGGTAACAGAGGATGGCGTCAAAGTTTATCTTTAAACTGTTCAGCTAAGTCTTTTCGAATGATGGTGACATTAGCTCCTTTGTCAATGATCATATTGCAAGAAACTCCATCGACATGCCCATTGATGGACAGACCGTTACTGTTGCCACTCACTGTAGAAATCTTGAGCGCTTTAAAACAAGGTCTTTCATTATCTGGCAACTTCCGTTCCTTCATATGGTCACTAATTTGTTTCCTGCTTCGTTGCTGAGAAATGGTCTCAATTTCCGTACCCTGGGGTGTTCTGCAATTCTTTCGTACGTGGCCTTCAGTTCCACAGTTCCAGCACTTTGGTTTCTTGTCAATCCTTTTCTGTCCCATGGCATTTAATTGTCTATTTAACCCGCCTCTCTTATTTTCCGTGCTTTGGGGTGTTCTGCAGTTCCATCGTATGTGGCCTTCAGCACTGCAGTTCCAGCACTTTAGGGTTGGTTTCTTCTCACCAGTATTCCATCTCAAGGCATTCACTGGTCTTATCAAATCATCCATTTTGTTATCCGTGCCTTGGGGTGTTCTGCAATGCCGTCGTATATGCCCTTCAATACCACATTTCCAACACCTTAGAGCCACTTTGTTCTCACTCCTACTCCGTATCAAAGCATTGACTTCTCTAGCTAAATCATCTAAACGAGCCATCAATTGATCCACTGGCTCGTGGACTCGCACAGCTCTGACTGTGTAGCGGTCTCTACGAGTTGCTTGCTGAGCTGCCTCGAATTTCACGGTGTACAACAGAGAACTTTTTTATGTCCTACACATCCGCCATTCGCAGAGCTTTCTGTATTTCGGGATCCCAGATGCCGTCGATGAAATATTGCAGGAACAGGATTTCCCTTGTTTCTGTAGAGCACTACGAAAAGATGAGATGGGACGGCCTTTCAACATCTGTGGCGAGCTCCTGAAGTGTTTTGGTAGGCTTCTGTTGACGAGGTTTTAATTGAAGCCTGCTGTAGTCTTTTAAACATTTCTTGCTAAAGCGCAACTGCAATGCGCCGGATAGAGCTTTGAAGTCAAGTCTTTGGTTTTCGGGAAGCGTCTGCAGGATATCCCCTGCATCTGCTCTCAGAGAAGCGGCGATATGACAGGCCTTAGCCTGGGGATCCCGTCTATTTGCTTTGGCCACTATAGAAAACTGTGTCTTGTATACTTTCCAAGAGGTCTTCCCATCATATGTCGATAGCTTCAGAGAGGGACGAGCAGGCATGGGTAAACATTTAAAACTATCAGAATTGCTCCCTGCCGTCGTTACTATCTTCTTTAAAGTATCGACTTCTTTCTCAACGTCTGAACCTGTTTTGTTGTTCGACGGCAGAAAGTCTCTCCTCTATATGTTCTTTTGCCGAAGAAATGCTTTCTTCTATTTGTGCAACTTTAGTTTCAACAGTGTCAATTCTGCCTTCCATAGCCTCAAATGTGTTTTCTATTATACAAGTAATCTCTTTTTTTCCTCTTGACCTATTTTCACTTCCTCTTTAACAGCTCTCATCTCTGCTTTAAAAGAGGCAAAGGCTGATATCAACTGCCTTAACTGTTCTTCCATCACTCTTGTTATTGGCATTCAAACCCCACTCCTGACACCATATGGTTAGTTAGAAATAAATGTTTGTGTTATTTGTCTAGGAAAAATTGACAGGTTAAACAAAAGAAGGTTGAGGCAAATAATGATTATGATTCGAAAAATGAGGTCCCCATCTATGGATTTAGCTCCAGAACGCACATGTTAAGAGAGGAAGAGCCGAAAAGATCGCCAATAATGGTTCAAGTTAAACTTGAAAACAAACCAGTTAGCATGGAACTTGATACTGGGGAAACAGTTTCGGTAATGTCTGTAAATAAATTTAGAAAAATTTCCAATAAAAAGGTTCAGCCTACAAATTTAGTTTTTAAAACTTACAGGGGTGATAAGGTGGTTCCTTTAGGATACGTTCCTGTTAAAGTTGAATACTAAGGTCAAAAATTAGTTTTAAATTAGCTTTAAATTGTGAAGGAAAATTTGGACACAAACTTCGGCCAAGAATGTCTGTATAAAATCAATCTTGATTGGAATGCCATCAAAACATTGAAAACTTCTAGTGAATTGAATTTAAAAAAATTGCTTGAGGAGTATAAGGAAATCTTTGACGGTAAATTAGGTGAAATTAACAATCATAAAGTAAAACTACATTTAAAACCTAATGCTCAACCAATATTTTGTAGGTCACGACCAGTACCTTTCGCATTAAAAAATAGAGTTGAATCCAGTGGTGGCTCGTGGGTAAAATTAGTGGGAGTGCTGTTCCAAAAAAATTTAACCTTTGTTTTAAAATTGTCTGAAAGGAAACAAACATGTATAAAATAAAATTTATTTTGAAACATCAGGAAATCTTACAATAAGAAAATTAAGCATTTCTTAATTACTTTAACCAAAATTTTTACAGTTCACTCTTTGTCTATTCATTTAAAAATTAAATCCATTCTTCTTGTTTTACTTTGCGCGAAACAATCAATAATTTTCTCCTTAATCTCTGGATGACAACTGAGGAAATTTTTCTTTATTGAAAGCAATGCAAGGGCTTTTAGTCTTTCCGAATTTTAGTGCTTCTTAGAAAAGTTTACATTCTTTTCAATGTTGAAAAGCAGCGTTCTGCTTCTGATGTAGTCATGGAAACTCTCAAGAAAATTTTTATCAGTTTCGTAATTCCACTAAGAACATCATCTAGATTATTTTCGAAGATAAATTTCTGTAGCTCATTTAATTTGCAGTATTCATGGATATCAGACTTACAGTAGAATACTTTTAGTTCAGTTTCAAGCTTTTCTTTGTCAATCATTGGATATGCTTCAGTCTTCTGTAGAATATTCATTCGTAAAACTAGCGAAGCATTTCTTGTTTAACAATTTAGAAGCTGCTAAGTGTTTAGTGGAAGAATATCTCTGCATTATATCAATACATAGTATAAAGTCACATATTTCCTTCTTCTATTCTTCTGCCATCGGTGTCTTTGGAAAATTCTCACAGTACTTTGAGTTTCTTAATTCTAAGATAGCAGTTTTGGAATTTGTTATATATTCGTTAACTTTAAACACACTAATTTCTCTGAATTGCATTTGATTGTATATTATTTCAACATGAGGCATCTGATAAAAAAGCTCTAACTAAAACTTGAAATTATCATCATTTAGATATTTTAAAATTCCTATTGCTTGTTTCATTTGTTGTTGTTCTGAATTTGACGTTGATTGAATTTCACTAAGGCAGTTTTTTAAAAGGTTGCAGATTTTCATGAACTCTGTTTATGGTCCGTATGATGAAGTTCCACCTTGTGGAAGAGTACCACATGCGCAGAGTAAAAAGAAATCACTTTTCAAACAACATGCCAGAATCTTGGCACTGCAAGAGCGACAGTGCTCTTCTCTCTGCCCGGCTCGCGTGCTGCTTTCTGTGTGTGCATGCGCAGAACAGCCAAACACCACATCGCTGGAACTGTGAAGCGCACAATTCCAAAGACTTTCGTACCTTTTTGACAAAATGGGGGATTGCTACTGACGTAAAGCTTAAGGATTATGTATTGTAAAAATATAAAGAAAGAATTAAAGACTAAAGGGCACATTATATTAAATATTAAAAATAATAATAAGTGGAAATTGAGGGTGCTGCAGTTCCACAGTGCTTATTACAAGCCGCCACTGGTTGAATCAGAAATTGATAGGCTTGGGAAAGAGGGTTGAAACTTCAGAATGGACAACACCAGTTCTGCCAATTGTTAAATCTGATGGTTCCATCAGGCTTTGTGCTGGTTATTCTCTGACTCTGAATCCTAATTTAGAAGTGCCACAGCATCCATTACCAAAACTCGAAGAAATATTTTCATGCCTTAATGGAGGTAAAAATTTCTCGAAACTTGATTTCCGTAGAGCTAACGATTATTAACAATAAACACACATAAGGGGCTGTATATTTGTAAACGCTTAATGTATGGATTAAATGCTGCCCCGCTATTTGGCAGTGCTATGTTGAGGGATTATTTCAGGGGATCGAAGGAATTAAAATTTTCATGGATGATGCTCGAGTGACAGGACTGGATGATGAGTCTCATTTGAAAGAATTGGATATATTTTTCAAAAAATGCAAAGAGCACGGCTTAAAATTAACGTAAATTTTTTCAAAATTAGATTAAATTTTTAGGGCATAAAATTGATGCCGATGGATTGCATAAAATGGATGAAAAGATTTCGGCAATTGCCCTATGCCAAAAGGCATGCAAGACATCAAAAGCTTTTTGGGATTAGTGAATTTTTATGCCAAATTTTGCCCTAATTTGGCAACTTTGGCACATCCCTTAAATAATTTAACAAAAAAAGATGTTAAATGGAGTTGGTCAAAAAACTGCCAAATCGCTTTTGAAAAAATTAAAAGGGAAATTTGTTCAGACAGAGTTTTAATGCATTACGATCCCACATTACCGTTAATGCTAGCTACTGATGCATCTCCAGTAGGTCTTGGGGCAGTGCTCTCGCATGTTTTGTCTAATGGAACAGAAAGGCCTATAGCATTCTCATCGAGGACACTGACTAACACAGAGTAGAAATATGCCCAAATCGATAAAGAAGCACTGTCAGTTGTTTGGGCTGTCAAAAAGTTTTATCTATATCTAAAGGGCAAACGATTTTCTCTGGTGACAGATCATAAACTTTTAGTGGCTATTTTAAAATCGAAAAGAGGACTTCCTATCCTCACAGCCACCCAACTTTTATATTATGCACTGATATTGCAGGTATATCAGTTTGATATTGTGTATTGAAATACCAAGGAACACGGTAATGCTGACTGCCTGTCACGCCTGCCTCTTAAGTCCGAAGATTTAAGCATTAAGGATGATGTTGAAATATTCCAAATCTCCCAAATTTAAACTCTTCCGGTAACAGCTAGGGAGATAGCTCGGGAAATGCGAGCTGATTAAGAATTAAATCATCCTTATATGAAATTAAAATGTGGAGAAAGTTTGGAAGGTAGGGAAGCAGAGTACACCTTACAAGATGAGTGGTCAGAGGGTAGTTGTTCCGAAAAAACTCCGAGTTAAAATTCTCAAAGAGTTACACCAAGGACATTTAGGAATCGTTAAAACGAAGGCAATCGCCAGATCCTACATCTTTTGGAAGGGAATCTGCTGCAGTTAGTAGATATGCTCTGTGGAGATAGCTAAAAATCCTGTTTGTTTCTTACCAGTGGTCAGCAGCTATTTTTGTGGTGCACTAATATTAGTACTGCGGAAGTTTGAACACAAAATTAATTAATGCTAAATTAATTTTGTAGTAGTATTAAAATATTTAGTAATCCAGAAAAAAATTCATTTTTATGTCCATATATTCATACTGCTGATTTCTTGCATATTAGTCTTTATGACCTGAAGAGGGAACAAATTTTTTTGTCAGTGTTAAATTGTGAATAACAGTGAAAATTGAACAAAGTACTTCAATGTTTGACATTTAAGAGCAACTTTGTAATTCTAAATTCTTAATTGCCACAAGGACCAGTAGGCAAATATATTTGCACGTTGGCTAGATTTCAAAGGAAAATGCAAAACACGTCTTTTGGGGGGGGGAGCACGCATGGAGATTATTTTGCTTTTGAATGGCATTCAAACTGTAATTTATGTTATGATTAATATATTTTCTTGAGTACATATGTATACACTTATAACTAATTTGTTGTATCAAATTTTGTTTAAGAAAGTCTTTTCCAGTAAAACTTATGAAAAATTTCTCAAAATTAATTAGATTTGGATTTGCAAATAATTTTATGCTAAAATAAAACTTCCCAGATGATATTTTTCTCAATGGGGGACAATGCCTCTTGAAGACTGCCAATTCCTTTCGTACTTTGCTGGCTCTGACCCTAATCGTTCACAGACGCCTTGGACGAAAATAGCCCTTTCGAGAGATAGCATTGATTGAGAGAAAGAATTTTTTTTCGTGTAAGCATTCTGACTTTCCTTTTTCTCAAACTTCAGACATTATGTGGAAATGGGCTGTAAAAGATACAATTTGTGAATTATGAAATTTTTGAGTAATAAAATTGTAAAAAGTGTTACATATATATTATTAGATAAAATAAAAAAAAGTAGCAAATACAGATAAAAGCATTCAAAATATAATGAAAATGTTTAATTTATTTTGAAATAAGCTTATTTCTTTTTTATCGATTTCATATTTGAAAGACTGTTAGAAGTAATAAGTAAATAAATAAATGAAAGTAAAAGTTTAGGAAAGGGAAAAAATAAGAATTAATCAATCAGACAAAAGTTCAATATTAAAGCAAATTTTAAATGCGACAATTTCCCTGTTAATTCCTAAACTTAAAAAGTAGACAGATTTCTGTATTATTTCACCTATCATCATTCAGTTAAAAAAAAAAAAAAAAAAAAAAAACACTGCCAGAGATAAGTAAGGCTGAAATATTTGTAAAAATGGGAATAATTTTTAAAGCTGCACAAACAGAAGAATACTATGCATACACATTAGGTTTTTTCCTTTGCCACCTGAGGCAAAGAATGCGAAAATTCAGTATGCTTTCGCTGGGATTCGAACCACGAGATATTCCAAGTGCTGGCTGGATGTATTTCCATTTATACCGATGGACATATAAGGCGTAATGCCATAATTCCTTTTGTTTTTTTCCCCACTTAAATGGCAAATGAGGTAATTTGTGAGACCCAGTCGACCTAATTTATGTGAATTATCGAGTACCACATTTTATTTCAGGTTCACTGTAAGCACTTTAAGTTTCAGACAGGAGGCTTTTATATTCTGCAGCAGGAAACAGGAAAAATGAGTCAGTTCTTCTCAGGGTTGAAACAAAGGATCTTCTAATATCTAGCTGGATTAACAGTAGCTATGTATTGCATTACTAGACCATGCAAGGAGGAATTTGCTGTAATTGCTATAATTAAAAGTGTATTTAGTTGAAATTCTAAACTGTCAATTGCTTAAAACCAATGTTAGTACTAAAATTAAATTAATTTCCTTATATATTAAAAAAAATTGAGTTATAAAAAATTTATTTGAATGCCAAAGTTATAATAAAAATTTCAACTTTTACAGTCTTGCTTGATGAAGAGGACAGGGTTAATCTTCAGTTAGGGTACAAGTAGAATGATTTTGTAATTAAAAGTATTTACATGGTGATAATCAATTGAGTATGGTCTTACTGCCATAATATCTAATGTTTCTAAAATCATCTGTGTGCTGCTAATTGAAGCACAGTTTTATGAATAAGCTGAGGAAAGTTTTTCTGAGAACCAATATTTCTGTTAACCTTATTTTTTCCAAATTTAAAGCTTTTGCAGTTTTGTTGTCTCATTAACTGCAAATTTCACTATTGACACATAAGATGTTTTCTGGATTTTTAGTCTTCTGCTGTATTTTGTAACATAAATTTTTATTTTATTAGGGATACAATATATATATATTATTTTTCCATAGAATTTCAAAAAGCCTCAACAAGCAGAAATATTAGTGTGCGAGAAAATGTAAATAGAGACAATCCAAGTGATAACCATCCTGCCCCTTCACCTGAAACAGGTATATTATTTCTATTAAAATATCTATGAGCTTTTCTTTTTTGGTATGATGTTTATATGTGCAGTCAGAATAAAGGATCCCAAATGGATAGTAAAATGAATTTTTTTCGTGATGTTTGTACATAGGCGTGTATCTTTTAAAATCCAAAAATGATTAGCTCCAGAATTTAGGATTAAATAATTTTTAGAATTTTATATTTATTCATGAATTTGATACTTGCACTTGATTTACATATGCTCTCAGAATTTAAATGATATTGTAGATTAGTTCGCAACAACATTAATCTTTTGTTTGCATTTATTTAAATTAACTTTAAATTTGCTTTTAATTTGCTTTTTTCGAATAGAGAATGTTTGTTAAATTCAAATTTCATTCCTTGCAGCAATAGCGCAAGAGAATTATTTAAAATTAAATTTAACTTTACTTTATTCTTTTGAAGCATACATATATATATGTATATGTATGTGTGTGTCAAGGCTAGTAAAATCCAAAAAGGTTTGTGCATAAGAAGGAAAACTGGTTGAATGGTCAACAACATCATGACATCATAAGGAGGACTCTGTCGCTTTTTCTCGTACTACGAGGGTAGAAACTATGATAGGGGCTAGAAACGAATTTACGCTTATTTGACTGATCTTATTTGCTAGGTGTTTACATTAAAGTGTTGAGGAAAGTTATTAACTAAATCATTATTTCACATGTATAAATATCTAATAAACATTTTGTATCAACATGCATACACTTGCATACATACAACTTTTGAAATATATATTTAAAACTAAAGATATCAAATAAATAAATAAATAAATTATAAATTTGCATTGTACATATCCTTATTCCTTCGACCTATTTATACTTAAGCAGATAATATCTAAGACAGTATATAAAGATATCTTATAAAAATAAATTTTGAATGATTTGAACCAAGGGCAAATTAAGTTCAAAATCAAAACACAAATTATGTGCTGTAAATTGCATTAATTTAATGGCATATTTATTAAATTTTAAACATAATCTAAGCTAATTCAAACATCATACTGAATAATGAACTGGCACATAAGAAATTTGAAATGCTATTGTAAAAAAAAAAAAAAAAATAGATTTTTGCATTTGCACATTTTTTATCTGACAATTCGCTATTTCAGAATGAAAAATATTTTTATTTATTTAGTTTACATTATGAAGATGCATTATATATATTAGTAAGATATATGCATTTATATATATAAATATATAAAAGTATTATGAGATGAATGTTTAAAAATAAAAATATATCAGGTAATTTTTTTTTTATTTTTATTTATTTATTTATTTATTTATTTATTTTATTAAAAGAAACACAACAAGTTCCCCATGTACCACATAGTATCACATGGGGCTTACAGAAGTAAGTATGAAACACAATACAAAATAAACAGAAGAGAAAAATGAAATAAAATTAAGGATGATTACAAAGTTTTACAATGAATTGACAAAAAGTGTCAAAAGCACTTGTCTCGGAAATAAATTGGTAAAACTCTGGAGGCCAGTTAATATTAAAATTTTTCAGTCCCAGTTTCAAGACTTTTCTTTTGCTCTCATATTTAGGACATAGAAGAAGCACATGTTCAACATTCTCCTCTCCACAGAGGCCACAGTCACATACAGACTCAGGACTCAACTTAAATCTGTTCAAATAACTTTTAAAATTCCCATGTCCAGCAAGAAACTGGGTTAATTTGTAATTTGTGAAGAAATGATGGCATGACAATCTCATTTTAATAGAAGGGGAAAATCTCCTAGTTAGGCTCCCTTTATTTGAATTAATGAATTCGTGATTCCATGACTCCACAATGCCTTCATACATGACCTTCTTATAAAAGGAATTAGGAATATTGACAAAAGTGTCAATTTCTCGCTTAATCGCAGTCTTAGCAAGGAAATCGGCTCGTTCTTTCCCAACAACACCTGTATGACCACGAACAAACGAAAATGAAACCGAAATATTTTTATCCTTTAGATTTTTCAGTTCTTTTTTAATCTCGATAATGATATTATTAGAAGAAGAAATACATTTTAAGATCTCCAAGGATGAAAGGGAATCAGTACAAATGAGGTAGTCTGAAACAGCACTGTTTTGTTTAGAGACCCATTTGATGGCGAAGTTTAAGCACAAAAGTTCAGCTATGAAAACGGTACATTCATCTCTGATTCTAAATTGAAAGTGCTCAAATTCAATACCATTTTTGAAGACAACAAATGCGAGACCAACCTTGCCATCAGTATAGCAAGTTACAGGCGAATCATCTACGATTTTATTGCTAAACTGAATAAAATTAACAGCATTTCTTTCTGAAGGATGAGGGAGATCAGATAGAGGTAAAATACAATCATACTGAGAGACAGTAGAAGCAGAAATATTTTCCTTATAAGCAATAGAATGAAGAATGGCAATGTCAATTGGAGGAAAGCCAGAAATTGCATAAACAGACTCATAGCTTACAGTACGATATCCACATATGACCCGCAGAAGTATCCGCCTTTGAACACATCGTAAATATCTATAATTTATCTTCTTCTTGAGCGATATACTCCAGACTCTAGAGCCTTACATAATGAAGGGTGCAATTCCTTGTTTATAAATGAGCGAATGAACGTTGTAATTAATACCGTATGTGTTGCTTGCAATACGAACTATAAAACGCATCATCGTCTTCTTCGTCCATCCTGGCATTCCTTTACTTCGTAGCACTACTCAAAGAAGTAAACAAATCGTCAAGCTAGGCTTAACTATGCTGAAATCTTGCAAGAGCCGTAATATTAACAATACTTCTTTCAATTTAAAATAAATTGCACAAATATAAAGCAGAGCACTTACACAAATAAAATTATACACAATAAATAGTTTACACACATTAATTACCGCAAAACCACGCTGTAATTTGTGACATTTTTCTGATACATAAGTTAAGTGCTGTTTCCAAGAAAATTTACAGTCAAGAAAAACCCCAAGATATTTTATTTGCTTTACCACAGTCAAAGGGGTGCCATTGAGAGATAACTGAAATGCATCATAACAGATGTTTCGCTTTTCAATAATCATAACCCTGGTTTTATCAGGATTAAAATCTAATTTAAAACCTTTTGACCAGTTTGAGGCAAAATTTAAAGTCTCTTGTGCCTGTAAAAAAGTAGCAGAAAGGTCCCTACTCTGGAAGCAAAACAAAACATCATCCGCAAAGGCTATAGTATCACAACAAGCAAGATTTTCCAGTTTTAATAGGAGATCATTAATAATAATATTCCAAAATATAGGTCCTGAAACAGAGCCCTGAGGGCAACCCCTTTCAAGGTGATGGATTGCAGAAGCTGAACCCAATTGCAGTTTGGCCACCCGTTCATTTAAAAAATCAGCAGCAAGTGAAAAAATATTCATTGAAGATTTTAAAAGGAACATTTGAGGTGTCTCGTAAGAACGTAGAGAGACAAAATTCAAATTCAATCATCATGTGATCAGAAAGGGATTCTTTTTCAGACAGCCGCCAACTCGAAACATCCTGGAGAAGATCTGAACCAATAACAGTAACATCAATATAACTAGAACCCTGATTTGCCTGAAACGTAGGTCCATAATCTTCATTAATAACAAATAGGTTGTTGGCAGAAATAAATTCACTCAGTTTATCTCCACGAGAGTCTGAATAAGGACTAAACCATAATTTAGATTTGCCATTAGAGTACAACCAGTCGATTAAGATTTTTGGCCAAAAAGACTTGACTAATTTTATGAAGATCTAAGTCAGTGTTTCTTGAGGGTTCAAAATAGTATGAAAAAAGAGTGAGCACAGTTGAGCTAACAGTAATATCCAAAATGACCATATTATAATCCGTATTTTTATAATCAAGAAATGTTGATAAATCACGTGATCGAATGATGATTGCCGCCTTTACATTGTCAGAATTAGGATCACAATAAAGTCTATAAGTGCCAGGATATCCTGGAAGAAAATTCTTGTAATAATGAGGTTCCTGAACCAAAGCACAGTCAATATCATCAGCTTCCATATTTAAAATTAGCTGTTGTGTCACAGATTTGGATTTATGAAGATTTAACTGCACACACTTTAGAACGCGTCTAGCCAATCTAGCCATAATCAATTCGAGATTGAATGTTCTTTCTCATAAATTCATGACTAGGACAGCATTCTGAAAAGGGCTTGTGATTAACATTCACTTTTTTATAGCTTTTATTTGTTTTATGATTGAAACAGATGCAATTTATACAAGCTACAGCATTCCTATTCAAAAAATCCTTTGCCTTGTGTTCTTCAGAACAGTTAAAATAGGCTGTTCGCTCACGACATTCATCAGCACGATGGTTGTACCACTTAAAACATCTATTGATGATAATAAAATCGTCAATTTCACATATACTCCAATTAATTTTCAACCTGGCTTGATTCAAAATACGTTTACGAACCATGGGGTGCGTTTCAATCACAACATGCTTCGTGAACTGGAAGGTTTTTAAAGTAAAACGAACACTACATATACTTCTGTTTTCATCAGATTCAACAACTTCAGGATTTTGTTCAAAAATCACTTTCAGAAGATCTTCATTAGGTATTTCATTTGGTACATTTTTTACAAGTAAAACAGGATTCATCTTTTTTGGCAAGGACGTGTTCAATTCTGGAGACTTTTCATTAATCTCGGCTTGAAGTCGATTCCAATCATTTTCTGTTAAACACTTAACCAAGACTTTATCTTTTCCAATATTTTTTAAAGTATATACACCTAACTTAGCTTCTAATGGATTAATTTTTAGTTTAATAACTTTCTTAACATCGTCAGAAGAGCAGTTTTCAAAGTCTACAATTAAACAACAATCTGAAGAAATCAAGGACTTTTCATTAATCCTTGTAACATCAGATGGCACCACCACACTAGCATAACTAGGTCTTTGTTTCACATTGTTCACAGGAGATGGCAGCACAGCACTAGCATACGTTGGTTTTACAAAAATGTCTTTAAGAGTTTCCCTACAAGCTTCACGGTAACCCAATGACTTGATACGTTCAAAATTCTTAGTAATCAAACACTTTAACTCACACATTGCATGCCTTGCCTCTTCACAAATATTCTGATTCATATTACACTTTGACTCAATAGCCGTTTCAAGTTTATCATAGCAACATTTAAGCGAACTATAAAACGCATCATCGTCTTCTTCGTCCATCCTGGCATTCCTTTACTTCGTAGCACTACTCAAAGAAGTAAACAAATCGTCAAGCTAGGCTTAACTATGCTGAAATCTTGCAAGAGCCGTAATATTAACAATACTTCTTTCAATTTGAAATAAATTGCACAAATATAAAGCAGAGCACTTACACAAATAAAATTATACACAATAAATAGTTTACACACATTAATTACTGCAAAATAAAGCTGAAAATCAGAGCTCAAGAAAACACACACAGCAATGGCGCGAGCATGCACAGACTCTTTCTAACAGGTAACATGTAATACAAAGTTCAATATCAGGTAACATGTAATACAAAATATATTTTCTTTCTAAACCAGATATTCACGTCTAAAATTTTAGTCTAGATAGGTAATTTTTATCAGTTTTGTTTAATAAAAAATACAATTTATACAGATATGCTGGATATACCATTTTTTCCGCAGCTAAGCTCTTCTTGAAGAAAAAATATTTAAGTATTTTTTACAGTGCTTAGGCTAAAAAAATAGCACTTCCAAGATAACAAAACAAAAGTTAGCTCAATTTTCATTCAGTTAAAGAAATAATTTATTTCTTCTTTTCCGCGCTATGTCATAATTTTCATTGACTGAATTTAGTATTCTTTTTTTTAGCTTTCAAATACTTTGATTGACTAATTTTTTATTTAAAATCCTTAATTGTTTGAAAGTTCAAATTCTAGCAAAGGATATAAGCAATTCTAGCAAAGGCTATAAATTTTTCATCAGTGTCAGAAAGCTGCTGTTTAAGAGTTTTGACAAAGTCCTTTATAATATTTTCTCCCTTTCTTAAAGTGGAACCGTTGAAAAAAATTTTTCTTCCTTTTTATTTTGTGTTTTCCACTATTCAGATAGTTGATCGATATTTTTTTCAGTATCACTATTTTCTGAATATGAAAATGACATTTTTTCATCGTTTCCAACGACAACTTTTACACCAGCATGCCGCAAAACTTTAGAAATTAGATAAATATATTCTAATCTGCCTTTCATATTTGTGTTTCCATGGACTGTAATAAAATCATTCTTGCCTAGTATCACCATACGTAAACGATATAAAGCATTAAGAGGAATAGGATTATCATCTAGTCCTCTGCTCCTTAATTGTGAAAATGTATTTTTGAGAGCATCTTGATTTAAATGATGCATTAGAATGTATGAGCAGTTATATTTTTCTTTGATGTAATGCAAGAAACTCTTTAATGATGTGCTATAAATAAGAACACCTTTTTGAAATACCTGCAATGATTTTTTTTCCCAGTGCACCTGATGTTTTTCACAGTTTTGCAAAAATTTTATATTGCTGCATCCTGAGTTGTTATATATTTTCTGTTAAGCAATTTTTCAAGGATATGCAAACATTTCTGGAATACAACTATTGAAAATATGAAACCAATTATTTATTTCTTTTATAAAATTTGCTAAATCGCAACATAATTTAGGAATCAAACCCAGGCTTGTATCTCGAAAACAACTGCAATTGTTTTTCAAAACAACTGAGGTGCTAGATGTACATTTTTTTCGCTGAGATTTTTCACATAATATGTGAGTTTCTGTCAGTTTACAGTTAACTTTATACTCACCAGCATTAATTTTAAGTAATTCCAAAAGTGAAGTTTTACTTATAATGGAGTTATCGCTTAAGACAAAACCAATATAAAAGCCAATTGTGAATAAGATTCAGAAGATGTGTCGCAAGTGCAAAAACATTTAATATTTTCATTGGTAATCGGATGCATTCACCATTTATTTTCATTTATTTGTAATGTTTTCCTTAGTCCACGGTTAGATCTACTCATATCACTCATTACAGCCACAAATTTATATTCAGTTTGTATAATTTTGAAATCATGTCAAAAAGAATGGAATCTGTCATCCTTCTATCAAAATCTACGGAGAGTGGTTGTTTCCAGTTATCAAAAAAGTCTTGCGCTAATAACATTTGCAAATACGGGCCATTAATTTGATTGTGTTTTGTATCATATTCATGTGTAGTTTTATTTTCATTTCATCAAATGATAAAACTTTAAGACACTGAAAGTCTTTCTGACCTTCTCTAACTATTTTTTTTCATTTTAAAAGCATTCTTGTCACAGTTGATATAATGATGCCCAATGTCTAAGAGTAGCTAAATGTGGAAGAGGCTAATTTAGATGTTTCTTAAGGTAAAGATATGCCCTTCTACTTAAATAGCATAATGTGAATGCAATTGACAATATTTCATAATCCCATCTCACTTTCTTTTTCTGATGAATTAGTAGTTTTTCCTGTGATTTAGTAAAAGTTCTTTTTACAGGACAGGAAAGTCATTTTTAAATTTCTCTCTTTCTCAACTGTATGACTTCCTTTTTCATTTGCACTAATTGTTTCTTCGGGAAGCAAAAATTGGTGGATTTTAACATTTTCTGTAAATTGTTAATTTCATTTTTTGCTCTTTCTGTACATCAAGCTAGGAAACGTTCTCTAATATTGTCTGTTCCAGAGCTTCACCACTGTCATTTTGTACGAATGTTCCAACGTCGTTTCGAGAGGGAGCTTTTCTAGCAAATCAAGGGCAAGAAGGTGGCTTAAATAGCATTTGTGTCATGAATCGCGTTCTTGGCTAACAGGATCTTTTGATCATATAAATAGCGAAGGAGCAGCCATTTTTTCCAGTATCTGAAATCATAATAAAATAGCTATTATTGCATCTGTGACATAAATTAAGAATTAATTAATAAATAGATTCAGCTCATTATTTTAACCTTTATTATATTTTAGAAATTATATCTCTTCATTTCAGTTAAAATACGGTTCAGGATTCTTGAAATGTATAGCTCTCTAAGAGAGAAAATTTATTAAAATATGGGCTTCTGTTACATTATAAAAAATAACCTATACAATTCACTTTTTTATTGGCTAAATGATTTTCAGCTATTTCAATATTTTGAATTACAACTTCTGAGTGTGCCTTTAAAAATAATAATTGAAAATAATTATTTTTGATTCAAATGAAATTAAAAATTTGAAAGAACAAAATTTTGGTCTCTAACCAAATAATAAAGATAAAAGCTGAATCTAAATTAATGCATAAATAAAAAAACATTTCCAAATGCAATTTACAGAAGAATAACGAAGTTATGCATGAAATAATTAAACAGAAACCTACAGAAACACAAATTACTTACCTTTTTTATGTGGCAAGCCCAGTAACTTTGCTTGTAAATCTCTCTTATACGAGTCTGCAGTAAAACGGGCAGAACATATCCTAGAAGAGTTTGCATTCCATTTATTTTCTCAATGGCGAAGATTGATCCACTTCTTTCTTAATGTAGGATCAATTGGAAATCTGTGATAAACTATGCGCAGATATATTTTTAGTTTTTTCTAAACTGTTGCAAAGAGCAACGGCACATCACATTCCAGGCATCTAGTAAAATTGAATAACTGTTTTTCTGCATTATAAGTATTCCATAGTATAATATAAAAATATTCAGTAAATATTTTTACCTTTCAATATAAAAAAAATCGGTTATATTACATTAATATAAATATATATAAATTCAAAATAAAGTAATTGAAAGTTTCTGATGGTATATGGAAAGTTTTCTTATTATAAATTGTTATCTCTCTCTCTCTCTCTATATATATATATATATATATATATGTGTGTGTGTGTGTGTAACTTTTTTAAATACTTTTTTATAAACTTTTTTTAATTCTTTTTTGCATTTATAGGAGGATTATTTGAAATTTATTAATTATGAATTTTAATTTTTGTTCTTTGTGAAAAACTAGCTCTAAATTTCTTACTTTATGTCTTTACTGATAATTTTTCAGCAGCATAATGTGCGAAAATACTAGGCATGTTTATATTTTGTTTTTAAAAAATTGTTTTATAATTATATATATATATATACATTTTTGTAATCTTTATTCTGTAATTTAAGTTTGTTATTAAAGCTGTTTTGGCACAAATAGATATACAAAATTCTTCTATAAACAAGCTCAGAACTTAAGCCTATTATTTTACAATTAGTACTGAAGATAAAATATTTGATGGTATAAATTTTTGATGATAAAATATTTGATGGTAAGAATGTGTTGGGTAGAGTTAAATAATATATAAGAGGTACTTGATAAAGACTGACACTGTTAGTGTTAAAAAGTAATGAGGTTTCCCCATCATCATTGCCATTCTTTGAAGATGTATATCAAAGTTGATTTCTGAAGGGCTATAAAATCTCATCTAAAGCATTTACAGCTACAATGTTTTGATCTTAAATCATCTACCCCTTAATTTCATTTTCAGCTGCAGGATAAAGAAAATGTTGAAATCTGAACTGGTAACCAAACCATACAGTTTATGACAGAATTTTATCTTAAGGCAAAATTAAAAATTTGTAATTAAAATAAATATCATTTTAGCATTTACTGAGACCATTTTGTATCATTTTGCTTTGGGACAATTTAGAAGTTAAATTCATGTATTGAATAAACATGTATGCTTCTATTGCAAATTCGTTTTTCTAAATTCTTTCAAGAACTGAAGAATCCTTTTAGTAGGTTGGTTGGTTTAATTATTGCAAGCATATGAGGGCTATTTGTCTAAGGGAAGGGATAATTTCTAAGGGAAACTAGCTCATATCTATGTTATACATGGGAAAAACAATTAAAATAGTCATGTGGCTAGCCCATTTGCCAAGGATCGTTTTTAATAGCATTGTTTCATTTAATCTATTGATTCACTTACTGATACTAGCAATATCAGTCTTCAGTATTTTCTAAATGAACTCAAATGCTTTCTAAAGCTTATACTGAATATAATGCTTAACTTAAAGTGTTACAACCCATGATAAGTAATCCTTCAGAGATGAAGATTATATTAAATTTTTTAGATAACACAGAATTTAAATACAATTTGACACCCGAAGAAGGTTTTCAGGGTTAGCAGTCTTGCTTGCAGAAAAAGCACAACATGCAAAGTATCTGAACTTGAAATATGCTCTCTCCAGTTATCAAAATACTTACTAGTAAACCCAAAGGTTATGGCTATTTGCTGTTGATGGAAACTAAACATTTCTAATTCTCATCTATAGATGGTGCTGCTACCAACAGTTAAAATATACACAGCAGTTTATTATGCTATTGTAAACAAAATGATATGAATTGCTTCTTTGAAGCTTTACCCACTATATAGACACCTCAATACCTAGAACTGTTACTCCATGGCTCATTTTAACCTGCAGTTATGCTTTGCAACACAGTGGGGCTTGCAAATATGCCTTTGAATATCATAAATTATAGCTGCACTTTCAACTGCTGTGCTATGCGTTGAAGAACTATGTAATGATCTCATTTGCAGAAAAATCCATTTGTTTAAGCTGTTTGCTCTAAATCCCAAAGCCTGCTTGTAACACTGACACCTCCAAAACTGTAGCAATGCAAATTTAGTTGTATTGATCTAGGTCCTGTTGCTTATTATTAATTGATTTAATAAATGTTTTGCAATTTCATGCTTACCTATGGAAACTACAGGCCCACCAGCCACTGAGCTATAAAAATTCAATAACCTCCCCCCCTAAAAAAATGGAAACTACAGTGCTTCCAGCTGTCAGCAATACATGGTGTCTGTCGTAATAATAATGTAACTTACACATATAGCGAATCAATATAAAAGTCAGTGTTCATGATTAATTATGCATACAAACTGGCAAAAATGTGTTATTCAAAAGATGGCATCCGTAAAGGCCCGTCTACACATAGCGGTTTTCTCGGCCAACTTATCTGGCCGACAATATCTGAGATAGCTCGTCTGTCCACACAGAACGATTTTCTCGTTAGTACAGGAATTCACTCAGCCAATCACTATGAAAGGAAGTGTTCCTGCCCTCTACAGCGTCACACTGTCTACGATTTGTAAACAAAGCTTACGGTGTTGTCAAATAGTCAAAATAATGGATGACTATTTTAAATTGCTACTATAGATACAGCTACAATTTTGAACTTAGCTACTGCTACAGAAGCGGAAAAAAATGCGTTTGGACCAGAAATTGTGTCAAACGACGAGAAATTCATAGTGCCTTCGTAATTCCCTGCTCCGTGAGTTGCGCATTGAAGACACAGTACAATTCGGAAAGTATTTACGGATGATGCCACGTGATTTCAATTTTTTGCTAAATTTAGTTTGCAGGAAAATAAAAAAATAAAATAAATAAATATAAAAAAACACTTATCTTTTGTGTACTGAGTACACAGATTACTCCTTTTTTAGTTTATTTATTTATTTTTAAATTTTACTTTCTAGTACTCCTATTTGTGCATTTAAATCTTGAAATAATAAAATAACCATGTTTCAGAAAAAATAAGTAACTACTGTGCTTTAAATCAAAACCTTTATTAATGAATAAATAGACAATAATATCATGAATATCAAACCAATATGAGTAAAAAGTATTAATAAAGAATAAAGATTACTACATTACAAAGCAACAGTGTAATTTCAGTGCAAAAATTTTAAATGAGAACTATCATAAAGGTGCAAAGTCTTAAGTAGTATATTTATTGAACATTAAAAAACTAATATCAGCATAATTAAATAACTAATACAGTCTGAAAACTATGATTATATGACTCTATCAGTTAATCAGCGAATAAAATTTAGCAATATTGAATTAAATTGGGCTATAATTTGCTTTCGTAAAATTCAATTAACACAAAACTGAGTTTGTGATTTTTGACTTTCTTTTGACCAGTAGATCTAAAACACATGCCAACGGCCATTCAAAAAATAAAAAGAAAAACGTTAAAATTCAATAAACACCCCACCCGTAGGCGAAAAAATAAAATGTGACTTTTAACTCATGCAGTTCGAATTTAGTGATGGAGAAACTAAATTAAAAAGTTCTTCCAGATGCAGAAAGTCCAAAATTAAGGTGGGGGATCGAACCCACGATCTGGACGTACGGAGAAAATCCGGTCTGCTCTTCACCACTAGGCTATGATCACTCGTGTATGAGCTGTCGGAAAAGCTATGTACTTCGTCACCTGATTAACTCCCATTTTCGGCAAAGTCAGTTGAGTCAGCGCTGCTTTATTCTCTACTGGAGATTTTGCTTTTTGAATTTTTTCAATAAATGCGACCAGTTTCAAGTAGTTTCTGAATATTTTTATCCAGTACCCATGACATGGCATCATTAATAGTTTTTGGAACTTTTCTTAGGGGAGTTAAAATCATTTTCACCCGGAGTTAGAAAATATTTGAATATATAAAGCAATGGGGAAGACAAATCTTATCAAAATAAGAGAATCCCTTAATTTTTTATTTTTAAAATTTACATTACTCGTGTCCTACAACACAACATTTTCTCTATAGAAATTATTAGTTGAGTTTCACTCCAACGAAATGCAGCCATGTTTATTATTCCAAATGAGGAGAAAAGCATGTGATCACTCAAAGCAATCTTATTGGCTAGAGAGTTCGATTTTATCGTACGCTAGTGAGCAGTGAACACCAGTTCTGAAATCATGGCAGAGAACATGACCCATTTTTGGCGCATGCGCAGATCCTTAAAATTGTTGCTCTACTAGAAAGTCGGCTGAGAAAATCGCTTCGTGTAGATGGGCCTTAAGTCTTAAAGAAAATTTTGAGATTATGGATGTTTATTTATATACAGTCAAAAGTCGTTAATCCGGACTCATCGGGACTTCGGCAATTCCGGATTATCAATTTTTCCGGATTATATATCATCAGTTTAAATCTCGTAAGATGGCATGCACAAATTCTAAAATTAAAAATATGAAACCGTATTTTAGGAAATAAAGAACAATTATGATCTAAAGGGTATCAAAATTTACAAAAAAAAGAAGCTTAATATTTATTTGTTTACTTTATTAAACATTTCTTTCAATGTAAGTTGTTTTGTTTTATGTGATAATACTTTCTCTTTAATTCTATAATAACATAATTTCTTGTTCAGTTAAAAAGCTCTGCTGTTCAAGTCCCGTAATTGCTGTGCCGAGAATACTGACTAACTTGTCAATCGAAATTTTTTCATTTTCACTAACCTCTCTGTCATCTTCTTCATGTCTTTATCCATTTTTTGCAGCAATTCCACTTTTTGTTTGACGGACATCGAGACATACTTTCGTTTTGTATATCCTTTGGGAGCTCCAGAATCGGAAATTGACATAATCGAAAGTTCAAGTTTACTTTTATAAAATTGCTCTTACAGTCTGCAAAAAATAATAAGCTGCATCCAATTCGAAGATTAAGGAATAACGCAAGCATCAGCATTAACTGAAATAGATAATTGTATAATTTTAGCTTATACCGTCCGTTATACGTTAAATGCGCACGCGAAAACGTATTCTTCATTTGCGCACACGCATATGCGCGTGCGTGTAAAGGTCTTACGCGCACGCGTAAACGCCTATGCGCATGTGTCAACACGGTGCATGCGCAGAAAGTTTTTAGCTTTAAGGTCCGAATTAACGACTTTTGATTGTAGCATAATTATTTGGTGTGTTGATTCAAAAGTTATTGTTGGAAATCATATCATGATGTTTAAATTTGTTGGAAAATTACTAGAGTATGCAATTATTATTATTATTTTAATATAGAAATGAGTGAGCAAGAAATGCTGGAAGCTGCAATCAAAATGTCCATGGAATCATCATGACATGGAAATGCCCTAGTTTGCATCATGTCTATTGTAATTTGTAAAAATATTTTTAAATATTATTTCTGAACTTTTTATAAAGATGTTTTTAAAATCAGAATTTGTTGTTAATGAAATAAAAATATCCAAATAACTTCATTAATTTTGTATCAAATAATCAAGTCAATTTCATGCATCAAAATTTATAGATTTCTTAACAATAAGTTGCAGAATTTGATTTTTCTTGATTTTCAGTTAATTTTTAAATATTTTTTTAGTTTAAAAATTGTGATATGATATTTATATATGTGTTTTGATGTTTCATTCATTTTAACTCTTTCTGAGTATTGTACGCTATGCCAAAAGCTCCCAATCTCTGAGAAACGTAAAATAATTATGATGGAATAGAAGACGGTAAAAAGGAAAGCATCACATTAACTTAATATAAACCAACAGGAAAGTTATTAATAATTGACTTTTAGAGTTTTATTCAGAAGTGTATTGAATGATGTATTGTAGAGATTTGATTTATTGATTGATAATCCAGTTTATTGATTAATATATTGTATATTTTGGATAAGCTATGCCATGGTCAGTTTATTTAACTGGGTATGAAACAGCATTTGAAAGTTATCTGCTAAGGGAAAGGATGCCTTTCTAAGGAAAACTGGTTTATATACATGACACATGGGAAAACCACAAGAATATCGATGTTGCCAACCTATTTTCAGGATTTCTAAATGGGTTTAATTGCCACTGTTCAGCAGTTTTATACACTTTATTCACTTCTTGATTGCTTCTTCCACGTTACAGTGTACAATGTAAGATCACATGTTGTTGTATCTTTTAGGTACTTCCATAAGAGAAAATAAATGGTGTCAATACCAGACAGCAAGGAAGCAAAAGATTTTTTGAGAACTTGATTGTTAAAAATTCTTTCAGTAGCCTTGTTTTGTTTGATTTGTTGTTCTGTCTTGCTGATGCAAGCAGCATCATTTGTCTTCCTATAGCAGTCTCTCAAACTATTGCACAATAGCTGCATATACTGTAGAAGTTATGGTATTGTGAAAGAAAATAAGCTAATAGTTTTTTTTTTTTATATATATATAAAATAATTGCTATTTTTTCTATATGGAATAAAGCTTTGTATAACTTGCACAGATTTTCTGCTATTCATGTTGTCTTAGATGTATTAGTGTAGATAAAAAGTATGCCTCACTGGGCCAAAAAATATATATGTACTAATTCTGAACTAGTTATAAATAGTTTACACAATTTGTCTAAAATAATGACAACAGTGAACACATTTTTAAATATTTAACAGCCTTGATTCTAATACTGTGGAATATAATCAAAACTTAAGTCGTTTATTGAACAAAGATATATGACATGCAGTTGCAAATTGTATTGTCCAGTGATAGCAGTAAGTGTTCTTTAACATTTACAAATACTGATATTACTGTTTTGGGTCTTTTACATCTTTTTCTACAATTATATCCTCTAGTTTCAAGAAAACATGATCATGCACTATCACTTACATGAAATCAAGCTTGGATAACTTCAGCACACTCTTTGAAAACTTGCTTGTAAATTATGATTTTACATATGTAGTCTTTTGTATCAGTAAAAAATCCATGGTTGCTTGAACTACTTCATTTGAAAGTCCAGTGATTATATGATACTATTAGTTTGGTTTGCAGCAGCTTACAGAGGTGTTCAGTTTATGAAAGCACCAATCATTCTTTTTTGCTGTCTTCAGTTTCACAATAATAAATTATTTAGAGAGTTAAAAAACTTATGCCAAGCAGTTTGCTTTAAAAAAAAAAAAAAATATATGTAATATTTTATTATTGAAACGCAGATTAATGAAAAATGAATCGGCCTATCGCAAAAACTCAAAAACTGAACTAAATAAGGAATGTGAGATTGAATTTGTTATACGGTCAGAAAATATAAAAAGATTTCAAAAATTGTAATTGCTAAACTTGATCCTGAAAATATAGTTTCTTAGCTAATTCAGCCTACTTTTTTTGGTTTTCTAACATTACACTGCCCATATATTCAATTATTTTGCAGCTGTAAAATGTTTGTTTAACCTTTTAAAGGCCAATTTCAGATCTCTGTTTATTTCCAATTACTTTTTTGTGTATTCCACTAATCCTTTAGTTGAAAAATATCAGTCACTAAAATGAAGGTGGAAAAAATATGTATGATGTTTTCAATGAGGAACATTAGCCACTTCTGATTAAGCTCATTATGCTATTCTTAAAAATGGAATACAATGAAATAAAATTGACCAAATAATAAGCAAACTAGTAAGTAATTATGCAGGATTTAGTTTTAAATTGAAACACAGCTAGATTAGAATTCAGCTGAAAATTTATAAATTTAAATGGAAAAAACATCCCTTTTCTGTCTGAAAAATCACGTATTTTATACCTGTATTTTATTGTTCTTTGGAAACCAGGTCAAATGTAACCTTTTTTATTTGAAAGTTCCTTTCTCAAATCATAAGATGTGAAAAACATTATCAAAAATTATATTTACTTGGAAAGGGTTAGTAACAACTGACAGAATGTTATTGACAATCCTAGTACCAAAAGGTGCTGTACCTTGTATACCAAGTGCCTAGTACCAAGAGATTTCCTTTCTGAAATGTAAGATTTTCTCTTTCCTAAAAATATAAGGAAAGAAGTTTATATTTATTTTTGATAGAAACTCACAGTAAGGGGATTTCTATGTTTCACAGAAGAATGGATACTGTCCAGTGTTCTCAGTTAGGAACTAGGAAATTTAATGAATTATAAATGCATTTCATATTAATATTGTATTTTATGTTTTTCTAGTAAAATGAACATTTTAATTATGTCTGCTGTTTTTTAGAAACGTTAGATCATTTTTTAATTTTATATGAATTTTTAAGTTGTACCCTATGAATGACCAAAAAAGGGGGGAGGGGCATTTTTTTCTAAATTTCTGCACATTGCCCATTTTGTATCTGAAAAGACTTTTTTTACATTAAGAATAAATGGTATATTTTTGAGTCAATGGGAATGAAATTTTATTTTGAAATGAATTTACAATTTGATGTTTCTGATTAGAAAAATTAGCTTGTAAAAGGTTAACGTCACCTTAAGCATATTTTTCTTTAGTGTCTGTTGTTATTTTAATATAAAATTTTGAACAAATTTTACATACTAATGCAGAATAATTTTCTAAATAAATAGACAAATACCTTATATTCCGACATATAACACTCAAATATAGTATCAAATATATTTAAATATAGTATCAAACTATATTTTAAAATTTTTAGACGAATTCGTCATGTAACAGAGACCCTTTTCTTTGTGAAGAAACCTGAAAGATACATGTGCGATGCTCTTTTCTTTTGAAGTTATTCATTGGAAGATTTTTCCCAGACTGTCGAACAATGGTATACTGAATTGACAAGCGATAAAGGGAACAATATGTGTAGGGAAGATGCTTGAGAGAGCAAATAATTCTGAAAGGAAGGTAGATTGTATTCAGTACAGTTGTACATAAAAATTTTCTAGGGTTTTGAGAAGAGGAGGTAATTTGGGGTAAGAATGACTCGAATGAATCTGCAGGATTAGAAGTCGGATGTTTTCTCTTTCTGTAGTTGTTTGAAGCTGTAATTTTGAAATGAACATCAAAGATTTAGTAAATTGCATTTGCTTTAGTTGAAATACACTGCTGCTAAAGGGAGCAAACAAAATGCTGTTTTCAAATGCAAAATCGTTCAGTTTTTCGAAAGAAAATGGAAATCATGCAGCAGTAAGTATGTTTGGTGTTAGTGAATACTCCTTCAGATTTTCTATCCTTAGTTGCATGTACAATTGTATAAGTAACTTAACAATGTTTTTTTCATTAATATTCCATTTATTATCCCATTAAAAGTAATTTTTATTTTACAGTTTTTGCTATAGAAAAGCAAAGATAATAGAGCTTTGTAGCTAAGCTTCATTTTTAGAAACTATAATAATAATAAAGATTTTGAAATGTTAAATTTTTTCCCCCTTCATTTAGAGCTAAAATATTCTACTTATTGATGGTAAGCATGGGTTTTTCTTTACTCCTGTATTGCTAAAATTGAGAGATTTAAAAAAAAAAAAAAAAAAAAAAAAAAAAAAAAACTTCATATAAAAAATTAAATATATTTAGTTTTTCTGTTGTATATTTATTTTTATTAATTACTACTTCTGTTGTAGCACACACGTAGGACTTATCTGCAGAAGGTTACTGCGAATATTACATTTTAGATAATTACATATTTTAACATTTGACAGTGAAATAGTTATCTGACAATGGGAAAGTTGTAATATTTAGTAACCAAGTGATCAGTTTAATAATCGAACTGGTATAATCTTGCAAATCAATGTCTGCCTAATAATCATGGGTAGCTTTATTAAGATACTTTTTGTTCTGTGAGAAATCATAAATCTTCTATTTCAATGTAATTATTTCACATAGAGTGCCAGTTGGCATTCCAGGTTATTAGTGTTGTTCAATCTAGATTTTAAAACCAGTATAAGCTTTTGTTGTTTTAAATTATATGGTTATTTCTTTGACTACTAGTATTAATGTATTTTAAATACTGCTTCATGTTATTTCTATAGAAATACAAATAACTTTTGTTAAACTATTTATTATTTTCTTAAATTTCTATCATATTTACATGTAAAGTTTAATTAATTGTTACTTTGTTAGAGTAAGTTGGGATATTTTCTTTTTGTGATACTCTTTGTAATTTATTTTCATTATTAACATTGTTAGATAGATTTGAAGTATGGCTGGCTAGTGTACTTAAAAATGGGTTATTACCATCCATTTTATGTTGTTATTTATAATATAAAGCAATATAATAAAATGTGAAGCTGTGAAATTATAACTTTTATATGGTGAAATAATTTGATTGCAAGTCAACATCTTTAAAGTTGATGTGATGCAACAAGCTTTCTGCATTTTTTTTCCCCCAATTTTAATCTGATGTAAAACAATGTACAGATAGATAATGTTGTATATTTCAGAAAACACTGCTTTTGTGTGCATTTTATGAGTGCCCACAGTGTTTATATTTATATTTGTTATGTAGTTGTTTCTCACAGAATGCCCAGTTTGCATTCAAAGTCATTGTTGTTCAACTGAAGTTTACATTCATTTGCATTAGTAAAGGCCAAATTCTGAGAGCAATATAAAATGTCTGTTGGTGCTATAGACTATATATACTTTGTTAATCAATATTCTGAAATATATCTTGAAATAAGGAAAGGTAGTTATTTTAAGATAATGACTATATCTGTTTCAAATATATATCTTTAAACTGTATTGCAAGTAACAAAAACACAATGGGCACTCATACAAAGAAGGTTTGTTAAAACCAGTTTTCACTGTTGTTATTATTTTAAATAAAACTTGAAAAATTATCAGGAATCTATAAATAGTGTTAGGAAATCATGGCTGGTAATAATAAATTTCGTTAACTTTGCTATGGACTGCAATCTTACAGGGTTTCATTTAGCCATTTCTGATATATGTTGAGAACAAATTAATGAATAATTTGTATCTAATCAAGTTTTCCAAAATGTAACCCCTTATAGAAAGCATTAATGAACTTTCAAAAATGGAGAATTCAGTTTGATCAGCTTAAATATGTGTTAATCATTTATAATGAAAAGTTTTTAAATACTTAAATCTCTATATTAAAATATACCTAAAGGTGCTTCCTCTATATAGTATGTAAAGTAATTTGAAACCATTCTTTTATTACAGTCAAAAGTCTTTAATCCGGAATGATCTATAATCCGGACCTCAAAGCTACAAACTTTCTGTGCATGCGTCAACGCATGTGCATAATACATTTACGCATGCACGCGTTGAAAGAATCGAATCAATTTTAATCAAATAGTTTTCTGGTTGCAATTTTCTAATTTCAACTATGCACAGTGTATGCTTTGCGCATGCACACGTTGAAAGAAATGTTTAATAAAGTAAACAAAACAAATAAATATAAAGCTCTCTTTTTTTTTTTTTTTTTTTTTTTTGTAAATTTTGATACCCTATAGATCATAATTGCTCTTTATTTCATAAATTACGGTTTCATATTTTTAATTTTATAATTTCTGCATGCAATCTTACCAGATTTAAACTGATGATCTATAATCTGGAAAAACCGATAATCCAGAATCGCTGAAGTCCCAATGAGTCCAGATTAAAGAATTCTGACTGTATATTCTATTTACTGTTTTTAGAATTTTAATTAAAAAGCATTTATTTATACATATTTAGATTCTAAATCATAATAAAAAAACTATATAATTTCTTTTGGGGGGGCGGCTGCATGTTGACATTATTTCAAAACTCCAAATTGGCTTGAATTTAGTTTATACTTCTTAATTCTGATTATTGAACTATATGTAATATGATTATTCTGATGTAAAATGTGTCAATGTTTGGTTAGATATTCTAAATTTTATGTTCTATGGCTAATTTCATTTTGTGAAGTCTGTACTAGATTAAAAGTATTTAGATCAAATAAAATTTCTTTAAGAAAAATGCTGAAAATCACTAGTGGTGGGGGAAGGAATTTACACAAGTGAAGTTGCATTATTAATTCATTAAATTTCATTTATTGAGAAATATTATCCTTTGTAAAGGAAGATTGTGTAATTTACTGGGATATTTATCTACTGGTTTTTCTGGGAGATGTGATCTCCCAGAAAAACCAGGAGAGTTGGCAGCTGTGTTAGTTATTTTTAATGACTAATGTAATTTATTTAAAGTAACATTCATTAGCTTATTATCATGCACACGTCTTGGAGCTTTTCATGATGGAATGTATGTGAACTGACTTTTATTTTACATAATAATAGAAAGTTCATATTATAGCTGAACTGTTTTTAACGGGAGTAAAACTACCAGTTTAAGTTATATTGTTCATTTGTGTATGATGAGCCAATTTTTGTGTATTTGTGATTTTAAAAAAAGATATTATATATAATATTCAATAATCCTACATGAATTAGTGGCAAATTTAAAATGGCAATAATTATCAGTATGTTTTTTACAATTTCATGCATAAAATCCATGATGTACCTTTCTATATAATTGCACATATAGTCATTTGTGAGAATAGTGCATAAGGATTTAGTTGTGTATAGAAAAGAAATGGTTATGTAAAATATTCATCAAACTATGCAATTTACATATACTATCATCTGTTAATAGTACAAAATATATTTATAAATATCTTTACTGTTTCCTGAAATCTGTTTTGCTTTAATGAAAAACTGAAATAAAATTTCTTCACTATTTTCTTTCTAGTTGAAAATTATTACTAAAGCCACACTCAAAACTTATTTTATATAATGTATTAAACTTCATATTTATTGTTCTCATTTTAAATCTCATAACTGGTGTTTTTATAGACTTACTTGATAGAAATTTTAAGTGGCCCAATTATGTGTTAAAAAATACAGTTGAAGCAATATAGATTTTAAGTAATAATAATGATGACAAATAGTTCATAATTGTTAAGAAATATAAATTGCATTTCCATAATTAGTGGGGAAAACTTTATTTAAAACCGTATTTTAAATTATACAAGATGTATTCAGAAATAAAATTCCATTTAGCAACATTTTTACTTCCTTGTACAGAGTAAATGTATTGTAAACACAAAAAGATTCAGTTATCGTATTTTAATGGAAATATCCATTTTGACTATTTTGCATAAGATCTGTACATATGGACAGAATTAAGAACTTTATTCCAAAATGCATAGTGAAATGAATATTCTTTACATTTATACATATGTAACTCGCATAACTGGAAAACAATTAGCCATAGAGCTTTGAAATTTTGGTATGGGATTGCTATAACATCTAATTGCGCACCCCCTTTTTTTTTATTGTAATTGGTTGCAACAAAAGTATATATATACCCTTTTAACTGCTACGCTGTGCAAAAGCGCTGCATTCATTTGTCTCAAAAACCACGATGCAGTTAATTTAGAATACACTCATATTACAAAGGATGCATGAGGTCAGACTGTATGTTCACACCCACGGAGCAACAAAGACGCACTGAAACTCGCGGCGCACAGTCAAACGGTTAATGCATAGGAGGAATCCTATGCTTTAACTTCTGGCTGTAGACCTTCACATCAAATCATTTCCTTGGCAGACAAATTACTTTTCAATCATTGTTGAATACAATAATTTTTAGGTACACGAGTTTTAAAAGTACGATGCAGGCATTTTAGCAAGGCAAAGCAGCGCAGAGTTCACAGCATGGCAGGAGCTAAGAAAAAGGATGACATATTTTCTTGTGAGCAGTATTTATACCTAGTAGATCCAGAAACTACTCTAAACTGTGATTGGTTAGTTTTAGTTACTTTTTTCAAACAGCGTTATGTAACCTTGAAAGATCTCGAATTTGGGAGAACAGATGAATTTAGGGGGAGAGCATATAATCTAGAAACGTTTATTTGAGGTCGCCATTTATTTCTTAAAGCATCCATTGTATTTTGTTATATCTTAGATATATATAAGTAAACAACCCAAGTAGCACATGACGTAGCAAAGACATTGCAAACTGGTCCAAGAGGTTGCAAAGTGATCGTAGTAATGTCTTTGCTACGTCATGTGCTACTTGGAAGTTAATCAATCGTAATAAATTGCTTAATACTTGCACTTAAGCTGCAAAGTAATAATAATTTACTTTCTAATAGATTATTTAGTATATTATCTCCTTTGACAAAAGTAGTTAGAATTCTATTGAAATGGAGTAACTCATTAGATATTTAAAATGGAAACATTAAAAAAGTGTAATTAAAAGTGGAAATGCAACCAACAAACTAAGTAATTATCATCATTGACCAGAAATTAGTTGACTTTTCAAAGAAAACAAACTAACTTCCGATCAATTAACAATAATTAATAAATGCAAAAGTGTTTCGTCTTTTTCTCAAGTAAGAGTTATAACAAAAAGGCTTTTTAAGTAAGATGAGTTAAAGTTATTCAAATTCTAATTGCTAATTAGAATTTGGTAAGAAATTGGTTGTACTGTCAAGTTTTAAAAACAATCTTAAAATCGAGATATAATTCTTATAAGAGTGAGTTTTATTTTCTTGAGATAATTGATTCTTGAGATTTCTTGAGATTCTTCCAACCTTTTCACCTTTAATCATATTAACACAATACAAACTTTTTAAAAATATTCAAACAAGGAAGAATAGGTGAATAAAAATATATTCACATAAGACTAAAAGTAAATATTGAGAATGTATGAAAAAATAAATTTATATAATATACGTTAAAGGCCAGAAGATGAATTAATTAACTTACGTATTTGCTAGCTGTAAAACAGATGCATGTCCATTACTTTCTTTGTACTCAGAATGACCAATTTATCACACAGATAAAAATTGAAATTCAAATAAATAAATTTTTAAAAAAATTATAAATGTAGAATTAGAAATTTTGAAATGTAAAACAAAAAAGGGGGAAGAAGAAGAAAAACCAAAAAATAAATAACATAAAAAAAGAACAACAGGAATCCAATGAACTCGGACATAATGTCTTCAAGAGGAGGATATGCCGAAATTGATTATGATTCCTCATCCATAAGAAGATCCTTGCTTTTCTATATCCAGAATTAGCTAATGAACTGTTCCAATGATTTTTTGTAATCTTAACAGTTCACCCGAAAACTCTGAAACCTTCCCCGAAGCAAAGAAAAAAGGCAAAAATACAAAGTAAGATTTGATTTCTTGGTATGAAAACATAAATACCTTCAGTAAACAAAGTTTAAACTGATAAATTGCTATGTAGCAAATATTTTTTAGCACAGAAAAATTGTGAGAACCCGTTAGTAGCAGAGATGCCTATTTGAATTTAAACTTTTGATTCAAAAACATACAGACATTTTGAAGTGTTAATTAAACAGAGAAGAAAGAATATTTTTAAGTATAAAAATATCAAACGCTTCCAAATTAAAACTTTTCTTTCTTTATGTATTTGGGCACCGATACAAATGCCGATATCTGCTTTCCTGATATACGTCATATCCTCTAGAGTTTAATATCGTGTAGGAAACAGCATTGGCATTAGTCCTATGCAAGATGCCATGAAGTGGGGTATCTGATTTGGAGAAAGGTGTTATTATCGGGTATCACAGAAATGGCCGATCTTTAAGAGATATATCTAGGGAGCTGAATGACCTCCAATTCGACAGTGGCCTATGTGATTCAGAAGTGGAAGGTAAGTGGTGATTGTCAGAATGTACCCTTCGGCAGACCCACGAAACTGGAAGACAGAGACCAGCGTGTGCTGTCGAGAAATTTGGAAGAACCGCACCCAACCGATGACACTAGTACTCAGGAGTTTCAGCAGGCATCCAGGAATGTTGTTTGATAAACGAAACACATTTGCTTGGTTTTCATGGTCGTGCTGCCGCCAGTAAGCATTTGATCACAAAGTCAAACTGCTCTGCTAGGTTAATGTGGCGCAAAGCACGTCAACAATCGACCGTAGAATCAGTGGAAACAGGTTCTCTGGAGCAACGAATCAAGGTTCAAAGAACCAACCATTCGGATGATTGGATCTGTGGATCTGGCATTCACCTGAAGAACGTTTCCTGCCAGAATGCATGGTGCCAACAGTAAAGTTCGGCAAAGGTGGAATTATGGTCTGGGACTGTTTTCTTGGTGGTCCCAATTCATGGTAAGCTCAATGCCGACGCCTGTTGCACTGTTTGGGATAATAGTATGCTTCATAGGTTATGGCAGTTTTGCAGTTTGGACCCATGTTACTTTCAGGACGACAATGCTAGCTGTCATGTTGCAAGGTCCATCATGGTATGGTGTGGTGACAATGGCTGTTAACCAAATGGACTGGCCTGCCCAGAGCCGGATGCCTATTCTACAATCACTGGATCTCAACTACTATAGTGCGAACAATATTGACTAAAAAATGGTATTATCTACCTCCTCCAACTTTACGGAGAAAACCGTTCTGCATTCCTCAGTTGATACGTGGTTGGGTCCATTTGATTTCAGTGAGAGGAGACAGGTCTTCAGGCAGCTTTAGACTAATCATAGTACGGACAGGTGACGTAGTTTATAGCACGTAGTTAAAGTTCTAGGAATATTTATTTAAGCTCACAGTAGCCGAAATTATAGGAATTATTTTCTCTCATCATTTCGGTATGGACAGGTCAATGACGCAGCTAGAGCTTTTGCCGCTAAGACTGATCCCTGAATTTATTGTGGGAATCGTGCCTCAACGAAGCACCAGATGTCGCTCTCTACCTCTACTCTGTACGAACTGTCCAGGTTCCAGGATCTTCAGTTGGTTCGAGAAGTCCGAGAGAAGCGGTCTAACAGAACGCTCGCGAAGGAGCTACAACTATCCGCTTACTGGTCGCGCGTAGGCGATCGGACTTGGAACTTATCTAAAGTGACCGCACGTAGGTGGTCAGCTAAGACTTTAACATCTCCATAGTGGAACCAGTGTGATTACTCTCCTAAACATATTTAATCCATTTGTACATACTTGTTTGGGTCTCGTCCCAAATAACACACACTAAATAAATTCGCTGGTTCGATTCTTTATTAATTCTCATAATTAATTACATTCACTCATTAACTCATAGCTGTGACCAGCCCTCTTACACCGTCGATGGCGATTCTCAAACTCGTTAGATCATCACATTACAGATGCGCAGGCGCGAACATGCCGCCCCGCGTTGCAATGCTTAGCATTCAACTATTGTAATTAAGATATAGCATAAAAATTAAACAAGTATATCATAAACAATTTTGAATAAGTACTATTACATAAAATCATTATGATAATTAGACATTTACCATATACATTAGCGTACAACTCAAAGCAATACAATATAACATTTCAGTTACATAATGACATTTTATGTGAAGCACATTCAATACTGTACAAGAACTATAAAGACAATACTCATTTTTGTATTGGTAAGACACATAATTTGGTAATTGGTCGTTTGAAAGTTCCAGTTTGAGTTTTTACATTACACACGTGAACCTTTCCATCTTTATCATAAAATACTTCTATTATACGACCAACCGCCCAATTACAACAAGGCAAATTATCCTTAATTAAGACCATGTCTCCAACTTGTATATTGGTTTTAGAACTTTGCCATTTAGATCGATTTTGTAAATGACTTAAATAATTGGAGTTCCATTTTTTCCAGATAATTTGTACTAATCTTGTGATCTGTTGCCACAATTTTAACCTGTTAATGTTAACTTCCGTGATATCTGACTCAGGGATCGAATTAATTGCTCTACCAATTAAAAAATGTCCAGGTGTTAGAACCTCTAAATCATCAATGTCCGAAGACAAGGGTGTCAATGGTCGGGAATTTAAAATTCCTTCAATCTGAATCATAATTGTTAAAAATTGTTCAAATGTCAATTTTGCATTACCTACGACACGTTTGAAGTGGTACTTAAAAGATTTAACTCCAGCCTCCCAAAGGCCTCCAAAATTGGGTGCTCTGGGAGGGAGAAATTTCCATTCGATATTCTCAGAACTCAAATAACCAGCTAAAAGCTCATCTTGTTCGTTCACTATTTTGTTTAACCTCTTTAATTCTTCATTTGCACCTACAAAATTCGTAGCGTTATCACTAAATAGTGTTAAACTTTTACCTCTTCGTGCAAAGAAACGTTTCAAGGTAGCCATTAATGCTTCAGATGTTAGGTCTGTTATCAGCTCTAAATGAATGGCCTTAGTAACCATACAAATGAATATACACACATAAACTTTTTGATATATACCTTTTCTCTGGTTTTTGTACTTAATTAAGAATGGGCCACAGAAGTCAACTCCAGTACAATTGAATGTAAGATTAGCTGTGATTCTTTCCTTGGGTAAATCACCCATGATTTGCTGAGCTACAATGGGATTAGCTTTAAAACATATTATGCAATTTTTTACAATTTTTCTACAAACATTTCTACCACTTACAATCCAAAAATTTTGTCTTATATGATATAACAAAGATTGACGACCCACATGCAAATATTTTAAATGATAGTAATTAACTATTAACTCTGTTAATTTATGTTTAGAAGGCAGAATAACAGGAAATTTTTTCTCATAAGTTAAATTGCTATTTTTTAATCTACCTTCAACTCTCAACAGTCCATTACTGTCAATGAAAGGGTTAAGACTTTTTATAGAACTATTTCTTGGAACAATACCTGATTTTTTAAGATCATTTATCTCATTTATAAAATACTCACCCTGTACTAATTTTATTAAAGTTTCTTTAGCTGCTCTCAATTCTCCCACTTGTAAATTCTCCCACTTACAATTCTTGTAAAACCTAAAACAAAAACTTATAATACGAATTAATTTTAAATACTTATTACTGCAATTCAATAAATCATTAACAAAATTTTTCACATTCAGATTTAAACATGTAGATAGTTCAGAATCATCAAAGTTTTTAAGTTCATTACTGTCCCTTTCAGTAATTGCTGCAGGTATAACTCTTATAGGGTACTCATCCTTCATTAAGAAGTCAGGCCAGTTCCACCACAGTTGACTTAGTTGCAGTTTTTTGGCAGACATACCTCTAGATATGAGATCTGATGGGTTTTCTTTAGAAGCGATATGATGCCACTGTGCTATTTCAGTCAGATCCTGTATCTTTGAAATTCGGTTTGCGACAAATGTCTTGAGCAGGTGTGGCTCTTTGTTGATCCATGACAGCACAATCATAGAATCGGTCCAAAAGTGGATAGCAATAAGCTCCAATTTTAACGATGATTTCATTCGATGCATTAGTTTAGCTAATAGCACTGCTGCACAAAGCTCAAGTCTTGGGATTGTAGTCTTCTTTAGTGGGGAGACACGCGATTTACTGCACACCAACCTCATTGATGATGGTTTGTTGCTGATGTTGCTTTACAGTAGATAACTGTTCCATAGGCGGCCTCTGAGGCATAACAGAAACCATGTAATTCAATCTTGATTCTATCTGGTAATAAAATACATCTAGGGACTTCAATGTTGTTAATTAGCTGCAAGGTAGTGGAGAATTCTTTCCATTCTTTAGCCTCCTTTTCTGGCAAAACATCATTCCTGCTCAATTTTAACAGCCATAATTTCTGCATAAATATTTTTGCTACAATTACAACTGGGGAAATTATACCCAATGGGTCAAAAATGCGAGATAACACTTGCCGTTTCGTAACCTTTACGTTGTCTTCGATTTTAACGTTGAAGCTCAAACAATCTCCTTTTGACTTCCATAAAATACCCAATGCTTTAGATTCTTCTGATTTACCAAAGGGATATGTTTTGTCGTTTGTTTGACACAGTTCAGTAGCATTACTACACCACTTATGGAGTAACATACCTCCACTCTTCAAAATGCCTATTAACTGATTTTGAAGTTCTAACGCAGAACTTAGTGACTCAGCTCCAGATAGAATATCGTCCATGTACATGTCTTCTCTCAGTACAGATGCTGCTAAAGGAAATTTATCTCCTTCGTCCTTTGACGGCTGTACAAGTGTTCTCATTGCTAAAAATGGTGCACTCACAGTTCCATGGGTAACGGTAGTTAGCTCAAAGTTTTTAACTGGCTTATCAATGCCTTCTTTCCATAAAATCCTTTGCAACTTCCACTGATCTGGATGGATAGAAATAGCTCGATACATCTTTTGTATATCAGCAGTGAAAGCAAAAATATATTTCCTGAATCTCAGCATAATTGAGAATAAATCATCTTGTATCACACCTCCATTATACTGTATAGAATTTAGAGAGTTTCCTTTGGTTGTCAAAGAAGAAGCGTTAAATACTACCCTCAAGGGAGTCGACTTACTTTTCTCTTCTCCCCTATATACTCCAATATGAGGAATGTAATATGAACCTCGTTTATCCTCGCTTTCACTCACCTCAACCATATGTCCTAACTGTTGATATTCTTTTAAAAAATTTGAGTATAATTTTAAATATTCGGGATTCTTTACTAAGCGTTTCCATAAGGAATTTAATTTACTCGTTGCAATTTGTTTAGAACTTCCTAAAATGTTCGGATCCTCCTTTAATGGCATTTTAACAACGTACCTACCGGTTTTATCTCGTGTATAATTTTCTACGAAATGTTTCTCAGAAATTAAAAATTCTTTGTTTTTGGGTTTATCAGTTTCAATATTTTCTAATTCCCAAAATTTTCTAAGAGCTTTATCTAAGTTATCTTCTTCCTTTATCAACCCACAATGAACCCTGTTTTCAGTCTCTGTTGGAATACTTCCAGACACGATAAAACCAAAAACTGTATCTTGAAAAATAAGATCAGGATTATTCATTCGAATTTGACTCGGTTTGAAAAGTTCATAAAAAACTCCCGCTCCCAACAACATATCTACCCTTTCTGGAACATTAAATCCTTCATCTGCTAATTTTAAATTAGGAAGATCTTGCACTGAAATTTTAATTTTGTGCGAAGGTGTTAAATCAGCAGTTATTTTTGGAATTACTAAAAAGTCCAAATTCTTTATAAAAGTTCCTTCTTTATTGCATATCGAAGCATTAATTTTATGCTTTATTGTTAAAGTAGCATCATTTATTCCCGAAACGGAAATGTTTGTTTTTTCTTTCTCTAACTGCAAATGCTCAATAAAATTCCGTGTCAAAAAGTTCGACATACTGCCCCCGTCCAATAGACACTTCACTCTGTGTTTCCTTCCCTCGTTATCAATTAGAAAACATACGACTGTTGAAAGCATAACTGTACTCTGTTTATTCGAATAATTGCTAATAAATGCCTTTTGAACGAACTCCTGCGCATTAACATTCAAGGTCGATGAGTCATCTCGTTTGGGAGCGTTGCAGTCAGATACATTTGTTTTGTTTTTATTTTGTTCCGATGAACATTCTTTCTCCTTTCCGATATTATTTGCTTTCGGAAAGTGAATAGTTTTGTGGTGCCGTTTTTGACAAAAACAAGAATATTTCGATGGGCAATTTGATACTGAATGCATATGTAGACAGTTAAAACATAATTTATTAGATTTCACAACCTGTACTCTTTCTTGCACCGGTAATTTTAAATACGATGGGCATTTTGCCAATCCGTGATTCTCGTGGCATAAAATACAGTTCTCTGTTTTAACATCTGATAAAAATACTTTAGCTACACTTTTTGAGCTATTATACTTACGATTAACATGAGAATTCTCAGTAAGAGGTTTTCCTCGTGACGTGAAATATAAATCTATTTCTTTACCTAACTCACTAGGTGAAAACCATGAATCACCTTGCCTCACAGCAATGTGAGAAGCTTTCCCGCATCTAAAGATTGGTATAACCTATCTGAAACTATTAGTTGTTTGAGGGTCTCGAAGTCAGTTACCTTCCTTAATTTTAAATAATAATCCCATGCAGTTACTAAGCGAGAAGCAAACTGCACATGAGTTTCATGTGGTTGTTTAACAGTTTTTCTAAAGTTTTCTAAACACGAATATGGTGTTGACTGAAACTCCTTCAGAACTACTTCTTTTACTTTTTCATAATTCGCGATATCCTTATCATGTAAATAGGTTATTATATTCGAAGCTTTGTCTCCTAACAGATTTAACTGAATTTCTGCTCCGAAACATTTTTTGTAATGAACGCTCGTTCTAATGACGAAAAGAAAAATCCCCAACTCTCAGGCCGTATAGGAATTTTTACAGTTAAGGTTCTGATACTTTTTATTAATTGATCTAGTGACTCTGATTTTGTTTCGGTTCCGCTTACACCATCAAGTTTAGTTTCTGCTTTAAGCTTAGCCAACTCTAACTCATTCTTTGATCTCTCAAGTTTTATTTTTTCTAACTCGACAAGTTTTTGCTCTTTTTGCTCTTCCTGTTTTCTATTTTCAATAATAGAGTTTGCTATCTCTTTTACTAAATCTTGTTTAGTTTTGAAAATTTCACTATTCTCAATAATATCAGTCAAATCTGCTATAGTCATTTTTTCTTCAACATTTAGATTTATTTCTAAGGCAATAAGCCTTAAATCTTCTTTTTTAGCACCCTTAAATAACATTGTTATTTATAACAGAACAAAGCACAGAATTAACAAGAGAGGAATCACTTACCTCTGCAGTGATTCACTTTTGATGAATATCCTTATCCCAAATCAGCGATATTCGTTGAAAAGAACAAGCTGCGAATACTGGCAAACAGAAACACTCCTGTGTTCTCAAAAACGAAACACTACTTATTCATGCACAAACTCACACTCCGGTCGACTACGACCAGATATGTTTGAGTCTCGTCCCAAATAACACACACTAAATAAATTCGCTGGTTCGATTCTTTATTAATTCTCATAATTAATTACAATCACTCATTAACTCATAGCTGTGACCAGCCCTCTTACACCGTCGATGGCGATTCTCAAACTCGTTAGATCATCACATTACAGATGCGCAAGCGCGAACAATACTCATTCCGTTTATCTTTTCTTCTATAAAAAAGGAATAAAACCTGATGCTTTGTATCGTGAGTGTGATCTCTGTTTGATGATAAGACGTCACCCTCACAACTATGGGGGCTCCAAGCCGGCGAACTTCAAAAAAGGTACTGTGAAAACTTTTCCTTCTTTGAGATAGTGATACTTGTATTTCGTTTTAAAATGAGTTTCTTAAATAATTCAAAGAAGAGTGATTTAAAATTAATTGCCGAAAGAATTGGAGAGAATGTTCCAGAAAATGCTAAAAAAGCTGACATTAGAAAAATTATAGAAAATTCTGATGTCTTCAAAACGAACATTGAATTTGTTCGTGGCGTCGTCAAATCGATCGCTGAGGATCGGACGCCTAAGACAAGTAATGAACACTATCTGTTAGAAATCGAACGTTTTAAATTAGCCCAAATTGAGAAGCAAATTGAGCTAGAAAATTTAAAATCACAATCATTATCGGGTGATAGAAGAAACGCACAGACTAGTGTTGAAAATTTACTGAAAAGCGTTAAAACACTTACAATCTCTGTCCCTGAGCAGCCAGAGGCATTGCATTTGTTTTTCATTTCATTGGAAAAAGCTTTTGCCACCAAAGAAGTTCCCAAAGACTTACAAGCTGAGATACTAATTAATTTGCTAGGGGTTAAAGCAAATAATGTTTTAACGTATGCAACTGAAGAAGAATTGTCGAATTACGAAAAACTAAAAGAGTTGTTTTTAGCTGAATTTCAGCCGACACCAAGAGAGATTCTGAACACCTTTAAACATGCTCAACGCGCAGCAAACGAGTCGCATGTTCAATTTGCATCGCGATTGACCGCAACATTTGAATACTACTGTCAGGTTAGGGAGACACAAAAGGATTTTAGAAAGTTATTTGATTTAATTGTTGCAAGACAAATTGTATGAAACTTTGGATTTCAAAACGAAAGAATACATAGGTGTTCGCGAGGGCAGAACATGGTTTAATCCAACACAGTTAGGGCGAGAATGTGATTTATATTTTTCATCCCGAGGAAAATCATTGTCTGAAATATATAACCCTAAAGTTCAGTCTAATGAATCGAAAGTACCAAGTGTTCAAAACCAAAGTATTAAAAATGACTCATTCCGTCGTAGCAAATCTAAAAATAAACATGATGTCATTTCATCGACGCCAGAGAGATCATGTTACGTCTGCGGGGGAAGGGGTGAAAATTTTCATTTCGCTAGGGATTGCGTAAAACGTAAACAAAGTGAATCTTATAAGGAAACAGAAAGAAAAAACAAAACAAGTGTTAATAACGTCAGTTTTATTCACGAGTTGCAATATGCTGATATTTTCGTAGAAAATAAAAAAATAAAAGCACTTATCGATTCAGGCGCTGAAGTTCCGGTCATAAATTCATCATTCATTCAAATAAAGACACCTCTGGAGGGTAAAATAATACTTAGCTCATGTTTTGACGAAAAAAAAGAGGCAGATATCGCTAGAGTAGGATTATCTTTAAATATCAATTCACCAAGGTTAGAAATCATTGTTGCAGCCGTAGATAAATTATCTGTTCCTTTAATTTTAACACCAAACATTTATTCTCAACTTCTAAAAGTAAGTCGGGAAGAAAAACATGAAACATCTAATCCTGATACCGAAAATGATTTCAAAAGTGAATCATCATTACAAGAGTGTTTTTTATTAAATTTTGCAAATGTGATTGACGAATGTGATGTGGATTTCTTGCATGTTACTGATGTCAACATTCGTAAGGATTTATCGTTATTGATTCATAATTACAAACCAAATAAAACTAAAGACACGAATTTAAAAATGAATATTGTGTTAAAAGATGATATTCCAGTATCGCAACGGTCTCGGAGCTGTTGCGATACTGGAGCCCGTTTGCTGAGCAAAAAATTGTTGATAAACAGATAGACGAGTGGTTGCAAAAGGGGATAATTAAACCATCTTGTTCCGAATACGCATCTCCAATTCTGTTATGTAAGAAACGTAATAAAACGCATAGATTATGCGTAGACTTCAGACAGTTAAATAAAAAAGTAGTGAAAGATTCTTTCCCTATGGCCCAGGTCGAGGAAGTACTTGATCATTTGGGGAAAGCGAAAGTTTTTTCAACTTTGGATTTGAAAAATGGTTTTTTCCACGTTCCAGTCGATGAAAGATGTACCAAATATTTAACATTCATTTGTCATACAGGTGTATTTGAATTTTTAAGAGCACCGTTTGGTTTGACCACCAGTCCTAGTGTATTTTTAAGATTTATCTATAACGTATTCAGGGAATTAATAAGGGATAATACAGTTGTAATTTACATGGATGATTTTATCATATCTTCCGGTGATGAAAAAGAGGGATTAGAAAAACTTAAACGAGTTTTAAAAGTAGCTTCAGAATATGGACTAGAAATTAACTTTAAAAACTGTCAATTCCTTAAAAGAAAAATTGAATTTCTCGGTTATTTAATTGAAGAAGGTACAATTCGTCCATCTTCAAATAAGACCCTTGCAGTTAAAAATTTTCCTCAACCTAAGAACGTTAAGCAATTGCAAAGCTTCCTAGGTCTCGCAGGCTATTTTAGAAAATTTGTACCTGGTTATTCGAAAATAGCCAAACCATTGAGCGCAACAGGCTGATGAGCGTCTTCAATTATTGAAAACTCTGGTCGAGAAAGGACTTAGAGATGACTATCTGCTAAAAGATAATGTGTTGTATCTGCAGGAGAGAGGTCGAGAACTCATCGTTGTGCCGGAAGCGATGGAATTCGAGATCATCCGTGGCATACATAATAAAGGAAACTTTGCTGTACAAAAGACAGAAGATCTGTTGAAAAGAGATTTTCATATTTCGAATGCTACAAAGAAAATAGAGTACGTTATAATGAACTGTGTCGAGTGCATCCTCTGTAATAAAAAGCAAGGCACAGCAGAAGGTCTATTGAACCCAATCCCAAAGGACAATATTCCGTTAAGCACATATCACATAGATTTTGTAGGACCCCTGACATCTACAGATATGAGATACCGACATATATTTACAGTGGTAGATGCTTTTACAAAATTTGTCTGGTTTTACCCGGTCAAGGCAACATCAACGGCAGAAGCTGTACAGAAACTAAAAATCCAACAAGCTGTCTTCGGAAATCCTTCAAGAATTATCTCTGACAAGGGATCTGCTTTCACTTCAAAGGACTTTGAGGAATACTGTAAAGATGAAGGAATTCAACACATACAAATCACAACAGGCGTTCTGAGAGCCAACGGCCCGATCAAAAGAATTCATGGAACCCTTATCCCAGTGCTTGCAAAACTGTCAGTAGATGATCCTGCCAAATGGTTCAAATTTGTGCCTGACGTCCAAAGAATCATTAACAGCACCGTCAGTAGATCAACAAAATTCACTCCTTTCGAGCTGATGACAGGCGTGAAAATGAGAAAGAAATAAGGCAGACCAAAGAATTAAAGAAATTCTCGATGAAGAATTCCTGAACTCCACCATCCAGGAGAAAGAGTCTAAAGCGAATATCTTAAAACTGCAGGAGGAGAATCGACGACAATACAATCGACGTCGTAGAACCGCTCCACTCTACAAAGTCAACGACCTAGTAGCCATTAAAAGAACCCAGTTAGGAGGAGGTCTCAAGCTAAGACCTAAATTCTTAGGACCTTATAATGTGATCAAGATTAAACCACATGATCGATACGATGTAGCCAAAGTAGGATCTCATGAAGGACCTGAAGCAACTTCCACTTCGGCAGACCACATGAAGTTTTGGTCTGATGACATCGCAACTTGAGATCATTTTGCAAACAATTTTTCAAATGTTTCTTTTTCTTTTTTTTTTGTATGTTGTGTTTTACAGATGTATTCCAGTGTTCGGAGGTCCTCACCTGTCGATGGCCGAGCGTGTGGGAATCGTGCCTCAACGAAGCACCAGATGTCGCTCTCTACCTCTACTCTGTACGAACTGTCCAGGTTCCAGGATCTTCAGTTGGTTCGAGAAGTCCGAGAGAAGCGGTCTAACAGAACGCTCGCGAAGGAGCTACAACTATCCGCTTACTGGTCGCGCGTAGGCGATCGGACTTGGAACTTATCTAAAGTGACCGCACGTAGGTGGTCAGCTAAGACTTTAACATCTCCATAGTGGAACCAGTGTGATTACTCTCCTAAACATATTTAATCCATTTGTACATACTCATTCCGTTTATCTTTTCTTCTATAAAAAAGGAATAAAACCTGATGCTTTGTATCGTGAGTATAATACGCCATATTAAAGAAAAAAATTTCCACAAGACGTGACTTTTCTATTATTTTCCATATATTTGGTTTTAATTTCAACGTTTTGCGAATAACCAACTGCCTAATATAGTAATTTATTTTAACTAATGCTTTTGTACAAATTTCTATTAATAATTTTTAATTAAGTATTAGTTATAAAGAGAAACACGCCAATGTGACAATCAAAATCGCAGTAACAACCTTGTATTTAACGTACATATATTAAAACAATCGATTTCGAGGGCAGCTAAAAGTCTTTCTTCATTAGGAGAACGAAATTACTAGAAAGGGGAAAAAAGAAGAAAAATAAATAAAGCATCGGCAAAGGAGTCTCAGAAACACGTGGACGTAACCGGATTTTGAATTGGAGTTACACTGGCCGCCTGCTTTTACAAAGCCAGGCTATCTGATCAAACATATCACATAGACTAAAACGAGGGGAGGAGGAAACAGCCAAAAAAATAGGGAGCGAGGGGCAACTGCACCAAGTCTGAACCTCGTATAGTTCGAAAATCTGGTTACGACCACGTGTTTCTGAGGCTCCTTTGCCAATGCTTTATTTATTTTTCTTCTTTTTTCCTGATGAGGAGGGACTTTTAGCTGCCCTTGAAATTGATTGTTTTAATATATGTACGCTAAATACAAGGTTGTTATCGCGATTTTGAAGTATCAGTTATGTTTTATTTCTGTCATTATCCTTTAATTTTGATGACCAGTGTACATTCAGATGTTGAATAGTTCACTAAATTTTCCCCTGGATTACTCATAAGTTTGTATAGTCTCCTTAGCTTAGAACATGTCCGAATGAAATTTTTAGTAATATCGGAATATGAACATTTTCCTCCTCTTGCGGAAAAACGTTTTAATGCTGCTATAAGAGCCTTTGATGTTAAATTTGTGAAAAGGTCCAAATATATTGCCTTGGTAAGACACGAATATTGCTACATGTACCTTTTGAGAGGTTCCTTTACATTGACCTTTATAAGAAAAGGACCACAGAAGTCAATCCCACAGTTGGAAGAGGTTCAGCTTGGAATGACTCGCTCAAGTGCTAAATTTCCCAATAACTGATTTGAATCAATTGGTTTGTTTCTGAAACAAATTCCACAAGCATTTAGAATGGTTCTTGCCAGATTTCTGCCTACAGTGGAACAAAATTCTTGTCTGACGCAATGTAATGTTGTTTGCAGACCTACATGCATAGTGTTGTTATTGTTACATATGGCTTTATTGGAAGGATCAATCCACACATATAATACAGCTCAAATATCACAGAAGTACAATGATATACAATAAAAAAGAACAAAAATTTAAAATAAGAACCAGAACAAATAAACATGAAAACAAAAGTAAAAGTTAAAAAAATTTAAACAAGGAGAGGAACATAAGTGATGTTAAATTAGACTTTACAAGTTCAGGAAAGTTCTGGCAATCCAACGTGCAAATATTTCTTATGTAAATGTTCCATAATGAATGTAGTGAACCTGTGTCTATCCGGTAAAAGCTTTGGGTGTTTTGAATTCTTGCTCAGTTGAGAATTTTGTAATCAACCTCCAGCTCGAAGAAGTTCATCTTCATTTAAAAAAGAATATAAATTCCTTACCTGACTCAGCTTGAAGTCCTTGCTATATTTTAAACAATTGATTTCATAGACAAAAGTTGCATGTTGAACTAGTTTTAACTAAATGATTAGCTGCACTCATGACTGTTTGTTAACTTTGCGAATAACGCTTTTGTATTCTTAGGAACACCTATCTATTATTAGGAAATTTGACATTATGGATACATCTGCAAATATAGTTAAAAATATGTACAAGCTTAGTAAAAGTGTTATTAATATTTAAAAAATCATCAATGAAGTTGTTAGTAGTGTTAAGAACTAACTACAATGAAGTTGTTAGTAGTGTTAGGAACTACCTTTCATCCAGTATTAAGAACTAACACTGTCTTTAAGTCCTTAGAATAATCAATATTAGTCAAGTTAATAGGTTTTTTTTAAAATATGGAATGTCTGAATTTAAAAATGAAGGACCAGTCTACCACATAAGAGTTCTGTAGAAGATTAATTGCAGTAGTTCCTCTAGATATGAAATCAGCTAGATAACTTTCTGAAGAAACATATCTCCAATCATAATCAGGACAGAGTTCATTTATTTGTTTTAACTCTTGGGCACAAAAGTTTTAAATCTTTCATAAGGAGTTTTTATCCATGCCAAAGATATTATAGAGTCTGACCACAGGTACACATGATTAGACTCAACTTTAGTAATAGAAATGGTCTTTGCGACTAGTCGAGCTAATGCCGACATTGCACATAATTCCAGCCTGGGTATTGTTAAGGTTTTTATCGGAGATGCTCTGGATTTGGTTTATTTGATTATAGGAAAGCAAATGAGGACTATCTGCCTAAGGAAATGGATGTCTAGGTGGAGGACTTTCTATCGGAAGCTGACTCGTATCCACGTTACATATGGGGCAAAACCATGAAACTGCCCAAGCAGCCAGCCTGCTGGCCAGGATTCCAACCTTAGACGAAACTACCAATATTCAGTAACTTTAGAGGTCTTGGCCTTGTTCTTCTAGATTTGGAACATAATAGTATTATTTGCTGCTGTACTTGGCTATTTTTTTTTTTTAGCTTACTTACATTGCTGCACTGTTACATACAGTTATTCAGATGCATCGCTGAATCGATGTTAATCAATTATGATGAGATTTGTGATGATCACGTGCGTAAGAATTTTCACTGCTTTAGGAATTTGAAATTAATCCTTCATATCATCAAGCGTAATTGGTTCAGACCAATCTAATTTATGCCTTCACAGATGTTGTAGAAATATCTTTGCCTTTGTAATTACTGCTTCAATTAGACCATGTGGATCAAAAGGCGTGCTATAGAACATCCCATTTTATGGACTTTGCCTTTGAGAGTCTATATTAACCTTAAATTATCGTAGTTACATGCCAAAAGTTTTCACAAGATCAGAAACTGAAGAAAAGTTATATTCAGCATCTTTAGTCATTTAACAAATCTTGATCATTAGCAACCCATGTATATAACTAATTCCAAGGAACTGTGTCTTCTAGATTCTCTAAACCTGGTAAAATGTCATCCACATAGACATCGATAAATAAAATCACGGAAGTACAAGGAGAATATTTCATTTTGTTCATACTCAGCTAAAGCTTAAAGTTCTTGTTGCTAAACATGGTCACATGTTGTCCCATACGTTAATCATACTCTAAGTTTCAATAATGGAGCACAGACTTGTTTTATACAAAATTCTTTGAAAATCTCTTATCAAATTCTTCTCAATGTCTGAGCTAAATACATATTGTATGTGTTAGGAAACAAATCATTATTGAAAACTTCTTGCCACAAAATTCCACCATTTAGCAATAAGGAGCTGAGACTTATTCATTCCATTTGCTCACTTAGATGAACCTTCATGACCTGAGGAGCACATTCAAGATGTCCAAGCACAATTTGAAGTGATGCATAATTTTGTTCAAGAATGAGTTAACTTGGCAAAAGAGAACACTACAACCCAATATGACATGAGAGCAATGGAACTTAACAAAGGCAACAAGGTGTGGTTAAGGAATTCGATTTGACGGAAAGAACTTTCTCCTAAACAGTCTCCTTTAAGACAGTGCTTACACAGTCCTGAACAGCATCATGATTCATCCAATTCGAAGTCTAAAGTCTTTCATTACAATATGCTAACCCCTTACTATGGCCATAGTAAGTAGTTCCCATAGTGTATATAAAGTAAATACAGTCAAAAGTCTTTAATCTGGACTCGTCGGGACTTCAGCGATTCCGGATTATAGATCATCAATTTAAATCTGGTAAGATGGCATGCAGAAATTATAAAATTAAAAATATGAAATCGTAATTTATGAAATAAAGAGCAATTATGATCTAAAGAGTATCAAAATTTACAACAACAACAACAAAAAAAAAAAAAAAAAAAAAAAAAAAAAAAACTTTATATTTAATTGTTTACTTTATTAAACATTTCTTTCAATGTGCGCATGCGTAAAGCATACACTGCGCATAGTCGAAATTAGAAAATTGCAACCAGAAAACTATTTGATGTGTATTCGTGATATTTATAATGACGAGGAATTTGATTTAAATCATATCAGAGTACATCGAGATGAAATACTACATTTAGTACGGAACTATAAGCCGAATAAAATAAAAACATCTGCCCTGAAGATAAGGATATTGATGACAGATCAACTTCCAGTTCATTGCGCGCCGCGACATTTCCTACCCATACAGGGCAGCGTGAAATTGATAAACAGATTTTGGAATGGTTAGAGAATATGCCTTTATCCATTTTTTGCAGCAATTCCACTTTTTGTTTGATGGACATCAAAACATGCTTTCGCTCTGTAGATCCTTTGGCAGCTCCAGAATTGGAAATTCTTTTTGACATAATTGAAAGTTCAAGCTTACTTTTATAAAATCGCTCTAACAGTCTGCAAAAAATAATAAGCCGGATCCAATTAGAAGATTAAGGAACAACGCAATCTGCAATATTAACTGAAATAGATAATTTTAGCTTAGCTTATACCGTCCATTATACATTAAACGTGCATGTGTATTATGTGCATGCGTTGCGTTTACGCATGCGCAGAAAGTTTGTAGCTTTGAGGTCCGGATTAAAGACTTTTGACCGTAGTAGATTAAGACCATTGTTCTGTTTGCATATACATTTGTAAATTTATATATTTATTTATTGATTTAGTATTTATTATGTTATTTATTGAAATCACTGTTTCAGTATTGCATTGATTTTCCTTATTTTTAAGTACGACTTTGTCTCCAGGAATTGTACTGATTGGGATCTGCAGTACTTGGGAACTGGGCAATGTTATAAATTTTGTACAGATATAGACAAAATTTAGTAAAATTATATGTGAAACTGTGGTACTTTTTTTGTATAATGTAACAGGAAATGCTTGAAAGAGATAATTTGTGCCAGAAAAGTAAGAATATAAGGGCAAATCTATTTCACGTTGAGTAAATGGCTATCTTGCTAAATTAGCGAGATATCGCTAAATTGGTGACGGTTTTTGCGACTTATTTTTGTTGCCAAATTTGGTGAGAAATTGCCACACCTTGGCGACCATTTGGTCCAATCCCTGTATAACTGTAATTAGTACTACAATTGAATAAAAGTAATTAATCCCTGTATTTAACTTTAACCATATCTGGCCCTCGTATGCCTTCAAGTAATTTCGAGAAGTGGAAGGTACTAGAGATTTCTCGGCGACTGGGGGATGTATTGTTAAAGCTGATTTCAAAGTCTTGAGATATCTCTGAGAACTTAACCCTTTTAGATGCACTTTGCATTGCATTCTTAGTAGTTTGAAGTGCAACTACTGATTGTGCTCTGTGATACTGAGTGAGCTAACAAGTATTTTTGTGGAGAGTATCTGAACCGTGATGTGTTTCTTTTGGTAAAATAAATTTTATCAAGCTATGATGGGTTTTGTGTGCAGTCAATCTATTACGATCCTGTACGAAAGCATGAATATGAATTTCTGAAACTGTTTATTCAGTTTCCTAGAAATGATCTAATGTGTTTCGTGATTTCAGCCATAGGCAGGCCATGTATGATTATAATATATATAGTTGAATGTATGTATGTTTTTTAAGTTCTCTATGATTGAAATGACATGCATAATAGAGTGAGGCATAAGTAATCAAATGAATACTTTTTAATGCTTCCATAAAGACACATGAAACTGAATACAAATATTCTAAAAGCATTAAGAACGTGCCATGAAAAACCACAGAAACCTAATTTAATTTCAAATATACAGCATGCCAGACCATTACTAATTATTAATATATTAGTTTTAACTGATAATTATTTCAGATAAAAGATATTCTAAAGTTTTTTCCCAACATATTTGGAAATAATTATATTTGTACAGGTCTCAGTATTAAACTATACATAGTTTACTATTTATTCCATTTTCACAATTGGATTTCATATAGCATTAAAAATCTTTGGCAGAGTTTCTAATAAAATTTCGTCAAAAAAGTGTTAAATATTTAATTTTTTGAAAATAATCTTTTGACTATCTTATGATTTTATCCTATCAAATTTTACTGATAACACACAAAATATATTGCCATTACAGGAACATTCATGACAGTTTTCCTATATATGTACAAAAAGCTGAATATCCTAATTTATATAGTGCATAAACTTATGAAATTAAGATAATCATTTTACTAATATATGTCTTAACTTAAAAATAAAAATTTAAAAGAAAAAAAAAATGAACTTGAAAGAAAAACAATCATAAATCATTTTATATAAAAAAAGGAAACTATAATTTTTTTTTTTTTTTTTTTTTTTTTTTTTTTTTACAGCATATAATTCTCTTTTTAAAGAAAACCAGCCATTGGGTCATCCTGCCTTTGTCTTTTGATGAAATATGCTTCCATTTCTTCTTCAGTTGGAGCTTTCACCTCATACATACTGTTATAAGGTCTTTTTCTTTCATCCATTGCAAGTAATTTGTCAGCTTCTTTCTGGTGATTTTCTTCTGCCTTTAATGCCTTTAAAAAATGAAATGAATGGGATTTTAAGATAGCGTTATACACGTGAGTTTTCTTGGAGATGAATTTCTTTTAAAATTTAATTTTATGTCAAGGAGTAAAATTATAGAGTTACATTTTGATATAACTATATTTTTAAATACAGTATGTTTTTTAATTACATAAGAAAGCAGGCTTTTACACAAATATAATGACTACTTCAACGGGAAAATGTGATTTTTATTATTTTTATACAGAAAACTAGTATTAACAAATTTCTAAATTGTACAAATGAGTATTTAAAATCACTGAATAATGCTTAATGCTAATGTTAGATGAAATCTTCACTGCATTTATTTTATTTAATATTCATAATACAACATTAATAGTATTAAATGAATTCCAAATTTTTAAATCCTTTTTTGTCTAAAAGATAAAAATTACAGAAATTTCAGCTATTAATGAGGAATTACATAGCTATAAAATATGAAGATTTATTCACAAAGAATTTTTAAGCAATTCAATGAGTAACTCCCCATTTATTTTTTGACAATTACTCATGCTATGGTTTTCTTAATTAACTGAGATAATAAGTGTAATCGTATCAAGTGTTATTAAAAGAGGTTAAATAATTTTATGAAACAATGTCATGCATTTTTGCCTCTTATTCTGACAAAAGTTGATTTAGCTTTTGTAATTATACATAGCAATTCACCACCAGCAACATAAAAATGTTTAAAATGTAGGTTTTTTTTCCTATGACTAAATTATAAAAAAAACCTGCATTTATTTTCCTCAAAAATACCGAATACGTAAAGACTTCAATCAGATTTTATGTATTTAGCAAAATTTAAAAATTTGATTATAGCTATATTACCTGAAATACAAGTTATGATTTTTGCCCTCCATGGTCAATATGATTTTATGTATGAAAAATGTCACTGAATTGCAAATGCAGATGTGTTCTACTATAATTAGTTTTTATTTTGTGGTTCTAGAAACAAATTTTCCACAAGTAAAATTACAGCATTAAAATTTGTCATCATTTGGGTAAAAGAGTGACAGAGACTTCAGAAATGATAACAAAGCTACACAGTCACTCGATAATACTGAATTCAAAAGTCAATAGATGTATTAACACTGTTCTCAAGAAGGCGGAAAATTCATTATTGATAGTTATAAGACCCTCAAAGATTTTGAAGATGCTTTCATGGTATGTACAAACTATACAAGATTTTTACATACATACACGATTGATGTTTTTACATGTATGCATATTACACATCAGATTCTTATGTAGCTTTCAATTCAATTTTTTTTCCCTTAAAAGAATTCTTAAACGAAATATTCATGAAAAATGGATGAAGGAAATCATATGGATGATGATGTCAGAAATTTTTTTAAGAATCATTGATAAAAATTGAGCAAGTTCAGACAGTATTTTTAATTTCATGCTTGAAAGCAATCAGAATCACTTAAATTATTTTAAATATTTCAAAATAAAATGATTACCTTTTTCAGTTTTCTTTCTTTCTCATCCTCTGAATCACTAGAACTAGAAGAGTTATGCTTCCTTTCCTTTTTCTTTTGTTTCTTATCCTTCTTCTTCTTCTTTTTCTTGCCCTTTATTTATAAAGAAATGATGTTATGTTTATGAAATACGATTTTTTTAAAAAATAATTCATTAGACTTTTTTTTTTTAATAACAACTTACATGAACAGATGTAGCTTTTGAATCTGAAGATTCTTGACCACTTTGGGAAGACTCAAGTTTTTCAATTTTTTCTTCCAACAAAGTTGGTGCAGAAGCCTGTGAAAGATAAAGATTTACTTATTTTAATAAATAGTCAAAATCAATCTTCAATAGTTACACATTCTAAAATTCATTTCAATAATAATTAAATGATCTGAAATGAAATTCGAAAGCCTTAACAATTACTGTGCTTCATGGATTTATATAAATTTCCCTTGTTTTCTCAGCAAGGGGCAAAAAATATAATAATGATAAATAAATTCTCACAGGATTCAGAATAATACTTTAATAGATAAAAATTAGTTCCCATTTTCATTACGTAATTTAATGAAAATGGGAGTTGTATGCATATTGTGGTCTAAATCCAACTAGTTGCAAATGAGGAAATAAAAGAAACTTATGCAATAAGTGGGTGTGTTCAGATATACAGAAGATGAGCATTTAGACTGTTAACTGATACATGCTGGACGTAGAAGCTAAAAATTTTCACACTGACAAGATGCAGCTAAAACATATCCATTTGGTTTAAAAACATATACAGAACAGTGCCTTACTTTTAGAGGATATAATCCTTTTTTTTTTAAAGGTTAAATTCTCAGAAAACTTTATAGTTTAATAACGTAGAATTCAACATTCACATCACAAACATATGACTTTTGTGATTTATAAGAAAATGGATAACTTCAACCTTAAAACAAAGCAAAAATTATGAGTGCTTTCAATTACATAAAGCACTCATATACTCACTTCTTTTATGGCTTCTCTTCCAACATTTCCAGTACAATATGAATTTTTAATAAATGAATGGCAACATTTATACCCCCATCGGAAATCACTCCAGTATGAGCCCCAAACAGACTAAAAATGAAAAAGAAAAAATATTATACATATAGTTCTGCTTCTTATTAACAACTTACTTTACTTATCAATGTATAAAGTTTCAAATATATATATTTTTAATTAATATAATCCTGCATCTGTAATAGTTTATTCTAGTTAGAAATGTACAATTATGATAGTTATTTTTATTAGATACTTGCAATTGTAATAGTTTTATTCCAATTTTTCTTAATGTTATTTCATCATGAATAATATTAAGATGAAACTAAGAAATATATTTATAAAATAAAAAAAAATATGTAAAATCTAAAATAAGAAAATAAATCTCTAATAAATTACTAAATTACCAACAGCTTCTTTATTTTTCTTTAGATTTTTATATGCCCCTGAGCATCTGCTGCGCATCAAAATTTCTTTCGATTGCATCATTTCTAGATCAATCTATACATGATTCAATAATACTGATGATGTAACTGATGTGAAACCTAAACTGAAACTTAAACATAACTAATTCAGAACTTAAACTAAAAATTTCGAGAACTGACACCTTTCTCTTAATAGGCTGCCATACTGGATAAGGATGCACTTATGCTTCCAGCTCTCTTCCCCTTAAGATGCTACTTCACTTGCTTATCCTCTGCTAGCTATTGTCAGTATTCTAAAAATATAATCTGCATGAAATTGTGGCACACATGGCACATCCACAATGATGATGTGCAATGAAAAAGAATATGCATCCTAAGAATTAGTTATCACAGAATAAAATTATGTGTGGAATCTACAGCTATGTCTGTCTTCAAGTGTCATCTTTTTAACTATGCAGTAAAACCTCTCCAAGTTATTACAACAAAGAACCATCATCAATCCATTGCAGCTTTCTCCAAGTCATCCTATTACATACACACACACATATATATGTAATAGATTCTGTAGCAGAATGCAGGCGGTTGATTCCGTATTGAACAGCTAAGAATTTTGATGTCGTAGAATGGTGAAACGCTGATCCATAATGAATATGAGGCGAAGGCAAATTAAATCTTCATTTTTTATTTCAGCAAGCATGTTGCGACACAAACAAGTTAACACATTAAATGTGCCTATTCCAAAAAGTATACATTTTAGATAAATTTGCAGTAAGAAAGAAGGAGCAGACAGATTGCAGTCAAGCTAGGTGAAAGCATACAGAGCAAGTATGTTGTGTTCAAGGCAAAATCTTAATTCAAACCGAGTTAGTTTTGGTTCTCAATGCATTTTAATTGGTTAAATTAAATTCGGACATACTCTAAAACACAATTTTCGAAATTAAACTTCCTACATATGGTTCCCTCTCTTTTTGATACTTCTAACTAAATTTATATTAAGAGATAATATAATCAATATTTCTTTACTAAATAAATAATTTATATATTATAGCTATACAGTACAAAGTCTGTTATCTGGAATGATCTATAATCCAGACCTCAAAGCTACAAATTTTATGTGCATGCGTAAACACATGCATGTTTAATGTATAACGGATGGTATAAGCTGGGTTAAAATTATCTAAGGCATTTCAGTTAATGTTGCAGATTGCACTGTTCCTTACTCTTCTGATTGGATCCAGCTTATTATTTTTTGCAGACTGTTAGAACAATTTTGTAAAAATAAAGCTTGAACTTTCGATTATGTCAAAAAGAGTTTCCAATTCTGGAGCTGCCAAAGGATCTACAAAGCGAAAGCATGTTTCGATGTCCATTAAACAAAAGGCGGAATTGCCACAAAAAATGGATAAAGGCTTATCCGTCTCAAAATTATGCGAGAAGTATGGCATTGGAAAGTCCACTATATATGACACAAGAAAAAGGAACTTTTTGAATTTTTTGTGGAAGCATCTTAAACAACTTACATTGAAAGAAATGTTTAATAAAGTAAACAAATAAACATTAAGCCTTTTTTTAGTACATTTTGATACCCTTTAGATCATAATTATTCTTTATTTCATAAATTACGATTTCATATTTTTAATTGTATAATTTCTGCATGCCATCTTACCAGATTTAAACTGATGATCTTCTATAATCCGGAAAACCCCCTAATCCAGAATCGGCGAAGTCCCGACGAGTCTGGATTATGGACTTTGTACTGTATAATATATATATATATATATATTGGTTAGTTAATATAGCTATAAAATTACTATTGGCTGTTTGAGTTTTAGTTCCATTTACATTATCACAATTATGTAAGAATCATATGATGTAGATTAGTCTCAAAATGACGCAGTGCAAATAGAGGTTACTATTTTTAGAATAGAGAAGGGAAACTAATTTACGCTGCTAATTTATAATCTTTTATATATTCTTTATTTTTCTTACATATATGTGATGTTTTAGTGGTATGATGAGATAACTGACTAGAAAAGGCACCAATTATTTTGCTGTTTTGGATCGAATGAAGTTAGAAGATAGCTGACATACAGGTTATAGAGTACAGAAGTGGAATTCTGGAAAGCACAACATTTGATAGTTAAAATACAATTTTCTTGCTGGAAGAGTAATTTCATAACATGTATCCTCTAGATTAGTACAACACCATGGGTGCTATAGTGCCACACAATTTTATATATGCAAAATCATATTTTTAAAACAGCCAAGCAATTAATTACATGCTTGCGAAGTAACAACAAAGGAAAAAAAGTGCTGCATATTGAGAAGCTGAAATATTTATTAGCTCGGTTTCTTTGTTTCAGTTTTAAATTATATCCGAATAAAATAATGCGGAATACTGCAGATGAAACTAATGCAGTAAGTGATGCAGTACATAATTTTGAGAGCATGTAAGCAAATAAAACCAGGAATTAAAAGGTCTACTACCAAATTAAGCTAATAATTTGTCAACAATTTTCTTCCATATTCATCTTAATTATATATATCGAATAAGTTAAAAATGAAAATTAAACAAGCAAAGAAAACCAACTAAGAAAATGAACAATATGCTATTAATTTGCTCAGTTAATAGCAAATCATAAATGGAATTAAATGATTTTTTTTTAAATTAAAAAGTGAATCAAAATAATCTTTGCCATATCATATAAATTAAAATATATGGTTTGACTAATTCACATTTAAAAAAAGCTGGAGTACTTTACAACCTATGAGGTTTTATATAATGATATGAGGGTCATTCTTAAACCTTTTATTTTTAGGAGGAATGATACAGATGTGTGAGAAAGAATTTCATAATGCATAAATCTAAATAGTATTATTTTTGTAAAATATGATATTTCTTTACATATCTACACTGAAGAGCCATTACATTATGACCTCCCTGTTAATAACAAGTAGGACCACTTTTAGCCCTCAAAACTGTTGATTTAATGTTCTGTTGTTCTCGTGCACATTTAGTTCAGAGGCCTATCAGCGATTAACTAAAGTAGTTGCTGCTGATCGGCCAATGATGTATATATACTTGGTGTTCGTGAACGCAATTGAGTTCGCTGGCTTTTTTTCTTTTTTCTTTCATTGTTTTAAAATCAGCAGGCTACTATTACAGCCTAGTTTACTTTATTTAAAGTCACGAAATAAAAATTACTTTTATTTTACATTAGTCCCGGCATTTATTTAGAGCAAAGTATGCTTTTGCAACTGCTCCAACACTAACAGGTTATGGGCCCAGCTCAACTTAGCCTTGAAGGAATGCAAGCGAAGAGAGCCGCTATCTGCGAAAAGAATCTGAAGTGCTTCGAAGTTGGTTCAAGCGGTTGTGCTTATGCCCATCTAAGCATGTCCTTACTACCAGAAGGGTTTGAATTATTGAATCATGACAACTGGTAGCGATGGAAAGTCAATATCAAAATGCTGTTGCTAGACAGAAATTGTTGGAGCTTCACAGAAGGTAAAAAAGAACTGGATAAAACTACAAAGCCTGACAAGCAGGATTTCACTTTCCGAGAAAATACAGCCTTCACTATGTTATATTATGGAATTAAAACTGAGTTCAAGCCATTGATACAAGAATGTTCAAGTGTTAAAGAAGCATGGGAGGTTCTACAGAAGCAATTTGAACCAAAAACAAAAGCCAGAATAATCCAGCTTCTAGACGAATTTTTCAACATTAAACATGCACCTGATGAAAAAAATCAGGCTTTTCATCGTGAGGACAAAAACGACTGCAAAGAAGTTGGCCGAAGCTGGACACAACTTTGCAGATCTTTTTAAAGGGTTTCCAGCAATTCGGAAGTTACCCCAGGAATACTCCAGGATTGCACAATTAATTTATAGGTGGAAGTACAAGGATTTTACGCTGGAAAAAATTGCCGAAGAGCTGGTAAGGGAAGAAAGTCGACTTCGCCGGCAGATTTAGAAGACAGTAAGGTAAGTGTAGGTATCAGCACAAATGCTGGGGAAAATAGTCAAGTTAAAAGTAAAACTAAAGGTAAGAAAAAAGTGGGGAATACGAAGAAAAGACCTTGTTATAGATGACATAAAAGTGGATACTTAATCGCTCAGTGTAAAGAAAATTTAAGTAAAAATCCGAAGTTTAAAGTAGACGATAAAAATGAGCAGTTTAAAAATAAAGTTAATGTTAGTAGAAAATTATGTGTTAACTACAGATAAAAGAGGTAACGCAGATAAATTTAATTGGGTCGTACATACGGCTGCTAGAACTCATTTCTGTAACAACAAAAATTTAATTATAACTGAATAAATAATATAGATATAATAATAATATAGAGGAAATAGATGATATAAGTGTGTCTCCAAGTACTAGGAAAGCATACTGTCAAATCTGCAGTAAACGTAGGCAACCAAATAAATTGGATTTAGTTAGAAAATGTGTTGCATAATCCAAATCCAAGAAGAAATTTACTATCGGGAGCAAGATTAGAAAAGGCAAGTAAAAACACTTAACACATTTCTGCACATGGAAATCAAGTACTTTTAAGGACCATTGATGAAAAAATTTAACGACCTATGAGCAAATGGGAACTGAATAAATTCAATTAAAAATATTCTATTCCTGAATTTCACTTTTGTAATACCATCCTAAAAAGGAAATAGATCCCTAAGTAGTATGCATAATTACTAAACATGAATTAATTAACATAATTATGAATAAGTTTGAGAATAAAACGTTCTGCAATTTATCAAGTAGCATTAAATATTTTACACTTATAATAGTTGGACATATTTGTAAGAAGATAAGTGACATTTACGTTTTACTAATAGTTAGTTTTATGTTGATTGCTTTATGTCTCATTTTGTCACATACTTGGTCAGTCTAGAGGTTTAGAGGTTCCATGCTTGTGTAAATAGCAGGTGTTAGAATTTATGTCAAGCGACATAGGTTAAAATGAAAAGTAAGATCACAATCAGCATGATTCGTAACAAAAGACTGAATGTTGTCATAGCTGCTGTTGTCCAGAGAGAGACATGCTGATTCGAACAAACCTAAGGCCTGATGTAGGCACGGTTTGCAAGTGTTGAAATTTAATCAGGCTCTTTAATGCAGTTAGTGTCATAGCTTTGTATAGAGTTCCAAAGGTTGTAACCCACTTAATATAGTTTAAGGTCACAATACGCCATTAAAGCACTAGAGGTGATAAGTTGTTTTGTATTAAGTCTCACTAAATGCAAAGAATAAGTTTTACTTGAATTCTTACATTTTTGTATTTTATCTTGTGACCACAGTGAACTCGCTTTAATATGTAGAGATAATTTTTAATTGTAAGCAGTCAGTTATAAAAAAAATAAATTAGGTAGTTTTATAACCTTAGTCATTATGGATTTACATGGCCACTATTAAATTTTATTTTTTTAACAATATTTGTTAAAAAAGGCCCTATTAAAATCAAAATCTAATAAAATTTTACAGTTTAAAATACATGTAATTTATAATATTGATTCTTAAACGATATTAGGATAATTACACATTAAAAGCTAAAAAACATTTATGTTTTGTAACAACACTCAACAAAATATTTATCCATCATTTTAATTTAAAGCCTTTCCAAACATTTTGGCTAGTTTATATCGATTTCCTTTTCTTTAAGCATCTTTTCTAACGATCAGAGATTTGTCTCAATATGCAAATCAGTGCTCTCACTAGTTTCTACATGCTCTATCTCCTAACTTATCAACCTCTCCACAATGTACCTATGAGGGTTTACTTGATCTGGTAAAAGTTAAATAATCCCAACCCCAGACAGATGTGAAGCAAATTATCCCCTATGTCTGAAAGTAACCTACAATATCAGACAAAGGTTTAGATAAGCCTCTTATTTAAAAAGAGGCTTATCTAAGGCTATCATAAAGGCATGTTCTGATGCTAACAAAATCAATTACAGCTCACGGTGACGTAATTAAACAAGAGAAGTTAAATTCAAACTCAAAATGTGGACTAGTTGTCAAAGATTATACAATTTAATTTTTATTTAATCTGACTCAGTAACTCTATCATTTGAGGAAATAGAAATGGAAAATTATAGTAAAAGCTGAAATAAAAAATAATTGGATAATTTACATAATAATAACTGCACATATCTTTGAAGAATAATTTTCTTTATGTATTCAGTTTCCTTTCCATTTTAGAATTTTGGGATTTAATTAAGAATTTCTGTTATTTTAAAAAACACCAAATGCATTTAGAATATATAGAAAAAGTGGCTAATTTTATTTCTTTAGTAATATGAATATTCAGAAGAAATATGAAATATATATATATCGTAAAGGACGGTTACAGAGCTGGTGTGGCAGAATTTTTAGAATTTAATGACACTCGGAACAACAAAATCTAGAAATGGCAAAACTTTTAGAATTTAGAGCAGGCATTGGAAGCAGAATTTAAAAATAAACTAGGCAGCAGAATTTAGGATCCACAGAGATTGCATCAGGTGGAAAAATGCCTAGTGCCCGCTCTGTATATGATGCATTAAGACGTATTAGATGACTCTTTTAAATTTAAGTTTTCAATTTCGTTACTAATAAAAAATCTTCTTTCTATAATGCCTGCCCAAGTGATAAAATTAGAAGCATTTTTGATATTTTCCATGCTTGTGTCTAGTGAAAAGTAGAGAAAATAAAGGGAAGATAAACATGTTAAGAAAAAGATTCTAGTATCAGGAGTAAAACATTCAAATATTATGTTTTCATTATTCTTCCAGACGTTCTCCAAAAAGTATGAAATTCATCACAAACTTTCTGTAAAATACATCCATTACGTGTTGATACCATGAGATATTCTTCATTTTGTCACATATTTCTTGAATCTTCTGGGTCTATAAAATCTTGCCTTCAAATCCTTCTAAACTTTCCAATCTGCAATGTCTAAAATACTAAAGAAAACCAATTCTGTAACAGCAAAAAGCCAGAAATATTTTGGGGGGGAAAAAAAAAAAAAAAAGGAGGGAAAAAGTGTAAAATTAATTTTATAGAGAAAACTGATGCATTTTCTGAGAATTTTGAATATTCTGAGACAATTACATGAGAAAAACGCTTACTATGAAAAAAATTAAAAAGAAGACATTTTTATTTAATTACATAGCTAATTTCAATATGTTACCATTATCTTAATGAAATTTATCAACGTTATGATGTTTTAAAAAAATTGTTGAAAAATTTTCAGATCTCGGAATTAAAAATGTTCTATAGAAACTGATCTTAAAATCGCCAAAACGTTGACAAGTCGCCAAATTTAGAACCGTTTAATAAAAGAATTCACATCCCCAAAAGTGAAAACTTGTTTAAGAGCTCTCTATTAGAAAAATTGAATTTCGAAATGCTTATGTTTCACTTCTTGCTTGGAAATTTGAGTATCCCATCATTTATATTAGAAATAGAAACAAATTATAACCCATGAACCCATTCAAAAGATAGCCATATATGTCAGAGAATCGCCAAATATTCGTCTAAAATGCTAATTCACACTCAAAATGGAGTCATAAAAAACAGACAGAAATTTCAGATGATTACAATTAAGGACCTTCTGCTAATTTTGGCCAAAATTAAGGACTTTTAAGGACCAAAAATCGATTCCAAAACATTTAAGGACTTTTAAGGACCGTACAAACCCTGACTTAATTATGCAACAGGGAAAAAGGAAGCTGGTTACAGTATACAAACTGGAAAGTTAAATAAAAACAGATGATGTGAAGCTATGGCATTGAAGATTTTGCCATGTAAATTTTGATTATATACAAAATACTAGTAAAAACCAAAGCATGAAAGGTTTACCAGAAATAAAAAAACAAATGGAGAAATGTGAACCTTGTATTATTGCTAAATCTAGTAGAATAACTTTTAAAACTGTTCCTAAGAGATCTAAAAATCATTGCAGTTGGTTTATTTAGACGTTTGTGGCCCCTCCCAGGTCGTCTAGAGGTGGCAATAAATATTTCCTCACTATCTTAGATGACTAAAGTAGATTAGTAACAGTATATTGTATGAAAAATAAAAATGAATCACTCGTTAACTTTAAGAAATATCATAGGCTAAAGGAAAAATTGACAAATAAAAAATTAATAAGTATACGCACCAACAACAGTGGTGAATTCTGTAACAAGCAAATCGAAAGGTACTTAACCGAAAACGGAATTAGTGTTGAACATACAAATGCGTTCATGCCAGAAGAGAACAGCGTGTGTGAACGATTTAACTGAACGGTATTAAAGATATGCTTAATGATAGTAAAATGGAAAAAGCATGGTGGGCTGAACTTCTTCGATGTTTCATGCATACGTGGAACAGGGTGTGCCACAAGAGTAACGAAACTCTTTATGAAATGTTCCTCAATAGAAAACCCAGTGTTGTTTATTTTAAGGTATTTGGCTGTAAAACCTATATTGGCATACCAAAACAAAATAGAGATAAATTACAAATGAGATGCAAAAAAGGAATCATGATAGGATATGGAAAGGAAACTCAGGGTTATAGAATATGGCTACCAGAAGAACACTGATTAATAGAAACCTGTAATGTGAAATTCAATGAAAAACTGAACGCAGAAGATAGCATCCTGGGCCACAAATCAAAAAAGACTAGACAAATCGGAATGGTTATCAGAATCGGATAAAGAACAGGAAACTTCATTAGAACATAAATCTACTCCGAAAGAGGTTTCAGACTTAAACTGGTAAAGAAAAGTGGTTAAGAGGCTAGATGGAACACAGATATATATTAATACACAGAAGGAACAGACACTTGTTTCAGGTCTCATAATGACATTGAAAAATATTGCGAGGCTAGAAATATTAAATTTGAAAGAGATATGTTTGACTTTAGTGGCAAAAACGAATACTCTGGAAAAGTTAATTTTGTAGAACAAGAGGATAGTTCCGTATCTGAAGAGGCAAACTCTAGAAATTATTATCCCACAAAATTTTAAAGAAGCACAGAAATCTGTAAATTCCAAAGAACAGCATTAGGCAATGAGGGAAGAAATTGACAAGAAGAAATGGAAGGTCTGGGAATTAGTTGAGAAGCCAGAAAATAAAATTATGCTCGGAAACAAATGGGTCTATTCGCTAAAAAGAGATGAAAAGAATGAAGTAGTTAAATATAAAGCACGTCTAGTAACATACACATTCAGACAGAAAAGGGGTGAAGATTTTGATGATGTTTACAGTTCTGTAGTAAATTTTTCAATCATAAGAATATTTTTCACAATACTAGTGTGTTTGTATGGATGAACTAACTGTCGGTTAGATGTTAAAAATGCCCATGTATATGCAAAGCTCAATAGGGAAATAAATGTGACTCAGCCAGAGGAATTTATTGAAGAGAAAAATAAAATGTGCTTATTACACAAGGCCATTTACAGTCTGCATCAAAGTGGCCATGAATGGTTTTGTGAATTTGAAAATACTTTAGAAAATCTAGATTTTAAGAAAATTCTGCGGTATAATTGTGTTTAAAAAGCTGCAATGTAATCCTTTTATTATATAGATGATATTGTAATTTTTAGTAAAGATCAACAGTGTATAGATAAAGTAATCTCACAGTTGGGTAAGTTTTTCAATCTTAAAGTATTATGCAGAACTAGAAAATTACTTGGAATTGAATTTTTAGAAAACAGCAAGGGCAATTTTATACATCAGCAAAAATACATCGAAGAAATTTTTGCAAAATTTAAACATTTTCAGATACCAATAACTTTACTTTCCATAGCTAAAGGCACTTTTCTTACAAAATTAGACTGTCCATCTACAAGTGCAAAAACTGCTGAAATGAAATGCAAAAAATACCTTTTAGAAATCTATTGGGATGTTTAGTTTTTGTAGTTAACAGAAGAAGGCCCAATATTGTATATGCAGTAAATATCTTATCGCAATTTCAGGAGAGTCCAAACAGGTTTTCACCACACTAGCTTCCAGGAATTACTGTTTTGTAATGAAATTACTTTCCCCTCCTTCCTCCTTGGAAGCATTCACATATTTCAAACATTCTCTTTTCATTCATAGTATCATCTGGAATTTGTGGTGGTTAGCAAGTAGCGTGCTTGAAATGGGAAAATACAGCAGCTATTAAACTGAAAGTCATAGAATTTGAGCAGGCAAATGGAAAAAGAGCAGCAGTAAGAGTATATAAGGTGGATGAAAAGTGTATGCGCAACTAGAGCATACAGCGTGATCAACTGGAGGCAACGAACAAAATAAGGCATGCATTTCGTGGTTTGAAATGTCAGCTTCCGAACTTCAAAAAAAGTAGTTGCACTATGTTTGTGATATGCGTGCTCAAGGGTACATTCCTATATTGCAATTCAAGAAGAGTAAAGGCTGGTTGCGGAAAATAATGAAACAAAATGGATTTTTATACAGTGCATCAAAACAGGTTTTTTTTTTAAAAATTTTTTTTATAATGTGTGCAAGACATTAAAAGAACCAAAGCTTATTTAATTTGTATAAAAGTAAATATTAAAACTGCAAATGTTGGTTAATTTGTGCCTCTATATTGTGTTCCTGTGCGAACTAATACGCGCCGAGTGTTGATAATATAATTGGGGTAATTTATATTATATGTGTGGATGGGAGAAAGTGAGTTTGTAAATTTTAGGTAGCTATTAGACAACTTTAAATTTGATGCTTTTATTACTTATGCCCTTTTCTTCCATTTAGAACTCAACTTGGCTATTTGAAATGAAATTTACTAACAAAATTACTCGTGAGAAAAAGCATGACATTTGAACAACCCGTGTAATGTCCGCACCTGCATTTTAGTGATGTAATTTTAGTAAAAAAAGTTCGGATATTACATGATCATATATAGTATTCAAGATGGTAATTCAAATAAAGGTATGACCTTTCCCCGCAATCCTCAATTTTACATAACTATACACACAAATTTGCATTCTTATGATTTTTAAAATATTAAATTGATATTAATATCATTTTAAAGTATTACTTCTAAAAACTGCTTTAATTGTTTAAAATATTAAATTTGTTTGAAAATAGTTAATATTTTAAACAAATTGAAAATACGATAATAAAATTGTGTAATATCAGTAGCAGGTTAGCAGTATCAAAATTTTGCAGCTAATATATATTTGTTTCACATCAGAGATTAAAATTTTGTTTGCATGTCTTTCTCAATTATACATCACTTGCCAATAGTCCCTTGAAAGACATATAAATGGTATTCCACTGTACTTAAATTGTAAACGGCATATCGGTAAACTCAATAAGTGTGTGTACTTCTGAATACAAACAGCAACTTCTGACTGTCATCCCAGGCATTTGATTCAGTAAGGCTCGGTTGTTTACTTCCTCCCTTGAATGTGCAATATCACTGCTGGTTGCTTGACATCTCAATTGATAAAACAGTGAAGTGCTCAAAAGATTCAGGGCAAATACACAAATGCTTTTGCTCTTATATATCTGCCCTGAATTCATTGTTGCACACAGCTCAGATATTAGAAAGAAAAAAACTTCCTTACAAAGCCATTTTATTTCCAATACCTTCCACTTTTAAAAATATATAAATAAATAAATTATATTTATTTCCCACATTCCTGTGCCAGTGCATTTCTCTTTTATTTTGAATGGACAACAAATGTTTTGTATCATGACTGTTAACTTTATACAATTTGATAAGAATGATATTATTATCACCTTACTACAATCCTTTTAACTTCTGAAAAAGGTATTTTTATTCTTCCCTTCCTTTTCTTTTGAAGAATCCACAGATTTACATGACACTGTCTAGAGCTTGATTCCTGTATCATACTTGAAACATGGTGTCTATTTAAAAATTTTGACATTCATTTGCTATTTTATTCCTCTGATTGGCCAAAATACATACATTTTTAGCAATATTTGTCCTAATACCTTTAAATAAGTAGATACACATACATCTTGAAATGTATCCAAACCTTTCATACAGTATAGTATATCTGAAAGAAAAGTAGTTGCACTATGTTTGATACAAAAACTGATAAAAAGATACAGGCACATTTGAAATAATAATAAATATATATACATAAACCTCTTTATCATATGCCTTTTAGGAGCTTTGAAAGTTTAAGTGCAAAACCTTTAGTCACTTGGAGGGTTAATAATGTTTTCGCAGAATTCAATGCACATCTTTTCTTCGTCTGCTCTAAGTTTTTGAGAACAAATCTTTCTTTTCATTACACTTTTGGTTAAACATAACGAACTGAAAACTTGGATACATCAGATTCTTCACCAAACGTTTCACATGGCCATTTCAGACAATATATTTTTAATTAGTTGAAACCACAGATTTAAGACTTCTAAGGATTCTCTGATTTTAATCACCATTATTTTGCAATATTTGCACCATGTGAAAACTTAATGACATAATAATAAAAAGGAACCTTATCATTTTTATAAAATTCATTGTCAGGGCTGCAATATATTTTCTCACAGATTCAATTTGAGCATCCCTAGCAAATTTTGATAATTGTGTACTAGCCAGCACGTAGCCATACACTTTTAATAACACTAATGACTCACTCATGACTACAGTATTGCAACAACTTTGAAGCTATCCCAAAACTTTGCTCTCCTGTGAACACTGGCAACCCTAGAACCTACTGTGGATGGCATTAGCAATGGATCCTGAGGAACCAGATAGTGTACCAGTATGCAAATTTTTGGCAACTGAACAGCCATGAATAACACACAAACATAATTTAACATCATAATTCAATCTCAACTATAACATTTACAGAAGGAAGACATAACAACCCAAATGATCAACATGTCATATTAAATAATTTCTACTAAAGTAATGATACATACTGTATGATTATTGATGTAAACATCTTCTTCATACTTTGACCGCACAATAACTTTCTCATTTCCTTTGATGATTTGCCCTTGTCTTGAGTATTCAACATAATCTTCCTACAATTGCAAGGGGAAAAAAAGGGGGGAAATATTTCAATTTTTCTTATCCTAAATATTAACTTATTTATTGAAATGAAATGAATACAAAAACTTACAGTCTGTGCAAAAATAAGTTCTTTTGGGAGTGCTTCAAGGTGTTCTTCTCCTCCATATTTCTCAACTATGCCTCCTTTAATGCTATCTTTCACTTCTTCCTTTTTTATCTGAAATTCTTGATGGAGTAATTCTGCTTTTGTTGGTTCAGCCAACAAATTAACTTCAACTCCTTTTTCATAAGCTTGCCATGCAAATACTAAAAATAAATGAGAAAGTCATTTTTTAATGGAACACATTATTAATTTGTCAACTCCAAAAATAGTTGGAAATGAATTATCAAACAATGAGGCACATTTCTCTCAGATGTTAAAAATCTGAGAGAAATGTTAAACATAAGGTAGACAGACATCTGTAGAGTCACACATCCTCAAGATGGATTTTAATTCAACTAAAGACCATACTAAATAATAATAATAATAGTCATATTTTAGACCAGTTTTTAATTGATTATCAATTGCAGCCTATTAGTTTTTTTTAAAGTTAAGACAATTTTTTTCAGGGTAATTATTCTTTTAAAAAAATATCATTCTTGATCTAGTTTTCTGATTTTTTACAGTTGCTGTTTTATTACCTTAATTTTGGGTCAATACCTGTTATATTCAAACCAAATACTTTTTATTCCTGTCTAAGTATTCTAGTAGTATAAGCCAAAATGATATTTAATTTATCAATGAAGAATCAATTATTACTTTTTTCTCAAATCACACTCTCATTCAGCAGTATTACTTTAGATGAAGAAACTCATGGTTTAATGTACAATAAAGTTCCACAAAATATTAGCAAAAGAACAAAAGTAGAGATAAAAAGGAACTATGAGATAATTGCATTTACTAATCTAATATTAAGTTCATTAAGAATAATACACCAAGAAAATATAATAAAAAATATAGTAATATAAGAAAAACACTTTATTTGCTTGATTTGTTAGAGAAAAATTTTAATTTTAAATAATTGCTTGATTTGTAAGAGAAAAATTTTAATTTTAAATAATGAGCTTTTTTATAAGCATGTAAAGTCTTTCTATTATTTTGATAATTACCTCTTTTCTGCCCTAAAATGTTTATAAATTCATACTCCTCACAGATACCATTGCTTGCTTATGTTTTCTTATGCTAATAAATTCCTGATTTACATATTAAATCATACCTCTGAATAACTAACAATATACTGCGATAATCAGCACCCTAAAAACAATAATCTTACATATGCATAAAAAAGAAAACTAAGCTGAAATATATATATATATATATATATATATATACATGCATATGATAACCCTTTATATTAATTTTAATGCATGTTTTGCTGATTAAGTTCTGCCTGAAATTAAAGAGTCAAATAAGATGTTCATCAAAACCTTTCAATTGAAAAAATTCTTTGGATTTAAAAAAAAAAAAAACTGCCTACTATATTTTCCTGTATAGAAATACACCACCTTTTTAAAAACGTATATTCCAAGCATATAATGATATTTTCAAAATTACCCTAAATTCTAAATTTAAGAAATTATATATCATTTTAAAGATAATTTTACATAGAATTCAAAACTTTTTACTGCTTTAAAAATAACATCATTATTTGAAAGTCATGGAAGAAAGAACATAATAAACCAATAAAAAATTTTAATTTCCTTTTTCATTTTACTGCAGCTGTCTCTATTGTCTAAATTCTGCTCATAAAAGAAAAAGACTGTTACTTGCTTTAAAAATTCTGTGACACTGTGTTATAATTTGAAATTTTTTTTAAGTTAATAAAAAAAATGTTAGTAAACAAAGGATTATCTTGCTGCCAAATTGCTATGAAATCTGGCTGTCATCATTCAACAGTTAGTAGATGCATTGACTTAATTTTACTAGAAACTCAAAACATCAGCCCTGAAAAAGACCCAGGAAAAATTCAATACAAAATGACCAAAGTCTTATTCATGCCCTTAAAAGATTCTTTTCATAGTTCTGTAAAATTGTGGTATAAGTGGCAAATAAGTACAGTCAAAAGTCGTTAATCCGGACTCGTCGGGACTTCGGCGATTCCGGATTATAGATAGATCATCAGTTTAAATCTGGTAAGATGGCATGTGGAAATTATAAAATTTAAAAAAATGAAACCGCAATTTCTGAAATAAAGAGCAATTGTGATCTAAAGGGTATCAAAATTGACAAAAAAAAAAAAAAAAAAAAAAAAAAAAAAAAAAAAAAAAAAAAAGCTTAATATTTATTTATTTACTTTATTAAACATTTCTTTCAATGCAAGTTGTTAAGTTGCTTCGTTTTATGTGATAATACTTTCTCTTTAGTTCTATAAACAGACATAATTTCTTCTTCAGTTACAAAGTTCCGCTGTTCAAGTCCTAAAATTGCTGTGTCGAGAATACCGACTAATTTGTCAATCGAAATTTTTTCGTTTTCAATAACCTCTGTGTCACTTTCTTCACTATCGGAAGCGAATTATAATGACGAGGAATTTGATTTAAATCATATCAAAGACTGAGAACATCGAGATGAAATACTACATTTAGTAAGGAATTATAAGCCAAATAAAATAAAAACATCTGCCCTGAAGATAAGGATAGTGCTGGCAGATCAACTTCCAACTCATTGCGCCCCGCCGCGGCGTCCCCCCCCCCGCTGCAGAGTAGCGTGAAATTGATAAACATATTTCGGAATGGTTAGAGAAACGAAGGATATGCCTTTATCCATTTATTGCAGCAATTCCACTTTTTGTTTGATGGACCTCGAAAAATGCTTTCGCTTTGTAGATACTTTGGCAGCTCCAAAATCGGAAATTCTTTTTGACATAATCGAAGGTTCAAGCTTACTTTTATAAAATTGCTCTAACAGTCTGCAAAAAATAATAAGCCGGATCCAAAATGAAGATTAAGGAACAACGCAATCTGCAACATTAACTGATTTAGATAATTTTAACTTAGCTTATACCGTCCGTTATACATTAAATGCACATGTGCACATTCACAGCCGTAAAGGTCTGACACGCATGCGTCAACGCAGAAAGTTTGTAGCTTTGAGGTCCGGATTATGGGTGTCCGAATTAACGACTTTTGACTGTAGTACAGTTAGCATTTCTAAGTGGCTTGTAAATCAGAAACTGAATCAAAATAGCTTCAGAACTCATTAGCTTGTGAAAGATTTTTTTATTAATAAAAAACAATGGCTAAAGTAAGTACTGTGGGTATGTGATCATGTAAAGTGGCCATTAAATCAATGGTGAAAGCTATATAGAGTAATACAGGAACACGTTCTTTTTACATCCTATGAAATAGCCACTTTTGCAGAATGCTATACGCCAGGGATTGTCAAACTTCAAGACGATGTGAGCCGCATGATAGATTTTATGAGCGTTCGAGAGCTGAAAGTGCAAATTTATATCATTTTTAAAATAATGAGATAGGTTTTGAATATAAAGAAACTTTTGAAGTAAATTAATGAATATGTGATTAACGTGATTACGTATAAATATGAATAAACACACCTTATATCTACTGTTTTGTGTTCATAAAAGTTAAGTCTCAAAGAAATAAAAATTTGCAACTCTTGTAAGAAAAAACACTCAACCGAGCGTTTTTTTCTTCAGGTAGAGAAACTAAATATTTTCTTCTGATTTCCTTTATACCTCTCTGTTTGTAATTATTGTTGTTTTATTTTAGTAGAAGTAAAATGAATCAGAAGCATATTCAGTGGTCTACAATTACATAAAAAATGTTTTTTGAGTAAATTACAAATTGTTATTTAAAAGAAAATTCAGTGTTCTTTTTCTAACTCATAAGCAGTCTTGCAGAACGAACACGAACGAACACACACACACACACAACACACACACAAAAAAAAAAAAAAAAGAATATGAATGAAATTTCAGAGGTATGTTTGAATATTGAATAATCAGTATTTCTCATGGCAGCCTTGACTGATACAGTATTTCAGTGTGGCATCCAATGGAATCTGCCAGAATTTGTCAGTAATCAGTACACTGCGCATCATTGAAAATTCTTAAAACTCTCTTTCAAATCATCCCAATACATTTGGACAGAGATAACAAAGTACATGAGCATCACTGGAAATTCTCGGAACTATATCTTGAATCATCTCGATAATTTTGGACACAGATAACAAAGTTCATGTGCATCATTGAAAATTCTTGAAACTATCCCTCGAACTGTCCTGATTAATTTGGACACAGATAACGAAGTTCCTACGCATAATTGAAAATTCATGAACCCACCTCTTGAATCATTACAATAATTCTGGACGTACATAGCCTACTGCTAATAAATGTAATAATTCATGCCAGACTATATAAACGCTCCGTCAAGCCCATATTTCATCTGTCTACCAGCCGAACTCTTCAACCCTCAGCTGTTTAATTTTGATCTATTTTTCAAATACATGGCATATCAAAACTCATGTTACAGGAAGAAAACATACCTGTCACTACTGTAATGAATTTATTTCACAAACGCAGATGTAACGCAAACATGTAACTCTTCGTATTTCCATGGATATTCATAGATGTTTGATGTGAAGGCCTTTTGTAATATGGCAAACATCTACACAACAGTTTAGTTCTTAAGCTCTTGCCAAATAGGTATACGGATCCACCATATTCTAACTGTCGGACACACAAAAGCAGTCAAATGATTTAACCATCTCGTCTTGAATTTCAAAGTAACATAACTCGGGCGAAATTAAAATAAATTATTGTCAGCAAAACGGTTACATAATACAACTTTTCACTCGGGTACCTAACCTGCACACACAAAATAAATCTCAAATGGAGTTTGAAATGGAGTCTGTATGAAAATACTTTAGAAAACAAAAGTTCAGACTTTAAAAATATGCGTTTAAGGGAGCAATATTCCACATTATTGCCTGAAATGTGTAGTGATCAAGCAATGGATCATAGTACAACTTTGTGTTTGGCTACCAAGCTTTCCTGAAGGACATATCAAACTGATGATCAAAAATTAGAAAGACAAAAGACAAAAAAAAAAAAAAAAAAAAAAAAAAAAAAAGATTAAAAGAATTGTAATCACAGCCGGGCAATTGGTGCAGTTGCAAAGCGGCAGTACTAAGGGGTGAACATTTTTAGATATGTTGGGCAGTAAAATGCCTCTAACCTAGCGTGACAGAAAGAAGGTCATCAAATAAGAAATCTAAAAATACAAAAAAATATCACAAGCTAAAGAGATTTTACCAATATCAGTATGCAGATTTTGATAGAAACTTTGCAGAAAAAAGACATTTGTGTTCTGTTGATCCCTTATTGCTTAATGCAATGTTATTGATATGAAGATTAAGATAAAAGATCTCTATCTAGAATAACAATATTTGATAAAATATGAATTAAGTATTTTGACTGAAATTTAAATCTTGTCAAACTAGCAACTCATTCCGCGACTCCAATTATTTCAGCATACACAACCATTGGCGAAATAAATTATGATCTGTGCCTAGAATTTGCAAGGAATTATTATGAAAGATAAAGTTTCAGGTGGGAAAAGTGTGTGGTTGTGGTACTGAATTGTGTGTGAGTGTGGAAAAGTTGTGGTATTGAGAACGATTGTAAAATTTGGATCAATATTTAAAAAAAAAAAAAAAAAAAATTATCTCTAGTTAGGTGATAAAAGAAGCACTCAAAAGGCAATAATTCCTTGGGTACTTAAATGCCTTCCTTCTTTTAACCTCTAGTTATTTCATGCACAAAATAGATTACTGCAGACTTAAAAAATTAAACATATGAAGTTCACAAAAATAATGCATTTTTAAACATTAGTAAATTTTAATTAATTGCTTTCAGAATCTTAAATACATATATGTTACAAATCACTTACACTGCGTTTGACTATGTTTTGAAGTATCTCCCGTATAACGGACAAAGTTGTCACCAGCATAATTCAACCTATAACAAAATTTTTAAAAATTATTATTATAAAATTACAAACTGCTTGGTAATTTTTTAAAATTAAATTTAATAGTATTTTTACAATTTGGCACTATTAAATTTCCAAGGCAAGGGTTATACTTATTTTAGCAAATTTATTCAATCAATTCTTAAACAATATACTCAAAACCCAAATCATGCAATATTTTTTAAATTGATTTCTACTTATTTTCAAAAAAGTAGAAATCAATATATATATATTGAATGTAGTATTATTTTCTACTTATTTATATACTTCCAATTACAGAAGTGTTTTAAATGATGAAAAATCATGCTTCGGCAATGTCAAATTAGGGAGGAAAAATCAACAAATAACAAAATCTAACTTTTAATGCACACTCCCGTTTCCTATACCTATATTTGGGAAAGTTTTATATTCATTATGAAAAAATAAAATTTCAAGAAGTTTGACTTCTGTATGAAAAAATTCACCTGAATATTCAATTTCAAAATTTGCAATTTTTGATGTAATTTTTGTTTGCTTTGAGAGATCAGTTAATTAAGAGCAGAAAAAAGTGTGTATAATTTAATATGCTGCACAAGAAAGTCATATAGTTTTCCACATCAGATTTTTTATTAATATTCTAAAAATGATTTTCAAGACTACTTGAAGTTATGCTGTTCAACATTCACAATGGTAAAATATACAGATATTTTTATCACCGATTCTCCAAAATAAAACAATGTTACTAAAGTGTTATAAACATGAGGAAGCATTAATAAAGTAATAGCCCATAGGCCAAAAAAAGGAAAGGGCAACTTTAGGTGGGTGTAAATTTTCGAATAAAAGAACAGCTTTAAGTGCAATCAAATAAAATTCAATACATTTTTGTCCAATTTCATGTCACAATCCTCCAAACCCCACCGTGGGAGAAAAACACAGCCTGCAATATCTTTTTTTTTCTTTTTATGAAAATGTTTTTTTATCAGTTTCAAGTGTTTCGTAGCATTTATTAAGTTTAATGTCAGGATGAGCTTGCAAGAAAGACTTAACTGATGCTAACTCCCACAAGTATATAGTAAATGAATTGGCAGAAGTGAAAGGAATACACTATCAAATAAAACATGCTTGTGTTTGAAAACCTAGCAAAGGCAGAATAACCATTTTGACTTATATTTTAATCTTATAATTTAACAGTCATATTTTAGTTTTAAAAGGTGGTCATTCATATAGAATTTTCCCTTGTAAAAAATATATCTTTCCTGAAGAAATAGAACAGCTAATTTTTTTCCCCATCTTTTGATTAATGCCAAGTTGTGGCAATCATTACAATCAGATTTAAAAAAATAATTAGATGAAAAGCATAATTGCATGCATGATAGTTAGGAAGAGAAAGAAAGCATCATCATGAAAGAAGCCACCCAAACCAGCAACACTTAATGCCAAGGAAAAAACAATATGTGGTATGACTTTCACAGGAAAGTACTTAATAGTCTAACAGCCAGATATGATATAAAATCAAAAATGATTTCGTATCATACAGGATAAAATATTCAAAGGTATCAGCATGAAGACATTACAGAAATAAAATTCTGTTCATGAAATTTCCATAAGACTACTTTAAATTCAAAATAAAATATACAGATACAGTTTATCAAAATTAGTAGAAAATTTTAAGTTGCAACTTACTCTTCTGGATTTAGACCAGTAGTTTTATACGGATTATCCCTCATGGCTCTAGTTTTGGGATCATAATATGCTGAATTTGGATCCAGGTTCCTCAAATACTGTGAAAAAAAAAAATGGGGAGGCGGACAATTTAGTTTTACAGCGAAATGAAAATAAAAATCAATATACCAGTGTAGACATAAAATCTGTGAACATATTATATTAACATGAAAGAAATACCTTGATTATATTAACATATGGTGAAACTGTTACTTACTAACACAGATAGAAATGTCTACAGAGTCCATTGTAAAGACTTATTTTTCAAGATTAAACATGGGGAAAAAAAAAAAAAAAAAACTGAAAGGTTTCAGATTTTAAATTACATCTAAAGGGGACTTTTTTTTTTTTTTAAATGTTTTGTGTGTTACCTTTATTTACTAAATATCATATTCTACGACGGCTATCCAGAAAGTAGATTACGTTTTGGAATAAAAAAATAAACAAAGTATAGGAAACAAATTTTATTATATACAGATGAAAGCCACACTCAAATACTACTTTTCTACATAGTCACCATACAAATTAAGGCATTTATCGTAGCGATGTACGAGCTTGGAAATTCCTTCGTCGAAAAATTCGGCCGCCTGCGCCTTCAACCACTTCGTTACCTCTTCTTGCCTTCCATCTTGCACAAAACTTGTGGTAACCAAGCTTTTCGCTGATGATTTTGTGCAACAAACTCCGCGAAATTTGTGGAAAACTCAAAGAAAGTTCCGTTATTGTGAAATTTCGATTTTCACGGACTTTAGCATCGACTTTTTCGAGAAGTTCGGCGGTCACTATGCTGGGTCTCCCACTTCGATCTTCGTCGTGAACATTGGTTCGGCCATTATGAAATCTTATGACCCACTGACGCACTCCACCTTCAGTGATAATGTTGTCCCCATACACTTCACGAAGCTGCCGATAGATTTCTATCGGTTTACAGTTTTTTGCAGTCAGAAACCTTATTACTGAGCGCACCTCGCGGGATTTTCAATTAACGCAGACATTTCAAACCGTCACAGATTCTGAACGGAGCACAGCACGAACCTCTCACTAGCACGGCTAGATGCAGACTGAGCTGCGCAACGCTCTGACGCCAAGATGGCCGCGCTAGCCCCGCCCCTAGCGGACACAGACGGAAACGTAATCTACTTCCTGGATGGCCCTCGTACATACCCAAAGTATAAAATTCAGTTCAACAGTATTATTGAAAATTAATTTTAAAATGAGCACATCTTTAGAATTTCCAATACAGAGTTTCGCGCGTTTAGAGACAAAAATGTTTTTTTTTCATAATAAATAAAAAAAAATTTTTTTCCAAAGCGATCAGTGTTTCCTCTGCTCGCTTTGAAATTGTTTAGTTTCTTAATAAAAAATTCGTTGAAGTGTTACAAAATCTGAAATTGATAATAAAACAAATTTCAAATTCAAATTAGGGCTTCCACATGCCTGTATTCTAAGAAAGATTATGTTATTCAAATTTTGATGGCTCTAGGTACTGTTGTTTTATCACAATGCGAGAAACATACATACATTTATGCAGATTCTTCATTGTTTAATTTCTTTAAATATAAGACAAGGCGATAATATATGGGTGGCAACGATTTGAAAAGTGATACAGCATTTTAAAGTTTTTTCACATTTTAATAATTGCCCAAAAGATCTTTTAAAGTTTAATATAGTTTACCAGAAGATATTATCGATAGAGATGGCTCATATGGAAATACAAAACATGTTACAGGATGTTAGATGAATACACATTTAGACTAACATGGGGACATTATATACCTTCTGCATATTTAAAAAATGAAAATATATGTAATTTTATAAAAATATTTAATGTTTCTAATTAGATATACCATGAAGTAAATGCATTTTTATTTAAATCATACTTAAATCAATCAGACTAAAAAGAAAAAAAGAGATAGTTCTTACCTTGGCAGTATCTTCACGAATTCTAAGATTTCTAACAGTAATTCTTTGTTTGCTGTCTACTTTTGTACCCGGCATATCAGCATTGTCAGCATATTTTTCTTCATCATCATCATCATCTATATCCACATCAGCATTCTAAAAAATACGAATATATTGAAATATAGCTTACTGCACAGGGCAACATAAAAACACTTTTTATCAATTCCCTTTATACCCTTAACACATCGATAAAAGGGGAAAAAATATACATGATTACATTTCTTTATAATTTAGAAATATGAACATGAGCATCATTAATTAATATCATAAACCAAAAATAACTAATAAATAAATATTATGCTTGCAATCGATCTTCATGTTGTAAAACAGGTAAACAATCATTTTGCTTTATGATATCAAATTCATATTTCTTAAAAAAAAAGTAGAATTATAATAGTAAGATAAAAATTACATACTCCCTCTTTAGTTTGATTGGTTTCTCCAGACATATAATCTTGTTTTAATTTTTCTTCTTTTAGTTGACGTTTTGCCTGAAAAATGCAAAATCACGTGGAATTTAATGGAATTTCTTTTAAAAAAACTTAAATTTTGCAATTTAGGAATTTAAAATTCATCAAAATAAAAATTCAAGTTTTAAAATACATTATGAATACATACCTCTTCAACTTTAGAAAATTCGTCAACAATTGTTTGATAGTTTGTTGGATCATACCCATTCCAACGATCTCTCTTCCCATCATAATCCAGCATTAGTTTCGGAGGAAGAACTTCATCCGGAGCAAAACCATCTTGTGAGTACTTTGCACCTACCTTCCTTGGGCGCTGTAGAGAAGTATATAAATATTTGCATAATCAAACATGTAATAGAAAAATATTCAAAACACATTTCACAAAAAAATTTATCCTGGACAATCAAACAAGTTCTGAAGGAAAGAAACAACAAAAAGGGAAGAAAATAAATAATACAATATAATTATTGTGTTTCAAGTTAGATATTATATATAATATCTACTTTGAAACACAAGAAATATTCAGATGATAGAAAAAATATTTGTGTGTAAAAGAATAAAATTTACGAACACTTGTGCTGATAATAATAAAGTTTACATCAATCATAAAAGTTTAACAAAAAATTCTTTTTCATGCGCAATTTTCAATGGCATGCTCAAAGAGATTGGGGGGGGGGACCCTGATGTGACTAGCATATGACCTTCCACTAATTCCATGTTTTTAAATTCATAAAATTCAACAAACTTCCACTTAAGTATCATTTCTGATTGATTGTTTCTAAACAATCAAATATGTAATAGAAAAATATTCTTTTGTTGTTATAATGATTAGAAAGGTCTACAATAAGAAATTTTGGATTATATTTTATTAATTATAGGTATAATTGGCTACGTGTAAAAACTGTTTTTTCTAAATTTGTATGAATATAATCAAACATTTTCCCATTTATTTCTTTTTATTAAAAATTTTATTTTATTTGGGAGGCTGAATAACATATAATTTGTTTTTAATTAAAGAAAATTAAGTGTGTATAATATATTTAAAATAAATACTTTGTAACAAATTGCCATTAATTTAATTTTCTTCTACGTAATTTCTATAGTATTGGTACTAGGAGCTGTGTCTTTGTTCCTCTCTGCAGCACAGATAAGCTGTGAGAACAAGTGGTATTACAAATAGCCATGCCACACCACTGTGGCTATACTGCTATATTCTGAAAGCTCATTACTGGCTTTATTTTGGGTCACACAGGTTACGTTACAGTCTGCAAGTCTTTTTTCCTACAGCTTAGACACTTTTTTTTAAAAAAATAATGTACAGTGCATATGCATTTTTCTAATAGCATACAACTATAATTTGACTTCATACTTAGCAGGAGTGCTGATATAATTCTCATTAATTTGTATTACGAGCGCGGCCATCTTGGGGTCAGAGCGTTGCACAGCTCAGTCTGCATCTAGCCGTGCTAGTGAGAGGTTCGTGCTGTGCTCCGTTCAGATACTGTGACGGTTTGAAATGTCTGCGTTAATTGAAAATCCCGCGAGCTGCAAGGTGCGCTCAGTAATAAGGTTTCTGACTGCAAAAAACTGTAAACCGATAGAAATCTATCGGCAGCTTCGTGAAGTGTATGGGGACAACATTATCACTGAAGGTGGAGTGCGTCAGTGGGTCATAAGATTTCAAAATGACCGAACCAATGTTCACGACGAAGATCGAAGTGGGAGACCCAGCATAGTGACCGCCGAACTTCTCGAAAAAGTCGATGCTAAAGTCCGTGAAAATCGAAATTTCACAATAACGGAACTTTCTTTGAGTTTTCCACAAATTTCGCGAAGTTTGTTGCACGAAATCATCAGCGAAAAGCTTGGTTACCACAAGTTTTGTGCAAGATGGATTCCAAAAATCTTGACAGAGGACCACAAAAATCAGCGAATGGCTGCAGCGTTGAACTTTTTGGACGCTTACCATAAGGATGGTGACTCTTTACTCGATCGCATCGTTACTGGTGACGAAACATGGGTGACCTATTCCCTATTCCCAGCAATGAAGAAGTGGCTGGCTATGCAGCGTTTTGATGACGACGCACAGCTGCAAGAAGCGGTAACGAAGTGGTTGAAGGCGCAGGCGGCCGAATTTTTCGACGAAGGAATTTCCAAGCTCGTACATCGCTACGATAAATGCCTTAATTTGTATGGTGACTATGTAGAAAAGTAGTATTTGAGTGTGGCTTTCATCTGTATATAATAAAATTTGTTTCCTATACTTTGTTTATTTTTTTATTCCAAAATGTAATCTACTTTCTGGATAGCCCTCGTACATTTTAAGAACATAAATATTTTATTTAGAATATTTTGAATTTTCTACATGCAGTGCCAACCTAACACAGTAGCAGGTGATAAGTTGCACTATTTCACTTAAAAGAAGTGATGGAAGAAAGGAAAACAAAGCTAAAATATTAATATTACTGTTTATTAGAAGTGGATATGCAAAACATATATTTACTATAAATACAGCTTAAATAACATTCCATACAAACTCCAGATTAATTTGGGGGGAGGGGGAGCAAAATAGTGGCAGAAGCATCTGTATTGAGAATACAACAAAGCACACAAGGGCTATCTGCCTAAGGGACGGGGTGCCTTTGTGGAGGACTTTCTAAGGGAACTGGCTCGTGATGGCAGAAGCACTAGATAAAAACATGTGCCTGTCCAAAGACATACATTAAGGGAAACTGCAGGAAGTGACAATAAGATGTGACTGCTTCATAATTGCTATGTGCATTATGTATGCTAGTCATTAACCCCTTAACAATTATTTTGTAAAAAATTGTCCAATTTTTTTTATTGCAGAATTTTAAACTTTGTTAATATAGGTTATTTTAAACAACAATTTGACATATTATTCACTTAAGGGGTAATTACAGAGTGTTGAAAAAAAGGTTATATTAAAATCTTAAGAATATTTGTTGCTTTTAAAAAGTAACATCACAGAGAATAAAATGTCTGAAGCAAATATTTTGTTTATAATAATAATAATTTTGTTCTGATAATGTTCTTTTTAATTAACAGTCTATTTGAAGGTGCGGGAGGCACCACTACAGTCTATTTCCGGCCATAATCTAATGCTGGAAAAACTAACTTTGCACTTTCTTGATCAAACTCTTCTTCACTCTCCATTTAAAAGAAAGAAAGAAAAAAAAAAAAAAAAAAAAAAAAAAAGTGCCACAATACAATATAACACAGCATGAGCAGATAATTATTAGAACCTTGACCTCTTTAGAACACGTTAAGTAGTTGTACAAACAGATCAAAGTAGATCTCTTATGCTATCTTGTAACCACATTTGTAACTAACTAAACATAAAAAATTTATTCGGGATTAAATTTATAAACAGGATCTTGTCAAGATATATGCGTATTCTTAGGCTCTTGTTAATGTAAAAATTACAACATTGAGTATTTTTGCCTTCTATTAAATTAAGGGGTTAAGAGTCTATCAGAAAGAGAAGAGAAATTGCACACAGATACAAGGATAGAACAGCTGCAAAAACAATTTTGAAAAGACTTATGGATTAAAAATAAAAGGATGCTTATGTACACGTTGCACACACAAGAAAGGCACAGTTATATTCTTCCTGTTCTACTCGCCTGATAGACAAAAATTAACTTATGTTTTTCATACCTCGAAAGCATGACTTAGGATATGTAGATTTACATTTAGATTTACACTCAGCATTGTTCTAACATAAGCCTTTTTGACACAAAATCTAACTTTTTTCTGAAATGACCTACTGATTTTTTTTTTCTCTTCATATTTTGATTCTATGACCCAAAATATACCTAAGTGCCAAGTTTTGGAAAAATTGCCCTAGTAATTTAAAAAAAAAATTAGCTCTTTAGTGTTAATTGCATTTGCTATATATTTATTCATATCTTTTGTTTATTACACTTATTTGATTCCTTTTTTCACATTTTAAAATTAGGTTCAATCCATATAAAATTTGCAGCTATTTTCTGATTTGTTTTTAAAATTTATATTTTTTAGTAATTTTTGTATATTTTTCCAAAAATTTTTTGAATTATAACCTATTTCAATTAATTTAGATTTATAAGATTTTTGGTAAAAATATATTTCAGAGTGCCTCTTGAAAAATTGGCAACAATACACAATTTCAAGATGGCTGCTACACCAAAACAAAATAGCAAGTCAAAGAATTGCACAAGCTTGATGTCCATGTACACATCAATCTATTTTCACTTTAAAAAAAAAAAAAAAAAAAAAAAAAAAAAAAAAAAACCAGAGAATTGCACAAACTATGCACTCCTTTGACTTTGTCCATGTACACATTGATCAATTTTCACTTAAAAAAAAATCAGGAGGATGATGACATCATATAATGTTAAAAGAAAGTTATTCATCACCAACACTGAACAAAATCTATAACCAATCGAAGCTCAACAAACTGCATTTTTCACACAATGAAATAAAAAAGGAAATACGTGTTATCGCATATACGCACTACAAAAAGGAAATATCGACTTACTATATCTAGAAATTTCTGTGTCTTCAGTCTGTGGCACACAAAATTCCTTAACAGCATACAAAAACTTTCTAAAATTATCTGAACTAGAATATGTACTACTGTCACCACATAAATTCACAAAAGTAAGAGTAAAAAATATCCTCCATAGTGCCGGACTGTCAGTGGCATTTCTTGCATGAACCTTTCTTGCGACAAACCCATTCAAAGTCCTCTGAATGATCGTTACATTCGACAATACGCACTTCTTTCCTACAAACAGGACACTTATAATGATTACTAAGTAAACCTTCATTTACACACTAGTCAATTAACGCTTTTTTTTTCATTTCATTTCAAATCATACAGAAACTTCAGATTAATTTCATCACATACAGCGATTTTATGGTGTACAACACACAATAAGCAATGTACTTCCTAACTGACAGACAATGCAGAAATAAGCCCTTACAAATATTTTTTCATCAGTCAAATGCACCACAATCCCACAACCAATCACATCATAATAGGGTATCCATAACATTCAACTACTCAGGTTACCATAAATGAAACAACTTGGCAATAATACAAGGGGCACCCTAAAATATAGACTAACCAGATTTTGCTATCACCTTAAAGTAGATGCATTTCTCTAGACATACCTGAAAAAAATTAAGAGTTTTTTTATTCAAAATTTATTCAATAAGTGAATTTATATACTGGCCCTGTTTTGAAATTTGGCATATTTGCTATAAGTGACAATAATGCTAAATGTGGTTTACGTACCCTGTTAAAATTATTTGAAAGAGTGAACAATTTTTGGCATTTGAAAGAAAGCTTTAGAGCACTGTGTTGTGAAATTTAGTAAAAAATATTATCATTAAGTGCAAGGTGTCTGAAATGGAACTATCATGCTATCAAAATTAGAACCATCATTTACCTCTAGTTCTGTTGCAAAATGTCAGCTACAGAATGTCACCGAATCATGAGTACAGTTTTAGATACTAATATTGGATTATATGACACTGTGAAGATTTGATATAGAAAGTTCAAAAGCAAGGACTATGACATTCATAAAGCAGAGTGCTCTGGCTGCCCTATTGATATCAATGAGGCCTGCCTGTGAGAACTCGTGGAAGAAGATCAGTATGCAACCACTTGAGATCTAAGGAGTTAAGCCTTAGTGCTATGTCTATTAGTCCCGCTATGCATTGCATAAAATTGACGTACAAGTTCAATCACTGGGTGCCACATGAGTTGAATCAAGCAGATAAGGAAAGACGTGTTTGGGCATGCACTAATCTGCTCGAATATCAAAGCGAGGACAAAATACTGGATCGTCGTCAGTTATGATGAAAAGTGGATTTCCTTCAATAACACAGGCTGAAAAGGGGTTGATCAGTGTCCGGTGAGGCCGTAGGCAAACATATATAATTCCATAAATGTAATGCGAAGAGCAATTTGACTTTAAAAAAAAACATGCTTTTTATCTGGTGGGATTGCCAGGGTTATTATGTACAAAGAGTACCTGGAAGAAGTAAAACCCTCGACAGTAAGGCATACAGAGAGATAGTTCATGTCGACACTGCTATCAAGAAAAAATGTTGAACTGAGTTCCAGCACAAAAAGGCAATGTTACATCAAGATAATGCTACAACATATGTGTCTGCATTCGCCAGCTGGACTCTGTACGAACTTGACAGGAATCTTTTGCCACGCCCACCATATAGCCCCAAACATGGCTGCTTCGAGCTTCTACCCTTTTTTTTCCCACCTGTAGCTACATCTTGCTGATGCTATTTTCCATTCTGCACAGAACGTCCAAAATAAAGTTGATTTGTTTTTGGACTCGTAGCCACCAAGTTCCTGGGACGAAAACTCTAAAAAATTACCAACATATTGGCAGAAAATCATAGATTTGGGCAGAGATTTCTACCTGCAATAAAGATACTGTGTTCATGTTTTTTCCTTCCTAACTTTATTAAGTTTGCTTTTTTGTGGAAAACATTTGTTACAATCGGATATATCCTGTGTGTGTGTGTGTGATTATGGCAAAGCCTCGAGGGCTATCTGCCTAACGGGAGGGATGCCTTCGTGGAGGACTCTCTAAGGGAAACTGGCTCGTATACATGTTACACATGGGGAAAATCACGAAAACGCCCATGCAGCCAGCCCATTCGCGGGATTCGAACCTCGGACCGAACTACCAGTGTTCAACGACTTTATCACTTGGCCGCTGGTGGGCCCTCGGATATATCCTAATTTGCACTTTCGAGAAATTAAAAACACAAAATAAAGTTTGTCAATTGGCCCAGTAGAATAAGAGCTATAGAACTATCCCATTTGTTTTTTCTTTTTTTCTTTCTTTTTTTTTTTAAATTAGTAATGTTCTGTTATCAGGCCGGATTCAGAAATGTATGTATGTATGTATGCATATACGTATGGATATATGTATTCACGTATGTACAGACAAATGTATGTATGTTTACACACATACATTTCTGAATCCGGTCCCGATAACAGAACAGTACCCCTTTTTATCTGTCGTCTGCAACGTACCTACTAATAGCTGCACCACTATGTGGCACACAGAGAATAAAACATCAAGTGTGCATTTAAGGAATATTATACAATGCACATTCGATACACAGCCAAAGTCCAGTTTTGGTAACATATGGTAGTGTTGGAACTGTTCATCATCAAGCATCATCATGAGAGAACTCAGCTGACAACAGATTCTATGAACATACGCATAATCAATAATGACAACAACAGCACAAGGCAACTGGTTATCCAGATACTGCTAAACGCTACAAACCTCATATAATCTTCCATAGCTCTGCTGGTAAATTACTTTGGTGATGCTCTGAATATCAGATATCTAATAGGCTCTAACATTTTAACAGTTCAAAAATCTAGATATACGGTCAGAGTTTAAACTGTATTATAAATTCGAACAAAGCTAGAATTGAAATTCAGCACTGAGACTTATATTTTGGACTTTATAGGTTTTTTTTCTGGCCAGTCGCACTTTATGATCAAACGGCCGGCTTGCGGCGGCTAGGAGGATCGGGGCTGTACCCTTATGATGATGCCACATTAGGCATGTCATGCTCAGCCTTTCACTATAGTACCACCAAACACAGATCCATCTATTATAGTGCTATAACATAGAAGTAGGATTTTCCTGAAGAGACAATGGAATCCCTTGACTTAACTGCAATAACAGATATCTGATATTGTAGTGTAACTACAACTAAAGCTATGACCTTTCAACAGAGAAATTATCTGTAATAAGTATAATAAGGTGAGTAATACAACCAAGATAAATAATAAATATCAATCAACTTTATGAAGAGTATGGTATTTGTTTCAAATGGTATATATAACAGAACCCTCTGTATAATGGAAATCAAAGCAGTTCACTTTTTAAATGAACTACAAGAATGTTTATATTTCACCAAAACATGAAAACAATAATTTATGTGAGGAGAGAAAGTGACAGAAAGCAAAATACAGAAACCAGGTAATTGGGTAGAGATTAACATCTGCAATCAACATACAAAGGATCCCAATTTTGACAAAGAATACTTTTATTACTGGCATCCTACGATCTTGATCCCTTTTTCTCAATAATTAATCATGAAAGAACATCTCACTGGATTATTTTTAAAAGTTCCTGTTCTGCACAGGCATACAAATTACATAAGACTTACTTGGAATTGAATCCCAGGTCAATGAACGCATTAATTGTATCAAAACAAAATACAGTTAAAAGTCGTTAATTCGGACACCCATAATCCGGACCTCAAAGCTACAAACTTTCTGCGTATGCGTCACGTAAGACCTTTACCGCTGCGAATATGCGTGTGCGCATGCGCATAATACGCTTACGCATGCACGTTTAATGTATAATGGACGGTATAAGCTAAGCTAAAATTATCTACCGTAATTTCCGGAAGAAACGCTGCGGCGTTTACGTGTTTAAAACTTAAATTCTCAGCGGGTGTGGCGTTTAGGTGCACTAAAAATAAAATATTTCCTATGATGGTCATTGTACATAGTTTGGATGGCCTTGTCATTATGCATAGACTGGTGCTGTTCCCACACAAAAGACCAGTCAGTTGCTTTTTGCGAACGTTAGTTATTTTGTTTACATTCTTTCCCTTAACAGACCTACATGCCTTATTCATCCTAAACGAGATCTCAGAACAATAACATTCTTCCCCCTTCCAAATCAACATTCTCATCAGTTTGCATAGTCTCTCTCCTCTGCCAGTGGATTGACATATTTCCCCTTCAGCATGAATGGATTTTTCTTGGCATTCTGCCAGATACAGATCCCATCAGTTTGGGTACAAGTACTTGCTGGATAGTTTTTAAGTAAGAAGGGAGCGGAAAATTTTTGAAAATGTCCCTAAACGGCACAGAAGCTATAGTGCTAGTTTTAAGCTTAATGTAATTTCACGTGCTAAACAAATTGGAAATCGAGCAGCAGCTTGAGAGTTTGAAGTGGACGACAGATGTACTCGACGTTGGAGAACTGAAAAAGAACTTAAAAATATGCCACAACAGAAACCAGCCAAAAGAAGTGGTACTTTAAGGTGGCCAAATCTAGAGACCGACCTTGCAAACTGGATAAAGGAGCAACGAGGAAAGGGAATGGCAATTTCGACTGTAAAAATTCGCTTACAAGCAAAATTTATAGCAAAACGAATGAACATAAATGATTTCAAAGGAGGTATAGCAGATTTATGAAAAGAAAAAATATTTCTATGCGTACTAAAACAACAGTCGGGCAACAATTACCAATGGACTGGCAGGATAAAAAGTCATCTGCCAAATATGTGACAGCTACTATTGACAAAAAAAAAAAAAACGGCCACAAATAATAAATATGGATGAAACGCTGTTAGCTTTCGACTCTCCTGCAAACAGGACAAAACTGGTGCAAAAACTGTATCTGTGTTTATGACAGGGCATGAAAGAACATCATTTACATGTGTGTTAGCTTGAGCCGCAAACGGTGACAAGCTAACGCCAATGTTCATTTTTAAACGAAAGACTGTTCCGAAGGGAGATTTTCCTAATGACGTAATTATTTGTGCAAATGAGAACGGCTAGATGTGCGAAACAATTATGCATGAGTGAATACAAAAAGTTTGGCAGTGTCGTATGGGATCTTTTTTCCAACCAAAGAGGTTATTGATAATGGATTCCATGCGTGCTCATTTCTTTGAGTCAGTGAAAACCAGATGTCAAAAATTGTCTACGACCGAAGCAATAATTCCTGGTGGTTTGACAAAATCTTACAACCGTTAGATTTGTCAGGTAATAAATCCTTCAAAGCTGAAGTCCGAAAGCGGTAGGAGTGTTGGATGAGTGAAGGATTGCATACGTAAACCAAAAGCGGTAGAGTGCGTAGAGCATCTCATGAAGAAATTGCAAAGTGGGCAGGAAGTGCATGGAAATCGGTAGAAACATCGTCAATAATAGCAGGGTTCAAAGAAGCTGAAATTATATCCTTAGATAAAGAGACTCTAAACCAAGAGGATGAATGCGACGATCTGGTAAACTTAGATCAGGATTTACTAAATCTTTTTAATTCAGATAGTGAAGAATCAGATTTTGATGGCTTCATATGATGTATAGTTTGCTGTAATTCGTAAGGAAAATTTAAAATTTCCTTTTGTCATCCAAATTTAATATTTCGCTGTTGCAACATTTTTTATAATAATAGTCTGAGTATTACAAATACGGACTTCTTTAGTGGGTAAATATAAGTATATACGTGAAGGTAAATATATTTTCCACATTTCTTACCTTTAATTTATTTTTGAGTTATGGTTTCATTTCATGCATTTTTCTTAACTGGTATGTCATACGTCAGGACTTAGGTTGAGTTTTTGCATCTATATGGCCCACGATGATGTCACGCGCAATTTAATCTATTGCAGCGTTTCTGTGTAATTTAAATTTTTTCCCCGCCATTTTTCTCGAGTGCGGCATTTGTGCTGATGTGGCCTTTCTTCCGGAAATTACGGTAATTCAGTTAATGTTGCAGATTGCGCTGTTCCTTAATCTTCGAATTGGATCTGGCTTATTATTTTTTGCAGACTGTTAGAGCAGATTTATAAAAGTAAGCTTGAACTTTCGATTATGTCAAATAGAATTTCCGATATATATTTACTAATATGTAAAGGATCTGCAAAGCGAAAGTATGTTTTGAAGTCCATTAAACAAAAAGTGGAATTGCTGCAAAAAATGGATAAAGGCATATCCTTTGTTTATCTAACCATTCCGAAATCTGTTTATCAATTTCACGCTGCTCCGCGGAGGGGGAAAATGCCACAGTGCGCAATGAATTGGAAGTTGATCTGTCAGCACTATCCTTATCTTCAGGGCATATGTTTTTAATTTTATTTGGCTTATAATTCCTTACTAAATGTAGTAGTTCATCTCGATATACTCCGTCTTTGATATGATTTAAATCAAATTCCTCGTCATTATAATTCACTTCTGATAGTGAAGAAAGTGACACAGAGGTTATTGAAAACGAAAAAATTTTGATTGACAAATTAGTCGGTATTCTCGACACAGCAATTATAGGACTTCAACAGCGGAACTTTGTAACTGAAGAAGAAATTATGTCTGTTTATAGAATTAAAGAGAAAGTATTATCACATAAAACGAAGCAACTTAAACAACTTACATTGAAAGAAATGTTTAATAAAGTAAACAAACAAATATAAAACGCTTTTTTTTTTGTAAATTTTGATACCCTTTAGATCATAATTGTTCTTTATTTCATAAATTACGGTTTCATATTTTTAATTTTATATTTTCTGCATGCCATCTTACCAGATTTAAACTGATGATCTATAATCCGGAATCGCTGAAGTCCCAGCGAGTCCGGATTAACGACTTTTGACTGTATAAGCTATGCATGAGTATAACCATACATGCATCGAGCAAACTGATTCATTAACAAAATAGGTGAACTCTTTCTATATTTTCCTTGTTTACTTTACACAGAGTTCAAAGACATAATAAAACAAGAAAACAATTACTTCTTATAGTCGAAGTGCATATGCTTGAAAACTTATTTAATAATTAACAATAACTGCAGTTTTGGAATCTAAAGTACAGATACCATAAAACAGATTCAATAAATTTGCTTATAAGCTAATGATGAATTATTCATATGAGTGTTATTTTAATATATTTTTAAATAATAATCAGTAACCATATCATTTATAGATAAAATCACTTTATGAGATCCATATGAAGTTCATAAAAATAATTAACAGATTAAAATAGTAAAAAAAATTAAAAAATTAAATATTAATTTTTCCCATTATGCATCAAAACAAATCATAAGCAGTTGACTGAACTAATTATTTTTAGCTAGCCAAATTTTCCCCCAAATTAAGTTGTAAATAGAAATATTATTGCCAAATTGAATTAAATGATGATTCTGTCTTTAAATAGAATCACATTCCTATGCTTTTAGGAGTTATACACTATTTCAACAGTATTTTTATATACTTGTTAGAAACTAAACTGACACATTGTCTATACAAATGTTTCTCAACTGGATTTACTCCAAGGACTGCTAAAATATTTCGGTACGTTCTTGCAGACTGGGAAGTTTAATAATTTGACCCATTGGCACAATTTTTTTCCACATAAATAAAATACTAAACTAGTCAACTATTGTTATTGTAATGTAGGTGTGGCTGTTATAATATCTTGTTGTCGGGCGATGACACTTTGGATTTTGGACAGACAGCTGGATATTTCGCGGACCGGCAAGTATTTATTACGAACCGCCTATCGGTCCGCAGTCCAGTGGTTTAGAAACACTGGTCTATACTTTAATTAGAATAGTACAAAAACTTAATTGGCATACATCGTTTAATCCCTGATTTAACTCTAAATACACAGAGGAAGAGTGCAGTAATATATGCAAAATGCCTTTGCACATTTAAAATCATGACAAGTACGCAATTGATTAAAAAAAAAAACTACACGGAGAAAACTGAAGTGGACAGCCAGGCTGTGTATCTAATTTGGATTCTATAACATTCCTTAAATGCACACTTGATGTTTTATTCTACACGTGCCACATAGTGGCAGCTAATAGTAGGTACACTGCAGACGAAAAAAAAAAAAAAGGTACTGTTCTGTTATCAGGACCGGATTCAGAAATGTATATGTGTACACATACATACATGAATACATACATACATTTCTGAATCCGGCCTGATAACAGAACTTTACCAATTAAAAAAAAAAAAAAAAAAAAAAAAAAAGAAAGAAAAAAACAAATGGGATAGTTCTATATCTCCTATTCTACTGGGCCTATTGACAAAATTTAGTTTGTGTTTTTCATTTCTCGAAAGCGTAAATTAGGATATATCCAAATATAATGAACCTTTTCCACATGCATCTTAAGTTCTGGAGTTCTGCTAGATGTAACAGGTATTTTGCAAAAGTGTCAAAATTACACAAGTGATTGTTAAATAATTACTACATCTGTTAACCACAATTTTTTTAGCTTAAGCAATTAATTACAAAGAATATCAAGAAATTGTACTGATCACTACTTCATGAAAGGAGTTCATTCTTAGCATCTGTTTGTCCCAATCATCATTTTATTTCTATGGAAACTGGATTTAACAGTTTTTGGCAGCAATTATAGATTCAAAAAGACCCTTATATATGCCAGAGTAAAATACACAGGAATACTTTATTGTAAAAAAGAGAAAATTTAGTTCCATTAATTAGTGCAAGATATGCAACCACTTACCTCTAGGCAATTTTTTTTGTCATGCGTCATCGCCCCACAATTCTCACAGGCACCTTTTCTATAACGCACACATACTGAATCCTGAAATAAAAATAAATGATTTAAAAAATATATATTATGTAGCTAACAACCTTAAAATATGAAAAGCTGGTATTTCTTCCCACGAAAAAAAGAAATTCCAGGAAATTTTTGTGCTATGCGGAGATGCAACTTCAAATCGACTTAAATTTACCTTTACGGCCCTACGATCACCAAATGTGGCGACGTGCATTCTGTGCTGGTTTTTGGTGCAATTGCATGTTGTATGGAAACCCTTTTGACATTGAAAACTCTTTTGCTGGAGTGGTTTAATTGCTCGTTGGTTCGTGTTGTGCGTGTTTTGAAATGGCCTATGTTGCAATGATAGACGTTATGGCAAGATTTTAGTCGTGTATTTTAGATTGTGTGGAAAATAAATTTAGCATTAAAAGGTACGATGTTGGAGTTGTTAACGAGTCTTTTGTTCAGGGGTGTGTTTATGAGGATCAAAGTGTGGGACTTATAAAACGGAGTCCAAAATGTGGAGCTCCTATGAGAACTCGGACGAAGACGGGCGTTTCTGATAGTACTTGTGTGGATTTGCAGTCAAATGCTTGCTGGTAAAGTATGTGGCTGTCAGCGGAGGATGATTTGGATCATGGTTTTCATGTAGTAAGTTACCATTGGAGGAAGTTTTTATCGTTACTTTCGAAATTTTGAATCACAGAAAGACATGTGATATAGCAAAATCGTGGCACTTTTTTTACAGACGTGTGACTGGCGAAATTTTATTAACGAATGTATTACGGTAACGGCATTTATTTTACTGTTTTTATTTTGTAGAATGTTATGTTCATTTTTTTTACTATGCCTTTCTGTTGTTACTGTTTTTTTTTTAATTGTTTGTAATTTTAGTTATTTTATTTTGTTGATTTGTATGCAATGGCTAGATTGCGCAATTCGTAGATGTTTTTTTTAAGTTTAAACAGGATGCTGTGTACATGGTATTCTTTGAAATTTATTGTTGTTATATTAATTTATTAAAGCGATATGTGTGTGTAGTTCGTACATTCATTCGTTGCCTAGATTGTGCAATTCGTAGATTTTTTTTTAAGTTAAAACATATTGCTGTGTACATAGATTCTTGTCAAATATTTTTGGTTAGAAACTTTACGTTTTTGCTATCGAAGTTTTTTGTTTTTGTTTCGGATTTTTAGCTTAAATTGTGTGTTCAAAACGTGGTTTTTGCATGTGCAAAAACTATGTTTTTGGAGACATTTTAGGCTTAAAGTTTGAAATGTAGACCAAAATTTACATTGGGGAGGGGGATTAATACTTTACATAGAAAGTTATACAGCTAACTTGGTAATACACTATATATTTATAAGTAACAAAATTAAATACAAATAAAAATTTGAAACCTTTCCGATTTTACATTACGCCCAAATGGGCTTTTTTCTAACATTTTGTGTGTTACCTTTATTTATTAAATATCACGTTCTTCGCACTTAAACCATAATGCTGTTGAAAATTCCTTTCAGCAGCAGTTACACAAAATAATTTTAAAATAAGCATATCTTTAGAATTTCCAATATACAGTCTCACTTGCTGGAGATAAAAATGCCCACCTCTTCCCTGTACAGCAGGGATGTCAAACTCATAGGTACACTTGGGCCAAACAAACAAGGTTTAACTTTAGGCAAACCCAAAAAAAAAAAAAAAAAAAAAAAAAAAAAATCAATATTCATAGAAACGTAGATTTATTTCGAATAATACAATAATAAACATATATATATATTTATATAGAAAAGAACAAGAAAAATTTAATGTTTACGTCCTGATACTTGACATCTCTTCTCTGCTATTATCTTTCCTATTTCGGGAGAAATTTTGTTTGCAGTGATAACTTTCAATGCTGACCCAAGATGAGCATCATTAATACGGTTTCTAACAGGAGACTTATTACCTTTCATGACTGAAAATAACTGCTCGCATCGATAAGTGCTACAAACATGGAAATAATTTCATATGAGAATTTTCAAGTATTTTCAAACCTGGCTGGTAAATATTTGTAAAATTTAGGCACGTCCACTTCAATGAATTTTGCTTTCAAATTTGAGTTGCATTGAATCTCGATCATCTCCATTTGCATATGGCTGGGTACTGAGTCAATACTTATTGAGAAAAATCGAAGAAAAAAAAAAAAAAAAAAAAAAAAAAAAAAAAAAAAAAAAACGTCTTTGAGGGAACTAAAATCATTAAACCTCGTTTCAAATTCAGTTGTTAAATTTGCAATTTTTTCTGCGTATTTTTGATACGAACAAGTATCATCTAAACTTGATTTGTTCATGCTGCATGTCGGGAAGTTCGTCAAATTTTCATTTTTAAGTTGTTTTTCCTAAAGAACTAGTTGACATTTGAATGCTTTAATTATGTCAAACATGTTCGTAATGATATGATCTTTTTCTTGTAACGATAAATTTAAATCGGTTGAGTGTTTGGTTATATCAACCAAGAAAGATAAATCTTGTATCATTATTAGATCGTAAAACAAACTTACGTCTTGATTTTTCGTTTTTAAAAACTGACATATTTCTTCTTTCAAATCCCAGAATTGTTTGAGAATCTTGGAGCAAGATAACCAACGTACCTCGGTATAGTAGGACAAACCCGAATATTCACTATCTAACTCACTTGAGAAAGCAGTGAATTGACGCTGATTTAAACCTCGAGATCTTATAAAATTTATAACTTTTTTTATATATGACAAAACATTTTCCATATTTATTACTTTCGTGCATAGAACTTCTTGATGTATAATACAATGCATATGATGAATGTTTGAACCGTGAATTTCACTAAGTTTTTTTCTTAGTAATGCTACGAAGCCCTTGTTTTTCCCTGTCATTGATGGAGCGCCATCCGTAGCTACAGAATTTAATTTTGCCAAAGGTAGATTGTATTTCTGCAGAAGTCCAAAAACACAAGTAAATATATCTTCTCCTGTGGTAGTACCAGGCATCGGTATTAGTTCCAGTAATTCCTAAAAAATGTTAAAATTCTTGTCACAAGAACGAAGAAACACTGCTAATTGAGCTTTGCCACTAATGTCCGTGCTCTCATCACAGGCAATGGAGAAACTTTCGAAACTAGATGATTTTGCTTTGATCTGATCACTTAAATTTGCGGCTAAATCAGTAACTCTTTCCGCAACTGTATTTCGAGACAATGTAATTGATTGAAAAGCCTTCACATTTCCAGGACAAACAATTTCTCCAGCTTTCATTAGGCATTCCTTGATGAAATCACCGTCAGTAAAAGGCTTCGAATGTTTAGCTATCAACTCGGACAAGACGTAGCTTGCATGTACCGCCGCTTCACTTTCTTGCAATACTTTACTAAACATGGACTATTGCTTTTTCACTCCTAACTTGAGCTCTTTCAACTTTTCTTCTCTCATTAATCCTTCGTAATTGTTATATTTTGATTTGTGTTGTTCGTAATGACGTTTAATATTATATAACTTTGGTATATTAATAGTATTATTACATATCAAGCAGATTATTTTATCTTTTATTTCACAGCAAAAATATTCTAATTCCCATTTTACTTGGAATATTCTATGTTCGTCAGCGATTTTTCGTTTAATTTTACTACCACTTGGTTTTGATATAGACATACTGAATACAAAGGGCTGGAATAAACACGGTTAATGTTAAAAAGTTAACAAAAATTTATTTTTTCCACAAGAGATAAATCAAAATGCTGAAATATTTCTTCAAAAATATTCTAACAATATCACAAAATGTCAAACGTTTAGCAAAAATCAATTCAAAACAGAGAAACTAATTTTATCTCACAGTGAAATCACTACAAATCAATCACAGCATTAAGTAAACAAACAGTTCGCTAGAACTACAGCTACTACTGAGATGAGTTGTTTGTTCTCGGCTTTTATAAGCTTTGTAATTAATTTCTCGAATATACTGGAAACATCTATAAATATCTGAATTTTTGTGGATGGCAACAGCAATTACGAGATATTTATTTATTAGGTATTAAATGCACGTGCTGTTCTATTTTTAACCTTCCAACGCAGCTGTCTTTTCAAAAATCATCTGCATTGCTAAGGCAACATGAAGCAAATCTAATTAGAATTCTAAATAAAAAAAACTAAATAAATAAATAACTATGAAATCCGTAACAATATGAATTAAGTAATAATTAATAATAAAGCAAAGTGCATGCACATGCATGCACCAATATATCGTACAAAACTATGATTGAAAACTGAGACTATGAGTTCGGCCACATTCGGCTATCGGGGGATGCGTACAAGATCTGAGTGCACGTGTCCCCCAAAAGCCGAAGGTAGCTTAACGCAAGCTACTCACACGCATTTGTAATTTAAGTGGTGTGTGTGTCAGCTCGCTGTGAGTAATCTAACAACACTGAATAAATTATTATTAATTACTTAGCAGTAAACATTTAATTTTTTTCTTCGTCGATATGTTATTTTATTATTATATATTATTATTTGCCGATATATTGGCCGGGCCGCAAAAATATTTGCTGTAGGCCGCGAGTTTGACATCCTGGCTGTACAGTGTTGCCATTGCTCACTTTGAAATCATTGAGTTTGTTAATCAAAATTTTTTTAATGTCTGACAAAAAATGAAATAGATAATAAAACAAATTCCAAATTTGGGCTTCTTCAAATTTCTTCAAGAAGCCCATATTCGTATGGAGGGCTATTCAAATATAAAAAATGTATTTTAAAGTTTCTTTTTTAAAATGTAATTTGTACATAGTTGTATATATAAGTAAATATTTAGCCTAGAACAGGTTTTGCTTATTTGATGAAGTTACAATTATCGTATAGATTAATGACATTATATTAATTAAGATCTAAAATGTTACAATGTTTTATGCTAGGTTAGACTATTTTAATTATAGTAAATCAAATTAGAACTAGCTGTATTAATTAAGTGACAGCTTCACAGAGGAAATTTGCTCGTATTAATAATTACACACTCAGAAAATCATGAATACGTCCATCCTTCCAGCTCCTTCATGTGGATTTGAAACTGGATTGAGTTACCAATATACAGGAATTTTGATTTTCTAACATAATCCTTTATTTACTTGTGGTGCTCTATGTTTTATTTTACATACTTTTATTATTACAGTTATAGTACAGTACAAAGTCTACGATTCCGGATTTAGGATTTTTCCGGACATTAGATCATCAGTTTAAATTTAGTAAGATAGCATGGAGAAATTATAAAATATGAAATCGTGATTTATGATATAATGAAGCATTTATGATCTAAAGGGTGTCACAATTTACAAAAAAAATTAATATTAATTTGTTTACTTTATTAAACATTTCTTTCAATGTAAGTTATTTATGTAGCTTCATTTTTTGTGCTAATATTACTCTAATTCTACAAACAGATTTAATTTCTATTTCAGTTACAAAGTTCCATCATTCAAGTCCTACAACTGTTGCATCGAGAATTTTGACTAACTTGTCAATCAAAATTTTTTTGTTTTCAATAACTTCTCTGTCATTTTCTGGGCCTAGAACCATACTACAGATTTGCCTTCCATTAACTGATTGATGCAATGAAAAACTTCTATTATATCATCTTCATTTATTATACCACTTCTCCACATTTCTTTACAAAATCCATTAATTGGAAAAATTTCAGCTTTGTTTCACAATAACCGAAAACGTTCAAATTCGCAGCTATCATATCTTCATCATCCTCACCGTGAAGCTGGCCATAAATTAAGCCAAGCATTTTTTAAAGTATCTGGAGACACATCTTGCCATAATCTTGTGATGCTCCACACAGCAGATTTTATGCTAAAATATTTCAGAAATTCTTGCATAGTCTTTGCCATTATTCAATAAATTTAACATGGATTTTAAAAATGCTACTTTATATTTGCATTTCAGCGCACACATTATTCCGATAACCACAAGATGAATAATGGACATACAATTTGAAGGACAGAATAATATGGATACATTATCTTTTACTAAAACTTTAAGTAAAGTATAAGCCAAACAGTTGTCTATAATCAGGACAATTTTTGGGTCATCAGGTAAACCAACCAAATTCAAATGTTGTCGAGCCTAGGGTATGAAATAATTTTCAAACCAATCATTCATTAATGCTTGAGTCATCCACGCGCTTTTATTTGCACAATATATAATAGGGTAAATCTTTACTCCTTTAAAATGCTTGAGGTCACGTATTTTTTCCAATTCTGAAAAGTTTACACTTGTGCATTCCTGCAGCATTTGCGCATGCTAAAATTGTTAGTCGCACATTGGAATCTTTGACACCAGTTGCAGCCTTTTCTGTAGAGGTTGCTAAGGTATTTAGCGGTACATATTGCCAGAAATGACCAGTTTCGTCACTGTTGTAAATTTGTTCTGGCAAAAATTTTTCACTGTTAATGAGTTCAATGAATTCATCTTCAAATAGTTCAGTAGCTCCAGTATCAGCTGAAGCTTTTCAGCCTAAAAGTTTTAATTACACCATGGTGATTTTTAAATTAGGTTAATCAAGGTGTCGAATATGTGTACTCAGTTTTTAGGTTCATTTCTTCAAGAAGTACAGTCAAAAGTTGTTAATTCGGACTCCCATAATCCGGACCTCAAAGCTAAAAACTTTCTGCGCATGCGCCGCGTTGACACATGCGCATAGGCGTTTACATGTGCGCGTAAAACGTTTACGACTGCGCATATGCGTGTGCGCAAGCGCAGAATACGTTTTTGCGTGCACATTTTACGTATAATGGACGGTATACGCTAAAATTATCTAATTATCTATTTCAGTTAATGCTCATGATTGCGTTGTACCTTAATCTTCGAGTTGGATCCGGCTTATTATTTTTTGCAGACTGTAAGAGCAATTTTATAAAAGTAAACTTGAACTTTCGATTATGTCAAATAGAATTTCCGATGCTGGAGCTCCCAAAGGATCTACAAAACGAAAGTATGTTTCGATGTCCATCAAACAAAAAGTGGAATTGCTGCAAAAAATGGATAAAGACATGAAGAAGGTGACAGAGAGGTTAGTGAAAATGAAAAAATTTCGATTGACAAGTTAGTCGGTTTTCTCGACACAGCAATTATGGGACTTGAACGGCGGAACTTTGTAATTGAACAAGAAATTATGTCTGTTTATAAAATTAAAGAGAAAGTGTTATCACATAAAACGAAGCAACTTAAACAACTTACATTGAAAGAAATGTTTAATAAAGTAAACAAATAAATATTAAGCTTTTTTTTGTGTAAAATTTGGTACCCTTTAGATCATAATTGCTCTTTATTTCATAAATTACGGTTTCATATTTTTAATTTTAGAATTTCTGTATGCCATCTTACGAGATTTAAACTGATGATCTATAATCCGGAAAAATCGATAATCCGGAATCGCCGAAGTCTCGGCGAGTCTGGATTAATGACTTTTGACTGTATTTTGGCTTGAGCCATTAGCACAGGACCCGTCAATGGCCAGCCTTTGCTGTGATGCTGTCTGACCCAGTCAATCATCACTTTGCTGATGATTATTAAAAAAAATATTTTTTATGCTAAAAGAATTAAAAATTATTCGTTATGCTAAAAGTGACAATCATTCAAGTTGATGATTTTCACTTTTAGCATAACAAATTATATATCTGTTACTCATTGTGAGTGGAGTGTTGGAATCCACAAGCAGTTCCTTTGCTGTTTTCTTATGTCATATACAGTTGACTTTCCAATGCAATAATCCTCGCATGATTCTGAGATAGATATACCTTTTCCTTTTTTGCAGCAATTTCACTTTTTTGTTTAATGGACATCGAAACATGCTATTGCTTCGTAGATCTTGTTGCAGCTCCAGAATTGGAAACTCTTTTAGACATAATCAAAAGTTTAGACTTTACTTTTCATGAAATTTCTGTAATAATAACAGCCTGCAAAAAATAATAAGCTGGATCAAATCAGAACATTAAGGAACAGCGCAATCTGCTATATTAACTGAAAGTCCTTGGAATCAGTAAAGTATAATTTTAGCCTAGCTTAATAGCTTCTGCTATACATTATTGGCTATGTATCATGAGATTGATGATGAAAGACAAGTTGTTCCGCTAAATTTTGCCGCTTCTACTACATGCTGAGACAATTAAATTAAGCCTGAAATGTATTAGTTTAGTTACTTATTATAGTTACACCTATTTCTTGGACATGCTTAAGGATTATCCTGGTCCTGAATAAATAAATTCTCACATATTAAGGCTTATCAAAGGCTGGCACTAAGTATCTTACTACCTGATGCAGTCTTTGCAGGTCCTAAATTCTGCCACTAAGTTCTAAAAATTTTGTTAATCGGCGCTTCTCTAAATTCCAAAAATTTTGTGTTCTCTAAATTCTACCGCCCGGTGCAGCCATATGAGCTCTGGTACTGGTTCTGGGTTTATGTGAATAACAAATCAGTTATTTTAAATTCAAATAGCACTAAATTTAATCTTTTGGAGTATGAGTATCATTCACAATATTTATTTCTAGCACAAGGAAAGAAATTTTTATTAAATTTTACCTCATCAACATTTCTTAGCATATTTCACTTTAATTTGTAATTATCGATAAGAGCAATGTCAACATAAAAGGTTTCCCCCCTAAATTATAAAAAATTTTCATCTCTTAATTTTGCCGCTCAGTGCTTCCCCAAATTCCAAAAATGTCTTCCCTAAATTCTGCCGCCGCTTCTGGGTTTCTGGTGAATAACATATCAGTTATTCTTAATAAAAACAGCACTAAATGTAATCTTTTGGCCTATGAGTTTCATTAACAAAATCTATTTTTAGCATATGAAAAGAAATTTTTGTTGAATTTTTCCTCGTGGACATTTCTTTTTAAAAAATCTATAATCATTGCCAAGAGTAATGTTAGCAGAAAAGGTTGCCTTACACATTGCTATTCAATTATTAATATAAAAAAAAATTTTAGGTATTGCTGCATGAATCATTACTCAAGTTGTCATATGCTGTGATGAAAGAAAAATATAATAAATAATGATTCCCCAGGTTGGCATCAGAAATACGAAATATTAGTAGGTGTAAAATTAACGATGTTTCTATACAGAATGTTTTGGTTTGAGATGTATACCAAGCAGATATGCAGCCAAATTATTGATCACAAAAATTTATGCTCAAGTGATTATTTCTTCAATAAGTAGGTATTTTATTGAGTGCCGAAGTGAAATTAAGAATTGGGACTCTCTACATGTTTTATTAAGCGGGGGGGGGGGATAAGATGCTCATGCATAAAGCATACCAAAAAAGGGGGGAATTGTTGGTGGCTTTGAATTTAGGATTTTAGATATTTCTGAATATTGGATGCCAGAATCTCAGAGTGTACTTTATATTAAATACATAAAAACCCACTTGTACTTAATTTCGCTTTGATTTGTAAATCCTGTTTTATGCTAAAGTAAAACTTGGCAGAAGATCATCTTTTTTATACTGGATGTCACTGAACCTCTGCCAATTCATGAATGAGAATGTTCTTCCCAAAGTCTTTGGAAGCTAACGCTAAATAGGAGAAAGCATAACTTTGTTTAAATTTTAAAAACTGTCAATTTTCCTTTTTCTTAAAACTTAAGTGCTAAGAAAAATATAGCAGATACTGTCTTATTATGTAATTACAAGTCTGAATGCCATGAAAAATAGCCCAGAAGAAATATGTCTGTCAAAACTGGTAACATTTTTAGTGTTTATGAAATATTCCTTCACAAAAGCAATCAATATTCATAAAAAGCATAAATACATCATTCAAATAAATACATTTGAAAAAATAAATATCAATTTACTTTTAAGCCTCGAACATAATCATCACTAATCTGGCTGAACTTCTTTTGCCGGTCAGGCTGTGGTCTCTGATGTTTCAAAGTCGCTGTTTTAGCACCAAAATACCAGGGAGCAGATGAAATGTATTGCGGCAAATGCGGATTGATATCCCTAAAGCACAAAAATGATTTATCAATAAAATATTTTATAAGCTATCAATAAGTCATAAAAATTAATTAAACATTATTATGACAAATTTCATGTTTAATCATCTGCTCACTTAATATCAAGATGACATGAAAAAAAAAAAAAAAGTTTTCAAGTAAATAAAAAGATATGCTCATTTAAAAACACAGTAAATGATCTTTTTTGCCAACTTCATGTGCAGAATAAAATCACACATGCAGTGGTATAAAGTAGAATTCATGCGATTTACACCGCTTCTCTCCTCCAAAAAGGGGAGGGAGAATAAATGGGTTTTCTCTGATGATGATTTTGGTAGAGCTGGGATTAATTACTAGGCATGTGTTTATAGGATACCAATGCACAAGAGAATAATTTTAAAAATTCTATTCTATTATTTTTATATTTAAAAATTATAAAGTGTCTCTCCCTTTCTTTATTTTTAGGTCAACAAAGAGTGAAAATTTGAGCCTCATTCCTGACATCAGTTTTTGTTTTCCTTATGTGTAATGTGTATACGAGTCAGTTTCCCTTAGAAAGTCCTCCACGAAGACATCCCTCCCCTTAGGCAGATAGCACTAGTGTGCTTTGCCATAATTAAATACACCACACCTGACATCAGTTACTTTTTCATGCTACTTTGAGAGGTTAGATTTTTTTTATAACATTTTCCATTTATCAGGGATGTTTTGAGGAACAGTAAATAAATCTACAAAGAAAATAAACATGTCGTATAAAATACAGAATGAAAAGGAGCCACGTAAAATATAGGTTTAAAGAGAGAAGTCTCTTTAAACATATATTTATTAATTTCTCTTTAAACCTATATCTAGATAACCAGATTTTATGTAAAGTTTTGTTGCCCAACTGGGATAGTGATTAACGATGCCAACTGTCGTACCAAAGGAAGGGCCAGGGTTCGAATGTCAGAGAAGGCATTGGTGTTTGTAAATGTATTGTGTCTGTGTGGCAAGCATGCACTCTAAATATGCGGCAAGCCGAAGTCCTCTCGAGAGGCTAGTGGTAAGGTAGGAGGGAGACCCTCGGACACATTCCTGGGTTCTCTCCATTAAAATTGGGGGTAGAACTGAGCAAAATCCTACTCTCACCTGTGAATCGTTAATCCTTGGTGGGTGCTTAGGCTTGCAACTATCGATGGTATAACTCAAAGGCCAATAGCATTAATTAAGAAATAAGTGCATATGCAAAGCACTGAAAAACAATATTTTCCATGCTAAAACAGTTTGTGTTCTTTAACGCGCTGAGCGCGGCAGCAGTCCCTGGGGGTCGGCAGTGAACTTTCCGTGTGGCCAGCGTCGCAATTTTCGTTTGGCTGGCGTCGGTCCCCGGGAACGACAGTATTAAAGTTAAAAAATAAATATAGTCTCAATGAAATGTGATCAAATTTAGTTTTTAATGAAATGTATTGAAACATTCTAAACAAAAATACGGCTTAGCTCACTGCCGGCTGAAGGACAGCAAATTCCGCACCGCTCTCAACATGTTAAACACAAATTGAAAATAACGAGAGGACAGTCATCGAATTGGCGATGAGAATCCACTGGGAGAAGTGCCCCTGGAGTCAACTGTTTAGTATACTAGATACCGGAAATATATAGAGGGCACCGTCAAACATGAAACCCTTTTAAGGCAGAAAACCTGGTAAGGTACAAGAGCTGGTTCAAACCCACTCTCAGAATCAACTGTTCTTCCCCTCTGCTCCACATGGCTACAATTATACATAATCAAAGATTTTAGAAATAACTTGACTTATAGAAATAAATATTAGCGAAAATGTGATAATGTTATTGTATTTATTTCAAGCTCATTTTAAAAAAAATGCAGCTGTTTATCAGACTTTGTTGACCGCACAGGATGAACTGTGTAAAACAACAAATTTCCTTTTACATGTTACAAACTGTGGAAAATGATCCCCCAACTTAAATATTTTGTAAGTTTATAGCATCCAATATCGTCAGGCAATCCCATGGGAGTATTATGCTGTATATTATCTGATTTGCTTTTAATTACATTCACTTAAATTATGTTTATTTAAGAACTACAAAAAGGAAATTATCAAAGCATTTCAGGAGAAACACATTTTGCTTTTCACAGACAACTCTGATTTATGAATACAAAACCCTTCTTTCTATAAGACCAAAACTTTTTCTAATATATCTAAACATTTACTTTATTTAATAATTTCCATATGTGAATCCATATTATTTTTCTGATGTTCTGGTCAGCATCCTCTGATACATATTTAAAAAAATGCACTAATAATAGCTCTGTTTTAAATTATTTTTGCATTTCAATTTAGTTTTGGTTTGCCATTTTAGTAAAGTGTAAATAATTTCAAAAATTAAATAAATTAGAATCTGGAGAGAAACATTTGCTTATAGCTTTATGTCTTATCTCAAAGATGCATCCAGTGCCACCTTTATTACATACAAAACATGCACACTTCTCGTTTTTTATACTGCTGTTCTACAAATGTGTACAGTTATGTGTTTTTACTAAAAAAACAATCAAGAATCACATAAAATTGACATCTCACAAAACCTCAGCACCAAAAGAAAGGAGAAAGAAAAAATGGTGCATTATGTCTTTAAGTGAGCCACATTACACTGTATGCATGAAGAAAGTTAAGTCCAAGCTTTTTACCAAAGAGAATGAAAACTGTATGAAATGAAAATGCCCAGAAGAATGGAAAGTCATCTGGAATGATGTTACATACATATATGGGTGGTCACATAAAATACTTTTTGAGAGCACTGTTGTTTGCTACATAGATATATTTTGGTGGCATGACACACTGCCTTATTAATACTCTGCTTTTTAGAAGGGGTGCAGATATCAGAAAGCACCGAAATTTATCTACTGGAAACTGCATTTTATATATTGTTATGACATGAGGAAGATTTGCTGTAGAGGTTATTTTAAGTTTCTAACAGCTACTTTAATTTTTTAACAAGCTTTACTGCCTATTCTTGTTTCCCATCTACTATTTCCTATCAGAATAAGTTTTTAGTACAGTCAAAAGTCTTTAATCTGGACTCGTTGGGACTTCGGTCATTCCGGATTATAGATCTTCAGTTTAAATCTGGTAAGATGGCATGCAGAAATTATAAAATTAAAAATATGAAACCGTAATTTATGAAATAAAAAGCAATTATGATCTAAAGGGTATCAAAATTTACAAAAGAAAAAAAAAAGGGTTAATCTTTGGATTATGGTAACTTAGCGATTTTTTGGCGAAAATTTGGCGACCAACCCTGCTACAGCAACCAGCTAGTTTTTGTTTGGACGACATTTTGTTTTCACGAAGTAAAGGCATGTTCTTTTTTTTACTCAACATTTTTTTCCAACAGTCTGCTAGCCGAATTACGCTTATACTAGAACTTTTGTTGGAAAATATGACCTATTGTAACCCTTTTTCTGCATCATCTCTCTTCCTTTAAATATTTCTAACTTTTTACATAAGGCTTAGTTCTTATTTTAAAGGGATATAGTAGTTATTTCTACTTCGTTTTTCACTGCCACTGTTTGTATTAAGAACGGACTGTTCCAGCCTAATTAAGATGCATAAACGAAGCTTGATGTTACGTCATATGGAAAGCCGAGTCGTGCCGATAGCTGATTGATTGCCGTGAGATGACGTCATATCTAACTTCAGGTATAAGTATCTCGCGTCGCTCTGGCTTATTCCTATTTGGTAGTGCTGGCATGAGGTGTTGCTGTTGATTAAAGAAATTGTTCTTTCTGTCTACGGCGTTACTTTTCCTGCGATTTTGTGAAGTAAGGGAAAACAACATTGCTCTCACTACTGAAGTTGATCCTGAGTTGCTGTCGTCTCTTCTTGATGTTCACGATAAGTATGTTTTCTTTATTCTTTTCGCCATTAGGTTAAAAGTTAGGATTCATGCATATCATGGACAAGGAGGCGATTGAAAACCGTATCAAATCTGTGTGTGATCACAGAAATCTGGAAATTACCTGTGATAACTTAGAAAAACTTAAGCAACTTATGCTTTCTGAGTTTCATGCTTATAAAAATTCATTTAATCCAAAAAATGCGACTGAAGTTCACTTAGCCCACGTCAATGCTATGGAAAAGGATATACAAATCTTAGAATTATACATTAATGAAATGAAACAAAAAGAAACCCTAAATAATCTAACAGAGGAAACAAATCAATCTGATATTACTGCTAGTCAAAAATCTAGAATCAAAAAGAAAACCACAGTAGATAAAGAAGGATACATAACCCCTAGAAAAACTCATAAAAGAACTCTATCAAATTCCGAAATTGAAGAACCAGCTCAAAAAAATAAATTCGAGGAACTAAACCCTGAAGACAATATGGAAGCAGAGGAAGGTGAATTTATTACACCCAACAAAAAAGCAGGACACATTCCCCCTATAGTCTTAGCAGACTTCACGGGGGATTGGGATAAGATTAAAGAAGATTTTGAAGAGCAATTAAATATAAAAAAATATCGTGGAAACCTAAGTGGAGGTACACTGACCATAAGAGTTTATGACTCAGACCACTACCGCACAGTTACTGAATACCTAACTAAACTACTTATTCCTTTTCATACTTATAAACTCAACAGTGAAAAGCCTATCAAGGCAATAATTAAAAAACTTCCAAAAACAGCTAATATGGAACTAATCAAAAACGAAATTGCCCAAGAAGGTATCCCAATTCAAAAAATTCGACAAGTAATTCACACTATTGAAGGAAAGAAAGTTCATCTTCCTGTTTTTATAGCAGAATGTACTAGAAATAAAGAAGGTAAAAGAATATATGAACTAAAGAAACTCAGAGGTCTGGATGTCTTCATCGAGCCTTTTAAAGCTCGCCCTGGACCCGTGCAGTGCCATAAGTGCCAAAGGTACGGGGGCACACACGGGACAAATGTCACTATAAACCTCGCTGTTTAAAATGTGCAGAGCCTCATGAAACATTCACTTGTAAACAAACAAAAAATGACAACAAACTCCCTGTCTGTGCCCTTTGTGGGCAAAATCACGTTTCTTCCTTCAAAGGTTGCAGTAAACATCCTTATAATGTTCAGAAGCAAATCGAAGAATCTAAAGCTTTCAAAGAAGAAAAGAAAAAGAACAATTTAAATTTAACAAAAAGGATTTTCCTTCACTTCCTGAGAACAAACCAAAAAATGCATGGAATACTTCCAAGGAAAATGAAAACACTAGTAAAACAGAAGACACAAACTCAAACCCACTTGGCTTTTTTGACTGGATAAAAATCCAATTCACTCAAGTTAAAGAATTCTTCCAGAAATTTAAAACAGCAAAAACAATATTAGACAAACTAGAGGTCGGTATGGCGGCCTTCGAATATTTCTCAAATCTAAACTATGAATTTTAATCAAACTCATAGTCAAATAAATTTTATCTCAGCTACAAATAGCTTCTTAAAGATTTGTTACTATAATGCAAACGGCATCAGATACCAACAAGTGGAAATTTCAAATTTTCTTACTAGACATAACATTGATGTTATGCTAGTAAATGAAACCCATCTCCGCTCTTGCGACAAATTTAAAATACAAGGCTACCGCATCTACAGAAAAGACAGAAGACATAATAGAGGGGGAGGAAACGCAATTCTCATTAAAAACCATATCAAAACAGCCAAATATGATTTAAATCCCGCTTGTACTATAGAAAATGCTGCAGTACTTATCTATAGTGGTTTTAGAGAACCTTTTCTTTTTATCTCCATCTACAATCCCCCCTCCAGCACTCTTGATCTCAATAATCTGAAACTACTTACTGAAAATAACTACCCCACCTTAATAGCAGGTGATTTAAATGCTAAACATTCCTCTTGGAACTGTAGAGTCACAAATAGAAATGGAGAAAATTTAAGCAACTTCATCCACAATAGTAACATCAATCTCATTGCTCCCAATCACCCAACGCACTATACGCACAACGGACTAGGGGATATTTTAGATATAGTTTTGATGAAAAACCTTCCTAATATTCCTAATCTTGATGTTCTCCCAGAACTTTCGTCTGACCATCTCCCTATAGTCTTCAACTTCTATGGATTTTATCCCCCTCTCCCTAAAGCTCATACAAAAGTTAATTGGTATATGGTTACCGAACAGCTAAATTCTGTTAACAGCAGAGCCACACTTCGTTATGACTGCAATATTGAGCTGGAAATCACCAGATTAAACTCCAAAATTCAAAACGCTATCAATAATGCTACCTATACAGTCAAGAATAAAAATCCCTATGACATCCCAGAAGAAATTAAATCCCTTATACAAGAAAGAAATAGACTTAGAAAAAGATGGCATATTACTCACAATCCTACTGAAAAATGTCATATTAATTATTTAAACAGAAAAATAAAAGAAGACATCTCCACCCATCGATCAAATTCGTGGGATAATTTCCTAGAAAACATGGATCTTTACCCAAACTCTGTTTGGAAAGTAGCTAAATCACTCAGAAATCTTTCACCCAATCAAATTCACCCCCTGTATCACATGGGCAAAATTCACCACTCCGAAGACTCCATAGCTGAAATCCATGCAAAAGAATTAGAAAACATTTTTAAACAACATGAAAATAAAAATTCTGATCACGAAAAAGATATTAATTACTCTGTCAATAGCATCCTCAACAGTCCCAGCATTAATTTTTTTATGCCTGCATCTCCAAACGAAGTTCAGCAAATTATTAAAAAATTAAAGAAGCGCAAAGCTAAAGGATATGACATGATTTCTAATGAAGCGTTGCAAGCTTTACCTAGAAGATGCATAGTCTTAATTACAAATATTTTTAATGCTTGTATTAGACTCAGCTACTTTCCATCGCAGTGGAAACATTCGATCATTGTTACGATCCCGAAACCAGGAAAAGATCCAAAGCTAGCAAAAAATTACAGACCCATCAGTCTTCTGCCAGCGCTTGGAAAAGTTTTCGAACGAGTACTTAGTGCTCGGCTCACCAATCATCTAGAACGCCTTAATCTAATAGACAAGCATCAATTTGGATTCCGCAAAGGCCACAATACCACACATCAAATATTAAATTTAGTTGAATTTATTGCCCAAGAATTTACAAAAAAGAACGGAGTAGCGGCATGCTTCCTCTATTTCGAAAAAGCTTTCGATCGAGTGTGGCATGCTGGCTTACTTCATAAGCTATCTAACTTCCTTTTACCAAACAGCTTTATTAAGCTTATGCATTCTTATTTTAAACATCGTACTTTTCAAGTGCGCTGTGGTGAAGCAATCTCTTCAAAAAAAGTGATTTACAGTGGAGTAGCTCAAGGCAGTGTTTTAGGACCGAAGCTTTTTACAATATTCATAAATGATATGCCTCTACCTTTTCATTCTAATATACTCAAATATGCCGACGACACAGTCATCCTCACCAGTTCACGAAGTCCAAATAATGCTTTAGAGAAACTTCAGCTCCAAGTCAACATTATTAACAAATTTTGTCAAGACTGGAAAATCAAACTAAATACTGATAAATGCTGCGTAGTTCTCTTTCGCAGATACAGAAAAAATATCCCAGTGAATATAAATATCCGACTCAATAACCAAGATATTCCTGTTGCCAACTCCTATAAATATTTAGGTGTCTATATTGACAAAACCCTAAATTTCAAAGATCATATTCAATATGTTACAAATAAGGCTAACGCTGCTTTCATTGCTGTCTACTCATTAATTGGAAGAAACTCTAAGTTAAGCCTCCATACCAAGAAAAATATCTACATCTCACTTATTCGACCAATAATCCTCTATGCAGTTCCAGCCTGGGCTACTGCCCGAAAAATAGACAGACAAAAATTAAATGTACTTCAAAACAAAATCTTACGTAGCATAGTGAACGCACCCTGGTTCGTGCGAAATTCTCAAATTCACAAAGACCTGGATATCAATCCAATTCACGACCAAATCCTAATTTCTGCACACAACTTCTTTGAAGATATGAGAAATTCTCCCTATGAAGCTATTTAATCGCTTACAGACTATGACCCTACTATTGAGAACGTAGTGAAAAGACCTCGAACGATCCACCACAATTCTAAGTGGTGGTAGTGTATATAATGTATTTAAAAAAAAAAAAAAAAAAATTACTATTCCTTTGCAGTTACTATTCAAGAAAGATGAACTTTGCAAAATTAGGACTTTATTTTTCATTGATGAATTCTTCGTTTTACTACTTATTTAACCAAGATTTTTACTTTTTATTTTTACTATTTCGTATCGTGTGTTTTAAAATCAAAGTTCGTGGTAACACCAAGTGCTTACTCTCACTCATTAGCCCTAGTGAGCTACATGACCTCATTTTCGCCTTTATACAGTTTCCTATTCATTTAATGATTATATCGCAAGTTTAGAAGATTTTCAAGTGTTTCAAAAGACATTAGACTCTTAAATTCACAAATAGATGTTGCTTTTACTATGTTCGAACTTTATTTATTGCCAAAAACTTCATTTTTCAAACTCTGATTCCTCGACCAATCTAAATGCCGGATGCTGATCACGTGTTCCTGCTCTTCTTGACTCACGCAGAAGCTTAGACTTTCATTTCGCTTCTCGCTACCATTTACGTATATAATCACCCATGCTATGCCATGATATGCAATTTAGCAAAACTTATTTTATGAGTTCTCTCATTTATTGATCTCGCCTTCGGGCGCGGTGTATTTTAAATACACCTCTTAAATTTTTAACTTTATGGCCTATGGTAAAATGATAATATACTGTTAAGAGCTCCCAGTAGCTAAAGCCAGCAGTAAAGATATGATCCAAGATCCAAGGCTTATTCCTTCTGGTTCCTGTTTCTTTGCTCCGTGGTGTGCCGTTCCAGGCCCCATTGGAAGACGATATTGAGATGCGTGCCATCCATTGATAAGTGCCGTGGTTCCAGTCTACAAGACGACTTTTCCTGGATTCTCAAAAGAGGCTACGATATGAGCGAGTGCCGTGGCCGGCATCTTCAACACAAGTTAGCTGCGATGTTTTTCTAAGCTGTGATTTCTCGTGTGTAACTACAGTGAGCGGCGTTTTGCCGGTTTAAGTGCTCTCGAGGATTTTATTTAATTTTCCAGGTGCCTTATTGACCACGGACTTATTGATAGTGTAGCGAATTTCATTATAACCGCATAATTTCTGTTCAGTGATATGTTTTTTTGCGTATTGAATGCCGGTATTTGGAGATCAGGTAAAAATATTTAATGCGACTTTAATAGTGTAACACTCTTTAAAGGAAAAACCCTTGGGGTTAATGGATGATCAATTAAGTGTAATTTTTTTTTTATAATGATTATGTTATACTCTTTAAGTTTCTGATATTGATTAAATTTATTCATTGTGTTTTTATTTTTATATATTGTTAATAAATTGGTTAAGTTTAAAACTTTTGTCTTCAATGTCTGCACAGTACATAACCTTAGAGAGCTTCTATTGCTACTTCTGCTAAAAGTTTAATTTTACAACTTTAAACTTTGCTTTTGCATCAACTTTTATGGAACAAAAGTGCTTAATCATGATGAAGATTAGGTACGAAATTGGGAGAAAGTGCAGAATCGCAAACTGCTTGCCGTGTTTTTAAGAATTGCACATACACAGTATCCATGTACATGTCAACCCATTTTCACTTAAAAAAACATCCTAGAATTGCACAAAAATGGCATTGCGCACACTCTTGACTTTATCCATGTATACTGCTAAAGTCCTAGCTAGTAACCTTTATCGCCTTACCAAAATGTCACCAAACTATCTGTTACCATATTCCAAAGATTAGCCAAAAAAAGCTTAATATTTATTTGTTTACTTTATTAAACATTTCTTTCAATGCACGCATGCATAAAGCACAAATTACGTATAGACAAAATAAGAAAACTGCAACCAGAAAACTATTTTATGTGTATTCGTGATATTTATAATGATGAGGAATTTGATTTAAATCATTTCAAAGATGGAGTACATCGAGATGAAATACTACATTTAGTGAGGAATTATAAGCCGAATAAAATAAAAACATCTGCCCTGAAGATAAGGATAGTGTTGACAGATCAACTTCCAGTTCATTGCGTGCCACGACGTTTGTCTCCCTATGCAGAGCAGCGTGAAATTGATAAACAGATTACGGAATGGTTAGAGAAACAAAGGATATGCCTTTCTTATCCATTTTTTGCAGCAATTCCACTTTTTGTTTGATGGACATCGAAACATGCTTTCGCTTTGTACATCCTTTGGCAGCTTCAGAATCAGAAATTCTTTTTGACATAATCGAAAGTTCAAGCTTACTTTTATAAAATTGCTCAAACAGTCTGCAAAAAATAATAAGCCGGATCCAAAATGAAGATTAAGGAACAATGCAATCTGCAACATTAACTGAAATAGATAATTTTAGCTTAGCTTATACCATCCGTTATACATTAAATGTGCATGCGTAAACGTATTTGTGCATGCGTAAAGGTATTATGCGTATGCGTAGACGCATTATGCGTTTACGCATGTGCAGAAAGTTTGTAGCTTTGAGATCCGGATTATAGACTTTTGACTGTAGTGAGTTGCATGTAAATGATGTAGACAGATTATTTAATGGAAGGTTTCGCTTACTTCAGAACAGCTAAGGAGCTTTTAGTAACGCATGTTTTGCTGTCAGGCTACTTCATTGTTTAAAGGTAACTACGCTCGGTCGTACTGCATGTGCCTGCTGATATTTGATGGTTAATTTAATTAAGGGCCAATGACGTTAGAGGATTGTGTACAGCTTTGGTTAAGTTCAGTTTAGTTTAGAATTAGATTAGATTACTAATTTTCTTAGCACGAATTAAAGACCAAGTGGAAGCTTTTCTGTAAGCCCAAGACAGGGGCCATGATGTTCTCAGTCTGAGATAATAAAGGGCGAGTTTAACCCTTCTCTGGACTTTTGCATTTTGGTCTCAGTGATAAGTCGCTACATAGTTCAACAAGGTTTCACTATAGTTCATAGTTCAACAAGTTAAGCATAGACAAAGTAGTTAGAAACATTATAATGAAAATCAAAGAATATATTTAGATACTGCTATAACAGTACTCTACATAAAGTAATAATCAAGAGACACAATTTAGAAGTTAAACAACCACCGCAAAAATAGTCAAAGAAGTAAATACCATACCTGCTACATTACGGACAAGTAAAGTAAACAAAAACAGGATAAATCTTTGTTATTACAAACATCTATATCTTAATCTTTCTATTAATTCTTTCTTCTGTTTCGTTGCCAGGGCAAAAATTTGCATAATTTTTACAAATATGCCATGACATGCCATTTGCATGATCACATTCAGTACTTGAGTGAAATGCACCAAGCAGTAGGTACAGTATTTAAGTTATTAGGATTATCAGCTATGATAAAAAGAGTAATTCAAGATAGCAGATAAACCAATAATTTAATGATAAAGCAGTAAATTCGAGCAAGTTATAAGCATCATTAAAAATAAATAAATAAATTGGATTTCATTTAAAAAAACTATAAATATTTGTAAAAATTATGGAAAATTTCCAAAAGTGCAGATATGCTAAGAACAAGTTAAAGACCCTGCATGTAAAAATAATCTTTACATAAATGAACTAACAAGTACGGTACTTTCTGATTACTGATTAATATGATCCAGTTTCAACATTCAATTAATTTGCATAAAGATGTAGGTTTCTTGTCAAATTCTATTACCCAACTATTATTTGAGCAATCTGCAGGACGAAAAATTATGAAATATGCTTTATTAAGCTTTTTAAATTTGGCACATCAGATAGTAAGCTTATTAAATGTACACAGTTCATCAAGCATAATGATATTAAATCATTCAATCCAATCATACTTCTACATGAATTAGTAAATATTAATATTGTGAAAACTTGTGTGAAGGCCATCGTTGACCAGTATCCGCTAGTTGTAAAATCTACTGCAGAGATTCATAAAACTTCTTGTTTCAGTACTTCTATTCCAAAATTGGCAAACTTAATTGCACAAGTTATAATGTTCAAATGTCAAACATCACAAAGACTTATGTAATGGCCACTTTAATAAGAAAGTGCCATTTTTGTTTAACTGTTCCTTTTTATTATTATTTATGAACAAAACAGTACTTATGATTTGCAAAGATAGCTAAACAAATGTTTGTTGCTGATCAAAGACATGTAAATTTACAGTTTTCATTAAAAAGACGAAGATTTCAACATGTTGTTATAGCTTGTGATATGAATATTATAAGGATGTTTTCTATATCTCCTTTGTAAATATTTTATTCATTGCACACACTGCTAAGTAAACTAACTGCACTGAAAATGCATTATTTCTCAATAATGTTATGGATAAAACAATATTTTTTTCATTTTTCAATATAAAAGCTCATTTGGGTACTAACAGAAAATGTAGTCGACCATTAAAGTTGTCAAAAAATCCGCCAAACCACACAGCTGCCAATTATTTTGGTGTCATAAAATTTGCAATTGCATAGGAAATAGAAACATGTTTGGTACTACTCTTACATATGCCCTCAGATGTATAGTGTCGCCAAATGTGGTGATATGTGTTCTGTGCTGGTTTTTGGCACCATTGTTATGTTCTGCGATGGTTTTTGGCATGATGATGTTTGTATGGTAACCCTTTTGATGCTGAAACTTGATTTTGCTGGAGTGGTTTTATTTGCTGGTTGGTTGGTTTGGTGGGCATTTTGAAATGGTTTATACGCTGCAATGAAAGACGTGGTGGCAAAATTTCAGTCACGTTCTTTGGATTATGTGCAAGAAAAATTTAGTATTAAAAAGTACGGGCAAAATTTTATTCACGAATGTATGCTGGACTTTATATGCACTGTGTCTCAGAAGCTAGGGGGGAAAGGATAAAGTGGTGGAAATCGATGAATATTGCTGATATTTGAAGAATTTTATGTTCTTGTTTTTTTTTGCTATGAATTTCTGTCATTGCTTTTTTTAGAATTGTATGTATTTGAGTTTATTTTGTTGATTTGTGCGCAATGCCTAGATCGTGTGATTCACTGATTTTTTTTAAAGTTAAAACAGAATGCTGAGTACATGGTATTGTTTGAAATTTATTGTTGTTATGTTAGTTTACTTCAGCATGGTGCACGTAATTTCTACGCTGCACAGATTGTGCAATTCTCTGATGTTTTCTTAAGTTAAAACAGATCGCTGTGTACCTGGATTCTTGTCAATTATTTTTGGTTAGAAATTTTATGCTTTTGCTATCTAAATTTTTTGTTTTTGTTTCGGATTTTTGGTTTAAAATAGTGCGCTAAAAACGTGGTTTTTGCACATGCGAAAACCACGTTTTTGTAGCCATTTTAAGCTTAAAGTTAGAAATGTAGAAAAAAAATTAGATAGTAATATAAGGGTATACATGGGGTTTCTTGCCAAAAATGATTGGCGAGAAATATGCCACCAACCGAGAGCGTGTATATGAGTAGTTCCACATTTTTTTTTTTTTTTTTTTTTTTTTTTTTTTTTAAGACAACACCACACAAATTTAGCCATATAAGAATCTAAGAGTTGCCATGCTGTCCCACAATGTCTTTTATTCCACCATTTGGCCAAACTCAACAACTTCTTAATATTTTGTGTATCTGGATTTACATTGAAATGTTCTAAATTACCAGCTTTTACTTTGTTGCTTTTATACGTGTTCTATGAGTTCGAGTACATTGTAGAACCATATTCAATGCCATCTTTTATTACTTGCATAAGCATTATCACCTTCCTATCTGGAAATTTTACCATCAAACACTGATTCATTTCCTTGCTAATGCCTCCAAACAAACATTGCTCAGTGATTATTCTTCCTGCGTGGTTTTTATGTTTCGTGAAAAGGCTCTCGTCAATTTTGACAATGAGGTTGGGCTCTCAACTCCCCCCTTCTTTAGAGCCTGTGTATACTAACTTCTCTTAAATATATTGTTACGAATTTGGTATTTAAAAAGCTAATGTTAGTTCAATTAGAAATTAAATGGTTTTATTTCTCGCGCAGTGCAGCGCGTGACGAATATTAAAAGAAAGCTAAGCCGGAAAATTGAAAATACAAGAGCGCGTGCGTTAAATAAATAAATATCTCTTTTTGATTTCGAGAAAGTACTGGAAAATTCTAGCGCGTGATTTTAAAAGCTTATAAAAGGAGGAAAACATCTCAGTTTGTAGTAGTTGCTTAGTTTGTTGTTGTTTAGAAAACTACTGTTGTTGATTGTAGCGAATTCGCGGATTAGCGTTCTTTAGCTGTTTTGAATTACGTTCTATTGGATATTTGAGTAGTTAAAAGATAACTACCGTGAGATATTGTAATACTGCATGATAATTTGAGAAAATTTAAGCATTTTTGTTGTGATAATAATAAATTTTTGTTCATTTTTCATCGGACTTGTGCATTCATTTCATAACGAACCCGTACGCACGCAACAATATATTTTAATCGATAATAGTCTTATCTAGCAAAATATCGTTCCCATTACAGCATTTTTTGATGAAGGTAAAATTCCATAACTTTGAAGAATTCTATTGCTTCTTGTTCCGTATTTGTTAAATCCCAAATTTAAAACACTTTTTACATTACAGAGCTGCAAAGAGATTTAAAACAGTGACAACTTTACTGCTAGAGCTAGAAAGAAACTCTTATTAAGATCACATTGAATCATGCATTACATATTTTATCATTACTGGCTAAAACTGAATCAAGTGTGGCAGATTTTATCATTACTGGCTAAACCTGAATCAAGTGTGGCAGATTTTGTCATTACTGGCTAAAAATGGCCTCTTGGCACAACTGCCTTCATTTGGTGAAAACGGTCGACTGAATTTTCCATAATAACCCATATTTTTCTTATGAAACAGTATAGTTACAGTATAAGAAAGAACTAAATATGCTTCCTCACGAAAGAATTATTCAAACTTATGTAAGGAATCAAACTTGCAGTATTAATGGCATCCATCTACCAAACACATTTATAGCTAATAACTTTTTTGGAACGATAAAACTGGAATATAATTTTTGAAATAATATGATCTGTATATATGACTAGAATAATATAAATTTGCTTACTGACAGACATTTAATATTACTGGTTCAGAGAGAAGGCTGGAAATATTGATAAAATAAAATTATACACACCAGTACTAATACTTGATAGAGGTGGTGACAGCTTGAGTTTTTTTTTTGACTAGGTAGAATTAAACTTTACTCCAAGCAACTTTTGTGTTGGCCATAGCAGTTATGGAGAAGGATTTAAAGACCAAACAACCATTAATTTGTTTTTGTCCTCGAACGCGTTTTATCAACTTTTTTTTTTTTTTTTTGTGCTTAATATAAAATAACAGTTGAAATGCGGTTTAGCCCACTGCTTGGCGATTGTTTTTCAATGGGCAATAAATGCGCCAACATGGCTAACCCGATGTTTTAGATCTGTGTTGTTATTCCGTTGCCACTAGATGTTATTGCCCTGTGTTATATTTAAAGAAATTAAATATTGAAAAATCTGCATATATGTTTCTTGCATTATGATAAAACAAGGGTACCTAGAACCATCAAATTTTGAATAACATACGTTTCCAAACTAATATGGGCATCTGGAAGCTCAAACTTAGAATTTTTTTTATTATCTGATTGATATTTTAAAAAACTTGAACAATTTTTGATTAACAAACTCAAAGATTTCAAAGCGAACAACGGCAACACAGTACGAGAAGGGGGGAAACATTTTTGCGTGCAAAGCACAAAACTATGTATCGGAAATCCTAAAGATATGCTCATTTAAAAATTATTTTGCGATATTGCTGTTGAACTGAATTTTATGGTTTAAGTGTAAAGAACATTATATTTGATAAAGAAAGGTAACACACAAAACGTTAAAAAAACGCCCTTTTGGGCGTAATGTAAAATCTGAAATTTTTACTTATTAATTTGAGCAGTTAATTCTGTTGCGGTTTGAATGTTCTTATGTGGTGGTTCTTTTTTTAATCGAGTATTTTTCCCTCTGTGGGTTTTTGCCTTTTTTCTGCATATATTACGGAAACAAAGTATAAAACGTTAGTGAATTTATTTAAAGATGAGGGGGGATCCAAAAGGGTTTCCCCCTGAGATAAATTCAATATGCATATATAAAACCCTTCAAAAAGATTTTACATTTTTCTTGAAAAGGGTAAGTGAGAAAAATTTTCTTGTATGGTTCGTTTTAAAGTTGCTTATTTTTAATATTTTGTATCTCATTTTGGCTCGATCCTAGAAGATTGGAAAAGCTGAGGTTGTGCAATTCTCTGATGTTTTTTAAGTGAAAATAGATCGATATGTACATGGGCAAAGCCAATGCAGTGCGCAATGCTGAGTTTGTGCTATTCTCTGATGTTTTTTTAAGTGAAAATAGATCGATGCGTACATGGGCAAAGCCAATGCAGTGCGCAATGACTAGGTTGTGCGTGATATCGAGTTTGTGCAATTCTCTGATGTTTTTTTAAGTGAAAATAGGTTGATGTGTACATGGGCAAAGCCAATGCAGTGCACAATGCCGAGGTTGTGCAATTCTCGGATTTTTTTAAGTGAAAATAGATCGTTGTGTACATGGACAAAGCCAATGCAGTGCGCAATGCCGAGTTTGTGCAATTCTGGGATGTTTTTGAAGTGAAAATAGATCGATGTGCACATGGGCAAAGCCAATGTGGTGCGCAATGCCAAGTTTGTGCAATTCTCGGATGTTTTTTAAAGTGAAAATAGATCGAAATGCACAAAGCCAATGTGGTGCGCAATGCCGAGGTTGTGCAACTTTGGGATGTTTTTTTAAGTGAAAATAGATCAATGCGCACATGGGCAAAGCCAATGCAGAGTTTGTGCAATTCTCTGATTTTTTTTAAATAGATCGATGTGTACATGGGAAAATCCAATGTAGCACGCAATGCCGAGTTTGTGAAATTCTCTAATGTTTTCTAAGCAAAAATAGATCGACTTGCACATGGACAAAGCCAAGGCAATGCGCAATGCCCAGTTTGTGCAATTCTCTGATTTTTTTTTTTTTTGTGAAAATAGATGGATGTGTACATCGTCACCCAGTTTTTGCAATTCTTTGAAGTTTTTTGAGCAAATACAGATCGTTGTGCACATGTACAAAGCGAGGCTGTATGTTATACCGAGCTGTAATGTAACGTATTTTATATGCAATGTTAAATGTGTCATTTGGGTATTTTAAATTTGCATTGTTGTTTTAATTGCAAGTTATACTTTAGACATCTTTTTTTATTGTATTTTTAATTGTTTGGTTTTGATATGTTGATAATGCTTTCCGAAAAATATCGATAATCCGATGATCTACCCAATAGTAGCAAAATTTGACCCTATAAATAACTTATACTTTTTTATTTTAATACGTAGTATTTGTTATCACAATTGCACTTGATAATATGAGTTCATTGATAATAAGTGTGTGTGTGAAGCATTGCTTAGTGTTTCAAATTTGTACTGTTTATTTTCTTTCATTGTGAGAAATTAGATTTTTTTATTTGTAGAATGTATAGAATTCTAGTAAGACTATAGAATATGACGTGATTTAAGAATTCAAGAAACAGTGATATGAAAGCTGTGTATGATGTTGATCTGCAATAAAAATATTTTATTTTTTTATTAAGTACAACTCTAATATATGCCCTAATTTCAACAAATGTGGCGATATGTGTTCTGCGCTGATTTTTGGCATGATTGCGTGTTCTATGGCAACCCTGTTGATGTTGAAAAATCTTTCGCTGGAGCTCGTTGATTTGCCTCTGTGTCTGAGAAGATGGGAGGGAAAGATAAAATGGTAGTTGTTGAATTGAAGTTCGGCAAAAGGAAATATCATTGTGGCTATCCTGTTGAGGGGTAGTGGGTTTTTGGAAGTGTGGAAAGAGGGTCTGGGAGATTATTTTTAATGGCAGCGCACGATAGAAGTAGGGATTTGTGATTTTATTTATTTGTGAACCATAGTATAAATTTTCTGGATAGTGTGTCTGGCTGTCATGTAAACACGATAGTGATTACGTGGCAGCATGTTAAAGGCGGTATGAAATTTATATTTCTGCTATTCGAAAACGCATTAATTCATGGTAAGTGCATTTTATTTTATCCTTGTTCTTATTTTGTAGAATGTTATGTTCATTGATTCTTTGTATGAATTTCTGTCATTATTGTAGTTTTGTTTAAATTGTTTGAAATTTATTATTGTTATTTTGTTGTTTAGTGTCTAGACTGTGCAATTCGCAGATGTTTTTTAAAGTTGAAACAGAACGCTGTGTACATGGTATTATTTAAAATTTATTGTTGTTGTTATGTTATTTTATTAAAGTGAGGAGTGCGTAGATTCCTTCCTTGCCTAAATTGTGCAATTCGTAGAATTTTTTTATGTTTAAACAGGATGCTGTGTACATGGTATTCTTTGAAATTTATTGTTGTTATGTTAATTTATTAAAGCGATGTGTGTGCGTAGTTCGTAGATTCATTCGTTGCCTAGATTGTGCAATTCGTAGATGTTTTTTTAAGTTAAAACATATTGCTGTGTACATAGATTCTTGCCAAATATTTTTGGTTAGAAACTTTACATTTTTGCTATCAAAATTTTTTGTTTTTGTTTCGGATTTTTAGCTTAAATTGTGTGTTCAAAACGTGGTTTTTGCATGTGCAAAAACTATGTTTTTGGAGATATTTTAGGCTTAAAGTTTGAAATGTAGACCAAAATTTATATAGTAATATGGCAGCGTGGAGTTTCTTGCCAAACAGGCGCATATAAGAATAGTTCCACCTTTACTATTTATGATGTGATTCTCATGTAAAATGTTATTATCTAATTAGTAAAATTTTATGCACAATTTTAAAGAAAAAATTTAAGTTCTTTGGCCAATTCCTTTTTGTAATTTTCTTATATGCCAAGAAATTCTTCTATTCTCTATGTCAAGAAATTCATGAGTAGGGCAGAAAAGCTTTTACTTATCAAAGTACTTTCTATATAAGATTGGGGGGGGGATTAATACTTTACATAGAAAATTGTAAAGTAAAACTGTTTTTTTTAATTGTTTGTAATTTTAGTTATTTTATTTTGTTGATTTGTATGCAATGGCTAGATTGCGCAATTCGTAGATGTTTTTTTAAGTTTAAACAGGATGCCGTGTACATGGTATTCTTTGAAATTTATTGTTGTTATATTAATTTATTAAAGCGATGTGTGTGCATAGTTTGTAGATTCGTTCGTTGCCTACATTGTGCCATTCGTAGATTTTTTTTAAGTTAAAATATGTCGCTGTGTACATGGATTCTTGTCAAATATTTTTGGTTAGAAACTTTACGTTTTTGCTATCTAAATTTTTTGTTTTTGTTTCGGATTTTTAGCTAAATTATATGTTGAAAATGTAGTTTTTGCATGTGCGAAAACCGCGTTTTTGGAGACATTTTAGGCTAAAAGTTCGAAATGTAGACAAAAAATTTAGATAGTAATATGGCAGCGTGAAGTTTCTCGCCAAAAATATTTGGTGCGAAATTTGGCGATTTCAGGGCGCATATCAGAGTAGTTCCTTTTATTAATGTAAAGTTTAAAATTTTTAGAAAATAATGAAGATTGTCTATTTACTAGTACCTAAGGGATTGTGTCGTTATGTAGCAACAAGGTTATTTGTAAAAATGATAAATTAAAATGTTCGATAATATGAACTTAAATTTGTTGGCAACTACTCCAGTAAAAGGGGAAAAAAAAGAGAGGGAAATAGTTTTTGATTTGAGCGTATTGGCAACAGAGAGAAACCAGACAAAAACCGTAGAACTAGCACTTTTTTTTTTTTAGAACTTGAACTCGATTTTTGGTAGTTTTTGAATCTGCTGTAATCGGATATTGTTCTTTAAATGATTATTCTTTTAAACTAAAAATGTAAATAATATTATGTCAATATAACCCCTCCCCCCAAAAAAATCAAAATTATGTGTATGATTTATTTTACGTTGAATCATTCACAAAAGAAGAAGTTAGTATTTTTCTAGTAGCTATCCGGAATATAACCCAGCATCAAAAATATCATCAAAGGGGTAAGTCTTGAAATTTATTAAGCCCTTATATTAATAGATTTAACGTGGAGTATATTCTATTTTATTTAAAAGACACGCAATAATTTGCAACATTCTGATATAACTGCCGCAATAAATTTAATAATAGAATCTTTTTTCATTTGTATACATTCTAAAATCTTTGAAAATACTGAAGCTGTATGAAATACAAATATGAGAGACAGCGACGTTGTTTGCCGTTTAGGAACAGCTTTAGTATTGGTCCTTTTGGCGATTTTTTTATTTGGTGACAAACTTCGGTCGCCAAGGTAGACCCGGTTTTGAAGATCGGAAAAAAATGGCGGATTGTCAACAAAACTCGATCTAGACTAAATAACAATCCTAAAAAACAAGCTCTTAATCAGAATAAACAGTCTTTCTCTAATTTTCAATATTTCTAGTACTGCTATGATAAATTCTTGAAACACTACTGTAAATGAATTTATGACAATTATTATGTTATGAGTAATGAGTTCATATTTATATTTTATTATATTAGTACTTAGCTAATATTTTAAATTTACAAAAGGTTAATTTTTATGTTTATGAATAATGAAATTTACAAAAGATTAATAAATGCATTTCAAACTAGTATATGTTACTTTAGTTTCTTAGATTCTGTTATTAAAAGAAAATAAAAAAAATAAAGCAATAATGAAACCTGATTTTGGTCATGATTTGAACCTATGAATTCATGCAATTACACATCCCTATAGTTCTAATATGAGGTAAATAAGTATTTTTAGACCATGATAATTTTGATCTCCTTAGCAAAGGAAACACCAAGAGTTTACCTCATGCTACTGAAAATGTGTTTTTTTTTCCCTTGGGGGGGTGGAGCTTATAGTAATATGCAGAGTTGACATATGAAAAAATATCAAGACTCATGTGATGTAATATTAAAAACACCAGTTTTAACTATCAAAAATTTGGCTTTTTAAAAAATATTTTAAATGTTGTGCTTTCCTAACACAAAAGTAACTTTAAGAAAAACACACAATTTATCCCTCCTGCCATCAAAGCTCTGATACCTATCAAATTCGTTGAAATTACGTGGACAGAAATGGCGGCATGTTTGAAGCTCAGTATTTAGGGTTACTAAGGTTATCATAATTTTTCCTTTATCGCTCCAAAATGTCGCCAAACAAATTTATCGTCAAAAAGGACTAATACTAAAGCTGTGCCAGCGTGGAATTAATAACTGGTACAATTCACTTACTGCATTATTATAACTTAAAATATAAAGAATTTATTATTTCTATATTTATAGTACTTATTTCTATATCTATAGAGAATACATTGTGACGTCGCACCCATTTATGGACGTCACTTAGCTCCGCCTTAGCAACTTTGTTTACACAACGTATTCTGAGATTTTACTGGCGATTTTCAAAAAATCTTCACTACTGAAAATCGCCAAGCAGTGGGCTAAAGCACATTTTCACCAAAATAACATATGGAACTTCTAATTTTAAAACGCTACCGGATATGTCATCAAAATCCTGATGAAAGTTTCAGCAGTAGCCAAGCACAATCAAAGTATTACTGTCTTTTGCAGTAAATCACAAATAAATAAATACAATATTTCATCATGAGTCCAAAGACAAATTTTTACTAACGGTTTAATTAGTTGGTATGATTTTAATAAATGCTATGTTGAAATTCTAGGAAATGTTAGGAGCATATAATGAAAAACATACTTCCCATCCTCATCTACAGCAGCAGGCGCATTTCCAGCTTTTCTTGCTTCTTCTAATTCTTTAGCTTTACGCCAATCTTCCCTACTTCGCTTTTTTGGTTCTTCAACATCACGATTTTTTATGATTTCAGACACAGGTCTACTGACTGCGTTCATATTTCAGCTTAATTCAACCAGTTTCACAACACAAAGAAATTTCTTTGCGATGTGTTGCCAAATTAAACAAGCTAACTATAAATTGAAAGATGATTTCTCTGTGATTCTTTTATAAAATATTGAAATTTCTTCTTTAATTCACGTATTAAAATACATAATAATTAATATTTTAATGAAATATCTTGTTTTGAAAAATTATAACTTTAAAATGAATCTTCTGATATATCAAAATATACTTATTAAACAGAAAGAAAAACAGATGGAGAAAACCTGGCAACCCGGAAACCCGTATAACGAGTTTCGAAAGTGTTCGCAATAGTAGTGCAATAATATCAACACTTGTTGATCGCTTGGTTTTCTTTGTATATTGTAAATTATATAATGTTACCCAATCAAATTAATAACATAATAATAAACACGGGCAATTTAATTAACTGCAAGGAATTCAAGAAAAAGGCAACACAGTCGCCAACTGAAGAGGTTTGTAATTTTTCAGCGACTTTTTTAAAAATAAAAATAAGCTATTTTACTAATTAAATAATACTGGTAGCTCCCAGAAATAATACGGTAGTTTATGACTAATATAATAAATAACATAAAACTCTAGAAAATATCAGTATCTTAAAACGTAGTTTTTAAATAATATTAGTGTGATTAAACCTAAGCTTTTTACATTTTTAGAAACCCGCAGCAGGGGAAAAAAAGTTGCTAGGTATAAAAAGACCTTGAAAAAGTGCTGGAACACGTCCATATGTTTACCGAACAATCCATGATAACCATATGTTTATAACGTTTTGATGTACAAAACAGTAATGGCTAAATATTTTTTTTATTGTTTATTTATTAAGTAGTTGACTGTTAAAATAAAATAGACTAAATGAACTGTGTTTCTGTAAATAAGGCTAATTGTATAAAATAAACGCGGAAAATTGAAAAACTGATAATATATATATTAAAAATTGTTAAATCTATTAAAAATATATCTCTAGTCTTTTAAATGTAAAATGTTTATAACATTGTAACTATGCTTTGGAAAAAGATATAGTATAAACGAGGTGATATGTATATACATAAAACTGTAAATATAGATCTGATTTATTTTGAAAGAAATTAAGAAACATTTAACCCCATGAGTGGCCAAATTTCTACAATCGCTAGATGCTAGTAAGTCAACTCAGGTTCATTCCCAGGCGAATGGGCTAGCTGTATGATTTTTGTGATTTTTACCATGTGTAATGTGACTACGAGTCAGTTTCCTTTAGAAAATCCTCCATGAAGACACCCTTAGGCAGATAGCCTTCATGTGCTTTTTCATATTCAACTAACCTAACCTAGAAACATTTAAGACCAGTTTCGGCAAATCATTACTGAAGTGATTTTAAAAAGCAGCATATATAACTAAAAACTGTTGGAAGAATCATAAAATCAGTTTGGTCTTAATAGGTGAAAAAGTAAAATTTAATTTTTATGTCACTGAAAGGAATAGGAAAATTTTGCTGTTACATTCAAACCCTACTCTGATGAATGGATATACAGTACAAAGTCAGAAATTCGGACGTCCATTATCCGGAAGGATCTAAAATCCGGACATCAAAGCCACAAACTTTTTTTTTATATGCTTTACGCATGCGCATTTGATTTTTCCTTCCATAATAAAACGTGTGGACATTTTCACTTAAAAATTCTGATTCATAATTTCACTTAGGCAATAAATAAAATACATCGTTATGAAAAAACAATCGTATAAGCATAAATTTGTGAGATTAATAATTTGGCTCCGCAGCTGAGTATCTGCTTGGCATTACATCTCAAACTGAAACATTCACCTATTTTATATCCCTGACGCCAGCCTGGTGAGTCATTATTTATTATATTTTGCTTTCAACGCAACATGTTTATCAATACAGTCAAAAGTCGTTAATCCGGACTCGTCGGGACTTCGGCGATTCCGGATTATCGATTTTTCCAGATTTTAGATCATCAGTTTAAATCTCGTAAGATGGCATGCAGAAATTCTAAAATTAAAAATATGAAACCGTAATTTATGAAATAAAGAACAATTATGATCTAAAGGGTATCAAAATTTACAAATAAAAAAGCTTAATATTTATTTGTTTACTTTATTAAACATTTCTTTCAATGTAAGTTGTTTAAGTTGCTTCGTTTTATGTGATAATACTTTCTCTTTAATTCTATAAACAGACAATTTCTTGTTCAGTTACAAAGTTCAGCTGTTCAAGTCCCGTAATTACTGTGCCGAGAATACCGACTAACTTGTCAATCGAAATGTTTTCGTTTTCACTAATCTCTCTGTCACCTTCTTCATGTCTTTATCCATTTTTTGCAGCAATTTCATTTTTTGTTTGATGGACTTCGAAACATACTTTCTTTTTGTAGATCCTTTGGGAGCTCCAGCATTGGAAATTCTATTTGACATAATCGAAAGTTCAAGTTTAGTTTTATAAAATTGCCCATACAGTCTGCAAAAAATAATAAGCAGGATCCAATTCGAAGATTAAGGAACAACGCAATCATCAACATTAACTGAAATAGATAATTACATAATTTTAGCTTATACCGTCCGTTATACATAAAACGCGCACACGAAAACGTATTCTGCGCTTGCGCACACGTATATGCGCAGTCGTAAAGGTCTTACGAGCACGCGTAAACGCCTATGTGCATGTGTCAACGTGGCGCATGCGCAGAAAGTTTTTAGCTTTGAGTTCCGGATTATGGGTGTCCGAATTAACGACTTTTGACTGTATATGACAGCTTTAGTAATAACTCATGCAGTGATGTCTAAACTTTTTTTCATATTAGTAATTGAATAACAAGAGTAAGGCAATCTTTTCTGCTAACATTACGCTTGGCAATGATTATAGATTTTTTAAAAAGAAATATTGACGAGGAAAAATTCAACAAAAATTTCTGGTTAATCTTCGTATTATGGTAACTTGGTGAAAATTTGGCGACCAACCCTGCTACAGCAACCTGCTAGTTTTTTTTTTTTTTTGGTTGCCATTTTGTTTTCACGAAGTAAAGGCATGTGTTTTTTACTCAACATTTTTTCCCAACAATCTGCTAGCCGAATTACGCTTATGCTAGAACTTTTATGGAACAAAAGTGCTTAATCATGCCGAAGATTAGGTGCGAAATTGAAAGAAAGTGCAGAATCACCCACTGCTTGTCGCGCTTTTAAGAATTGCACATACACAGTATCCATGTACACGTCGACCTATTTTTACTTAAAAAAACATCCCAGAATTGTACAAAAATGGCATTGCGCACACCCTTGACTTTATCCATGTACACCGCTAAAGTCCTAGCTAGTAACCTTTATCGCCTTACCAAAATGTCGCCAAACTACCTGTTACCATATTTTAAAGATTAGCCAAATTTCTTTTCATATGCTAAAAATAGATTTTGTTAATGAAACTCATAGGCCAAAAGATTACATTTAATGCTATTTTAATTAAGAATAACTGATATGTTACTCATTAGAAACCCAGAAGCGGCGGCAGAATTTAGGGAAGACATTTTTGGAATTTGGTGAAGCACCGAGCGGCAAAATTAAGAGATGGGGGGGGGGAAGCACTGTGATCCAAAGTTTAGGCGCGGGGAAAATTTAGAACTTAGGAAGGCGCTTTGTAGCAGAATTTAGAGAGTGCACCAAGCGGTATCTAGCGTCGGCCCTAGATGAAGCCATAAGTATATGTGGGAGTTTATTCATTCAGGACTCAGATTAGTTTTGAGCATGTGCAAGAAATAACCGTAGATATAGTAAATAACTAATACAATTCAGGCTTAATTCAGTATGCAATAAGAGCAAGACAAAATTTAGCGGAATAACCTGGCTTTCGTCGCCAATATTGCACAGCCAGTAATGTATGATACACAGCCAGTAATGTATAACGGATGCTACTATAATTATCTTAACTGATTCTAAGGCATTTCAGTTAATGTAGCAAGCTGCACTGCTCCTTAATTTTCTAATTTGATCGAGTTTATTATTTTTTGTAGACAGTTATTATTATAGCAGTTTTATAAAAATTAAGCTTGAACTTTCGATTATATCAAAAAAATTCCAGTTCTGGAGCTGCCAAAAGATCTACAAAGCGAAACCATGTTTCGATGTCCATTAAGCAAAAAGTGAAATTGCTGCAAAAAATGGATAAAGGCATATCTGTCTCCAACACTATGCGAGAAATATGGCATTGGAAAGTCAACTGTATATGACATAAGAAAAAGGAACTTTTTGAATTTTTTATGGAAGCAGCTTAAATAACTTACACTGAAAGAAATGTTTGATAAAGCAAACAAAAAATATTAAGCTTTTTTTGTAAATTTTGATGCCCTTTAGAACATAGCTGTTATTTATTTCATAAATTACGATTTCATATTTTTAATTGTATAATTTTTGCATACCATCTTTCCAGATTTAAATTGATTATCTATTATCTGGAAAGAAAAATTCCAAATCTGGAATCGCCAAAGTCCTGACAAGTCCAGATTTCGAACTTTGTTCTGTATATAACAAATCCCTTTCTATGATATACACAGATTATATGCACCTACATATCTGTACATATGTTGACATACATTTCTGAATCTTATTCTGATAACAGAAGAGTACCTTCAGTACTGTACTGTTATCGAGACCAGATTCAGATATCGCCAAAAGCTGATGATATGCCAAAAAGTTTGAGGCATAAAAGTAATCAGCAAAATATTTATGATATTGTTAAGTTGAAGAAAAATCCAACAGAAAAAGATATTTATAAAATTATAAATTTTTAACGTAAATTAAGTAATTTCCCAAAGAAATCAGGGGGAAAAAATTGGTTAGCAAATTAAGATTAATGTGGAGACATGAAACTTTGGATATTATTTAAAATATCTGAAAACATTTCCATTTTAGGATGCTGCTGCTGACACATATACTCAACTAAAGAATCTTAATTGGTTATGGCCAGTGTGACGAAGTTTATTTTGCCATTTCGTACCTTTCATTAGTTGCATATGACAACCATTTATCAGGATCAATAAAATTATGGTTAATGCAGAAATGTTCAAACACAGCTTCTTTTTATTCTTCCAAGTCAGAGTATCCTTTCCAACAGTCAGAGTATATTATAGTGCCATCAATAATAATTTAGTAATTTCTGCAATAGTAAAGTTTTGGCAGAGTGATTAGGCACAGTAATTAAAAAACATTCCTTTGTTTCTTGGCAAATTACACCACACACCCACTGGGGAAAAATATGACCAATGTTTTTTTTTTTTTTTTTTTTTTTTTTTTTTTTTTTTTTTTAATGCAAAAACATACTTTCATCAACTTTGACAGTCTACCTGCAATTCGGCTGTCTGATTTCGTGTGAACCAATCTTTTGGTGAGTTTAGCAAAACATTTGCTGATGACTCCGGTCCCGATAACAGAGCAGTACCAAATTTATTTCAGATAGTGCCAGTTCGAAGCATAAACATTCACTTAGAACAAAGATCTCTAGAATGTGCTACATGTACTCTAAGGGATATGCAAAGTGTTATATTAAAAGAAATTGGTTTTAATCAAATAATCTTTTTGAATATTAATTATTAATATCTTTCTGCAAAATACTGACAACTGATGCCAGGCAAATATATTAAAAATGAAAAGAACTAAGTTTAGCATATTCGTCAACATACTCAGAGGATCACACATCTCAACAAATCATCCAAAATTAATAAATGCTGTACTACACAGATTTGCATTGTGTTTTATAAATAATCTCAAGTCAATAAATCTCCGAGTTTTTAAAAACCTTTCAGTTCAAACAAATGGTGCGACTCAAAGTAAACCACAAAATATAACAAAAGTAATGCATAAAAGATTTAACAGTATTTATTAATTTCTAGATTGTCATATTTAAGATAGTTGGGTGGACTGGATCTAGTTTTCTTCCTTAAACCTTTTTAAAATTAATTACAGTCATTTCTGTAGAGTGATATACAAATTTCAATATGATTTTAGGTTGCTACTCATTCTGTTACAGAAAAACAATATTAAATTAGCACTTTTGCTGAACCTTTCAAGGCCAGGGAAGTGGTACCTGTAAGGTCATAAACCAGACTATCTTTTTCATATTTCATACTTTCCCCTTTTCAAGAAGTCCCTTGGTGTTTGCAACAGTGGCCTTTTTATGGAACTTGATTCATCCTGAAAGAGGTGCATTTTCTTTACAAAAGGAAGGAAAGTGTAGGAATTAATGCCTAAACTGTTAGATGGTGTTCATTATGTAGGGAAAATTTAAAGGTACAGTTGATTCCAAATTAGACTACTCAGTGATACGCAAAAGAGAATGTAAGTTTCCATTATAGAAAATTTCATTCTATTTCTCCATATTATAGCACATACTTTTCTTATAAAATACTTATTAAAAAATTTAATTTATCTTAACCAAACTGCTTTTATAAAGTGGTAACAAAAATTAGTTCTGTCGTATTATCATAAGTTACATTATAAAATTCCCCCATATTTCATATTTGTTAGGTATTTTTAGTTTTTTAAACATTTTTTTATTTGTCAGTTCTCTATCTCATTTATTTAATGTATCTAAAATTTTTTTTATAGATTTCATGAGCTTATTTTCTTGAATTTAAAAAAAAAAGTTCATTGTTTTGTAAACAAAGAATTATCATACAAATATTGCAGTAAATACAAAAGTTTATTTACTCTCACATTTCTTTGTAATGTTTGTTTTGATGTATATTTTATTGAGATTATTCAAATTCTGTAAAAGTTTTTCTGTAGATGGAATGGTTAAAAAAATAAAAAATTAATGCTACACAAATGATTAAAAACTTTAAAATTTTAAGTCTTAATAAATGATAAAAATTTGCATAAAAACAGAATGCTTAAGAGTGAAAACTGACAAGAATTTAAAATATGCTGTGTTTAGTTTGCATATGACTTGTACCATATATTGCTCATATATATTTCATGCTGCAAATTTTTTGCTGGAGAAAGCTTTCAAATCCGAAGGAGAAAATTTTGCAGTATATATAGTTTTCGAAAGAATGGGAAGAAGTTATAAGATAGTTAGTTGCCATCTTCAGTATCTAGTATTATGATAATCTGTTTTATGATGTTATATAATTTAACATTTCACAAATTCTTGTAGAAGCTTTCATATTCCTTCTACAGTCAGCTCTCTTTTTCATTTCAGACACATTGTTATAAAAATTAAGCAAAATAACTCCAAGAAGTCTCCCAAAGCTATGGAATATTTCAAAGAAATACAAGGCTCTATTTACACTTTAAGAATGAAATTGTCTTCGAATTCTGAAACTACAAGATCAACAAGGTAATGATAGGGAAAACTGGATACTTAACACAAAGATCTTTGAAAGTTACAAGTGGTTTAAGACTCCAGGGACATCAAACTTGATACCTTTCAGCCTGGAAAACAAGAAAAAAGACCTGACCACTAATTTGGACATTCTCATCCTTTCAAACAGGGAATGCCAAGGCCAATATAACAGTCATCCACTTCCAAAAAATTACATATTTGTTTGTTATTGCACTTAAATTAAGATTTAAAATTCCTTTCCTCGTAGATTTAATTGCCCACTTAAATCCTACAGGTTGAAAGATAAAAGTTAAAATTATGCTTGACCAAATGGATGAATTTTCTCCCTTCCCAAACCAATGGGAACACAACTGCTGTAACAAAGACCATCACCTTTGCACCTCCAAACTGAGTTACCAAACACCTTTGCAAATGATTCAAAACCTCTGTCAACTTCTGAAAATAAGGAGGTTCTAATACAAAAGACATAGTCTATCCTGCCCTTTTAATTGCAGCCTGAAAAGAATTCATTTGATGTCTTTCCATTCTGGAAATCCATTTATCTGTCAGCTGCGACTTTCAGTGAAACAAAGATGCCAGTTGTTTTCTTTTTCACACAACCAGTAACAAAGCCCACATGGCTCCTCTGCTTTTAAAAGCACAAGAACGCACAATTTATTTTACAACAGAAACATTTTTGTCTCAACAACAAAGGCTGAATGATGAGATAACTGCTTCCATTCACAGCCTGCTGAGAAATTCCTTTGAGTAAAGTTTATAAAGTAACTAACAATGCCCCTATTTTAATTCTCCCTCCCCCAAAACAAATGTTAAAAAAAAAAAAAAACTCCCCACTCTTCCTGAGAAAACTAAGAACTGAAAATAATGCAACAAAAGTTTTAAATGCACTTGCTATTCTAGTTCAAACCATTTTAATTAAATTAAACCTAAATATGTGATTAATTAAAATTGCACGAAAGTTTAATTAAAAAATTAAAATTAGTAAAAATGAAACTAATAAAATTGATACTCATGGGTAAGCCAAAGAAGTAAGCTCACAATCACTTGTGAGTGTATGATCGTGTACATTACATGGGGTGCAAATTATAATTATTTTCATCTTAAGTATGCAATAAAAAAAGTTGAGAAATTGCTTTCTCAGGACACTAATTTTTAGATATTCATTGCTAAATTATCTAAAAGTGGCAATTAAATAAATGCACATTTCACTTTTGAATTATTAATATATCTAATCAATACAGCCTGTCAACTGCATTGATTCCCCAGGGCATAAAAATTCCTGATGTTGGGTTTAAAATTAGATTTTATGACATCATAGCTTTGCTGAGCATTTGCCATGTTAACTCGAAAAATGTCAACATAACTCATAGAAAATAAGAGACGTTTTTCAAAGGAAAAACTGAAAACTAGTAAATATTATTATTTTTATGAAAACCTTTTTTATATAGTATGCTTGTTGTCATTTGTTAATAGTCTCTGCCTAGTATATTTTTGTAGCACCTGAGCAACTATTAATTAAAATTTTTCAGTATCATTTTGGGATTATCAGGCACATCCATGCATTATTTCAAATGATTGATCAAAAGTTCATTGTATTAACATCATCAGGGCTATTGACTGATACTGAACATATAAAAGATAATTTTCTCTGACTATCTGCACAGATCACAGCTGCTGGTCTTATATGTTTATAAATTTCACCATAGTATTTAACTAAAAATTAGTCTGTCTATTGGTGTGTTCACGTTGCACAAAGTGTGACCGCTAACTAAAATCTTTGCAAGAATATAATAAAGGAAAACATTCAGATGATTACACCTTTCTGTGCTTAATTAGAAACATAATAATATGAATGTAAGCTGTATATTAAAAAGACATATACAATATTAAAGTTTCTGTGTAAGTGCTAATGTCCAGATTTTATGAAGTTTATAAACTAAAACTTTTGTTATAAGTAAGTAAAAAATAAATTTTAAAGAATTACATAATTGTAAATTATCAGAAATGATATCAAAATGAATTAACATACTTATTGTCCTACACATTGTACACTATCAGAAATACAAATACATGTGAACCTTCCAAGTGGCTGAGTCTATTTGAATATTGAAAATTAAAATATTGAACTTTTACTATATGATACTTTTAAGTACATAGATATGCATTTTGACCTAAACCCAACCAACTAAAATAGGGTGCATATTAGGAGAAAAGGAATCAACCTACAAAGTGAAAGCGTCATTTTAAAACTGCAATTAAGAAAAACCACTTATTTATACCATTTTGGAAAACTAGGATTTTAGAGTCAAACAGTTAGCCACGTGGAGGGTTAATGAATTATGACAAAGCATGCAAGGACTGCTTGTCTCAAGAGAGGACAAGACAGGCTTTGTGGAGGATTTTCTAAAGGACATTGGTATATATTCATATTATACATGGGAAAGAACCATGAGAACACCATACAGCCAACCTATTTATTGAAGACCAAACTTGAGACAAACTACTAGTATTCGGTGGGCTTCTCCATGCAGCTTGTAGTGGGCCATCAAAAATACGGAGCTCCAAAATTATAACTCTTACTGCATGAAAGTAAATATGGTGCTTTCTAATTATTCTCACTACCGCTTTCAGTAATTCTCTAAATTGCGATGTTTTAGGCAGGTTTTGAGTATGTATATATATATATATATATAATATGTTGTATGAACTTAAATCCATTTAGTGCGAATACAAGTTATTATTACTTGCGCAATTGCTGCAAAGTTAGTTAATAATAATTTATTTCCTAAACAGTATTGATTAATTGATTATATTATCTCCTAAGTTTAATTAAAGTAGAATTATTTTAAAAGTGTGCATCCATACTGGTAAGTTATATTTTGAAAGATGTTTTGAAGTAATTTGAAAGCAAAATGTTAATAATGTTTTAACGGGGACTGGAGTTAAATCATCACGAAGAATAATATTACAATTGTAAAAGTAAAAATTAAAACATGTAATTATTGTCATTGATCGGAAATTAGTTGACTTTTCAAGTAGAACAAACCAACTCCCGTTCAATGATCAATAATTGATAAAAATACGTAAATATGAAAGTGTTTCGTCTTTACTCAAGTTATAAGTTAAAGCCAAAACCGGCAATTCTAGTCAGGCCAAATATTTCCGCGAATAGTTGTTACTCAAAGAACTTATTCTCATGAAGCATTTTAGTCAATTTAATTTGGAGTAAAAATCAATTACTGTAGAGAAATCCTGTAAAACTCGAGTAATCGTCCCCGACACTATCATCTTTATGTATTTGAGTACTATATTATTTGTAGAAATTAAACATTGGAAATTGTCATTATGAAATCGAAATCAAAGTAAATTTGAAATAAACATAGAAGATTATAAAAAAGATAAATAATGCAAACTTTGTAAAAACAAATCAAAGAGAACATAAAAATAATATAAAAATAAAATAGAAAATAATATAAATAAGATCAGTGAATGTACATGAAGATATAAAGGCCAGAAAGGTATTAAGTAACTTACATTCTTTCTAGTGGGGGAGTTGACAATGTGTTCTCTTCGTGTCTGACTCAGAAGTGTAGGGTGTCCGAAAATTCTTAGCGGCAGTAGGGGCTTTGAATTATATCAGTCGGTAAGACTTGGGTGAAGAAATTTATGGTAGTGGGTGGGACTTGGAATTTTTGAGGGAAGTATTTTGTGGAGTTCTTATCTGAGAGAGACCGTCTGTTAAGATTTTTTTTTTTTTTTTTTTATAAATACTAGTGAATGGAAATTAATTAATTTCTGGCTAATTGTCGTGTCGCAATGATTAAGAATTTAAGAAAGGAAAAAGGCATTTTCGCTATCCAAGAGCTAGTAGACAGTCTAAAGGCAGGAAATAGGCCCATTTTTTTAGTAACAGTATATGTCTGAAGACAATTAGCTTTTTACAATATATACAATTGAGTAATTACACTATATACAAATCTTTCAACTGACAGTCATCCAACTTATACCGCCTTCTCAGGTTTAGGAATAAATTATCATATCCCTATCAGTTAAATGATTTAGAGTGAGTATTTAACGCCTGCTCTTTTAAGGCAATGGTTGATAAATTGAAAGGGAATTAGATTATTTTTGAGAATTTTGATAAGGATTAAAATTTCGCGTTGTAAATCTATTGTATCTGTGCATATAGTTTTAATTCGTTGTATTTGATTAATTATAGTATTGTTAATTACTTTTTTGGATATGTTGGAGTTCCAATTTATTAATTTGTTAGTATTGAAATTGAAGTTTCTTGTTTTGTCAAAAAGTAAAATTTTTTTGTAGTTAATGATTTGAAGATCTAGAAAGTCTATGCTATTTTGTGAATTATTAGTTTTATTAAGTTTAAGACAATTCGGATAAATGTCGGAGTTTTCAATTTTACCAAAATTGTTAATTGTAATAAGGTCATCAATAAATCTGTAGGTGTGTTTGTAGTAATTTAACTCTTGTGGTTGTAGATTTTTTTGGAAGTTAAATTCTTTAACAAATAAAAAGATATTACAGATCGAGGTGCTGGAATGTAAGCCCATTGGCAATCCTCTTACTTGTTTAAAAAGTTGATTTTGAAACTTTATGTAATTATGAAAAAGTGTGCATTTTAGGTAGGTTTTCCATTTGTCAAGAGTCATGATATTGAGTATATTAGGGAAAAGTTTTGGTAGATCAAGTAGACTGGTATAGATTTCTTCTAGAGGAAGTGAGGTATATAAGTTTTCAAAATCATAGCAGTTAATGTTTTGGATGTGAATGGTATGAATGGTATTAATGACAGGAGTGTTATTATGAATGATCCAGCAATAGTTATGATTAGTGTTACAATCATTGAAAATAAATTTACAGATTTTGTTAAGTTGAATTGAAAAATAATAGTCTATATTTTTCTTGTAATTATTAGTTCCATTAGCTATAAATCTAAATTTTAATGGTGTTTTATGGAATTTGGGAATCGCATAAAGATTAGTAAATCTGTTGTAGTTTGTATTGAAAGTAATATTGAGTTTCTTATGAAAAGTTTTAATCCTGTTTATTATAGATGTTTCTGTAAGGTTGGCTGATTGATAAGTAGTTGCGTTGAGAAGTTCTTTATGAATAATCTCAGTGTAGAATTGTTTTCATATAATGCTAAAAGTTATTAGTTGCTTTATCTATTTTTGTAATAGTAAAAAGCTGTTTTAATTTACTAATATCAGATGTAAGTTGCGACCAGTTCAGTGTACTTTTAAATTTGAGGTGACTGATTTCTGTGGATATGCGTTGAAGAATTTTAGCTTTCCATTTTAAGAAGGTATCTATGGGAAAATTCAGTTGATAGCTTGCTTTAACTATAAATTCGTTGATGTTGTTTTCGAAAGTCTTGTAACAGTAATTTGTAGTCATGTTTCTGACTGGTCTAAATTTTGTACCATAACTCATTAGTGTTTTTAGTTGATGGTTTTGTATGATATTCAGGTTGCCAGTAATTATGTGCTGGTGATGAGAATCTACGTAATTGCTGTAAATTGGTGTCTTACAATGTCATTCTGCAGTTTCATCTATTTCATGGTGGTTAGTAAGCAAGTTGCTTAAGGTCCTTTGATATTTAAATGCAATCATTGGTATAGTGTCAACTGCGGGGAAGTAATCTTTACAATCTCTGATGATTCTTGAGAAATGAATATTGTCAAACTGCGGATGCAGAAAATTGACTTTAAAATAAATTTTGCGTTGAGTGAGACTATTAGAGAGTCTGAAAAGACTAAAATCAAGAATCATGTCTTTAATGATTTGTATGTCGTCGTAGCTTTCTTGAATGAATTTTTTTAGTTTGATAAGGAATTTATTAGTACAGGAGTGTAAGCAGTTGAGAAGTTTCTTGGGAAAGCAGTCTGAGTCAGAAAAACATTTCAATTGTTTTTTCAATGCAAGTGTATCCAAAGTGGATAAAAATCTCGCATTATTTTTTATTTTGCTTCCTCTTTTTCCTCTCTGCGTTTTGATGCTGTAGAGTTTAAATTGGCTGAAAATAGACTTCTTAGAAGTATCTCTATGACTATGTATATAAGTGTTAAGTCCATATGGATAAAGTGAACGTTGTTTTAGTATATAGAGAGATTCCTGAAAAATTCGTGTTTTGTGATTGGGTATTATATCTAGTATCTGAAGTTGAATAGAGTTGAAGTCATGGTGTTTAAAGTGTTCTAATTCTGCTGTATTAAGTTGTGATGGTGTACTTATTTTACTGTTATTTTTTTGTGCGTTGAATTTTTTGATTTGAGCTCTATGGTTATTGATTCGAAAGTTAAGATTGTTTTTAGTCTGTCCTATATATTTAATATGTCAAGTACTGCATGTAATCATGTAAATACAGTTAAATGTTTTTCATAGAAATTGTTTTTTGGGTTTACCTGTAGCAGGCATGGCGTTAAATTTTCAAGTTTGTCATCTAGTGGAATGACATTTAGTGATTTCAATATGAGTTAAACTAGCAAGATATAAAAGTAAGGAGGCTGCTAACCTTCAATACAGTAAAGTTTTTGTATAAGAACTTTAAAACTTAAAAAGGTTGGAGATAATATATAAAGTGGGTACATTAGGTAAGAGATAAATAGCGCTAATAGCTGCTATTTAGCATATCAAATGTTGTATGAACTTAAATCCATTTAGTGCGAATACAAGTTATTATTACTTGCGCAATTGTTGCAAAGTTAGTTAATAATAATTTATTTCCTAAACAGTATTGATTAATTGATTATATTATCTCCTAAGTTTAATTAAAGTAGAATTATTTTAAAAGTGTTCATCCATACTGGTAAGTTATATTTTGAAAGAGGTTTTGAAGTAATTTGAAAGCAAAATGTTAATAATGTTTTAACGGGGACTGGAGTTAAATCATCACGAAGAATAATATTACAATTGTAAAAGTAAAAATTAAAACATGTAATTATTGTCATTGATCGGAAATTAGTTGACTTTTCAAGGGGAACAAACCAACTCCCGTTCAATGATCAATAATTGATAAAAATACGTAAATATGAAAGTGTTTCGTCTTTACTCGAGTTATAAGTTAAAGCCAAACCGGCAATTCTAGTCAGGCCAAATATTTCCGCGAATAGTTGTTACTCAAAGAACTTATTCTCATGAAGCATTTTAGTCAATTTAATTTGGAGTAAAAATCAATTACTGTAGAGAAATCCTGTAAAACTCGAGTAATCGTCCCCGACACTATCATCTTTATGTATTTGAGTACTATATTATTTGTAGAAATTAAACATTGGAAATTGTCATTATGAAATCGAAATCAAAGTAAATTTGAAATAAACATAGAAGATTATAAAAAAGATAAATAATGCAAACTTTGTAAAAACAAATCAAAGAGAACATAAAAATAATATAAAAATAAAATAGAAAATAATATAAATAAGATCAGTGAATGTACATGAAGATATAAAGGCCAGAAAGGTATTAAGTAACTTACATTCTTTCTAGTGGGGGAGTTGACAATGTGTTCTCTTCGTGTCTGACTCAGAAGTGTAGGGTGTCCGAAAATTCTTAGCGGCAGTAGGGGCTTTGAATTATATCAGTCGGTAAGACTTGGGTGAAGAAATTTATGGTAGTGGGTGGGATTTTTGAGGGAAGTATTTTGTGGAGTTCTTATCTGACAGAGACCGTCTGTTAAGATTTTTTTTTTTTTTTATAAATACTAGTGAATGGAAATTAATTAATTTCTGGCTAATTGTCGTGTCGCAATGATTAAGAATTTAAGAAAGGAAAAAGGCATTTTCGCTATCCAAGAGCTAGTAGACAGTCTAAAGGCAGGAAATAGGCCCATTTTTTTAGTAACAGTATAGTAACAGTATATGTCTGAAGACAATTAGCTTTTTACAATATATACAATTGAGTAATTACACTATATACAAATCTTTCAACTGACAGTCATCCAACTTATACCGCCTTCTCAGGTTTAGGAATAAATTATCATATCCCTATCAGTTAAATGATTTAGAGTGAGTATTTAACGCCTGCTCTTTTAAGGCAGTGGTTGATAAATTGAAAGGGAATTAGATTATTTTTGAGAATTTTGATAAGGATTAAAATTTTGCGTTGTAAATCTATTGTATCTGTGCATATAGTTTTAATTCGTTGTATTTGATTAATTTATAGTATTGTTAATTACTTTTTTGGATATGTTGGAGTTCCAATTTATTAATTTGTTAGTATTGAAATTGAAGTTTCTTGTTTTGTCAAAAAGTAAAATTTTTTTGTAGTTAATGATTTGAAGATCTAGAAAGTCTATGCTATTTTGTGAATTATTAGTTTTATTAAGTTTAAGACAATTCGGATAAATGTCGGAGTTTTCAATTTTACCAAAATTGTTAATTGTAATAAGGTCATCAATAAATCTGTAGGTGTGTTTGTAGTAATTTAACTCTTGTGGTTGTAGATTTTTTTGGAAGTTAAATTCTTTAACAAATAAAAAGATATTACAGATCGAGGTGCTGGAATGTAAGCCCATTGGCAATCCTCTTACTTGTTTAAAAAGTTGATTTTGAAACTTGATGTAGTTATGAAAAAGTGTGCATTTTAGGTAGGTTTTCCATTTGTCAAGAGTCATGATATTGAGTATATTAGGGAAAAGTTTTGGTAGATCAATTAGACTGGTATAGATTTCTTCTAGAGGAAGTGAGGTATATAAGTTTTCAAAATCATAGCAGTTAATGTTTTGGATGTTAATGGTATGAATGGTATTAATGACAGGAGTGTTATTATGAATGATCCAGCAATAGTTATGATTAGTGTTACAATCATTGAAAATAAATTTACAGATTTTATTAAGTTGAATTGAAAAATAATAGTCTATATTTTTCTTGTAATTATTAGTTCCATTAGCTATAAATCTAAATTTTAATGGTGTTTTATGGAATTTGGGAATCGCATAAAGATTAGTAAATCTGTTGTAGTTTGTATTGAAAGTAATATTGAGTTTCTTATGAAAAGTTTTAATCCTGTTTATTATAGATGTTTCTGTAAGGTTGGCTGATTGATAAGTAGTTGCGTTGAGAAGTTCTTTATGAATAATCTCAGTGTAGAATTGTTTTCATATAATGCTAAAAGTTATTAGTTGCTTTATCTATTTTTGTAATAGTAAAAAGCTGTTTTAATTTACTAATATCAGATGTAAGTTGCGACCAGTTCAGTGTACTTTTAAATTTGAGGTGACTGATTTCTGTGGATATGCGTTGAAGAATTTTAGCTTTCCATTTTAAGAAGGTATCTATGGGAAAATTCAGTTGATAGCTTGCTTTAACTATAAATTCGTTGATGTTGTTTTCGAAAGTCTTGTAACAGTAATTTGTAGTCATGTTTCTGACTGGTCTAAATTTTGTACCATAACTCATTAGTGTTTTTAATTGATGGTTTTGTATGATATTCAGGTTGCCAGTAATTATGTGCTGGTGATGAGAATCTACGTAATTGCTGTAAATTGGTGTCTTACAATGTCATTCTGCAGTTTCATCTATTTCATGGTGGTTAGTAAGCAAGTTGCTTAAGGTCCTTTGATATTTAAATGCAATCATTGGTATAGTGTCAACTGCGGGGAAGTAATCTTTACAATCTATGATGATTCTTGAGAAATGAATATTGTCAAACTGCGGATGCAGAAAATTGACTTTAAAATAAATTTTGCGTTGAGTGAGACTATTAGAGAGTCTGAAAAGACTAAAATCAAGAATCATGTCTTTAATGATTTGTATGTCGTCGTAGCTTTCTTGAATGAATTTTTTTAGTTTGATAAGGAATTTATTAGTACAGGAGTGTAACCAGTTGAGAAGTTTCTTGGGAAAGCAGTCTGAGTCAAAAAAACATTTCAATTGTTTTTTCAATGCAAGTGTATCCAAAGTGGATAAAAATCTCGCATTATTTTTTATTTTGCTTCCTCTTTTTCCTCTCTGCGTTTTGATGCTGTAGAGTTTAAATTGGCTGAAAATAGACTTCTTAGAAGTATCTCTATGACTATGTATATAAGTGTTAAGTCCATATGGATAAAGTGAACGTTGTTTTAGTATATAGAGAGATTCCTGAAAAATTCGTGTTTTATGATTGGGTATTATATCTAGTATCTGAAGTTGAATAGAGTTGAAGTCATGGTGTTTAAAGTGTTCTAATTCTGCTGTATTAAGTTGTGATGGTGTACTTATTTTACTGTTATTTTTTTGTGCGTTGAATTTTTTGATTTGAGCTCTATGGTTATTGATTCGAAAGTTAAGATTGTTTTTAGTCTGTCCTATATATTTAATATGTCAAGTACCGCATGTAATCATGTAAATACAGTTAAATGTTTTTCATAGAAATTGTTTTTTGGGTTTACCTGTAGCAGGCATGGCGTTAAATTTTCAAGTTTGTCATCTAGTGGAATGACATTTAGTGATTTCAATATGAGTTAAACTAGCAAGATATAAAAGTAAGGAGGCTGCTAACCTTCAATACAGTAAAGTTTTTGTATAAGAACTTTAAAACTTAAAAAGGTTGGAGATAATATATAAAGTGGGTACATTAGGTAAGAGATAAATAGCGCTAATAGCTGCTATTTAGCATATCAAATGTTGTATGAACTTAAATCCATTTAGTGCGAATACAAGTTATTATTACTTGCGCAATTGCTGCAAAGTTAGTTAATAATAATTTATTTCCTAAACAGTATTGATTAATTGATTATATTATCTCCTAAGTTTAATTAAAGTAGAATTATTTTAAAAGTGTGCATCCATACTGGTAAGTTATATTTTGAAAGATGTTTTGAAGTAATTTGAAAGCAAAATGTTAATAATGTTTTAACGGGGACTGGAGTTAAATCATCACGAATAATAATATTACAATTGTAAAAGTAAAAATTAAAACATGTAATTATTGTCATTGATCGGAAATTAGTTGACTTTTCAAGGGGAACAAACCAACTCCCGTTCAATGATCAATAATTGATAAAAATACGTAAATATGAAAGTGTTTCGTCTTTACTCGAGTTATAAGTTAAAGCCAAACCGGCAATTCTAGTCACGCCAAATATTTCCGCGAATAGTTGTTACTCAAAGAACTTATTCTCATGAAGCATTTTAGTCAATTTAATTTGGAGTAAAAATCAATTACTGTAGAGAAATCCTGTAAAACTCGAGTAATCGTCCCCGACACTATCATCTTTATGTATTTGAGTACTATATTATTTGTAGAAATTAAACATTGGAAATTGTCATTATGAAATCGAAATCAAAGTAAATTTGAAATAAACATAGAAGATTATAAAAAAGATAAATAATGCAAACTTTGTAAAAACAAATCAAAGAGAACATAAAAATAATATAAAAATAAAATAGAAAATAATATAAATAAGATCAGTGAATGTACATGAAGATATAAAGGCCAGAAAGGTATTAAGTAACTTACATTCTTTCTAGTGGGGGAGTTGACAATGTGTTCTCTTCGTGTCTGACTCAGAAGTGTAGGGTGTCCGAAAATTCTTAGCGGCAGTAGGGGCTTTGAATTATATCAGTCGGTAAGACTTGGGTGAAGAAATTTATGGTAGTGGGTGGGATTTTTGAGGGAAGTATTTTGTGGAGTTCTTATCTGAGAGAGACCGTCTGTTAAGATTTTTTTTTTTTTTTTTATAAATACTAGTGAATGGAAATTAATTAATTTCTGGCTAATTGTCGTGTCGCAATGATTAAGAATTTAAGAAAGGAAAAAGGCATTTTCGCTATCCAAGAGCTAGTAGACAGTCTAAAGGCAGGAAATAGGCCCATTTTTTTAGTAACAGTATATGTCTGAAGACAATTAGCTTTTTACAATATATACAATTGAGTAATTACACTATATACAAATCTTTCAACTGACAGTCATCCAACTTATACCGCCTTCTCAGGTTTAGGAATAAATTATCATATCCCTATCAGTTAAATGATTTAGAGTGAGTATTTAACGCCTGCTCTTTTAAGGCAATGGTTGATAAATTGAAAGGGAATTAGATTATTTTTGAGAATTTTGATAAGGATTAAAATTTCGCGTTGTAAATCTATTGTATCTGTGCATATAGTTTTAATTCGTTGTATTTGATTAATTATAGTATTGTTAATTACTTTTTTGGATATGTTGGAGTTCCAATTTATTAATTTGTTAGTATTGAAATTGAAGTTTCTTGTTTTGTCAAAAAGTAAAATTTTTTTGTAGTTAATGATTTGAAGATCTAGAAAGTCTATGCTATTTTGTGAATTATTAGTTTTATTAAGTTTAAGACAATTCGGATAAATGTCGGAGTTTTCAATTTTACCAAAATTGTTAATTGTAATAAGGTCATCAATAAATCTGTAGGTGTGTTTGTAGTAATTTAACTCTTGTGGTTGTAGATTTTTTTGGAAGTTAAATTCTTTAACAAATAAAAAGATATTACAGATCGAGGTGCTGGAATGTAAGCCCATTGGCAATCCTCTTACTTGTTTAAAAAGTTGATTTTGAAACTTGATGTAGTTATGAAAAAGTGTGCATTTTAGGTAGGTTTTCCATTTGTCAAGAGTCATGATATTGAGTATATTAGGGAAAAGTTTTGGTAGATCAAGTAGATTGGTATAGATTTCTTCTAGAGGAAGTGAGGTATATAAGTTTTCAAAATCATAGCAGTTAATGTTTTGGATGTGAATGGTATGAATGGTATTAATGACAGGAGTGTTATTATGAATAATCCAGCAATAGTTATGATTAGTGTTACAATCATTGAAAATAAATTTACAGATTTTATTAAGTTGAATTGAAAAATAATAGTCTATATTTTTCTTGTAATTATTAGTTCCATTAGCTATAAATCTAAATTTTAATGGTGTTTTATGGAATTTGGGAATCGCATAAAGATTAGTAAATCTGTTGTAGTTTGTATTGAAAGTAATATTGAGTTTCTTATGAAAAGTTTTAATCCTGTTTATTATAGATGTTTCTATAAGGTTGGCTGATTGATAAGTAGTTGCGTTGAGAAGTTCTTTATGAATAATCTCAGTGTAGAATTGTTTTCATATAATGCTAAAAGTTATTAGTTGCTTTATCTATTTTTGTAATAGTAAAAAGCTGTTTTAATTTACTAATATCAGATGTAAGTTGCGACCAGTTCAGTGTACTTTTAAATTTGAGGTGACTGATTTCTGTGGATATGCGTTGAAGAATTTTAGCTTTCCATTTTAAGAAGGTATCTATGGGAAAATTCAGTTGATAGCTTGCTTTAACTATAAATTCGTTGATGTTGTTTTCGAAAGTCTTGTAACAGTAATTTGTAGTCATGTTTCTGAGTGGTCTAAATTTTGTACCATAACTCATTAGTGTTTTTAGTTGATGGTTTTGTATGATATTCAGGTTGCCAGTAATTATGTGCTGGTGATGAGAATCTACGTAATTGCTATAAATTGGTGTCTTACAATGTCATTCTGCAGTTTCATCTATTTCATGGTGGTTAGTAAGCAAGTTGCTTAAGGTCCTTTGATATTTAAATGCAATCATTGGTATAGTGTCAACTGCGGGGAAGTAATCTTTACAATCTCTGATGATTCTTGAGAAATGAATATTGTCAAACTGCGGATGCAGAAAATTGACTTTAAAATAAATTTTGCGTTGAGTGAGACTATTAGAGAGTCTGAAAAGACTAAAATCAAGAATCATGTCTTTAATGATTTGTATGTCGTCGTAGCTTTCTTGAATGAATTTTTTTAGTTTGATAAGGAATTTATTAGTACAGGAGTGTAACCAGTTGAGAAGTTTCTTGGGAAAGCAGTCTGAGTCAAAAAAACATTTCAATTGTTTTTTCAATGCAAGTGTATCCAAAGTGGATAAAAATCTCGCATTATTTTTTATTTTGCTTCCTCTTTTTCCTCTCTGCGTTTTGATGCTGTAGAGTTTAAATTGGCTGAAAATAGACTTCTTAGAAGTATCTCTATGACTATGTATATAAGTGTTAAGTCCATATGGATAAAGTGAACGTTTTTTTAGTATATAGAGAGATTCCTGAAAAATTCGTGTTTTGTGATTGGGTATTATATCTAGTATCTGAAGTTGAATAGAGTTGAAGTCATGGTGTTTAAAGTGTTCTAATTCTGCTGTATTAAGTTGTGATGGTGTACTTATTTTACTGTTATTTTTTTGTGCGTTGAATTTTTTGATTTGAGCTCTATGGTTATTGATTCGAAAGTTAAGATTGTTTTTAGTCTGTCCTATATATTTAATATGTCAAGTACTGCATGTAATCATGTAAATACAGTTAAATGTTTTTCATAGAAATTGTTTTTTGGGTTTACCTGTAGCAGGCATGGCGTTAAATTTTCAAGTTTGTCATCTAGTGGAATGACATTTAGTGATTTCAATATGAGTTAAACTAGCAAGATATAAAAGTAAGGAGGCTGCTAACCTTCAATACAGTAAAGTTTTTGTGTAAGAACTTTAAAACTTAAAAAGGTTGGAGATAATATATAAAGTGGGTACATTAGGTAAGAGATAAATAGCGCTAATAGCTGCTATTTAGCATATCAAATGTTGTATGAACTTAAATCCATTTAGTGCGAATACAAGTTATTATTACTTGCGCAATTGCTGCAAAGTTAGTTAATAATAATTTATTTCCTAAACAGTATTGATTAATTGATTATATTATCTCCTAAGTTTAATTAAAGTAGAATTATTTTAAAAGTGTGCATCCATACTGGTAAGTTATATTTTGAAAGATGTTTTGAAGTAATTTGAAAGCAAAATGTTAATAATGTTTTAACGGGGACTGGAGTTAAATCATCACGAAGAATAATATTACAATTGTAAAAGTAAAAATTAAAACATGTAATTATTGTCATTGATCGGAAATTAGTTGACTTTTCAAGGGGAACAAACCAACTCCCGTTCAATGATCAATAATTGATAAAAATACGTAAATATGAAAGTGTTTCGTCTTTACTCGAGTTATAAGTTAAAGCCAAACCGGCAATTCTAGTCAGGCCAAATATTTCCGCGAATAGTTGTTACTCAAAGAACTTATTCTCATGAAGCATTTTAGTCAATTTAATTTGGAGTAAAAATCAATTACTGTAGAGAAATCCTGTAAAACTCGAGTAATCGTCCCCGACACTATCATCTTTATGTATTTGAGTACTATATTATTTGTAGAAATTAAACATTGGAAATTGTCATTATGAAATCGAAATCAAAGTAAATTTGAAATAAACATAGAAGATTATAAAAAAGATAAATAATGCAAACTTTGTAAAAACAAATCAAAGAGAACATAAAAATAATATAAAAATAAAATAGAAAATAATATAAATAAGATCAGTGAATGTACATGAAGATATAAAGGCCAGAAAGGTATTAAGTAACTTACATTCTTTCTAGTGGGGGAGTTGACAATGTGTTCTCTTCGTGTCTGACTCAGAAGTGTAGGGTGTCCGAAAATTCTTAGCGGCAGTAGGGGCTTTGAATTATATCAGTCGGTAAGACTTGGGTGAAGAAATTTATGGTAGTGGGTGGGATTTTTGAGGGAAGTATTTTGTGGAGTTCTTATCTGAGAGAGACCGTCTGTTAAGTTTTTTTTTTTTTTTTTATAAATACTAGTGAATGGAAATTAATTAATTTCTGGCTAATTGTCGTGTCGCAATGATTAAGAATTTAAGAAAGGAAAAAGGCATTTTCGCTATCCAAGAGCTAGTAGACAGTCTAAAGGCAGGAAATAGGCCCATTTTTTTAGTAACAGTATAGTAACAGTATATGTCTGAAGACAATTAGCTTTTTACAATATATACAATTGAGTAATTACACTATATACAAATCTTTCAACTGACAGTCATCCAACTTATACCGCCTTCTCAGGTTTAGGAATAAATTATCATATCCCTATCAGTTAAATGATTTAGAGTGAGTATTTAACGCCTGCTCTTTTAAGGCAATGGTTGATAAATTGAAAGGGAATTAGATTATTTTTGAGAATTTTGATAAGGATTAAAATTTCGCGTTGTAAATCTATTGTATCTGTGCATATAGTTTTAATTCGTTGTATTTGATTAATTATAGTATTGTTAATTACTTTTTTGGATATGTTGGAGTTCCAATTTATTAATTTGTTAGTATTGAAATTGAAGTTTCTTGTTTTGTCAAAAAGTAAAATTTTTTTGTAGTTAATGATTTGAAGATCTAGAAAGTCTATGCTATTTTGTGAATTATTAGTTTTATTAAGTTTAAGACAATTTGGATAAATGTTGGAGTTTTCCATTTTACCAAAATTGTTAATTGTAATAAGGTCATCAATAAATCTGTAGGTGTGTTTGTAGTAATTTAACTCTTGTGGTTGTAGATTTTTTTGGAAGTTAAATTCTTTAACAAATAAAAAGATATTACAGATCGAGGTGCTGGAATGTAAGCCCATTGGCAATCCTCTTACTTGTTTAAAAAGTTGATTTTGAAACTTGATGTAGTTATGAAAAAGTGTGCATTTTAGGTAGGTTTTCCATTTGTCAAGAGTCATGATATTGAGTATATTAGGGAAAAGTTTTGGTAGATCAAGTAGACTGGTATAGATTTCTTCTAGAGGAAGTGAGGTATATAAGTTTTCAAAATCATAGCAGTTAATGTTTTGGATGTGAATGGTATGAATGGTATTAATGACAGGAGTGTTATTATGAATGATCCAGCAATAGTTATGATTAGTGTTACAATCATTGAAAATAAATTTACAGATTTTATTAAGTTGAATTGAAAAATAATAGTCTATATTTTTCTTGTAATTATTAGTTCCATTAGCTATAAATCTAAATTTTAATGGTGTTTTATGGAATTTGGGAATCGCATAAAGATTAGTAAATCTGTTGTAGTTTGTATTGAAAGTAATATTGAGTTTCTTATGAAAATTTTTAATCCTGTTTATTATAGATGTTTCTGTAAGGTTGGCTGATTGATAAGTAGTTGCGTTGAGAAGTTCTTTATGAATAATCTCAGTGTAGAATTGTTTTCATATAATGCTAAAAGTTATTAGTTGCTTTATATATTTTTGTAATAGTAAAAAGCTGTTTTAATTTACTAATATCAGATGCAAGTTGCGACCAGTTCAGTGTACTTTTAAATTTGAGGTGACTGATTTCTGTGGATATGCGTTGAAGAATTTTAGCTTTCCATTTTAAGAAGGTATCTATGGGAAAATTCAGTTGATAGCTTGCTTTAACTATAAATTCGTTGATGTTGTTTTCGAAAGTCTTGTAACAGTAATTTGTAGTCATGTTTCTGAGTGGTCTAAATTTTGTACCATAACTCATTAGTGTTTTTAGTTGATGGTTTTGTATGATATTCAGGTTGCCAGTAATTATGTGCTGGTGATGAGAATCTACGTAATTGCTATAAATTGGTGTCTTACAATGTCATTCTGCAGTTTCATCTATTTCATGGTGGTTAGTAAGCAAGTTGCTTAAGGTCCTTTGATATTTAAATGCAATCATTGGTATAGTGTCAACTGCGGGGAAGTAATCTTTACAATCTCTGATGATTCTTGAGAAATGAATATTGTCAAACTGCGGATGCAGAAAATTGACTTTAAAATAAATTTTGCGTTGAGTGAGACTATTAGAGAGTCTGAAAAGACTAAAATCAAGAATCATGTCTTTAATGATTTGTATGTCGTCGTAGCTTTCTTGAATGAATTTTTTTAGTTTGATAAGGAATTTATTAGTACAGGAGTGTAACCAGTTGAGAAGTTTCTTGGGAAAGCAGTCTGAGTCAAAAAAACATTTCAATTGTTTTTTCAATGCAAGTGTATCCAAAGTGGATAAAAATCTTGCATTATTTTTTATTTTGCTTCCTCTTTTTCCTCTCTGCGTTTTGATGCTGTAGAGTTTAAATTGGCTGAAAATAGACTTCTTAGAAGTATCTCTATGACTATGTATATAAGTGTTAAGTCCATATGGATAAAGTGAACGTTGTTTTAGTATATAGAGAGATTCCTGAAAAATTCGTGTTTTGTGATTGGGTATTATATCTAGTATCTGAAGTTGAATAGAGTTGAAGTCATGGTGTTTAAAGTGTTCTAATTCTGCTGTATTAAGTTGTGATGGTGTACTTATTTTACTGTTATTTTTTTGTGCGTTGAATTTTTTGATTTGAGCTCTATGGTTATTGATTCGAAAGTTAAGATTGTTTTTAGTCTGTCCTATATATTTAATATGTCAAGTACCGCATGTAATCATGTAAATACAGTTAAATGTTTTTCATAGAAATTGTTTTTTGGGTTTACCTGTAGCAGGCATGGCGTTAAATTTTCAAGTTTGTCATCTAGTGGAATGACATTTAGTGATTTCAATATGAGTTAAACTAGCAAGATATAAAAGTAAGGAGGCTGCTAACCTTCAATACAGTAAAGTTTTTGTATAAGAACTTTAAAACTTAAAAAGGTTGGAGATAATATATAAAGTGGGTACATTAGGTAAGAGATAAATAGCGCTAATAGCTGCTATTTAGCATATCAAATGTTGTATGAACTTAAATCCATTTAGTGCGAATACAAGTTATTATTACTTGCGCAATTGCTGCAAAGTTAGTTAATAATAATTTATTTCCTAAACAGTATTGATTAATTGATTATATTATCTCCTAAGTTTAATTAAAGTAGAATTATTTTAAAAGTGTGCATCCATACTGGTAAGTTATATTTTGAAAGATGTTTTGAAGTAATTTGAAAGCAAAATGTTAATAATGTTTTAACGGGGACTGGAGTTAAATCATCACGAAGAATAATATTACAATTGTAAAAATAAAAATTAAAACATGTAATTATTGTCATTGATCGGAAATTAGTTGACTTTTCAAGGGGAACAAACCAACTCCCGTTCAATGATCAATAATTGATAAAAATACGTAAATATGAAAGTGTTTCGTCTTTACTCGAGTTATAAGTTAAAGCCAAACCGGCAATTCTAGTCAGGCCAAATATTTCCGCGAATAGTTGTTACTCAAAGAACTTATTCTCATGAAGCATTTTAGTCAATTTAATTTGGAGTAAAAATCAATTACTGTAGAGAAATCCTGTAAAACTCGAGTAATCGTCCCCGACACTATCATCTTTATGTATTTGAGTACTATATTATTTGTAGAAATTAAACATTGGAAATTGTCATTATGAAATCGAAATCAAAGTAAATTTGAAATAAACATAGAAGATTATAAAAAAGGTAAATAATGCAAACTTTGTAAAAACAAATCAAAGAGAACATAAAAATAATATAAAAATAAAATAGAAAATAATATAAATAAGATCAGTGAATGTACATGAAGATATAAAGGCCAGAAAGGTATTAAGTAACTTACATTCTTTCTAGTGGGGGAGTTGACAATGTGTTCTCTTCGTGTCTGACTCAGAAGTGTAGGGTGTCCGAAAATTCTTAGCGGCAGTAGGGGCTTTGAATTATATCAGTCGGTAAGACTTGGGTGAAGAAATTTATGGTAGTGGGTGGGATTTTTGAGGGAAGTATTTTGTGGAGTTCTTATCTGAGAGAGACCGTCTGTTAAGTTTTTTTTTTTTTATAAATACTAGTGAATGGAAATTAATTAATTTCTGGCTAATTGTCGTGTCGCAATGATTAAGAATTTAAGAAAGGAAAAAGGCATTTTCGCTATCCAAGAGCTAGTAGACAGTCTAAAGGCAGGAAATAGGCCCATTTTTTTAGTAACAGTATATGTCTGAAGACAATTAGCTTTTTACAATATATACAATTGAGTAATTACACTATATACAAATCTTTCAACTGACAGTCATCCAACTTATACCGCCTTCTCAGGTTTAGGAATAAATTATCATATCCCTATCAGTTAAATGATTTAGAGTGAGTATTTAACGCCTGCTCTTTTAAGGCAATGGTTGATAAATTGAAAGGGAATTAGATTATTTTTGAGAATTTTGATAAGGATTAAAATTTCGCGTTGTAAATCTATTGTATCTGTGCATATAGTTTTAATTCGTTGTATTTGATTAATTATAGTATTGTTAATTACTTTTTTGGATATGTTGGAGTTCCAATTTATTAATTTGTTAGTATTGAAATTGAAGTTTCTTGTTTTGTCAAAAAGTAAAATTTTTTTGTAGTTAATGATTTGAAGATCTAGAAAGTCTATGCTATTTTGTGAATTATTAGTTTTATTAAGTTTAAGACAATTCGGATAAATGTCGGAGTTTTCAATTTTACCAAAATTGTTAATTGTAATAAGGTCATCAATAAATCTGTAGGTGTGTTTGTAGTAATTTAACTCTTGTGGTTGTAGATTTTTTTGGAAGTTAAATTCTTTAACAAATAAAAAGATATTACAGATCGAGGTGCTGGAATGTAAGCCCATTGGCAATCCTCTTACTTGTTTAAAAAGTTGATTTTGAAACTTTATGTAATTATGAAAAAGTGTGCATTTTAGGTAGGTTTTCCATTTGTCAAGAGTCATGATATTGAGTATATTAGGGAAAAGTTTTGGTAGATCAAGTAGACTGGTATAGATTTCTTCTAGAGGAAGTGAGGTATATAAGTTTTCAAAATCATAGCAGTTAATGTTTTGGATGTGAATGGTATGAATGGTATTAATGACAGGAGTGTTATTATGAATGATCCAGCAATAGTTATGATTAGTGTTACAATCATTGAAAATAAATTTACAGATTTTGTTAAGTTGAATTGAAAAATAATAGTCTATATTTTTCTTGTAATTATTAGTTCCATTAGCTATAAATCTAAATTTTAATGGTGTTTTATGGAATTTGGGAATCGCATAAAGATTAGTAAATCTGTTGTAGTTTGTATTGAAAGTAATATTGAGTTTCTTATGAAAAGTTTTAATCCTGTTTATTATAGATGTTTCTGTAAGGTTGGCTGATTGATAAGTAGTTGCGTTGAGAAGTTCTTTATGAATAATCTCAGTGTAGAATTGTTTTCATATAATGCTAAAAGTTATTAGTTGCTTTATCTATTTTTGTAATAGTAAAAAGCTGTTTTAATTTACTAATATCAGATGTAAGTTGCGACCAGTTCAGTGTACTTTTAAATTTGAGGTGACTGATTTCTGTGGATATGCGTTGAAGAATTTTAGCTTTCCATTTTAAGAAGGTATCTATGGGAAAATTCAGTTGATAGCTTGCTTTAACTATAAATTCGTTGATGTTGTTTTCGAAAGTCTTGTAACAGTAATTTGTAGTCATGTTTCTGACTGGTCTAAATTTTGTACCATAACTCATTAGTGTTTTTAGTTGATGGTTTTGTATGATATTCAGGTTGCCAGTAATTATGTGCTGGTGATGAGAATCTCCGTAATTGCTGTAAATTGGTGTCTTACAATGTCATTCTGCAGTTTCATCTATTTCATGGTGGTTAGTAAGCAAGTTGCTTAAGGTCCTTTGATATTTAAATGCAATCATTGGTATAGTGTCAACTGCGGGGAAGTAATCTTTACAATCTCTGATGATTCTTGAGAAATGAATATTGTCAAACTGCGGATGCAGAAAATTGACTTTAAAATAAATTTTGCGTTGAGTGAGACTATTAGAGAGTCTGAAAAGACTAAAATCAAGAATCATGTCTTTAATGATTTGTATGTCGTCGTAGCTTTCTTGAATGAATTTTTTTAGTTTGATAAGGAATTTATTAGTACAGGAGTGTAACCAGTTGAGAAGTTTCTTGGGAAAGCAGTCTGAGTCAGAAAAACATTTCAATTGTTTTTTCAATGCAAGTGTATCCAAAGTGGATAAAAATCTCGCATTATTTTTTATTTTGCTTCCTCTTTTTCCTCTCTGCGTTTTGATGCTGTAGAGTTTAAATTGGCTGAAAATAGACTTCTTAGAAGTATCTCTATGACTATGTATATAAGTGTTAAGTCCATATGGATAAAGTGAACGTTGTTTTAGTATATAGAGAGATTCCTGAAAAATTCGTGTTTTGTGATTGGGTATTATATCTAGTATCTGAAGTTGAATAGAGTTGAAGTCATGGTGTTTAAAGTGTTCTAATTCTGCTGTATTAAGTTGTGATGGTGTACTTATTTTACTGTTATTTTTTTGTGCATTGAATTTTTTGATTTGAGCTCTATGGTTATTGATTCGAAAGTTAAGATTGTTTTTAGTCTGTCCTATATATTTAATATGTCAAGTACTGCATGTAATCATGTAAATACAGTTAAATGTTTTTCATAGAAATTGTTTTTTGGGTTTACCTGTAGCAGGCATGGCGTTAAATTTTCAAGTTTGTCATCTAGTGGAATGACATTTAGTGATTTCAATATGAGTTAAACTAGCAAGATATAAAAGTAAGGAGGCTGCTAACCTTCAATACAGTAAAGTTTTTGTGTAAGAACTTTAAAACTTAAAAAGGTTGGAGATAATATATAAAGTGGGTACATTAGGTAAGAGATAAATAGCGCTAATAGCTGCTATTTAGCATATCAAATGTTGTATGAACTTAAATCCATTTAGTGCGAATACAAGTTATTATTACTTGCGCAATTGCTGCAAAGTTAGTTAATAATAATTTATTTCCTAAACAGTATTGATTAATTGATTATATTATCTCCTAAGTTTAATTAAAGTAGAATTATTTTAAAAGTGTGCATCCATACTGGTAAGTTATATTTTGAAAGATGTTTTGAAGTAATTTGAAAGCAAAATGTTAATAATGTTTTAACGGGGACTGGAGTTAAATCATCACGAAGAATAATATTACAATTGTAAAAGTAAAAATTAAAACATGTAATTATTGTCATTGATCGGAAATTAGTTGACTTTTCAAGGGGAACAAACCAACTCCCGTTCAATGATCAATAATTGATAAAAATACGTAAATATGAAAGTGTTTCGTCTTTACTCGAGTTATAAGTTAAAGCCAAACCGGCAATTCTAGTCAGGCCAAATATTTCCGCGAATAGTTGTTACTCAAAGAACTTATTCTCATGAAGCATTTTAGTCAATTTAATTTGGAGTAAAAATCAATTACTGTAGAGAAATCCTGTAAAACTCGAGTAATCGTCCCCGACACTATCATCTTTATGTATTTGAGTACTATATTATTTGTAGAAATTAAACATTGGAAATTGTCATTATGAAATCGAAATCAAAGTAAATTTGAAATAAACATAGAAGATTATAAAAAAGATAAATAATGCAAACTTTGTAAAAACAAATCAAAGAGAACATAAAAATAATATAAAAATAAAATAGAAAATAATATAAATAAGATCAGTGAATGTACATGAAGATATAAAGGCCAGAAAGGTATTAAGTAACTTACATTCTTTCTAGTGGGGGAGTTGACAATGTGTTCTCTTCGTGTCTGACTCAGAAGTGTAGGGTGTCCGAAAATTCTTAGCGGCAGTAGGGGCTTTGAATTATATCAGTCGGTAAGACTTGGGTGAAGAAATTTATGGTAGTGGGTGGGATTTTTGAGGGAAGTATTTTGTGGAGTTCTTATCTGAGAGAGACCGTCTGTTATGTTTTTTTTTTTTTTTTTTTTTTTTTTTTTTTTTTTTTTATAAATACTAGTGAATGGAAATTAATTAATTTCTGGCTAATTGTCGTGTCGCAATGATTAAGAATTTAAGAAAGGAAAAAGGCATTTTCGCTATCCAAGAGCTAGTAGACAGTCTAAAGGCAGGAAATAGGCCCATTTTTTTAGTAACAGTATATGTCTGAAGACAATTAGCTTTTTACAATATATACAATTGAGTAATTACACTATATACAAATCTTTCAACTGACAGTCATCCAACTTATACCGCCTTCTCAGGTTTAGGAATAAATTATCATATCCCTATCAGTTAAATGATTTAGAGTGAGTATTTAACGCCTGCTCTTTTAAGGCAATGGTTGATAAATTGAAAGGGAATTAGATTATTTTTGAGAATTTTGATAAGGATTAAAATTTCGCGTTGTAAATCTATTGTATCTGTGCATATAGTTTTAATTCGTTGTATTTGATTAATTATAGTATTGTTAATTACTTTTTTGGATATGTTGGAGTTCCAATTTATTAATTTGTTAGTATTGAAATTGAAGTTTCTTGTTTTGTCAAAAAGTAAAATTTTTTTGTAGTTAATGATTTGAAGATCTAGAAAGTCTATGCTATTTTGTGAATTATTAGTTTTATTAAGTTTAAGACAATTTGGATAAATGTCGGAGTTTTCCATTTTACCAAAATTGTTAATTGTAATAAGGTCATCAATAAATCTGTAGGTGTGTTTGTAGTAATTTAACTCTTGTGGTTGTAGATTTTTTTGGAAGTTAAATTCTTTAACAAATAAAAAGATATTACAGATCGAGGTGCTGGAATGTAAGCCCATTGGCAATCCTCTTACTTGTTTAAAAAGTTGATTTTGAAACTTGATGTAGTTATGAAAAAGTGTGCATTTTAGGTAGGTTTTCCATTTGTCAAGAGTCATGATATTGAGTATATTAGGGAAAAGTTTTGGTAGATCAAGTAGACTGGTATAGATTTCTTCTAGAGGAAGTGAGGTATATAAGTTTTCAAAATCATAGCAGTTAATGTTTTGGATGTGAATGGTATGAATGGTATTAATGACAGGAGTGTTATTATGAATGATCCAGCAATAGTTATGATTAGTGTTACAATCATTGAAAATAAATTTACAGATTTTATTAAGTTGAATTGAAAAATAATAGTCTATATTTTTCTTGTAATTATTAGTTCCATTAGCTATAAATCTAAATTTTAATGGTGTTTTATGGAATTTGGGAATCGCATAAAGATTAGTAAATCTGTTGTAGTTTGTATTGAAAGTAATATTGAGTTTCTTATGAAAAGTTTTAATCCTGTTTATTATAGATGTTTCTGTAAGGTTGGCTGATTGATAAGTAGTTGCGTTGAGAAGTTCTTTATGAATAATCTCAGTGTAGAATTGTTTTCATATAATGCTAAAAGTTATTAGTTGCTTTATATATTTTTGTAATAGTAAAAAGCTGTTTTAATTTACTAATATCAGATGCAAGTTGCGACCAGTTCAGTGTACTTTTAAATTTGAGGTGACTGATTTCTGTGGATATGCGTTGAAGAATTTTAGCTTTCCATTTTAAGAAGGTATCTATGGGAAAATTCAGTTGATAGCTTGCTTTAACTATAAATTCGTTGATGTTGTTTTCGAATGTCTTGTAACAGTAATTTGTAGTCATGTTTCTGAGTGGTCTAAATTTTGTACCATAACTCATTAGTGTTTTTAGTTGATGGTTTTGTATGATATTCAGGTTGCCAGTAATTATGTGCTGGTGATGAGAATCTACGTAATTGCTGTAAATTGGTGTCTTACAATGTCATTCTTCAGTTTCATCTATTTCATGGTGGTTAGTAAGCAAGTTGCTTAAGGTCCTTTGATATTTAAATACAATCATTGGTATAGTGTCAACTGCGGGGAAGTAATCTTTACAATCTCTGATGATTCTTGAGAAATGAATATTGTCAAACTGCGGATGCAGAAAATTGACTTTAAAATAAATTTTGCGTTGAGTGAGACTATTAGAGAGTCTGAAAAGACTAAAATCAAGAATCATGTCTTTAATGATTTGTATGTCGTCGTAGCTTTCTTGAATGAATTTTTTTAGTTTGATAAGGAATTTATTAGTACAGGAGTGTAACCAGTTGAGAAGTTTCTTGGGAAAGCAGTCTGAGTCAAAAAAACATTTCAATTGTTTTTTCAATGCAAGTGTATCCAAAGTGGATAAAAATCTCGCATTATTTTTTATTTTGCTTCCTCTTTTTCCTCTCTGCGTTTTGATGCTGTAGAGTTTAAATTGGCTGAAAATAGACTTCTTAGAAGTATCTCTATGACTATGTATATAAGTGTTAAGTCCATATGGATAAAGTGAACGTTGTTTTAGTATATAGAGAGATTCCTGAAAAATTCGTGTTTTGTGATTGGGTATTATATCTAGTATCTGAAGTTGAATAGAGTTGAAGTCATGGTGTTTAAAGTGTTCTAATTCTGCTGTATTAAGTTGTGATGGTGTACTTATTTTACTGTTATTTTTTTGTGCGTTGAATTTTTTGATTTGAGCTCTATGGTTATTGATTCGAAAGTTAAGATTGTTTTTAGTCTGTCCTATATATTTAATATGTCAAGTACTGCATGTAATCATGTAAATACAGTTAAATGTTTTTCATAGAAATTGTTTTTTGGGTTTACCTGTAGCAGGCATGGCGTTAAATTTTCAAGTTTGTCATCTAGTGGAATGACATTTAGTGATTTCAATATGAGTTAAACTAGCAAGATATAAAAGTAAGGAGGCTGCTAACCTTCAATACAGTAAAGTTTTTGTGTAAGAACTTTAAAACTTAAAAAGGTTGGAGATAATATATAAAGTGGGTACATTAGGTAAGAGATAAATAGCGCTAATAGCTGCTATTTAGCATATCAAATGTTGTATGAACTTAAATCCATTTAGTGCGAATACAAGTTATTATTACTTGCGCAATTGCTGCAAAGTTAGTTAATAATAATTTATTTCCTAAACAGTATTGATTAATTGATTATATTATCTCCTAAGTTTAATTAAAGTAGAATTATTTTAAAAGTGTGCATCCATACTGGTAAGTTATATTTTGAAAGATGTTTTGAAGTAATTTGAAAGCAAAATGTTAATAATGTTTTAACGGGGACTGGAGTTAAATCATCACGAAGAATAATATTACAATTGTAAAAGTAAAAATTAAAACATGTAATTATTGTCATTGATCGGAAATTAGTTGACTTTTCAAGGGGAACAAACCAACTCCCGTTCAATGATCAATAATTGATAAAAATACGTAAATATGAAAGTGTTTCGTCTTTACTCGAGTTATAAGTTAAAGCCAAACCGGCAATTCTAGTCAGGCCAAATATTTCCGCGAATAGTTGTTACTCAAAGAACTTATTCTCATGAAGCATTTTAGTCAATTTAATTTGGAGTAAAAATCAATTACTGTAGAGAAATCCTGTAAAACTCGAGTAATCGTCCCCGACACTATCATCTTTATGTATTTGAGTACTATATTATTTGTAGAAATTAAACATTGGAAATTGTCATTATGAAATCGAAATCAAAGTAAATTTGAAATAAACATAGAAGATTATAAAAAAGATAAATAATGCAAACTTTGTAAAAACAAATCAAAGAGAACATAAAAATAATATAAAAATAAAATAGAAAATAATATAAATAAGATCAGTGAATGTACATGAAGATATAAAGGCCAGAAAGGTATTAAGTAACTTACATTCTTTCTAGTGGGGGAGTTGACAATGTGTTCTCTTCGTGTCTGACTCAGAAGTGTAGGGTGTCCGAAAATTCTTAGCGGCAGTAGGGGCTTTGAATTATATCAGTCGGTAAGACTTGGGTGAAGAAATTTATGGTAGTGGGTGGGATTTTTGAGGGAAGTATTTTGTGGAGTTCTTATCTGAGAGAGACCGTCTGTTAAGTTTTTTTTTTTTTATAAATACTAGTGAATGGAAATTAATTAATTTCTGGCTAATTGTCGTGTCGCAATGATTAAGAATTTAAGAAAGGAAAAAGGCATTTTCGCTATCCAAGAGCTAGTAGACAGTCTAAAGGCAGGAAATAGGCCCATTTTTTTAGTAACAGTATATGTCTGAAGACAATTAGCTTTTTACAATATATACAATTGAGTAATTACACTATATACAAATCTTTCAACTGACAGTCATCCAACTTATACCGCCTTCTCAGGTTTAGGAATAAATTATCATATCCCTATCAGTTAAATGATTTAGAGTGAGTATTTAACGCCTGCTCTTTTAAGGCAATGGTTGATAAATTGAAAGGGAATTAGATTATTTTTGAGAATTTTGATAAGGATTAAAATTTCGCGTTGTAAATCTATTGTATCTGTGCATATAGTTTTAATTCGTTGTATTTGATTAATTATAGTATTGTTAATTACTTTTTTGGATATGTTGGAGTTCCAATTTATTAATTTGTTAGTATTGAAATTGAAGTTTCTTGTTTTGTCAAAAAGTAAAATTTTTTTGTAGTTAATGATTTGAAGATCTAGAAAGTCTATGCTATTTTGTGAATTATTAGTTTTATTAAGTTTAAGACAATTTGGATAAATGTCGGAGTTTTCAATTTTACCAAAATTGTTAATTGTAATAAGGTCATCAATAAATCTGTAGGTGTGTTTGTAGTAATTTAACTCTTGTGGTTGTAGATTTTTTTGGAAGTTAAATTCTTTAACAAATAAAAAGATATTACAGATCGAGGTGCTGGAATGTAAGCCCATTGGCAATCCTCTTACTTGTTTAAAAAGTTGATTTTGAAACTTGATGCAGTTATGAAAAAGTGTGCATTTTAGGTAGGATTTCCATTTGTCAAGAGTCATGATATTGAGTATATTAGGGAAAAGTTTTGGTAGATCAAGTAGACTGGTATAGATTTCTTCTAGAGGAAGTGAGGTATATAAGTTTTCAAAATCATAGCAGTTAATGTTTTGGATGTGAATGGTATGAATGGTATTAATGACAGGAGTGTTATTATGAATGATCCAGCAATAGTTATGATTAGTGTTACAATCATTGAAAATAAATTTGCAGATTTTATTAAGTTGAATTGAAAAATAATAGTCTATATTTTTCTTGTAATTATTAGTTCCATTAGCTATAAATCTAAATTTTAATGGTGTTTTATGGAATTTGGGAATCGCATAAAGATTAGTAAATCTGTTGTAGTTTGTATTGAAAGTAATATTGAGTTTCTTATGAAAAGTTTTAATCCTGTTTATTATAGATGTTTCTGTAAGGTTGGCTGATTGATAAGTAGTTGCGTTGAGAAGTTCTTTATGAATAATCTCAGTGTAGAATTGTTTTCATATAATGCTAAAAGTTATTAGTTGCTTTATCTATTTTTGTAATAGTAAAAAGCTGTTTTAATTTACTAATATCAGATGTAAGTTGCGACCAGTTCAGTGTACTTTTAAATTTGAGGTGACTGATTTCTGTGGATATGCGTTGAAGAATTTTAGCTTTCCATTTTAAGAAGGTATCTATGGGAAAATTCAGTTGATAGCTTGCTTTAACTATAAATTCGTTGATGTTGTTTTCAAAAGTCTTGTAACAGTAATTTGTAGTCATGTTTCTGAGTGGTCTAAATTTTGTACCATAACTCATTAGTGTTTTTAGTTGATGGTTTTGTATGATATTCAGGTTGCCAGTAATTATGTGCTGGTGATGAGAATCTACGTAATTGCTGTAAATTGGTGTCTTACAATGTCATTCTGCAGTTTCATTTATTTCATGGTGGTTAGTAAGCAAGTTGCTTAAGGTCCTTTGATATTTAAATGCAATCATTGGTATAGTGTCAACTGCGGGGAAGTAATCTTTACAATCTCTGATGATTCTTGAGAAATGAATATTGTCAAACTGCGGATGCAGAAAATTGACTTTAAAATAAATTTTGCGTTGAGTGAGACTATTAGAGAGTCTGAAAAGACTAAAATCAAGAATCATGTCTTTAATGATTTGTATGTCGTCGTAGCTTTCTTGAATGAATTTTTTTAGTTTGATAAGGAATTTATTAGTACAGGAGTGTAACCAGTTGAGAAGTTTCTTGGGAAAGCAGTCTGAGTCAAAAAAACATTTCAATTGTTTTTTCAATGCAAGTGTATCCAAAGTGGATAAAAATCTCGCATTATTTTTTATTTTGCTTCCTCTTTTTCCTCTCTGCGTTTTGATGCTGTAGAGTTTAAATTGGCTGAAAATAGACTTCTTAGAAGTATCTCTATGACTATGTATATAAGTGTTAAGTCCATATGGATAAAGTGAACGTTGTTTTAGTATATAGAGAGATTCCTGAAAAATTCGTGTTTTGTGATTGGGTATTATATCTAGTATCTGAAGTTGAATAGAGTTGAAGTCATGGTGTTTAAAGTGTTCTAATTCTGCTGTATTAAGTTGTGATGGTGTACTTATTTTACTGTTATTTTTTTGTGCGTTGAATTTTTTGATTTGAGCTCTATGGTTATTGATTCGAAAGTTAAGATTGTTTTTAGTCTGTCCTATATATTTAATATGTCAAGTACCGCATGTAATCATGTAAATACAGTTAAATGTTTTTCATAGAAATTGTTTTTTGGGTTTACCTGTAGCAGGCATGGCGTTAAATTTTCAAGTTTGTCATCTAGTGGAATGACATTTAGTGATTTCAATATGAGTTAAACTAGCAAGATATAAAAGTAAGGAGGCTGCTAACCTTCAATACAGTAAAGTTTTTGTATAAGAACTTTAAAACTTAAAAAGGTTGGAGATAATATATAAAGTGGGTACATTAGGTAAGAGATAAATAGCGCTAATAGCTGCTATTTAGCATATCAAATGTTGTATGAACTTAAATCCATTTAGTGCGAATACAAGTTATTATTACTTGCGCAATTGCTGCAAAGTTAGTTAATAATAATTTATTTCCTAAACAGTATTGATTAATTGATTATATTATCTCCTAAGTTTAATTAAAGTAGAATTATTTTAAAAGTGTTCATCCATACTGGTAAGTTATATTTTGAAAGATGTTTTGAAGTAATTTGAAAGCAAAATGTTAATAATGTTTTAACGGGGACTGGAGTTAAATCATCACGAAGAATAATATTACAATTGTAAAAGTAAAAATTAAAACATGTAATTATTGTCATTGATCGGAAATTAGTTGACTTTTCAAGGGGAACCAACCAACTCCCGTTCAATGATCAATAATTGATAAAAATACGTAAATATGAAAGTGTTTCGTCTTTACTCGAGTTATAAGTTAAAGCCAAACCGGCAATTCTAGTCAGGCCAAATATTTCCGCGAATAGTTGTTACTCAAAGAACTTATTCTCATGAAGCATTTTAGTCAATTTAATTTGGAGTAAAAATCAATTACTGTAGAGAAATCCTGTAAAACTCGAGTAATCGTCCCCGACACTATCATCTTTATGTATTTGAGTACTATATTATTTGTAGAAATTAAACATTGGAAATTGTCATTATGAAATCGAAATCAAAGTAAATTTGAAATAAACATAGAAGATTATAAAAAAGATAAATAATGCAAACTTTGTAAAAACAAATCAAAGAGAACATAAAAATAATATAAAAATAAAATAGAAAATAATATAAATAAGATCAGTGAATGTACATGAAGATATAAAGGCCAGAAAGGTATTAAGTAACTTACATTCTTTCTAGTGGGGGAGTTGACAATGTGTTCTCTTCGTGTCTGACTCAGAAGTGTAGGGTGTCCGAAAATTCTTAGCGGCAGTAGGGGCTTTGAATTATATCAGTCGGTAAGACTTGGGTGAAGAAATTTATGGTAGTGGGTGGGATTTTTGAGGGAAGTATTTTGTGGAGTTCTTATCTGAGAGAGACCGTCTGTTAAGATTTTTTTTTTTTTTTTTTTATAAATACTAGTGAATGGAAATTAATTAATTTCTGGCTAATTGTCGTGTCGCAATGATTAAGAATTTAAGAAAGGAAAAAGGCATTTTCGCTATCCAAGAGCTAGTAGACAGTCTAAAGGCAGGAAATAGGCCCATTTTTTTAGTAACAGTATATGTCTGAAGACAATTAGCTTTTTACAATATATACAATTGAGTAATTACACTATATACAAATCTTTCAACTGACAGTCATCCAACTTATACCGCCTTCTCAGGTTTAGGAATAAATTATCATATCCCTATCAGTTAAATGATTTAGAGTGAGTATTTAACGCCTGCTCTTTTAAGGCAATGGTTGATAAATTGAAAGGGAATTAGATTATTTTTGAGAATTTTGATAAGGATTAAAATTTCGCGTTGTAAATCTATTGTATCTGTGCATATAGTTTTAATTCGTTGTATTTGATTAATTATAGTATTGTTAATTACTTTTTTGGATATGTTGGAGTTCCAATTTATTAATTTGTTAGTATTGAAATTGAAGTTTCTTGTTTTGTCAAAAAGTAAAATTTTTTTGTAGTTAATGATTTGAAGATCTAGGAAGTCTATGCTATTTTGTGAATTATTAGTTTTATTAAGTTTAAGACAATTCGGATAAATGTCGGAGTTTTCAATTTTACCAAAATTGTTAATTGTAATAAGGTCATCAATAAATCTGTAGGTGTGTTTGTAGTAATTTAACTCTTGTGGTTGTAGATTTTTTTGGAAGTTAAATTCTTTAACAAATAAAAAGATATTACAGATCGAGGTGCTGGAATGTAAGCCCATTGGCAATCCTCTTACTTGTTTAAAAAGTTGATTTTGAAACTTGATGTAGTTATGAAAAAGTGTGCATTTTAGGTAGGTTTTCCATTTGTCAAGATTCATGATATTGAGTATATTAGGGAAAAGTTTTGGTAGATCAAGTAGACTGGTATAGATTTCTTCTAGAGGAAGTGAGGTATATAAGTTTTCAAAATCATAGCAGTTAATGTTTTGGATGTGAATGGTATGAATGGTATTAATGACAGGAGTGTTATTATGAATGATCCAGCAATAGTTATGATTAGTGTTACAATCATTGAAAATAAATTTACAGATTTTATTAAGTTGAATTGAAAAATAATAGTCTATATTTTTCTTGTAATTATTAGTTCCATTAGCTATAAATCTAAATTTTAATGGTGTTTTATGGAATTTGGGAATCGCATAAAGATTAGTAAATCTGTTGTAGTTTGTATTGAAAGTAATATTGAGTTTCTTATGAAAAGTTTTAATCCTGTTTATTATAGATGTTTCTGTAAGGTTGGCTGATTGATAAGTAGTTGCGTTGAGAAGTTCTTTATGAATAATCTCAGTGTAGAATTGTTTTCATATAATGCTAAAAGTTATTAGTTGCTTTATCTATTTTTGTAATAGTAAAAAGCTGTTTTAATTTACTAATATCAGATGTAAGTTGCGACCAGTTCAGTGTACTTTTAAATTTGAGGTGACTGATTTCTGTGGATATGCGTTGAAGAATTTTAGCTTTCCATTTTAAGAAGGTATCTATGGGAAAATTCAGTTGATAGCTTGCTTTAACTATAAATTCGTTGATGTTGTTTTCAAAAGTCTTGTAACAGTAATTTGTAGTCATGTTTCTGAGTGGTCTAAATTTTGTACCATAACTCATTAGTGTTTTTAGTTGATGGTTTTGTATGATATTCAGGTTGCCAGTAATTATGTGCTGGTGATGAGAATCTACGTAATTGCTGTAAATTGGTGTCTTACAATGTCATTCTGCAGTTTCATTTATTTCATGGTGGTTAGTAAGCAAGTTGCTTAAGGTCCTTTGATATTTAAATGCAATCATTGGTATAGTGTCAACTGCGGGGAAGTAATCTTTACAATCTCTGATGATTCTTGAGAAATGAATATTGTCAAACTGCGGATGCAGAAAATTGACTTTAAAATAAATTTTGCGTTGAGTGAGACTATTAGAGAGTCTGAAAAGACTAAAATCAAGAATCATGTCTTTAATGATTTGTATGTCGTCGTAGCTTTCTTGAATGAATTTTTTTAGTTTGATAAGGAATTTATTAGTACAGGAGTGTAACCAGTTGAGAAGTTTCTTGGGAAAGCAGTCTGAGTCAAAAAAACATTTCAATTGTTTTTTCAATGCAAGTGTATCCAAAGTGGATAAAAATCTCGCATTATTTTTTATTTTGCTTCCTCTTTTTCCTCTCTGCGTTTTGATGCTGTAGAGTTTAAATTGGCTGAAAATAGACTTCTTAGAAGTATCTCTATGACTATGTATATAAGTGTTAAGTCCATATGGATAAAGTGAACGTTGTTTTAGTATATAGAGAGATTCCTGAAAAATTCGTGTTTTGTGATTGGGTATTATATCTAGTATCTGAAGTTGAATAGAGTTGAAGTCATGGTGTTTAAAGTGTTCTAATTCTGCTGTATTAAGTTGTGATGGTGTACTTATTTTACTGTTATTTTTTTGTGCGTTGAATTTTTTGATTTGAGCTCTATGGTTATTGATTCGAAAGTTAAGATTGTTTTTAGTCTGTCCTATATATTTAATATGTCAAGTACCGCATGTAATCATGTAAATACAGTTAAATGTTTTTCATAGAAATTGTTTTTTGGGTTTACCTGTAGCAGGCATGGCGTTAAATTTTCAAGTTTGTCATCTAGTGGAATGACATTTAGTGATTTCAATATGAGTTAAACTAGCAAGATATAAAAGTAAGGAGGCTGCTAACCTTCAATACAGTAAAGTTTTTGTATAAGAACTTTAAAACTTAAAAAGGTTAGAGATAATATATAAAGTGGGTACATTAGGTAAGAGATAAATAGCGCTAATAGCTGCTATTTAGCATATCAAATGTTGTATGAACTTAAATCCATTTAGTGCGAATACAAGTTATTATTACTTGCGCAATTGCTGCAAAGTTAGTTAATAATAATTTATTTCCTAAACAGTATTGATTAATTGATTATATTATCTCCTAAGTTTAATTAAAGTAGAATTATTTTAAAAGTGTTCATCCATACTGGTAAGTTATATTTTGAAAGATGTTTTGAAGTAATTTGAAAGCAAAATGTTAATAATGTTTTAACGGGGACTGGAGTTAAATCATCACGAATAATAATATTACAATTGTAAAAGTAAAAATTAAAACATGTAATTATTGTCATTGATCGGAAATTAGTTGACTTTTCAAGGGGAACCAACCAACTCCCGTTCAATGATCAATAATTGATAAAAATACGTAAATATGAAAGTGTTTCGTCTTTACTCGAGTTATAAGTTAAAGCCAAACCGGCAATTCTAGTCAGGCCAAATATTTCCGCGAATAGTTGTTACTCAAAGAACTTATTCTCATGAAGCATTTTAGTCAATTTAATTTGGAGTAAAAATCAATTACTGTAGAGAAATCCTGTAAAACTCGAGTAATCGTCCCCGACACTATCATCTTTATGTATTTGAGTACTATATTATTTGTAGAAATTAAACATTGGAAATTGTCATTATGAAATCGAAATCAAAGTAAATTTGAAATAAACATAGAAGATTATAAAAAAGATAAATAATGCAAACTTTGTAAAAACAAATCAAAGAGAACATAAAAATAATATAAAAATAAAATAGAAAATAATATAAATAAGATCAGTGAATGTACATGAAGATATAAAGGCCAGAAAGGTATTAAGTAACTTACATTCTTTCTAGTGGGGGAGTTGACAATGTGTTCTCTTCGTGTCTGACTCAGAAGTGTAGGGTGTCCGAAAATTCTTAGCGGCAGTAGGGGCTTTGAATTATATCAGTCGGTAAGACTTGGGTGAAGAAATTTATGGTAGTGGGTGGGATTTTTGAGGGAAGTATTTTGTGGAGTTCTTATCTGAGAGAGACCGTCTGTTAAGATTTTTTTTTTTTTTTTTTTTTATAAATACTAGTGAATGGAAATTAATTAATTTCTGGCTAATTGTCGTGTCGCAATGATTAAGAATTTAAGAAAGGAAAAAGGCATTTTCGCTATCCAAGAGCTAGTAGACAGTCTAAAGGCAGGAAATAGGCCCATTTTTTTAGTAACAGTATATGTCTGAAGACAATTAGCTTTTTACAATATATACAATTGAGTAATTACACTATATACAAATCTTTCAACTGACAGTCATCCAACTTATACCGCCTTCTCAGGTTTAGGAATAAATTATCATATCCCTATCAGTTAAATGATTTAGAGTGAGTATTTAACGCCTGCTCTTTTAAGGCAATGGTTGATAAATTGAAAGGGAATTAGATTATTTTTGAGAATTTTGATAAGGATTAAAATTTCGCGTTGTAAATCTATTGTATCTGTGCATATAGTTTTAATTCGTTGTATTTGATTAATTATAGTATTGTTAATTACTTTTTTGGATATGTTGGAGTTCCAATTTATTAATTTGTTAGTATTGAAATTGAAGTTTCTTGTTTTGTCAAAAAGTAAAATTTTTTTGTAGTTAATGATTTGAAGATATAGAAAGTCTATGCTATTTTGTGAATTATTAGTTTTATTAAGTTTAAGACAATTCGGATAAATGTCGGAGTTTTCAATTTTACCAAAATTGTTAATTGTAATAAGGTCATCAATAAATCTGTAGGTGTGTTTGTAGTAATTTAACTCTTGTGGTTGTAGATTTTTTTGGAAGTTAAATTCTTTAACAAATAAAAAGATATTACAGATCGAGGTGCTGGAATGTAAGCCCATTGGCAATCCTCTTACTTGTTTAAAAAGTTGATTTTGAAACTTGATGTAGTTATGAAAAAGTGTGCATTTTAGGTAGGTTTTCCATTTGTCAAGAGTCATGATATTGAGTATATTAGGGAAAAGTTTTGGTAGATCAAGTAGACTGGTATAGATTTCTTCTAGAGGAAGTGAGGTATATAACTTTTCAAAATCATAGCAGTTAATGTTTTGGATGTTAATGGTATGAATGGTATTAATGACAGGAGTGTTATTATGAATGATCCAGCAATAGTTATGATTAGTGTTACAATCATTGAAAATAAATTTACAGATTTTATTAAGTTGAATTGAAAAATAATAGTCTATATTTTTCTTGTAATTATTAGTTCCATTAGCTATAAATCTAAATTTTAATGGTGTTTTATGGAATTTGGGAATCGCATAAAGATTAGTAAATCTGTTGTAGTTTGTATTGAAAGTAATATTGAGTTTCTTATGAAAAGTTTTAATCCTGTTTATTATAGATGTTTCTGTAAGGTTGGCTGATTGATAAGTAGTTGTGTTGAGAAGTTCTTTATGAATAATCTCAGTGTAGAATTGTTTTCATATAATGCTAAAGTTATTAGTTGCTTTATCTATTTTTGTAATAGTAAAAAGCTGTTTTAATTTACTAATATCAGATGTAAGTTGCGACCAGTTCAGTGTACTTTTAAATTTGAGGTAACTGATTTCTGTGGATATGCGTTGAAGAATTTTAGCTTTCCATTTTAAGAAGGTATCTATGGGAAAATTCAGTTGATAGCTTGCTTTAACTATAAATTCGTTGATGTTGTTTTCGAAAGTCTTGTAAAAGTAATTTCTAGTCATGTTTCTGACTGGTCTAAATTTTGTACCATAACTCATTAGTGTTTTTAGTTGATGGTTTTGTATGATATTCAGGTTGCCAGTAATTATGTGCTGGTGATGAGAATCTACGTAATTGCTGTAAATTGGTGTCTTACAATGTCATTCTGCAGTTTCATTTATTTCATGGTGGTTAGTAAGCAAGTTGCTTAAGGTCCTTTGATATTTAAATGCAATCATTGGTATAGTGTCAACTGCGGGGAAGTAATCTTTACAATCTCTGATGATTCTTGAGAAATGAATATTGTCAAACTGCGGATGCAGAAAATTGACTTTAAAATAAATTTTGCGTTGAGTGAGAATATTAAAGAGTCTGAAAAGACTAAAATCAAGAATCATGTCTTTAATGATTTGTATGTCGTCGTAGCTTTCTTGAATGAATTTTTTTAGTTTGATAAGGAATTTATTAGTACAGGAGTGTAACCAGTTGAGAAGTTTCTTGGGAAAGCAGTCTGAGTCAAAAAAACATTTCAATTGTTTTTTCAATGCAAGTGTATCCAAAGTGGATAAAAATCTCGCATTATTTTTTATTTTGCTTCCTCTTTTTCCTCTCTGCGTTTTGATGCTGTAGAGTTTAAATTGGCTGAAAATAGACTTCTTAGAAGTATCTCTATGACTATGTATATAAGTGTTAAGTCCATATGGATAAAGTGAACGTTGTTTTAGTATATAGAGAGATTCCTGAAAAATTCGTGTTTTGTGATTGGGTATTATATCTAGTATCTGAAGTTGAATAGAGTTGAAGTCATGGTGTTTAAAGTGTTCTAATTCTGCTGTATTAAGTTGTGATGGTGTACTTATTTTACTGTTATTTTTTTGTGCGTTGAATTTTTTGATTTGAGCTCTATGGTTATTGATTCGAAAGTTAAGATTGTTTTTAGTCTGTCCTATATATTTAATATGTCAAGTACCGCATGTAATCATGTAAATACAGTTAAATGTTTTTCATAGAAATTGTTTTTTGGGTTTACCTGTAGCAGGCATGGCGTTAAATTTTCAAGTTTGTCATCTAGTAGAATGACATTTAGTGATTTCAATATGAGTTAAACTAGCAAGATATAAAAGTAAGTAGGCTGCTAACCTTCAATACAGTAAAGTTTTTGTATAAGAACTTTAAAACTTAAAAAGGTTGGAGATAATATATAAAGTGGGTACATTAGGTAAGAGATAAATAGCGCTAATAGCTGCTATTTAGCATATCAAATGTTGTATGAACTTAAATCCATTTAGTGCGAATACAAGTTATTATTACTTGCGCAATTGCTGCAAAGTTAGTTAATAATAATTTATTTCCTAAACAGTATTGATTAATTGATTATATTATCTCCTAAGTTTAATTAAAGTAGAATTATTTTAAAAGTGTGCATCCATACTGGTAAGTTATATTTTGAAAGATGTTTTGAAGTAATTTGAAAGCAAAATGTTAATAATGTTTTAACAGGGACTGGAGTTAAATCATCACGAAAAATAATATTACAATTGTAAAAGTAAAAATTAAAACATGTAATTATTGTCATTGATCGGAAATTAGTTGACTTTTCAAGAGGAACAAACCAATTCCCGTTCAGTGATCAATAATTGATAAAAATACGTAAATATGAAAGTGTTTCGTCTTTACTCGAGTTATAAGTTAAAGCCAAACCGGCAATTCTAGTCAGGCCAAATATTTCCGCGAATAGTTGTTACTCAAAGAACTTATTCTCATGAAGCATTTTAGTCAATTTAATTTGGAGTAAAAATCAATTACTGTAGAGAAATCCTGTAAAACTTGAGTAATCGTCCCCGACACTATCATCTTTATGTATTTGAGTACTATATTATTTGTAGAAATTAAACATTGGAAATTGTCATTATGAAATCGAAATCAAAGTAAATTTGAAATAAACATAGAAGATTATAAAAAAGATAAATAATGCAAACTTTGTAAAAACAAATCAAAGAGAACATAAAAATAATATAAAAATAAAATAGAAAATAATATAAATAAGATCAGTGAATGTACATGAAGATATAAAGGCCAGAAAGGTATTAAGTAACTTACATTCTTTCTAGTGGGGGAGTTGACAATGTGTTCTCTTCGTGTCTGACTCAGAAGTGTAGGGTGTCCGAAAATTCTTAGCGGCAGTAGGGGCTTTGAATTATATCAGTCGGTAAGACTTGGGTGAAGAAATTTATGGTAGTGGGTGGGATTTTTGAGGGAAGTATTTTGTGGAGTTCTTATCTGAGAGAGACCGTCTGTTAAGATTTTTTTTTTTTTTTTTTTATAAATACTAGTGAATGGAAATTAATTAATTTCTGGCTAATTGTCGTGTCGCAATGATTAAGAATTTAAGAAAGGAAAAAGGCATTTTCGCTATCCAAGAGCTAGTAGACAGTCTAAAGGCAGGAAATAGGCCCATTTTTTTAGTAACAGTATATGTCTGAAGACAATTAGCTTTTTACAATATATACAATTGAGTAATTACACTATATACAAATCTTTCAACTGACAGTCATCCAACTTATACCGCCTTCTCAGGTTTAGGAATAAATTATCATATCCCTATCAGTTAAATGATTTAGAGTGAGTATTTAACGCCTGCTCTTTTAAGGCAATGGTTGATAAATTGAAAGGGAATTAGATTATTTTTGAGAATTTTGATAAGGATTAAAATTTCGCGTTGTAAATCTATTGTATCTGTGCATATAGTTTTAATTCGTTGTATTTGATTAATTATAGTATTGTTAATTACTTTTTTGGATATGTTGGAGTTCCAATTTATTAATTTGTTAGTATTGAAATTGAAGTTTCTTGTTTTGTCAAAAAGTAAAATTTTTTTGTAGTTAATGATTTGAAGATCTAGAAAGTCTATGCTATTTTGTGAATTATTAGTTTTATTAAGTTTAAGACAATTCGGATAAATGTCGGAGTTTTCAATTTTACCAAAATTGTTAATTGTAATAAGGTCATCAATAAATCTGTAGGTGTGTTTGTAGTAATTTAACTCTTGTGGTTGTAGATTTTTTTGGAAGTTAAATTCTTTAACAAATGAAAAGATATTACAGATCGAGGTGCTGGAATGTAAGCCCATTGGCAATCCTCTTACTTGTTTAAAAAGTTGATTTTGAAACTTGATGTAGTTATGAAAAAGTGTGCATTTTAGGTAGGTTTTCCATTTGTCAAGAGTCATGATATTGAGTATATTAGGGAAAAGTTTTGGTAGATCAAGTAGACTGGTATAGATTTCTTCTAGAGGAAGTGAGGTATATAACTTTTCAAAATCATAGCAGTTAATGTTTTGGATGTTAATGGTATGAATGGTATTAATGACAGGAGTGTTATTATGAATGATCCAGCAATAGTTATGATTAGTGTTACAATCATTGAAAATAAATTTACAGATTTTATTAAGTTGAATTGAAAAATAATAGTCTATATTTTTCTTGTAATTATTAGTTCCATTAGCTATAAATCTAAATTTTAATGGTGTTTTATGGAATTTGGGAATCGCATAAAGATTAGTAAATCTGTTGTAGTTTGTATTGAAAGTAATATTGAGTTTCTTATGAAAAGTTTTAATCCTGTTTATTATAGATGTTTCTGTAAGGTTGGCTGATTGATAAGTAGTTGTGTTGAGAAGTTCTTTATGAATAATCTCAGTGTAGAATTGTTTTCATATAATGCTAAAGTTATTAGTTGCTTTATCTATTTTTGTAATAGTAAAAAGCTGTTTTAATTTACTAATATCAGATGTAAGTTGCGACCAGTTCAGTGTACTTTTAAATTTGAGGTAACTGATTTCTGTGGATATGCGTTGAAGAATTTTAGCTTTCCATTTTAAGAAGGTATCTATGGGAAAATTCAGTTGATAGCTTGCTTTAACTATAAATTCGTTGATGTTGTTTTCGAAAGTCTTGTAACAGTAATTTGTAGTCATGTTTCTGACTGGTCTAAATTTTGTACCATAACTCATTAGTGTTTTTAGTTGATGGTTTTGTATGATATTCAGGTTGCCAGTAATTATGTGCTGGTGATGAGAATCTACGTAATTGCTGTAAATTGGTGTCTTACAATGTCATTCTGCAGTTTCATTTATTTCATGGTGGTTAGTAAGCAAGTTGCTTAAGGTCCTTTGATATTTAAATGCAATCATTGGTATAGTGTCAACTGCGGGGAAGTAATCTTTACAATCTCTGATGATTCTTGAGAAATGAATATTGTCAAACTGCGGATGCAGAAAATTGACTTTAAAATAAATTTTGCGTTGAGTGAGAATATTAAAGAGTCTGAAAAGACTAAAATCAAGAATCATGTCTTTAATGATTTGTATGTCGTCGTAGCTTTCTTGAATGAATTTTTTTAGTTTGATAAGGAATTTATTAGTACAGGAGTGTAACCAGTTGAGAAGTTTCTTGGGAAAGCAGTCTGAGTCAAAAAAACATTTCAATTGTTTTTTCAATGCAAGTGTATCCAAAGTGGATAAAAATCTCGCATTATTTTTTATTTTGCTTCCTCTTTTTCCTCTCTGCGTTTTGATGCTGTAGAGTTTAAATTGGCTGAAAATAGACTTCTTAGAAGTATCTCTATGACTATGTATATAAGTGTTAAGTCCATATGGATAAAGTGAACGTTGTTTTAGTATATAGAGAGATTCCTGAAAAATTCGTGTTTTGTGATTGGGTATTATATCTAGTATCTGAAGTTGAATAGAGTTGAAGTCATGGTGTTTAAAGTGTTCTAATTCTGCTGTATTAAGTTGTGATGGTGTACTTATTTTACTGTTATTTTTTTGTGCGTTGAATTTTTTGATTTGAGCTCTATGGTTATTGATTCGAAAGTTAAGATTGTTTTTAGTCTGTCCTATATATTTAATATGTCAAGTACCGCATGTAATCATGTAAATACAGTTAAATGTTTTTCATAGAAATTGTTTTTTGGGTTTACCTGTAGCAGGCATGGCGTTAAATTTTCAAGTTTGTCATCTAGTAGAATGACATTTAGTGATTTCAATATGAGTTAAACTAGCAAGATATAAAAGTAAGGAGGCTGCTAACCTTCAATACAGTAAAGTTTTTGTATAAGAACTTTAAAACTTAAAAAGGTTGGAGATAATATATAAAGTGGGTACATTAGGTAAGAGATAAATAGCGCTAATAGCTGCTATTTAGCATATCAAATGTTGTATGAACTTAAATCCATTTAGTGCGAATACAAGTTATTATTACTTGCGCAATTGCTGCAAAGTTAGTTAATAATAATTTATTTCCTAAACAGTATTGATTAATTGATTATATTATCTCCTAAGTTTAATTAAAGTAGAATTATTTTAAAAGTGTGCATCCATACTGGTAAGTTATATTTTGAAAGATGTTTTGAAGTAATTTGAAAGCAAAATGTTAATAATGTTTTAACGGGGACTGGAGTTAAATCATCACGAAGAATAATATTACAATTGTAAAAGTAAAAATTAAAACATGTAATTATTGTCATTGATCGGAAATTAGTTGACTTTTCAAGAGGAACAAACCAATTCCCGTTCAGTGATCAATAATTGATAAAAATACGTAAATATGAAAGTGTTTCGTCTTTACTCGAGTTATAAGTTAAAGCCAAACCGGCAATTCTAGTCAGGCCAAATATTTCCGCGAATAGTTGTTACTCAAAGAACTTATTCTCATGAAGCATTTTAGTCAATTTAATTTGGAGTAAAAATCAATTACTGTAGAGAAATCCTGTAAAACTTGAGTAATCGTCCCCGACACTATCATCTTTATGTATTTGAGTACTATATTATTTGTAGAAATTAAACATTAGAAATTGTCATTATGAAATCGAAATCAAAGTAAATTTGAAATAAACATAGAAGATTATAAAAAAGATAAATAATGCAAACTTTGTAAAAACAAATCAAAGAGAACATAAAAATAATATAAAAATAAAATAGAAAATAATATAAATAAGATCAGTGAATGTACATGAAGATATAAAGGCCAGAAAGGTATTAAGTAACTTACATTCTTTCTAGTGGGGGAGTTGACAATGTGTTCTCTTCGTGTCTGACTCAGAAGTGTAGGGTGTCCGAAAATTCTTAGCGGCAGTAGGGGCTTTGAATTATATCAGTCGGTAAGACTTGGGTGAAGAAATTTATGGTAGTGGGTGGGATTTTTGAGGGAAGTATTTTGTGGAGTTCTTATCTGAGAGAGACCGTCTGTTAAGATTTTTTTTTTTTTTTTTTATAAATACTAGTGAATGGAAATTAATTAATTTCTGGCTAATTGTCGTGTCGCAATGATTAACAATTTAAGAAAGGAAAAAGGCATTTTCGCTATCCAAGAGCTAGTAGACAGTCTAAAGGCAGGAAATAGGCCCATTTTTTTAGTAACAGTATAGTAACAGTATATGTCTGAAGACAATTAGCTTTTTACAATATATACAATTGAGTAATTACACTATATACAAATCTTTCAACTGACAGTCATCCAACTTATACCGCCTTCTCAGGTTTAGGAATAAATTATCATATCCCTATCAGTTAAATGATTTAGAGTGAGTATTTAACGCCTGCTCTTGGCAATGTTTGGCAATGGTTGATAAATTGAAAGGGAATTAGATTATTTTTGAGAATTTTGATAAGGATTAAAATTTCGCGTTGTAAATCTATTGTATCTGTGCATATAGTTTTAATTCGTTGTATTTGATTAATTATAGTATTGTTAATTACTTTTTTGGATATGTTGGAGTTCCAATTTATTAATTTGTTAGTATTGAAATTGAAGTTTCTTGTTTTGTCAAAAAGTAAAATTTTTTTGTAGTTAATGATTTGAAGCTCTAGAAAGTCTATGCTATTTTGTGAATTATTAGTTTTATTAAGTTTAAGACAATTCGGATAAATGTTGGAGTTTTCAATTTTACCAAAATTGTTAATTGTAATAAGGTCATCAATAAATCTGTAGGTGTGTTTGTAGTAATTTAACACTTGTGGTTGTAGATTTTTTTGGAAGTTAAATTCTTTAACAAATAAAAAGATATTACAGATCGAGGTGCTGGAATGTAAGCCCATTGGCAATCCTCTTACTTGTTTAAAAAGTTGATTTTGAAACTTGATGTAGTTATGAAAATGTGTGCATTTTAGGTAGGTTTTCCATTTGTCAAGAGTCATGATATTGAGTATGTTAGGGAAAAGTTTTGGTAGATCAAGTAGACTGGTATAGATTTCTTCTAGAGGAAGTGAGGTATATAAGTTTTCAAAATCATAGCAGTTAATGTTTTGGATGTTAATGGTATGAATGGTATTAATGACAGGAGTGTTATTATGAATGATCCAGCAATAGTTATGATTAGTGTTACAATCATTGAAAATAAATTTACAGATTTTATTAAGTTGAATTGAAAAATAATAGTCTATATTTTTCTTGTAATTATTAGTTCCATTAGCTATAAATCTAAATTTTAATGGTGTTTTATGGAATTTGGGAATCGCATAAAGATTAGTAAATCTGTTGTAGTTTGTATTGAAAGTAATATTGAGTTTCTTATGAAAAGTTTTAATCCTGTTTATTATAGATGTTTCTGTAAGGTTGGCTGATTGATAAGTAGTTGCGTTGAGAAGTTCTTTATGAATAATCTCAGTGTAGAATTGTTTTCATATAATGCTAAAAGTTATTAGTTGCTTTATCTATTTTTGTAATAGTAAAAACTGTTTTAATTTACTAATATCAGATGTAAGTTGCGACCAGTTCAGTGTACTTTTAAATTTGAGGTGACTGATTTCTGTGGATATGCGTTGAAGAATTTTAGCTTTCCATTTTAAGAAGGTATCTATGGGAAAATTCAGTTGATAGCTTGCTTTAACTATAAATTCGTTGATGTTGTTTTCAAAAGTCTTGTAACAGTAATTTGTAGTCATGTTTCTGAGTGGTCTAAATTTTGTACCATAACTCATTAGTGTTTTTAGTTGATGGTTTTGTATGATATTCAGGTTGCCAGTAATTATGTGCTGGTGATGAGAATCTACGTAATTGCTGTAAATTGGTGTCTTACAATGTCATTCTGCAGTTTCATCTATTTCATGGTGGTTAGTAAGCAAGTTGCTTAAGGTCCTTTGATATTTAAATGCAATCATTGGTATAGTGTCAACTGCGGGGAAGTAATCTTTACAATCTCTGATGATTCTTGAGAAATGAATATTGTCAAACTGCGGATGCAGAAAATTGACTTTAAAATAAATTTTGCGTTGAGTGAGACTATTAGAGAGTCTGAAAAGACTAAAATCAAGAATCATGTCTTTAATGATTTGTATGTCGTCGTAGCTTTCTTGAATGAATTTTTTTAGTTTGATAAGGAATTTATTAGTACAGGAGTGTAACCAGTTGAGAAGTTTCTTGGGAAAGCAGTCTGAGTCAAAAAAACATTTCAATTGTTTTTTCAATGCAAGTGTATCCAAAGTGGATAAAAATCTCGCATTATTTTTTATTTTGCTTCCTCTTTTTCCTCTCTGCGTTTTGATGCTGTAGAGTTTAAATTGGCTGAAAATAGACTTCTTAGAAGTATCTCTATGACTATGTATATAAGTGTTAAGTCCATATGGATAAAGTGAACGTTGTTTTAGTATATAGAGAGATTCCTGAAAAATTCGTGTTTTGTGATTGGGTATTATATCTAGTATCTGAAGTTGAATAGAGTTGAAGTCATGGTGTTTAAAGTGTTCTAATTCTGCTGTATTAAGTTGTGATGGTGTACTTATTTTACTGTTATTTTTTTGTGCGTTGAATTTTTTGATTTGAGCTCTATGGTTATTGATTCGAAAGTTAAGATTGTTTTTAGTCTGTCCTATATATTTAATATGTCAAGTACCGCATGTAATCATGTAAATACAGTTAAATGTTTTTCATAGAAATTGTTTTTTGGGTTTACCTGTAGCAGGCATGGCGTTAAATTTTCAAGTTTGTCATCTAGTGGAATGACATTTAGTGATTTCAATATGAGTTAAACTAGCAAGATATAAAAGTAAGGAGGCTGCTAACCTTCAATACAGTAAAGTTTTTGTATAAGAACTTTAAAACTTAAAAAGGTTGGAGATAATATATAAAGTGGGTACATTAGGTAAGAGATAAATAGCGCTAATAGCTGCTATTTAGCATATCAAATGTTGTATGAACTTAAATCCATTTAGTGCGAATACAAGTTATTATTACTTGCGCAATTGCTGCAAAGTTAGTTAATAATAATTTATTTCCTAAACAGTATTGATTAATTGATTATATTATCTCCTAAGTTTAATTAAAGTAGAATTATTTTAAAAGTGTGCATCCATACTGGTAAGTTATATTTTGAAAGATGTTTTGAAGTAATTTGAAAGCAAAATGTTAATAATGTTTTAACGGGGACTGGAGTTAAATCATCACGAAGAATAATATTACATTTGTAAAAGTAAAAATTAAAACATGTAATTATTGTCATTGATCGGAAATTAGTTGACTTTTCAAGGGGAACAAACCAACTCCCGTTCAATGATCAATAATTGATAAAAATACGTAAATATGAAAGTGTTTCGTCTTTACTCGAGTTATAAGTTAAAGCCAAACCGGCAATTCTAGTCAGGCCAAATATTTCCGCGAATAGTTGTTACTCAAAGAACTTATTCTCATGAAGCATTTTAGTCAACTTAATTTGGAGTAAAAATCAATTACTGTAGAGAAATCCTGTAAAACTTGAGTAATCGTCCCCGACACTATCATCTTTATGTATTTGAGTACTATATTATTTGTAGAAATTAAACATTGGAAATTGTCATTATGAAATCGAAATCAAAGTAAATTTGAAATAAACATAGAAGATTATAAAAAAGATAAATAATGCAAACTTTGTAAAAACAAATCAAAGAGAACATAAAAATAATATAAAAATAAAATAGAAAATAATATAAATAAGATCAGTGAATGTACATGAAGATATAAAGGCCAGAAAGGTATTAAGTAACTTACATTCTTTCTAGTGGGGGAGTTGACAATGTGTTCTCTTCGTGTCTGACTCAGAAGTGTAGGGTGTCCGAAAATTCTTAGCGGCAGTAGGGGCTTTGAATTATATCAGTCGGTAAGACTTGGGTGAAGAAATTTATGGTAGTGGGTGGGATTTTTGAGGGAAGTATTTTGTGGAGTTCTTATCTGAGAGAGACCGTCTGTTAAGATTTTTTTTTTTTTTTTTTTATAAATACTAGTGAATGGAAATTAATTAATTTCTGGCTAATTGTCGTGTCGCAATGATTAAGAATTTAAGAAAGGAAAAAGGCATTTTCGCTATCCAAGAGCTAGTAGACAGTCTAAAGGCAGGAAATAGGCCCATTTTTTTAGTAACAGTATATGTCTGAAGACAATTAGCTTTTTACAATATATACAATTGAGTAATTACACTATATACAAATCTTTCAACTGACAGTCATCCAACTTATACCGCCTTCTCAGGTTTAGGAATAAATTATCATATCCCTATCAGTTAAATGATTTAGAGTGAGTATTTAACGCCTGCTCTTGGCAATGTTTGGCAATGGTTGATAAATTGAAAGGGAATTAGATTATTTTTGAGAATTTTGATAAGGATTAAAATTTCGCGTTGTAAATCTATTGTATCTGTGCATATAGTTTTAATTCGTTGTATTTGATTAATTATAGTATTGTTAATTACTTTTTTGGATATGTTGGAGTTCCAATTTATTAATTTGTTAGTATTGAAATTGAAGTTTCTTGTTTTGTCAAAAAGTAAAATTTTTTTGTAGTTAATGATTTGAAGATCTAGAAAGTCTATGCTATTTTGTGAATTATTAGTTTTATTAAGTTTAAGACAATTCGGATAAATATCGGAGTTTTCAATTTTACCAAAATTGTTAATTGTAATAAGGTCATCAATAAATCTGTAGGTGTGTTTGTAGTAATTTAACTCTTGTGGTTGTAGATTTTTTTGGAAGTTAAATTCTTTAACAAATAAAAAGATATTACAGATCGAGGTGCTGGAATGTAAGCCCATTGGCAATCCTCTTACTTGTTTAAAAAGTTGATTTTGAAACTTGATGTAGTTATGAAAAAGTGTGCATTTTAGGTAGGTTTTCCATTTGTCAAGAGTCATGATATTGAGTATATTAGGGAAAAGTTTTGGTAGATCAAGTAGACTGGTATAGATTTCTTCTAGAGGAAGTGAGGTATATAACTTTTCAAAATCATAGCAGTTAATGTTTTGGATGTTAATGGTATGAATGGTATTAATGACAGGAGTGTTATTATGAATGATCCAGCAATAGTTATGATTAGTGTTACAATCATTGAAAATAAATTTACAGATTTTATTAAGTTGAATTGAAAAATAATAGTCTATATTTTTCTTGTAATTATTAGTTCCATTAGCTATAAATCTAAATTTTAATGGTGTTTTATGGAATTTGGGAATCGCATAAAGATTAGTAAATCTGTTGTAGTTTGTATTGAAAGTAATATTGAGTTTCTTATGAAAAGTTTTAATCCTGTTTATTATAGATGTTTCTGTAAGGTTGGCTGATTGATAAGTAGTTGTGTTGAGAAGTTCTTTATGAATAATCTCAGTGTAGAATTGTTTTCATATAATGCTAAAGTTATTAGTTGCTTTATCTATTTTTGTAATAGTAAAAAGCTGTTTTAATTTACTAATATCAGATGTAAGTTGCGACCAGTTCAGTGTACTTTTAAATTTGAGGTCACTGATTTCTGTGGATATGCGTTGAAGAATTTTAGCTTTCCATTTTAAGAAGGTATCTATGGGAAAATTCAGTTGATAGCTTGCTTTAACTATAAATTCGTTGATGTTGTTTTCGAAAGTCTTGTAACAGTAATTTGCAGTCATGTTTCTGACTGGTCTAAATTTTGTACCATAACTCATTAGTGTTTTTAGTTGATGGTTTTGTATGATATTCAGGTTGCCAGTAATTATGTTCTGGTGATGAGAATCTACGTAATTGCTGTAAATTGGTGTCTTACAATGTCATTCTGCAGTTTCATCTATTTCATGGTGGTTAGTAAGCAAGTTGCTTAAGGTCCTTTGATATTTAAATGCAATCATTGGTATAGTGTCAACTGCGGGGAAGTAATCTTTACAATCTCTGATGATTCTTGAGAAATGAATATTGTCAAACTGCGGATGCAGAAAATTGACTTTAAAATAAATTTTGCGTTGAGTGAGACTATTAGAGAGTCTGAAAAGACTAAAATCAAGAATCATGTCTTTAATGATTTGTATGTCGTCGTAGCTTTCTTGAATGAATTTTTTTAGTTTGATAAGGAATTTATTAGTACAGGAGTGTAACCAGTTGAGAAGTTTCTTGGGAAAGCAGTCTGAGTCAAAAAAAACATTTCAATTGTTTTTTCAATGCAAGTGTATCCAAAGTGGATAAAAATCTCGCATTATTTTTTATTTTGCTTCCTCTTTTTCCTCTCTGCGTTTTGATGCTGTAGAGTTTAAATTGGCTGAAAATAGACTTCTTAGAAGTATCTCTATGACTATGTATATAAGTGTTAAGTCCATATGGATAAAGTGAACGTTGTTTTAGTATATAGAGAGATTCCTGAAAAATTCGTGTTTTGTGATTGGGTATTATATCTAGTATCTGAAGTTGAATAGAGTTGAAGTCATGGTGTTTAAAGTGTTCTAATTCTGCTGTATTAAGTTGTGATGGTGTACTTATTTTACTGTTATTTTTTTGTGCGTTGAATTTTTTGATTTGAGCTCTATGGTTATTGATTCGAAAGTTAAGATTGTTTTTAGTCTGTCCTATATATTTAATATGTCAAGTACCGCATGTAATCATGTAAATACAGTTAAATGTTTTTCATAGAAATTGTTTTTTGGGTTTACCTGTAGCAGGCATGGCGTTAAATTTTCAAGTTTGTCATCTAGTGGAATGACATTTAGTGATTTCAATATGAGTTAAACTAGCAAGATATAAAAGTAAGGAGGCTGCTAACCTTCAATACAGTAAAGTTTTTGTATAAGAACTTTAAAACTTAAAAAGGTTGGAGATAATATATAAAGTGGGTACATTAGGTAAGAGATAAATAGCGCTAATAGCTGCTATTTAGCATATCAAATGTTGTATGAACTTAAATCCATTTAGTGCGAATACAAGTTATTATTACTTGCGCAATTGCTGCAAAGTTAGTTAATAATAATTTATTTCCTAAACAGTATTGATTAATTGATTATATTATCTCCTAAGTTTAATTAAAGTAGAATTATTTTAAAAGTGTGCATCCATACTGGTAAGTTATATTTTGAAAGATGTTTTGAAGTAATTTGAAAGCAAAATGTTAATAATGTTTTAACGGGGACTGGAGTTAAATCATCACGAATAATAATATTACAATTGTAAAAGTAAAAATTAAAACATGTAATTATTGTCATTGATCGGAAATTAGTTGACTTTTCAAGGGGAACAAACCAACTTCCGTTCAATGATCAATAATTGATAAAAATACGTAAATATGAAAGTGTTTCGTCTTTACTCGAGTTATAAGTTAAAGCCAAACCGGCAATTCTAGTCAGGCCAAATATTTCCGCGAATAGTTGTTACTCAAAGAACTTATTCTCATGAAGCATTTTAGTCAATTTAATTTGGAGTAAAAATCAATTACTGTAGAGAAATCCTGTAAAACTCGAGTAATCGTCCCCGACACTATCATCTTTATGTATTTGAGTACTATATTATTTGTAGAAATTAAACATTGGAAATTGTCATTATGAAATCGAAATCAAAGTAAATTTGAAATAAACATAGAAGATTATAAAAAAGATAAATAATGCAAACTTTGTAAAAACAAATCAAAGAGAACATAAAAATAATATAAAAATAAAATAGAAAATAATATAAATAAGATCAGTGAATGTACATGAAGATATAAAGGCCAGAAAGGTATTAAGTAACTTACATTCTTTCTAGTGGGGGAGTTGACAATGTGTTCTCTTCGTGTCTGACTCAGAAGTGTAGGGTGTCCGAAAATTCTTAGCGGCAGTAGGGGCTTTGAATTATATCAGTCGGTAAGACTTGGGTGAAGAAATTTATGGTAGTGGGTGGGACTTGGAATTTTTGAGGGAAGTATTTTGTGGAGTTCTTATCTGAGAGAGACCGTCTGTTAAGATTTTTTTTTTTTTTTTATAAATACTAGTGAATGGAAATTAATTAATTTCTGGCTAATTGTCGTGTCGCAATGATTAAGAATTTAAGAAAGGAAAAAGGCATTTTCGCTATCCAAGAGCTAGTAGACAGTCTAAAGGCAGGAAATAGGCCCATTTTTTTAGTAACAGTATATGTCTGAAGACAATTAGCTTTTTACAATATATACAATTAAGTAATTACACTATATACAAATCTTTCAACTGACAGTCATCCAATATATACCGCCTTCTCAGGTTTAGGAATAAATTATCATATCCCTATCAGTTAAATGATTTAGAGTGAGTATTTAACGCCTGCTCTTTTAAGGCAATGGTTGATAAATTGAAAGGGAATTAGATTATTTTTGAGAATTTTGATAAGGATTAAAATTTCGCGTTGTAAATCTATTGTATCTGTGCATATAGTTTTAATTCGTTGTATTTGATTAATTATAGTATTGTTAATTACTTTTTTGGATATGTTGGAGTTCCAATTTATTAATTTGTTAGTATTGAAATTGAAGTTTCTTGTTTTGTCAAAAAGTAAAATTTTTTTGTAGTTAATGATTTGAAGCTCTAGAAAGTCTATGCTATTTTGTGAATTATTAGTTTTATTAAGTTTAAGACAATTCGGATAAATGTCTGAGTTTTCAATTTTACCAAAATTGTTAATTGTAATAAGGTCATCAATAAATCTGTAGGTGTGTTTGTAGTAATTTAACACTTGTGGTTGTAGATCTTTTTGGAAGTTAAATTCTTTAACAAATAAAAAGATATTACAGATCGAGGTGCTGGAATGTAAGCCCATTGGCAATCCTCTTACTTGTTTAAAAAGTTGATTTTGAAACTTGATGTAGTTATGAAAATGTGTGCATTTTAGGTAGGTTTTCCATTTGTCAAGAGTCATGATATTGAGTATGTTAGGGAAACGTTTTGGTAGATCAAGTAGACTGGTATAGATTTCTTCTAGAGGAAGTGAGGTATATAAGTTTTCAAAATCATAGCAGTTAATGTTTTGGATGTTAATGGTATGAATGGTATTAATGACAGGAGTGTTATTATGAATGATCCAGCAATAGTTATGATTAGTGTTACAATCATTGAAAATAAATTTACAGATTTTATTAAGTTGAATTGAAAAATAATAGTCTATATTTTTCTTGTAATTATTAGTTCCATTAGCTATAAATCTAAATTTTAATGGTGTTTTATGGAATTTGGGAATCGCATAAAGATTAGTAAATCTGTTGTAGTTTGTATTGAAAGTAATATTGAGTTTCTTATGAAAAGTTTTAATCCTGTTTATTATAGATGTTTCTGTAAGGTTGGCTGATTGATAAGTAGTTGCGTTGAGAAGTTCTTTATGAATAATCTCAGTGTAGAATTGTTTTCATATAATGCTAAAAGTTATTAGTTGCTTTATCTATTTTTGTAATAGTAAAAAGCTGTTTTAATTTACTAATATCAGATGTAAGTTGCGACCAGTTCAGTGTACTTTTAAATTTGAGGTGACTGATTTCTGTGGATATGCGTTGAAGAATTTTAGCTTTCCATTTTAAGAAGGTATCTATGGGAAAATTCAGTTGATAGCTTGCTTTAACTATAAATTCGTTGATGTTGTTTTCGAAAGTCTTGTAACAGTAATTTGTAGTCATGTTTCTGAGTGGTCTAAATTTTGTACCATAACTCATTAGTGTTTTTAGTTGATGGTTTTGTATGATATTCAGGTTGCCAGTAATTATGTGCTGGTGATGAGAATCTACGTAATTGCTGTAAATTGGTGTCTTACAATGTCATTCTGCAGTTTCATCTATTTCATGGTGGTTAGTAAGCAAGTTGCTTAAAGTCCTTTGATATTTAAATGCAATCATTGGTATAGTGTCAACTGCGGGGAAGTAATCTTTACAATCTCTGATGATTCTTGAGAAATGAATATTGTCAAACTGCGGATGCAGAAAATTGACTTTAAAATAAATTTTGCGTTGAGTGAGACTATTAGAGAGTCTGAAAAGACTAAAATCAAGAATCATGTCTTTAATGATTTGTATGTCGTCGTAGCTTTCTTGAATGAATTTTTTTAGTTTGATAAGGAATTTATTAGTACAGGAGTGTAACCAGTTGAGAAGTTTCTTGGGAAAGCAGTCTGAGTCAAAAAAACATTTCAATTGTTTTTTCAATGCAAGTGTATCCAAAGTGGATAAAAATCTCGCATTATTTTTTATTTTGCTTCCTCTTTTTCCTCTCTGCGTTTTGATGCTGTAGAGTTTAAATTGGCTGGAGATACTTCTTAGAAGTATCTCTATGACTATGTATATAAGTGTTAAGTCCATATGGATAAAGTGAACGTTGTTTTAGTATATAGAGAGATTCCTGAAAAATTCGTGTTTTGTGATTGGGTATTATATCTAGTATCTGAAGTTGAATAGAGTTGAAGTCATGGTGTTTAAAGTGTTCTAATTCTGCTGTATTAAGTTGTGATGGTGTACTTATTTTACTGTTATTTTTTTGTGCGTTGAATTTTTTGATTTGAGCTCTATGGTTATTGATTCGAAAGTTAAGATTGTTTTTAGTCTGTCCTATATATTTAATATGTCAAGTACCGCATGTAATCATGTAAATACAGTTAAATGTTTTTCATAGAAATTGTTTTTTGGGTTTACCTGTAGCAGGCATGGCGTTAAATTTTCAAGTTTGTCATCTAGTGGAATGACATTTAGTGATTTCAATATGAGTTAAACTAGCAAGATATAAAAGTAAGGAGGCTGCTAACCTTCAATACAGTAAAGTTTTTGTATAAGAACTTTAAAACTTAAAAAGGTTGGAGATAATATATAAAGTGGGTACATTAGGTAAGAGATAAATAGCGCTAATAGCTGCTATTTAGCATATCAAATGTTGTATGAACTTAAATCCATTTAGTGCGAATACAAGTTATTATTACTTGCGCAATTGCTGCAAAGTTAGTTAATAATAATTTATTTCCTAAACAGTATTGATTAATTGATTATATTATCTCCTAAGTTTAATTAAAGTAGAATTATTTTAAAAGTGTGCATCCATACTGGTAAGTTATATTTTGAAAGATGTTTTGAAGTAATTTGAAAGCAAAATGTTAATAATGTTTTAACGGGGACTGGAGTTAAATCATCACGAATAATAATATTACAATTGTAAAAGTAAAAATTAAAACATGTAATTATTGTCATTGATCGGAAATTAGTTGACTTTTCAAGGGGAACAAACCAACTTCCGTTCAATGATCAATAATTGATAAAAATACGTAAATATGAAAGTGTTTCGTCTTTACTCGAGTTATAAGTTAAAGCCAAACCGGCAATTCTAGTCAGGCCAAATATTTCCGCGAATAGTTGTTACTCAAAGAACTTATTCTCATGAAGCATTTTAGTCAATTTAATTTGGAGTAAAAATCAATTACTGTAGAGAAATCCTGTAAAACTCGAGTAATCGTCCCCGACACTATCATCTTTATGTATTTGAGTACTATATTATTTGTAGAAATTAAACATTGGAAATTGTCATTATGAAATCGAAATCAAAGTAAATTTGAAATAAACATAGAAGATTATAAAAAAGATAAATAATGCAAACTTTGTAAAAACAAATCAAAGGGAACATAAAAATAATATAAAAATAATATAAAAATAAAATAGAAAATAATATAAATAAGATCAGTGAATGTACATGAAGATATAAAGGCCAGAAAGGTATTAAGTAACTTACATTCTTTCTAGTGGGGGAGTTGACAATGTGTTCTCTTTGTGTCTGACTCAGAAGTGTAGGGTGTCCGAAAATTCTTAGCGGCAGTAGGGGCTTTGAATTATATCAGTCGGTAAGACTTGGGTGAAGAAATTTATGTTAGTGGGTGGGACTTGGAATTTTTGAGGGAAGTATTTTGTGGAGTTCTTATCTGAGAGAGACCGTCTGTTAAGATTTTTTTTTTTTTTTTTATAAATACTAGTGAATGGAAATTAATTAATTTCTGTCTAATTGTCGTGTCGCAATGATTAAGAATTTAAGAAAGGAAAAAGGCATTTTCGCTATCCAAGAGCTAGTAGACAGTCTAAAGGCAGGAAATAGGCCCATTTTTTTAGTAACAGTATATGTCTGAAGACAATTAGCTTTTTACAATATATACAATTGAGTAATTACACTATATACAAATCTTTCAACTGACAGTCATCCAACTTATACCGCCTTCTCAGGTTTAGGAATAAATTATCATATCCCTATCAGTTGAATGATTTAGAGTGAGTATTTAACGCCTGCTCTTGGCAATGTTTGGCAATGGTTGATAAATTGAAAGGGAATTAGATTATTTTTGAGAATTTTGATAAGGATTAAAATTTCGCGTTGTAAATCTATTGTATCTGTGCATATAGTTTTAATTCGTTGTATTTGATTAATTATAGTATTGTTAATTACTTATTTGGATATGTTCGAGTTCCAATTTATTAATTTGTTAGTATTGAAATTGAAGTTTCTTGTTTTGTCAAAAAGTAAAATTTTTTTGTAGTTAATGATTTGAAGATCTAGAAAGTCTATGCTATTTTGTGAATTATTAGTTTTATTAAGTTTAAGACAATTGGGATAAATGTCGGAATTTTCAATTTTACCAAAATTGTTAATTGTAATAAGGTCATCAATAAATCTGTAGGTGTGTTTGTAGTAATTTAACTCTTGTGGTTGTAGATTTTTTTGGAAGTTAAATTCCTTAACAAATAAAAAGATATTACAGATCGAGGTGCTGGAATGTAAGCCCATTGGCAATCCTCTTACTTGTTTAAAAAGTTGATTTTGAAACTTGATGTAGTTATGAAAAAGTGTGCATTTTAGGTAGGTTTTCCATTTGTCAAGAGTCATGATATTGAGTATATTAGGGAAAAGTTTTGGTAGATCAAGTAGACTGGTATAGATTTCTTCTAGAGGAAGTGAGGTATATAAGTTTTCAAAATCATAGCAGTTAATGTTTTGGATGTTAATGGTATGAATGGTATTAATGACAGGAGTGTTATTATGAATGATCCAGCAATAGTTATGATTAGTGTTACAATCATTGAAAATAAATTTACAGATTTTATTAAGTTGAATTGAAAAATAATAGTCTATATTTTTCTTGTAATTATTAGTTCCATTAGCTATAAATCTAAATTTTAATGGTGTTTTATGGAATTTGGGAATCGCATAAAGATTAGTAAATCTGTTGTAGTTTGTATTGAAAGTAATATTGAGTTTCTTATGAAAAGTTTTAATCCTGTTTATTATAGATGTTTCTGTAAGGTTGGCTGATTGATAAGTAGTTGCGTTGAGAAGTTCTTTATGAATAATCTCAGTGTAGAATTGTTTTCATATAATGCTAAAGTTATTAGTTGCTTTATCTATTTTTGTAATAATAAAATGCTGTTTTAATTTACTAATATCAGATGTAAGTTGCGACCAGTTCAGTGTACGTGTGTGTGTGTGACAAGAGCCAATTCGTGGGTGTGCATATGATACATGTTTCATATGCACATGGATTTTCATGCTTTATATTTAACTGTTATTTTAGTGGCTGTAAAAATATAAATGTCAGAATTCCCACCCACTATAATTTTTTTTTTCGTATAAAATGCTGCTTTTCATCATTATTTATGAACAGAGCAGTTCCTGTGAGAGTAAAAATAGCCTGACAAGCATTCATGAAAATATTAATGAATTGGCTACTTTTCATGGGGTTGTGAATAATCACAAAGTATTGTAAATCAAATAGAAAATTAACCGATTTCATTTTATTTTAGATATTCTAATGAATATTTGGTACTTCCTTGGTAAAGTAGCCACCTTGGTAGTCACTAAAATCAGAAGAATATAAAAATTAAAAATGTGTAATGTGTCAGATTTCAGATTCTTTTGATTGTGAAGTTGTTCACACCTTTGATTCATATATTGTTTATTTTTGATCAAACACTCATAAGGTAAAATTAATGGAACTGAAAAAAATCATCAAGATTAATTCATTCTTATGCTTAATGGAAACTATTCCCCAAGCAAAAGAACAGTAGGGTAGAATTTTCATGAAACAGTGAGGTTTTGGTGGAATCTGCAGGAAATTGAACAATGTTTCCTTTTGCAAATAGTAGTCAGACTCTTTAATGAAGATTATAAAAGGTTCAACGTAAATAAAGTACACAATATATTCAGATTGCTGATGTTCTTATCCGAGAAAGAATTAGAAAAAGGCAGGTTTCCATATTTAATATGATTATATAAGTACAACTTTATAATTCAAAATCTTGGTACACGTATCCAGAAAAATCAAACGAACTGATGGCCACCGAATTCTATGGTGGCAATATATAGGTTGAGAAAAAATATTTGATTCTATAGTAATATCAGTTGTTCTATTATAGACTCTACAAAGATAAATAAATTTTATTTCTAGGTGGACATTACATTTTTACATTTTGAAGGTTGACATAATGTTTTTAGGTTTTTGCCTAATTAAAATCAAATGTCATCAAGTTTCACCAAAGTGTATTTGGTGGCTGCTTTAACAAAGAAGTACCAAACCTTCTATCAATACTTTTAAACTTTTACATAAAAGTAAAGTTTCATATGCTTACCAACAGGTATTTGACAGTGTTTCATGTACTTTCAAATCTTGGCTGGAATCAGTTGAAGGAAACTCCGTTGCTGTAAGTTAATTCCTTTTTTTTTAATACAGTTATTTGGTATTAAATTTCATTTGTATATTTTCTCTGCTTTTAGTTTCTAAGAAGTAAACTTTTACCAAAAGATTTATAATTAGATTATATAATTAGGTTCAGTGTACAGCAAACTCTTGCCAAATGTGGTGGTTACGTCATTAACACATTATGTTTATGGCAAAGTTACATTCCATAAAGTTAACTTTCTGCGGAAAAAAAATGGGTTAGGTATAGTTCAGATTCAGAAAGTACGTATAATTTATAAACTTAAATATTATTGCAATTCAAAGAGGGAAAATGAAACAAATGTTAATTGAAAGAACTTCTATTACTGTTTATAAAGTAAGTATATGATATAATTATTTTTTTAAATAGCCAGTGATTTTTGCTTGAGATAATGTTTGATGCAACTCATTAAACGTTTTTTGGTAAGGAGTGCAAAGCTTTTCAGTACATCTCATAAAGTGTAATTTTCTCTCGTCATTTGAGTAAATCTCCATTATAGCATCAGGCAGTTCCATTGCCATTTTTAACAACTGGTTGCATGAAAGGCTTTTTTTCTTCTTCACTGTCGCTTCTTTCTCCGTCGGTTGGTGTTATAAGATCATCCAATTCTTCATTGTTTGTCATTTCATGATCGTCATTCTCGAATAATTCCTTCCTTCCATATCTGAAAAATTCTTTGTCACCTATTGCTTTTGTAATTTGTATGATTTCCTTGGCTTCATTTTTCAATCGATGGAATTCCTTTAAAATTGTTGACAACTTCTATTCAGCACTGATAACAGCAAGCATTCATTGTTGATCAATTCACTTGTTCTTATCTAAGTTTAATAATTTCTATTCAGTATCTTTTGTTGAATTACTTCCAAAATGCTAGTAGTTTGTCGTGCTTTCCTTTATCTAGTGCTATATTTGCAGATATGTTAACTTGTGTGACTTAATAGGCTTTGAATGTTTTTAAGATTCCTTGAACTATTGGTTAGAGTAAGGAAATGGTGTTCAGTGGAAGTAAGAACTTATACATTTGGATGCAATATTGTGAGGGCTTCAGTATCATGTTTTGGAGCATTATAGAGAATTTTAAAGCTAAAGTTTTGCTGTTCTAAATAATATTTGACTTCTTTAATGAATGAATATTCAATTGCGCTTCGAAGTAACTTTAATAAATTCATCTACTTTCAGTTTATTCAAACCAAAATGTCAGCACATAATAATGAAATATCCATATGTAAACATCTAGTAATAAGCCAGTAACACAGTTAAGTTTTAAAATAAGTATTTGAACAATTACAGGTCAGCTACATTGTAGCGGCCGAATTCTGTTGATGACAAATCCCAAGTGTGATGCCAATGCAGGACAACGAAAAGGTGCAAATTAATTCGAGAGGCATGGAAGTAAACACCAGTCGTTATAAAAATCAGGGTGCAGCCGAAGCTCTGCAGAGTACTGCCTATAGTTGAAATTCTCATGTTGGACAAATAAAATGGAGACCATTAAGAAAACTAGTATAAGCAAAATCATGTTCAGTCAGGGTTTACTGTATCTTAGTATTTATTGTACATTGTATATAATAGTTATCTATATACCAATTAAGAATTTTTTAAAATTGTCTTTTGCAGAATTTAAGTCACATTTTTTGTGTGAATAAAGATCATGCTATCACAGTTGACAAGGAAGATCGTGTTAATTTAAAAATTTCTGGTACGTTTCTGAATGTTTTTTTCATTCCTTAATTTTATCTTTATTTGATAAATCTAACGTAAATGTTTGTAATGTTTAAGTCTTATGCTTTAAAACGTTTCTTGTGTTTTCAGTAAAAGTGTTTCTTGCAAACTACAGTACTGAAGATCTGGAAGCATCTGTTTCACAAGGTATTTTGCTAAATCATTTATTAAACTGTTTTCCCCCATCCCTCAAACATATTTTGCGCTGTATGAAACAAGAAAAAAGAAAATATGCTATTAATTTATTTTTTTTTAAATCGAGAAATCTTTTACTTTTTTTAGCTAAACTAGAGTTATGTAAAAACAATCTTTCTCTCATTACTAGAGATTCAATTTTTTAGAATATTTAGTTGGTACTTAACGAAAGACACAAAATTATTAGTGAATAATTATAATATTAGCTTAAAGTTATAAAAATCTATAACACTTTCTAATTATCTGTTGCCTGGTTTCAACGTTTCACTTGGTGGCTAAATCTTTTGGCTTATTTTCAAATAATACATGACAGTCGCCAACCTTCACATATGCATACCACACATATATTAGAGTACATGTGAATTTTACAGGCTTTATATACAGTCAAAAGTCTTTAATCCGGACCTCAAAGCTACAAACTTTCTGTGCATGCGTAAAAACATTATGTGTTTATGCATGTGCATAATACCTTTACGCATGTGCATATGTGTTTACGCATGAGCATAATACATTTACGCATGCACGTTTAATGTATAACGGACGGTATAAGATAAGCTAAAATTATCTAATTATCTATTTCAGTTAATGTTGCAGATTGCGTTGTTCCTTAATCTTCGAATTGGATCTGGCTTATTATTTTTTGCAGACTGTTGAGCAATTTTATAAAAAATAAGCTTGAACTTTCGATTATGTCAAAAAGAGTTTCCAATTCTGGAACTGCCAAAGGATCTACAAAATAAAAGCACGTTTCGATGTCCATTAAACAAAAAGTGGAATTGCTGCAAAAAATGGATAAAGGCATGAAGAAAGTGACAGAGAGGTGATTTGCTTCTCTAACCATTCTGAAATCTTTTCACGCTGCTTGTGTTTTTATATATTGGGTATGTGCTCAGTGAGGATTACCAAGATGTACACAAACATTGTGTATTCTACATAGCTCATCCACTATTCTATATTACAGTTAAAGATAAGAATAGATGTAGTTACATATATAACATCTCCCTTTTTTATAAAAAAAAATAATAATAGTAATAAAATTAAACATATTCTTTTAAATAATAAGGCTTTTTAACAGTCCTACCAGATCAAGTAACGTAGTTATGTCCATTTGTAAAATTTGATGATACTATACCTCTTTCACTATTTGGTGACACACTTCTGTTAGGTTTTGAAGGACTTATAGGCACATCTAAATTTGTAGTGCTCTTACTATTCTCAGGTATCTCGGGTTCATCTATAGCTTCATTCTCGTAGTTGTTTTCTATTGCAAACTCTTTCTGATTATTTCCTTTAAGAAGGTCTCTACTGTTCCTTTCTACAATTCTTTCATCTGTTCTTATAATGCTATATGAACGTGGTCTTTCTGCTTCTTCTATAATTTTCCCTCTTTCATTCAGTTTTTTCTCTTTCTCTTTTATGTAAATATGATCACCTATTTTCAGTGGTTTTAACAGTCTTGCATTTCTATCGTAATAGCTTTTTTGTAAGGTTTGTCTCTTCAGTAAATGTTGTTTATAGTCTTCATATCATTTAGCTTGAACGAAATTCTCTTTTATAAGCATCAATCCATTTACTTTTCTTCCAAACATCAATTCTGAAGGTGACTTAATTTCATCTGAAATAGGAGAGTTACGATATTCCAGTAATACTAAATATGGATCCTTGTTGTCAACTACAGCATTTTCTAACATTCGCTTGACAGTTTGAATATGTCTTTCAACCATTCTATTAGATTGTGGGTAATTTGGACTTGAAGTTCTGGTTTCAAAATTCCATCTTCTTGCAAAATCTTTAAATTTTCTGCAATTATATTGTGGACCATTATCCGAATATACTATTTTCGGAATACCATTCCTTGCAAAATTTGATTTCAATTGCTTTATCACTGCTACATTTGACAAATCTTCCAAATGTTCAATTTCAACATATTTGCTAAAATAATCTATAACTATTAGATAATCCCTTCCTTGAAAGTAAAAGAGTTCTGTTCCCAGTACCTCCCATGGACCATTAGGTATTTCTTTAGATATCATTGGTTCTTTAGTATTAGCTTTATGTAAACTTAAACGTGTTTGACAATTCAGTACCAAACCTTCAATTTCTTTCAACATTCCTGGCCAATGTAATATTTCTTTTGCTTTGATCTTGCATTTTACTACTCCTAAATAACCATAATGAATTCTGCTTAACATATCTTTTCGTAAACTTCTTGGTACAATAACACAGAAATTTTTAAATATTAATCCATTTGCTTCTGATAGTTCTTCTCTGAAGTTAAAATATGGTTTTGCCAGTTCTGGAACCATACATTTTTCATCTGGCCATCCAGTTTTAATTAATTTTCTTAAAACTTGTAGTTCTTCATCTTTTTCTGTTTCCAATTGAAAAACTTCCATTTTACCTTTAGGCATTGGTATACATTCTACAACTAATCCAACATGAGCTTCTATGTCTCCTTCAAAGAAATCAGATCCTTTATCAGTGATTGATCTTGATAATGCATCCGCTATAAAAAGTTCTTTTCTTGGTTTATATTTTATCTCAAACTGATATGCTGTAATCTTATACGCATTCTTTGTAGTCTTACAGGGCATTTATTTAATGGCTTTTTGAAAATTGATTCCAATGGTTTATGGTCACTTTCCTTAGTAATATATTTTCCAAATATATACTGGTGAAATTTCTCACACGCAAATACAATAGCTAAAGTTTCCTTTTCAATTTGAGCATAATTCTTCTATGTATCTGTTAATGCCTTAGATGCATATGTTACTGGTAAATTATTCTGCAGTAAGACTGCTCCTAGTCCTTCTTAAGATGCATCTACAGATAAAACTACTGGCATGTTTATATCAAAATACTGTAAAACTGGTTTATTTACTAAGACATCTTTTAGTCTTCTAAATGATTTTTCGTGTGTTGCATTCCAGTTCCAGATAACTTGTTTTTTCAACAAATCTCTTAAACATGATGTCAATTCTGATACATTAGGTATAAATCTAGAAACATATGTAATCGTTTCTAGGAAATTTTCTAATTCTTTCACATTTTTTGGTGGTTTTATATCTAGAATAGCCTTAATTTTGTCTTCATTTGGTTTTAAACCATCTTTAGAAAATATATGTCCCATATATTTCGCTTCATTCAGCCCAAATTTACATTTATTTAAATTAAATTTAACATTCTTTTCTCTGGCTCTGCCCAACAACTTCTTTAATCTTAAATCGTGTTCTTTTTTATCTTTACCCCAAACTAATAAGTCATCTATATATATTTTAACTCCTTCTAAATCACTAAATATTTCAGAAAAACTTCTGTGGAAAACTTCTGGTGATGAACTCAGTCCATATGGCAACTTCAAAAACCAATATCTACCAAACGGAGTGTTAAATGTAGTAAATTCACAACTTGAATCTGACAGTTTAATTTGCCAAAATGCTTTGTTTGCATCTAAAATACTAAATACCTTTGCATTTGTCATTTGAGTTGAAATTTCTTCAAAGGTTGGTATGTGATAATGTTCTCTCAGTATATTTTGGTTAAGGTGCTGAGGATCTAAACACACTCTTAAATTACCATCCTTTTTCATTACTACCACTAATGAATTCACAAATTCTGTTGGTTGGTTAACTTTCTTTATAATACCATCTTTTTCCATTCTTGCTAATTCCTTTTTTAATGGATTTAATAAGCTAAGTGGAATTTTCCTACAGGGTTCTATTTTACCAACAGCTCCTGGTTATAATTTAATATGATATGCATATCTAGTTAAATTCCCAGTTCCTTTAAACAAATCTTGATATCCTTTTAAAGATTATGGTAACTTTTCATTGGAATCAGGATTTACTGTACAAATCCTTTGTATTAGGTTTAATTTTTGCAATGTAGGTAAACCTAAAATAGCTGGAACAGTTTTATCACATGCTACAACTTGAAATTCTACTTCATCCTTGTCCCCTTTTTATGTTTTACTAATAATTTACATTTTCCGACTACATCAGTTGTAGTACCATTGTAATTATTTAAAGGGACTTTTGATTTAATCAAACATTTATCTCTTAAATTTAATTGTTTAAATTTAGGCAATTGTAGCACATTACACTGAGATGCAGTATCCAACTTAACAAATAAATATTTAGATATGTTTACTTTTAGTTTTTCAAACCATTCTGTTTTATTTTTAAAAAATGGATTTGTATCTTCTACTGACCCTAAAATACATTCATTACCATTATTATGTAATTCGTGCTCTAAATTATTCTGTACAACATTAACATTTTTATAAGTGCACATTTTAGAAAAGTGATATTTCTTTTTACAGTACAAGCAAATCTTATTATAAGCAGGACAGTTGTATAACTTATGAAAAGTTCCACATTTTCTACACGGTTTCGGATTATTGTTCTTATTTCCCTGATAGTTTGAAGAAGATTTAGTACGTTGTTGCTTTTGTTTTACATGATAGTTTTTCTTACAAGGCTGACTTTTTTCCCCTGAAGGTGGAAATTTATTACGTTTGATCACTACTATTTTATTTTCGGTGAATCTTTACATTATGGTAACTTGGCGATTTTTTGGCGACCAACCCTGCTACAGCAACCTGCTAGTTTTGTTTTGGACGCCATTTTGTTTTCACTAAGCAAAGACATTTTTTTTTTTTTTCTTCTCAACATTTTTTCCAACAATCTGCTAGCCGAATTACGCGTATACTAGAACTTTTATGGAACAAAAATGCTTAAACATGACGAAGATTAGGTACGAAATGGGAGAAAGTGCAGAATCGCAAACTGCTTGCTGCGTTTTTAAGAATTGCACATACATGGTATCCATGTACACGTCGACCTATTTTCACTTGACAAAACATCCCAGAATTGCACAAAAATAGCATTGCTCACACTCTTGACTTTATCTATGTACATATCGACCTATTTTCACTTGAAAAGTCAAAGAAAATTGACAAAAATCGAATTCTTCGTACTCTTGTAAAAAGCACCAAACAAATAAGTGGACAATTCTGCACTTTAGCAGTGAAATTGTTTCTTGTGCTTATTAGCTAAAATCACGATCGTAATTTTCCGGAAAATGTCACGTTAATGTCTCATAATCTCTCATTTCTCTGAGACAAAATAATCTGTGATTCAAACTGTGTACTTCTCAGATTATTGCTAAAGTCCTAGCTAGTAACCTTTATCGCCTTACCAAAATGTCACCAAACTACCTGTTACCATATTCTAAAGATTAGCTTTATTTTCTTCAGTTAAAGTTTTCAGCTGAAGTTCTGCTAATTCAGAAGCTTTACACATTTTAATACATTTCTCCAATGTTAACTGATCTTCCCTTAATATTCTATCTTTGAGATTTTTATTTAGAATTCCACTTACTATTTTATCTCTTATCAAACTATCTTTTAATTCTGCATTCCAGTTCCAATGTTTTTAGCCACAGTTGCTACTTAATTTCTTTAAATCGGTTAAGAAATCATCAAACGATTCACTTACATATTGTTTTGGACAGAAAAATATATATCTATCAATACTTTTGTTTGCTTTCGGTATGCAAAAATTTTCAAAAGCTTCAAATACTTTGTCAACATCCTTCATATCTTCTTCATTTAAATTAAAAGTATTAAACTTTTCAAGTGCTTTTTCACCAATAATATGCAATAAAATAGCTGCTTTAATTTCAGGTGATTTAGTAATACCACCAGACGCTAACATAAAAATTTGGAATTTTTGTTTCCATTTCTTCCAATTTTCACTTAAATTACCTTCGAAATTTAGATTACTTAGTGGCTTTAATCCATCCAACATATTTTTAGCCACTTCAAATAAAAATAAACAACACACTTACCAGCCAGATTTCATTGTAAATAACTTCCCATCATGTTTTTGTTTAGAATATCTTTACTGATGCTGCATGGTTCTTGAAAAAAGATTTTATTTTTTAATCTAGGAAAGACTCGACTGGACTGCACCATGTGTTATTTTTTATATATTGGGTATGTGCTCAGTGATGATTACCAAGATGTACACAAACATCGTTTATTCTACATAGCTCATCGACTATTCTATATTACAGTTATGATTAAAGATAACAATAGATACAGTTACATATATAACACTGCTCTGTGGGGGGGGGACCTCGCAGCCCTCAACGAACTGGAAGTTGATCTGTCAGCACTATCCTCATCTTCAGGGCAGATGTTTTTATTTTATTCAGCTTATAATTTCTCACTAAATGTAGTGTTTCATCTCCATGTACTCCGATATAATTTAAATTTAAAGCAATTTCTTCGTCATTATAAATATCACGAATAGACATGAAATAGTTTTTTGGTTGCAATTTTCTAATTTTGACTATGCGTAATCAGGGTTCGTACGGTCCTTAAAAGTCCTTAATTTTTTCAAAAATGATTTTTGGTCCTTAAAAGTCCTTAATTTTGGCCAAAATGAATAAACGGTCCTTAATTTTGCTCATTTGACATTTCTTATCATTTCTAATGATTACCATTCTAAGTGTGAATTATGATTTCTCATGAATATGGAATTAAAATTACATGGCTCTTAACCAATCTGTTGGCAGATTTGCGTTGCAAACGATAAAAAAAAAAAAAAAAAAAAAAACAATTAGCTACCCGAACGAAAGTATCGGTGTCTGATTGGCTATTCACCCAATCTTTCGAAACAGGTGTTATCCATAAATTTAGGCAGATTGTGACGAAAGCGTGAAGCCGGAAGTTCTTTAAGAGGCGAAAGTGATGATGAAGGTGCTCGAGAAAAAAAAAGGGGGGGGAGGATTCTGAAAATATTTGCCAAAATTAGAGCAATTCCAACCTGGAAGGCCACAACCCTTCCGACGCCAACAGGAAAGAGATGCCTGGAAAGTGCATTTTCAATAAACTGTGGCTTTATCAAGCTGACTACAAAGACTGGATATTGATGGATGGCAATCCTTAAATGTGGTCTTTGTCTGAAACAAATTGAAATTTCTAGAATGGGAGAGTCAGCGCTGAAAATTAAGTTTCGTTTTATCATTTCAATTTGTTTTTACACGGTTTTGCTGAGCTTAATTTCTGTGTTTGTTTCAATTAAGCCATAAATTAATTTTTTATCACCTTCTACGGAGTTTATTCTCTTTTGCACATACTATATGTATGGGATATCGGGATTATGAGTTTATTTCTGCAGAGGGTCTGTTATCGATTTCGCGGGAAATCTGTTGGCTCTATTTCGATTTTAGGTCGCCAAGGGCAAATTCGGTAACGCTAGCCGAGAAAAAGTGAAGTTCGGAAATAAGTTTTGAAGCTTCAATAGACAATTAAGTATTTGGTTTAAACCTATGTTGTTGATAGTAATGCATAATTTTTGCTAATGGCGATACAATTATTAGTTGAAAATAACTAACTAATTAAAAATTTTTTAATATTTTTAAAGCTGAAAACAACTAATTGAAACTAATTTTCCTGAATTAACTAGACGCAAAATTAACTTTCATGAATTACTAAAGTTATTGGGTAGAAGTTTAACTGAAAATATACATTCCGTATTATATATATATATATTTATACAATACAAAGTCCAAAGTCTGGACTCGTCGGGACTTCGGCAATCCCAGATTTGAGAATTTTCCGGATATTAGATCATTTTAAATCTACTAAGATGGCACGTAGAAATTATAAAATTGAAAATATGAAATCGTGATTTATGATTTAAAGGGTATCAAAATTTACAAAAGAAAAGAGCCTAATATTATGTTTACTTTATTAAACATTTCTTTCAATGTGAGTTGTTTGATTTGTTTTCTCTGCTAATACTTTTAGACTAATACTATAGACATATAATTTCTTGTTCAGTTATTAAGTTTCATTGTTCAAAACCTGTAATTGCTGTGTCGAGAATTCCGAATAACTTGTCAATCAAAATTTTTTCTCTTTCAGTAACCTTTCTGTTACTTTCTTCACTATCGGTAGCTGTATTTTCTGGATTTAGAACCATACTACAGATTTCGCCCTCCGTTAATTGATTGATGATTGGGCATTGTCATCGCAATGAAAAACTTCTGTTTAACTTCGCTAAATTCTGCCGCCTGGTGCGGCCATGCGAGCTCTGGCGCCGGTTCTGGCTTTATGTGAATAACAAATCAGTTATTCTTAATTCAAATAGCACTAAATATAATCGTTTATCCTATGAGTATCATTAACAAAATATATTTTTAGCATAAGGAAAGAAATTTCTGCAAAACTCCCCTTGTCAACATTTTAGCGCATTAAACTTAAATCTGTAATCGGATAATACTCCGTTATTTGGTGTCGCTGCATGATTCATCACTCAAGTTGTAATCCGTTGATAAACATGCGGTGATGAAAGCAAAATGCAATAAATAATGATTCACGATTTCGGCATCAAGGATATAAAATATTAGTTGGTGTAAAATTAACAAATGTTTCGGTTTGAGATTATGCCAAGCAGATACACAGCTATGGAGTCACGTTACTAATCACACAAATTTATGCTAAAATAATTATTTCTTCAATAATGATATATTTTATTTAGCGCCAAACTGAGATTAAGAATCGGGATTTCCAGCATGTTTTTTTATGATGAGGGAAAAAATCTAATGCGCGTGCGTAAAGCATACCACTTCCCTTCAAAAAAGCCCCAAAAAATTGGTTGGTGGTGGCTTTGAGGTCCGGATTTTAGATCATTCTAGATATTGGATGTCCGGATCTCGGACTTTGTACTGTATATATATATATATATCTTTCAAAATATAACTTAAAAATTTTATGGATTCACTCTTTTAAAATAATTCTACTTTAATTAAACTTGGGAGATAATAAAATCAATTAATCAATATTGTTTAGGAAATAAATTATATATATATATATATAGTAAAAAATGTATATTTTCACTATTCAAGTATTCTTATCTTGTCACATGAACAGGCCTCTGTGGAAAGGGGCTTCTCTGTAAATAAAGCAATTGAAATTGAAAATTTAAGTGACTCATCATACATTTTTCAACGCACAGTATTTGATTACATAAAATTTTCTGGAGGTGTTCTTAATATCGAAATTAATAAAGAAATGAGATCAGCAGCAGCTTCTGCAAGAAGTGGAGTTCTTTATTTAGAAGTTCAGTATTTAGAAGAACAAAAATCTTTAACTAAATCTGAAAATTCAAAGAGGAAAAGAAATATTATTCAGGAAGAAATTGATTATATGAAGCAGAAGAAAAAATTTCTTCAAAGGGACATTAAAGATATTAATGAAGAAGTAGATGCTTTAGCAGATGAAGCTGAGACCAGTAGGAACATTGATTTGTTTAAAGCAAATGAACTTAGAAGAATAGTTAAAGAAAAGGAAATAGACATAAATAAATTAGATGTTAAAATAGCTGAAAAGATTTCAGATTTAAAAAAAAGCACAAATGTTTTGTATCTTTTATTGTACAGTTTATTATTCTAGTATCTTTCAAAAAACCAAGTATGTTTGTATGTTTACAAATCAGTTATTTTAATCTGCAAAATATTCTTACATTGTGATTATAATAGTAGTTGACTGTGTTTAAATAAATATCAAATAAGTTAAATAATAATCATGTAAATCTCTAAAATAGTGACTGTTATTAGTGTAAAATATACTTATACATGTTTTTCAAGAAATCATGTTCCTAATTTAATGTTATCTACTTCATAACTTGTAGGGAGTTAGTTTAATTTTCAAAATTGTTTTATGGTAAGTATTAAATTGAATTTAATAATAGTGCATAATACACACTTCTGTTAGTTTCTTAAAGTAAAATTACAAGCATGAAGTTGGTTGTATGGATAATTGCTTTATTCTATTCATTTTTTTGTTTGCTGATAGGTCCTTAATTTTTTCTTTGATGGTCCTTAAAAGTCCTTAATTTTCATGTAAGGAAATGTGTACGAACCCTGGTAATGTATGCTTTACGCATCCGCACGTTGAAAGAAATGTTTAATAAAATAACCAAATAAATATTGAGCTTTTTTTTTTTTTTTTTTTTTTTTTTTTTTTTTTTTTTTTTTTGTAAATTGTGATACCCTTTAGATCATAATTGCTCTTTATTTCATAAATTACGGTTTCATATTTTTAATTTTATAATTTCTGCATGCCATCTTACCAGTTTTAAACTGATGATCTATAATCCAGAAAAACTGATAATCCGGAATCGCCGAAGTCCCGATGAGTCCGGATTAAAGACTTTTGACTGTATAATTGCCATTTTGCTGATCAGTGTTTTAGCCATGCAGATCATTTTCTGTCATAAAATTTTGTATTTCCTATGAAATGCTTTATTTTGTAATAATTTATAACATATCAGCTGTAAGATAGCCAAACAAATGTTTCTCACCATTTCATAGTCATGAGTTGGATGAGTTACTTTTTGTGAGGATGTAGATAATCAGAAAGTACCAAAAGTCTTAACGAATATTTACAGGACAAAATTGTCAGTGAATATTTATAACACATTGATTATAAAATTATGACATATGTTTATGAAAAGATACAGTACAGTATTTCCAATATTTATATTTTTAAAATAAAAAAAATTTAAACTTTTTATTTATAAATACGTTTTTATATCTTTATATAAAAGTATATAATAAAGAGTAGAGGATTATTTGTTGAAAGATGCTTTTATAAAATGAAATCTGAATTATTAATTCAAATACATCTTTGTAGTAAATTTTAATTAATTAATTATTATTTTTTTTAATCTAGTGATGAAGGATTTAGATGTCAGTGTTATTGATTCTTTAATTTTATCTCTGCCACCTCCCCCTAATGCTGAAACACTTACCTTGGCACATATAAAACCTTTATGGAAAGTATTAGAGCAGCTGGTGCACGATGGAAAAGTAGTAACCATTGGAATTAGTGATCTAGATACACATCAACTTGCTGAACTATATGATTGGACTGAGGTAAGGTATGTAAGATGTTACTTATGAAACATGAGATCAGTTTATGAATTTTAATTTTCTTATAGCATCTAAAACAATTCTGTTGTAATTGCAGACCTGATTAAAAGCAACAGCAACTTTTGGTACTTACATTTCAGTAATTTATTAGCAACTGTGATTAATGCTAAGATATATCAATAACATGCCAATAAATGTTTGCCTCCTTGTTATAGCCATACCCTTATCCTTCACCTTTAAGATTTCCTAATAATAAAATGGAAGCTCTTCTCTTTCTCAGAATCGCATAATGTTGTCATACAATTGAGAATTTTCTTATTCTTATTCAATGAAGCTATGCACTATTAAAGAAAATATATTGAAGTGCAACATCAAAATATTATAAGAATGAGAGTAGGAAATTGGTTTGAAGGAAACAATTGCATTTATTATTGTCATGTTGCTTAGGCATTAGTATTAAATGATGCTAAAAGGAACTGGATACCATGGATAAAATTATCATTTAAAAAAATTATTTGGGAAAAATTTATTTTACTGCAATAGAAGGAATAGAAATTTATTTTACTGCAATCTTTTATCTAAAAACACCATATTGCTTCATGCATTTAGATATAAGTTAAATGCCAAAAAGATGGAAGGGGAAATCATTACATAAGCCTTATGATGGAAATACAAATAATCAGTACAGGAAGTTAAATTAATAATCAACAATCTATGTAGGATGTCGACCAAAAATAACAATCAGTGACTTGTATTAGTTCGCTGACTATAGAATATTATAGTATTTATAAAAATTTGGAAATGATGTACTGTACAATTCACTACTTTTAGTTAATTATTTATTTTTAAATGACATCTCTAAAATTTGTTGTTTTAATCATTTGTTTTTCATGCCATTATATTGCATGTTCAAGTTTAAAAAAGCATGTTATTTACGTATTATCCTTTCGACTGTGAAAGTTAACTGCCATTGAACCATGAAAGTTGGTGGAAATTGTGCCAATAATTCCTGTGGAATTCTGAGCTGCACTTTATATCTGCAACTCTACTAATAAAGTATTCATTTTGTAAAAGGAGCTGAAATTATTAACATTTTCCTAAGAAATTGTTCAACAAATCAGTGTACATGCACAAGAGTTTAGAGTGCTCGTAGACAGAGAGTTATTCCCTTCATATTTTTGGTATTTTCTAAGGTATTAGGAACAAAGCATTATTCTGTTTTTATGAGCATTTACTTAGCTTACTCATGGATTTTAAAGTTAGTGATAAGCTATCAATTTCAAATTTTGCACACATACACAAACACTGTTTGTGGATGACCCTGCAGTGTGGTGAAGCAACATTTCCAAAATTAGATTTAGATTTTATAAAAATTTAATGATGAAACTTTTGGCATATATCTTTGTTTTATGGACAAACTAAAAAATCTCAGAATTTTACTGTTGGAAAGAGTGGGGAAAAGCCTTTTAAGTGAAATTTTGTTACTTTTCCATTTCGCCGGTGCAAATCTCACCGAGCAGACTTTATTGGCGACAACACACAGTATACACATAGAAAATGTTTACAAATCTTAGTTCTAAGAATTTTTTTATTTTGGAGGCATAAATATTTTAATATCGTTTAAAATTTTTCAAATGGGTCTTATGTTTCCCTTCTCCACATAAAATTGGCGAGGTAACTTTGCCAGATGGTGACATGCCATTCCTCTGTGTTTCTTATTCCACCATTTTGTGCTACTCCAAAATCTCTATATTTTATGTGTGTGTTCCAGTTTCGAGATTGACAAAATTGTATTTACGGTTCACTTTGAAATGTTTGAAACTTTCCTCTTCTAGTTTTTCAGTGCAATATGATTTTCATGAATCAGAATATATTGTAGTTTCTTTTTCGATATTTTCCTTTATTGCCTTTAATGCAATACTTATGGATCTCTTTGACACCTTCACAAGGAAACAATTGTTTGTTTCAACGGCAAACTATACCGAAGATTCACTGTTGTGGTAGAATCCGTTCTGCGTTGTTTTTGCTCTTCGTGAACATACTTTCATCTACTTCAATGATCATACCAGGTCCTCCTTTTTTCCCTTGTGGATGTATAAGTAAAGAATCCTCTCAAACCTCACACAAGTAGTTAGTTATTCCAATCTACAATTGTTCCGTGACTGATTTCCAACTGCTTTTCACACTGTTTAACTGAAGTTAATTCTTCATTCCAACCATAAATAAATTTCACACACCTTAAGAAACTCAATTTTGATGATTCAAACTATGTGCCCTTTCTTATACTTCTTTTCCTGTAGCAAGTTGAAAGGTTGCAGTGCCACTGAATTTCATCTCCGAATTATAATTTTATTTCATTATTATTATGACAAATAGCTATTTTAGGCAAAACACCTTTCGCTTGAAAGAATCTGACAGATTCTTCCTCTGTCCTTTGCAAATTCCAAATTTTCATTGGTTTTTCATCCGTTTTTGACATATTTGTAAAAAGGCATTAATTTAAGAATTTAGTATTATTTCATGATACAACATCCTGATCCGATGGTTCATATAATGTGACCCTAAGTGATCTCTTATCATGTAAACTACGCTACAAAAATTGGATTCTCTCAGTAATTATCTACATTAATTTCAAGTTAAATCTTAATATGGAATTAAGAATTATTTCAATATTATAATTTAAAAATTCTATATAATTATATGCCAGTATTGAAAGAAATGATCAATCTGATAAGAAATAGCTGCGACTTGTTTTCAAAATGGGGCATAAAAGGTTACCAGCGAGGTTATTCCGTTTGGCATCGGGTGTACCATTTTTGGCCACTTAATCTCCTGCGCCGGCGAAATGGGAAAGTACCAAAATTTTTAATGTAATTTCTGATTTCTTGGTGAATTTTTGAAAATCATTTTTTCTCCCTTGACTATTTGACATCTATTATTTTAAATTTCAATGTCTAAAAATATATTTTTAGAAATTTTCACAGATTATATAATCTGTGAAAAACTCTTCATAATCTTTTAATGTGGTGTAAAGCGTCTTTAACATTAAGCAGAAGAAGTTTTGCTTCTTTCTTTATGTCACACTATTTTTCTGATTTTTGTTTTGTTTCTCTGCTTTTATTAGGAGAAATTACTAGCAAAGTAATTAAACACACTGTAGAAGTCTTCTTCAAATTTAATAAATACTATTTCTTCCCCTCCCCTTTCTTTATAGATAGGTTTTGCATCTGCTTCTAATTTAATTTTGTTAATCCTAAAAAAGGTAAGGATTGATTAGCACTTAAAATTATATGAAATGAACTATACCGTGCAAAATAAGAGAAATAAAATTTTAAAAATTATAAAAATGGGAAGTAATTTTTTTTTTTTCACTTTTTATAAATTTATACAGTCAAACGTCGTTAATCCGGACTCATCGGGACTTTGGCGATTCCAGATTATCGGTTTTTTCGGATTATAGATCATCAGTTTAAATCTGGTAAGAGGGCATGCAGAAATTATAAAATAAAAATATGAAACCGTAATTTATGAAATAAAGAGCAATTATGATGTAAAAGGTATCAAAATTTACAAAAAAAAAGCTTAATATTTATTTGTTTACTTTATTAAACATTTCTTTCAATGCGCACATGCATAAAGCATACATTACGCATAGTCAAAATTAGAAAACTGCAACCAGAAAACTATTTGATGTTTATTCGTGATATTTAAAATGACGATATTTATAATTTTATTCTGCGAGGGGGGACGCCCCCCCCCTCACAGAGTAGCGTGAATTTGATAAACAGTTTTCGGAATGGTTAGAGAAACAAAGGATATGCCTTTATCCATTTATTGCAGCAATTCCACTTTTTGTTTGATGGACCTCGAAAAATGCTTTCGCTTTGTAGATCCTTTGGCAGCTCCAGAATCGGAAATTCTTTTTCACATAATTGAAAGTTCAAGCTTACTTTTATAAAATTGCTCTAAAAGTCTGCAAAAAATAATAAGCCGGATCCAAATAGAAGATTAAAGAACAACGCAATCTGCAACATTAGCTGAAATAGATAATTAGATAATTTTAGCTTAACTTATACCATCCGTTATACATTAAATGCGCATGCGTAAACGTATTAAGCACATGCGTAAAGGTTTTATGCGGATGCGTTTACGCATGCGCAGAAAGTTTGTAGCTTTGAGGTCCGGATTATAGATCATTCCGGTTTATGGACGTCCAGATTAAAGACTTTTGACTGTATACTTTTTTCTTTACAGTTCTGTTTAATAGTTGAATTTTTTATTTTATTGTAAAACTTAAGTATTCTTTTAGAGGGATTAAAAATTGTTACAATCAAGAATATATGTTATAAAGATAAGGTAAGTAACACAAAGCTGATTGGGGGGGGGCATACAATAGCAATGCTTTAGCAGAAATGCAGAGAAGGCAAATTAACTGTCTAAGATCAAATACATTAATTTTTTTATTGTAGATATAGAATACATAAGTATGACTGTAGCGTCAGAAATAACATATTTATCATAAATTTGAAAATAATAGAATTATCTCTACATATAATAAAACAAAGAGTCTCTGTGTGTGTGTGTCTTTCGTTCGCGCTGCGCGTAAGTTAGTAGACCCACGGCTACGAAATGTGGTACATAGGTGCATCTAGACAAGAACCAGTGCACCTCGAAGCGATTTTTTTCGAAATTCGAATTAGAATTTTTTTAATTTTATGTTTTGTGACGAAATTGCGTCATTTTGAGACATAATGGGCTATAGGAAAGCGAGATTTTACTCTACGCACTCCATTTTCACATCATCATGAAACGTAGGCACTTAGTTATTTTACAAACTTAAAATAAATTTCGTGTTTCAATAAATCGATTAAATACAAATTTATTTAACAAACTGAGCTTAACACCTTTTCAGCGGGATTTTTTCTAAAAAAAGTTTATGTTTAAAAATGTGCAGTTTATTTTTCTTTGATTTTTGGACACGTTAAACTTTCATCCTTGCGACTGCTTTTACAAAAAGAATTTTGGAAAAATGATAATATTTTGTATTTAAAAAAAAAAAAAAATTAAATGAAGCTTCCGAGTACACTTTTCACATCTCACATCTTTAAAAATGTGATTTTGGCAACAATTTTCCTTATTGTTGTTGATAGATTTTTGATGAAATCTCATTATTTTGAATAGTTTCATTCTTTTAGAAATATGGGTTTGGCAACAATTTTTCATCGTATTTCTTATGTCTCTGTTTTTAAGAGATTGGCATAGTTCATTTTATTATTATTTTTTATTGTCACTTTTTTTTGGTAGATGGTTGCACAGATTTTGCCGATTTTTCATTTGGCGAGTAATACGACTTATGGTAAATTCATTGCTGGATAAGTTATTTATGGTAACCGATACTTTGCTGTCATTTTATTTTTAAAAAATAATGCGTTTTATTATGCATAAATTCAGTGTTTTAAATATTATTTATGGCTTCTAAATATTAAAAATCAATTTAATTTTGCATTTTTATTTGAAATAAAAATTTTGTTGTTTATAATATTTTATATAATTTTATGTTGTGGATGATGTAATCAATGACGTCACCTTACTTAAAAAGTAATTGGTTTTATTAATATCTATAAATTTAATCTAATGTTTTAAACATTATTTATGGCTGTTAAGTATTAAAATACAATTGAATTTTGCATTTATTTTAAAAATGACTTTATTATGAATGATTATTTAAATAATTTTAATTCTATATGTGATGTAATCAGCTCCCTGATTGGTTACTAAATATTTGTGCATTATCACGCCATTTTAAAATTTTATTATTCATCTCTTCAAATTCCTCAGATTTCAAATAGAATGGATATATCCGTTTCGAAGATGAATGTTGTTATTGGTAATTACCAAGAATTAGTGGTATCAGAATAAAAAATTTTACCTTTGAGACCTTATTTTGGCCAATCTGGCTTTTCTAATCAAAGATTTATTTATAAATTGTTAATAGCATCAGAGGAAATTTATTTTAAATTTTTGGAGAAAACCTCGCTAATTGCTTCTTCAATGAAGTGCAAGAGATGTTGATCACGGATGAAGATCGTTAGAAGACCTTTTTTTTTTTTTTTTCTCTTTTTTTCTTTTCTTTTTCTTTTTTTTTTTTTTTCTCTTTTTTTCTTTTCTTTTTCTTTTTCTTTTTTTTTTTCTTTTTTTTTTTTTTTTTCTTTTGTTGTTGTACTTATCAATATACGACAGGTAAAATACTTTAAAAAAATGTAAGTACATAATTTTGTTTCACTTTATAATTGTATACTTCAACTTTTATTAAAAAAATTAATACAATGTTTTCAAAAATTTCTGAGATATTTATTGCCACATATGTTTTAATGTTAAATAATTAATTCCTATAAAACTTATTTTAAAGTATTTAAGTAATATTTTAATTCTTTTAAACGTTGGTATGATGTTTTTAATTCGATATTCAATTTAAGTAATATTTTAATTCTTTTAAACGTTGGTATGATGTTTTTAATTCGATATTCAATTTAAGTAATATTTTAATCCAATTAAATGTTGGTGCAATGTTTTTATAGTGGTGTTTTTATTCTATTATATGAAAGTAATAATTTAACCTTACTTTAGCATTTTATACTCTTAGTAAATGTATTTATTTACATTTGCCAGCCATCTTAAAAAAACAATGTTTTCAACAAAAATTTAATCCATTATGTTTAACGATATTTATTTTTTTAAAGTTTCGAATACTTTACTATATGCATAAAATACGTAAAAACAGCAATTTTCAAGATGGCTGATGACTGTAAAAACCGCGCCAAAGTAATTCGCCAAAAATCCGTGCAACCGTCTACCAAAGTAGCACCTAATTTTTTTCTCTTGAAAATATAACATAAAATATCATTAATTATACTTTGCTTTTCAGAATTTTTTGTTTTTTGTATTCTTTTATGTTATTTATTGCTCATTTCACTGTTTTTAAGATATTGAAAAGTTTTGAGTGATTTTTTTTTAGGAAACAAAGTTCTTAACCTCCTTTATACCATTTGAGTTTTAAAGATTTTGCAAAGGGAAGTTGGTTAATTTATTTATTAGGATAATTAACATTTGTATTAAGGGATATTGCTTATTTCATTATAATTTTGTTATACGTAATAACTTTTTTTTAATGAAGTTTTTCTGCAGAATAAAATTCTATGCAGTTTTTAAATTTAACGTTTGGTGTTCCCTTCAGCCATTTTTCCAGTACATTTAAAAACCAGACGAAGGCTGGCAGCGAAGCTGCTAGTTGGAGATAAAAGAGTGATTATTCTTTGTTGAAAAACAATTTTTCTAATGAATAATTATATTGATAACAAGTAATCAAGACTAATAATGTGAAGAAAATGAAAAGTTTTTACAAAATGAGCTTTTGTTTAAAACTTGTAAAATAATTCGTGAACTAAAAAGGGAAAAATAATTAAATCATAAAGTTTAATAGGAACAAGAAATTAAGTTACTTTCTTTGCAAAATTTCATCTGCAATTGTATATGACAAACAATAACAGTGTGGATGACTAAGAAAATCAAATTGTATTGTCAAAAGTATATCTTTGTCAAGGGTGCTGCATGCTTTTATTATTTGTGATGTACATTTGTAGATGGATTTTGTGAAGAAAATTATTTAATCTTTTGTTCCCATTAAACTGTAATTATTTTATGAGTTTTAAATGCAAGCTTTTTTTGGAATAAAATTTTTTTTTACTTTTTTTTTTCCATTTCTGTTTTATTTATTTTTTTAAAGAAAGAAAATAGGTATATATTGAAATGCATATTAAGATTTTCAAACTAGTAAGTTTTACTCCCAACCATATTCTTTTGCTAATGTTAAATCTTGAATTTGCTATTCAATCCTAAGTCATATGAATTTTTATTATAGGTGAAACCTAGTGTGAATCAAGTAAATCTAGAATCATGCTGTGTTATGCCACCAGAAATGACTGCATTTGCTCGTGCTAATGATATCCAGTTGTTAACTCATAATGATCCAAAAGGTAAACAAAAACAAAAACAAAAAAAAAAAAAAAAAAAAAAAGAAATGTTTCAGATTTTAAATTAGGTCCAAAGGGGCGTTTTTTTTTACATTTTGAGTGTTACCTTTATTTATTAAATATCATGTTCTTTGCACTTAAACCATAAAATTCAGTTCAAGAGCAATATCGCAAAATAATGTTAAATTAAGCATATCTTTAGAATTTCCGATATACACAGTCTCGCGAGCTGGAGATAAAAGTATTTTTTTTCTATATAACGTTGCCATTTCTCGCTTTTAAAGCATTGAGTTTGTAAATCAAAAATTCGTTAAAGTTTTACAAAATATAAAATCTATAATAAAACAAATTCCAAATTTGGGATTTCAGATGCCCATATTCGCAGTAGGATTTCGTCATTCAAAATGCGAGAAATAGACAATCATTTATGCAGATTTTTCATTATTTAATTTCTTCAAATATAATGCAGGACTCTAACATTTTGTGGCAACAGTTTGAAAAGTGAACCGACGTTTACGAGTCTGACGCAAAATTGCAAAACGAAAACAATAGTCCTTCAAGGACAAAGCCCCTTTGGACTAAAAATTCTTTCCCCCCACATTCTGCTCTTAATCATTTCAGATCTCAGATCATTACTAGGTCCACAACTATAGAGAGTTTTCACCTGTAATTTTTTAATTGTTACCCTAAGGCCATTTATTTTAGTTTTTTGATTAAAGATGCAATTGCACCACCTCCCGGAGGCAAGGATAGAAGAGTGACAAAATCATGAAGAGAAGTCATCAAAGCATTCTGATTTGAAATAGCATTACTTTCTTTCTGATAGCGTTTCTTTCTTCCTGATAACATTTCTTTCTTTCTAACAGCATTTCTTTTAGAGTCTTAGTAAGTTCAGTTTCCTTTTCTGTACTTATTGATTATATTAAATGAGAGCACTAAAGTTACATAGTCACATGACTTCATTGTCAAATCTTGAGAGTCAGTTCTGAAGTTACTGATTGGTTGCGGTGTGATCTCATGATAGATGAAAAATAACAAAGTCCAAATAACCTGCTTTGCCAGGCAAAATCGACACAATTTAAAAAAAAAATTAATTAAATAAGATACATATAAGTTCTCAAAATAAAGTAAATTGATAAAAATATGCTTGAAGCTTGAATTATTTACATATTTACATTACCACCATAATGAAATATGGCAGATTGTTCATGGTCTTTTGATAACATTCTCTACCATTGGATCATAGTTTAGAATATCTTTTATGGCTGCCAACCTGTGAATGTCTCATATTTTTGAAAAAGTTGTGAGCAAAAATTAAAATTTGATTATGGATGGATTGAATTTCCAAATCTGAGTAAATTTGCATGTTCTGTACATACCACGGCGGGATTACTATTGCACATAGAATTTTGTTTTGCAATACATTGATTTTCAGTCTTTCAGTTTTGCTTGCTGTTGCTCATGCAGGCACTGCATAGAGTAGAATAAGCCTAATGAGTGTTACGTAAATCATTTTCTTTGCTTTGAGGCTAAGTTTTGATTTCTGACCAATTAAAATTATGTAGTGCCACGAACTCTCCATTAACTTTGCTTGTAACATGTGCGATATGTTCTTTGAGAGTGTTTTATCTACTTACACTCCTAAATACTTGTATGAACCATCAACAGATATTATTGCATTTTCAATTTTGATTTCCATTCATACATCTTTTATACCTTCTGTACTATACAATGCAGCACTTAGAAGTGTTTAATTTAATTTTCCATGTTTTCACCACAATATGATAGCATATTAACGTGCTGTTGTAGGTTGCAATTTGTGGGTTTCTTGAATTTGTTAATATAACAATATCGTCAGCATACTTGAGGACGATTGAGTTGAGCAAGTGTGATGGATCATTAATAAAGATGTTAAATAATTTTGGGTGAAGGACGAAACCCTGCAGTATGCCATTGTAAATAATCTGTTTTGAAGAGAGTGAATCACCAGAATACACTTGTAAAGTTCTTATGTTTAGATAAGAGATCAGTAATTTAATAAAACTATGTAGTAGAATGAAATTGGAAAGCTTGTGAATAAGGCCTGCATGCCACGCTTGGTCAAATGCTTTTTCAAAATTGAGAAAGTGTGCAGCTACCCTGTTCTTTATATAAAATGCTTGAGGAATATATTCAGTGAGATTCAAACTTTGGTGTGTGAAACTGTGACTACTACGAAATCCAAATTGCAGGCAATCGATCAATTCGAGCTATTCCAAATGTGCCTTGAGTCTATTACTGAGAATCTTTTCAAAAACCTTTCCCATTGAGGACTGCAGACTTATTATAGTCTGTAACTCAATACTTGTCTAGAGCTCTTTCTGAGTTTGAGTAATGTAATTATTACGATGTGCTTCCATTGCTGTGGTAAATAGCACTGCTGTATGCATGTGTTGAAAATAATTTGTTAAAAGAACTATGCAGCATCTTGGAAGAGCTTTAAATATTTCATTATTTATTTGATCACATCATCTTGCTTTTCTTCATTTTTATTCTTTAACCATGAACCTCGCATGGAGAAGTTGGTGAAATATAATGATAGTTCTTTTGTGTTTTATACTTGTAACCAGGTTATGAATTTCTTCTTCATGTTTTGTGTTTCCTAATGAATGCTGTTCAAAAATTTTTGCAAGTTCCTCTGCCATTGACGTTCGCTATTTTGGATTTTGACTGGTGGTTCCTCCGTATGTAATCAATTTGGTTCATTTCATGCTTAGTCTGATTGTATATTTACAGTGGTGATAACATTCTCTCCATAGTTGAAAACTGAATCCTTATTCTACATGTGTGGGAAATTTGAAACCTACTTAGAGACTTATTAGAGAGAAAAAAATGACGAATTGGGGGCAAGGGATTATAAAGGTAATAAATAAAATACAGTGTTCATTAGAAATTTTGGACTATTAGAAGGCATTTCTGTAGTAGTTTGTCATTATATTATTTATTCTTTATACAAACTGGCACATTAGCCTTTCAGCTTTACCCCCTTCTCTGAATTTTGATTTGCCTTTTTCTATTAGGACCCCTGTAAGTGGCACTTTTAATTTGTCTTTCTTGTGTTTCTACATTTTTAAATTTTTATTTTATTATTTTTTTAAACAACAGGTTTTAACTTTACATGTGTAATTTGACAGATGTAGAAACACAAGAAAGAATTTATTAAATATACTAGGCTATTAAAATATTTGAAATATACACATATGTTTAGGTTGGCTCTCCTTTAAAAAAACCTCCAACTTCAAATTAAAACACATTTATGAGCATAAAAGCCTTACTATGATGTAAAATTGTTAATTTATACAAATTTATTCACATGATCAATCTGATATCGTACACAGAAGATTCTATCAAAAAGTCATGCAAATAGGGATTCAGACAGAGTATGCGTATGCTTGTACAGAAAAGCTGTTATCTGCTTGTTTATAAATTCATCAGATTTATATATAATTGGAATAGTTTGATAATTTATTTCTGCATTATTCATGAAAATTTATTAAATGTTTAAGTTGGTTCACTGTAATTGTGAAGAAGGTCTTCAAACTCCTAAATCATTCTGTGTCAGTCTAGATTTAATTTGCATATGATTTGGCATTTCTTGCATCTGAAATTCTGCTACTTAAAACAATTAAACACAAAGTAATTAATTTGTTTTGTATTAAATTGTTTTTAACAGTGTGAATTCAATACCCTTTATCTCTTTCTATATGGGAACACATTACCTTGTCCTTTTTACCTTCTGCCAACCTATATATATATATATAGGTAAGGGAGGTAATGTTTTTGGTCCAAAAATTCGATAATGAGTTTTCGGTGAATAAGCACGCATGATGTCTTTATATGTGTGACAATTTTTTCATCAATATTAACACTTATAAAAAAATTTTGCTTTCTATATTTGAACTTTTTGCATTCATATAAAGAGTTCATTAAATTATGTGTAAAACTGGTATTTCTTCCCCCCTTTTTTATTTTACTAATTTTATCATCTCTGAAAATCTAGGTGAGAAAATAATGCATATATAATTTAATTTTCCGAAACGCATAGTTTTAGTAAGAATATAGTAAATGAGTTCAGTAAATGAGTAAGTAGTTATTAATAAACTACACATAACCATCACAACATTATTTCTTTAAAAGAAACCTACATTCCAAGATCCAAGAAGAATACATAGTGATATTAATATTACAATATTCAATTAGATATCTTCATTTCTACTTTCCTGTCATTTGAATCTCAGTCATCTTAGTGTTATCTCTACTACTCCTCAGGCCTCAATTATCCATTAGTAATTAGGAAAGGTGCTCAGCGAAATCATAGACCGAATGTCAGTTTGTATATGTTTAGCTGTGATGGTTCATTTCTTGTATTAGGCTGGCATAAAGTTCAACAGTTAGAAGAGAAAGATTCTATGTAATCTTCATAGATAGTGTGCAAACATTTGTCTATGTTAGTAACACAAAAACAATTACTACATGGACAAATCCATTTTAAAATTTAGGGGAGCTAGTTCTCTGAACATATTGAGGAAGGAGAAAATTATGATGATATTTTTGAAATTTTCAGAACCTGACACTAAAAAGCTAAGGGGAAAAGTACACGAATAAGTATGGTACTTGATCCATTTTGTGTGGTACATTATAACTAAAAACACATCAGGATACAATATTATTATTATATAAATACGTGATCACATCTGTTACTGTGGTTAATGTAGATATTGTCATTTTACTGTAGGTACTAAATTTCTCCTCCCAAAAGAAAAAGCACCAGATCTGTTAGTTGTTTAAAAAAAAAAAAAATGTATATAATTTTAATACAATTTCTGAAACATTGGCAGATTTGGGTCCTTTGGAAAGAAGGACCTCTAAATTTGATTCATTTGCTACAAATTAGAAAGCAAGAGACCATGTAATCAAAATATCATCTTCTCCTCCGAAAAGAAAAACATGCTTGCTGCTTTCTTTTAGAACATCAGTATTTTCCTATGGAGAAGCATTTTCAGGAACAATAATGAAACAACGATCACTGCATTTCATTATATTATACCTACAAAAACATATCAATCTCCTATTCATAGCAAAATAAGAGGAATGTCACCAGTCTTGCTGCAAAGTGCGAAGGCAAATCTCTGTATAGTAACTTTCATGGTGAAGGCAGTACAACTGCAGGCTGAACTGTATATCCACTTTTCAATTCTGGATCAAGATTCAGAAAGATACTGTACTTGGTTATGAGTTTACCTTTAATGATGAGGTAAAGGAAGCGGTACAATCCTGCTTTGAACTTAGAGCTCATTAGAAGGACTATATGGAAAAAACTAATTTAATAGCTGCATTCATTTCCTCATTGCTTTTAGTATTTTGCTCTTACCTTTTGATTCTTCCTCGTAGAATCACTTAGTATTGAATAATTACAATCAAATTATGGGAAGTGACTTAACTGCGCTATGTATAAAAATAATTTATTAATTATTGAAGGAAAAATTTCCATCACAAATCATCAGCGTCAAACAAACTGCTAATAGGAAATACAGAAAGGAAAGGAAAAGTGAGATTACAGATCTTTGGCAAATATTTTTTCATAATGCCATTTATTGCTTGTGCTTTCTTCATTTCTAATGATGTTTATTCTTTCCTTACCATGTGTTCTTTTTGTTTCGAATGTTGCCTTAATTTAATTAATCAACTGCACTTATTTCCAAATTAAACTGCTTGATAGTACAGATAAATTTTTAGCAGTATTTTTTTGCCTAGTATAGCTTGCGTTTTGCTTTTTTCTACATTTTTTTAATTGCCTTTGAATTAATCTTGATTTTTTAGTTAACTCTGGAATCTGATAAATTTTGAGTAGACTGTATGTTTCATAATTTAGAATATTATTAGAAATTAATCATTTTAGTTTATATTAATTCTGAAATTTTTATGGTGTGGTTTTAAGAAATTCTGTAAAACTAATGTTACATTTTCAACATTTTTGAAATTACCATGAACATTGCTTTTAAAAATTTGTGAACAAAGAAACTGTTAATAGTTGTTGAATTATTTGTTTAAAAGTTAGAAAGAGATATAATGCATAATTAAATGCATGTAAACTTTGCATGATTTTTATAATTCACTGCTATATCTGCCAGCTATACAGAAGGAAGCTTTCGTATATTTTCTATTCTTTCTTTTTCTATATTATGCATAAGAATATGCTATATATGAAAATATATATTTTATTATTAATATGTTAAGATGTATACATTTTCCTAAATGTTTCAGATTTATTGCCAAAAACCTTACAGCCAAAAATCCTAGAATCAGGCATTGCTAATCCTGATGGATGGAAAGTTAACTGGATAGTAAGATATTCTGTTATAGTAAAGTGTCGTGGAATTATACAAAACAAAGGTTATGTGCTAGAGTTTGTGAAAGAATCTGCAACTTAATATTCAGACTGCAATAGAATAATATTTATGGCTATGTGCATTTTGAATAAACTGCATCATCATGGAAATTTCTTTTGATAACAATATTAAAAATATATGTAAAGGCTATGTCCTAAACCTTGAACTATTTGATCCAGTTTAAAAATTTTTTTCATGTGTTTTTTATGAATAAATATAAAATGTGTTTAGTGCATTGATGTAAAATATTGCCATGCATCCATTTAAAAAAATGTTCTCATTTCGTTCCTGTGTAATTTTTTTTTTTTAAAAATTTCATTTAAATGTATCTTAGGTAGGCTGTTGTAGTATAGCATCTGCAAATTATCGCAGCACAAACTTTTTTTTAAATTTAAGGAATAAATGATTCGATAGTAAAAAAAAAAGTTGCAAATAAGAGTGGGCTATAAGAGAGTGAAATACACCAACCAAACATTACTATCTTTATTATGAAAATTCCAGTTTTTAACACAAATATGCATGCATGATTTAGACACAAAAATTAAGTAAGCATGGTGTTATAAGTCTTGAAAGGTTTAATGGGGAAACATTTTTATTTTTTGCCATCTCCTGATTATATAAGGTAGTGTACAGCACACAGTATCTTTTTATAACTTTGTGATGGTTTGAGGATTAGGCTATAATGTCAGAATCTTTCACATTTATACTAAACTAGCTGATTTTACAGTTTCCTATTAAATTTCATTGATTTTTTTTTTTTAATTGGGATATTGCTTGTTTGAACTGTTTTGCTTTTAATATTTGTTAAATTTTTATTTAGTTCTAATTCTTTTTACTTTATGTCTTTACATATATATATGTGTTTGTGTTTCCTGGTTTCAAGAATCCAGATAATGTAATTTCATAAAAATATTTAATGTTTTTGATTAAATACATAATTATTTATTTAAATAAATCAAAAAGTTAAAAAATTAGGAATTGAATTTATTCCTTTTAAATCACATAATTTTTTAATCAGTAACAGATTCAATTTGAATGTTAAATAACTTATGCTTTGCCAAGTGGCAATACACTAAGGTGTGAAAGATAAAAGTATTTTATTTCTGGCAGTGGCAACACTTTACTTTTAAACAGCCTGATACTTTGCCTAGTGGCAACACTCTTGCAGTCAAGAGTTATTTTTTTGGAGCAGTGGCAACACATTGTTTTAAATCACTGAGTTTGCTGATCAAAAATTAATTAAATTGACACAGATTATGAACTGGAAGTTGATCTGTCAGCACTATCCTTATCTTCAGGGCAGATGTTTTTATTTTATTCGGCTTATAATTCCTTACTAAATTTAGTATTTCATCTAAATGTACTCCCTCTTTGATATGATTTAAATCAAATTCCTCATCATTATAAATATCATGAATACACATCAAATAATTTTCTAATTTCAACTATGTGCAATGTATGCTTTACACATGCGCGCATTGAAAGAAATATTTAATATCCCGACGAGTCCGGATTAAAGACTTTTGACTGTATAAATGTTTATTTTAAAATATTTTCCGGTGTCCTATTTTTATATAAATCTGTTTTCATATACAGTAGAACCTTAATTATCTGAGGTAATTGAGAGCATAATCCACCTCAAGTCTCCATTAACCATGTTCAAAACCATGGTTAATGGAGACTGAACTTTAAATCATGGCAATTTTTTTTTTCCAACAATGTTTCCTGAAATTGTTTTATTTGAAATTCCAAAAATAAGTGCAAAAATACTATTAACATTTTTACAAACTCTTTTTATTAGTAAATAAAATCCATTTCATTCAGTTAAGCAAAAAAAGCACATAAAATTTTAATAAAGAAACTCCATCAAAATTTAAGTAAATTGGAAAATTTTATGAAGTTTCTGGCATGCATTTTAAGAGACATTATTATTACTATATTATTTTTAAAAAAAATCATGTTGCAATTTTTGTGACAAACGTATAATTTTATTAGTCGTCGTTCAATTGTGCAACCTTTTTGGTTAACAAAAAATACATGGCAATGTATCAGGATGTTGCTCTAGATATTAAAGCTTTGTTTTAGGCTTAAGCATAGCTAATTTTCCCACTGTCTATTTCCATTGTATTATGATCCTCAGCATCATTCATCACTGCAATTTTTATTGTGCTCCAGATGTATGGTGCAAATGATTTCTTTATCATTTAAACCATAAAAACGTGATTTATTGCTTTTTACATTTAACCATTCTGAAACATCATCTTGAGCAATAGCTATGCATCCTTTGATGCTCTGCAACATTTTCATTGTCAATTAGATTAGTGGTTTTTTTTTTTTTTTTTTAAATTCAGGTCAATTGTATCTTTTATTATAATGCATAATAGAAAGATCATTTAAGCTTTGGCTCCCCCTCCCAAAAGTTTATTTGCTTGTCGTGCGGTTAACATATTAATAATAATTAATATAAATTAACATATTAATAATGATTAATATAAACATTTTTTTATTAAATCTTCTAAAATTATAGAAATTATGATAATTGCACTACAATGCTACTAGGACTATGTCATGATTTATTCGTGATGATAGTACAGAAAACAGTTCTTATCATTCAGGCAGACTATAACATTGCAAACTGCGCATTGCCATTTTGTGCGATGGGATACAGCATTTTAGAGATGTCCCATATATTGGTATATGGGCTTCTTCTTGTTGACAGATCTCAAATGGAACAAAATGTCTATTTCCTGGCATATATATATATATATATATATACATATTGATATCTTCACTTTTTTATTTATGTTTTTCACATTTTTGCAGTGCTTTTAATCCTCTCACTACAGAAATTTGAAAATCTTTCAATCATAAAGATTGACTTTCATTCCACACAGAGAACAAGATATACGAATTTATAATTGTCACATGAACAAAACTGCAAAATATACAAAGCCCCCAATGTTGAGAAAATACTTAAAAAGCAAGGCTATGGCATGGCACTCCACAAATGATATTACACCAAGAAAATGCTGATATTGATGAAACGCTGTGTTTTATTCTGGAATTTCCATGATTAAAGATGGATGCTGTCTATTTATGTTTGTGTCTGTGCAACAGCTTACATTCTATAGAATGTTGAATACCATGTATTTCTACGTACGAGTATAAGCCGAGAATTTTTGGAACTTCTCTAAAGCTAAAATTATGGGGGTTGGCTTATATATGGATTTGCTAATCCTGTGAAAAACATGGGTGCTTTACTGTTAATTCAGCACAAGGGATAAAAAATCCTATATAGCACTTTCTTATTTTTTAAGTTTCCCCAAAAAATTAATTTTAAATGGAATAAGTTACTTGTTTTATTTTTAAAATTGTTTACACTGCTGATGTTTTATTTCTTTATGCTAGAGCTTGTTTTTTTATTTACAGAGAAATACCAAACATCCAATGCTGTTAGAATTTCCAGCAAATATTATCACATGAATTTTGCCATATAAGAATCTCTCTTCCTGCTCATCTTTCAGACAAAATAAAATAACACAGAAAATAAGATTAGCACAGATACTACAAATCGTATACAAGACAACAAATGAATACAAAAAGTGTGCTGATTTCAGATAGTTATAACTATCATTGTTGGCATCTGGCGTTTTACTTAACAGTGGTTTGATTGGAAAATATTCCGCCTGTTTTACCTGCTTGGCCACATTTTTGTCCTTGTGTTGATATGTTTGAATTTTTTTTCATTTATGTATAGGCTTTTTGGGTAAATTTTTGAAGAAAAACACACTTTCGCTGTATATTTAGAAATATATGGTAGGTTGTATCAGTGTTAGACCACCAAGAGCAAAAAAATTAAATGATCCATGATTGATAAAAAGAGGCCAAAATCCAGGCAAGAGAATTCACAAATAACTGATTTTTTATAATCTGATAATTTTATCACAAAGATTATTAAATTATTCCAATGATTTCTTCAAATCGACAGCCAGCTCAATTTACAGAGTTGGTTGATGAATAGAGATTCTGTTCTGTATAATATACTTAAAATATAAAATAATGTGGCGACCAGATTAAAAATATACTTGTTTAAAATTTGCATTTTGGAGTAAAATTTCAAGAGATTTTTTTTTAATGTTGAAACAATTAAGAACAGCATTTTTTATTTTGAATATTGAAGAATATAAAAACATATTTGTGATACAATATCTTAATTTTTAAGAGGAACTCAAAATTTTTTCTTTTTAATGTGTGTAGCAATTTTCAACATCTACATTTAAATTATCAGTATCTGTTTGCACCTAAAACTAATCAATGCTATCTATTGTACCTATGATAATTTCCAATACAGTGATGACATTTAGTGATTAAAAAATAATTATTTTACCCTTTGTTTAAACTAAGACAGTAATATTAAATTTGTATGTGTGTAAAGAGCTTAATACTTAAGTTTTTACATATTCTTCTAGATATTTATGTATAATGTCTGAATAAATCAAAACCTTTTCCTTTTGTCATTGTTAATCAAATGAATTTATATATATATTTTTTAAGTTACTCAAATATAATAAAAAAAAAATCTTCTTAATCACTAAACTTTTATTGACTCTGATTATCAAGAGTTATTACTGCATGTGTTATAAGCTGCTGCCAAAAAACAGTTGTTATATATGTTCAATTTTTCTGTTTGTACTTTAGAACAGTGGTTCTCAACCTTTTAATAACGTGTACCATCTAAACAAAAACTGAAAAACTTTTGTTCTTATTTTACAATGATTATTTTAAAATTCCTCAATAGAAATATTTAAAAATATATATATTTTTCCATTTGGACAACCTATTGGCTTTTGTATTAAATGTGCATGCATAAAAAAATTAAAATTTGGTTACCATTTTAATCATCAAAATTAAAGTTATAATACTTTAATCATGAATTTAGTGGGAAATTTCGGCCTGTTTAAAAGAGATCAATTTTTTTTATGTCTGGTCTTATTTCACTTAATTTTAACCATAAGTTAGATTCATTTTGTTCTGTATTTATTTTTCAAATATAACATGAAAGAAAATCTTTGTTCACAAAAATAGGTTGTGCAAAATATAATGCAAAAAAGGTAATAAAAATGTAATAGTTTTATTTGAAATGCCTTTATTTTATTATTATTATTATTTTGGTTTAGCCAAAAGTTAATGAGTGTGTTATTTTTGAAATCTTCAGTTAGAGTTGGATCGCAGTAAATTTCTATCAATTGTTCTTTTTCTTCATGAGATTTGATTTGAGAAGTTTGATTTTGAAAGTATTAGTTAAAATACTTTGTTTCTTTGCATACCACCGGTTGAGAATCGCTGCTTTAAAAGGTAAAGATTGAGACCTCTGTTGATATATATATCTCTCTATATACATTTGCTTATTTAAGCTAAAGGGAAATATTTAATAATGTGATTTTCCTTTGCCCTACACTTTTATGCACATTGTTACTGCAGCTTTTATGTATGTTTTAAAGTCAGTATATATTGTGTACTATATTTGTTGACATTTTTATTTTGTTTATATATATATATATATATACATGTTAAACCTTCACCAAAAGTTTTCTGAGTTCATGATTAAGATATAGTCTATTAGACTTTTTATAGATACCTTCCTACTTAAGCATGTAATATGCATGTCAAACTGCATTAATGATGATGGTAAAAATATATTGAATGTGCATAATTAACTGAAATAAAATTTTATGAGTTATCTGATTCTTTTCAAATTTATTATTCCCAAAGTTTAATATTTTTTCAGCTATTTATTTTCAAATCCAAAGTTAGTATTTATTCTGTTATGAGATTTACAGAGTTTTGATTTTTTTATTTAGGAATAGTTAGTGGAAAAGTTATCACAATGTTCTAAATTATATTTCTGTATTTGCTAGCACTGGTTGTTTATCTTACACGATCATTTGATTCTAATCTGTTTTAATCTTAATGCTTTTATATTTTCTCAATTTCCCCTTTTATTAATGTTTTAAATACTTTACATATACATAAATTTATGCTAAATCTTCATTTTTAATCTTTACTAAATGTCTCCTTTTTACAGTATGAATAAAAGTGTTGTGAACATATTTGTTAAGTTCAAGAAGTGCAAATATTTCAGATAGCAATTTTAATTCATACATTTAATTTACAAATATTTTCTTTTATTGCATATCTTTCCATTGATTAATAATTCATATAATTTAATACCTTTTAATTCAATAAACATTGAAATACTTAAAAAAGTAAAATTTTTTAAATTATGAACATTAACATTTTGGATATATACTTCGAAATTCAAATGGATGGTACAATCTATGGTACAGCAAAAGCATTTACATAGCTCATTCTGTTTATTATATCAAAATTACTGGAAAGAATCTTCATTACCTCCAAAAATTTACAATGTCCACGGCTTTCAAAAGCAGGGTATGTAAATATTAACCATTCCTAGTTACTGAAGGAATAATGGGAAAATGTTTTAAAAAACTTCATATTGATGATTAATGCTTCCACTTGTAGTATCATTGTTTCCTAAAAATTCTTCTAGCCTATCAACGTCTGATGAACTGTCCAACTCACCAGCTTCTTTACTCTTTATTTTAGGAATATCTTTCTTGGGTCCAGTGGCATCTTTCTCTTTATGTTTTTTGTGCTTGTGTGATTTTCTATGACTCCTAGATTCTTCCTAAATATTAAAAAAGATTCAAGATTTAAAGAAAATAAAAATGCACACAATAATATTAATTTCAGATGCTTTAAAAATAAACTATAGGATACTTTTTCTCTTGTAATGCTTATTGTTAATATCAGTTCTAAGATTCAGTCGTTTTGCATTAGTCTGGCAGAAGCACTACCTAAATACTTTGTTTGGCAAACGCATTGTTAAAACTAGATTATAGTATTTATTTAGGCAGTGGATTCTTCCCGCCAAATCCTACCATAGGGTGATTTGCATTTAGATAATAAGAAATAAGTTATTTGTTAAAATTCAGAAAAAAATTGTTACACACACACACACACACACACACACACACACAAAAAAAAAAAAAAAAAAAAAAAAAAAAACTGTTGTTGACTTTTGAAATTATAAAATGAGTTTCTTAACGTTATTTATTTATAATTTGCACAAAATAGATATCTCGGTGAAACTGTTACTGTCGTTTTATTAATCACCAATCATGTCACTACTTCATGCTTAAAATGCTCCAGCTGGATTTTAACATCAGTTTATCATCCTAACCATTTCTATTTCAAAAGCAGGTTACTTACACCAGCATTTCTCAACCTTTTTTAGCCCACAAAACAATAAAATTTTGTGGGCCGGTTGGACACTGTTACCAGCATTTAAAGACAAAATTATAGATTCTAGAGATTAAAATTATAGCATTAACATAAAAATATCATAGAAAATTTTTTTAGCATTTCTCTAATGACTGGTCAAATTTTTCTATAAACTGCTGCCAGTCCGCTTAACCAGCAGTTGAGAATCCCTAGGTTACACAACCTTTAGATTGCCAACTCATGTGAAACCTTATTCTCTTTAAAACTTAAGCAAATAGTTCTGGAAGAGAGCATTATGAGCTAGGTTAGATATCAAATTAATGTAATATATGGATATAAAGCACCATTTTTATTGGATGGCATATATTTAAATATTGTTTCTCACTATTAAAATTTCAACTCGAAAAAAAAATTCTGAAACTTATGTTATGGAAATATGTTTTTACAGGTAGAAAAATTAAACATTTTAAGCAACAATTAAAAAAAAAATTATATTTTGCTATTATAATACTACAAACAATGGATTAAAGGCCAAGCAAGATGAAATTTATACCATATGAAAAATGCAAAATTAAATTCATGTAATGTGCTGTGTCATTTTTTAATGTTATTATACAATGATGGGACAATCAAGGAATACTGGTATGTTTATTAGAACATATTTTAAAAAAACAAATGTATATATTATATGTAAAAAAAAAAAAAAAAAAAGCAAGGTCATTGATGTAATCACATGCCATCCCGTCTTCAAGTCATTATGCCAAAAGAATAACGTAGTTAAAGCAATATTTTACTTTTGTCACATAATAACCTACAACAGTTCCCAAACTTTACAGGACTGCAACTCTGAATTCTCGGGAATATGTATTTTAAAATATTTTTGTGCCCCTGGTAAGCAATTTTTCAGCGATCTGGCGACCCCCCCAAAATTTTTTCACTGTCCTTATTTTGAAGACTATTGACCTAAAACATCTCTCTTAAACCAGCCTTTTAAAAATTTTCTGATGTTATTAACTGTCTAGTTTACAGTAATAACTAGGAAACCAGTAGCAAGAAACCTTCTGCAAAGTCTCTTTACAGAAGTAAAACAAAGGACACATACTTAAAAACCCTTCCAGATAATAATATGGTTTCTTAGAATTAAGTTATGAAAAACTGAGACTAACACACTAATAATGTTCATAGTCTCAAAACACTGCAGTGTAATGTATAAACAAAGAAATTGTAGATTGTTTTATGTGAATATAATAAATTGCAACATAAAGTTATACAGAACATTTTAAAACTCTCACTGAATATATTTTCTACACAAACTATTGAAGTAAAATTATTGTAGGTTGTTTGAAATTCTAGTGATAGGTAACATTACTTTAAATGTAAGTTTTAATTCTAGTTTGAATGCCAAAGTGCTTTAATCATCTTCTGCTATATTATCATTCCATAATTTAAAAATAGATAAAAAAAATGGTTATTTGAGTATAAGAAAGTCATTTCACTTCATGCAAAGTCACAGTTCTTGGTCATTAAATCCTATAATATTGATTGTCATATATTTTGCAGACTGTTGAATAATATCTGGAAAATGGTAAGAAAAACAAATGTGTAAATATATTTTGCCCCCCTCCCAGCAAATGTTTTCTGTAAGAACTGCTGTTAATTCTTGAGACAAAACAGTAAAAAATATTGCCCTGGAAAAATCAATCAGACTTGATTGATAAGTCTGGTTGATTTTTGATTGACGACATTCGTTCTGTGCAATCTTAAAAAAAAAAAAAAAAAAAAAAAAAAAAAAAAAAAAAAAAAATCTGCACAGAAACAAAAAAAGATCTAAAATTTAAATCATTTATCATTAAAGGGCAAATTAAATACTTTTGCAAAATAGTTTATCTATTTCAATTCTAGATTTCGTGAGATTTAGTGTTACAAATGAATAAAGTGCTTCTATTAATAACTATACAAATTTTCAGTTAAATAGACACAGCCTAGGAAATTGTAAAAAGTTAACTTCACCTTATTTTTACTTTTATGCTTATGTCTTTTACTTTTGGCAGAACTAGAATCTTCACTCACAGCTTCTGAACCCTCGGGTGTGGCACTAGGTGATGAGCGACTACGTACTGAAAAGAATTTTAGATGCAGAATATACGTTGAAGAATAAATTTATTTAAAAAATTCTATAAAATCATAATTATATACGACTAAAATGGAACTAATATATTAGCATGTCAAAAATCACAGTACGGTATGTGATTAAATTAGCACAATATGTAATCAGTTGCATGAAGTATTTTCTTTATAATCAGTACAAATAATCTTACTGGGAAAGATCTAAGATTTATATTATAATTCATGACCAAAAAAGTTTATTTTATGATCAGAATTTTACAGAATATAAATGCATCATAGTTAATCTCATAACATCATTGCTTGCAGAATGTCAGGCAAGAACAGCAACACCAATTAAAATTTCTTAAACAGATATAACCTTGTCATGGTCCCTATTCCCAAATAAGCTGATCACCGATTGATTAAATACTTATTACCACAAAGCATTAGTAGTTTGCCTTGTGCTCTATTCTAGATAGCTGAGTAGGCTGGCTGCATGAAATTTTCATAGTTGTCTTCATATGTAATGACTAGTGTCTTTCATGAAGGCATTCCTTCCTGCAGGTGGACAGCACTAGTGTATTTTACAAAAATTAAATCACTCTCAAGCTAGAAACAGCATTTGCATTAATTTTTGAGGCAGCCTGACAAATCAGACTTTGAGAAGTTCAGACAACTCGACTGAAAGCTAGATTTTGTGCTTTCATGTTGTTTTTATTTTAAGATAATTATCACTTTGGCAAAAGAACCCACATTCAATTATGCAGAAATGCTTCTGACTCCATGTCATTGCAAAGCAATTCTAAAATCTTAATATATTCATGTTTTTATTATTTCTTCTTTTATTGTATTGATTGTATTAGCCATGCCTTATGGGCACTGAAACTAATGCCATTCCGTATGGTCACATAAATTAGCCATGCCATTTGAAACTAAAAATGCATCTGGGATTTTTTGCTTCATAGTGGATCTCTCTCTCTCTACATATCTATATATATACATACAATGTAATAAGAATCGCAATCACATAACAGAATGGCAAAAGTAATAATATTTTAATACAATACACAATGCATGGTGGAACGTAGAATGCAGAAACATGCTAAGTATGCAGAACTTGAAAACAGAGTCATTTTAATCACAAATATTTACAAGAAATAATATTTGTATCTATAAGAGCTGTTTAGAATTAGATATTTTTAGGAGTTAAAATAAATGATTACAAACTTCAACCCATGCATTATAACAATGGCGAAGTAACTGCCATACACTTTGACAGATGCTCAGCATGTTATGTATTTCTGTAGCAATAACATGATTCTGGCAGGAAGGGCTTCAGGAGAGTCGATCTGTGTTACACTTACAGATTCACATTCTGTTGCTATGCATGCATTATGAAAAATTATTTTTTTTGCCATGTTCTATACTCCTTAACATTGGAAACCATCAATCTTGTTACACTCTCTAGATATTTAATGCACAAGGAGGTGGTTATTGGGTAAAATTGCAATAATTAATAATTTAAAATTAAAAAGCTAAATAAATATGAAGTGATGCTGAAATTCTCTTCTAAGTCAAACTCTGCCAGATCATCTTTTATGCAGCAAAAATTATGAACAGTAGGTTCCAGATAACTGATAGCACAAAACCAAGTTATAATTTCAACACTAGTTTTATATATACACAGTACAAAGTCTGAGATGCAGACTCTTCAGGACTTCAGCGATCCCGGATTTGAAATTATTCTGGATATTAGATCATCAGCTTAAATCTAGTAAGATGGCATGTAGAAATTATTTATGAAATAATGAAGCATTTATGATCTAAAGGGTATCAAAATTTTTTAAAAAAAGAGCTTAATATTTATATGTTTAATTTATTAAACATTTTTTAATGCAAGTTTTTTAAGTTGCTTTGTTTTTTGTGCTAATACTTTCTCTTTAATTCTATAGACAGATATAATTTCTTGTTTAGTTATTATTGCTGTGTCAAGAATTCCAACTAACTTCTCAATTGAAATTTTTTTCTTTTTCAATAACTTCTCTGTCACTTTCTGATGAAATTTTAATTTCATCGTCTGTAAATTGACTGATGATTGGGGCATTGTCATCAAAAAGGAAAAACTTCTATTAACACCTCTTCTTCCTTGCCACCCGGCGCGGCCATGCGAGCTCTGGCGCCGGTTCTGGCTTTATGTAAATTACAAATAGTTATTCTTAATTCAAATAGCACTAAATGTAATCTTTTGGCCTATAGGTATCATTAACAAAATCTATTTTTAGCATATGGAAAGAAATTTTCGTTAAATCTTTCCTCGTCAACACTTCTTAGTGCATTAAACTTAAATCTGTAATAGGCTGCAATCATATGTCAAGACAAAAGGTTACCATACTCTTTGTTATTCAATCACTAATTTAAAAAAATTGTTTAGGCATCGCTGCATAAGTCATCATAAAGTCATAGTGATAAACATGCCGCGATGAAAGCAAAATATAATAAATAATGATTCGCCAGGTTGGCGTCAAGGATATAAAATATTAGTTGGTGTAAAATCAACAATTTTTCAGTTTGCCTAGAAGATCCGCAGCTACGGAGTGAAATTACTGATCACAAAAATTTACACTAAAATGAATACTTCTTCAATAATGAGGTATTTTATTTAGTGCCGAAGTGAGATTAAGAATCGGTACTCTACATATTTTATTATGAGAGGGGAAAATCAAATTACCTGCCCCCCCCCAAAAAAAAATTGTTTGGTGGTGGCTTTGAGGTTTGGATCATTCCGGATATTTGACGTTTGACGTCCAGATCTCAGACTTTGTACTGTATTTAACAGATGGAGGTTATTTTCCTGATAAGATTATTACTATTAATGAAATCTAACTGTCTCACTTTTCTCTAGACAGCAAATTCAGTGGCATTCATTCATCTTCGATGGGCTGATTGAATATTTCTATTTACTAGTAGCATTAAGATTTATAAGCTAATTGCATGAAAAAATGATAGCTAAATATATAAATGGAATTGTATGCAATATCTAAAAATGCATGCTAGACTAACAATACATTATTTATCTAAGTACTATTGTCATTAATACAAGTTTTTGGTTTAGAAAATAACTTCATTCTGAAAGTAGCTGCTGACATAAATTAGATCATTTTTCACATTACTTTCACATTAGATGAAATGCAATAATCATTTATTACATTTCATCTAATGCTTCATCTCAAATAATAAATAATTATAATTTTTATAATCATTTGAATAAGAAATAATCGTCTTAAACATGGTTGTAATTGTTCTATATATGGCAAATTTGAAGCAAAAGTTATCATTCACTATTCTTCCCCTCCCCCAAGTAGAGGTCAGCTAAGAAGAAAAGTAAAAATGAGAAACTGTTTATAAAACTCAAGTGAAAAATAATGAGAAATATATTATTACCCCCTAAAAAAAGCATATGCAGATATTTACAAAATCAACTTATTAGTTAGTGATTAATCAATGCAAATTGGTAAGTTAAAAAAATGAAATATTGAAACTACACAGCTAAGTAATAAAATGCACCTTATTCAAGAGTAAATGAAATTAAAATACAAAGGCATTTTATGCATTGCCGCAACTATCTTGGTAAAAACCGCTAAAGTTTCAGAATGGGCCAAACTCTGACAACCATGTGCATAACAATTCTTCAGTTTTCACAACCAACATCGCCACTTTCATATATGTTCTTTCCGTTGTATATCAAATTTCAATGGTTTTTATAGGTAAATCGTGATATTTTTTGTCATAAACTCAATTTCAGAACAAATGGTTGTGAGATTTGCCTGCACTGGAAGAAACTGCAGTAAAATTTCTGGAAGACTACAGTATTTTGCCACAAAATTGCTCAAGGGAACAATTACTTTGAATCTCTTCTTGAAACAGTCGCTCTAGTCTGCCAGATCAAAAGAAGCAAAAGCTTCTTTATAATTAGTTTTATTATTTAGATAAATATCTAGTTAAAATGTAAAATATGTCTGCAACAAACATTTTTGTATGTAATAAATAATTTTTTGCAATTACAAATCATCACATTTTTTCTTCTGTAAAATTCACCAAGTTGATTGTGCTAACTTGGAAATGATATATAGCCAAACTTTTTAAATAACTTTTCCAAAGTACGATCTAAATCAAACTACTTAAGTCCCCCCCCCCCCAAAAAAAAGTCTTGGGAGTAAATGGAGGGAGAAAAATTCAGCAGAAAAGTTTTCTAACTACAGATTTCTTAAACGGATTTCACTCTGCTTTATGTACTATGCATATATATAATTTTTACAACATATATTTTTTTAATAAAATGCATTACCACTTGGTGTCCCACTAGAAGTTTTTCTTTTATAGTCGTACATGGTCTCTAAAACATTTAGATCTTCATCTTCCAAAGTGAGCATTGTAGGAGAAGGAATATGATGTTCAGCAGATGTACTTTGTTTCTGTGGTTCTGATGAAACCTGGAATATTTCACAGGAAAAAAGTATTAAAATCATTATTTGTATTACATCTATTGATGAATAAGAGTAAAAAAAAGTTAAATCTTTAATGACAGAATTTAAAAGCATGAATTCAATCATAAAGTATTTAAAAACCTTTTTGAAAATTATCATAAGTGATAGTAATGTCATAAAAGTATACCATATGAATGAATTTTTCAGTTTTGATTTCATATATAATTTTGTTTTACATATTACAGATTAAAATACAAAATACATTTATATTCTTTAGATCTTAAAGAACAATTCTACAAATCTGAAAAAAGAAAAAAAAAAAAAGTAAATATTTCCCTGAGCAACACATTTTTAAAAATTCAGCAATTTCAAGTATAATATGCTAAAAACACAGAATTTTAAAATAGTATTATAATTTAATTGTATTAATTTAAATAAAAACTTAAATTGCAAAAGTAAGGAAGCATGAATTTAACTTCTAAATCATTGATAATTCTACAACTATTGGACGCAGATTAACTACAAGCATAAAAACCTTAACCGGAAGGTAAGAATAACATAATTCAATCATTTTTAAAGCAAAAAATTCACAATTTACCAATATATAAGAATAAAAAAAATAGCTCACAAAGCCTAGTAACAGAGCGGATATATATACATATACTATTGGTGAGGTCGATTGTGACCAAAATAGGAGGTGCCCAACTTCATGTTTATAGCAGTCTTGTATACAAAATTTCAACATTCTGATACTACTCATTTTTGAGTTATGCAAGATAGACATGTATGTACGTACAGACGCCACGAAAAAATCTCTTCTGAATCAATTTTAATTCAGTTTTATAATTCGTTTTGGGAAAAAAGTCCTTTATTCTGTCCCTACATACAGATGTCATGCAAAAACATTGTTAAATTGCATTTGATAGTGGTAAAATGGTTATTTTCATTGAAATATGATACCCAGAATTTTTCGTGTTTAGAATAGACCTTTCACAAAGTAGTAAATCACTGGTGACTACTTTTTTTGCCAACCTCAAACATGAAAAACAGCTGCCATTTTAGAGAATTGTAGTGCAACAGCAACATATTAATGAAATAAAAAACAATACAGTCAAAAGTCTTTAATCCGGACTCGTCGGGACTTCGATTCCGGATTATAGATCATCAGTTTAAATCTGGTAAGATGACATGCAGAAATTATAAAATTAAAAATATGAAACCGTAATTTATGAAATAAAAAGCAATTATGATCTAAAAGGTATCAAAATTTACAAAAAAAAAAAAAAAAAACTTAATATTTGTTTATTTTATTAAACATTTCTTTCAACGTGTGCATGCGCAAAGCATACATTATGCATAGTCGAAATTAGAAAACTGCAACCAGAAAACTATTTGATGTGTATTCGTGATATTTATAATGACGAGGAGTTTGATTTAAATCATATCAAAGAGGGAGTACATTGAGATGAAATATTACATTTAGTAAGGAATTAGAGGCCGAATAAAATAAAAACATCTGCCCGGAAGATAAGGATAGTGCTGACAGATCAACTTCCAGTTCATTGCACGTCGCGTCGCGATGGACACCGAAACATGCTTTCGCTTTGTAGATCTTTTGGTAGCTTCAGAAACGGAAATTCTTTTTGACATAATAGAAAGTTCAAGCTTACTTTTATAAAATTGTTCTAACAGTCTGCAAAAAATAATAAGCCAGATTTAATTAGAAGATTAAGGAACAATGCAATCTGCAACATTAACTGAAATAGATAATTTTAGCTTAGCTTATACTGTCTGTTAAACATTAAACGCGTATGCGTAAACATATTATGTGCATGCATGATGCGTTGACGCATGCGCAGAAAGTTTGTAGCTTTGAGGTCTGGATTATAGATCATTCCGGATTATGGACGTCTGGATTACAGACTTTTGACTGTATTTCATTTGATTTGAATCATTAAAGCAAACATAAAAGCTAACCCCCCTTTAAACATTTTAAAGTTTTTGATCCAAGATGCTATCTGCTGTGTTCACTCTTTCATCAAGTTTTTATATTACTGGTTTCTATAAATCTCCATTCTTCTGGTAGCCAAATTCAACACCTCCTAGTTTCTTTGGCATATCCTACCATGGTTCCTTATTTGCATCATATGCAAATTATATCTAGTCTGTTTTAGTACACCAACATATATTTTACATCCGAATACTTTAAAATAAATAACACTGGTATTTCTATTGAAGAGCATTTCATAAGGGGTTGGTTATTCTTGTGACACACTCTGTTTCAAGTATGTACAAGACATCCAAGAATTTTGAGCCACCATTCTTTTCCCGTTTTCCTATTATTAAGCATAGCTTTTGCTTCATCTGATGCCATTTGGTTAAAATATTCAATACACTGTTCTCTTCTGGGATGTAAGCATTTGTACATTCAACACTGATTCCATTTTTGACTAAGTACCTTTCAAATTGCCTGCTACAAAATTCACCAACATTATTGGTGCATGGGCTAATGAATTTTCCATTTATCAATTTAAAATATTTACTCCCACCTTAAGATGGAACTGGGAGTAGACCATAAACATCTAAATAAATCAACTGCTGTAGTTTATTAGATCTCTTTGGAACGAACTTGAAAGATAATCTACTAGATTTGGCAATAATACTAGGTTTTTTTTATTTTACATAATTCTTTTGTGCTTTGATTTTCACTCTTTGATGCCATAGCTTCGCATCGTCCGCTTTATTTAACTTTCTGGCTTCCATGCTGTAACCAACTTCCTTTTTATCTGTTCATACTTAAGTGCTTTACCATATTACATAACATAATCTATCCCAGTTATTGAAGTATATCTATATTTTACCACTTGAACCAACAAAATAAACACCTGCCTTTTCTAGTCCTACTCCTGAAGTAGATTTCTTCTTAGATTTGAATTATGTAACACATTTTCTACTTCAGTTCAATTTATTTGATTACTTTTCCTACAAATTTGTACCTTTTCCTAATACTTTATTTTCAAAATTTATATCATTTGTTATTTCAAAATTGTGGTTGTATTTATCCGTGTTACTTCTGTTGCACTTATGTCAGATTTTCTGTTAAATATGCTTACAAAGAAGCACTGAGGTAGGTTGAATGAAGGCCACAACAACAACACTATCTGTTTGCATATCCAAGAACACTATCTGTTTGCATATATTTGTTTGTTTGAGTGAAATGCATATCTTACTGTGGTAAGTAGGTGTTACAAGGAATGTAAAGCTCAGGAAGACACCCTATGTAACCTGGAGTGTTCTACCAGAAATAAAAGGATTATAGTTCATCTCAATATGATGAAATTTTATTTTTTCAAAAAAGCATCTACGATGAGACATCATGCTGCTGGTCCATCTACAATGGTAAGTTGTGTTTGCCTCTATTTAAAAATACATCATGAAGATTTGTTAAATAGAAAGAGACTATTAAAATCCCAAATAACAAAATGCAGAGATAAAATTAGCACAGAATATGTAGACTTAAATGCATGTGAATTAAAGAAGTATAATGTATTTAGTAGTGAACTGAAAGGAATATTTGATCAGTTGTGTATGAAGTGTGGGGAGCAGCTTAGCATTCAAGAAACTCTAGATGAAGTGATTTTAAAATTAAATGGAAAATCTCAAGCACTTTATTTGAGTTTGAAGTCAAAAAATAAAAGCTGAAGGAATACCTTCAGAAAGTGTTAAACTTGGCAACATTAAGTAGAAATCTGCAGGAGTGGGAAATGTCTAAAGATCTGTTAGATCATAATAACCCCAAGATGATCTGTCCTTTCATGTCTTTAGCTGAAGATATTTGTAATACACTCTTAGACATATACACACACACACACACACACACAAAAAAAAAAAAAAAAAAAAAAAAAAAAAAAAAAAAAACTGATGCACCAAGAAGGAGTTATCCGAATGGGACAAAAATCGGTAGAAGTGATTTACATGTACACAAAAACAAATGATTATAGTTTGAGAAAAATTGGATGATTTCTTGAAGTGATAGAGCTTCACAAAGTGAAAAAGTCAGTAACACGTTTGTCCATCTCTGGCCCTTATGCAAGCAGTTATTTGGCTTGGCATTGATTGATAGAGATTGCGGATGTCCTCCTGAGAGATATCATGCCAAATTCTGTCCAACTGGCACATTAGATCGTCAACATCCCAAGCTGGTTGGAGGGCCCTGCCCATAATGCTCCAAACGTGCTCAATAGGAGAGAGATCCAGCAACCTTGCTGCCCAAGGTAATGCTCGGCAAGCACTAAGGCAAGCAGTAGAAACATGTGCAGTGTGGGGGCAGGCATTATCTTGCTGAAATGTATGCCCAGGGTGTCGTGACATGAAGGGCAACACAATGGGCCTTAGAACTTCGTCAATGTACCGCTGTGCTGTAAGGTTGTGATGGATGAGAACCAAAGCGTTCCTACTATGAAATGAAATGGCACCCCAGACCATTACTCCTGGTTGTCAGCTTGTCTGGCGGAAGACAGTCAGGTTGGTATCACACAGCAGTCAGAGGCATCTCCAGACTCGTCTTCGCTGGTCATTGGGGCTCAGTTCAAAGCGGGACTCATCACTGAAGACTATTCTACTCCAGTCAGTGACATTCCAGTGCGAATGAGCCCGACACCACTGCAAATGGGCTTGATGTTGTACAGAGGTCAATGGTAGTCGGCGCTGTGACTTCAGCCTCCTTTCTGTGAGCCGTGTATGAATGGTCCTTGCCGTCACTGAAGCACTAGTCTTTCTTTAGATATTTTTTTGTCTAAGAGTGTATAAACCATAAAATTCTCTATGTGCTAGAATTTATATTCTAGTGCATACGTGCAAAACTTGCATTATATGCATAAATCTTGCATTTGTTTTTAAATTGTTAAGCTACCATAGATAAAAAGTGTATGAAATGATGGGAATTACCCATGAATGACAAGAATGGATTTTGTAACTATTTGTAAATTGGTTTTCCAAGACATAGAAAAATTGATATGAAAACTAGTTTTCTTTTAGGCATTTTCTAAGACGATATACAAATTAAAAAATTTTGAGAAAAATCAATACAAGAGAATTATGTTTAAATAAAATACCTTGGGGGAAAGAAAAATATTTTTTAGAACTAATCTCAGCAAAATGATGTTTGACGAAAACAAAATAATAAAACGGGATATAAAATTAGAAAGAAAATACAATCAATGATAATGATGCATCTGGGTCTATGAAGGCCGCTCTGACGATTGCTCGGTCTTCACATTCTGTCGTTTCTCTAGACCTACCGCTTCCTTCTTGACGCTGTGTGCAGCCATGGTTCACCCATTCCTGCCAACATCATCTAATAGTGGAATCGCTCCTGCTCAAATGTTGAGCTATTTGCTGATACCGGCTTCTTTGAGCCCAACTACACGACCTCTCACAAATTCTGACATCTGCGCTATTGGTCCCACACCTGAATGCAAGGCATAGTTACTGTCTACCAGAGTACACAGAATGAAATTCGTGAAAAATTTATGACCTGGAATCGTAATTTCTCCTCTTAAATATCCAGCCATTTGCACAATTCAGATGCGCGCGTGTGTGTGTGTGTGTGTCTAAGAGAGTAATTTTTAATTTTAGTGTTCTAGGGTTTTAGCTAATGCATCATTTTATAAATGAAGCAGAATTGGCATTCTGTTAGGGGTAAATGTGTTTTTAACTTTATTAAATGGAAACATTAAGTGTGGTGAGAATTTATCTTCTGCCATGAGTTCACGATTATAGCAGAGGCAACAGCTTCTAAGATCCCTAAACAGAGTAATCGAGTGTCAGTAAACTACCTGTTGCCTTCTACGCAGCAATATAAGTTATGAACAGCGCATTGTTTCTGCGCAATTTTAGTTAGTTAAGATTCGAATTCCTAGCGTAGCATACATGTTTTTTGATCCCGTATGGTCGGGAATTTATCATTTTCGATTTAGATTTTTAATTATGATACAATCCACGAAATAAAATTGGTTGTTGTTGTAAAATTGTCTTTAGTATAGAGTCTAACAAGCGACCTCAAAACATTGGTCAACGTCGAGCCCGAGCTAATTAGAATAAAAAATGGCTAATGAAGACATAACCACGTTCAACAGAAAACGTGGTGGCATTAAAGCTCAAATTAGGAAATTAAAGTCGTCTGTCAGTGGAAAAAGTGATGATTTTGGTTTCGAACAAATAGAAGTATTGCAAGAAAAAGTTCACAAGTTAAATAAACAAATTGATGAACTTCGCTTGGATTATTACAAAGTGTGTAAAGATGAAGAAATATCAGACATCGAAGCTACTTTTGAGGAAATTGAGATGGATATTACCAATGATCAGGTAAGCCTGAAATGTCTTTATACTTCATTATGTAGTAAGAATACAAATAATGTGTATGTAAATAATAGCATCCCAGAAACAAGAAGTTATTCATTGAATTATAAATTGCCTAAAATAACATTACCTAAATTCTCTGGCAATTTCGAAGACTGGAATTTATTTAAAAACCAATTTGTAGCTTTAATTTCATCTAATAGACAATTAACAGATTCTCAGAAATTGTTTCATTTACAATCTTGTTTAATTGGTGATGCAAAGCAGATACAAACAATAGATGATACATTTTCTTCCTTATTTAAGGCACTTGAAGAAAGATATGATAATAAGAGACTGGTTGTAAATTCTCATATCAATGAATTACTTTCTATTGAAAAAATAGTTCATGAAAATCCTCAAGATTTACGATCATTAATTGATAAAGTTCAGAAACATTTAAGAGCATTAAAAGTTATGGAATTAAATATGGATAAATTAAGCGAAGCTCTGCTGATTAATATTATTCTCAATAAAATAGATAAAGAATCGCGTAAGCAATTTGAAATGTCATTAAATACTAATGATTTATGTGAATGGGATTCTTTCATGACATCTCTTCAAAACCGATGCCAGATGTTAGAAAATATGCAAAACAAAACATTCCTCCAAATAAGGTTCGATCGTTAGTGACAAAAACGAATAATAATAAATTTATGTGTCCGGTTTTCAAAGATAATTACGCAATTTTTAAATGTGAAACATTTCTAGCATTAAATCCAATGGAACGATACGAAATGGTTAAAAGCTTTCCTTGTGCATTAATTGTTTACATTCGAATCATAAAGTAGCTTCCCGTGGGTCTAGACACTTTTGCTCGGTTTGCAAATTAAAACATAATTCACTTCTTCATCAAAAATGAGGCTGTTTTGAATAGCAATAAATCAACAGAAAAAGCCTTATCGGCGTGTCTTTTTTCAAAAAATAAAACTGTTCTCCTTTCAACTGTGATTGTTTGGGTTAGAAATATTTATGGCCAATTCGTTAAAGCAAGAACAATTCTTGACTCAGGCTCGATGTCAAATTTTGTTACAAATGAATTCTGTGAACGTGCAAATTTAAAAAAGGAAAGAATAAATATTCCCGTTTCTAGTTTAAATGGGCAAATTTCAAACATTAAATCTCGTACTTTTGCTTCTATTTTTAATGGAAGTAATTCGTTCTCTGCTTCATTAAATTTTTTAGTTGTAAATAAAATCACAGATTTAGTACCTACTACAAAATTAAATATTGAAAATATAGATATTCCTGATACATCAAGTTTGGCTGATCCAGAATTTGCAACTCCATCTAGTATAGATCTGCTTTAAGGAGCAGAAATATTTTATGACATTTTTATGAATGGCCAAGTTAAATCTTCTACGAAATCACTCGTTTTCAGAAATTCTGTGTTTGGTTATATAGCTGCTGGTTCTTTGAAAACATCCTTTGAAAATTGTCAGAATTATTGTGGACTTATCGGTAATGTTGATAATATTGACAGATTGGTAGAAAAATTTTGGTTAGTGGAAAATATTGGTGAAGAAAAGCAAATTCTTAGCCAAGAAGAAGAATTCTGTGAACAACATTTCAAAGACACTTACAGACGAAATGAAGATGGCAGATTTTTCGTAAAAATGCCTATGAAAGACGAATAATTAGGAAATTCAAAGCACTTAGCCGACATTAGACTCAATCAATTAGTTAAACTTGTCAGACTGTTATGATGATGATGTCATCTCTGGTTCATCAAACTTAGACTCAGCAAGTGAATTGAAAAATCAGCTTATACAGCTTTTTCATAGTTGTGGAATGACTTTGCACAAATGGAACTCTAATTCTCCTGAACTGTTGGATAGCCCTTCTACAAGCTCTGAGCTTTCATTCTCCTCCAAAAGTGATAATGTTGTTAAAGCTTTAGGCATTACATGGAATTCTCAGAAGGATGAATTCAGCTTTAAAGTCTCAATCAAGGAGAAATCATCATGTACCAAAAGAGACATTTTATCGACAATAGCCAGACTTTATGATCCTTTAGGACTGATTGGTCCGGTAATCACCAAAGCCAAGATATTTTTACAGAAATTATGGGTTCAAAAACTGAGTTGGGATGAACCACTTTTCACAACTATTGCTCACGAATGGCAACAGGTAGTTTCAAATTTAAAGACTGTGGAAAACATAAAAATTAATCGTTGCATCCTCTCTAATCATCCAAGCAAGATTTCACTCATTGGATATGCAGATGCTTCGGAAGCCGCTTATGATGCAGTTGTCTACTTGATTTGTGTCGATGAAGATCACAGCTCGTCATCTCATCTACTAGCCAGCAAATCTCGTGTAGCTCCATTGAAAACTTTATCTATTCCAAGATTGGAACTTTGTGCATGTTTGTTATTGGCTCATCTGATTTCGAAAGTTAGCAACTCATTGAAGATGCATTTAGATGACATCATTCTGTGCACTGATTCAACGATAGCACTGTCATGGTTGAAGACTTCTCCTCATCTTTTGAAGACCTTTGTTGCAAATAGAGTCTCCAAAATCCAAAGACTAGTAAAACCGCGACACTGGAAGCACTTATCATCAGCAAATAATCCGGCAGATCTGATTTCTCGTGGTGCTTATCCTCATGAACTTGTCACATCTTCCTTGTGGTGGAATGGTCCTGAACAGAATGAACTTAGTGATGCTTCTTTATTTGAACTTGACAAGACTCTCATAGATTCTCCTGCTTATCAGGATGAACTTAAAAAACCTTTAGATGTTAATTTGAACTGCAATTTAAACTTGTTTTGGAATACCTCTTTTGAATTAACAAATAATTATGTTAAACTAATTAGAATTTTAAGTCTTATTTTCAGGTTTCTGTCCAATCTGAAAGGTCCAGTGAAGAAAACAGGCCCCATTAGTATCACTGAATATCAAGATGCGGAAATGCACTTGATAAAAATGGTTCAGGTAATAGAATTTGCAGAGGAGATTAAATCACTTCAAGATCAGAGAGTAATCAAAAGTCAGGTAAAAACTTTAAATCCATTTTTAAATGGAAAAGATATATTATGTGTGGGCGGTCGCTTAACTCATGCCACAATTAATTATGATTCTAAACATCAAATTTTATTGCCAAAAAATCATAAGCTTACCAAGCTAATATTTATTCATTATCATTTAAAAAATTTTCATGCTGGTCCTCAAGCACTGTTACATTTTGTTAGGGAAAGGTTTTGGCCTGTTGGTGGCAAGGACTTAGCTAGAAAAACAGTTCACAAGTGTGTAATTTGTTTTTGTCATAAACCTATCATTTCAGATCAATTAATGGCTGATTTACCTCCTGAACATGTAAATCCAAATCTAACCTTTCATAACACAGCGATAGATTTTGCAGGCCCTTTTCTAATCAAATATAGAAATCAAAGGAAAAGTAGTTTACATAAAGTTTATATAGCAATCTTTGTTTGCTTAGTTACAAAGGCGATTCATTTAGAAATAGTATTTGACTTAACATCTGAAGCCTTTATTGCATGTTTAAAACGATTTTTCTCGCGTAGAGGTAAAAGCTCATGTCTGTTTAGTGACAATGCAACTAATTTTGTAGGAGCTCACAAAGAGTTAAAGAAACTTACTTCGTTAATTACTGTCCCTGATGAAGTTTTGGGTAAGTATTTGGCATCTGAAAATATCTCTTGGAAATTTATTCCTCCTCGTGCCCTCAATTTTGGTGGAATTTGGGAGGCCGGCATCAAATCTTTCAAATTTCATCTTAAAAGAACTATTTCCGACGTTAAATTAACCTATGAAGAATTTTTAACCGTAATTGATCAAATTGAAGGAATACTAAATTCGAGACCTCTTTCTCCTTTATCGTCTGAACCTTCAGATTACGAACCCTTGACGCCAGGTAACTTTTTAATAGGTAGACCCATAAACTCAATTGCAGAACCTCAAATTTTAGACTTGTCAGAAAGCAGATTGTCAAGATGACAAAAATTAACTAAAATGATACAGATTATATGGAAATGATGGATAACTGACTATCTTAAGCACTTGCAACATCGAAAGAAATGGTATTTTTCAAAGGATAATATAAAGAAAAATACATTGGTTATTATTAAAGATGATCATTTACCTCCATTTAAATGGTTACTAGGAAGAATTGATCAGACGATTCCTGGCAAAGATGGTAAGATACGAGTAACAGTTATTAACACAAAGTTTGGTCCAATTAAAAGGCCAATATCAAAAATTTGTTTATTGCCTATTGAGGATAACTTCAAGGATTAATTTCTATTGTTAATAAAATATACATTGTTCTTTATTATACTTATATTTTGGTAATTTTGATAAAAATTGTCAATATTTTTTACTGTTTGAAATGTTGATATATATAACTACTGAAAAAATTTGCAAATGTTCAAACTTTATCGAATTTTCTGAATTGTTTATTTCATTCTGTAAATGATTTACTAACTTTAAGTCTTTTGTTAATGTTTAAAAAAATGAATAGCTGAATTGTTAGCATTTGATATTGAATTGTATACTTAGATTTAGTTTGCATATCATAGATATTGCAACGTGGGGCGATATGTTGCCTCCGACGCGGCAATATAAGTCACGAACAGCGCATTGTTTCTGCGCAACTTCAAAGTTATGTACAGCGCATTGTTTCTGCGCAATTTTAGTTAGTTAAGATTCGAATTCCTAGCGTAGCATACATGTTTTTTGATCCAGTATGGTCGGGAATTTATCATTTTCGATTTAGATTTTTAGTTATGATACAGTCCACAAAATAAAATTGGTTGTTGTTGTAAAATTGTCTTTAGTATAGAGTCTAACCAGCGACCTCAAAACACTACCTAAGGATAAATACTGAAAAATTAGTGAAGTTATTTTGGAAATTAAGAGGTATCCCGGACTCACAAGGTCACAAGAAAGGTTATGTGAGGATCATTTTTAAAATTCACATAGCCATGATGAATGTGGAAGATACTTATTTGAGCTTCGTTTCAAACCTAAAAGTAAACTTTTGGGTAACTTGCAGGAAATGGCTTTTTGTAGATTTCTTTATCTAGGGCAATGATTTTCCTCAATGCCAGAAATTTATAATCAATACATAAAGTTCAGGCAAGAATATTTACTGTTGGGTCACGTGGAATTAATTTCATCAACAGATTGTAAAGTTTTATACACCTCATCATTTTATCTGAAATGAGTCAAGCTTAATGACAAATTTAAGAGTAGTGTTTGATACAAGTACAAAGTCATCATCAGATGTTTTTCTTAATGGCATGTTAATGGTTGGTTTCAAAACCAAGACAATGTGATTAATACTCTTTTGCGAGTCAGGTGTCAGCATATTGCAATAACTGCTGATTTTGAGAAAATGTATAGAGAAGTAAAAATTGAGCCTAAACATATGGAATTTCAAAGATTATATTTGAGAGATAATTCCTAGCAGTGTGATCGAGTTTGGAGCAATTAGCAGCTGATGAAAATGAGAATTTTCCTAAAATCACCAACATAGTGCTAAGGGCTTCTTATGTGGATGATGTGTTGACGGGTGCGGATAACATTCAAGAATGTTCTGAGCTAGTATAGTAAGTCAAATCTTAGGTGCATTTGAACTCTACAAGTGGTCCACCAATGAAAGGTTAGTGCTAGAAAATGTAAACATAAAGAGTTTAACTAATGATAAACCTCATATGATTGTGAAAAGTATGTCTAGAAAAGTTCTTGACCTGCAGTGGGATCCTAATAAATGAATTTTTCTGTAATTTTGTGATCATTGTCAAGACATTCAAACAAAACAAACTATATTGCCCTCCACAGCAAAACAGTTTGATCCTTTGGTTGGACTGCATTTTTTGTCATATCAATGAAAATTCTTATTCAAGAACTTTAAAAATTTAAACTTGCCTGGGATCCAAGAAATGTTCTGCTACCTGAACCTTTGAAGATTCAACTGCATGGTTTCTGTGATGCATCAGAGCAAGGTTATGATATAGTAATTTATGTTAGGTCATCTAAGCACTCAAGCATTTGTGTAAAACTGTTGATAAAAAAACTCAATTTGCACCCATTAAATGACTTTGATTCCATGATTGGAACTCTGTGCAGCTGTTTTGTTAATCCACTAATAAGCAGTTAAAAGAGCATTCTGAGTGGAAATTCATTCTATAAATGAATGGAATGATTCAAGTATTGTATTATTTTTCCTAATGTCTGAAACCTAACTGATGGCAAACATTTGTAGCACATAGTGTGTCAGAGATTCAGGCTACATTTCCAGCTGAAAATTGAAATTACGTTCAAGGAAAGGTGTACCCAGCTGATTGTGTGTCACAGGACTTTATCTGAGCGAATTGTTAGCTCGTAAACTTTGGTGGAATGGTCCAGAGTGATTATGTTAAAGAGAAATTCCATTTTGATAAAAAATTCCATATTGTGGGAAAGCACTGAAAGAAGAATGGAAACAATCTTCATGTGCTGTTGGAGTAGACAAAGAAAGGTTACCAGTGATTTCTAAAATCTTGTCTTTCATAAAACTGCAAAGAGTTATTGCATGGTGTCTGACATTTATCAACAATGCCAATTGCCGCTAACAAGAAATTTAGAAGTTGGAATAAGTGGTACGTTTTTCTTCTGAGCTAAGCATGGAAATCATTAAATACAAATTATCACATCCTTAATTTGTATCGTTTTCTAGGTAATGATGGTGTTTTGAGAGTTGGTGATAGGTTGCAAAACACCAACTTAAAACTTTGCCAGAAACATCCAAAATCTTACCTGATAAGCATGTTCTAACAAAACATATTGCACAGTATTTCCTTATGACACATTTGCATGTTGGAGTTGAATTATTGCTATATTATGTTAGGCAACTCTTTTGGCCACTAAATGGTAAATCATGCATGCATTGCCCACAAATGTATTTCTTGTTTCAAAGCCAAATCGACTGGTGCAAATCAGCTTTTAAGCATCTTAACTCAAGATCGAGTGAATCAAAATTATGCATTCAACAGTACAGGTATTAATATTTTTTCAGTCCTTTCTTTATACAAACATCACAAATAATACAAGCGTCAATACAAGCAGTAGAAAGAAGTATTTATAGCAAAATTTATGTTTGCATTTTCATTTGTTTTGTAACTTGTGCCACGTATTCAGAATTAGTTACAGATCTTGCATCCGAATCAATTATTGCTACCTTAAAAAGATCCTTTTTCAGATGTGCTAAAAGTAGCAAATTACTTAGTGATAATGCTAATAAAAATTTATTGCAATTTACAATGAAAGAAAGACACCATACACTATTATTAAAAAGATCTTAATGAGACATCCAGCTATGGAATGTATTAAATGGAATTTTATTCCTCCCCTATCCCCCACTTCTGGAGGATTGTGGGAAGTTAGGGTGAAAGCTTTAAGCACCATTTAATGCATTGTGCAGTTAATGCAGAATTAACTTTAGAAGAGTTTCTTCAGACAGTAACAAATCAGATTGAAGGGAAACTTAACAGTCATTCTATTATCCATCTGTCAACAGATCCCAATGATCTTGAAGTGTTGACACCTGCAAATTTTTTTATATGTCGTTCAATAACAGATATCCCTGACAGAGATTTTAATACTTGGCCAGATAACAGACTTTCTCATTGGCGATAGGTAACAAAATTGACTCAACTCATTTAGAAAAAGTGGTCACACACTTAAACAATCTACAACAAAGAATTAAGTGGATGCTCACCAAGAATAATGTGAAAAGAGGGAGTTAAGTTATCATTACAGAAGATATGCAAATTTGTAGCTGGTTACCAAGGAGAGTGGTAGATGTTTTTCCAGAAGGTGACAACAAAATACGAGTAGAAAACATGAAGACAAAACTGGCATATTTAAAAGGGGTGTTTCAAAGACTTTCATTTTGCCATTTGAGAATAATGTTGGAACATAACTGTTAAACGTTTATGTTTACATGGAATTATAAACTGTGTGCGAGTTAATCTTCACTAACTCACTTTTTCTTTTTATTGAACCTAATAGGTTCAAGAAATGAATATGTTGCATCATAAGCAGTGTCAGGAGATTTTCTGTTATATATGGTTACAAAAAAAGAAACACTGGGGTGTGTGGTGTGGGCAAAGCTTGCAGTGAAGGAGAAGAATGAATGAGAGGTGCCAAGAGAACCATCTGTTTGGAGCTTAATCTCACTGTGGTATATAGCTGTTACGAGAAGTGTAAAGCTGGGGAAGAAACCCCATGTAACCTGGAGTATTCTAGTAGAAATAAAAGCATTATAGTTCATCTCAACGTAATGCAATTTTTTTTTAACCAACTCCTACAACAAGATATCAACCTCCTTCACCTAGAGTTTGCACATAATTTTCTACTAGCTTTAATTCTTTTTCTTTAAAATGTCGCTTTCAATCATCTATTCTAAAATTCTGGTTTTAATTTAAATTTTCTTTACATTGTGCAAGTAAGTGTCCATATTCCAAATTTATGACATCTATGACAAGGTCCTATCTTATCTTTGTTACTCTATTTCTTCTTAAATTTAGGTTTACCTTCAGTTCTGTTTCTTCCTGCATTTGTTCTAATAGTATTAAATTAACTTACTTGGCTGGCTTCTAAATTGGAGATTGCTTCACAATGTCAACTTTCTTTTCTTATTAATGCTTCAGTGTTCCTTATTAATGCTTATTAATGGTTCTAACATAAAATCCTCAACTTTTCACCTATATATCAGCTGCACTATCCTGGAGTATTCTTGAGGTAAATGCTGGATTGCCGGAAATCCTTTATGAAGATTTGCTTAATTGTGTCCAGCTTCAGTCAACTTGTTTGTTCACAGTCATTTTTATCCTCGCACAACGAATAACCCCACTTCTTCATCTGGTGCATACGTACTACTGAAAAATTCATCCAATAGCTGGATTACTTTTGTTCTTGTTTTTGGTTCAAAGTGCTTCAACAAAAACCTCCTACACTTCTTTCCCACTTTAACATGCTTATATAGATAACCTGAACTCTGTTTTATTTCGATAGTATAATGCAGTGAATATTTATTTTCTCTCAGTGTGCAATAAACCTTTTATCCAATAATTTTTCACTACCTTCTAATAATCTCCAGCACTTTAGACTTTTCATCGATCCCAGATGTCATGGTTTAACAGTTGAAACCCTTCTGGTAACAGTGACATCTTCAGTTATACGTAAGCATAACACTTTGAACCAGCTTTATCTTCTTTTGCTATAGACAGAAGCCCTCTTCACTTGTAATCTTATAGCACTGGGTTGCCTGGGCCCATAACCTGTCACTATGGGAGGTATAGCAATATATTGAAAAGCATATTGTACTACTCAGTAAGGAGCATTTCTAAAAACAAAACTGATATTTATTTTATTCTTAAACATAAAAACTACCAAATAAAAAGGCCAAATAAAAAGGAAGCAAGCAAAAGCAGAGTTCACTGATTCCATAGTATAAATACATCATCAGTCAATCGGCAGCAACCATGTCAGTTTACCTCCAGCTGGCCATCAAATTTACAAGAAGAAAACATAAAATAAAACATTTAAGCTAACATTTTTATAAGATTCTAGAGTGGCTATTTTGGTAACATAGAACACTGCCCAGTGATTTTTTCAGGGCTGGTCAGTTAATCAGACAGTATCAAAAAATTTCAAGGTATGCTAAAATTTGAAACATTTATCTTATTTTATGGGTACTAACAAATGCAAAAGTCCCATTCCTTAATAAAAGAAATTTGTACAGATATACAAAAACTAATTTACGAAATGAGATCACTGTTCAATGCCTATTATTAAACCATTCTGATCACATTTAAGAACAAAGCAGAAAATAAAAGTTATCATTTTGGAAATTAACAACTCCATATTGATAGGGTTACCAGACGACCAGAAATAGCTTGGACAATCTGATATAAAAAATGTTTGGTATTTACAAATGAGAATGACTGGATATTAATAAGTTTTGCTGCTAAATACATCAGCTGTAGCAAAAGGATTTTTTCACTATGACTAATATATAATCTTCATAAAGAATTCCATTACAGGCATCAACACTAAAGGAATAGCTAACCCTTTCTGGATGGGCACTTCAGTCACCAATCAGCTGTCTTGGGACAGTAGAGCTGACATGATGCAACATCTTGTTGGGATGGGTAATTTGTGCTACTAAGCTTAACTTTGGAAAAAAAAATTGTATAAATTCAATTTGTAGTACAATTGCACCAATTTTTAGCATATGATGAGAGGAACACTCACATAGTTGTAAGAATTAATTTGAAAACTTTATCATTATATTTTCCAGCCAAACTCTAAGACGAGTAAATAAACAATACAATATATATCCCCATATCATCAAAAATAAAGAAAAGTGTTCAGAAGTATCGAGAACATCTCCATGTGTTTGTACCAGCTCACGCAATTAATAACTCTATTTACTTATATTACTCAACCACAATTTCCATTTTCATTCTAAAATAAAAGACTAAAAGTTAAAAATACTGTAACAGAATGAGGGTGAACGTTCTCTACTCTCTATAAATTCCACCATAACAGACACAGGGCTACATCTAGTCCCCCCAAAATAAAGATACTACAGTCAAAAGTCGTTAATTCGGACACCCATAATCCGGAATGATCTATAATCTGGACCTCAAAGCTACAAACTTTCTGCGCATGTGTCGCGTTCACGTATGCGCATAGGCGTTTACAATTGCACCAATTTTTAGCATATGATGAGAGGAACACTCACATAGTTGTAAGAATTAATTTGAAAACTTTATCATTATATTTTCCAGCCAAACTCTAAGACGAGTAAATAAACAATACAATATATATCCCCATATCATCAAAAATAAAGAAAAGTGTTCAGAAGCATCGAGAACATCTCCATGTGTTTGTACCAGCTCACGCAATTAATAACTCTATTTACTTACATTACTCAACCACAATTTCCATTTTCATTCTAAAATAAAAGACTAAAAGTTAAAAATACTGTAACAGAATGAGGGTGAACGTTCTCTACTCTCTATAAATTCCACCATAACAGACACAGGGCTACATCTAGTCCCCCCAAAATAAAGATACTACAGTCAAAAGTCGTTAATTCGGACACCCATAATCCGGAATGATCTATAATCTGGACCTCAAAGCTACAAACTTTCTGCGCATGTGTCGCGTTCACGTATGCGCATAGGCGTTTACGAGTGTGCGTAAGACCTTTAAGGCTGCGAATATGCATGTGCGCATGCGCATTTAATGTGTAACGGTCGGTATAAGCTAAGCCAAAATTATCTAATTCTACCAATGTTGCAGATTGCATTGTTCCTTAATCTTCGAATTGGATCGGCTTATTATTTTTTGCAGTCTGTTAGAGCAATTTTATAAAAGTAAGCTTTAACTTTCGATTATGTCAAATAGAATTTCCGATATATATTTACTAATATGTAAAGGATCTACAAAGCGAAAGTATGTTTCGAAATCCGAAATCTGTTTATCAATTTCACGCCGTGGCGTGCAATGAATTGGAAGCTGATCTGTCAGCACTATCCTTATCTTCAGGATGTTTTTATTTTATTTGGCTTATAATTCCTTACTAAAGGTAGTATTTCATCTCGATGTACTCCGTCTTTGATACGATTTAAATCAAGTTCCTCGTCATTATAATTCGCTTCCGATAGTGAAGAAAGTGACCCAGAGGTTTATTGAAAACGAAAAAATTTCGATTGACAAATTAGTCGGTATTCTCAACACAGCAATTATAGGACTTGAACAGCGGAACTTTGTAACTAAACAAGAAATTATGTCTGTTTATAGAATTAAAGAGAAAGTATTAGCACATGAAATGAAGCAACTTAAACAACTTACATTGACAGAAATGTTTAATAAAGTAAACAAATAAATATTAAGCTTTTTCTTTTTGTAAATTTTGATACCCTTTAGATCATAATTGTTCTTTATTTCATAAATTATGGTTTCATATTTTTAATTTTGTAATTTCTGCATGCCATCTTACCAGATTTAAACTGATGATCTATAATCCGGAAAAATCGATAATCCGGAATCGCCGAAGTCCCGAAGAGTCCGGATTAACGACTTTTGACTGTAATTAAATGTTCTATCTAAAAATTTGTAAGTGGTACAAGCATTTAAACGGTGATTCATATATGACACACCTGGTTCTGTGATTACAGTTGGCTGTGAATGCTTATATGACACAGTCATCCTGAAGGATTAAACGTGAAGGTGAATTATTCATTTCATGACTTTTATGACTACATAAAATTCAACTAAGAGCTTCCAAGGAAAAATATATAACAGTGGAATAAAACAAAAAAAGAATCTTGGCCATCTACATTATCTTCAAAATAGAAACTTTGCAAGAAGTATGCAGTCTACTTCTCAGCGTTTTGAATATTTAATAAAATATTCGATACGCTGGTAATAACCAGCACTGTACAACTTTCTTTTATTCCTCCATACCAACTTTTATCTGTCATACATACAATTTGCATAACATATACATAGTAAGTTATCTAATCACTAAAATTAGTTTTTCATACTGTGTCCTGAACATGGGCATCCACCAAACATTTTGGGGAGAAAACTGGATGCAAATAATTATGTCAATAGATTTCCTTTAATTTTTTAATTGGGAGTTCACAAGCAGATTATAGAACAATGTACTGGATTAAAAAAAAAGAGATGTATTATGCACATACCCTTAACATGCATCAAAACAAAATACATTCTGTACTCGATTCTACACCAGGCCATAGGAGCCACGGTAAATTGTATAACAATTCCTTAAAAGTTCAAAAATTCTACATTAAATGTTATGTAAATTAGTTACAGAATTTCTGTTTCTTTCATTGCTTAAAATATTTATTAAACAATAATATTTGCTTACCTCTAAAACAGAAGAGGGTCGTGGCTCAGATTTCTCTGCAAGAAAAACAGACAAAACAGAGTACAAAATTAATACTAAATAAAAAAAATTAAAAGAAACCAAATACATATTAATAATAATAAATTAATACGGCATTAGAAACAGCTGTCACTAATTACAGTAACCCTGCAAGTGTTCATAAAAATTATCAACTGGATGTAACATAAATATGCTTTTTTAAATGTGTTAGATATATTATATTAAAAATAAAGATATAAAATTATTAAGAACTGTGAGTATTGTATTTCAATTGTTGACTTTGTTCATCAATTATAGACTGATTAAATTTGAAAGACAAATTAAAAATACTTTGCTGCATGGCAACATTTTGAAAACTTAATGACTGTATGGTTATATGATACGTAAAAGGCCTTCGATTTTGTTTATTATAATGCTAGCCATGGTACACAGATAGCATAAGGTACTGAACTAAAAATATTTCTAATGTTATAAAACTCAAACTCCAAATTTTTAGGAAATTTCAAATCAGACACTAGACGTGATTTCTTATTAAGATATAATGCAAAAATATCTTTGTGGTCTCTACCCTTATTTCTGTTAACTGCACGATCTTCCTTTTCTGCATCACTACTGTGATCAGAGATGTCATGAAAGTCAGGAGTAACAGTTTCCTTAATATTAACAGCAACATCTTCTGGATCTATCTCATCTTGAAAACCAGCTACCATTGGATTGACAGCATCTTCTTCACTAAAATTAATAATTAAATTCTAATAACAGACAGCTTAAATTTGTGATATTAGTTATTTCAAAGGATTTCTCAATTTCAATAATATTTGTTTTACTTATACAAAATAATTTCCTATTTTTGCATACATTTTACATTGATACCATAACTAAAACATTTTTAAATGATATGCTGAAAAAACTAGGAGGAAAAATATACAAGTGAATAAGTTAATTACTTTTCATGTTTGTTACAACATGATGTCACTGAATCCTAATGAACTCAAAACATATTCATTCACAATAACTATATGATTATTGAAAACAAAATTGCCGTTTTATGTACGATCTGAAAAATGAATAAATAAAAGAAATAACAGAATTTTCATTTTTGATTACATCATTTCTGATTATTTAATTACGAGTATACAGCTACAATTTATGAAATGGCCTAATAAAAAAATTACCGAATAAAGAACTCTCTCTATATATTATTATTTCCAATGACCAGACAAAAAGTTACAAAAAACTAAAATCTTACACACAGAGATTACAAACCATGGAACTACGAACAAAAAGACCGAAGTCATTGCCTAAGACTAAACAACTTTAAAACACATATGAAAATGATCATTTCCATTATTAACATCAATGTTCAAGCATATAAAGTTATCTTCTGATTATCTACACCCGCACAAAAATTTTATGCACTTGTTGACAATTTTGAAGAGTAATTGCAAACTTGTTGGTGACTAATTTTTTACTAAGCTAACACATGAAAGACAACAGCCATTTTCAAAAACCAGCACACTAAAAATTCTATACGAGGGCAGTCAGTCAATAAAATTTAAAAAGCTAGAAACATTGGTAAACATTTACCTTTTTCTGAGAAATCTTTCTAGCTTGCACTGTTTTCCCATGACATCTATTTTTCCTTCCCCTTCAAAAACATCACAGAATTGCACAAACTTGGCATCACACAACTTTGGCATTATGCACTAGCCAACAGATAAGGGCTATTTGCCTACCTGGGTTTCTTTTTTATGCTGCTCTTCTCTCCATGCACACAGCAATCTGGTTTTGCTTATAAAACAGCAGATTTGCACAAATGCGGCATCATACAGATTTAGCATAGCATACCAATGAAAATAGACATATGCTAAGGAAATACACAGGTTATCACATAAATACTTCTGGGTGACACTGCAGATTAGACATGTGCTAAGTGGATACACAAGTTGTTTGCATAAATACTTTTTGGGGACACTGTGGGTTACCACATGATTATTGTGGCAATAAACTGGGAAAAAACTGCTCTGCCTCATGAATACTTTTTCATGACTTTTTGGGGAGTGTATGGATAATCAGAAAATACCAAATTAAATTTGAACATGAAACATTAATAATAATATATGTGTGTATATATATATATATATAATAATTTTTTGGGCTAAAATTATTTAATTGCAGCTAGTTATCTATGACTTGTGCACTCTTGATAAAAATACATGAGAAGAATTGTCAAGCCATCTTCTACATCTAATCATAACATTTTCAAAAAAATTGTTCATGCACCATATTACGTATTTCTTAAATTTCAGATTTATTTAAAAAAAAAACCTCTAAATTTAATTAAAATGAAATTTCTTTTGGCTGAAAAGTTATTTCATTTAGCTTTTATTGGGGGGGGGGAAGGATCTTAATAAATTTTATCTTTTAACTAAATAAGCAAAAAATTTTGTGAAATTATTTGAAATCTATTTCCAATTCTTTTGTTAAAATTATCTACTTCTTTGATTACCCGTCAAAACCATTGCTGTTGTGTTGATTAGTTCACTATTAATACAACTTTCCTAGTCATCTATCTCAGCGTAGGAAAGGGAGGAATACTTTTTCATTCCTCTTATCTAAAGTTGGTACGAGAGGCTTAAAATATAACAGTACAATTAACTACTTCAATGCTTCAACTTACGTGTTTTTTTTCAACCACAGAGTTTTTTGTAGACACTCAAAATATCCCACATAAACTTCTATAACTTAAAGCTTATCTGAATACTAAATGACAATCTATATAAATTAATCTAATACTTGGCTGGTTATCATCCCTAGTACTGCTTAACTTCTTGCAGAAAGTACAATACAAAGATAAGATTTAAGTAGAATTTTATCAATCATTACTGAGTTTTATAAAACATAAAATCATAGCAAACTAAAAAATAAGCTCCTCTTGTACAAAACTTTCTACAGCAGACTAAGATTTCAATTTGGTTACAATAATAACCTTGATTTGCATTGCTGCTATAATTCCAATTTGGTTACAATTGAAATCTACAACCACCTGGGCTTGAAATGCATATCTAACTTTCTTAAACAACTTGCTGGGCATATCAACACTTTATGGTAGTTCCTTCACAATTAATGGAGAGTATTTTCACAGGTAAAGTAGCAAAAAGAAAATGCAAATTCCACTAAGCTCACAGTTAAGATTAACTTCTTACTTTTAAACAATGGCACTTGTCAATCAATATGTATAAACTTCTGATCTTAATGAGTAATTTTAGGTGCCAATGAGAATAAAAAAGAATTAAACTTTGAAAACTAACTGTTAGCACGACTTTCTTTTATAAAGTTTTATAAAATGTTCTTATATAAGTTCACATTTTTCTTCATTGCATAAAACAAACATTAAACAATATTTTCACTTTCTTTTCTTTCTCTTAAAAGCAAAACTTTCCTTCAGTTCCCCCCCCCCCAAATTCAAGAAAGTTTGAGTCTTTTATTATAGCAAAGGCAAGTGCACTTCCATTAAGAAGAGGATATTAGTATTTTCATCATGTTAAAAATATCTCTATAAAAACTTTGATATTCATTCCAAAATACTTATAAAATATGCCTAATTGCAATTAATTTTCAATAAACTTATACAGTAGATAAATGAATTAAAGATCTTTCATGAAAGAAATATGTCTCTAACTCACAAAAATGTTTGAGGGAATGCTTATTAATTAAACGTTATTCATGACTTCTAGACTATATTATCCATTTAACTCCAAATTAATTTTTACTACACTTCGGAATGCATCAAATAATTTTACAATGCACTTCAATCAGACCTTTAAAGAAAAATTTCAAGTAAAAAAAAAAAGAAGAAAGAAAGAAAAGAAAAAAACGACTCCCCCTTTTTTTTAATTATGTGAAACAAAATAAAGGAAGTCTATTATATTTGTTACTAAGCCAGCATAACTACTATTCAAGAGATTTAAAAAAAAAAAAAAAAACATGCATTTAGAAAATAATTTATCATTATTGAAAAAGTGATTATACGTAACATCTTCTGCTGAAAATGTAAATTCTAAAAATATTTTCTGAAGTACAGACAAAAAGAAAGAAAATCTGAAAGGATTCAGATTTTAATTTTGTACCAGAAGGTCTCACTCCTGCTAACACAACCCTTTTCTTTTTAGTTGTATTATTAGCATTGCTTTCTTTGCATTTACACTACATAAAATTCAATAGTGTGGAAAAAAATAAAAGCAACGTAATTTTAGAATTCATGATAGTGCGCTAAATTGCGTAATACTTTTTTTTATATATAATGTCTTTTCTCAGTTCATACTAGTATTCAATTTTCTTCACATGGTGATTTGCACAATTTTTTTTGTCTTTTTACCTTTACTATATGTTTATGCTATATGTTTACCACTTAAAATAGTTATCATAAAAGAGAAAAAATATATAATGATTTTATTGAGCACAGCTAGTGCAATTTTTAAAAATATTTAACATTTATAATTCGACATCTCATGATTTTAAAGCATTTTTATTTAAACGAAACAAATTAAAAAGAAAAAGCATTCTTAAGAACTGTTTATGGCTTTTAAATCATCAAATTGTTACTGAAAACAGGCATTTTAAACCTGAAAGTTAAATATCTTATTTTCAAATATTATATACTCAAGACATTAAATCTGAAAGCTATATATCTTACTTACAATTTACTGAATTGAAATATATTGGGAGATAAAAAATAAAAGTACTTTATTTCAGACAGTGCTGGCACATGATTTTAAATAACGAAGTTTATTGTTTAAAATTGAAAAATATATATCTTACATTTTGCCTAATGGCAACAGTCTGGCAGGCAAAGGATACATACATTGAACTGCGGTGCTTAACCACCAGGGTGCCTGGGCGCATAGCCCTACCCCTCATCGAATAACATGATAAAAGTTTCAAATTATGAGAAATATAACTGAATGTGCGAAATAATTAAATAAATACATATTTTTTTCCTTAAGTACCTAATTACTAATTCATACATAATTAACTATTTTTTAACAACTATTTCACAGAAGAATACATGTACACACAAGAGAAACAAAATACGAAGTGCGACGCCTTACTGCCACTAGTAAAAACAAAATGCAATCAGGAGGAAAAAAGAACAATATACAATAAAGAATCTGAGCAACAATTTGCATAACACATATACAAAATTACATATTACTAACATTTAGGATCGCCCTTGGGCGTTTACTGAAATTGGGGTCCCTAGTATCATAACAATAGTTAACAACCACAGGATTGTCCAGAAGTTCCTGTTTATCATAAAATGCCCTAGATAGGCGGCAATAAAAATCACAAAGATCCTCTATTCTTAACTCTTTACGAATTTGGCTATTTCGAATGTACCAGGGGGCATTACATATCATACGCAATACCCCGTTTTGGGCAGCTTGTAACTGCCTTCTCAAAATTTTGCACGAGTATGCCCAGACGAGGCATGCATAACTAAGAATTGGACGCAACATGGTTTTGTAAATGAGCAACTTATTATCAATAGATAGAACACTGTTTCGAGCAATTAAGGGGAAGAGTGAAGCTTTACTAGCTCGAAACTTCCTGAGAATATGTGTAAAGCGTGGGTTCCATGTAAGAGATTTACTGAGGATCACGCAGGCAAAAGATGAAAATGCTTCATTTTGAGCAGTGTTGCCACTACTTATCTTCAAATCACTGATTTTGTTAATAAAAAATTCATTAAATTCATACAAAATATGAAATCAAAAACATTAAACATTTGGGCTTTGAGATGCACATGATCAGGTGGAAAAAGAAGTTTCATTGAATTTGTGTATTTAATACTATTAGCACAAATGCAGGAAGAAACGTAACTGAAGGTAAACCTAAATTTAAGAAAAAATAGAGAAAACAAAGATAGGACCTTGTCATAGATGTCATAAATTTGGAATTTGGACACTTAATTGCACAATGTATAGAAAATTTAAATTAAAACCAGAAATTTAGAATAGATAATTGAATGGGACAGTTTAAAAAAAAAAGAATTAAAGCTAGTAGAAAATTATATGTAAACTATAGGTGAAGGAGGTTGATGTCTTGTTGTAGAAGTTGAACGTACATACACAGAAAAGAGTTTTTTCATTAATTAATAACACAGATTTTTTTTTAACATTACTTTCTTAGCACTTCCACTTCTTTAGAATTCCTGATACAGTGTGAAGTGCTGCCATATACCCTTTTTTTTTTTTTTTTATACTCTCTATACTTCTTTAAAAATAATTTATACAGATAACATTTGGTGTCAACATCCTTTTATTTGAAAGCAAAGAAGTTAGAATAGATGGAGTAAGCATACTTTACAAAACTGAAGCCAAGAAAACGTCAACAATGTCATGGCGATTTGCCATGACTTGTCATGGGCGCCATGTTATGTATGTAAACAAAACATACTGTTGCATAACATACAAGATATAGTTTTAAATAAAATGACACCAATTTTGAAAGCAAATCTTTACTGATATTCTAGGTTTTATCTTGTATACATTTCTCTTCTAGTTTCTATTTATGCATTTTCACATACCTAGAGTTTATTAAATTTGAAACAGTTATTTACAGTTCTTGTGATTTTTCTATACACTAAGTAGAAAATTATTTATGTTAAGTATTAAATTTATGATAAGCAGCAAACATGTAGACAACATCGATTGGAATGTAAACAAAACCAATCAGAAGTCCATCTATGGCAATGACCAAGATAACTCGTGACATCATACCGTGATGTTTCATGGCTTCATTTTCATTGAATAGGAGATATAAGGCTTACTCCATTTATTCTAACCTCCTTGTTTGAAATGTCTACAATAATGATAAAAAAAATTGAGAACCGAGTCCTCTGATGCCAAAAAGATGCATTTTATTAAATTAAAATACATATTTTAAATTAAATTACATTTTACAAAAAGAAGATAAAAATACGTGTACTAAGAATTAGATGTACTCAATAATCAAATTAAATTGAAACAAAAAAAGTTATTATGGTATTAATCATTAAATTTGGTGATTTGATTACATATTCCAAACATGGAATATCAGATACCAGTGATATGCATTCACACTAAAACATTAAAGTTCACATTTAAACAAGAATTTTATAATTGCCTGTGAAAGCAATGTGAGGCATAACAATTTTTCATTTATTTGAATATGAATATATCCAATGTGTTTCCACATTACATTTTCTTAAGATTCTGTACAAGTGGAATGCAAAAGTTCTGGGAAAAAAGTAATGAATATATATGCTCAATCCGTTACCTCTCAGATTCTGGCTCAGGAACATCAGAAACTTTTTCTGAAGCTGTATTTTTAGGAGAATCTTCCAGAAATGAGTTAAAAGTATGATCAGCATCTTCAGGCACAAAATCATCTACGCTTGCCATATTGCTCTCAGGGACTACTGGCATATTTTGTTGTGGTGATTCTATTTAAATGATAAATAAGTAAATAAAAATAAAAAAAAGTACCATATCTGATGGCATGTAAGACGCACTGCCATATAAGATGCACCCTTATTTAGAAGGCCACACACAAGGAAAAAAAGTTTCAATAGTCCGTGTGACAGCGCGGTACCACAATAACTTAAAATGTCATTTCTTTTAGTTCTCACGTTTCGTAAAAGCCAAATAAACAATCATTGAGTGCAATTACCAAACATATTTTTATTAAGGAAAATTAACAAACGGCAAGCTATTTTTTTTCGGAAGGTGGTGAACCGAAATGCCTTGCTGCTGCTCTGTTTCCATGCACTTTGGCGTAGTTCAACACTCCTAGTTTATACTGAATTGTATAGCTTAATCTTTTGTTTCCTGTAGTCATATTTTCCAGGGTATATTTTTTAAACAAACAGTTTTAAGCACTGATAATGATACATTTATACAGAGTAGCACCAATAGCGACACGTGTGTCAGATGAGTCAAAGGATGTCTATGTAAAGAAGGAAAGGCTCCATAGACGTAACGTGACCGTCAAACCTGTTCAAACTTCTACATCAGCTTCGAGCTTTGGTGCATTTTGGCGACAGATATTTCACGCATGCTCGAAATAATTATGGCAGATGTAGAAAAAGTTATGCGTGTCTAGACCTTTATCCGGGCTAAAAATAGCATTCAGTATTGAAAGTTAATCTGTGTTCTTCATGTATAAGAAGCAGGTAACTTTTTTGAAACCAAATATAGGAAAAAAACATGCGTCTTATATGCCGTCAAATACGGTACTAAAAACTTAAAAGAATTATGCACTGAAACAACAAATATATTTGATATTTAAATTTTTCTTATGATAACATAAAACCTTTAAATAAATTGGAAACTGAAGAGAAAAGACTGGAATCTGCTTTTCTAAGATAACTATGTAAACTTGATAAGATATCAGTATTTTTTATTAAATTTGATTGATTTAAACAATTTGTAATGCTATATAAGTATTTCTTCATTCTATCAGGTATTCAAAAAAGTTCCCTGTTGGGATGACTTCAAATATTGACTTCCCATCAATAGTCACCCAATGCAGAATTGCAAGGCATGTCAGTCGTGTTGTTCTGAAGTGAACATGCCAGTGTCGAAGGATGCACAGAATTACTAGATCATTATTTTGCACTGAAAACTACAGCACAAACTTTTTTAGATACCTGATATTAATGTATATAATATCCAGAAAAGCTTATGATATAATGTGGAAATCTGGCACAAATTCACATGGCATTTGTCACATAATCATTAATACAGAATTACAATAAATGCTCTCAAGACAATTACTTCTCTAAGACAATAATCTGAAAGTGACCAGTATTTCAACAGAACCAAAACATCAGTATTGAATATTACCCATATGTAAGCTATCTCAGGGTTCGTACACATTTCTGCACACGGAAATTAAGTACTTTTAAAGGACCATTAATGAAAAAATTAAGGACCTATGAGCAAATGGGAACTGAATAAATTCAGTTAAAAATATTATCCATGCCTGAATTTCACTTTTGTAATACCATCCTAAAAAGAAAATAGATCCTTAAGTAGTATGCATTATTACTAAACAAGAATTAATTAACATAATTATTAATAAGTTTGAGAATAAAATAAACTTTATGCAATTTATCAAGTAGCGTTAAATATTTTACACTTATAATAGTTGGACATATTTGAAAGAAGATAAGTGACATTTACATTTTACTAACAGTTAGCTTTATATTGATTTTTTTAATGCTTCATTTTGTCACATACTTGGTCAGTCTAGAGATTTAGTAAATGGCAGGTAGATTTTATGTCACATGGCATAGGTTAAAACGAGATGTAAGAACATAATCAACATGATTCATAACAAAAGACTGAATGTTGTCACTGCTGCTGCTTGTCTAGAGAGAGACCAGCTGATTAGAACAAACCTGAAAGGGCTGATCTAGGCATGGTTGGGCAAGTGTTGAATGTTAGTCAGGCTCTGTTTGATGCAGTTAGTGTCGTAGCTTCGTGTAGAGTTTCAGGGGATGTAACCAGATAATATATACTTCATGGTTCCAATCAGCCATTAAAGCACCAGAGGTGATAAGTTGTTTTGTATCATTTTAAGTTTCACTAAATGCAAAGAATAAGTTTTACTTAAATTTTTATATTTTTGTGTTTTATCTTATTAATGAAAGGCTTTAACAGGTAGAGATAATTTTTAAGGGTAAGCAGTTAGTTATAAATAATTAGATAACCTTAGTCATTATGGATCTACAAGGCCATTATTAAATTTTATTTTTTAACAATATTCATTAAAAAAAACCTATTGAAATCAAAATCTAATAAAATTTCACAGTTTGAAATACATAAAATTTATGACATTGATTCTTAAACAATATTAGGATAATTACACATTAGAAGCTACAAAACATTTACATTTTGTAACAACAACACTCAACAAAATATTTATCCGTCATTTTAATTTGAAGCCTTCCCAAACACTTTGGATAGTTTATAATGATTTCCTTCTCTTTAAGTATCTTTTCTAACAATTAGAGATTTGTCTCAATATGCTAACCAATGCTCTCCCTAGTTTCTGCGAGCTTTATCTCCTAACTTGTCAACCTCTGCACAATGTACCTATGAGGGTTTACTTGATCTGGTAAAAGTTAAATAGTCCCAAACCCCCGACAGACATGAAGCAAATTATCATTATGTCTGAAAGTAACTACAATATCAGACAAAGGTTTAAATCAGCCTCTTATTCAAACAGAACTTAGAGCATAAAGGCATGTTCTGATGCTAACAAAATCAATTACAGCTCACGGTGATGTAATTAAACAAGAACAGTCAAATTCAAACTAAAAATGTGGACTAGTAGTCAAAGATTATACAATTTAATTTAAATTTAATCTGGCTCAGTAATTCTATCATATGAGGAAACAGACATGGGAAATTATAGTAAAAGCTGAAATAAAAAATAATTGAAATTTATCAATGTCATGATTGGTTTGGTTTATTTAATTACGGCAAAGCACCCTAGGGCTATCTAAGGGAAAGGATGCCTTCGTGGAGGACTTTCGAAGGAAAACTGGCTCGTATACACGTTACACACAGGGAAAACCACAAAAACACCCATGCAGCCAGCCCATTCGTGGGATTCAAACCTTGGACCGAACTACCAGTGTTCAGTGACTTTTAACAGTATTAATAATTATATAACAGTTAACTTATATTATAATTTTATAACGGAAACTAAGTTAACCGTTATATAATCCGATAATTATATAACAGTTAACTTATATATTTCGTTCATATTTAACTCATAATGCACAAAATTTATATCATTTAAAGAATAGAATTATCTAATCGTTGCCACATGTTCTATTCAAATACTATAATAAAGCTAGAATGATGTATAAAAGAAATTAAGCAAACAAAACAAAAAAGAAACAGTTTTTCACAGATTGAGTATTTCTCATTTAATTAATTCAGTTCTCACTTCGCGAGAAGGCAAAAATACATAAAAACTCAAAATATCTATATTAAAAATCACGAAGTAAATCTTAAACGCTTATTTCCTCAAAAAAATTCCAGAAAGGATTAAGCATGATTTAAATAATAAATGAAGGTGTTATCTTTGTTGTTGTGAAGCTAAGTTTCTCTAGATTGGCAACAAATCCACTAGTCTCCTGTTTCAAATGTAAACATCAATGGCCGCCATTAAAAAAGGCTTAGCGGCAATTAAACAACTTTAAAATTGCTGATAATTCTAAAATATTGCACACAGATTTACTAAAGGCATACAATCCTTAACCGGAAGATAAAAACAACATAATTCAATCATTTTTAAAGCAAAAAATGTACAATTTACCAACATATAAGAGTAAAGAAACTGAGATCACTGAGGCGGGTAACAGAGTGGATGTATATATAAATATATTTATACACATTTGGTGCGGCCAATTGCAACCAAAATACGAGGTGCACATCTACATGTTATAGAAGTCCTATATACAAAATTTCAACGTTCTGAGGCTACTCGTTTTTGAGTTATGCGAGATACGTACGTACTACGTACACACGTACGTACATACGTTCGTACAGACGCCACGAAAAATTCTCTTCAGAATTAATTTTAAAGCAGTTTTATAATTTTTTTCAAGGAAAAGAGTATTTTATTCTGTCCTTACGTACAGATATCACGCAAAAACATCGTTAAATTGCATTCAATAACGGTCAAAATTTATTTCGATAGCGGTTTCATTAGATATCGGTCAAAATATTTTCGTTGAAATGTGCTGCCTGAAACTTTTCGCGATTACAATACTTCCTTTTTACTTCGTACAAAGAAGTAAAATGAGGCACATTTCTGAAATCAGAAGATGGGAAATTGCTTCTAACAGTCATCCTTTAATAGTAAAAGCTTAACTAACCCGCATACTCAGAAATTGCTGAATATTCCGGATAAACTGGAAAAAGAGGAGTGGGGGAGATCGTAGCCGTTCTTTAGATTTCTCGGCTAAATAAATGATTTTGACATTTCAATATGTGCATCACATAAAAATAGACCAACAGAAGTGAAAAATATTCTGCTTAGAAAGCACAGTAAAACTCTTTTAGGTGTTCATAAACAAATATCAGACTGAACATCAAAATTAATTATCTTCGCAAAATACCGCAAAAGTTATTGCGCAATATGTTATTGCGATAGTGCAATACGTTATTGCGCAATACGTGCGGCGTAATTCTTCCACATGTGTATTACGCAATCGGAATCAACAGCTACCGGTATTCGGAGAATAAAGAAGTAAATAAAAGAAAAGAAAGAGACTTACCAATCTGGGGAGTTTCTGATTCTAATTTTCAACAGACTGCGTTAAATTTCCAGAATAGAATCAATCTTCACTTCGGTTGGGTAGACCACAAAAACTTTTAGTCCTATTCAATCCAGATTGGACAGTGACAAAAAAAAAAAGTCCGATGCTTCAATATTAGAGATTTTGCGGAGAAAGGGGAGAACCTCCCAACCTCCGTACTGTATAATGTATTGGCAGAAAAAAAAATGAAATTATTTTGACTATTCGATTACTTTCCTTTCATTTAAGCCATTCCAAATATTATTCCTTAGAAAGCTAATCTGTGTAAAAACACACCCAATTTTTGGAAGTTTATCTATACTTCACCAGTTACTGCAACTATATTATTATAAATATTCATGAATATGCTCATAATATAACAATCATAATAAACACGAATATGAAATGACCATGCGGAATGAGAATGCAAATTATTAAAATCTTGATGGAAATTCAAACATGTGTAGTATTTGGGTGGGAGGAAAAGAATACCGAATGTACCGGAATTTTCATGCACCTGTCTGTACTCTCGCGCGCACCATAGGTTACATTAATGCAGAGAAAGTGGGGGAAAAGCAATTTCCGGGAGTATGATTCACCATCTGACATTGCATATAAGGAAGAAAAGTTGTTTATTTAGGTACGGGGAAAAAATGTGCGTTCATTAAAAAAAAAAAAGGATTAAAAAAAACACTAAAAGTAAAAAATAAGCACTAAAAACAGAAAATAAGGGCTTTTAAAAAAAGTAAGCACCTATAAAGGCCTTTATATTTCATTTTAAAATATAAGGACTTAAAAGCACTTGTAAGGACCGCTACGAACCCTGATTACATACGTATACCAAAAGCGGTAAAGTGCATAGGGCATCTTATGAAGAAGTTGCAAAATGGGTAAGAAGTACGTGGAAATTGGTAAAAACATCGTCAATAACAGCAGGGTTCAAAGAAGCTGAAATTATGTCCTTAGATAAAGAGACTGTAAACCAAGAGGATGAATGTGACGATCTGGAAGACTTTTCCTGTGTGACGATGTGACGATCTGGAAGAATTTACTGAATCTTTTTAATTCAGATAGTGAAGAATCAGATTTTTATGGCTTCATATGATGTATAGTTTGCTGTAATTCCTTTTGTAAGTAAAATTTAAAATTTCCTTTTGTCATCCAAATTTAATATATTGTTGTTGCAACATTTTTTATAATATAGTCTGAGTATTACAAATATGGACTTCTTTAGTAGGTAAATATAAGTATATATGTGAATGTAAATATATTTTCGACATTTCTTACCTTTAATTTATTTTTGAGTTATAATTTCATTTCATACATTTTTCTTAACTGATATGTCGTATATCAGGACTTAGGTTGAGATTTTGCATCTATACGGCCCACGACGATGTCAAGCACAATTTAATCTATTGCAGCATTTACACTGATGCAGCGTTTCTGTGTAATTTTAATTTTTTTCCCGCCATTTTTCTCGAGTGTGGCCTTTCTTCCGGAAATTACGGTATTTTGATAACTGACCGCCAAGGTTCCTAGGCATAATTCTATGGACTATTTTTCTTCAGAAATTACTTCTTGAATATATATATATATATATATATAATATTGCTATATACTATGGGAAAAAATAGCCATGATCCTTCATTCTCAATTTAAGAACACCTTTATAAGTAATAAAATAATGTAAAAACAATGCTGATTGAAACCACTATGATATTCACTGATGCTAAATGAAATCCTTATTATATTCGAATTGAAAATTGCAATAATATATATATATCTGGTTGTAGTGGAAGCTTTCCACCAAAAAAACATTCTTAATAAAGTTAGGGGGGTAAAAACCATGAAAATAGTAACTTTAGTGTGGGTTGTAATCACCACCCAAATTTATGATTTTCTGCCAACATTTTGATAGTTTTTCCAGTCCAGAAACTTTGTGTCTGCAAGTTCAAAAACAGATTAACCTCACAGATGTCCTGTGCAGAATGAAAAATAGCACCAAGATGTAGCTGCAGGTGTGAGAAAAAGGCAGAAATATAAAGGAGCGATGTTGGGACTATATGGTGGGTATGGTGGAAGATCCCATTCGAGTCTATACAGAGTCCAGCCGGTGAATGCAGACACATGCAGTCTTGATTATCTTGATGGAACAGTAACTTTTTGCACTGGAACTCAGTTCGACATTTTCCCTTGATAGCAGTGTCAGCATGGACTAGCATCTCATTGTACAACTTACTGTCGAGTGTTTTACCTTTTTTCCAGATACTCTTTATAGATAATACCATGGCAATCCACCAGATACAAAGAATGACTTCTTTGTTAGTCAAATTGCACTTAGCGACACTGCTGACATAATAACTGGGTACAAACCAACCCCTTTTTCGGCCTGCGTTGTTGAAGTAAATTGACTTTATTACAAGTGATTATTACAAGTGATGATTTTTTCCTTGCATTGATTTTCTACCAAATAAGTGCAGGCCCAGACATGTCTGTCCTTACCTGCTTGAGTCAGCTCATGAGGTACCCAGCAACTGAACTTGTACATCAAGTTTATGTGATGCATAACATGGCTAATGGACATGGCACTAATGTCTAACTTTTTAGCAAGCTCTCAAGAGATTGCATACTAATCTTCTTTAATAAGTTCTGGCAGGCAGGCTTCATCAACATCAGCAGGCCATCCACAGCATTCTGCTTCTTGAATGTCATAGGCCTTGTTTTTGAACTTTCAGTACCAAACCTTCACAGTGTCATATGATACAACATTAGTACCTAAAGCTGATTTAGTGACATTCTGTAGCTGAATTTTTGCTACAGAACTGGATGTAAATGATGGTTCTAATCTGGTAGCATGATAGTTCCATTTCAGACACCTTGTACTTAATGATAACGACATTTTTTTTTTTTACAAATTTCATAATACAGTGTTCTAAAGCAAGTCTCTTTCAAATCTCAAAAATTGTTTGACAAAATATGATTAAACAATGCAAACTGTCTACACTGAGGATATTTGTGGTGGCGGGAAACTTTCGTTAAAACCCAATATTATATTGCCTAAAATAAGCAGACATGCAGGTTAGAAGGGAAAATATTTTGCAAAATCTATACATTTAGGACCACCTTTCATCACATGATTGCTTTGACACTTCTAAGCACACTTTCAATCAATTCTTATCATATATCTCTTGGGATTTACTTCAATTCTTCAGTTAAAATCTCTAAAAGAAAAGCATTCTCAACTGGAACTTAATTCAATATCCCAGCTCATTTCTCAGGTATGTCAACTGGAATAGTTGGTGAATTTAATTTTTGCAATTTTTTATCTTCATATTAAGTTTTGATAAGACCAGATTATGATGATAGAAACAAAGAACTGCTTCAAAATTTTGTTCTGTAATAATAATTAAAATATCTAAATTGCTAATATATCTTTCAGAATTTATAACACAGAGGTAAAACAGAGTAATGCTTAATTCTTTCCAACAGGCCCAGTGTATCGGAAGTGCAAACATTGAATTCCACACATGGAATACTGCAGTTCATAGAAAAGCAGACTTTCCATGTAAATGCCATACCCATGCACATTCATCTAAATAGAAATTTTTGAAGCATGATTCGTCACTCTATAACTTTTCAAAATTTTCTATTTCTTACGAATAACAAGCTAAAAATTACTGTATCTACTATTAGTCATCAGACTGCACAATATGGCATATGTTTGCAGGTAATAGCTGATATCATGCAAAGTCTAATAGAAAGGAATAATGATTCTTTTTCAGATCTATGCCAAGAATTCCTTGCTATGATTATTCAATTAGCATAGTCTTCTAGGTTAAAATTTTGTTCCATAGTACCATTTGTCTTCCACTTTTAAATGATGTTTCTCACAATCAGTTTTGAGATCCCTAGAAAACATATTAAGATTGTTTTTCAAAAGTCACCCCACAACCATATCTCCTTGGAAAAGTATATGTTCAGGACTATCAAAGCAACTTGTGCCAGAGCAAGTTCTATTACAATTTCATATACGTTTTGTTACTTGATTATGTTTATGTATGCATACTTCTTGAACAAATTTACATATCTGGAAGAGAACTTATTACTTCTTGCAGAATAGTAATTTAGCAGGATTAAATTTTCTTTCAATTCAGATAGGTTTCTTTTAATACAGGTTTGCACTCTAGAATAAAATTCTGAATTACAATTTCTTCTGTTTAATTAAAATTTTTTCTAATCTTTTATTTATTTATAAAAAATCATCTGATAGCAATCAAACAATAAAAAGATAGAAATGAAATTTCAGGAATATTATATTTACATTATACTTGAACAAATTTGTTAAATAGTTAAATATAAAATAAATAAATAGTAAATATGCTTAAATTATAAAATTTTATAAATGTCTAAAGAATAAATAAATTCTCAGTTTTTATCTTCATCTTTCATTCCTATATGAAAAACACAAGCCACAATTTCTATTTTAGGCTTTTTATACATGAATATAAAAAGTGTACAACTGGGTTGTTTCCTGAAGGCTTAAATTTTAACAAATGCGAACAAAATATACAGCATATACTCAACTGCAATTTTCTGCATTAAAAATACACCACTATTCAAATAAAGTAGTTAGCTATGAATATATTTTTTAACACTGACAGCTAATTAAGATATAATTTGTAACTTACCATTCTTAACATTGCTTTCATTAACTGAATTTGATGAACTAGAATTTGAACTTTTGTTAAATAACCTAGAGATAAAGCTAGATTCTTGTTTTGGTGGCTCCTGAAATAAATACCCAATATGTGGTTTAAAAAAGAAAAGAAATAAAATATATGTTGAGAATTTAAACAGATTTTTAGAAAATTTTGAGTTTCGTTAGAACTTAAAAAAAAAAAGCATGTAGTTACTTGTGCTTGTGAAGGAACTATTTGCAGTGCTGGTGGAGCAATTATTACAGAGGCACAGGGATTTTCTACAACTGACTGTGACAGATTGGCAGGCATGGATATGCTTTTCCCTCCCATTTGTGTAGGAATGGAATGGTTATCTGGAAATACAAATGTGTTTTTTAAAAACAGTTCTAATTATAGTAAAGAAAACTATAATATAATTTCAGGTTTTTAAAATCTTAAAATTATAAAACATGTAACACAACCAATTTTTTATGGGCAGCCAAAAAGGAAAAATAATTTCTGAGAGTAAAAAAAATTAATTCTTTTAAATATCCTCTTGCACTATACAAAACAAAGAAATTTCAAAGGAAGCCCATTCTCTGTTTTGTTTCTTTAGTTCTGAATGATATGATAAACATTTCTGAAACTTTTAAGAGTTCAAAATTGTTTATTTTATTTAAATTATCATTAGTCTGAAATGAAAAATGCTGAATTTCATTGCCTTACATGAGAAAATGACATTCAAAACAATCTGGTTTTTCTTAACTTTAGTAGTTAGAAAATAAGATCTTTTCTTTCTACAGCAGTTAATAAAATAATGGTTCATTAGCACACTGAAAATATTTTTACATTTCCCTCAACATTTAAAAATCAAAATATTTATTAATTCTTTGAAGAAGCAATACCATCCTAAAAAAATACACTATGAATTAAGTAGACAATGCTGTAACGCAAGTGGCAAATGACTATTTCTAAAAGACAAGTAACAATAACCACTAAATAAAACTTAAATAAAAGCATGCAAGATGCACTGGCCACAAATTTAAATAAAGAAGAAATAAATAAAACAAATCTAATATTATCATTTCAGTAAATCATAACAATCAGTGATATATATATTATATATTATACTGTTTTTCCAAATTCATGAAAAAATAGTCAATATTAAAACTTTTTTAATAATAACAGTATTCAAATTTAGTGCACACTTGTGATCGTAGTTGTTTTGGATGAGGTCATAAAACAGTCCTTTATAGTGTAACAATTGTTTATTAACAGGTTAAAGTTACACACAGACATTATATTTAACTTTAAGAAAATTACAGAGCAAGAGTCTGACACAACCTATCAGGTTAATCACTTGGCTTTTATTGAAGTATTTCTCTGGCTACTCACCAGAAGGCACCCTCGTTACTACAGTTAGTCCAACAGTTTATATTAGCAGCAGAGTTCATATTAAACAATTGGTTACACACATATAATACAGGATGATCAGCGAATAAGCCCTGATTTCGAAATTAAATATATCTACAACAAAGATCAATAGAATTATGTGGCAAACCGTATGTTTATTAGCAAAACTGTAAAAATGGTGTACAAAAGTTTAGAAAATTTAGTTACGAAAATCGTTAAGAGATGACACTCTAATTGCAATGACCTATCAATAGCCTTCGAAGTCGAAAGTGATCAGTACGACTGTTGGCTAGTGAAAAGAGGCTAGCACAGAAAGTAAAATAATGTATTCCATTGAACAACGTGTTTTTTTGTTCCTGGAATTTCACCGATTAGAACACAGTCTTACGGCAACACACTGCAGTTTTCAAAACCGATTCAATGTTCCAGTTGGACCCAATGTGAAACCATTCACAAGCTCTTCGCAAAATTAGAATGGACTCGCAGCGTGGCTGATGATTGAAAGGGAAATTATTGGGCCTAGGCAAACTGTAGTCATTCCTGAAAATGCAGCAAAAGTTTCTGGAATTGTTCAGCAAAATCCTAGGAAAAGCATCTGACGGATTGCATCAGAGACAGGTTTGAAGTACACGAGCCACAAAAAATATGAAAAAATAGCCTACAACTGTTTCCATACAAAATCCAAAGTCACCGTAAAAGCTGTGCAACAAAGGGTGACTTTGCGAACCAGATTCTAACGATGATCGACAATGACAGATTTGATGTGAGCTGCATTTGATTCACAGATGAGGCACATTTTCATTTGAATGGAAATCATTAATAAACAAAACTGGAGATTTCGGGGTTCTGAAAATCCTCATTTGTGTGAAGAGAAAGCATTGCATTCACCTAAAGTTACTGCATGGGCTGCGGTATGCGCCAAAGGCATTATCAAACCCTTTTTCGTATGAGAAAAGATAACTATTGAACATTACATTACAATTTTGGAACAAATTGTCAGCACTCAACTAGCATTGGAGGCTCGACCAGGTATCGACTGATTATGCAAGATGGGGCTTGACCACATCGAACAGATAAAGTTTTTCGCTTTCTTCATGAATACTTTGGGAATAGAGTAACTGCATTATATTATCCGCAATTTACTGACAAGGAATAGCTTGGCCTCCATATTCTCCTGATCTGAGTCCTTGTGACTTCTTTCTGTGGGGCACATTGAAAGACACTGTCTGTCGAAACAATCTCACTCAGGGTTCATAGCCACATTTTAGTTAAAAAAATAAGCACCTATAAGCACTTTTCAAGCACATTTTAAGGAAAAAATAAGCACCTGTCTAATTACATTATACACAACTGCATAACCTTAAAAGAAAAATTAGACTTGTAATTTAAAATATGAGCAACGCAATATTTATTAAGAGAATGAGCATTACCTCAACAATGGAAAAAAATTAACATTTTTTTTTAAATTTTAAATGACAATTCAATTTACAGAATTAGTTTACAATGAGAGGGAAAAAAAACTATGCAGAACTATATTACAAAATTTAATGATGATATTTCAGTTGAAAATATAGAAAATAAATAATAATAAGCCATATTAATTGTATTCGTTTGGCACCTAATAATAAATACAATTTATTTTTCCACTCATATTAATATTTAAATAATTTAACTTAAATCAAAATTTGAACATTTTCTAAATTTTCATTGCATAACAGTTTTCCCTTAACATATATCCCAAGCAAAGTAATTTAAGTAAAAAAGAGGCATATTTCTGAAATCAGAAGACGGGAAATTGCTTCATTCGGTCATCCTTTAACAGTAAAAGCTTAACTAACCAGCATACTCGGAAATTCCCGAATTTTCCGGATAGTAACTGGAAAAAGGGGAGTGGGGGAGATTGTAGCCGTTCTTTAGATTTAAATTTAGGCTAAATAAATGATTTTGACATTTCGATCTGTGCATCATATAAAAACCAACGGAACTGAGAAATATTCTGCTTAGAAAGCACAGTAAAACTCTTTTAAGTGTTCATAAACAAATCTCACACTGAACATCAAAATTAATTATCAATGCAAAATACCGCAAACGTTATTGCGCAATACGTGCGGCGTAATTCTTCCATATGTGATATTACGCAATTGCAATCAACACCTGTCGGTATTCGGAGAAAGAAGAACTAAATAAAGGAAAAGAAAGACTTACTAATCTGGGGTGTTTCTGATTCTAATTTTCAACAGACTGTATTAAATTTCCGGAATAGAATTAGTCTTCGCTTGGGTTGGGTAGACCGCAAAAACTTTTAGTCCTTTTCAATCCAGATTGGACAGTGACAAAAAAAAAAAAAAAAAAAAAAGTCCGCTGCTTCAATATAAGAGATTTTGCAGAGAAACTCCCAACCTCCGTACTGTATAATGTATTGGCAAAGAAAATGAAATTATTTTGACTATTCGATTACTTTCCTTTTATTTAAGCCATTCCGAATATTATTCCTTAGAAAGCTAATCTGTGTAAAAACACACCCATTTTTGGAAGCTTATCTATACTTCAGCAGTTACTGCAATTATATTATTATAAATATTCATAAATATGCTCATAATATAAGCATAAGGATCATAATAAACACGAATATGAACTGACCACGCGGAACGAGAATGCAAATTTATTAAAATCTTGATAGAAATTCAAACGTGTGAAGTATTTGTGTGGGAGGAAAAGAATACCGAATGTACCGGAATTTTCTACGTTTTCGCAATTCTTTGGCCAATAGAACGACGTGCACCTGTGTGTACTCTCGCGCGCACCATAGGTTACCTTAATGCAGAGGAAGGGGGGAAAAGCAATTTTCGGGAGTATGATTCACCATCTGACGTTGCATATAAGGAAAAAGTTTGTTTATTTAGTTTCGGCTTTGGTACGGGGAAAAAATGCGCGTTAATTAAAAACAAAGGATTAAAAAAAAGCACTGAAAGCAAAAAATAAGCACTAAAAACAAAAAAAAAAAAAAAAAAATAAGGGCTTTAAAGAAAAAGCAAGCACCTATAAGGGCCTTTATATTTTATTTTCAAATATAAGGACTTATAAGCACTTGTAAGGACCGCTACGAACCCTGTCACTACTCTAGATGAGCTTGAATCGTTGATTGGTGTTGCATGTGATTCCATTTCCGTTGAGACATTGCAAGACGTGATGTTAAATTTCATTTTTCGTTTACGCCACCTCATTGTTTCGAACGGTGAACATTTTGAAAAAATTGTATTTTGATTGCAAAGGCTGCTTTACTTTATTGTTTTTTATACTCCTTTCAGAGAGTTTTCAGCGCAGAGCGCCATCTGTTAATGATTTTCGTAACTAAATTTTCTAAACTTTTGTACACCATTTTTACAGTTTTGCTAATGAACGTACAGTTTACCTCATAATTCTATTGATCTTTGTTTTAGAGATATTTAATTTTGAAATCAGGGCTTATTTGCTGATCACCCTGTACTATGAATGGTATGAGAGGATGATGATTAAAAAATTACTTCATTGTCAAAATATACAATACTACTTTCATACCTATAGGTGATATATTCCAAGACTTTTCTTAAATACCTGAAACCTCAAATAACAGCGAATATTACGCAAAACCAGATATTCATGTTAATATGCATGATTTTGGTTAGTTTAACTGATGAATTACATTATCATTTATCAAAATTAAACACTGCAACAGTAAAATATTTTACTACAAAAATAATGTAAAATAGTATATTGTACAGCTGATTATATTCTTTCTCATACATGGCATTAAGGTACTGTGATATTTTTAATGCAATCTACAAATAAGATGAAGAAATGCAGTTGTTATACTATACCACATAACATTTTATTTCAGCAATGGTAGAAATGAGAATAATTTACTTTTCTAGTACAATCAGCCCACCAATACTGCTACAAAGCACTCACAGTATACATTTTGGGAATAGCTGCAACAATATGCGACTAATATTAATTGATGAATACTCCTATAAGGAAGAGGTAGGAAAAATTTAAAAAGAAAAAAGAAGACAGACATGTTTTTGAACTGCAATATTTTGATTATTTAAAAATTTTTATCTGCCTTTATGAATGACGATAAGCAAAACTGTGGATGCTGAATCAGTGAATACATGTTTACAAATATAATTCTCAAATGAAAATTTTTGAATTTATGTATATCAATCACAACTGCCTATATGAAGAAGTTTAAACTCGCATCTTCATAAATCTCTGGTAGTAAATATTACTTTACAAAAACAGTTATTAAAATTTTTAATAATTACAGTCTGTAGTAGAGCTTCCAAGATTTCTATACTACATTACAGAAAATTAAGGCTCCTATTTTACAGACGTTCTGAATAAGCTAATACCTTCAGGATATTTATTAATTTCTGATTACAAATTTATAACACATAGTAAGTATGGTATTTTTTTTAATTAAATAATCTGTCAGTCAATCCTGGCTGACATTTATAATTCTTTCACACTTGGATCTACTACCCAGGTTTTAATAACCTCCCTTCTTCATAAAAAAATAACAACCAAAACACCTGAAAAATAAAATGTAGCATTTCTGCAAAAACTTTCATGCACTACCATTTTTTACAAGCTTTTATATATGCATTTGATTGGCATACATGTATTTGATAGATATATTTCATATATATATATGATATATACAAATACAGATAGACAGATAAATTGAACAAAAAATATGTACATAATTTAGTAAACAATAGATATTAAGCACAAAAGCAGCTTTAACAATTTGCATTCACACTGGAAATAAATTATAATTCACTTCCTAGAACTGAAAAATTTTCTTAACTAAAATGATTTTTTTTAATAAAAAACCAATTAAAATTATTCTTTATTTAATTTTAAAATGAATAACAATAATTAATTCCACAGTACTCTTCTGTTATTGGGACTGGATTCAGAAATGTATGAATGTATGCACGTGTGTGAAGTATGCGCATATATGTGTACATGTTTCACACACATTTTTACTTACATATATACATGCATATATGAACACATACATGCATATATACATTTCTGAATTCAGTCCTGATAACAGATTGCTCACAGTCCAGAGTTTGTCAAAGGAATGGCTGATCTCAGTTTAATTCATTTTGGTTTAACAACAAAAATCCAAAGTTAATTTGTGAGTGGTTACAACAACAACAACAACAAAAAGTGAATTAATTTCACTTACTTGGTGTAGTAGGGGACTGCTCAGTAATACCATTTGCTTGAGAAATTGAAAATGCATTAACAGATTCCACCGACGAGGAAGATATTTGAGACAATTGTTCAGCTACTTGCCTACGCCGATTTGTTAAGTTGTCTAGAAAACTAGGGGAGAAATGAAATTATATGTGAGTTTAATTTATCTAATGCAAAAAAGCTATTACTTATTCTTCCAAACCATAAACAATCAGTAAACTTATAATAAAATCAAATTTCTAATAATTTAAATAATATTCAAAACATTTTCAACGACATTTATAATTAACACTTGAACTACTGATGACTAACATATATTAAATTCAAATCAAATCTATATCAAATTCTACCATACAAAATTGTATAAATTTGCCAAATCTTTGTTGCAATATTTTCTTGCATGCTAACTCATATTTCGGAAAATATATTACCTTTTAATGAATTCATAATGTGGACAGATGTTTTTTAAATAATCAAAATTCACATTAAAGCAGCGACAAGAAAATACACAAATAACATAAAATTAACTGCAATATGGCATAAGTCATGTGCAAATGAATGAACACTGAGAGAGAACAAGACTTAAACATGACTAAGACATACGAGATCTAAACAATGTAAAAATAACGATGAAGTCTTTTATTACTTCTTAATTCTAGCAATTATATGCAATGGCAGAATTTAAGAATACAATTTTTCACCAAAAAAAAGGAGTAAACAGTTCTGAATGTGCATATCATGTTAGCACAGTAAATGCAACAAAAGCATTTTTTTTTATAAACATCACAAATTGAATAAAAATCTACTTTTCAATACTCTGCTATCAATTTTAATTACGTGTAGGACACTGCAAGCTTCAGAAGCAAACTGATGTCTTGCCAACAGAAATTAATTTTTTTCATGTATTTTTATTTGGCTTGACTTTAGTTAATAAAACTGTATTCTATTAAATCTATGTATATAAAAGGAAGAGTCTGTCTGTGTGCTTTTCTTTCATTTGCGCAGCATGTAAGCTAATAAGCCCAGGGCTATGAAATTGGTACATAGATGCATCTAGACAAGTGCCAGAGCAACTCAAAGTGTTTTTTTTTTTTTTTTTTTTTTTTTTTTTTTAAATTTTATGTTGTTTGATAAAATTACATCAAATACATAATTTAACAGCAACAATGGCACACAACCATTGTTGCTGGTATATCACTGTTGCCATTGTTTCTGATATCAGCACTGTTGCCACTCAGAAAAATGAGGCTGATAATTCTGTGCAGTTTTTAAATTTGACGTTTCTCTTGGATACTGGATGTTTTTCGAGAAAAGGCATTGGGAAGTTGGTTAATTTATTTATTAGGATAATTAATGTTTGTATTAAGGGATATCGCTTATTTCATTGTATGTTATTATATGTAATACATTTTTATTTATTTATTTATTTGTTGTTATTTTGATAAAATTGTTCTGCAGAGTAAAACTCTGTGCAGTTTTTAAATTTAATGTTTAGGCATTTTTCTGGTACATTTAAAAGCAAGACAAAGGCTGGCTGTGTAGCAGCTAGTTAAATATAAAACTCACTGAAGAAACTGAATATTTATTTGTAAAATTTTCTTAGATAAATGCTCATTATATGAAATTTATAGCTGTTTTCAAACAGATGATTTAAGGCAGAAAATTCAACATCAGTTTATTATTTTTGAAGATACGCAGTGCAAGACCCACTAAAACAGCTTCAGTAAAATATTTTCTGAAACCGTTTTGAAAAGTGATGTGAACAATGGAACAATTGCATAACACTTAAAGAACATACTTTGATAACTTAATTATTTCCCTCACTTTTGTTCCTTTTTGTGACATTATTCTCAATTTGTATAGAAAAGTCTTTGTATATTATTAACATTAGTGTGCATATTTCATTAATATTAAAATACTAATACATAATTTAAATATGGAACAACAAAATACAATAAGATTTACATATCAAAAGCTTGATGCTTTTCATATGTAAATCTGAAAGTTAATTAAAAATGCATTTATAATAATACATAAAAAAGAAAGTAATAAAATGTAATACAAAGATTTTAAATCAATTTGAAAGCTAACTTTAGAACAATAAAAGAGAGTTTACTACAAAAAGACAAAAAGCCATCTGTATGATTATAATTACAATACAAATATTTCTATACAATAAAAAAATAATGAAATCAATTTGAATATTAGTAAAAAGAAATTAATTTTTTTAAAAACTGAAATATCTTACACATCATAATTCTGTTCCTCTGATTCAGCTAAGCAATCCAATTCTTCAACAGTAGCACGAATTTCATTATTATTAATCTCAAGTTGCTTCAATAAAGTTTCTCTCTGGAGAAAAGTATTGATCACTTTAAGTATACTCACACACAGTGCTAATAAGATACAGATTTATAAATGTCTAACTTGACTTGAAAATAAAAAAATCTTAGCAACAGAAGAGATACTGAAAAAGAGAAATATAAAAACAAAAGGAGAAAAATTATGACATTTTAGACATTTAAAATGTAAACTCACATTATTCTTATCTGTATAAACACAAAAGGTTTTAAATAGAAGCCTATAATATGAAAAATTTCTCTTGCACCTTTGGTGAATCGCATATGAGCTTCATCGCTAGGAATGAATCTGAACTCTACCAACTGACAAAGCAGGCTGATAATTTGCAAAAGCTCCTGGGGAACTTTTTATAGTTTGATTATATTTTATTTGAAACTTTGGCACTTACAGTATAAAATTACATGTCCAACCAATTTATCAAGATCTCTTGTCTCTGCCCTAACTAATGACCTATATTTTTCTCACTTCAGGCACATAGCATGATATAGCCATCACACGGCAAGTGCATTACACCACACTGACCAGGAACCATCAAGTGATGTTCACATCATAGCTAACAAGTTTTTAATTAGTCTAAATACTTTTTTCAGGTTGGAGATTGTAAGATATGGCACATAAAATACTGCTTTCATTGCATGAAGCCCACCAGCGGCCAAGCAGTAAAGTCACTGAGCACTACTAATTCAACCTGGTTTCGATTCCAGGTGAACAGGTTGGCTGCATGGTCATTTTCGTTGCTTTACCCATATGTAACATAGCTATGAGCCAGCTTTCCTTAGAGAATCTTCTATAAAAGCATCCCTCCCCTTATGTAGATAGCTCTTGTGTACTTTGCTATAATCAAATAAACCAAATCACAGCATGAAATATTTTAAAATTTCTCATTAATACCTAGAATTTTTTCACTTTTATAAAATCTTTTAAAATATAAGTAGTTTTAAACTCACAGACATTATTAATAGATCTGAAATTCCCAAAATTTATAATAGAGAAAGAAGCTTAGCTGTGAATCAAAAAGAGAAATCCCACAAATGTGGATTTTACAATTAATAATCACATGCCAATACCAATCAATTATATGAAAATTATAACTATAAGTGGAATCAAATTCTATATACAGTAAAGTCCAAAATCCAAATTTCCAAAGTCAAGAACAATCCAATATCCAGAACACTAATCCAATATGTAAAAATATATATATAAATAAAATTAAATTAACAAGAAAAACTCCCCTCCCCTTTTACAAAGTCTAGAAATGGAGAATATAATACTCAATAACAGAAAGAGGTGCACCTGATTCCGAACATGTCACTTTCAAATATTTTCTGGCTATGGAGTGGCTCTATGGCCAATGACAATGAACTGGTTGACATATTTACGTTAGCTCGAATCATACTTTCTGTCCTTGAATAGTTATAAGGAGGTTATCATATGATCTAAACCATAAGTGAAGCCCCAATGTTGCCATGTCTATATGTCATTTTACTTGACTTAAACTGATGATGTAAAATCTGGAGGGGGGGATTGGGAATGGCTGAAGTCCCGATGATTCTGAATTTCAGACTTTGTACCGTAATTTTATTGGTATATTGTCAATTAATCAAGTTTACATATGCTCTTTCACTAATGAATTAATCTGCACTGCCTATTCATAAATTTAATTTTCAAAATGTCACTAATCCATAAAACTTCTCAGTGATTATATTTCTAAAGATATATTTATATAATCCTATTAAATCATGTTCATGTTCATGTTTTCTGAGCTAGTCATGTTCAAAGAAAAAAATCATCCAGAATGCTGGAGTTCATTTAGTTCTTTTACTACTTTTAAATATCTGTAACTTACATATGATTGCATATTTATTTATAATAAATCATCATTTATTATATTTGGATTTAAAATTACTTTGAAATTCCATTTTTAATAAATGATATCAAGGTACAATTCGATTATAAGGATCACAAAAAATCACCATACTACTGTTGATGTTTCAAAATGTTTAAGACAATTAGTTCTCCCCCTGACTGTGAGATTTGTGCCGTGATTAAATTTTTGAACGCGGGGAATGTTAAACCGGCCAAAATTTATCGTCAAGTGACAGAAGTTTATGGTGAATACGCGATAAGTGATGGAATGGTGAGAAAGTGGGTAAGAATGTTTAATGCAGGTCGAACAAATGTCCACGCCGTGGCTCTGAGTGATCAGCCTCCTGTTGTCACCGATGATTTGGTAAGGAAAGTTGATGAAGCAATTCATGAGAACAGACGCTTCACAATGACAACTCTTTCAGAGGCATTTCCACAAATTTCACGTGCTGTTTTGTTCGAAATTGTAAGTAATTATGGTAACCCTAATAAAGGAAGCATAACTAGGAAAGAAGAAAGAAAGCATAACAGTAAATAACTATCTCACATTATCATTTTAATTTAGATAAAAGGTTAATTTCATATAATATATATTTTATTATTTTAATTTACGAGGGCAATCCCCCCCCCAAAAAAAGGGTCTCCTAGATTTTTAGATATACAAAGAACCGTTTATTTTCTATAATTGCTACATCACTTTAAAGATTGCAAAATGCTTTATTTTTCAACATAATCGCCATTTCGGTCGATGCATTTTTGTAGACGCTTTGGCAGTTTTACAATGCCCATGTCATACCAGCTTGCCACCATGCCCTTCAGGAAGCGTTGAGGAGCTTCAGGAGCATCCAGATGATCCTCCGATCTTTACGCATTTTATGAACTCAACAATCGCGAAACTCAACGAATACAAACTCAACAATCGCGAAAGTTGAGGAACTCCCTCAACTTTCGCGATTGTCTTGTCGGCAATTGACGGCCTCCCGCTCCTTTCTTCGTCATGAATTTCAGTACGACCGGCTGTAAACTCTCTACACCACTTGCGAACGTTTTTGACATCCATGCACGACTGTCCATACACTTCTGTCAATAGGCGGTGAATTTCAACCAGTTTAACGCCTTTTGCGTTCAAAAATTGAATAACTGGGCACACTTCGCACTTGGCGGTAACGTTTATCGAGAGCTCCATTTCGAATGGCTGCCAAGCCAAGACTGAGCATCCGAGTGAAGCACCTGCGTGTTTATGTGGTAGCGGAGAAGGCACCACTCACAATAGTGTTGCCAACAACCATATTAAAACTTTCTCTACGTTCCCCCAAAATAGGAGACCTTTTTTTGGGATTGCCCTCGTATAAACAAACAGCTGAACATAACTGAAAGAAGGCATAATAGTAATTAACTATCTAAGATTATTAATTTAATTTGATGAATGTAATACATTTGATGAATTTAATTTGATGAATGTAATACATTTGATGAATGTAATTCATATAATACATTTTTTATTATTTTAATTTATAAAAAAATTACTAGGGAAATTACAAGGCGTATTTGGAAACTAAGTACCGTTTTGAAAAAAAAAATAGTAAAACAATTTTTTCGAATCCAATTTTATTTTCACATGAAAATACATGTCTTAAATTATTTTTCGACATAGTTTCCGCCAATGATCAAACACTTGTCATAGCGGGTGACCAGTTTTTCTATACCATCATCAAAGAAACTTCCCACCAGTTTTGATTTTTGGAACCCATCGGGAACACAGTTTGCAATAATTCAAGCGGTCAGACACAATTTCGAACAAAACAGCACGTGAAATTTGTGGAAATGCCTCTGAAAGAGTTGTCATTGTGAAGCGTCTGTTCTCATGAATTGCTTCATCAACTTTCCTTACCAAATCATCGGTGACAACAGAAGGCTGATCACTCAGAGCCACGGCGTGGACATTTGTTCGACCTGCATTAAACATTCTTACCCACTTTCTCACCATTCCATCACTTATCGCGTATTCACCATAAACTTCTGTCACTTGACGATAAATTTTGGCCGGTTTAACATTCCCCGCGTTCAAAAATTTAATCACGGCACAAATCTCACAGTCAGGGGGAGAACTAATTGTCTTAAACATTTTGAATGTGCACAGCAAACTGAAAACACAACATAGAGCAACCAAAATGGCGACAATTGAATGTCAGTGAACAAGAAAGACTTGTGCACATGCGCGGGATGCCTACCACAGCGCTGCGATGGCGCTAGAATGAAACGGTACTTAGTTTCCGAATACGCTACGTAAATGAAAGGCATAGAACTTTGATGTCTTCCAACACTGCAGAGAAAATTTCAGTTTTTTTGGTGCAAATGTCTGTATATAGACAAAGAGTAGTCAAAATGCTGTCAAGCAGTGCTCTAATAGCCTTTATTACACCATTTAGTACTGCCCCACAGCCGCTCTATTTTTTGTGTATGACCACACATTCAGGGTTTACAAAATCGTTGCAGTTCATCCGACTTATATGATTTCCAGCAATCAGTATAAATAATGCTTCCTTCAGCAATATTTTCCTTTACAGCATTCAATAAAGTTTTTGCCAATCAATCTGGAACAGTGACTAAGGAACGTTCAGTTTATTCTCTGCACAATCTACCGAAAACCCATTGTGGCAGAACATGTTACTTTCTTCTACTATTATAGAACACGTTACTATTTCTTCTCATTTCGTCACTGAGCAATTCTCAAATTGTTAGACCTATAGCATTACCAAAAATGAATTAAAAAATTAAACTAGTATTTCAATGGCAACTTACTACTAGAACTACCCAAATTTACATGCTGTGAAATCGGCACGTTCGCTAGATTTGGTGCATGGTTAAATGGACACGTTTTGCTAGATTTGGAGCACGGTTAAATGGGCACATTTTGCTAGATTTGGCCCTTTTATGTAAGCTGTTATTTTGTACAGTTCCTATAATGGAACTGTACCAAAATAAATTTAATTCCAACATAAATATTTCGAAATAACTATAATGTAGCTCCAGTATTTAAATGTATTTGAACTAAGACTGAGAAAAATTTGGATGCCTGTTTTTCATGCTTAAAATATGATTACTTCAAGAAACTGCACATTATTTACTTTAATTAAATACAAATTATGAATTTTATTTCAGTATTAACTTATATTTTTGAGCAAAGTGAAAAGAACATTGTAAAGCCAGCAACTGCTACCTTCCTCATAGCAATAATATTTTTAGTATAACTATTGTTTCACTTTAATATAATTTTTAAAATTTGTTAGCTTGACTTTATTGAAAGCACAGTTCTTTTGTGATTATACGCCACAGTTAGGAATAATGCAATTAATGATATTTTTGCCTAGGCGCAAAGATTCATGAAAGAAATAAATGTCTGAGCTGAGAGATAAAAGGAAGCATAATAACACAGAGCATTTCAAAACTAATAGAACAAACTTGAAAGAATGAAAAAATAAACCAAAACAAATACATTTTATCTTGTAATACACAGTCAAATATTAAATTGTTAGTCACTTTTGAGGCTGCTTTCCCACAGCACGCTTGCAATGCAATTAAAAAACAGATGATGATGATGTCTGCCTTCTCTTTGTTTTTCTTTACTAATTTCTTGCAGTTTACTAATGATGCTACATGAACCTGACAGTTTAGCAACAAATATTAGACAACACAATATATCTGAATCAATAAAAATAAAGGCACTGAAGATATATAATTAGGTCTGAAACTGAGGCTCTCTCTCAGGAGATGAACAGAGGTGACAAAATGAAACCATCCAAGTAAGTCTTAACACTCCAACTGGCACAAGGTTTCACTAAGAAAACCCAAATTTCTAAAAAATGGCAAAAGAAAGAGATATTTTCTTGATTTTAATGTGATAAGGCCCCTAGTTCCTTTTAATATACGCCTTGATTTTTTGGAAATATTTCAAAATGCATGTATATATCCTTTCTTAAAATGTCACAAAAAATATTCTAGGTCATATATATACATATATATATAGAAAGATAGATAGACATATAGATGTAGATATATAATGAAAATTCTAAGTTAACAAATAATTATGAGCAATTTAAAAAGCCAAATACTTGTGCTAAAGCTGCCAAGTAATAAATCAATAATTTATCATTGGAAAAGTTTTTATATATACGAGTATATATCATCTCCATGGAACATAAATTTAATTAATGTGATGAATTATTGGAATAAATTTGAGTTAGTATTTTAAGTATAAGTTATTTAGATTTCTATTGTAATAAAAATATTTTAATAACCTTAAAGAAATATTATTTTAAATGAGAAAAATTCTAAATAGTAAAATTAAACAGCAAAATTTAAAGTACTGAAAAGGTATCTATCTAACAAATTAATTAATTGGACTTAAAACATTTCCAGAAAAATAATTAGCAACACAGTCATTAGTCAAATACAATGAATCAAAAATATTTGTACTGATATACTACATATTCAAAACGAGATATTAATACTTATTCAAGTTCTTAAAAATAATTTGGTACCAGATAAATTTATTAATTTCTGTCTTAAAAAAAGCAGTCATTAAATACCCAATTTAAATCTGTTAACTAATAGGATTATGATAATTTATTCTAAACTTTGGAAAGGCAGAATAAGTTGGATGTCTGTTAGTTAAATATTAGCAAATTTTGCAATTAATTTTTGTATCAAACATAAATTACAAGTTTTTTTTCTGGCATTCTATTCTATTATCAACTAACTACTTTTACTAACTAATGGGCATTTTTCATATTTCTCAGTCTGGTAAATAGTTCTTTACCAGAGAAGATACCTTCTCCTTTATGCTTTTTAGACAATTAGCCAGAAATTTATTTCTTCTGCTTGATAAAAAAAAATTTACTAAGAAGCTAGTCTCAGATGACAACTTTAACTATACAGTAAATTTCTTTCATTAACTTTATGACAACTTATGACAACATCTAAAATAGAGTGCAACACATCACCAACCACTACCTTCTCTCCCACTGAATACGACAACTCTATTACATTCCATCAGTGAGTACACTTACAATTACAGCCAATTTAAATTTTGCAAACAAGTAATTAATTTGAATTTCCTTTCTGGCATCATTTTTTACTTAAATTTGTATTTAAATACTTACAAATTACTTTGATACTCTATAAATACTCTGATTTTGTGTATAAATCTAAAAGAATATAAAATACCTACTTTCTGATTTTGCATATAAATTTAAAAAGAATGTATACATTTCTATTTAAGAGCCTAACTTTTGATTTTGCAATTAGATCTAAAAGAATGCATTAATTAGTATGTAAATGCCTACTACCTTTTGGTTTTACAATTAAATCTAAAAGAATATGTTAATTTGTACATTTATACATTTTACTACTTAGAATTTTTCTGGTTTAAAATATTTCTTTACAGCTTATTAAAATACTTTTACTACAATAGAAATCTAAATATCTTATACTTAACATACTGACTCAAATTTATTCCAATAATTCATTGCATTAATTAAATTTTCATTCCTTGTAGATGATATATAAAAAAACTAATTCTAGTAATAAATTTCTAATAATATATATATATATATATGTATGTATATGGTTTTGCCTATCACAGGGTCATGCAAAAGTTACTTACTTGGATAGTTTGAAAGAACTTTAAGATCACTATGAATTTAAAACAATATAAAAATTAAGAAGACTAGAGAAGTTAAACCCCACCATAACCAGGGAAATACACCCAAACAAAATATATGAAAAAATACAAAAATAAAATACATGCAGGAAGAATAATGGTGTTTCATGTGAAAATCGCCTTTTCAAGTATCTGGAAGGGCTTTATGTGAAAAGGTGCAAAAGATACCTGTCTGGGAAAACAGAGACTGCCCTCCAGCACCTACTCACTTAATATGTGACCAAATATTCTATGATAAAATGTGTTTATTTTCATGTGTTATATACTCCTTAAAATCCCTCATTCTGAAACATCCAGTCTAAGTAATTTAAGGAAAAGTGATCATAAAAAATCAGAAAGATCGATGAAATACATAATCATAAAACACAAAAGAAGTGATCTAAAAATTTAGAATTTTCCTTCTCACAATTTCCAGTTATTTCTTAACATACTCATTGGCATCTGCTAAACTAGTGTTAAAGAGTTTGGATAATAAAGCTATATAATAAATCATATCATTCTTTACCAGCAAAATATATTGCTAACATACAACAGTATTCTGAAGAGGTTTTTGGTGAATTTTTAATCATATAAGCATGGTTAAAATTTATTTGAGAATGAATATAAGGTAAGTAAAACAACATGGCAAGTTCATATCTCTTAATATTCAAATAAAAAAATACTAAAAAATACATTACTGCAGTTTGTTCCCTTACCTGAAGTTGAAGGAATGGGAGATTAAAGAATTTATGCAAGTATTTCAACCCAAAGCCATTTCTCATTGAACACTCTGCATACCTAATTTGAGCACTTTCCTGACGTCTGAAAGCAATTAATTTTTTATAATTTTTAATACCAAAACTAAACACATAACTATAAAAAAAATTTTGTCTACAGTTTAATATTGCTAAATACTCACAATTACACCTTTAAAATTCATATTACAAACAGAGCTGATAACTAGGAAGAAATATTAGAAGACTAATGATTCAAGTGAATACAACTTTGCAAAAATCTCTATTAAAAGCTAAGACTAATCATAACATGACTGAGTTATTTTGATATCATTAATTTTGCCTCAAAATTCATACTGAAAAATGTTTTAATATTCAATTAAAAATTTTGCTACTTTATTTCCATTCCTTGAATTGGCAAATGTATAAATTACATATTACAGTCAAAAGTCGTAAATTCGGACACCCATAATCCGGACCTCAAAGCTACAAACTTTCTGCGCATGCGTCGCGTTCACGCATGCGCACAGGCATTTACGAGAGCGCATAAGACCCTTACAGCTGCGAATATGTTTGTGCACATGCGCGTTTAATGCGTAACGGAGTTATACGCTAAGCTAAAGTTATCTAATTCAGTTAATGTTGCAGATTGCGTTGTTCCTTAATCTTCGAATTGGATCCGGCTTATTATTTTTTGCAGACTGTTAGAGCAATTTTATAAAAGTAAGCTTGAACTTTCGATTATGTCAAATAGAATTTCCGATATATATTTACTACAAAGCGAAAGTATGTTTTGAAATCCGAAATCTGTTTATCAATTTCACACTGCTCTGCGTGAGAGGGGGGGGGCAGAAACGTCATTATTAGATTATGATAGATTAGAAAGATTATGTCAAATAGAATTTCCGATATATATTTACTAATATGTAATTTGTATCTACAAAGCGAAAGTATGTTTTGAAATCCGAAAATCTGTTTATCAATTTCACGCTGCGGATTGGAAGTTGATCTGTCAGCACTATCCTTATCTTCAGAGCAGATGTTTTTATTTTATTTGGTTTATAATTCCATACTAAGTGTAGTATTTCATCTTGATATACTCCGTCTTTGATATGATTTAAATCAAGTTCCTCCTCATTATAATTCGCTTCCGGATAGTGAAGAAAGTGACCCAGAGGTTATTGAAAACGAAAACATTTCGATTGACAAATTAGTCGGTATTCTCAACACAGCAATTATAGGACTTGAACAGCGGAACTTTGTAACTAAACAAGAAATTATGTGTGTTTAATAGAATTAAAGAGAAAGTATTATCACATGAAACGAAGCAACTTACATTGAAGGAAATGTTTAATAAAGTAAACAAATAAATATTAAGCTTTTTCTTTTTGTAAATTTTGATACCCTTTAGATCATAATTGTTCTTTATTTCATAAATTACGGTTTCATATTTTTAATTTTGTAATTTCTGCATGCCATCTTACCAGATTTAAACTGATGATCTATAATCCGGAAAAATCGATAATCCGATTAATAATCGCCGATAATCGAAGTCCCGACGAGTCCGGATTAACTACTTTTGACTGTATATGCATATTAGTTAAACCCATTTAAAATATATATTATAAAATTATACATGTAAAGTTCAAACTTTATGAATCAGCAATAAAATGAATGGCACAATACTTTTAACTGTTATATGAACCAGTCATAATTCCAGATGGCAACTTGGAATAAAAAATTTTTAGCTTCACAACTTTCATTTGTCAAATATTTATTCCTTGCAAAAACTACTATTTAAGATATAAATAAAAGAAATAATGATATAATGATTATATACAGTGATTTAAATGGCTATTAAAATGTAAGGAACATACAGATATTTTATATAGGACCCCCTGTTCTTTGTAATAATTTTCACGACATTTCTAACTTTAAGGAGCTACAGAATAAGGGTAGTAGGACTGTGCAGAGAGATACTGGATCACCATGAGTTGCCATCACTCAAAGTTAACTTATACCTTATAATTTAAGAGCAGAATTTTGTTGCAAATTGAACAAAAAATAATAAGCATTTAATGAAACTGTTAAAGCAAATGATGCCTAGCTCAGTTTATCTTGGATCTCCCATGCCTAGCTCAGTTTATCTTGGATCTCCCATGCCTAGCCCAGTTTATCTTGGATCACCTGATATTTACTTACTTTACTTACCTGACTTTACGTACTTACTTACTTTACTTACCTGATATTTACTTACTTGTTTTAAAAAAGAAAAGAACTAATTTATTGAAAAACATTTAAAAGAATATATATTCTTTTACATACCTCTCTAAACTCTCTATAAAAAATTTGACTTGATCTTCAGTAACAGTACGATGATGCCCCATATCTCGATGATTAGCTAAAACTAACACTGGAATGTGTTGGGGAATGAGAGGCAATTCTCTCTGGACATAAGCAAATGTCCTAAAAATACATATAAAAAAATATAAAAATATTTCAGTATACATGCATCCATTCTAACTGAAGCATACAGATAAGAATACTATTTTAGAACATATAATAACATACCACTGTTTAGTGATGTCAAGTACCATTATTACACCATTAGTACCTTTATACACATCTATGAATTCAGCATCTAAGGCTGCTTCTTCAGGAACCTAAAGATAAAGAATTTCTACACATAAAAAATTATTGCAAGTTTTTATACGTTAAATACTAAAATGATAATATGTATACTTGATGGTAAAGATAAGGTTAATACAATAACAATATCAGCATTCTATCTACCTAATATGAAGAATCCTAAAAAATATAACCTTTTTACACCATGAAAACAAACTTTGAAAAGTAAATGCCATTCCAAATTAACTGTGAATATGAATTATTTTATTAATTCATGTAACTCATATAATATTTCATACACGATAATTTTCAAAAATTATAAAAACTGAGAAAAATTACCATAAACAAAAGTCAAATAAAATTTGGGTATTTCTGTGTAATCTGGCATATTTGGTAATATCTGGGCATTTGTGTAAATGGTACAAATTTCCAGTTACTTTCCAGCAAAATGACATTGAAATCTTACCTATTCTTTAAATGGCTATTTAATGGCTAAGGGTCAATGAATATGCACAGTATTTGCTACCTATTTGTTTAATAATTTTGGAATTAGTTATAATAGAACTTCAAACTGTTGCTTGTTTTTGAATGGCTTTTAATGTAATGACATCTTTGCATTTGTTTTCAACCAATATATGCCTTGCAACCAATTTCAAAAAGCATTTTTTAATTCAACAGGCCAGGTACTTCCAAAGAAGTCAGGAGACAATTTTTCATGGACTGAAAAAATTCTGAAACAACCTTTTTCTTACTGTAAAAATATAATTACAGTAATCCTATTACAAATTATTCTGGTGTTTGGTATTTGTGTTCTTGGAAAAAAAATTGGTCAGTTTCAAAAATAATGAAATTCAAAAGTAGTTACATAACAGCCTATAATTAATTTTAATTATTATAATACTTAATTGTAATTTAACTATAATTAATTAATTTATTTTTTATTATCTTTTTCCTAGGAATTTCCTCTTTCTTTTCAAAGCAAATATTTGGATGTACACTGCTCAACATTGAAAATGCAACACCAAAAAGGAATGGTCAGAAAGTGATGAAATTTGGAAAAACAACGGAGACAGCAAGCAGCAATAAGCGGTCTTTATTTCAAAATGATAGTCAGAATACAGAGCGAGAACGGTGTTGGCTGAGCAGGATGTAGGATCAATGCGGACAGCGATGCACGAAGAAACACGTCTAGGCATAAAGTCAATAAGAATGTGGATGGTGTCCTGAGGGATGGCTCTCCATTCCCTTTCAACCATTTGCCACAGTTCATCTTCTGAACGAGGCAAGGGCAGAGTCTGCAAACGGCATCCAATCACATCCCACACATGTTCGATTGGTGACAGGTCAGGAGAGTACGGTGGCCAGGGAAGCATCTGTATACCTTGCAGAGTATGTTGGCAGATGCCAGCACTGTGTGGTTGGGCATTATCCTACTGAAAAATTGCATTAGGCAGCAGCCCCTAAAGGTAGAGAATTGCCACCGGCCGAAGTACATTATGCAAGTAGTGTTGGGCCATCATAGTGCCCTGAATATGAACTAGAGGTGACCTGGAATCATACGCCAATTGCGCCTTAAACCATTATGCCCCGTTGTAGCGCAGTGGCGCGTTCCACAGTTAGTGCCGGATTAGATCTGCCTCCATGTTGACGCCACACACGTATGCGGCGACTGTCACTGGATAAACAGAAGCGTGACTCATCAGAGAACACAATGTTTCGCCACTCTGTCATCCACATTGCTCCAGTCAGGCACCATTCTAAACGTTGCCGTCTATGCTGTGGGATCAATGACAGTCTTCTTAACAGACGCCGTGGGTGCAAGCCACGTTCAACTAATCGACAGGAAAGGGTTCTGGTCGACACGGGAACATCCAGGGTATCTTGCACATGCTGCAGAATCGTGGTACAAGTGACTTGCGGGACCGCCACAGCTTGTTGGCGGATGCGTCAATCCACACGTGCTGATGTCACTCTGGCTGCACCTGCACCCCTCCTTCTTCCCACATTTCCTTGTTCCAACGATGTTCGCCATAGCCGATGCACCGTGCTCGCACCCACGTGGGTATCAGCTGCTATTTGACGTAAGGACCAACCCGCCCTTCTCAGTCCAATCACCATATCCCTCGTAAAATCATCTATCTGCTGGAAGTGCTTTCGTTAACGGCGGCCTGGCACTCTCTTCGATTACATGTATCCTCTGGGACAAAAACCAACTTCCTTCGATAATTCATCTGGCAGAAATAATGACACAAATATTGCCCATTCTGCCCATTCCTTCCCTTATACCTTACTTCACGTGTGTCAGAGAGCTGCGCATTTCACATCATCCGCATAACTCAGTGATGTATGTCTATTCTAAAATGTGCATAAATTTCTGATCACTCCTTCTTGGTGTTGCATTTTCAATGTCGAGCAGTGTATATGCACTGCAAAAGTGCATGGCTGAAATGTTTGGAAAACACTACAAAAAACCAACAAAAATTATGGTGAGTGGGATCAATATCAATGTCTTAAAAATGCACAAAAAATAGATAACTAACCTCAGATAACTTATTGTCTAGTTTTAGTCCATCAATTTTTTTCCTTTTTTTACCCTTGTCAACTACATCCCATACTTCCACCTTTACAACATCATCAGTTGCTTTGTAGTTCCACTGGATACTTGCAACCTATAATTAAATACTTATTAAATTTTCATTTCTAGTCATTTTTTATCTGTCTGAAATATGTAAGATAGGTAATAGGCACATATTTTAAAAATTCATATTTAATGGATTAAATACATGCGTCCATTAGGAATGCAAATTTGTAGGCTATATACAGTCTTCAGAAGAAAACTGTACCAAATTTTAATACCGAATATGATGCATGCAATTCTATCAATAGTTTCATAAAGGATGAGATGACAAAATAGTGTAAAATTTGTATTTCTAATTATAAATATATTGATGAAAAATAATCATACTTTATTTTGTTACACATAATACACACAAAATTATATAAACAATAGTTACCTGTATTTCTTCTGTAGGCAGATATTCTTCAATAAATTTCTTCCCTTGCAATCTAGCAAATAAACAGGACTTTCCAACATTTCTATCACCCTTAATGATGATTTTCACTGAAAAGTTTTATGATTCATAAGCAATCTAACAGGAAATATATAAGTACAGACTGATTAAAAATGTAGATATTGATGTACCATGCAATCTACCACTTTTAGATAGTTATTTATTTGGTGACGCCACTAAAATATATTTCCCATATAAAAATAAATACACATAATTAAGAATAAGTGACTAATTTTTCACCACACTAAGACATAACAGCCATTTTCTAAAATAGCAGCACATTCAGAATTATACAACAGCAATCATTTAATAAAATTAAAAGTCAAAGAATCATCCATAATAAAAAATAGCAAAACACTGTTTTTTTTAACCTGTTCTCCCCATGCATACAGCAATTTATTTTAGCTTCAGAAAACAACAGAGAACTGCACAAACTCGGCATCAGATACAACCTGGCACTGCACATACTGTCATTTCCCCATGTAACACAGCAATCTGTTTTTGCTTAAACAAAAAAAAAAAAAAAAAAAAAGAGAGAGAGAGAGAGAGAGAGAGAGCAAATTTGGCATATCACATACTGTTCCCATGTACACAGCAATCTGTTTTTGCTTTAAAAAAAAATCAGAGAACTGCAAAATTGGCATCAGCATGCAAATTCAATCATTTATTAAGTCCAACATTACTGAATGCAAATTTTTGCATTCTTGAATGAGAATTTTCTACTATTTGGTAAAATGCTATATTTCTGAAGAAATGCAATGCCTTCTTTTCACCATCCAGCAAACTCCACAGTCTCATTACGAATCCTAACGAGGAAAAAAAATGTACTTGAATACAACAAAAAACAAACACTAATCAGAAAAATGAAAGTTGAATTTGAAGACAGAAATCAGCTTTCATGCCCCTAATAAGGGTGCTACATAAATATAGCTTGATAATCCTATGGGCTGCCTATCTCGGTGACAGAGAACATTGCCTGAATTTTTTTCATGCAGATGATCAGAAAATATGAAACAAAATTCCATTAATTAATACCCTATTAAATTTTTAATTCCATCAATTTGAAATTCCTTCTAATTTTATAAAGAGGGCCATTTTTAGAAGTCGTTCAGTCACATACCTTAATAAAATCTCGCAGCATGACCAAAATTAGACATCACTTTTATTAAAGGATCTCTACCCTGCTTCTGCAAAATAAAATAGAAGCATTTGAAATGCTACTTCATACGTTGTGTAGAATCTTTAGCTTCAAAAATCATTCAGCATGATTCAGTTCTCTGAGTAGTAATACCATCTGTAGGACTGACAGTTATTATTCATTGATGAGACTGACACAATCTTTGTTAATCCTGCAAATGGTACTAATACTAATGAAACCACAAATAGCATTAAAAAATTATTAAAACAACAAAAAATTTTATTGGTGCCATCTAAAATATAACTAATTAACCCTTTAACTGTCAAGTTATTTTGATGATTTGGGCACACAAATTGTCACATTTTTTTATTGCAAAAATCAAATGTTTAGTACAAAATAAAATATACTTAAGTAGTTAAAAATTGATATTTTGAAGTACATGGGTAAAATTTTTAAAGTTTTGTAGCCACTGCATATTTGCTTGAGGCGGCTGCCACTCAACATGGCAGTTGTAAAGTTCGCTTCTAGTGGAGCATTATTTTCTAAAAATAAAAAAAAAAAAAAAAAATTATTTTCTAAAAAATAAATAAATAAAAATGAATACCTATTAGTAGTTCAGTAATTCAGTCTTGTGTGGTACAACCGGAAACACTTTTCCAAGCACAAACCAACTCCACAATCACTACAACAGAATCGTGTTTCCTTCTTTATCTTTTTTCCATTTTTATCCTTTTTCGAACAACACACTTTGCACTGTCTTGTAGGCTCATGTTTCGCAGGAGTAGGAGGAATATGGGATATAAAATGTCGTTCAGTAAGACGGGCAGAGTTATCTATTGTAGGTGGTCTGCCAACATTCTTTTGTCCAGAAGCTGCATCATCATATTTATGTAAAAGCTCTTCTACAACTTGGATTCGAAATTCTAAAAATGTAATATGTTTCCAAACTACATTATTATAGAGCAAATATGAGTTCCAGAGTACCTTGTCTAGTAAATGTAAAAATATCTTTTTATAATATTTTTTCTGACGTTTTCGGATTGTTGGATGACAGGATATTTCCTGATCCCAGCGATCTACACTACCCGTAGTTAGACTGTAGTCAGAAACAATCTTAGGCTTGAGTATATCTCTATTTTTTTTATTTTAGAGGCTGACCATGGAAGTATCATGAATACTGCTCATCAAACACACATCCTTCATCTTCGATTGAAGAATCTAAATCATCTATATAACTTTTCAAAGAACAGGATGCCATTTTACAATAAAAAGATCCTGTGCACTTTGAACCAAAGAACTTATAACCTCTAACCTTTAAAATCTTCAGTAAAGTGCTGTCATCTATTGAATTGAGCGCACATTAACTTTTCCCAAGATACAGTCGGGTTTGACAAAGAGATGAAGCTGAAATAAATGTCTCCCGATATATATTCGGGTATAACAATATGCTGCACTAAAAAAAAATTCCCCCGAGTAATACTCAGGCGTGACATTTTCGAACATCAGTGCTATTTTCGAGATTATCTCGGGCATGACAGTTAAAAGGTTAAAAGCAGTAAACTGCATACCACATCATTACTAAAAAAATTGAATAACAAATCTATTTTTAAATTCACTAAATACCAATAATATGCATTACATTATGAAAAAAGAATCAAAATTAACATGAAATATATTTTTCACAACAAAAATATTAAAACATACAATACAGCATACCTAAAAATTTGACTTTACACTTTTCACATTAATATGTTATCAGATATCACATTTCCTTCATTGCATGTTACATCAATCTTTGAAATGATTTATATTTCACCTAAAATTAATTTTTACCTTTATATTTTAATTTAGAAAATGGTACTTACATATTTTCTATTCGATCATGAAAGTTGGCTACCACTGAACCACAAAAGTTAACGGATATCCTGCTAAAGTTATGCCAATAAATCCTGCAGAATCTTGAGCTACACTTCTATCTGTAACGCTTGTAATAAACCAGCATTCTTCAGTTTCTCAGCATAATTCACCATGCTGAGGAAGTACCCATTTCATTTTTGCCCTTTATAAAAAGCATTCTACTATTTCAATTTTACTGGAAAGCTCTGTTTAAGAATGCTACGAGTTCCAATTTATTACTGTTTTGTTGGCCATATCTCAGCTATTCTTTTCCCCATTCAACAAATGTTAATTCTCTCAATCAGCATTAAACGACTCAGAGTGCATTCACAAATCTATGTGGCTTATTAATTATAGGAGTTATATCAGACTAGATTAATAGGAGTTATATCAGACTAGATTAATAGGAGTTATATCAGACTAGATTAATAGGAGTTATATCAAACAAAAGTGCAGATGCTGTGAATGTGTTCAAAAGTCATGTTTATCCATATTGGCATTAAATCACGTCGCTTGGTGACAGTTCCACGATCAATGGGATAATATGTACGTACGTAGAAAATTTTGAACTTTTCATTGAAAAATAACTAGCAATATCCCAAGGAAAGGACTTACAAAAATTGTAAATATTAAAATTACAATTCAATAGCTATCAACAGTTAATTATTTCAATTATTTAAGGTTTAAAACATTAAGATTTAGAAAATGTTAATAAGCAATACACAGAGCATCCCAAAATGATAGAATGCATTTTATTTGTGATTTGGAGGGACATGAGTAATCTTATATACTTGTATATTACTGTTCTTGAAAGCCAGTGCATGCAAATTTATTTTGGCCATTTTTGTTGAAGGTGTCTAGTCCTTGATAAAGTCATGGATCTCAAGGGGTATTGCATATGTTTTAGAGGCATATTTTGTTTTTCAAAACTCATCATTGCAGCACAAAGGAAATTCAGACAACTATTCAATAAACATGAATACTATCATCTTCAATAACCACTATCATCCTGGAATGTGATCCACTGTGCAGTAAAGAACTTTTGAGAAAAAAAAATTGCCAACAAAAAGAAGTACCCTGAATTACTTCAACACTCTCAGCTTCATGACACAGTTCAAAATCTTGCAAATGCTATACAACGGATTCAACACAAGTTTTTATACGTCAGCTGTCTCACAAACTGAATGTTCCCAACAGGATTATGAGAGAAAACCTGTATCTGTAGAAGGTACAGATTGCAAAGCAGTTGCTCCCGTCAGATATGCTAAGTCAAAAAACCTTATGAGATATGCTCTTGGATAAGTGCAACAAGGACAAAACATTACTTCAGCACCTAATCTCATCAAATGAGGCACATTTCTGTTTATTTGCTTACGTTAATAAGCAAAACTGTAGATCTGGGGGTGGGATATACCTTCCTCCCAGAATACTCTCCCTCAAAATTGGGAGTGGAACTGAGCTAAAGTCAGGCAGTCACCTATATAATGTTCAAGGCTCTTGCCACAGTAGATGCCATGGGCTGATCATTGTCAAACTAGTGAGATTAGTAACATCAGATTGGCATATTCTGCGAATTTGATGAATGTGTAACTAATATTTTTCATCTCAACTCATTCAAAGCTATCCTGTACTCTAATAATTAAATAGATTTAAATTAGAAGCCAGTTTCAGATTACAAAATAAACTCACTGTTATACTGTACTCCTTTTGCAAATTTTCTCTGAAGTGACAATCCCATCGTCTGAACACCGGGTGGTGGCAGTACTTTAGATGAACCATCATGACTGCTTACAAGTTTCTTCAACGCAGTGAACATTGCATATGAATAAAATTAAAAGTAACGTTGAACCTATAACATAACATTAAAAATATTAAGACCATGATTTTTCAAATGCATACAAATAAAATTATTACACATATTTGACATTTAAAATCATACCCATCTGATAAATAAAATTAGATTTTATAATTTACAAAACTACATTGATAGATTTGGTTTTATAAAAATTAAAATATCCTATCACAATCTGGCTGTCCAATGAGCTTTCAAGCAAAAATCTGAACACAGCTATGAATGTGAGAAATAGTTATGCATACCCAGAACAGATACATGCTATTGTAGTAATTAGTGAATTTCATATTTATGTAGTACACAATCTACCATCTTTTGTTAGTTATTTATTTCTTCCATGATACCACTAAAACACTATTTTTAAATATGAAAATAAATATATAAATAAGAATATATAAATAAAAATGATTCTATTAATTAATTCCATTAAATTTTAATTCTTTCGAATTTTACGAAACAAAAACAAGAGTGATTCTTCAAACAGCAATTTTTATGAGGTGTAAAGCTGTATATATTATAAATGTCGCACAACATGGCGAAAAAATAGTCATTACTTTTATTAACAGATCTTCACCATGCTTCTTCAAGATAATGTGAAAGAATTGTGTGTACTTTGCATGTCATGTAGAATCTTTAGCTTCAAAATCTTCCGGTATGATTCAATTGAGTATTTTTGCTGTATACAGGATTGACAGAGTTCTTTTAATGGTTTACAATTTGATGATCATATCCTAATCAGTCCAGCCCCTTAAAAGGTCTTCATCTCTCATTATAATTGAGCCATGTAATTACTTCTCACTGAATTATGGGTAGTAGCATTGCAGCATCTCTTCACTATTAGCTACATAAAATAAAATATTCAACAACTTTCATATTCAAATGTGCAACAAAATGGCAGGAAAAAGAAATGATTAAAATATCAACCAATTTTATTGGCACCATCTAAAAAAAATAACTAAATAAATAAATTAGATCACATACTACATCTTCAGCATGAATTATGCTTCCCAAACAGACAGTTATGCTGTAGCATGTTACAGCTAATGGTAGGCTTTCAATTTATCAGTAGGCTTTTAATTTATCAATTGCAACTTTTCAGTTTCTTTAGATAGATGAATTGAGCCAAGTCAGTTGAAAAGCATTCTAATAAATCTCTTTTACGCTCACTTACTCTAAATCTGTCCTACAAGCAGTGCCTTACACATGTCCGTACTAGATTATATACTATACATCCCAGAACATGAAGCAATTTTGAAAAACATATGTGACAAGATTTTCTTTCAAAGATGAATGTCTATAAAAAAAGGGAGACGGGCAATTTTTTTTACAACACAAAGATTCCATACTCCTAAGTAAACTAACAAGCCTGCTGTATTTTTTAACTTTTGATAATTGATTCTTATGTATTTTTTAAATCTGAATCTGAAAATGACCTTTATTCATTACCATCACATCAAGATTTTTGGCAAATCCAAAATTTCAAAATTGTTAAAATGTCGAAAAATTATGAAAATATGAGACTTTAAAACAGACATAAGAATGTTCCCCCCTTATAATTTATTCTTTTTTTTGCTTATACTAAGCATTCTTATAGAAAAATAGTTGAGGTCTCATGGAAGAAGGGAGTCCATTCACCCTTTCAATTTTCTAATGAAAATTGCTACAGTCAAAAGTCTTTAATCCAGACTCGTCGGGACTTCGACGATTCCGGATTATAGATCATCAGTTTAAATCTGGTAAGATGACATGCAGAAATTATAAAATTAAAAATATGAAACTGTAATTTATAAAATAATGAGCAATTATGATCTAAAGGGTATCAAAATTTACGAAAAAAGAAGCTTAATATTTATTTGTTTACTTTATTAAACATTTCTTTCAACGTGCGCATGCGTAAAGCATACATTATGCATAGCCGAAATTAGAAAATTGCAACCAGAAAACTACACTCATGTCCATAAATTAAGGATAATTCGGAGTCACGCGGAAATCGAACTCTAAAATAAATATGTCACCTGTAAAATCACTACACACATCTTCAAGAATCATATGCAAATTTCAGGAAGTAACCAGATGACACCGATGGTACGTCACAATGACGAGAGTGTAAGAGAGTGATATATAAGGAATACAGGCAAAGAAGTAAAATTGTTCTCAGGCGCTTTATAAGCATTTCAGTGCAATAACCGAATAGTTATGACACAAAGGACGCATTTGGATGATTTTTTACTTGGTAGAATTATCGGCCGTCTGGAATGTGGACGTACCCAACTGGAAGTATCAGACGAATTTGGAATTGCCCAGAGGGTCATCTCCAGGCTTTGGCAACGATTCCCAGAAGATGGTAATGTGAGTAGACGTTACAGCACAGGTCGGCCCAGAGTTACAACGAATGAGGACCGGTATTTGGCAGTTACTGCCGAAAGAAGCAGGCGGAACACAGCCTCAGACCTGTCTCATCAGCTCTCTTCAGCCACTGGTACGACAATTTCAAGGCAGACCATGCACAGACGCTTAGGGCAGATTGGTCTATATGCTCGTAGACCTGTCAGATGCGTTCCACTTACTGCAACTCACTGTCACCTGCGGTTAGCCTGGAGTAGAGAGCATGCACTGTGGACACCGCAACAGTGGGCTTGTGTGATGTTTCCCGACGAGTCCAGGTTTAGCTTCCAGTCTGATTTTCGCCGGACTTTCATATGGAGAGCTCCAGGTACCCGTTACCACCAAGAAAACATCATTGAACGACACCGTTACGGTGGTGCAGGAGTGCTCGTTTGGGATGGAATTATTCTGGGTTCCAGAACTGACCTGCATGTTCAAATTGGAACCATGACAAGCCAAATCTATCAAGATGTCATTCTGGAACAACATGTACGTTTGTTTCAGGGCGCCATGGGCGCACAATTTGTGTTTATGGATGACAACGCCCGTCCTCACCATGCAAACATCGTAAGTGAATGCCTTCAACCGGAGGATATCACCCATATGGACTGGTGAGTATTCTCACCAGACTTGAATCCAGTAGAGCACGTGTAGGACATGCTTGGCCGACGAGTTGCAGCCTGTCAACCTCCTCCTACATGTCTAGCGGAACTTCGGAGAGCATTGCTTTTTGAGTGGTGTAATATCCCCCCCAAGATCAGATCGATAATTTGATACTCAGCATGCCTAGGCGTTGTACGGGCTGTATTGCATCGTCTGGGAAACGTACAATGTATTAACAATCATACTAACCATGTCATATTGATTTTTTGTAAGTAGGTTTTTTTTGTGATTTGCTCCAGGGAGAAAAAAATCGCTAATTTTTTTAATAATATCAAACATATAGCATCTTTTTTTTTTTTTTGCTCTTTACCTTTTGTTTAATAAATAAGCTTTACAAATAAGTCAAATTTGTTTTGCTTCTAACTCTTCCTTTGCCTGCTTTTGCATTATCCTTAATTTATGGAGATGAGTGTATTTGATTTGTATTCGTGATATTTATAATGACGAGGAATTTGATTTAAATCATATCAAAGACGGAGTACATCGAGATAAAATACTAAATTTAGTAAGGAATTATAAGCCGAATAAAATAAAAACATCTGCCCTGAAGATAACGATAGTGCTGACAGATCAACTTCCAGTTCATTGCGCGCCGCGACGTCCCCCCCCCCCCCGCAGAGCAGCGTGAAATTGATAAACAGATTTCGGAACGGTTAGATAAACAAAGGATATGTCTTTATCCATTTTTTTGTAGCAATTCCACTTTTTGTTTGATGGACATCGGAAACATACTTTCGTTTTGTAGATCCTTTGGGAGCTCCAGCATCGAAAATTCAAATTTCGAATTCAAATTCAAATTAATTGAAAGTCCAAGTTTACTTTTATAAAATTGCTCTTACAGTCTGCAAAAAATAATAAGCCGGATCCAATTCGAAGATTAAGGAACAACGCAATCATCAACATTAACTGAAATAGATAATTAGATAATTTTAGCTTATACCGTCCGTTACACATTAAATGTGCACGCGAAAACGTATTCTGCGCTTGCGCAGATGCATATGCGCAGTCGTAAAGGTCTTGCGCGCACGCGTAAATGCCTATGCGCATGCGTCAATGCGGTGCATGCGCAGAATGATTTTAGCTTTGAGATCCGGATTATGGGTGTCCGAATTAACGACTTTTGACTGTATAAATGAGCCTAATTTTATACATTTTTAATTTATTTCCATTAGTTTTCTTTAACTAAAGAACATTCAGAATTGTTTGTTCAAGGCTTAAAGAGAAGAATAGGCTCATACCTACGACTTCATTTTCCCAGTTCAGGTACAGAGAAAAGAGCTTTCTTACATATTTTTCAAAGAAGAAAACTTCATCTTCTTCACTCATGTATGTGGACTCTTGAATCAATTTAGCATTCCATATGAAAATACTAACTATTAATAGATTCATCAAAAGAAGCCTCTAAAGTTATCCTTCTTTGCAATGCTTACTTATGCATTACATATGCAGTGGCGTAAATATGAGTATGCAGGGAATGCCGTCACATAGGGGCCCGAAGACTTAGGGGGCCCTAGAATGCAGGGCTGTGGAGTCGGAATTGGGCAGATTTTGGGGTAAAAGGTGTCGGAGCTGGAGTCGCTAAAAACAGGTCGATTTCAACTCCAGTTTTTGTTGGACAGTTTGAATTTGAAATTAAATTAAAATGAATTGAAAAAAATTAATGACAAGCTGAGTTATTATTTTTATTTACAAACTGTATACATTAATAAATAGTTATTTTCTATTTTATTGACATATTAATAAATAAAGGATGGATATTTATCCTTATTTATATATAAGGATGGATGTGATATTTGCCATTAGCAATTAAACTGATTCATTTTAGTTACAAATCTTACTGGTAAATTTAGGTAAGCAGCAATAGCAGCAAGAACTCCTAAAATTGATGCCATTCTTAGGAAGCGAGCAGGAAAAGGAGCAATTAATGATCAAGCAACGTGATAAGGAAGTACATATTTGATGATAAAGAGTTTTTAGAATTAAGAACTTTTTTACAAGAAGTAGATAATTCTAATGTTTCACTAACAGAAAGACTGTGGAATGATCTTGCAGAATTGGAAACTCTTCTTTCTACACCGTATATAGCCATAAAAAAAGCTGCAATATGAAGAATTGACAGGTGGTGAGAATGGAAGAATGGGATGTTTGTTCTTTCTGAAATGGAGGATTTATTGCAGAAGGAATCATTTCTTCAATAAAGAAAAGAGAAACTAGTTTGCTAGACTATGAGACCTTGCTGGGTTCAATATATGTAGATCCGAAACACCGAATTTTCTTGGATGGCAAACAAATTAAAAAGGCAAAGAAAATCATATATGAACTTTCATTAAGAATGAAATTATTCTCAGAACAATTGGAGAAATCGAATCAGGACAATCAAACTGCAGACATTGCAATCGAGTCTCTATCATCCTTTTCTAGTGATGAATTAGGTTTTAAGAAATATCTTTGGATAATATTGAAAAGGCTAAGGCAAAGCGAATGGAAATAAAGAACTAAGAGCCTTTAGTTATAAAAATGAAAAAAATACAAACAAGATTTCTACACGTCCTTTGAATAAATAGAGAAATATGATTGTGCTTGAATGACACCTCTTTTAGAACTTATAAAGATCAATCCTGAAAAGTTAAAAGAAGTAGCCCTAACAGTAACAGCTCTTCCTCCTACTCAAGTTATTGTGGAAAGACTCTTCTCAGCTCTGAAGTTTATCAAATCGGATCTATGGGCCTCCAACAAAGAAGATCTTGCCGAAGCTATACCGTTTCTTAGAAATAACTAATGCCAGTTTTTCTATTTCATAATAAATGCTAATTAATATAAATAATTTGCTATGCCATCACTTTTTTTTTCTGTAGCATCTATTACTTCTTTTATATTCAAAAAATAAGCTCTAATCCATGCGTACATGTTTACATATATATATGAGGGAGTTGGAGTCGGTCATTTTCCCTACCGACTTCACAGCCCTGCTGGAATGTCCTGCTGAATTACATTTATATGTTTAAATTTAAAAGAAGATGGATGTGTATAATAGAATCCATCTTTTTTTAAGCTTTTAAGGAACCCCTACGCCCTCATATGTGTATATATGAGTATATATATATATATATATATATATATGGTATCATATATGATGCAGATAGGAGGCCCTTGCAAGCAGATAAAACAGCTGCAAAGTGATAAGTGATAAAGCTGTATGCTTTTGTTTGCATTCCCCTCCAGAGGAGACCTTTGAAGTCATTTCTGAATTTCTTTAGGCGAGCACGTGACAAAGGCGGCAAAAATGAAGATAGATAAAGTCAAACCACCTGAAGTTTATTATAGTTATAGAATTCCCAGAAATTCCAGTTTTAGTTAAAGATTTTATATTGCAAACATATGTGAAATTTTCTCGTATACGAAAAATGCGAGTTGGATGAGGCAAAAATTACTACTTCATTTGGGCGCTGTAGACTTCACATTAGTTCTTGTTTCTTATTTTATGCAGTTACTTTATTTACATTTGTATCTCATGATAATGGCTCATTTTAGATGAAAATTTTAAAAAAGAAATAAAATCTTTTTCTTTCTTTCTATTTTTGCTTCCTACTCTTACAGTTTTTCACATTTTATTTTTCAGCAATAAGAATTAAATAGTTTATAACTCTTCAGACGCACATTAATTTCAATATTGCTTTTTGTGTATATAATTTTGGGAAAAAATGTTTATGCCTGCCTCTTTGCCTACTTATTTTTTAATCTCGTAAAGAAATCCTATTCGATATGACTTAAAACTACTGATATTTGAAATTTTTGAACCACACAGAAGAAATAATACGTTGTAACGAATGACAATTATCGCAATATTTGACCTAAAACAGACTCTCATCAATTGTAGTCCTTTCCTTTTATACTGGTCATTGTAACAGAGAGGACTGTGTTAACATTTCTAACATGTTTTCTTAGAATCTAAGTATTTAGATATTCACTTTCCAAATCAAAGAAAATATAAAGGGGACAGACAACAATCAACTAAATCACCTATTTGACACAAACAATGAATGTTTTCCTGAAAAATGAAGAGACCCAATAGAAGATTTTAATAATCATATAGGCCAAATAAGAAAGTTACTTAAAGTGAGATATTTCTAAAAGTTTCCCATAAAGTCTTTCTCTGAAATTTTCTTTAAATGTTCTGTCTGAAGAAGACCTTTCTGTATGTATTTTTATTAGATATATATTTTACGTATAAGTGCATCTAATCAGAAACGAGCCAAGGTTTTGCCAAGTACTGAATCTTCGTAAAGTTTGCACATGGAAAGTTTCATGGGAAAACTTTAAATAATTAAAATATAATGAATGATTTATTAATAAAAAATTTGCCTCCATAAAATCTGTATAAAATAATTTACACAAACCTTCCCTCTATGTGGAAGTGGTTTTCATAATATTATGCAATTTATTTTATTGGATATATATGCTCAGAATCAATATGTAGTAAAATAAGCTTACAGAGCCTTTCTCAAACATTCTGTGTTGTAGCAAACGAATTAAAACGTGTCGTCTTTCCAAATTCTGTGAGAAAGCTCTTCAGTGAATTCGAAATAGACATTCAGTCTACTTTCAGTACTGATAATTTTTTTCGAAATAGACATTCAGTACTGATAATTTTTACAAGAGAAATTTGGGCAAATTTTTTTAAACTATTGGTTTTATTTTTGTTTCCTACTATAAAAATAAATATTCATTCAAGAATCAAACTCAGGATGTAACTACAACCTTACTTCCTCAGCAATTGGGTTAGAGGTACATAAAGTGTTTGAACAAGAGATGCATAAAACATTTAATTTTAGTTTGTAATAATAAGTTTTCAATACAAATGAAATGATTCATAAACCTCTATGAGTTTAATAAAATAAAACCACAACTACAAGAAACTGACATCATTAAAGGTAGATTTTTATTTAAAAAATCATATGAGTTTACTTCTCTAAAAGGAAGCCTTTCCAAACTATAGTTACACGATAATTAAATTACAATTACAAGAATTAAATTACAAGTTGCCTGAAAACAGGTATAATCATTTTTTTTTGCATACCGGTGTTATTTTAATTTTATGTAACTATTATTATTAATTTCATGTAACTATTGTTATTTTAATTTTATGTAACTACTTTGTATATTATTTCATTTCTATATATTTTGTTATTATGATAATATAAATTATGTTATATTTCGTTACACTGGTTCACTATAAACGGCCTATCCCATTTCAAATTGCTGCCACTTAATATTATTGACCTGCATTATTTAAAGTAATTAAAGAATGAAGTTTTCGCATGTATGAATGAGTGTTTCTCGCTTTTTGAAAAAGCGACGGTACCTAATTAAGCCATTAGATTTTGAATAACAAAGTCCTCCACCCGAATATGTGCACCCGGAAGCCTAAATTTTGAATTTCCAATTTGCCTTATTATTTATTTCATACTTTTAAAAATTTTTGATTAACAAATTTAACGATATGAAAGCAAGCAGTGATAATATTGTTCGAAATAAAACATTTTTATTTCAGCTCACGAGATTGTTGCCAATCGAAAAAATTTAAGTTATTTATTTATCTTTCAATTTTAATTAACAAACTCGACTCTATGAAAGCTATATGTTGCCGCTGCCAGAAGTAATTTTGTTTATCTTCCACTTGCCAGTGTGTTGCTCTTCAATGAAGACTAAAACACTTTCATATTTAATCTGGAAGGTTACTGAATAATTATCTAAGTGATTTAAAACCAATTAGCGCTGTTCTTGAGAATATTTTTTCTTGTTTTTTAATGTGTTTAATTTAAATAAACATGTTTTAAAACTATGACATGTTTAATTAGAACTATTCAATATTTTTATGACATTATGTTAGCTGGACACATTAAAATCATCATATACTTTTTCTTTCTTAAGATAACTACTAGGCGACTGGCCCCATCAGAGTCTAGTTTTGAAAGAAATGATGTAGCGATTAAAAAAGTATGTATAGCAAATTCAAACACTCTATCTGGAATTCTAAAAATGTGCTGATTTTTAAATATATTGTGATTTTGCTGTTGAATTATATTTTCTGTAAGTCAGATGAACGTGATACTTAATTAATAAATTTCACAAATAGAAAAGTAACAATGAAAAGACACATACACACATACAAATTTAGCCATCTTTTATTGAGATAACTGAATATTGATATAATGAACTGGAAAAAAAACTGAAATGAATATAAACATTTACGGTAACACTTAACATTTACGGTAACACTGCATCTGGAGTTCTAAACATTTGCCATTATTCAGCTTTTAAAAATTTTGTGATTTTGGTGTCGAACTGTATGTGGCGTAAATGTGAAGAAAACGATGCTTAATAATAAAGCTAAAAAAGACAAAAGAAAAAAGAAAGGTCCAGTTAGCAGGAGTGCAACAACATGCTGGTAGACTGCGTGCTCAGTGAGAGCGTAAAAAACCTTAACAAACCCTTCTGGATGTCCGTTAAAAATCTAAAACCTTTAATTTTTTTTTTGGAGTATCTAAATTTGGGTGGAGGGGGAGCCTCAGGAAAATTTTTTGCATAGGGGCACAAGAGTTCTAGTTACGCCACTGTACATACGCATCATATGCATCAATACCCGTAAAACATTGTCTGTTTAAAAGAGCATTACAAAGATTTGGAATTCATTCTCGATAAAATTAAATACGATGATCATAAATAGATTATGTGCAATAATTTCAAAATAATATTCCTCCTCCTAGTAGAAAGAACAAGGAGAGTACACAAAGTTTTCTTGTCCCTTTTGTATGAATGGGACAACAGAAACAGAGAAAACTCATTGGATAGAGAAAGATTGACCAAAAAGAGCTTCTTTAGAATCTAGAACCTAAATGTGCTCCGAAAAGCTCTAATAGATCTCAATAAAGTTTTCCTTCGACTTGTTGTCAACTGCCAAACTAAAAGAAGTTGTCTTTACTGGTCCTGACATTAGAAAATCTGTTGACTTCTACAAGTTAGGCTTGATAAAGCAATTTCTCTAAGTTGGTTGGTTGATTGGTTGACTTTTAATGGCATAAAACCTTGAAGGTTATTATGCACCAGACGAATGGTGAATAAAATCCAAAATGCACAAACACACTGTATAAGATGAATTGTTCAAAAGAACCTGTAATGCTGATGAAGGCATGGAGAAATGACTTTGAAAAAGATCTAGCAACAGGTAGAGCAGTATAACAGGAAAAAAATTTCAAATCATATGGTAAAAAGAGATGTTTTTTAAAAATCTTATGAGGTTGATGTGAGAGTTTCTTCCAATGAGATCTGTTAAGTTAACATTCATAGAATTAAAATGATATTCATGTTTCTGACTAAAAGCAGGACAGCAGGTTAAAATGCGATTGACTGAAATGGGAATGTTACAAGTGCCACAAAAAGACTCATTATCTCCTTTCAAGAAATACTGATGTGTCAGTCTGCAGTGACCAATTCGTACGTGAGTCAGCAGTACATCCTCCTTTCGATTCCCTCTTCATTCCCAATACTCCAAATTGGGTTTTACCTGCCTTAATTTGTTCATGTCTGGCATTCCCAGTGTTCTTGCCACCTAGACAAGATTTTTGTTCTGATGTAATTCCGTATGTCTGTAAAAGGGACATCATTTTCAGAGATAATATCAGCAGATTTTACTGTGGCATTGGCGAGTTCATTGCCTTTGATGCCAGCATGTCCAGGCACCCAGCAGTACGCAATAGAATAACCTGCATTTCTCAAACGGAGGTGTGCTTTTAAAATTTCTAAGACCAAAGGGTGGCTAGTATTTGTATTTATTGATTTAAGAGCCCTCAGAGAGTCAGAATAGATGATGAACTTTCTGCTATTCTGTTTAGAGATAAAGATTAAGGAATTCAAAATGGCAAACGTTTCTGCAGTAAAGATGCAGCCTTATGAAATTTCCTACTCTTGATTTCTTTAACAAAAACAAAAGCTGCCCCGACATGATCATGATCCTTTGATCCACCAGTAAAAATATCTTTATAATGACTGCTTCTATGCTCTAAGAAAATTTGTTGATATTGGACATCATTGGTACTGCTCTTCTTAAGTTCTCCAAAAATGCTAAGTAGGGGAATATTCACTTCTTGCCAGGAAGCAATACCATAAAAGTTAAAGCTTTTGGGATGCAGATTCTTTAGGTTGAATTCTTCAATCAGTGAGTGAATGTGAAGATCAAAAGGTGGGATACATGAAGGATGTGCTTGGTAGATATGCCAGTACTGATCAGGTGTCATGAGTCAGACAGGATGTTCAGCCTGTGACATTACTTTAAAATGAAGATCAATGGACAACTGCTTGCGTCTGAATTCCAGAGATGGTTCAAAACACATGACATGTAAACTTTGGACTGGAGATGTTCTGAAAGCTCCAAAGCAAATCCATAGCACTTGATGGCAGAGTGGATCCAATGTCAGTAGCACAGAAGGTCTTGCTAATCCATAGATAACACAGCCATAGTCAAGTTTGGAATGGATTAAAGCTCTATAAATGCAGAGCATAGAACAACGTTCTGTTCCCCATGAAGTATTGGCCAGCACTTTTAGTATGTTAAGAGCTTTAGCACATTTTTTTATATTTAAAATATGCAGAAGGAAAATGGCCTTTTTGTCAAATATAAATCCTAAGAATTTTGCTTCTGGCTCAATGCGGATCAAAAAGACGTCAAGATGCAGCTCGGGATCAGGATATAAATTTTTTTTGCGACAGAAATGCACCCAGACAGTCTTCCGGCTAGAAAATTTAAATTCTTGTTTAATTCTTCTTGGACCACTTTATGTTTCTGTTTAGAGCAATTTCTAGTTGTCTCTCAATGTATCTCATATCTTGACCATGACAATAGATCATCAAATCATCAACATACAGGGAACCATGCACTGTGGGAGGAAGTTCTCTTAAAATGGAATTGATTTTCAGGCTGAAAAGAGAGACACTGAGCACTGAACCTTGGGGTACACCTTCTTGTTGTACAAATACTTGAGAAAGCAATGAACCAATCTTAACTTGGAAAGTGTGTCCTTCAGAAAGCTTTGAATGAAGATGGGTAAATTACCTTGCAACCCAGTGCTGTAAAGGTCATGAAGAGTTCTATGCTGCCAAGTCTATCGTACGCCTTTTTCATGTGAAAGAAGATTGAAACCACATGATTTCTTTTCACAAATGCATCACATACTGGGGTTTCTAAAAACAGGGCATTGTCAAGTGAAGATTTTCTCTTACGGAAACCACTTTGGTAAAGCTATAGGCAATGATTAGTCTCCAGATAGTAGGTGAGATGGTGATTTACCATTTTTTCCATGATCTTGCAAAGGAAGCTAGTGAGCGCGACGAGGCAATAATTTAAAGGATTTTTCAGGTCCTTGCTGGGTTTTTCTACAGGGATTACAAAGGCCCTGCACCAGGCAATTGGAAAAATTTGTTCCTTCCATATTTTATTATAAAGAGGAGGACCACTAGAGATTCATAGGGCAGATGCTTTATCATCAAATAACTTATGCCATCAGAACCAGGCCAGGTCCTATCAGTGTGAGATATTACACTTCTTAATTCAAACATGGTGAGATTTTTATTATAAGATTCTGCATTAGGATGGTAAAAGTCAATATGAATCCTTTGGGCATCTTTGTGGACAGAAATTCTTTTGAGTAATTGCTACTGCCAGATACAGCAGCAAATGTATCACCTAAAGCATTGGCTATTTCTTCTCTAGTGCTTATCAACTTTCCATCTTTTTCTAGAACAGAAAAGGAATAATCATTATATAGTCCAGAGGCTTTGCGGACTCTTTCCCAAACCTGTTTGCTAGACACTGAGTAGGTAATAAGCTGCCTATGACTTTTTCTGACTTTCCCGCCTCACTTTTCTTGCATTCGCCTTACCTTTCTTAAAGGCCAGAAAAGTTACCAGTGTTAGATATCAGCAAAAGATATGCCAAGCTTTCTTTTGCTCTCTTGAAGTTTCATGACAATCACTGTTCCACCAGGGTTTAGGGAACTTTGTCGAGGACTTCAGAATACAGAGTTCAGCTGCGTGTACAATAGTATCAGAGATCATTTTTACTGCTGTATTAATGTCCACATCGTTAACCATTTTTTCAGTCAGCACAGCCCAAGATGCAAAAAGAGATCTCAATCAACTTTATTGTAAAGTAAGCGTGGTTGTTTTGAGATCAACAACATTCCTGTAATATTTACAATGACTGGGAAATGGTCACTATCGTAGAGATTCGCCCCTACACTGAAAGAGCAAAAAGGTAGCAGAGATGGAGAACAAAAAACCAGATCAATTGCATGAAATGTTCTAGTCGGCTGATGAAAGTAGGTGTATTTTGCATTATTTAGGAGACAAATAGAAATTATCTTCCATTAATTGTTCGATCTGCCGACCCCTTGTTCCTACTTCCCCATAAGGTACTATGTGCATTGAAGTCACCTAAAAGCAAAAAAGGTTCTGGATATTGCTCTATTATTCTGTCCAACTCTTGCTGATCAGCATGCTCATGTGAGGGTAAGTAAATAGTGCACACTAAGATTGAAAAGCATAAATTAATCTGAACTGCCACAGCTTGAAGGGAGGTCGTCAAAGGGAGAGCAGTGTATGGGGGATTGTGGGAGGTGATAGATAAGGCCCACACCACCACAGGCACAGTACCCAGATGGGTTGTCCTTTCTTACTGTGGCATATCTCTGTATCTTAGCATCTCCGCTTGGTTTTAACAAGGTCTCCTGAAGTGCAACGCAGGCAGATTGATAGATGTTGATTAAATCCTTGATATTATCCAGGTTTCGATGGAAACCCCGGCAATTCCATGAAATAAATGTACCCTTTATGGATGTTTGTTTTGGCGGTGTTGTTTTTTTACTTTCGAGGCAAAAGGTGTTTTGGAAGGGCTAACGCTTGTTCAATGTCCATTTCGTCTGAGTCGTCTAGGCGTCCTGAACTCATGCTTACAATAGAACTTTGACTGGGGGTACTGGGTTTTTGCTTATTTTTCACCTTGATAACATCTTTATGTTTGTTCTGTTGGACATCCTGTTTCCCTTTGGACGCAGTAACCAGCGTACTACTCTCAACATCAGGTTTTTTTTCCTGATTTTTGGTTTCTAGGATGTTCTGTCATTGCTAGTTCTTTTTTCTGTGTGGTTATTATGATTTGCTTTGATATTGATCCGAATGATTTTGTTGTAAATGGGTAAGATAATTAGGTCTTGGCTGATTACAGAGAACAAGTCTTTTGGCTTCTGCAAATGATATCTTTTGTGTAACTTTAATGTTTTCAATTTGTTTTTCTGTCTGCCATTTTGGACATGATCTTGAAAAAGTTAGGTGCTTGCCTTTACAATTTATACATAAGGAGGCAGCAGAGCAACCTTCACTGGCATGGCCTACAATGGAACATCGAGCACATGTGAGGCTACTGTGACAAGAGGTCTTTCCATGTCCAAAGCGCTGACATTGGAAGCAATGCATTGGATTCGGTATACATGGCCTGACTGAACAGTTTAGGTATCCAGCTTTGATGTTTCTAGGCAGATTAGGAGACTTGAAAGTAAGTATGACATGTTTAGTGGGAAAGAGTTGACTGTTTTTCCATATTTTGATCCTACAAGCACCACACACATTTTAATCTGCCAACTCTTTAATGAATTCCTCTTCAATTACTGATGGTGAGTCTATTTCGGAGATTACTTCTCGAGACGAGGTTAGAGAATTAACTTCAACGTTTGCTTGTCCTAATTTAGTTAGTTTCAAAAGACTATTAGACTACTTTCCAGACACAGCTTCTATCAAAAGGTCCCCAGACCGAAGCCTCTTAATATTTTTCAGTTTTCCTACAGAAGACAAAAGATGTTTGTTTATTAGAAAGGGTGACATTTTTTTTTTTTTTTTTTCAATTCTTCAAAGCTGGTTATAATTCCGAGATGTGGACAAAAAGCATGTGATACAGTGCTTTATGTCACCTCTTAGTCTTTTGGTCACAATCGGAGTATCGCATATATTATTGAAGCAGGAAGGTATTATAGTATTCCTATTTAAAAGGAAAAAGTTTCGGGTACGACCGCCCCAGAAACATGAAGCCTAACAAGGTGATGCAGATTTCTACGCCAGGGCTAGCCGGACCTATACGCAAACTGAAGTCCCACAGTCGGCTTTCCTAAAAGCAGGTACTCCCGAGAGCTTGTCCCCAAGCCACTGACACAAGGACTAGTGACCTGCCAGTTTACACCTGTGATGACGACAAATGCTTCCGATTTAACTGAAGCAGAGGCCAAAGTGGTGTGTTGGGGACAGTACCTCACCCCTCAACTACCAGGACCCTCCTTTCCAGTCACACGGGTCTCCACACACGGCAAACACACGGGCAGTTTCCTTACTATTTGAAAAACTAGGGACAAGGCTGTTCCAGTTTCTTATGACGAGCCCGAGCCTCAGAAGAGGAAGAAGGAAAACAAGAAAAGTTGCAGTTAAGAGGAGAGGAGGCAGAAAGGAGGAGAGATCACTGGGGCTCCAGGATTGTGACATCCGATCACCAAGACGGTAATCCCCTGAAGGATCTTCCCCTGCTATGCTTTAGCTGGGCACAATTTCTCTATACCAAAAAGAGGTCATTGTTTCAAGTACATAAGTGATGAATTTCCAGCCTTATCAACTGCCAAACTGAAAGAAGTTGTCTTTACTGGTCCTGACATTAGAAAATGCTACAAGACAGTAATTTTGAGAAAAAAATGGAAGTTGTAGGAAAAGAAGCTTTGAAAACCTTTTAAAGATATAGTAACCGAGTTTCTGGGTAATAAAAAAGACCCAAATTTTAAATCAATCACTGAGAACATGCTGCAGAAGACAACAAATTTAGGCTGTTTCACAAACTTAAAGGTTCACTTCCACCTGAAAATATGGGTACTGTTAGCAAAAGATCGGTGAGAGATTTCGTCAAGACATCAAAGAAATGGAAAGGTGGTATGAAGGAAAATAGACTACTTTGACTGATGACAGCTGAATACTGCTGGATGTTACACAAATATGAATCTCATCAAGAACATAAAAGGAAAAGCATGAAACAGAACATGAGCAGTCCATACAAACTTCAATACATGAAATAAAACTGTTTATCTTACATACATTTTCTTATTATATATAAAAAAAGAATACATTTTAAGAAAAAAACATTTTATGTCTATTTTTAAGTCTTCTGTTTTCAAAATTTTAAAATTTTTTACAGACACCAAAAAAGTTGCGATTTCTGCAAAAAAAAAAAAAAAAAAAAAAAAAAAAAAAGATGTGACAGGAAAATTGAATATCATTTTTTGATGCAGCGCTTAAAAATACAAAAGAATCAATTAGCAAAAATTTAAGAACATGGTACAACCCAAACTTTGCAGGTTTTCATTATCAAACCTAATGATTTTCTTCACTTGTAAAAGCTAATGTCAATAATGATGGGGAAGAAAACTCTTTAATTACAGTCAACTTCTGACTAACCAGGTGGATTAATCATGTTTGGATTAACCATGCCTCGTCTAGAAAAAAAGGTTATTTTTGTTTATTCTGAAATAACGGAAAAATAACTATCATAAGCCATGAGAATAAAGTAAAATTTCTGCGGGAAATGAAATAACAAGAAGAAAATAAATGAGATAATAGCTGTGGATGCAGATAATGTCACTGTGTAACTTAATTGTATATAATGTAGAATACATGAAAATTAACACAATCCATTAAAGTAAACAAATAATTGCAAAAATTAATTTGCAATTAAGCTTCTGTTTTCTAACAATTATGTCAAAATACAAGAATTACAATACAAGAGTATAAGTGAAGTGTGTTCTTGTTTCCAATGTTGATTTATTTTGCACAGCCAAATGAATTTATCCTCCAAATTAAACTGCTTAAAAATATAAGTTAAAATTTAATAATATTTACAAATAATTATAATACAATTATAATACAGATTATTCCCTTTTTTTCTGTCAGATTAACTATGATCTTGGGATTACCCCCATTAATTGACAGTCTGCTCTCTTATCCCATATATCTCGCAAAAAAAAAGCTCAAAACTTATCAACAAGGATATAAGCTGTCATCAGAAGCTTTCCATATAGTGTTACGAGTACACAGTTGTAGGTTTTACTGATTATTCACATCTGCCATCAAGAGATTATCTCAACATTACATGACCGACAATTTTACCAACTGCATTTTTAGCTACCGATTTCGGATATGCAGCCAATACATCTGGTTAGCCTAGATTAGGTTATTTGAATCAAGCAAACACATTAAGACTATCTGTCTAATGGGAAGGGCACCTTTTGGGGAAATTTCTAAGGGAAACTGGCTGATTTTCAGGTTACACATGGGTAAAACCCTGAAAGCCAATCATGCAGCCAGCTCATTCATTTGGGATCAAACCCAGGGGGTATCTTCTAGTATTTGGTAGTCTCAAGATGGGTGCCATCTAACACTTTATAAAAACAATAAATTAAATACACTATTTTTAATAAAAGTTATTGAGAAAAGAGCAATTTCTTATAATATTATATTTTTATAAATGAGAAAATTTGAAGAAAAGAACAACAGTTGCAGAAAACAATACCAAACACACAGAATAATTTGATATTTTTTATATTTAAATAATAATAATAAAGATTTTAATTTTTAAAGATTAATAACTTAAGATCATATAAAGCACTACAATTGTCTGAAATATTTTCAAAGAATTTGTTAGTAAACACCAGCCAGAATTCTAATATCACATTTTTAGCACTCTTTTACAGTAAACAAATTAATCTGTTAGAAACATAGTTAACAAAGCATTTAAAAATACATAGGCAATATTTAAAAATATGTAGGAGGATTCCAAATTTTGGTTTTAGTCAAAAAATAGATATAGTTTATAATAAATAAGCTTAAAATAATATCCCTTGAAAATAACATTATACGATGCAACCAAAAATGTTATACATCAACCCTATCATGAACTACAAGTAAATACTAAAGTAAATTCTCAGTGTTTCATTTATTCGATGTCACTAGAGTATTAGCATCTCATGTATGCATAGCCTAACGTTTAAAATACTTTTTCCCTTAATTTACACTTTATACTTTACTTTCTATACTGAGAAAAAATATATATATTTCTACCGCATGAATGGATACTTAGATCATTTAATCATCTTGCTTACAGAATATTCCAAACCATCATGGAAAATACTGCACATATGAAACTGTCTGTAAGTAAACCTTTCCCTTATAAAATACCTTAAAAAATATAATGTCATCTTACATACAATGCCATTTTATATTTGGACTAATTCCAGAAGTGTCCTCTCTAACCTTCTTCCTAATAGGTTAATTTGTTCGTCCCCATAGCCTTCTTCCTAGTTAACACATGTTGACACCCCCATTCCAGTTTCCCCACCAAATGAATCACTCCCAGAAAGTGTGGGCTGTTTAATTGTTTTTAGTTCTCTGCTTTTTGACCTTCGCTAGTTTATCTTTTTGTTTCTTTTTCCATTTGTTCGTAAGCCCCTAAGCAGGGTATCTAAAGTCTAGCAACCCTAACACCATCCATTCTTTTGGCTTCTGAAGCATTCTGTTGATATGGAAGTTTAAGGAAAGGTATGTTTGTCTTTTGTTTCATAATTTTCTTTGTTTTCATTTAAAAAAAATTAAACTTAGCTTGGTCCAGCAGCTTATTTTTATGAGTATTTTTTGGCATAAATTTAAAATTCACAAAAGGCTAATTTTCGAGTAATTGAGCCTCCCTCTTTTCTATGGCTTTATATAATTCGACTCCCTTGGCTTTATATGATTTGACTGAATAATTTATTTTTCAATTTTGAAGCAAAAATTTTATTCATTGATTCTTGATGTAGAATTTTTCTTCTTGATTTAATTTAGTTTATGTAATTAGTTTCTTTTTCTGCATTCCCCACCCCAATTATTTTTACTATTATTTAGCATTTGTATATAATTTTTAGTCTTATTTGAGTACAAATGCACGTTGGAAAAAGATCTGAACATTTGAGAATTATTAGAATATTGTTTTAAAGAGAAGATTTGGTGCTAAAAAAGCAGTTTTGATTTTCAATGATTCAGAGGAACAAAAACTTGTATTCAGAAATCATTAATTAAGGCTTCACACCATTTTTCCCTTAACTAGTTCTGTTTGAAACGTTAAACAGAGCAGATTAATAAAAAAAGCAATTTTGTTTTGTTATGCACAATGTTCCATAATTTCAAAAAAAAAGCTTCTCTTTTCACATAGTAATTAAAAATTCCATTTTTGAAAGTTTCATTAATTTACGTTTACTCAATTTGCAGAGAAGAAAGGTTAGACCTTCAAACACATGCATACATACATAAAATTTTTTAATGAAGTACTGATAACAGAACAGTTAACTCCTTCACATCCAATCCGCCCAACCCGGCCCTACATTGAAACAACCAGAACCGCCTGAAAACAGCCGAGATTGTAATCTTGTTTTCTTCCCTTCCCCTAAGGTATGCAGTAGCAGGTGCAATTTCCCCAAATGCATTGTATCAGTTTACTGCAGACAGCTTGTCCTAAGAGGTTTCATTATCTTTTGGTCGATTGTGACATTTCGTTGTTGATTCTTTTGTGTACAATGTGCTTTTAAGCTTTAAACAACAATAAAAGAGTAGTTTAAAAATTTAAGGATTATATTTATTTTTAAACAATTAATTCCTTCCTATAAAAATAACAGAAATAAACAAAATTTCAGTCGTGATCATAACAAAGCCGAAAAGGTTTGGTTGGTCTGACATTCAGAAAAGTTTTATAAAGAACGGGGTCAAAGTCTAATGGAATATTCGTTAGAAAGTACAAAGGATGTCAATGGAAATCTTCACACCTATTTTCTGCATTAATGGACGGGGAGGGGAGGAAACTAATGTGAAACTGGGAAACTATTTCGGGCGGTCCGGTATTTTGAGGATACAGGTTAGCAAAGGGTCTGGATACTTCCCATAAACAATGCATACTACAGGATGTTTACAGACAATGTAATTCTGATAATCCCAAATAATATATTATAATGCTATATTCTTGCACATTGTAGCTGGCAGTTCAACTTAAGTCCAATTCTTGATGAACAAGCTGGCTGTATTCATTATGCTTTCATTATTTTCCCCACATGTAATATATATGCAAGCCAGTTTCCATTAGAAAGTTCTTCACATGGACATCCCTCCCTTTAGGCAGATAGGTGTGCTTTGCAATAATCAAATAAACCAAGCACCAGTTTGCAAAATTATAAAAAGCATTTGTTTCCCAAATATCATCAGATACCATTAAAAGTAGTGTGCTTCTGTACTTTTATAGTAAACTACATCACAGAAATTAATTTTTCAGTTTTTTTTTGGGGGGGGGGGGGTTAGTCTCTATTTTAAGGTATCCCTTGTATTATAGCCAAGTTGTTGTTTCATTTATGGTAACCTGAGTAGTTCAATGTTATGATACCCTATTATGACATGAATGATTGTGCAATTATGGTGAATTTGACTGATGGGATATTATTTGTAAGGGATTATTTATGTATTGGATGTTGGTTAGGAAGTGCACTGCTTATTTTGTGCTTTACACTGTAAAATGCCTGCTGGTGGTATGATAAACCTGAAGTTTCTTTGACTGGTGTGTAAATGAAGATTTAAATGGCTTCGTTCAACTCTTGGTAAATTACGCAGTGAGATTTAAGGATTTGAAAACCAGAGCTCATATCAACACTATGGACGGTATGTGGGGTGTAATAAAAACGGATTTTCGAAAGAAATGCCATTGACAGTCCGCCAGTATAGAGAATATTTTTCATTTTTAATTTGGTGAATTTATGTGCCGAAGGCAGTACACAGATTCTAGTTTAGATAATTTAAAATAGTTTTAAGATGCTGCTAAGGAATTCTCTGTGTCTCACATGCAGAAGAAACAAATTTTTAAAAAAGGTATGTCAAGATTTCCCTTTTGTATTGCGTAGATTATATAACATGTACCGCATTTGACGGCATATAAGATGTACTCTTATTTAGAAGGCCACACACAAGGAAAAAAAGGGTTGATCTTTACATTACGGTAACTTGGCGATTTTTTGGCAAAAATTTGGCGACCAACTCCCCTACAGCAACCCTCTATTTTTTTTTCCCCGCCGCCATTTTGTCTTCACGAAGTAAAGACATGTTTCTTTTCTTCTTATCTACTGAACACTTCTTCCAACAATCTACTAGCCGAATTACACTTATGCTAGAAATTTTATCAAACAAAACTGCTTAATCATGACAAATATTCACTGCAAAATTCGGAAAAAGTGCACAATACCATACACCTTACGCGTTTTTCAAAATAACACATACACATAAACCATGTACACGCCGACTTATTTTTACTTAAAAAAACATCCCAGAATTGCACAAAAATGGCATTGCGCACACTCTTCACTATATCCATGTACACTGCTTTTTTCTCATAAATTCGAAAAATTTCACGAAAATACATGACAATTTTCTCAATCTTTAAACCCGGTAAAAAGAACATATATGAAAATACCTGATCGCGAAAAAGTATTCACCCTTTACAAATATGAACATTTCCACATATAAAATAAATAAAATATCCAAAAACTTTTACCTCTAAATCATCTATTACATTATACACGTCACCAACGAATTCATACATGAAGCATTACAAATATTTAGTATCAAATATTTAAATTATTTCCATGCACGTTTATTTCAACTCAAACGTAAACCAAATTCCTACAAGCATAAAATTCACAAAATAACTATCATTTCATTAAAATATCACTGAACCATGTACACGTCGACTTATTTTTACTTAAAAAAAACATCCCAGAATTGCACAAAAATGGCATTGCGCACACTCTTCACTATATCCATGTACACTGCTTTCATCTCATAAATTAATCACAAAAATACATGACAATTTTCTCAATCTTTAAACCCGGTAAAAAGAACATATATGAAATTACATGATCGCGAAAAAATATTTACCCTTTACAAATATGAACATTTCCACATATAAAATAAATAAAATATCCAAAAACTTTTACCTCTAAATCATCTATTACATTATACACGTCACCAACGAATTCATACATGAAGCATTACAAATATTTATTATCAAATATTTAAATTATTTCCATGCACATTTATTTCAACTTAAACATACACCAAATTCCTACAAGTATAAAATTCACAAAATAACTATCATTTCATTAAAATATAATTAAATTCAAAAACACCACTTAAAATATACATGAGCACATACATTCAATTAATAAAAATTACCTTACAATCCTAATTACTTTAAACTAAATCATTGCTAATAACAATTTTCCCAATAATACCAAATTTCTTTCCACCTTACATTTCCAACAATGCATAAAAATAATTAAAAATACTAACTTACCTAATCTCCTTCAGAATCTTCATTACGTGGCGGATACACTTTTCTTCATTCTCTTTTAGAATCTTTAAAATCATACTTATCTTTCAAAGCAAGATACCACGTAAAATAAATAACATAATAAAACATGTTTATTTCTCTCTCACACAACCTTAAAAAACATTTCTTACTATCCTTTTCAATACCACTAAATACCCATTTCGAATTCACTTTACTTACGGCCATGGGATCCAAAAATTCACAAACACTATTTCACACAACACAGAATAAAGCCAAATACAAAATTCCCAGATTTTTCCCCATTAAAGAACAGTAATTCGTCCATTAAAATCACATGACATATCCCATGATCTCTCATTTCCCTCACACAAAATAATGCGTAATCAGAACTAAATACTACTCACATTCTTAACAAAGTCTAACCAACCTAATCTTCTTCCGAATCTTCCTTACATGGTGGATACACTTTTATTATGGATTCAATAAAATTACTGAACGATTTTTTTTTCCGAATTTTTCCTCCAAACTTCCTCTGCTAAATAAAAAGCAAAATTCTCCTTCTCGCAATGCCTAGGAATGGCGCTTTTTATACCACTCCAGGTGCCCTCTATTGTGTTCGTATGCGCACCACTTTCCGGATCTTTAAAATAATACTTATGGTTTACAGCAAGATGCTTAAACCCTTCATCCTCCAAACATTGATATGATTTCCAACAATCTGAAATAATTATACTACCCGGTAAAATATATTCTTTTATAAAACTCAATAAACAATCTTTACTTCTATCTCGCACAACCTTAAAAAAACATTTATTACTACCCCTTTCAATCCCACCAAACACCCATTTTCCTTCCACTCTCCTACCTCTCTCATACTTACGCTTCCCAAACTTACTCTCATCAATTTCCACAATCACATTCATACCACCAAGCATACCCATATCATTTTCGCAAAATTCCACGCACACTTCCCTACAAAAAGAATTCCAATCAGCTGCAGTCCTACTACTAATTTCTAAATCCGAAATCCAATAGTCAACTGGCAATCTATTCACCCAATAATAAGAAATCAATAAAATCTCACCCATACTCAAACGACTTTCAGCAAACCACGTACCCTTCCTTATACTCTGTTTCACAAAATGTGCATTTTCACCAGATTTCTTGCACCGCCATTCAAACTTATCACTAATATCCTTCCTTTCACACAATCTCATTTCATTCCCACATTTTGGATATTCATACTTATCCGCAATTAAACCTACACTCATGCACCATTCAACCAATTCTTTTGAATTATCACACAAACGTATTAAAAATTTTGAATTTACTTTAGACAGCGCCATACAATCCCAAAATTATTCAACCCTACTTCACACAACACACAATGAAGCTTAATACAAAATAATATACATCCACAGATACTTCTCCAAATTCCCCCCTTTTCCGATTAAAGAACCGTAATTCGTCCATTAATATCACATGACATATCCCATGATCTCTCATTTCCCCCACACAAAATAATGCGTAATCGGAACTCAGTACTCCTCACATTATTACCAAAGTCCCAGGTAGTAACCTTTATCGCCTCAAAAATGTCGCCAAACTACCAGTTACCGTAATGTAAAGATCAACCAAAAAAAGTTTCAATAGTCCGTGTGACAGTGCGGTATCACAATAACTTAAAATGTGGTTTCTTTTAGTTCTCACGTTTCGAAGCCAAATAAACAATCATTGAATGCAATTACCAAACATATTTTTATTAAGGAAAATTAACAAATGGCAAGCTATTTTGAACATGATATGCAAATTTCAATAATGAATAATGAATGAATGGCAAGCAATAAATAAATGAACGGCAAGCAATCAAACATAATACTAAATAAAGCGAGAAAAAACAAAAAACACAGATTCAAGAAAAACATTGCCTATCATGAAATTAGACTTTTAATCACTTTCAAAACCATAAAAATCCTTTTCACTATCATCATCATCACTACTGTTTCCGTCATCGCTAGTATCACCTTCTTAATAATTCTGAATAATGCATCGTCTTCTGTTACATCAAGAGCATTACTGATTCCGCACTTCTTAAAGGACTTAACAATTACTTCAGCCTTTATGTCCTCCCAAGAACTTTTTACCCACTCGCACAATTGTGAAATAGAGGGCCGCTTCATTCTACCATATTCATCCTATCTGATCGAGCTTAAAAGAAGTTTTCTTGTGTGCATTTATAACAAACCTATGAAATGCTAGTATTTTTTCTTCATAATCTGCTGGCATTTTCTGTGCAATAGTTGTTTTTGTGCGCATTGATAAGCCTTGCCTTTTTATGAACCTGTAGCACCAGCCCTCAGACCCTGAAAAGTTCTGATTCCCACGTTTTTCTGCAAATCCTTTGGTCTTATTGATTATCATTTTAGTTGAAACACTTATCCCAGATTTCCTCTTATCTATCACCCACATTTTTATGGCATTTTCAAGTTCAGGCCAAGATGGAGCTGGGCATCGAAGGCTATGTTTTTGTTTTTTAGCAGTCTTCAGTTGATCTTCCTGCAGTCGCCAAGTACGTATAATTTTTTTGGTAGGTGGTGGACCGAAATGCTTTGCTGCTGCTCTGTTTCCATGCACTTCAGCGTAGTTTAACACTCCTAGTTTATACTGAATTGTATAGCTTAATCTCTTGTTTCCTGTAGTCATATTTTCCAGGGTATTTTTTTAAAACAAATAGTTTTAAGCACCGATAATGACACATTTATACAGAGTAGCACCAATACCAACACGTGTGTCGGATGAGTCAAAGGAAGTCTATGTAAAGAAGGAAAGGCTCCATAGACGTAATGCGACCGTCAAACCTGTTCAAACTTCTACATCAGCTTCGAGCTTTGGCGCATTTTGGCGACAGATATTTCACGCATGCGCAAAATAATTATGGAAGATGTAGAAAAAGTTATGTGTGTCTAGACCTTTATCCGGGCTAGAAACAGCATTTAGTATTGAAAGTTAACCTGTGTCCTTCAGGTAAAAGATGCAGGTAACATTTTTGATACCAAACTTAGGAAAAAAAGTGTGTCTTATATGCCGTCAAATATGGTATTTCCATTCTCATGTTATTTCCTTGTTTAATTTAAAATGCAGTTTATTGAGCTTATATATTGTTACGAAATGTCAAGGCATGGTGAGATAGCTTCCCCACAAAGCAGTTCTAGGGTTGCCATAAAATGACAACGAAAGGAAGAGTTGCAACATTTGGCGAGAAATCGCCCATTTGGCGACATACCATGGACGGATGGAGAACCTTCTGGAACGAATTCTTACCGGTTTAACCTAAAATGTTCTCAAACACAAGCCGCTAATCCTGCTGGTTCGCAGTCAGTTAGTGTGTGTGTGCCTCGTCTAGCGTGCGAGATAGTGTGTCTCATCTAGTCAGTCCGTGCGGAGTCGATCGAGTTGACAGCCGGGCAGCGAGTGCCGAGTGGGTCATTGAGAGTATCGAAGAGTTTCTTAGTGTATCACGGTTAGTGCATTTTTGAGAGAGCCTATTAAGCTCCAGGAATGACTGAACCGAAGAGTCGGGAGCTGTGCTCTGTGTGTCGTTGAGTGCATCGCGAGTTGTAGTGTGGAGAGTCTCGAAAGTACGTGGAGTTCCGAGAACAACCGAGCAGAGTCGGAAGCTGTAAGCTGGTGCTTTGCAGTGAAGTTGTTTCCACCGTTCTAGCCTGATAACCTGAAAGCTGTGTCGCTGATTGTCGTGTTATAGTAGATCTTCGACGACTGTAAAAGTGTTTTGGAGCTGTCCTGATTAATATTGGTAAATAAAGTGTGTTTCAATACTACATCAGGAAGTGTTGTCATTATTCACTCCAAATCCGCACAAACCCCGTACATACCGTATGTAAAGAAGAAAAAAAAGGTAACAACTGGTGTCAGAAGTGGGGTTTGCGAGTGAATGTCAGTGACCCGCCTGCAGAGGAAAGCCATGGCAGAGGAAACGAAGACTTTGATGGACTTCTTAGCTGAGATCAGAGCCAGACAGAAGGAGTTGAAAGCCAGATGTGCTGAGATAAAGGCCGGATATACTGCTGGATATGAAGAGATGACAGCTGAGATCAAAACGGGACTGAAAGAGATGAAAGTTGGATATGTTGAGATAAAAGCTGGATATAAAGCGATGACAGCTGAGATCAAAGCCGGATAGAAAGAGATGAAAGCCAGACTGGAAGAGAAGAAAACAAGACTAGAAGAAATAAATGTCAGCCAAGAAAAAGTGCGAGAGCAACTCCAACAGGTGAAAGGCGAGCTTACAGAAGAAACTGGAGCCATAAAAAACGATGTGGAAATGAGAGAAGTGGCATCTGAAGAAACAAAGGATGAAGAAACGAAATGAGTAGTAATGAACTGCCTGAGAAAGATCAAGAAATGATGGATGAAACATCTAATAGGATTAAAGAAAGAGAACGAAAAGATGAAGAAAAAAACAGGAAAAACGTTTCTCATCCTCAGGTGTTATTAAATTAACCTTTCATCTAAATTAAAACATCAATCTTAGATAGTTATTTACAATTATACTTCCTTTCTTGCTGCAATTATTTTTGGCAGCATTGGCATCAACAATAGTTTGGCGATTTTTTACGGCCTTCGAAACTGAATAGTACCCAGTCATGTTTAGCCTTTTTCATATAAATTATAATAATAAAAAAAAGTATTATATGAAATTAACCTTTACTCTAAATTAAAATATCAATCTAAGATAGTTATTTACTATTATACTTCCTTTCTTGCCGCAATTATTTTTGGCAGCATTGCCATCAATAATAGTTTGGCGATATTTTACGGCCCTTGAAACCGAATAGTATCAAAATTTTTTATATTTACTTTATTGTATTATTATTATTAGTTTATATATTTTAGCTTTTTATTACTTTTTATATTCAGTTTCCATTCTCTGGTATTTTTTATTTTAAGTGCCAAACCTTACACAAAATATTATGCAAGAATATATAGAATAAAATATAAAGTTTATGTATTCATAAATTCATTTTATGCATACATTTATTTTAATATTTAATTATGAGAATTTAACAAAAGTATTTCTGATCTTTTATTCTGAAAAAGTGGAATTTAGAAATGATACTTCAAGAAAAGTGCAAAAATTCAGCTTAAATGGCAAGAGCTATCAACCACATTTCCCCTCCCTTCCGCGATTTGTCAAAGATATATAAAAACAAATTGATTAGAAATTGATTGGAAAAGAATACTACACTGAAATAAAATACATTAACTACACAATATTTCAGTAAAAACGAAATATTAAAAGGCTTATTTTATCCAGTGCGTGCATTTTATATGTCCCAGAAATTCGTAAAAAAATACCTACATAGGGACATTTGTAGAATAAACAAATTATTGAAGAGGTTACTTCTTATCAATCAAATTGATATTCACTCAGTTTAAACTGCTGCTTTCGATAAGATTTCGATAAACTCAAAGCAGGACTATATTGCTCATAATTTTTAAGCTAGAAATCATAAAACGATATGTGGACAACAAAATTTATTAATACAATTTTTAATGGAAAATGAAAATTTATGACATGAAGACATATGAAGCTACCTCTGCTAATTTACATACCTTATATTTTGTGATACATACCTTCTCAGAAGTTACTTTCATGAAGAAACACTTCTCACGTTTTTATACGAAGAAATATGTGTTTTTCTCATTGTTAACAAATGAATATTTTTTTCTGAAAAAATGTCAGACTTTAGATTTCTTAGTTGCGACGTGAAACATATAATGGAAACTTCTTCTTCTTTATAAAAAGCAGAAAAATCCGAAGATTAAATCATTTTTCATATACATAACGCTAATTACAAAAGGGCATTAGCAAATACTTAATAAGCAATGCAATACTTTATGTCAACACCGTTTAAATAGCAAGATGTTGCCATGTAATGTACCCTTAATTTTGTGTTGCCAGATGTCAAAAATCTGCAAGGCTTTTGTTTCCCTTTCTCAGGGCCTTTTTCCTGAGAGAAAAAAAAAAAAAAAAATACCAATTTTTTTATATTAAAGAAATCAAATAATCTATTTCTCTTCAGTTAAAAGTACACTTAAGAAACTATTTCTTTAATTCCCGTCTAGTAAAAATTCTATTACATCATTGCTAAAACATGTATTGATGTCTTTTTGACATCTTAACAGTTTGAAATCATTTTTGATTTCAATAAAGAAATCAAATGAAAACTTTAAAGAAAGTCCAGTTTAAAGAAAAATTAAGTACTTTAAAGAAAGTAAAGCATCAGGGCCTTATCATCAAATTTTATTATCTGAAACTAATCTCATAACTGCTTCTCCTAAACATTTTTATTACGTTTGAAATTCTTATTTATACAGTATAAGGCTCCTATATACCTTAGAGGAGCCTTAATACAGTATATGTGCCCATTATTTTCAATTGCCTGACTCACTCAAAAACAGTGCGGCTCTGTGCTGTACAGATTCATTTAGGTTAAATTAATAACTTTTTGAAAATATGCATTGTAAAACATTATATCTTCTTATTATTTAAATTAAATAAAGCAAACTGAATCGTGTTTATATTAAAGGAGAAGGATAGCTAGAATGCTTATATCTCATGTTACTTCACACACACACACACGGAGAGATCGTATTTTATTCTCGAGTTTCAAGATGTAGAAACATCTTTTTACTCGACATTTGATAAGAATCAGGTGGGAGGAGAAAGAGTAGGGTGGAAGGAAGTGTGGGAGGCGGAAGAAGAAAGTCAGGTCCTCGCTAGCGGCGGCGAGAAAAGGGGGGCAAGTTCAGTGTCTTTATAAGATGTAGCCGCGGGTGGTAAACCTCAGAGTCAGTTTAGCGTGAATCAATTAAGGTTGTAATTCTTATGTGGGTAGGATGTTACATTGGTACCGATGTTTTTCACTGGGATGCGGGGAGTGTCTGAGAGTGCTAATAAGGCTATTACTGTGGATTTGTACTGAATAAAAGAAGTTGACCGCTAATAGTTTAATATACTCTTGAATAAGTTCGATTTGAAGATCTCTGTGAATGTACAGTCGGTCACAAAAGTATTCGAACACTGGTACCCTATCAGAAAATGACAAGATGGTGTTTTTTTCTCTTTCTCTCTGTGTGTCGTGTTATTCCATCCTAGGTTTTCTTCTCCCCCCCCCATCTTGGAAAAAAACTGGAAAAAATTGGTCACGATCTCTTTTTGAATGGGGAGATGCCATTTTGAGGAAAAGCTGACGACCCTATCTTGGAGAATGAACATGACCGCTCTACACACCTTTTCACTCTCTCTCTTTCTCTGAATTGGGAAGCCATTTTGGGAAAAAAGCAGACGACCCTATCTTGGAGAATGGAAATGAACGCCTCTCCCTCTCTCTTTGAAATGGAAAGCCATTTTGGGACCCTCTATTCTTGGGAAGGGAGAAAACTCAAGTCTGCACTTCGCTGTCTCTGAATGCGGAAGGCCATTTTGGGAAAAGCGGACCCTCTTCTTCTGATCTTGGAGAACTGGAAATGAACGCTCTACACGATCTCTCTTTGAATTCAGAAGGTATTTTGGGACCTTCTAATGTTGGAAAACTGAAATGGACGCTCTACGCATTTTCTCTCTCTCTCTCTCTCTTTCTCTGAAATGGGTAAACATTTGAAAACTCCCTAACTTTGGAAAAAACAGAAATGAACGCTCTACACCATCTCTCTTTGAAAATGGGGGGTGTCATTTTGAGACCTCCCTCCCCTAAACTTGGAAAAAAAACTGAAATGAACGCTCTACACTATCTCTCTTTGGACATGGGTAGCCCTTTGGGGACCCTCTCCTCTTGGTAGGAAAAAAAAAGAACCGAAGTGAAGGCTCTACACAATCTCTCTTGGAATGGGATCCATATTTCGGGAAACGTGGATCACCTCATGCTGGAAAACTGAAGTGAACCACCAAGATTGGACTCTATATATTATTTTTTTTAATTGACATCATGACCCTCCTCCAATTTGTTATTAAAAAATGTTTTATTTTGTTTTGGTTTTTATCCCATTTCCGATGTGATTTCAGAAATGCAATTCCATAACAGTTCAATTTCATTCGAGGTTAAATGATCTAAACAGTCTTTGACCCACCCATCCGTATGATTATTTTCTTCTCCTTCCTGTTGCACCAAATTTTGTAAGTCCATATAATCATTCCATACGGGAAGGGCTGGATCCTCACAAGGCTGTCTTGAAACACTTGGAGTCTCTTTGGGATGAGTGGAGGGATATAGGATGTCTGGACCCGGCAGCGATTCTACCTCCATGATTTCTGGACCCGTTGGAACTTGTTTACCCGGCTGAAATTCTACCTCTACGATTTATGGTCCCGTTGGAACTTGTGGACCCGGCTGACATTCTATCTCTACGATGTCGGGACTTTTTGAAGCTTGTGGGCCCGTCTGACATTCTACCTCTACGATGTCGGGACAGGTTGGAGAAGAAGAAGAAGAAGAAGAAGAGGATACTGGAAGAGGTTCTGTCTGTGAGGAGTCCGAAAGAGGCTGCCTGTTTGAACAAGTCGGGGAAGAAGAAGAAGAAGAAGAAGCTTCTGGGTTCTGAAGCGGATCTTGCACGCCAGGTAGGTTCCGGTAAGTCGACCGTTTTTTAAGAGGTAATTTTTTTTCTTCCTCCTCATCTTCAATTGTGATGACTTCAATTTCATTCCGTAGCCGGGTCGATTTTGTTTCGGGCCATGACGACGGTTTGGTCCAGCTCCTCTTATCATCTAAGGAAGGGATGGGTATAGGTGGCGGAGGGTTTTCTTCTTCTTTTTCTTGAAACATCATCGGCGATTGGAAAGACACCTTTCACTCTCTCTCTTTCTCTGAATTGGGAAGCCATTTTGGGAAAAAAGCAGACGACCCTATCTTGAAGAATGGAAATGAACTCCTCTCCCTCTCTCTTTGAAATGGAAAGCCATTTTGGGACCCTCTATTCTTGGGAAGGGAGAAAACTGAAGTCTGCACTTCGCTGTCTCTGAATGCGGAAAGCCATTTTGGGAAAAGCGGACCCTCTTCTTCTGATCTTGGAGAACTGGAAATGAACGCTCTACACGATCTCTCTTTGAATTCAGAAGGTATTTTGGGACCTTCTAATGTTGGAAAACTGAAATGGACGCTCTACGCATTTTTCTCTCTCTCTCTCTCTTTGAGATGAGTAGCCATTTTGGAGGATTCTCCACCACCATCCTAACCTTGGAAAACTGAGATGAACGCTCTACACCTTCTCTCTCTCTCTCTCTCTCTCTTTCTCTGAAATGGGTAAACATTTGAAAACTCCCTAACTTTGGAAAAAACAGAAATGAACGCTCTACACCATCTCTCTTTGAAAATGGGGGGTGTCATTTTGAGACCTCCCTCCCCTAAACTTGGAAAAAAAACTGAAATGAACGCTCTACACTATCTCTCTTTGGACATGGGTAGCCCTTTGGGGACCCTCTCCTCTTGGTAGGAAAAAAAAAGAACCGAAGTGAAGGCTCTACACAATCTCTCTTGGAATGGGATCCATATTTCGGGAAACGTGGATCACCTCATGCTGGAAAACTGAAGTGAACCACCAAGATTGGACTCTATATATTATTTTTTTTAATTGACATCATGACCCTCCTCCAATTTGTTATTAAAAAATGTTTTATTTTGTTTTGGTTTTTATCCCATTTCCGATGTGATTTCAGAAATGCAATTCCATAACAGTTCAATTTCATTCGAGGTTAAATGATCTAAACAGTCTTTGACCCACCCATCCGTATGATTATTTTCTTCTCCTTCCTGTTGCACCAAATTTTGTAAGTCCATATAATCATTCCATACGGGAAGGGCTGGATCCTCACAAGGCTGTCTTGAAACACTTGGAGTCTCTTTGGGATGAGTGGAGGGATATAGGATGTCTGGACCCGGCAGCGATTCTACCTCCATGATTTCTGGACCCGTTGGAACTTGTTTACCCGGCTGAAATTCTACCTCTACGATTTATGGTCCCGTTGGAACTTGTGGACCCGGCTGACATTCTATCTCTACGATGTCGGGACTTTTTGAAGCTTGTGGGCCCGTCTGACATTCTACCTCTACGATGTCGGGACAGGTTGGAGAAGAAGAAGAAGAAGAGGATACTGGAAGAGGTTCTGTCTGTGAGGAGTCCGAAAGAGGCTGCCTGTTTGAACAAGTCGGGGAAGAAGAAGAAGAAGAAGAAGCTTCTGGGTTCTGAAGCGGATCTTGCACGCCAGGTAGGTTCCGGTAAGTCGACCGTTTTTTAAGAGGTAATTTTTTTTCTTCCTCCTCATCTTCAATTGTGATGACTTCAATTTCATTCCGTAGCCGGGTCGATTTTGTTTCGGGCCATGACGACGGTTTGGTCCAGCTCCTCTTATCATCTAAGGAAGGGATGGGTATAGGTGGCGGAGGGTTTTCTTCTTCTTTTTCTTGAAACATCATCGGCGATTGGAAAGAAACCTCCTCTTTCAATTGTTTCCAAAGCGAGTACGAGCACCGATCGACGAGAAAGAGACTCTTCTGGGTTGTGACGATGAGATATTGCGTTTTCGGGGGAACGACATAGTTTTGAAAAGGTCTTAGAATATATTTCTTATATTTCATCCTGTCGCTGACTTTAAAACTTCTTTCCTTGAGATTGGGGGACGATGATTCGTAATAGGCGAGAGGAGCGGCTGTGGTTTGAACAATATGAACTTCGTCCTCAGCCGTCGTTCTCACTCCAAACGTAAAATATCGTTTCGTGAGAAAAATATTCTTCCACCGAAAACTCGTGCGCGGATCCGTATATCGCCGGTCTGTTTGAATGGGCCGTCTCAAAGCTCGATCCATCCGGTTCCAAGAGAAGGGAGATTCCTCTTTCGTTTGTTGCGATTCGAATAAATTTCTGTATATATTCTGAACGAGCAGGTTGGAGGATTCGACATCTTGGTTGAAAGAAACGATCGCTTGATGAGGTGGTAAATGCGGAATAAATGTCGCACAATGACACGCCAAAAAAATTTTCAAGTTGGAGATTTGCTTTAGCGTCTTCAAATCCTCCCCGTTCAAAATCCGTTGAGTTGGAAAAACGTCTAATAGCGACATGGCTCCCAATGGAAAAGAAATGATCTCGCACAGTACTCTCGCCTTTTTGTATATATATAGACACACACAGACACACATAGAGGCTCTATGACGTCCGTTTTATTTGTTTTTTTTTTGTTTCTCTCTCTCTTCTTTCCAAGAAATCTTATCTCCATGACCTCTTTTTCTTTTCTTAAAAAGATGAATGTGTGTGGGAATGAGGAAGTGAAAGTAATAATTTAATAAACAAAAAAATTATCCAACCATGACCTTCTTTTTTTTTCAAAGTCACCCTTTCCAATCCAAGGACGTCCAGAGATAGAGGAAGCAGGGAGAGAGGAGGAGGAGGGAAGGGAAGGTCACACTCTCTTTCTCTCTATAAATAAAAGGGGAGAGCCCCAAAGTCGTATTTTTGTCCAAGTGGATCATGAGGAGGCATCCCCAGCTCACTACGTGTATTCCTTTCAAATATAAATATGTTGATCTTTTCTTTTTATATCATCCAAGGAGTCGTTTACCTGAAAGCCTCCGATTTTTCAAAATGTGCGGGTTATTATACCGTGGGGAGTTATCAAAAGATGCGGGACGAATTTTTGTCCGACGAAAACGTGTTGATGGCTCGTGACATTCCACCTTTGGCTGCACAAATTTTGTTAATGAAACGAGCCAAATATTTTTACACGTCCCACTTTCTAACCGTCTCGCAAATGAATAGGATTATGGATCGTCTTGAGAAGACAAAAGGGATTCTCGTTCATTTTAGTGAATGGTTGCACAAATGTTTGCACGAACCTCTCTCGATCGAGAAGACTGGGAAGAATACCTATTATATTCTTCTCGAGGACTCTCCTCCTTCGTCTCATCATAGAGAGGCCACGACTTTTGAAAAAATCCTCGAGCAAGAAAAAATAGAATGGTGGAACAACTACCCCATCCCTCTCCCCGAGCATCAAGAGGAGCCTGTTCAGAAGAAAAAGAAAAAACCGTTCCAAAAGCCTATCCTCATCCTCCTCGATAATGATGGGGATGAGGAGAAGCCTGTTCAGATTCCTCTCAGTTTGTCAAAACCCGTCGAGGATGAAAAACCTTTCCCTTCTTCAAGACCCCTTGAGGAAGAGAGACCCCTCGAGAAGGAGAGATCTCTCCCATTGTCAAACCTCCTCGAAGATGAAAAACCTCTCCCTTTCTCAAGACCCCTCGAGAAGGAGGGACCTCTTCCTTTATCAAACACCCTCGAAGATGAAAAACCTCTCCATTTATCAAGACCCCTCGAAAATGAGGGACCTCTCGATTTGTCAAAACCCCTCGAGGATAAGGGAACCAAAACTTCTCTCTCTTTCGAAGAGGAGGGACCTCTCAATTTGTCAAGACCCCTCAAGAATAAGGGAACCGAAAATCCTCTCCCTTTCTCAAGACTTCTCGAGGAGGAGGAGGAGAGACCGCTCCATGTCTCAAGACAGGACCCCCCTCTATCTCTTGAGGATCCGAGGGAAACGATTCCTATTGAAAAACCATCTATCGGCGATCCCCAGAAAAGGTCTTCGGAGGAGATTAGACTTCCATGTAGAAAACGAATCTGCCACAATCATAATAATAATAATAATAATAATAATAATAATAATAATAATAATAATAATAATAATAATATACCCCCTTCTCAACAACAGAATCCTACAACATTTGCAGATAAATGCATTCAAACCAATCCCTTTATAGTAACCCTTTTGATTGGAGAACCCGTGCATTAGCCTCGAAAAATAAAATGAGATTCTAGACTGTTTCTATGACCAGAATGTTAAGCCAATAGATAGGTCTAGCTCAGAATTTTTCTTTTTAAAAGAAAATAAATAAATAATCCAAAGACTATTCGTAAATATAAATGGTAAAGTCTCGAGTCGGCTGGAAAAAAATTTTCAGAGCTGAGAAAAATTCTACAACTCAAAAAAAAAAAAAAAAAAAAAAAAAAAAAAACTTTTTGTTAATTTTTATCATGTTTTAGACACGATAAAAATTAACGACCCTCTTCCCTTTTCGTCTGGGAATGTTGTCTCACTCTTTTGAAAAACAAATCGTGATTCATTCATGGAATGATTGCCATTAGAGAAAGGATGAGTCATGGTCTATTTTTAGAAAGGGTGAGACATCCTTCCCAGACAAAAAGGGAGGGTCATTAATTTTTATCATGTCTAAAGACATGATAAAAATTAACCAAAAGTTTTTTTTTTTTTTTTTTTTTCATTAGAGAATTTTATCTCAGCTCTGAGAAATTTTTTTTTCTCCCAGCCGATTCGAGACTTTACCATTTGTTTTTAAGAATGATTTCTCCCTGATCTATTATTTCAAAATTCCAAGTTTCGCTTCAGAACCATCTATGCTGTTGAAGAAGTAACGTGATATATGTATTTTTTTTTAATGAGTTCTGTCAAGATTGAATTGTGCAGGATCGACCTTGCGAATTTCTTCTCTGTGTCTTTAAATAATAATGATACCGAACTGCTTTTTGTAGAGCGCAATGGAAAAAACCTTTTGTATGGTTAGGACAATTCATGTGTTCGATCCCATTGTATTTGAGAATCTCTTGCGTCGATCCCGAAATGCAATAAATGGATCTTTGCAACCATTTCTCTAAAGACCGCCGTTTCATTTCTCCTCGCACCCAAAAGGTTCCGTCAACATCTTTAACACCCATGGAAAATAACTGTACGGAATTTCTCCTTCGTACCACGACAAGCCGTGATAATAATCACTCGCCCACACAGCGGTTCGTTTTTCTTTTTCGGTGAGCATTTGCCATGGAAACGGGGGTTTAAAAACAAATACCCCTCGAGAAGTACCGTCCAATGTGACGTAAGCCAATTCTTTCACAATAAAGGCTCCTTGAGAATCGTAGAAACCTTCAAAGTCGAGCACGAGTTCCATGTTTTTTATTTCTTTTTCTTTCCAAGGTGACCTTTATTATCATGATGATGGATGTGTATTGAGATACGCACGATATTATTCAAAAAACAAATATATATACGAATGTGACCTTTCCCAGAATTCATACGACCTGTCACGTGCAACCTTCTCTCTCTATATATATAAAAGAGGAGACGGCGAGAGAACGCTATCCATTTTTTCCTTCAGGACACACAGCGAGAGAGAGAGAGAATTTTGTTTTCTTTTTTTCCTCAATTGAAGAAGATGGACATTTTGAGTGCCAAACCTCTCAAAGATTCCTACATTGTTCTGGACATGGAATACTTTCACTGTTATGATCCAAAGACGGGAGATATATGTTTCATCTTGAAAGAACTGGGCTACATCACTTGTGATTTAACCTTATGCGGATCCATGATTTTTCTCCCTCCTGTCCATTACGATGACTTATCGTCCCGCAATCAAGCTGTGGTCAACCAGACTACAAATAACCGACACGGCCTGCAATGGACCGAGGGTCGTCTTTCCTACGAGCATCTTCCTACGATCCTGAAAATACTGACCGAAAATGTGGAGGTGATCTACGTCAATGGATACGATAAAGCCGAATTTTTCAGCAAGCTCTGCCAGCGATCCGTTTACGAGTTTTACATCCCAGGGAAAACCGAGTGGCGGAACAAGTCGAAATGCACGCGACACCAATATTTCCAAAAGATGATTCATTGTGCCGAGAACAAGGTGAGAAATTTTCGATACCATTTGATGGAGGGTAGTTACGTTTTCCGGAAATTACATTGTTACCCCTCCGAGAGCAAAGCTGTCGAAGAGGAGGCGGAAAAATCTCCCCAGGAGAACTCGTGCGACGATGAGGAGGAGGAGGAGAAGGAGGATGAACTTTCTAATAATAATAATAAATGTCTAAGTTGGGATGATTTAGAGACCCAAGAATATTGGTCTCAACCCTTATCTCACCTAGACCTGAAAGAGGATCCTCAAGTGTACTCTTTGTGGTCCTCTTCTAAAATTTGGTCTTGGAGAGAACCCTTGAATGTTCATGAATGAAATGGTATGTAAATCCCTAGAGAAAAAAAAATAGAAATAAAAAGTTCCTTTTTTTTGTAATATGTTGATTTCTTTCCAATCCCATTTCTTTTCTATAACTCCAGCCCAATCGACGAGAAGAAGACGAATTTTCCAAGTTACACAAGACGAATCTTCCAAGTTACACAAGACGTAGAAAGATTTCACAAGGATTTATAAATCACACGCTCCCACATGATGTATGTATAGAGAGAAAAAGACCCTCTGTTCTCTAGCCAATACGTCAAGACTTCCCTAAACTAAGAGAGATCATGAGTACCGAGGAAACCTTAGCAGAGCAAGTGGAAAGACATTCAAAGAGATTAGAAGAGTTAAGACGGGATAGATTTACAGTTCCGCCGACTAAAGAGGAAACTATCATCGATTTCAACAAACCGCTGTACTTTCATCCCCTACCCCAAAGAATGAGACGAGTGGACTCGCCGTTGAACAGTTCCAATGAGAAACAAAATGTCACTTATTTGAATAGTCAATTTCAACACATGAATATTTCATAAGTATTTTTTTCCCTAAAGCGTAGGGAGATCGGATCAGTAGTTTTTCCCTTTTCATCGTCGAAAAAGATTGGGAGGAAAGATCTTTCTCAGCTCTCTCAGAAAAATTTTTCAGCCTTAAAAAAAAAACAAAAAAAAAACTTTTTGTTAATTTTTATCATGTCTTAGACATGATAAAAATTAACTCTACCCCCCTCTTTTGTCTGGGAATGTTGTCTCACACTTTCTAAAAATAGACCATCACTCCTCCTTTCCTAAAGAATAGAATTCCAAGAATGGGATCTGGTCTATTTTTAGAAACGGTGAGACCCTATTCCCAGACAAAAGGCGGGTAGAGTTAATTTTTATCATGTCTAAAGTTCAGGGTCCATCCATCTTCTTATGTGAAACGGTGACCCTGACAAGATCGAGATAAACAAGTCCTGTGAGTTGTTTTGTAATCTTGACGCGATCCAAGAAAGACTTTTTATTATTTTTTTTTTGAAATAGGCGGGGGGTGGGGAGAGAAAATGTTCTCACGACCCTCAGATATCTTTTCATAAATATATTTTTTATCAAAGTGTTTCTTTCATTCCGATCCTTTAAGAGGTTGGAATGACCCTGACATTTAGATGGGGTCGCGATCCCGACAGATGTCGCGCGAGTATAAAAGTGTGTATCCTCCGCGAGATTTCTTCAGAGAACAGAAGAAGACGTGAAGTGAGCTGGTAAGTCCCTTTGGTCCTATGAATATGGTTTAATCATTACTTCATTTAAAAAGACCTTTGAAACTTTGAAACTTCTTAACCCTTTGAAAAGAAAAATGTCTCTTTCAAGACGACGACTCTAAAACGTTTTATTGTTTTTTTTCCCTTTCTAGATCTTCCCTGTTATACATATATACCTTTTCGATTCTCTTTTTTGCTCCTGTTTGTGGAAGACATCACCGTATTCATCGCCATGGCGTGTTCAGAAAACTTTATCGTGCTCGATCTAGAGGGTTTCCAGTCCTACAACCACAAGAAGGGTGAATTTACCTACGTTTTAAAAGAATTGGGCTATGCGACAAAAGATTTTTTGACCGTGGGATCGTTGACGTTTGCTCCTCCTCACCCCTTTCACCAACTGAGTGACAAAAACCAAAAGACGAATGCCTGGCTGACGAGAAACCGGCATGGACTTCGTTGGAACGAGGGTCATATTCCCTACAACCATTTAGGACGCATTCTCCAATCGCTCACTCACAGCTTCTCCACGATTTATGTGGTGGGATGCCAGAAAGCTAAATTCTTTGCTAAAGCCTTGGATTATCAAAAACCCGTGACGGAAATTTATGTGCCAGATGGAATCATTTGGAAGTATCGGGAAAAATGTGCCCGACATCATCAAAGGAGGAAATATTTCCATTGTGCCGAAAACAAAGTGCGCAACTATCGATGGCATATTATGGAAGGAGATTTTCATATCAATCACGTTTATCCAGACGGAACGGAGAAAGAGGAGAGGATTCAGGAGGAAGCAGACAATCCTCTGCAAGCTTTTGATAAGGCCTAAGATCAGTTAGAGAAGGATCCGTCCCCAAAAGCGTACGATAACCTCATCCAGAAATGGGATAATCTGTCCTGTTTCCAAGTGATGGAACATCCGGATGAGCATACGCCTTTAAACTTGATGGGCTCTTCTACTTCGTCAACTTCCTCCAATAACTCGAGGAAGACGGAGGGTTGGGGAGACATACCTGAAAATATTCCCCATTACGATCCAGCAGCCTGTTGGGACGAACCTTCCAAAGAATCTCATGAGACCCCCAAAATATCTTCAGAGGATCCAAAGACAAAATCCACTGAGTGTTGGGACAATGAACGGACGACTCATGATCCAAAATCCACTAAGAATATGTCCACTGAGTGTTGGGACGATGAAACCGAAAATACGACAGAGAATTGGGATTACCGTTCTCAAAAGTATTTGAATTGATATATACATAAACTCAGGAGAAAAAAAAATAAAGAAACGATTTTTAGAAATAAGTAGGGAAAGGTTCTCCGCTTTCCCTATATTTATGGAAATGGACTGAGAAGAGAGAGAGAGACGAATCAGGAGACCAAAAAAAATGGGTCTTGGAAGGAATGAGTGCAAATGCATTCGATTCCTTCCGAGACCCATTTTTTTGGGTCCCTCTCTCATCCAATCTTGGATAAGAACTTTGTCCTATTTTTCTAGGTCCATTCAAAAAGAAATGAATCTATCCATAAATTTTCTTAAAAGAAAAAAAAACAAAAAGATCCTTTACCTCTTGATGGTCCAAAGTCGAGAATCTTGGAAAAAGTCATCCACACTCTCCATCCAGTCAAGCTTCTCTGTAGAAAATCTAGTAGGTGCATCTGCATTCTTGAACACCCGGCAGTTATTATTGGACGCGAAACGTCGAATGCTGAAATAGTTAACAGTGAGCCCATTCTTAAAGAAACGGGGATGTTTTATTCATCCAGTCGAGTGCGGAAAAATTTCTGAGAGCCGGAGAAAAATTTCTCTGGCTGAAAAAAAAAAAAAAAAAAAAAAATACCCCCCTTTTAGTCTGAAAATTGATGTCTTCAATTTTTCAAAAATTAATGACATCAATTTTCAAATTTTCAGACTAAAAAGGGGGGTAATTTATTTTTCAGAAACTTTTCCCAGCCGACTCGATGTGAATAAAACTTTACTTTTTGTTAAGAATGTTATTTAATGGATCGATTTCAACCTATCGAGTTTCGCTTGAGTTCCGGCCGTGCTGTGGGCCCACCTGGATACAAGTTTTCCCCTTTTGGAATAGAATTTCCGTCAAGGTAGGCTACTTTTTCTCTTTTTGCATTTTTCATGTCATTTCATTTGTATTACAATATACTGAAAACGGGCGTTCGAACTGATTTCTAGGCTATTTCTATACAAATGGAGCTCGATCCAAGAAAGAAATGATGTCTTTTTTTTTATTTTGTGGACTGGCAATTTGTATTGGAATATCCTGAAAACGGGTGTTTGAGTCGATTTTCAGTATATTTCAATACAAATAGAGCTCGGTCCAAGAAAGAAATGATGTCTTTTTTTTTATTTTGTGAACTGCCAATTTGTATTGGAATATACTGAAAACGGGTGTTTGAGTCGGTTTTCAGTATATTTCAATACAAATAGAGCTCGATCCAAGAAAGAAATGATGTCTTTTTTTTATTTTGTGGACTGCCAATTTGTATTGGAATATACTGAAAACGGGTGTTTGAGTCGGTTTTCAGTATATTTCAATACAAATAGAGCTCGATCCAAGAAAATAATGATGTCTTTTATTTTATTTTGAGGACTGACAATTTGTATTGGAATATACTGAAAACGGGTGTTTGAGTCGGTTTTCAGTATATTTCAATACAAATAGAGCTCGATCCAAGAAAGAAATGATGTCTTTTTTTTATTTTGTGGACTGCCAATTTGTATTGGAATATACTGAAAACGGGTGTTTGAGTCGGTTTTCAGTATATTTCAATACAAGTGGAGCTCGATCCAAGAAAAAAATGATGTCTTTTTTTTTATTTTGTGGACTGCCAATTTTGTATTGGAATATACTGAAAACGGGTGTTTGAGTCGGTTTTCAGTATATTTCAATACAAATAGAGCTCGATCCAAGAAAGAAATGATGTCTTTTTTTTTTATTTTGTGGACTGCCAATTTGTATTGGAATATACTGAAAACCGGTGTTTGAGTCGGTTTTCAGTATATTTCAATACAAATAGAGCTCGATCCAAGAAAAAAATGATGTCTTTTTTTTATTTTGAGGACTGCCAATTTGTATTGGAATATACTGAAAACGGGTGTTTGAGTCGGTTTTCAGTATATTTCAATACAAATACAGCTCTATCCAAGAAAGAAATGATGTCTTTTTTTTATTTTGTGGACTGCCAATTTGTATTTGAATATACTGAAAACGGGTGTTTGAGTCGGTTTTCAGTATATTTCAATACAAGTGGAGCTCGATCCAAGAAAAAAATGATGTCTTTTTTTTTATTTTGTGGACTGCCAATTTTGTATTGGAATATACTGAAAACGGGCGTTCACGTCGGTTTTCAGTATATTTCAATACAAATGGAGCTCGATCCAAGAATGAAATGATGTCTTTTTTTTATTTTGTGGACAACCAATTTTGTATTGGAATATACTGAAAACGGGCATTCACGTCGGTTTTCAGTATATTTCAATACAAATGGAGCTGGATCCAAGAAAAAAATGATGTCTTTTTTTTATGTTGTGGACAGCCAATTTTGTATTGGAATATACTGAAAACGGGCGTTCACGTTGGTTTTCAGTATATTACAATACAAGTGGAGCTGGATCCAAGAAAAAAATGATGTCTTTTTTTTATTTTGTGGACAGCCAATTTTGTATTGGAATATACTGAAAACGGGCGTTCACGTTGCTTTTCAGTATATTCCAATACAAATGGAGCTGGATCCAAGAAAAAAATGATGTCTTTTTTTTATGTTGTGGACTGCCCTATTTTGTATTGGAATATACTGAAAACGGGCGTTCACGTCGGTTTTCAGTATATTACAATACAAGTGGAGCTCGATCCAAGAAAAAAATGATGTCTTTTTTTTATTTTGTAGACAGCCAATTTTGTATTGGAATATACTGAAAACGGGCGTTCACGTCGGTTTTCAGTATATTTCAATACAAATGGAGCTCCATCCAAGAAAGAATGATGTCTTTTTTTGTGTTGTGGACTGCCCTATTTTGTATTGGAATATACTGAAAACGGGCGTTCGAGTCGGTTTTCAGTATATTCCAATACAAATGGAGCTCGATCCAAGAAAAAAATGATGTCTTTTTTTTATTTTGTGGACAGCCAATTTTGTATTGGAATATACTGAAAACGGGCGTTCACGTCGGTTTTCAGTATATTTCAATACAAATGGAGCTCCATTAAAGGAAAAAATGATGTCTTTTTTTATGTTGTGGACTGCCTTATTTTGTATTGGAATATACTGAAAACGGGCGTTTGAGTCGGTTTTCAGTATATTCCAATACAAATGGAGCTCGATCCAAGAAAGAAAATGATGTCTTTTTTTATTTTGTGGACAGCCAATTTTGTATTGGAATATACTGGAAACGGGCGTTCACGTCGGTTTTCAGTATATTACAATACAAGTGGAGCTCGATCCAAGAAAAAAATGATGTCTTTTTTTTATTTTGTGGACTGCCAATTTTGTATTGGAATATACTGAAAACGGGCGTTCACGTCGGTTTTCAGTATATTTCAATACAAATGGAGCTCCATCCAAGAAAAAAATGATGTCTTTTTTTTATGTTGTGGACTGCCCTATTTTGTATTAGAATATACTGAAAACGGGCGTTCACGTTGGTTTTCAGTATATTCTAATACAAGTGGAGCTCCATCCAAGAAAAAAATGATGTCTTTTTTTTATGTTGTGGACTGCCCTATTTTGTATTGGAATATACTGAAAACGGGCGTTCGAGTCGGTTTTCAGTATATTCAAATACAAATGGAGCTCTATCCAAGAAAAATATGATGTCTTTTTTTATGTTGTGGACAATCAATTTTGTATTGGAATATACTGAAAACGGGCGTTCGAGTCCTTTTTCCGACTATTTCTACGCACATTTCACTATATTAAAATGACGTCATGGTTGAGTCCAAACAGAGTCGTCCCCGGACAGATTCGTCTCCGGACAAAGTCGTCCCCGGACAATTTTATACCGAATTTGTATAGAGATATACTTAAAATGGGCTTGGAGGGGAGGGCGCTTTCTAGTATATTCCTATATACATTCGGTTGCATTCAGAAACAAAAAGAATGTCTTTTTGAATGGACAAAAAACTTTTTGTTAATTTTTATCATGTCTTCTAGACATGATAAAAATTAACTCATCCCCCTTTTGTCTGGGTATGTTGTCTCACCGTTTCTAAAAATAGACCAGAACCCAGTCTTTTCTTGGAATTCTATTCTTTAAAAGTATGAGTCATGGTCTATTTTTAGAAAGTGGGAGACAACATTCCCAGACAAAAGGGGGGGTGAGTTAATTTTTATCATGTCTAGAAGACATGATAAAAATTAACAAAAAGTTTTTTTTTTTTTTTTTTTTTTTTTTTTTACATCTCAGAATTTTTTTCTGAGCTCTGAGAAATTTTTCCTAGCCGATCCCATTTCGTTTTTCGACTTTCACTTTCAACTCTTCACTTTTCCTATCCACTATCGTTGGAATTGTGTTCACTGGAGGCTATTTCTTTTTTTGCAATCTCGCTTTTAGTTTTCTCTGAGATTCTTTAGAAATGGCTATACAAATTTCACCATCTATATAGAAATGATGTCCAAACAAAGTCGTCCCCGGACCATCTTGATGACCGAATATGTATAGAAATAGTCTGAAAATGGGCTTGAGGGCCGGTTTCTGGACGATTCCTCTACAAATTCGGCCGCATCCAGAAAAACAAAAATACATAGTTTCGTTTTGGGTGGACAGGAGATGATAAATTTCTTTTCTCTCTCTCTCTCTCCCAATATTGGAGGAGAGAGTGGCCCAAAAAAATGGGTCTCGGAAGGAATCGAATGCATTTTGAAATGCACTCATTCCTTCCAAGACCCATTTTTTTGGTCTCCTGATTCAACTCTCCAGTCTATGGAATAGGGAAAGCGGAGAACGTTTCCCCTTCTTTAAGCGACTGGAGACCATATCGCATCATCATCATCATCATCACCATCATCCTCTTTCTGATACTTTTCAACGAAGGCTTGATGTCTCTGGATGATTTTGGGGAGATGATGGATCCCGAATTGAGTGATGAAAAAGAGAGGACTCTTTTTCCTTTCTGGTTCGTCTTGCACAGTCTCTCGGAGGGTGATATACGTTTCCCCGTCCTCCTCAATTTTCGTCAGAGGTCTCATGAATATTTTACACATCCAAGGGAAGAGCGACTTCTTATGCAGGGATTTCGAAGCGACGAAGGCCGCTTCATTCAATCTGGTTCGGTTGACCCCATTCTTTGGAGTAGTTGTCCAAATCGCCTAGTCGAAGAAAATGGTGTCGATTAGGAAAAAAGACTTGGAGAACACTCGTCGTATGCGAGACGTTCGTAGGTAAGAGAGTCAAGATATCTTTGGCATTCCAGTACAGGAATCCTAGATCCACATACGCGTGCACGTAATAGTCATCGTTATATTCCAGTTTGAGCAGCATGGCTTTTGTATTTTTTTTGCCGTTCTCAAGGCGAAACACTCGTCTGATATGAACAAGAGCGGGCTGGCGATCCGTTTATATAGACTCCTCAGAGAGAGAGAGAGAGAGGAGGAACAAGGTTGATGAATTCTAAAATAAAAAAAATGATAAAACATGAGTGTTTGTGAAGGTCATAGAGAGATGATTATAAAGTTGTTTTATTATTTATTTTCTCAAAAGAAAAAACCAAAAGGGTCCCATTCCATACGACATGGCCTTTGAGAAGGTGACGGGGTGATGTGTCTACAAAGTTGATAAACTTTAGAATAAAAAAAAAGCTTTCATCACGTAGCTCTCGAGAAGAAAATGACAGGGGTCTCTAGGAGAAGGTCATAGGTAGTATACAAAGGATGGTTGTTTTTTTTTCTTTCGTTCCTCTCAATCCCATGACCTTTGAAAAGGTGACGGGGTGTCCTTTAGATAAAAAATAGAAGGTCATAGAGAGAGAGAGATAAACAAAGTTGATTTTTTTTCTAGAAGTCAACCGTCACGTCGCCCATCACGTGGTCTTCTCGTATATATAGAGAGGCGAGTGGAAGACAGACTCTATTTCCCAGAGAGAGAGACTGCTGTGCGTATCCATATTTCTACTCAAGATGATGATCCGCGTCTTATATAATGAGTTTGTGAACATTCGCTGTTATGTGGAAGACGGAAGATTGTTTTGGAACGCTACGGACATTTTGCCTCTGATTTATACTTCCAGTAAAAGAACCTGGGACATCCTCTCCGTGTTTTTCGACGAACACCACGTCTTCAGGAAAATAAAAGATCTTGAGAGTCTCGGCAGTTCTCAAGAGGGATATGTCCTCTCCAGCGAAGAAATGTTACATCTGGCCGAAAATAATCCTAAAAATAATCAGCTTCTGGCCTGGGTGTATAGCATTTTAACTCAGCCGCTGCTTCGAGTTGTACCCAATCAACCCGTTTACCGACTGCTCTATCCGGGGCAGAAATTTCCCTGGAAATCTGGGAGTGCGCTACATACCGCCTCATCCAGGCATGACGGATTCTTCTACTTACCCTAAACAATATGCCAGCGCTTATTGCCAGACAGACCCCCGTCAAGAAAAGGTCGTCGAGACTCAAACGGATCCTCTGGTGGTCTCTTTAAATGTCACTAAAGTTATCACCTTCTAAAAAAAAACAACCACCACCACCGAAAAAAAAATTTGCTCCTCCTCCAAATTTTTTTTATCTTCTCGAAAGAAAAAAAAAGAAACTTTTCCATCTAGCCTCTTTCTTTCAATCCCTCTTAAGAGTGAGAGGGAGGAGAAAAGAAAGAGAGTTCTGAGGAGGCAAAAGAAATGGGTCTGGAAGGAAACGGGTGCATTGCGAGAAAAAGAGGGTCCTCTTTTCTTTTCTCGAAATGCACTCTTTTCCTTCCAGACCCATTTTTTTATCACTTCTTCAAGCCAATCTTGGAAAGGGGGACACAATAAATTGTGCGTAAAGTCCATTTCGATCAAGACTGGATTTTGTTTTTGAAAAGAAAACATAATGTTATATACAGATAGCTAAATCTTTATCATGATATTCTTTAAGAATTTCTTAGCCATTTGTCAAAGAAGGGGACTGTAATTGAAGAATTTATGAATTTGGGAACATGTCACCCATGGCAAATCTAAAATCTTGGAAGTGGATACTGGAAAGCCCCGCTCTGATTATAATTCTGAGTTCTAGCACGGGACATTTTTTAGATCAATAAGCTAAACTATTTTTTCTAGTCTCATATTCTCTCGTGACTAGGGTTTCAGATTTCGGTAGAGAGAGACACTGTTCTGAACAGAAACGTGGAATGCTTTTAGCTTTTATAGAAAAGTGAAGAGTTGAAAGTGAAAGTCGAAAAACGAAATGGGATCGGCTAGGAAAAATTTCTCAGAGCTCAGAAAAAAAAAAAAAAACTTTTTGTTAATTTTTATCATGTCTTCTAGACATGATAAAGACATGAAAGTCTTCTAGACATGATAGTTAATTTTTATCATGTCTTCTAGACATGATAAAAATTAACTCACCCCCCTTTTGTCTGGGAATGTTGTCTCCCACTTTCTAAAAATAGACCATGACTCATCCTTTTAAAGAATAGAATTCCAAGAAAAGACTGGGTTGTGGTCTATTTTTAGAAACGGTGAGACAACATACCCAGACAAAAGGGGGATGAGTTAATTTTTATCATGTCTAGAAGAAGACATGATAAAAATTAAAAAAAAGTTTTTTTTTTTTTTTTTTTTTTTTTTCATCTCAGAATTTTTTTTCTCAGCTCTGAAAATATTTTGCCAGCCGATCTCATTTCGTTATCATTTTTTTATTTTAGAATTCATCAACCTTGTTCCTCCTCCCCTCTCCCTCTCTCTCTCTGAGGAGTCTATATAAACGGATCGCCAGCGAGCTCTTGTTCATATCAGACGAGTGTTTCGCCTTGAGAACGGAAAAAAAAATACAAAAGCCATGCTGCTCAAACTGGAATATAACGATGACTATTACGTGCACGCGTATGTGGATCTAGGATTCCTGTACTGGAATGCCAAAGATATCTTCACTCTCTTACCTACGAACGTCTCGCATACGACGAGTGTTCTCCAAGTTTTTTTCCTAATCGACACCATTTTCTTCGACTAGGCGATTTGGACAACTACTCCAAAGAATGGGGTCAACCGAACCAGATTGTCCTCACTTCGAAGCGGCCTTCGTCGCTTCGAAATCCCTGCATAACAAGTCGCTCTTCCCTTGGATGTGTAAAATATTCATGAGACCTCTGACGAAAATTGAGGAGGACGGGGAAACGTATATCACCCTCCGAGAGACTGTGCAAGACGAACAAGAAAGGAAAAAGAGTCCTCTCTTTTTCATCACTCAATTCGGGATCCATCATCTCCCCAAAATCATCCAGAGACATCAAGCCTTCGTTGAAAAGTATCAGAAAGAGGATGATGGTGATGATGATGATGATGATGCGATATGGTCTCCAGTCGCTTAAAGAAGGGGAAACGTTCTCCGCTTTCCCTATTCCATAGACTGGAGAGTTGAATCAGGAGACCAAAAAAATGGGTCTTGGAAGGAATGAGTGCATTTCAAAATGCATTCGATTCCTTCCGAGACCCATTTTTTTGGGCCACTCTCTCCTCCAATATTGGGAGAGAGAGAGAGAGAAAAGAAATTTATCATCTCCTGTCCACCCAAAACGAAACTATGTATTTTTGTTTTTCTGGATGCGGCCGAATTTGTAGAGGAATCGTCCAGAAACCGGCCCTCAAGCCCATTTTCAGACTATTTCTATACATATTCGGTCATCAAGATGGTCCGGGGACGACTTTGTTTGGACATCATTTCTATATAGATGGTGAAATTTGTATAGCCATTTCTAAAGAATCTCAGAGAAAACTAAAAGCGAGATTGCAAAAAAAGAAATAGCCTCCAGTGAACACAATTCCAACGATAGTGGATAGGAAAAGTGAAGAGTTGAAAGTGAAAGTCGAAAAACGAAATGGGATCGGCTAGGAAAAATTTCTCAGAGCTCAGAAAAAAATTCTGAGATGTAAAAAAAAAAAAAAAAAAAAAAAAAAAAAAAAAAAAAAAAAAAAACTTTTTGTTAATTTTTATCATGTCTTCTAGACATGATAAAAATTAACTCACCCCCCCTTTTGTCTGGGAATGTTGTCTCCAACTTTCTAAAAATAGACCATGACTCATACTTTTAAAGAATAGAATTCCAAGAAAAGACTGGGTTCTGGTCTATTTTTAGAAACGGTGAGACAACATACCCAGACAAAAGGGGGATGAGTTAATTTTTATCATGTCTAGAAGACATGATAAAAATTAACAAAAAGTTTTTTGTCCATTCAAAAAGACATTCTTTTTGTTTCTGAATGCAACCGAATGTATATAGGAATATACTAGAAAGCGCCCTCCCCTCCAAGCCCATTTTAAGTATATCTCTATACAAATTCGGTATAAAATTGTCCGGGGACGACTTTGTCCGGAGACGACTCTCTCCGGGGACGACTCTGTTTGGACTCAACCATGACGTCATTTTAATATAGTGGAATGTGTGTAGAAATAGGCGGAAAAAGGACTCGAACGCCCGTTTTCAGTATATTCCAATACAAAATTGATTGTCCACAACATAAAAAAAGACATCATATTTTTCTTGTATAGAGCTCCATTTGTATTTGAATATACTGAAAACCGACTCGAACGCCCGTTTTCAGTATATTCCAATACAAAATAGGGCAGTCCACATCATAAAAAAAAGACATCATTTTTTTCTTGGATGGAGCTCCACTTGTATTGTAATACACTGAAAACCGACGTGAATGCCCGTTTTCAGTATATTCCAATACAAAATTGGCAGTCCACAAAATAAAAAAAAGACATCATTTCTTTCTTGGATCGAGCTCTATTTGTATTGAAATATACTGAAAACCGACTCAAACACCCGTTTTCAGTATATTCCAATACAAATTGGCAGTCCTCAAAATAAAAAAAAGACATCATTTTTTTTCTTGGATCCAGCTCCACTTGTATTGTAATATACTGAAAACCAACGTGAACGCCCGTTTTCAGTATATTCCAATACAAAATTGGCTGTCCACAACATAAAAAAAAGACATCATTTTTTTCTTGGATCCAGCTCCATTTGTATTGAAATATACTGAAAACCGACGTGAATGCCCGTTTTCAGTATATTCCAATACAAAATTGGCTGTCCACAACATAAAAAAAAGACATCATTTTTTTCTTGGATCCAGCTCCATTTGTATTGAAATATACTGAAAACCGACGTGAATGCCCGTTTTATATTTATTCCAATACAAAATTGGTTGTCCACAAAATAAAAAAAAGACATCATTTCATTCTTGGATCGAGCTCCATTTGTATTGAAATATACTGAAAACCGACGTGAACGCCCGTTTTCAGTATATTCCAATACAAAATTGGCAGTCCACAAAATAAAAAAAAGACATCATTTCTTTCTTGGATCCAGCTCCATTTGTATTGAAATATACTGAAAACCGACGTGAATGCCCGTTTTCAGTATATTCCAATACAAAATTGGCTGTACACAACATAAAAAAAAGACATCATTTTTTTCTTGGATCCAGCTCCACTTGTATTAGAATATACTGAAAACCAACGTGAACGCCCGTTTTCAGTATATTCCAATACAAAATTGGCAGTCCACAAAATAAAAAAAAAGACATCATTTTTTTCTTGGATCGAGCTCCACTTGTATTAAAATATACTGAAAACCGACGTGAATGCCCGTTTTCAGTATATTCCAATACAAAATTGGCTGTCTACAACATAAAAAAAAGACATAATTTTTTTCTTGGATCCAGCTCCACTTGTATTAGAATATACTGAAAACCAACGTGAACGCCCGTTTTCAGTATATTCTAATACAAAATAGGGCAGTCCACAACATAAAAATAAGACATCATTTTTTTCTTGGATGGAGCTCCATTTGTATTGAAATACACTGAAAACCGACGTGAACGCCCGTTTTCAGTATATTCCAATACAAAATTGGCTGTCCAGAAGATAAAAAAAGACATCATTTTTTTTCTTGGATCGAGCTCCATTTGTATTGGAATATACTGAAAACCGACTCAAAGCCGGTTTTCAGTATTCCAATACAAAATAGGGCAGTCCACAACATAAAAAAAGACATCATTTTTTTCTTGGATGGAGCTCCATTTGTATTGAAATATACTGAAAACCGACGTGAACGCCCGTTTTCAGTATATTCCAATACAAAATTGGCTGTCCACAAAATAAAAAAAAGACATCATTTTTTTTCTTGGATCGAGCTCCATTTGTATTGGAATATACTGAAAACCGACTCGAACGCCCGTTTTCAGTATATTCCAATACAAAATAGGGCAGTCCACTACATAAAAAAAAGACATCATTTTTTTCTTGGATCCAGCTCCATTTGTATTGAAATATACTGAAAACCGACGTGAACGCCCGTTTTCAGTATATTCCAATACAAAATTGGCTGTCCACAAAATAAAAAAAAGACATCATTTTTTTCTTGGATCGAGCTCCACTTGTATTGTAATATACTGTAACCCGACGTGAACGCCCGTTTTCAGTATATTCCAATACAAAATAGGGCAGTCCACAACATAAAAAAAGACATCATTTCTTTTCTTGGATCCAGCTCCATTTGTATTGAAATATACTGAAAACCGACGTGAATGCCCGTTTTCAGTATATTCCAATACAAAATTGGCAGTCCACAAAATAAAAAAAAGACATCATTTCTTTCTTGGATCGAGCTCTATTTGTATTGAAATATACTGAAAACCGACTCAAACACCCGTTTTCAGTATATTCCAATACAAATTGGCAGTCCACAAAATAAAAAAAAGACATCATTTCTTTCTTGGATCGAGCTCCACTTGTATTGAAATATACTGAAAACCGACTCAAACACCCGTTTTCAGTATATTCCAATACAAATTGGCAGTCCACAAAATAAAAAAAAGACATCATTTTTTTCTAGGATGGAGCTCCATTTGTATTGAAATACACTGAAAACCGACGTGAACGCCCGTTTTCAGTATATTCCAATACAAAATTGGCTGTCCACAAGATAAAAAAAGACATCATTTTTTTTCTTGGATCGAGCTCCATTTGTATTGGAATATACTGAAAACCGACTCAAAGCCGGTTTTCAGTATATTCCAATACAAAATAGGGCAGTCCACAACATAAAAAAAGACATCATTTTTTTCTTGGATGGAGCTCCATTTGTATTGAAATATACTGAAAACCGACGTGAACGCCCGTTTTCAGTATATTCCAATACAAAATTGGCTGTCCACAAAATAAAAAAAAGACATCATTTTTTTCTTGGATCGAGCTCCATTTGTATTGGAATATACTGAAAACCGACTCGAACGCCCGTTTTCAGTATATTCCAATACAAAATAGGGCAGTCCACAACATAAAAAAAAGACATCATTTTTTTCTTGGATCCAGCTCCATTTGTATTGAAATATACTGAAAACCGACGTGAACGCCCGTTTTCAGTATATTCCAATACAAAATTGGCTGTCCACAAAATAAAAAAAAGACATCATTTTTTTCTTGGATCGAGCTCCACTTGTATTGTAATATACTGAAACCCGACGTGAACGCCCGTTTTCAGTATATTCCAATACAAAATAGGGCAGTCCACAACATAAAAAAAGACATCATTTTTTTTCTTGGATCCAGCTCCATTTGTATTGAAATATACTGAAAACCGACGTGAATGCCCGTTTTCAGTATATTCCAATACAAAATTGGCTGTCCACAACATAAAAAAAAAGACATAATTTTTTTCTTGGATCCAGCTCCACTTGTATTAGAATATACTGAAAACCAACGTGAACGCCCGTTTTCAGTATATTCTAATACAAAATAGGGCAGTCCACAACATAAAAATAAGACATCATTATTTTCTTGGATGGAGCTCCATTTGTATTGAAATACACTGAAAACCGACGTGAACGCCCGTTTTCAGTATATTCCAATACAAAATTGGCTGTCCACAAGATAAAAAAAGACATCATTTTTTTTCTTGGATCGAGCTCCATTTGTATTGGAATATACTGAAAACCGACTCAAAGCCGGTTTTCAGTATATTCCAATACAAAATAGGGCAGTCCACAACATAAAAAAAAGACATCATTTTTTTCTTGGATGGAGCTCCATTTGTATTGAAATATACTGAAAACCGACGTGAACGCCCGTTTTCAGTATATTCCAATACAAAATTGGCTGTCCACAAAATAAAAAAAAGACATCATTTTTTTCTTGGATCGAGCTCCACTTGTATTGTAATATACTGAAACCCGACGTGAACGCCCGTTTTCAGTATATTCCAATACAAAATAGGGCAGTCCACAACATAAAAAAAAGACATCATTTCTTTCTTGGATCGAGCTCCACTTGTATTGAAATATACTGAAAACCGACTCAAACACCCGTTTTCAGTATATTCCAATACAAATTGGCAGTCCACAAAATAAAAAAAAGACATCATTTCTTTCTTGGATCCAGCTCCATTTGTATTGAAATATACTGAAAACCGACGTGAATGCCCGTTTTCAGTATATTCCAATACAAAATTGGCTGTCCACAACATAAAAAAAAGACATCATTTTTTTTCTTGGATCCAGCTCCATTTGTATTGAAATATACTGAAAACCGACGTGAATGCCCGTTTTCAGTATATTCCAATACAAAATTGGCTGTCCACAACATAAAAAAAAGACATCATTTTTTTCTTGGATCCAGCTCCATTTGTATTGAAATATACTGAAAACCGACGTGAATGCCCGTTTTCAGTATATTCCAATACAAATTGGCAGTCCACAAAATAAAAAAAAGACATCATTTCATTCTTGGATCGAGCTCCATTTGTATTGAAATATACTGAAAACCGACGTGAACGCCTGTTTTCAGTATATTCCAATACAAAATTGGCAGTCCACAAAATAAAAAAAAGACATAATTTTTTTCTTGGATCGAGCTCCACTTGTATTGAAATATACTGAAAACCGACTCAAACACCCGTTTTGAGTATATTCCAATACAAATTGGCAGTTCACAAAATAAAAAAAAAGACATCATTTCTTTCTTGGACCGAGCTCTATTTGTATTGAAATATACTGAAAATCGACTCAAACACCCGTTTTCAGGATATTCCAATACAAATTGCCAGTCCACAAAATAAAAAAAAAGACATCATTTCTTTCTTGGATCGAGCTCCATTTGTATAGAAATAGCCTAGAAATCAGTTCGAACGCCCGTTTTCAGTATATTGTAATACAAATGAAATGACATGAAAAATGCAAAAAGAGGAAAAGTAGCCTACCTTGACGGAAATTCTATTCCAAAAGGGGAAAACTTGTATCCAGATTTGCCCACAGCACGGCCGGAACTCAAGCGAAACTCGATAGGTTGAAATCGATCCATTAAATAACATTCTTAAAAAACAGTAAAGTTTTATTCACATCTAAAACTCAAGCGAAACTCGATAGGTTGAAATCGATCCATTAAATAACATTCTTAAAAAACAGTAAAGTTTTATTCTATTCCAAAAGGGGAAAACTTGTATCCAGGTGGGCCCACAGCACGGCCGGAACTCAAGCGAAACTCGATAGGTTGAAATCGATCCATTAAATAACATTCTTAACAAACAGTAAAATTTTATTCACATCGAGTCGGCTGGAAAAAGTTTCTGAAAAATAAATTACCCCCCTTTTTAGTCTGAAAATTTGAAAATTGATGTCTTCAATTTTTGAAAAATTGAAGACATCAATTTTCAGACTAAAAGGGGGGTATTTTTTTTTTTTTTTTTTTTTTTTTTTTTCAGCCAGAGAAATTTTTCTCCGGCTCTCAGAAATTTTTCCGCACTCGACTGGATGAATAAAACATCCCCGTTTCTTTAAGAATGGGCTCACTGTTAACTATTTCAGCATTCGACGTTTCGCGTCCAATAATAACTGCCGGGTGTTCAAGAATGCAGATGCACCTACTAGATTTTCTACAGAGAAGCTTGACTGGATGGAGAGTGTGGATGACTTTTTCCAAGATTCTCGACTTTGGACCGTCAAGAGGTAAAGGATCTTTTTTTTTTTTTTTAAGAAAATTTATGGATAGATTCATTTCTTTTTGAATGGACCTAGAAAAATTGGACAAAGTTCTTTTCCAAGATTGGATGAGAGAGGGACCCAAAAAAAAATGGGTCTCGGAAGGAATCGAATGCATTTGCACTCATTCCTTCCAAGACCCATTTTTTTTGTCTCCTGATTCGTCTCTCTCTCTCTTCTCAGTCCATTTCCATAAATATAGGGAAAGCGGAGAACCTTTCCCTACTTATTTCTAAAAATCTTTTCTTTATTTTTTTTTCTCCTGAGTTTATGTATATATCAATTCAAATACTTTTGAGAACGGTCATCCCAATTCTCTGTCGTCTTTTCGGTTTCATCGTCCCAACACTCAGTGGACATAGTCTCAGTCGATTTTGGAGCATGAGTCGTCTGTTCATTGTCCCAACACTCAGTGGACATAGTCTTAGTGGATTTTGGATCATGAGTCGTCCGTTCATTTTCCCAACACTCAGTGGATTTTGTCTTTGGATCCTCTGAAGATATTTTGGGGGTCTCATGAGATTCTTTGGAAGGTTCGTCCCAACAGGCTGCTGGATCGTAATGGGGAATATTTTCAGGTATGTCTCCCCAACCCTCCGTCTTCCTCGAGTTATTGGAGGAAGTTGACGAAGTAGAAGAGCCCATCAAGTTTAAAGGCGTATGCTCATCCGGATGTTCCATCACTTGGAAACAGGACAGATTATCTCATATCTGGATGAGGTTATCGTACGCTTTTGGGGACGGATCCTTCTCTAACTGATCGTAGGCCTTATCAAAAGCTTGCAGAGGATTGTCTGCTTCCTCCTGAATCCTGTCCTCTTTCTCCGTTCCGTCTGGATAGACGTGATTGATATGAAAATCTCCTTCCATAATATACCATCGATAGTTGCGCACTTTGTTTTCGGCACAATGGAAATATTTCCTCCTTTGATGATGTCGGGCACATTTTTCCCGATACTTCCAAATGATTCCATCTGGCACATAAATTTCCGTCACGGGTTTTTGATAATCCAAGGCTTTAGCAAAGAATTTAGCTTTCTGGCATCCCACCACATAAATCGTGGAGAAGCTGTGAGTGAGCGATTGGAGAATGCGTCCTAAATGGTTGTAGGGAATATGACCCTCGTTCCAACGAAGTCCGTGCCGGTTTCTCGTCAGCCAGGCATTCTTCTTTTGGTTTTTGTCACTCAATTGGTGGAAGGGGTGAGGAGGAGCAAACGTCAACGATCCCACGGTCAAAAAATCTTTTGTCGCATAGCCCAATTCTTTTAAAACGTAGGTAAATTCACCCTTCTTGTGGTTGTAGGACTGGAAACCCTCTAGATCGAGCACGATAAAGTTTTCTGAACACGCCATGGCGATGAATACGGTGATGTCTTCCACAAACAGGAGTAAAAGAGAGAATCGAAAAGGTATATATGTATAACAGGGAAGATCTAGAAAGGGAAAAAAAACAATAAAACGTTTTAGAGTCGTCGTCTTGAAAGAGACATTTTTCTTTTCAAAGGGTTAAGAAGTTTCAAAGTTTCAAAGGTCTTTTTAAATGAAGTTATGATTAAACCATATTCATAGGACCAAAGGGACTTACCAGCTCAGTTCACGTCTTCTTCTGTTCTCTGAAGAAATCTCGCGGAGGATACACACTTTTATACTCGCGCGACATCTGTCGGGATCGCGACCCCATCTAAATGTCAGGGTCATTCCAACCTCTTAAAAGGATCGGAATGAAAGAAACACTTTGATAAAAAATATATTTATGAAAAGATATCTGAGGGTCGTGAGAACATTTTCTCTCCCCACCCCCCGCCTATTTCAAAAAAAAAAATAATAAAAAGTCTTTCTTGGATCGCGTCAAGATGACAAAACAACTCACAGGACTTGTTTATCTCGATCTTGTCAGGGTCACCGTTTCACATAAGAAGATGGATGGACCCTGAACTTTAGACATGATAAAAATTAACTCTACCCGCCTTTTGTCTGGGAATAGGGTCTCACCGTTTCTAAAAATAGACCAGATCCCATTCTTGGAATTCTATTCTTTAGGAAAGGAGGAGTGATGGTCTATTTTTAGAAAGTGTGAGACAACATTCCCAGACAAAAGGGGGGGGGTAGAGTTAATTTTTATCATGTCTAAGACATGATAAAAATTAACAAAAAGTTTTTTTTTTTTTTTTTTTTTTTTAAGGCTGAAAAAGTTTTCTGAGAGAGCTGAGAAAGATTTTTCCTCCCAATCTTTTTCGACGATGAAAAGGGAAAAAGTACTGATCCGATCTCCCTACGCTTTAGGGAAAAAATACTTATGAAATATTCATGTGTTGAAATTGACTATTCAAATAAGTGACATTTTGTTTCTCATTGGAACTGTTCAACGGCGAGTCCACTTGTCTCATTCTTTGGGGTAGGGGATGAAAGTACAGAGGTTTGTTGAAATCGATGATAGTTTCCTCTTTAGTCGGCGGAACTGTAAATCTATCCCGTCTTAACTCTTCTAATCTCTTTGAAAGTCTTTCCACTTGCTCTGCTAAGGTTTCCTCGGTACTCATGATCTCTCTTAGTTTAGGGAAGTCTTGACGTATTGGCTAGAGAACAGAGGGTCTTTTTCTCTCTATACATATATCATGTGGGAGCGTGTGATTTATAAATCCTTGTGAAATCTTTCTACGTCTTGTGTAACTTGGAAGATTCGTCTTGTGTAACTTGGAAAATTCGTCTTCTTCTCGTCGATTGGGCTGGAGTTATAGAAAAGGAATGGGATTGGAAAGAAATCAACATATTACAAACAAAAAGGAACTTTTTTTTTCCTATTTTTTTTCTCTAGGGATTTACATACCATTTCATTCATGAACATTCAAGGGTTCTCTCCAAGACCAAATTTTAGAAGAGGACCACAAAGAGTACACTTGAGGATCCTCTTTCAGGTCTAGGTGAGATAAGGGTTGAGACCAATATTCTTGGGTCTCTAAATCATCCCAACTTAGACATTTATTATTATTATTAGAAAGTTCATCCTCCTCCTCCTCCTCCTCCTCATCGTCGCACGAGTTCTCCTGGGGAGATTCTTCCGCCTCCTCTTCGACAGCTTTGCTCTCGGAGGGGTAACAATGTAATTTCCGGAAAACGTAACTACCCTCCATCAAATGGTATCGAAAATTTCTCACCTTGTTCTCGGCACAATGAATCATCTTTTGGAAATATTGGTGTCGCGTGCATTTCGACTTGTTCCGCCACTCGGTTTTCCCTGGGATGTAAAACTCGTAAACGGATCGCTGGCAGAGCTTGCTGAAAAATTCGGCTTTATCGTATCCATTGACGTAGATCACCTCCACATTTTCGGTCAGTATTTTCAGGATCGTAGGAAGATGCTCGTAGGAAAGACGACCCTCGGTCCATTGCAGGCCGTGTCGGTTATTTGTAGTCTGGTTGACCACAGCTTGATTGCGGGACGATAAGTCATCGTAATGGACAGGAGGGAGAAAAATCATGGATCCGCATAAGGTTAAATCACAAGTGATGTAGCCCAGTTCTTTCAAGATGAAACATATATCTCCCGTCTTTGGATCATAACAGTGAAAGTATTCCATGTCCAGAACAATGTAGGAATCTTTGAGAGGTTTGGCACTCAAAATGTCCATCTTCTTCAATTGAGGAAAAAAAGAAAACAAAATTCTCTCTCTCTCTCGCTGTGTGTCCTGAAGGAAAAAATGGATAGCGTTCTCTCGCCGTCTCCTCTTTTATATATATAGAGAGAGAAGGTTGCACGTGACAGGTCGTATGAATTCTGGGAAAGGTCACATTCGTATATATATTTGTTTTTTGAATAATATCGTGCGTATCTCAATACACATCCATCATCATGATAATAAAGGTCACCTTGGAAAGAAAAAGAAATAAAAAACATGGAACTCGTGCTCGACTTTGAAGGTTTCTACGATTCTCAAGGAGCCTTTATTGTGAAAGAATTGGCTTACGTCACATTGGACGGTACTTCTCGAGGGGTATTTGTTTTTAAACCCCCGTTTCCATGGCAAATGCTCACCGAAAAAGAAAAACGAACCGCTGTGTGGGCGAGTGATTATTATCACGGCTTGTCGTGGTACGAAGGAGAAATTCCGTACAGTTATTTTCCATGGGTGTTAACGATGTTGACGGAACCTTTTTCCATGATTTGGGTGCGAGGAGAAATGAAACGGCGGTTTTTAGAGAAATGGTTGCAAAGATCCATTTATTGCATTTCGGGATCGACGCAAGAGATTCTCAAATACAATGGGATCGAACACATGAATTGTCCTAACCATACAAAAGGTTTTTTCCATTGCGCTCTACAAAAAGCAGTTCGGTATCATTATTATTTAAAGACACAGAGAAGAAATTCGCAAGGTCGATCCTGCACAATTCAATCTTGACAGAACTCATTAAAAAAAATACATATATCACGTTACTTCTTCAACAGCATAGATGGTTCTGAAGCGAAACTTGGAATTTTGAAATAATAGATCAGGGAGAAATCATTCTTAAAAACAAATGGTAAAGTCTCGAATCGGCTGGGAGAAAAAAAAATTTCTCAGAGCTGAGATAAAATTCTCTTATGAAAAAAAAAAAAAACTTTTGGTTAATTTTTATCATGTCTTTAGACATGATAAAAATTAATGACCCTCCCTTTTTGTCTGGGAAGGATGTCTCACCCTTTCTAAAAATAGACCATGACTTATCCTTTCTCTAATGGCAATCATTCCATGAATGAATCACGATTTGTTTTTCAAAAGAGTGAGACAACATTCCCAGACGAAAAGGGAAGAGGGTCGTTAATTTTTATCATGTCTAAAACATGATAAAAATTAACAAAAAGTTGTTTTTTTTTTTTTTTTTTTTTTTTTTGAGTTGTAGAATTTTTCTCAGCTCTGAAAATTTTTTTCCAGCCGACTCGAGACTTTACCATTTATATTTACGAATAGTCTTTGGATTATTTATTTATTTTCTTTTAAAAAGAAAAATTCTGAGCTAGACCTATCTATTGGCTTAACATTCTGGTCATAGAAACAGTCTAGAATCTCGTTTTATTTTTCGAGGCTAATGCACGGGTTCTCCAATCAAAAGGGTTACTATAAAGGGATTGGTTTGAATGCATTTATCTGCAAATATTGTAGGATTCTGTTGTTGAGAAGGGGGTATATTATTATTATTATTATTATTATTATTATTATTATTATTATGATTGTGGCAGATTCGTTTTCTACATGGAAGTCTAATCTCCTCCGAAGACCTTTTCTGGGGATCGTCGATAGATGGTTTTTCAATAGGAATCGTTTCCCTCGGATCCTCAAGAGATAGAGGGGGGTCCTGTCTTGAGACATGGAGCGGTCTCTCCTCCTCCTCCTCGAGAAGTCTTGAGAAAGGGAGAGGATTTTCGGTTCCCTTATTCTTGAGGGGTCTTGACAAATTGAGAGGTCCCTCCTCTTCGAAAGAGAGAGAAGTTTTGGTTCCCTTATCCTCGAGGGGTTTTGACAAATCGAGAGGTCCCTCATTTTCGAGGGGTCTTGATAAATGGAGAGGTTTTTCATCTTCGAGGGTGTTTGATAAAGGAAGAGGTCCCTCCTTCTCGAGGGGTCTTGAGAAAGGGAGAGGTTTTTCATCTTCGAGGAGGTTTGACAATGGGAGAGATCTCTCCTTCTCGAGGGGTCTCTCTTCCTCAAGGGGTCTTGAAGAAGGGAAAGGTTTTTCATCCTCGACGGGTTTTGTCAAACTGAGAGGAATCTGACAGGCTTCTCCTCATCCCCATCATTATCGAGGAGGATGAGGATAGGCTTTTGGAACGGTTTTTTCTTTTTCTTCTGAACAGGCTCCTCTTGATGCTCGGGGAGAGGGATGGGGTAGTTGTTCCACCATTCTATTTTTTCTTGCTCGAGGATTTTTTCAAAAGTCGTGGCCTCTCTATGATGAGACGAAGGAGGAGAGTCCTCGAGAAGAATATAATAGGTATTCTTCCCAGTCTTCTCGATCGAGAGAGGTTCGTGCAAACATTTGTGCAACCATTCACTAAAATGAACGAGAATCCCTTTTGTCTTCTCAAGACGATCCATAATCCTATTCATTTGCGAGACGGTTAGAAAGTGGGACGTGTAAAAATATTTGGCTCGTTTCATTAACAAAATTTGTGCATCCAAAGGTGGAATGTCACGAGCCATCAACACGTTTTCGTCGGACAAAAATTCGTCCCGCATCTTTTGATAACTCCCCACGGTATAATAACCCGCACATTTTGAAAAATCGGAGGCTTTCAGGTAAACGACTCCTTGGATGATATAAAAGGAAAGATCAACATATTTATATTTGAAAGGAATACACGTAGTGAGCTGGGGATGCCTCCTCATTATCCACTTGGACAAAAATACGACTTTGGGGCTCTCCCCTTTTATTTATAGAGAGAAAGAGAGTGTGACCTTCCCTTCCCTCCTCCTCCTCTCTCCCTGCTTCCTCTATCTCTGGACGTCCTTGGATTGGAAAGGGTGACTTTGAAAAAAAAAGGTCATGGTTGGATAATTTTTTTGTTTATTAAATTATTACTTTCACTTCCTCATTCCCGCACACATTCATCTTTTTAAGAAAAGAAAAAGAGGTCATGGAGATAAGATTTCTTGGAAAGAAGAGAGAGAGAAATAAAAAAAAACAAATAAAACGGACGTCATAGAGCCTCTATGTGTGTCTGTGTGTGTCTATATATATACAAAAAGGCGAGAGTACTGTGCGAGATCATTTCTTTTCCATTGGGAGCCATGTCGCTATTAGACGTTTTTCCAACTCAACGGATTTTGAACGGGGAGGATTTGAAGACGCTAAAGCAAATCTCCAACTTGAAAATTTTTTTGGCGTGTCATTGTGCGACATTTATTCCGCATTTACCACCTCATCAAGCGATCGTTTCTTTCAACCAAGATGTCGAATCCTCCAACCTGCTCGTTCAGAATATATACAGAAATTTATTCGAATCGCAACAAACGAAAGAGGAATCTCCCTTCTCTTGGAACCGGATGGATCGAGCTTTGAGACGGCCCATTCAAACAGACCGGCGATATACGGATCCGCGCACGAGTTTTCGGTGGAAGAATATTTTTCTCACGAAACGATATTTTACGTTTGGAGTGAGAACGACGGCTGAGGACGAAGTTCATATTGTTCAAACCACAGCCGCTCCTCTCGCCTATTACGAATCATCGTCCCCCAATCTCAAGGAAAGAAGTTTTAAAGTCAGCGACAGGATGAAATATAAGAAATATATTCTAAGACCTTTTCAAAACTATGTCGTTCCCCCGAAAACGCAATATCTCATCGTCACAACCCAGAAGAGTCTCTTTCTCGTCGATCGGTGCTCGTACTCGCTTTGGAAATAATTGAAAGAGGAGATTTCTTTCCAATCGCCGATGATGCTTCAAGAAAAAGAAGAAGAAAACCCTCCGCCACCTTTACCCATCCCTTCCTTAGATGATAAGAGGAGCTGGACCAAACCGTCGTCATGGCCCGAAACAAAATCGACCCGGCAACGGAATGAAATTGAAGTCATCACAATTGAAGATGAGGAGGAAGAAACAAAATTACCTCTTAAAAAACGGTCGACTTACCGGAACCTACCTGGCGTGCAAGATCCGCTTCAGAACCCAGAAGCTTCTTCTTCTTCTTCTTCCCCGACTTGTTCAAACAGGCAGCCTCTTTCGGACTCCTCACAGACAGAACCTCTTCCAGTATCCTCTTCTTCTTCTTCTTCTTCTTCTCCAACCTGTCCCGACATCGTAGAGGTAGAATGTCAGACGGGCCCACAAGCTTCAAAAAGTCCCGACATCGTAGAGATAGAATGTCAGCCGGGTCCACAAGTTCCAACGGGACCAGAAATCGTAGAGGTAGAATTTCAGCCGGGTAAACAAGTTCCAACGGGTCCAGAAATCATGGAGGTTGAATCGCAGCCGGGTCCAGACATCCTAGATCCCTCCACTCATCCCAAAGAGACTCCAAGTGTTTCAAGACAGCCTTGTGAGGATCCAGCCCTTCCCGTATGGAATGATTATGTGGACTTACAAAATTTGGTGCAACAGGAAGGAGAAGAAAATAATCATACGGATGGGTGGGTCAAAGACTGTTTAGATCATTTAACCTGGAATGAAATTGAACTGTTATGGAATTGCATTTCTGAAATCACATCGGAAATGGGATAAAAACCAAAACAAAATAAAACATTTTTTTTAATAACAAATTGGAGGAGGGTCATGATGTCAATTAAAAAAATATTATATAGAGTCCAATCTTGGTGGTTCACTTCAGTTTTCCAGCATGAGGTGATCCACGTTTCCCGAAATATGGATCCCATTCCAAGAGAGATTGTGTAGAGCCTTCACTTCAGTTCTTTTTTTTTCCTACCAAGAGGAGAGGGTCCCCAAAGGGCTACCCATGTCCAAAGAGAGAAAGTGTAGAGCGTTCATTTCAGTTTTTTTTCCAAGTTTAGGGGAGGGAGGTCTCAAAATGACACCCCCCATTTTCAAAGAGAGATGGTGTAGAGCGTTCATTTCTGTTTTTTTCCAAAGTTAGGGAGTTTTCAAATGACTACCCATTTCAGAGAAAGAGAGAGAGAGAGAGAGAGAGAAGGTGTAGAGCGTTCATCTCAGTTTTCCAAGGTTAGGATGGTGGTGGAGAATCCTCCAAAATGGCTACTCATCTCAAAGAGAGAGAGAGAGAGAAAAATGCGTAGAGCGTCCATTTCAGTTTTCCAACATTAGAAGGTCCCAAAATACCTTCTGAATTCAAAGAGAGATCGTGTAGAGCGTTCATTTCCAGTTCTCCAAGATCAGAAGAAGAGGGTCCGCTTTTCCCAAAATGGCTTTCCGCATTCAGAGACAGCGAAGTGCAGACTTCAGTTTTCTCCCTTCCCAAGAATAGAGGGTCCCAAAATGGCTTTCCATTTCAAAGAGAGAGGGAGAGGAGTTCATTTCCATTCTCCAAGATAGGGTCGTCTGCTTTTTTCCCAAAATGGCTTCCCAATTCAGAGAAAGAGAGAGAGTGAAAAGGTGTGTAGAGCGGTCATGTTCATTCTCCAAGATAGGGTCGTCAGCTTTTCCTCAAAATGGCATCTCCCCATTCAAAAAGAGATCGTGACCAATTTTTTCCAGTTTTTTTCCAAGATGGGGGGGAGAAGAAAACCTAGGATGGAATAACACGACACACAGAGAGAAAGAGAAAAAAACGCCATCTTGTCATTTTCTGATAGGGTACCGGTGTTCGAATACTTTTGTGACCGACTGTCTGATTATACTGGGAGAACCATGAAATCGGAAAAGCGATGGGTTTCACAGTTAACGAGGCAATCGAAGACAGACTGGGAAAGAGAGATCCTTTTTATTTAGCTGAGAAGCAGATTGCCCTGGAAATCCGTGACTCTGACCATATAATTTCTCCATAGACTCTTTGAATGGTATTCAGGAGACATCCTCCATGAGGGAAAAAAAATCTCCCCTTCCCCTTCTAAATCGACTGGAAAGAGAATAAGGTGGAAGAGATCCATCCACGAGAGATCATACTCTTGAACGTCAGACAAATATGAAGTCGAATAGGTTAAACAAAAAATGCTTGAAAAGTCATCGAGTCTCGAAAATCTAGGTCTCTCTCTCTCTGAAGGAAATGAGAAAATGGGAATCTGCGTTTTTCTTCCTAAACGGCTAACATTCATCTGAAGTGACACTCGAAATGTTTAAATAGATAAACGAGAATCCATTCTTAAAAAAATGACGCTGTGTCGTCAATTGGAGAATCGAGTCGGCTGGGAAAATATTTTGAGAGCCAGGAAAAAAAAATTTTCTAACTTAAAAAAAAAAAAATAAAAAATAAAAATAAAAAAAAACTTTTTGTTAATTTTTATCATGTCTTTAGACATGATAAAAATTAACTACCTTCCCCTTTTGTCTGGGAATGTTGTCTCACCGTTTCTAAAAATAGACCATCAAAAAGAATAAAATTCCAAGAATGGGTTCTGGTCTATTTTTAGAAACGGAGAGACAACATTCCCAGACAAAAGGAGGGTAGAGTTAATTTTTATCATGTCTATAAGACATGATAAAAATTAACCAAAAGTTTTTTTTTTTTTTTTTTTTTTTTGAGTTAGAGAATTTTTTTTTCCCGGCTCTCAAAATTTTTTCCCAGTCGACTCGATTCTCCATTGACAAGACAGCGCCATTTTTTTTAAGAATAAACTCTCGCTTATCTATTTAAGCATTCCCAGTTTGGCTTTAGATGAGTGTCAGCCATTGAAGAAAAAGCATCCTGTCACTTGGGAGAGACATATTTTGAGGAGTCAACATGTTGTGTGGACCGTTGAGATCGATTTTTCTCTTCCCATTGCGTGGACATTGTTGACCGTTTTGTGAAGCTTTGAAAGAATGGATGGGTTTTGATGGAGAATATTTCTTTTTATTGAATTTAAAAAAAAATTTTAAGAGTGACATTTTATAACAGGTTTTACATGGAAAGAAGGTTTTTCTTCTAGTTTGACGACTTCTTTTTCTTGGGAGATGTTTCTATTGGAAAGATGGAAGGAAAGACGATTCCCACATTGAAGAAGGTTCATGAGAAACTCGTACGGATCTTGGTTCTCTTCTCGAGCCGATATATCATACGGAATCCGGGACATGTTTTGCAATCGCTCCAGTTCCTCCTCGTATTTTTGCTTGCTCGCCAATTTCATGCGGGGACGAAACTGGTCCAGAATATACAATCCCTGGAGTTGAGTCACTCCAGAAAAAGCGACATATTGCTGAAATCGATTAAAAGGTCCGTGCATGTAAATTGCGATCGACGGAAAGGTGGCTCCTTGGGCTTTATGAGCCGTAATCGCTTCGGCTAACATCAAAGGAAACTGTTCGCGATAAAATGCGAGTGTTTTTGTCGAACAGGTGTCAATACGAATGGAGACGCGATCGATAGGAGCTAGACTATTCGAAAATTGCAGCCAGACACGCGTCACAACTCCGTCTTCGTCCTGGTCTATTTGGTGTAGTGTTCCAATCGCTCCATTCATCCATCCTTTGGATCTGTCGAGCGTTTTAGTCAATTGATATCGCGCTCCTCTTTGTAAATGGAGGACGGATTCGAGATTCGCCATCTGAGATCGATGTAAATGTCGACTCCGTTTCATCATCCTCTTCCGCAATTTTTCGCTCTCGGAATAAATCACGTCTCGAGCCAGACACGAACAGTACGTCCCTCGGGATTGGAGACGTTTCATATTATATTTCTCTGCATGCTTGCTCGAAAAACAGAGAATAATAGCTTCGCGAGGAATTTCGTCGAAACTGCGAACGCGGGACTGAAAAAATGCCACATCGACCGGTTCTAAAAAGTGATTTCTCGTTAAACGATCGAGTCTCTCCTCGTAATCCAGAGAGAATCGCATACATTCGACTAGTTCATAGTAGAGCGTGGATTGAGGCGTCCACCACTCTTCAGAATAAAAAATGGGCGTGTCGCGAATCGGTTGGAGCTGCTGCAAATCTCCGAATTTAATCATATGCACATTCCCAAACGGCTTATCCGGCACATGACACAATTGTCGAAGTTGCTGGTCGAGGCGCGAAAATAAATTGGATCCGATCGTGGAAACGTCATCCAGAATCACCATCCGTAAAGGAGCATACAGGGGTCTGTAATAGTCTAAAGTCTCTTGGGTCAGAGGTCGAACAAAAGTCCCGTTCATTTGAAGACGCAGGGCATGATGCAAAGTATCTCCCGTAATGTAGACCGCTCCTTGAGCACTAAGTGCGAGTTTGAGAACCGAGCACGCTTCGCTAAAAAGTGGCGTTCGAATCAGAGTTTGGTATAAAGCTTGGATCAGGAAAGATTTACCCGTTCCGGCAGATCCTTGCACAATAATATCCAGAGGAGGGGGACGTTTCGATTCAGGTAACGCGTAATAGGTGTACAAACGGACGAGAACGTAGATCAGGAAATTGTATTGCTCTTTATTACATTGTCGAATACATTTTTGATAGGCTTCTTCGGACCACATATCCTTATACTGCAAATTCGTATAGCTTTCCCACTGCTTGGGAGGAAGATGTTTCTTTCGCGGTCGGGAGTTCTTTTTAAGAACAGCATAACGTTCCCTTTGAAGTATTCGTTCTCGCTCTCGATTAGCTGAATTGCTTCGCCAGCGTCGTTTCTGTTCACGCATTCTTTCCCTAAGACGTTCTCTACTGGATAGGCTCATCGTGACACCACTCAAAAAAGGTGAAGTGTGTGTATAGAAAATCACTTCCTTTAATTTATATACATATACTTTTTGAGGAGGGGGGATGTGAAATGACCTCGTCTCGAAACGAACCAATAGCACTTCGAGAAGACTTGGAACGAGATAGGTTTCTTAGAGAGAGAGAGGGACACAAAAAAAAAATATATAAAAAATCAGAATGATTTATCCGTCGACCTCTAGGCTAAAAGTAAACAAACAAAATTTGAAAAGGTCAAGGTGAACTCACTGAATTCATCTTAGAAATCAGATAGGAAAAAAAATGAGGGTACCCATGTTTCCTCTTCAACAACATAGACTCATCTAAAACGAAACTCGGAATGCTTACACAAATAAACAAGAATCCATTCTTAAATAAAAAATGGGGACGTCTTATCGATCGAGTCGGCTAGAAAAATTTCTGTTACTAAAAAAAAAAAAAAAAAAAACACTTTTGGTTAATTTTTATCATGTCTTCTAGACATGATAAAAATTAATGAACCCCCCTTTTTGTCTGGGAAGGATGTCTCACTCTTTCTAAAAATAGACCATCACTCACCCTTTCTAATAGCAACAATTCCAAGAATGAGTCATGGTTTGTTTTTTTCGAATGGGTGAGACATCCTTCCCAGACAAAAAGAGGGGACAGTTAATTTTTATCATGTCTATAAGACATGATAAAAATTAACCAAAAGTTTTTTTTTTTTTTTTTTTTTTTTTTTTTTTTTTAAACTCAGAAATTTTTTTCAGAGCTCTGAGAATTTTTTTCCCAGTCAACTTGGCTGGACAAGACATCTCCGGATTCTTTCTGGAATGGACTCTATGATCTATTTAAACATTTCGAGTTCCGAGTTTCGCTTCAGTTGAGTGTGAGCCGTTCTAGAAGAAGAAACCATCCTGTGACTGGAGAGAGAGAACTATTCCTTTTTCCCATTCACATATTGTGTTGAACCGTTCAGATATTTGCTTTTATTAATATTTTTTTTTCCTAACCCACCGTCTTTAAACAATAGAATAGTTTGAAAGAGTCAACCCATTTTATAGATATCACCTCATACCTTCATCTCAACGGGTCTCGAGTGGGAGGAAGGAAGGAGCAGGCGACGAGAACTAAGCATGTCTGTTTATCGAGTAGACGCATTGGGGAAAGAACGATACCCGACCGACCCCCAACATCCTCACTACGAATTATACGTCACGGATCCTGAAGGAAATCCTATCTTGGCTCGAGACGAAAACGGTCATGAGTATTACGCGGTAGATTTAAACGGAAACCAATACATTTTAGCTCCTCGACGGTATGCCCGAACGGCTTTTGGACGAGAATACTACCCGAAATTTCAAAATGGGGACGAGTATTCGCTTTATACGTCTGTTTTATTCCCTTATGCCAAAGACGAATCGGGGCATGAAATGTATCCTAAAAAGGCGGATGGAGTCGAATATTGTTTAACGGCCGGCGATCGAATTCGTTATGCTCGCGATGCTTGGGGAAACGAGTTTTATCCTCGAAGAGCGGATCAGCAAACGGAATACCTCTGTGAAGAAGTGGGGTATGCGAAAAGAGCCGACGGATCCGAAACGTATCCTAAATTTTATATCTACACTTCTGGTTAAGATCTCTCTCTCTCTATCGAAAGAGAAGAAAATAATAAAGAGTGTGTTACTGCAATGGAGCATTCTGACGCGGAACCTGTTTCGTATTCCATTTGGTGTGTGAAATGCCGAACCAAGACCGATACGTTCGACGTCCACTATCGCATGTCGAAAAATCGACGGCCGATGGTCACGGGAAAATGTCAGGCGTGTGGAACCAAGAAACAACAGTTTATTACAAATGCTTCCGTTCCACCTGGAATTCAGTTCCTGGATGAGGAGGAAGAAAAAGGAAAATGTTCCGAGTAAGAAGAAACAAGTATATTCAAATCAAAAATTGGAAAAAGATGGATCTTACTATTATCTGCTCTCCTAAAGCGGGTGGTTCACCTTTACAGTTTGGCATACAGACGGATTCGCATAATCCGGTTCCAAGACTCGTGAATTTTCCTCAACCGGCAACTCCACCCTTAGATACTTCTTCTTTGAATGAGTTTTCTAGCATTCTGAAAGAATATCTAAACGTCGTGAGAGAATTGATTCTTCCCCTGCAACGAAATATTGAAGAAAAGAGCTCTGAATGTGGAAGCAAGGACACGGATCCAAAGCCAAATTCGGAGGGTTAAAAGGGATAGGTGTAAGTCCATTATTAAAAAAAAAGAAACAATGGTGATGTCATGTCTTGTCGATCGAGTCGGCTAGAAAAAATTCTCTAGATAAGATTGAAAAAAAAAAAACTTTTGGTTAATTTTTATCATGTCTTACAGACATGATAAAAATTAACTCTCTCTTCTTTTTGTCTGGGAAGGATGTCTCTCCCTTTCTAAAAATAGACCATCACTCACCCTTTTTCAAGGCAATTATTCCAAGAATGAGTCATGATCTATTTTTAGAAACGGTGAGACAACCTTCCTAGACAAAAAGGAGGGACAGTTAATTTTTATCATGTCTAGAAGACATGATAAAAATTAACCAAAAGTTTTTTTTTTTTTTTTTTTCATCACTTAAAAAATATTTTCCAGAGCTCTGAGAATTTTTTTTCCTAGTCGACTCGATGATCCAAACAACAAGACATCCAAAATTGTTTCTAGAAGAAACTCTCGCTTCTCTATTTAAACCCCTCGCGTTTCCAACTTCAGATCCGTGTGTGCTGTGCACTCAATCTAGAATTGCGCTTCTCCTCCCTCCTGGAAAGAGCCTTTTTTTCCTGAGCTCTTAGCATTTTTTCTTAGCTTCATTTCCATTCTCCAGGTTTCTGTCTCCTTCTTTCCGTTAACACTGCAAAATTTCTAAATTTCTCATCACTCGGAGCTTGGAAATCTGTCATCAAAAAAACATGACATAGCTCTGTTTTCAAGGAGTCGGTTTAGATTCGTCAGGATCATGGCTGATTTTCCATGACGGCTCTCCAACCGCAATATTAGAGTTTGAAAGGAATAAGGTAAAAAAGTTCGTCCTAGATATTCAACGAAACGTAAAAAGAGCGACGAGGATCTAAAAAAGCTACGACCCTTTCCAGAAGGGGGAGGGAGCAATGGATATTCAGGTGAGTCCACAGCATGGACTGCACGAAAATGAAACGACTTCCGCAGATAACAGAATGTTCGAGATGTCTCTCGTCGATCAAGTCAGCTGGTAAAATTTTTCTAAGAGCTGAGAAAAATGTTCGCATACCTTCACAGAAATTCTTTCCAGGAGGGAGAAGTGTGTATCCAGGTCGAATTCACAGCACAGACTTAACTGAAGTTGGAAACACGAGTGGTTTAAATAGAGAAGGGAGAGTTCCTTCTAGAAACAGTTTGGATCTGTCTTGTTTGGATCATCGAGTCGGCTGGGAAAAAATTCTCAGAGCTTTGGAAAATATTTCTAAGTGATGAAAAAAAAAAAAACTTTTTGTTAATTTTTATCATGTCTTCTAGACATGATAAAAATTAACTCTCTCTTCTTTTTGTCTGGGAAGGATGTCTCACCGTTTCGAAAAACAAACCGTGACTCATTCTTGGAATAATTGCCATGAGAAGGATGAGTTTTGGTTTCGTTTTCGAAACGGTGAGACATCCTTCCTTGACAAAAAGAGGGGACAGTTAATTTTTATCATGTCTATAAGACATGATAAAAATTAACAAAAAGTTTCTTTTTTATTTTTTATTACTCAGAAATTTTTTCCAGAGCTCTGAGAATTTTTTTCTCCCCCCCCAACCAACTCAATGGACTAGACGATGAGTTTTTAAGAATGGACGTTTTGTTATTTATGCAGATATTCCGAGTTTCGCGTCAGGTAAATGCGCGCTCACCTTAGATTGAATTCCCTTCAGACAGGTCTAGAGATTGGATAACCCATCAAGAATTCTTCGACAGGTTTTTGGAAAAAGAAATCGTCAAGAAGTGAGTATTGATTTTGATATTTTCTTTTCAACCTTGAGTCAGTTTCTAGTACATTCCTATACTAATTCCATTGTATTTAAAAAAAATAATGTCAGCACGGACTGATCTGACCCGAAACGCTTGCCCATCCAGTTGGCTGCTGGAGGGAGGAAAAAAAAGAAATTTGTTTTGAAGGATATGTCAATTCTTTTCTAAAAATAGATTTCTAAGAAAAGAATGAACCTTTGTTGGAAATCTATTTTTAGAAACATGTCTAGACAACATGTTGACAAGAAAAAAAATTCTTTTTTTTTTCCTGAGAGTGAAATGATTTTTTTCTTTCCACCCACTTTTCTTATTCTTTGGGAGGAAGGAAGAACTTCCCTTCCCCCGCCTTTTTTCCACTAGTATTTATATAGATCCGAGTTTTTCTGCCTACAGGGTTCATTCTCGTTCTTCCTTCTCAACCGAGCAAAACTAAAATGTCGACCGATGCCGTTGTAGTTCTACCTACCCTGGTGGAAATCACGCCAGTCTGTCATCTCGAAGTAGCTGATCAATGGGAACCGCTCTCCCGTTTCGAAGAATGGTTTCGGGACCCGGAGCGTATGGAACAAATAGTCCAAGAAACCATGTGCTATTTATCCTGTTACGATGGAAAAATCCTGCATTATTTTTCGTCCATCGAAGTTTTCAAGCACTTTGCTTTCCAATCGATGATGGAGGCAGGAACCTTTCGCTTACACGCTTATCTGCGATGGGAAAATGTGATCGCCGTCGATCCTGGAACCTTTTTAAAACTGTTTTACGTTTCACCCGAGTGGGTTCATATTCTTCAAACCGGAGAAGCTTCTATCCGTCTTTATGGATGGGAAATGGAATCAGAAGCCGACGGGTATCGTATGATTCCCTATCGACTGCGAGGTCGCTCCGTGTATATTATTCACGGACCTCTTTACTACCAACTCCAATTTCATGACAAGACGGTGTTTGCCGTAGACGCCCTCTCCAGGAAGAAAATGGAGTCTTTACGAGCGTTGCATCCTGAACAGCATTTCCAATTCCCTGCTCGCGAGGAAGAGAGGAGAAGGAAAAGATCCAGAAGGAGGAGACACCTAAAGAGGTACTAAAAAGAAGTCGGAAGGTAGAAGCATATTTGTTTTTTCATTAACGGAAAAAAACTGTGGATCATTCTTTGTATATTTCTTGGAAAAAAAGACTAATAGTCATAATAGAGGGAGTTAGGAGGGACCCTATCTATATATAACTTTCTATATAAATCGGAAGCGTCAACAGGACGGTCCACCGAAAACAATCTACCTTATCTTTCTCAGAGCAGAGTGGAAGAAAGGCCAAGATGCGTGGACTCATTGGAAGCAAAAAAATTCGAGTGGTTTAAATAGATAAGTGAGAAAAGATTTTGAGAGGTGTTGTTTTATGGATGGAGCTGGCTGGGAAAAAAATTGGCAAAGCTCAGAGAAAAAAATTTCTGAAAAAAAAAAAAAAAAACTTTTTGTTAATTTTTATCATGTGTTATAGACATGATAAAAATTAACTCTCTCTTTTTGTCTGGGAATGATGTCTCACCGTTTCGAAAAATAGACCATCACTCATCATCCTTTCTAAAATAATAGAATTTCAAGAATGGGATATGTTCTATTTTTCGAAACGGTGAGACATCATTCCCAGACAAAAAGAAGAGAGAGTTAATTTTTATCATGTCTACAAGACATGATAAATTAACCAAAAGTTTTTTTTTTTTTTTTTTTTTTTTTTTAACTCAAAATTTTTTTCCACAGCGCTGAGAAATTTTTCCCAGTCGACTCACTCATCCAAACAAGACATCTAAAATTGTTTCTAGAAGGAGCTCTCATTTTTTTCTATTTAAGGAACTTGAGTTTCGGGTTCCCATCAGTCTGTACTCTGCATTCAACCTGGATACCCATTCTTTGGAGATAGGGGGGAAACTTTCGCAGTTTTTTTTTCCTGAAACCCTCTATGGATCAGAGAATCTCACACATATCCTCCTCCGTGGATCGAAATGGACTGACCGCCATATCTGTTTTAGATAATAATTTTGAATTTTCCACCTCCTCCACAAGATTGGACTATCTCAATATTTTTTTTAAAGAAAAACAAAATTATTTTTTATGATTATTCTACAATTTTTAGGTTTTCTTTCCCCCCCACTCCTCTTTAAGAAGAATAAAAACATAAAGCACATTGAAACAGTTCCGATAAATTTTGAAACTGAAAGTCCATCACCTTGTTCTCCACGGGACTAAAATAAGTTTCCCCGGTCTGAGAATCTTCTTGGATTTGAAGAGGTTCTCTCATCACACTCTGAAGCCAGGTCGAAAAGAGGAGAGCGTCTGGACCCAAATCGTTGAGGAGTCTTTCCAGGGAATCGAAGGTGATAAAAGGGGTATAGCGGAGAATCCGGCTAGGGCGGTCCGACGTATCAATCCAGAGATCCGTCGTTAAGGATCGGTAAGGGCGAAAAGGGGCTCGAGAGATCCATTGCTGAATAGTCCGTTGACTTTTCGAACTCATCCAAGTCCCTTGCTGGGAAAGGCAAGTCACGAGTTCCGATCCTCGAAAATAGAGCGTGCCCGACCCCAAGTAAAACGTGAGGGGAATTGTCTTGGCGAAACGGAAACGAATCGCGAGGGAAAAAGACTCTCGCCGTAACCACTCCATGGCATTTGGTTTTCTCTCTCTCTCTCTCCTGAGGATGAGATGGAAAAAAAAAGAAAAGACAACTTTTCTCTAGGTTTCTTTTATATATAGGAAGAGAGAGGGGAAGGAGTGTTCTCGAAAAGACTCATGGGAAATTTCCTCTTCTTCTTCTTTTTGGGGTAGGTGGGAGGAACTCGTTTTTTTTTGGCGGAGAGAATGCGTCGGATGACATCCCGAGACATTTAAAAAAAGAATAGATAGGATGGATTCTTCAAATGAGAAATGCGGGGTGGCTAAGGGATCTTATTTTAAAGAATATTATTACCATTCTTCGAGGGTGAGACGTCTTACCATTAAGTCAGGTAATCCGAGATGATGAGCATTCCTTTTGACATGCCTCATATGTTTTCTAATAGTTATGTAACATAAATTTTCCAGGCTAAGAATACGTGGTTCAACAGCATAATTGAGTAACCGCATATTTTCCTCTTCCAATTTTCCATTTTTTCGCCAGCGTTCTAAAACCGTTTTGGGATCGCAACACCGGACATTCGCACCAGCAAGCAACAACATATCCACGATGAGTTTGCATCGTAATTGACAGGCATAGTGTAAAGGAATAAAACCAAAAATATCATGTTTGTTCATGTCGCATCCAAGAAGAATCAGTTGCCGAACGATATCATCCATTGAGAACAAAATAGCGAAATGTAAAGCATTTCTTTTCGTTAATCTGTGTTCATAAAAAACGGGTGGTTCCGCGTTTATTATTAATTTTGTGAATATCCATTGATGAAAAATGTTAGAAAAACTCATATTCAATTCAACTCTATTAAATTTACGCGTAGCTTCTTTGATAGATAGGTAGGAGATATCCTTAAATTCTTCACTGGACGGGGTTCTTGAGAAGAGAGGGTAGAACCATGTTGGAGAGCACACACTCATTCTAAAAGGAAACACGGATTGAACTAAAGCGAAACTCGGAATGCTTAAATAGATGAGCGATAGTCCGTTCTTAAAAAATTGGATAGTTTTGTCCATCGAGTTCGCTGGGAAAAATTTCTGAAAGCCAAGAAAAAAATTTCTAAGCCTTGAAAAAAAAAAAAAAAAACTTTTGGTTAATTTTTATCATGTCTTAAGACATGATAAAAATTAACTCTCTCTTCTTTTTGTCTGAGAATGATGTCTCATCCTTTCGAATATGTTTCTAAAAATAAATTTCCAAGAAAGAAATGAGTCATGATCTATTTTTAGAAGCATATCGAGACAACAGGTTATCAACATCATTTGAAAAAGAGGGTATAGTTCATTTTTATCATGTCTAAAGACATGATAAAAATTAACAAAAAGTTTTTTTTTTTTTTTTTTTTTTTTTTTTTTAAGGTTGAAAAATTTTCTGAGAGAAATATTTTTCCCAACGACTTATCTTTTTTACTCCTACCTACTTTCATTCCCCCCCTCTCACTCTTTCTCTATATAAACGATTGTAGAAGGAATCGCGGCTCATTTTTTTGAGCAGATAGGTCGAGAACAGATGGCTACGGGAGACTTAATCATGACGTGTGAAGACGATAATGAACCCTGTTTGGACTTGCAACCTTCTTCGCCTTTATATGAATGTGTTTCTTCGGAGAATGAGTATATCACGTCGTGGTCTGATATATCGCCAACTCCTTCTCCTCCACCTGTCCGCCGTAGGATCAAAAAGAAGAAACCTAATCCAATTCGTGATACTCCTTCTCTGAATTTCAATCCGCCGTTATCGCCCATTTCGTCTTCTTCCTCTCATTATTCAGAAATAATGGACCAATCCTCTCCACCACACATGCGTTCTACAATCGAAGAAGATCTTCCCTCCTCATCTCATTCTACTTCTTCTACTAAAAAAAAGAAATATCGAACTGAAATTCATCCGAGTGTCATAGGTGTGCTGGCCATCACGTCTGATGGATACACTCTGACAAACAGTGTCCGGTTTGCCTCTAGAGACATGAAAACGTATCGACCGCATACCAAATGGATTCAGCAATTGAATGAGGATCTGCGAAAACTTCATATTCAAAGACTGTATGTCGCGAATGAACATTGTCGAAAAAAAATTTATCAATTGCTCCGTATTGAATCTGTATGAACAGTAAGCTATAAACCTTCTCGTCGTCCACAGAAATGTGAGTATTGTGGAACGAAATATTGTCATCGATTTATGGCTATGATCGCCCTGCAACAAATAGTGAAATATGGTGTCAATAAATATATTCATTGAAGAACCAAATGAAGTGTCTTTTTTTTATAGATGATAATTAGTATTTTGTCCAACCTCCTCTGTGTTCTATGACAGATGCAATTCGTCGAGACATGGACGCGATTAATGTTTCAAAATAAGTTTCTTCCAAACTATGAAAAGCATCGCGGACCAAGTCCCATAATTCCAATCGGTTTCGAGCTACCCGATTCGCTAATCGACGTTCTAATTCCGCCCAAACATTTTCAACGGGATTCAAATCAGCTCCTTTAGGAGGCCAGTCTTCGACCATAGGAATTTCATGTTCTCGAATCCATTGTGTGACGCGTAAACTCGTATGGATTGGAGAGAGATCGTGCATGAACAAGAGACGGTGTTCGGTGATCAAAGGGTTTAAAGAAACATCGGGAGGTTGACTATGATCGAGAAGCACCGGCTCTAAAATATTAGAGAGGTAATAGTCGGCATTTAAATGCTGGATCCCGATTCGACGGATTTGGTTGGGAAATTTTCCGCTCATGCACATCCAGGCACTGAGATTAAAACGACCGGAACGTTGACGGCCTTCTAACGCAGAAGAAAAATAACGTTCGTCTTGATAACGCAGGACCTGTCGAGGCCGCCATACGCGAATAAGACCGTACCCGATCGAACTGAATACTTTCTCGTCGGAAAATATAACCCGGGACCAATCATCGACCGTCCATTCCGCACGCTGAGAAGCAAAGTCGTAGCGTCGTTAACGATGAATCTCCCGCAAATAATCTTTTCGGACGGGGATGCGCGACACTAATCCTTTTTCTTTTAATCGTCGACGAACCGTTTGAGCGGTGCAAGGCACTTGTAATCGACGACCAATATCCGTCGCGGGTAAAAAAGGATCACCCGTCGACATTTCAAAAATACGTTGATCCATTTCTTGGGTCGTGGCTCGAGGTCGGCCGGATTTGTGTTTGGTTTGATAGTTCTCATTTTCCGAGGAGCGGGAGATCCAATATTGAACTGTGGAAGGAGCGACATTCAAGTGTCGAGCAATTTGACGAACCGTTTGCCCTCGTTCATAATACGAACGACGAATTTCCCGTCTTATTTCAATAGGTGTATACGGCATGATAAGAATAAGAATAATACAAGTAGGATCTTGGTTACCATGTTCCTTGATTTCATTTCAACGTGTCACGGTCCCGATAAAATCGTAGCAGGTGTCAATGGTCAATTGCAGTGCACGGAATGTGATAATTCAAGATGCGTATGCTTTTATTTTACAAGCGTCCTTTCCTGATGACAGTGATCCGTTCTTATCAGCTCGTCTAGCTCGAGAATATGCGAATTGGACGGGAGATTTGAACGTACCCTGCACATTTCCTCTCATAGGGATTCCTGGTATTTTACCGATCCGTAATGTTTCCGTCACGTTACGTATTTTATTAAACGGGATTCGATTATTACAATGCGTGAATGCCCCTTTTCGATCCCAGGCCGAACCTTTTGAATCGTATGAATCGCTCGAACGGTTCATGATCGAATACATGGACGAATACGCCCAGCATATTGAAAAAATCGCCAATGAAGAGAATCACTCCCAAGTCGATAAAGCGGCTCTGCACGCTCTTTTCACCAACATGAAATCACTCATGGAAAATGTCCATCAAGACGAGGACCAACCTTTCAATTTCTTAAGTTATTATCACAAAGTCCTAGCTCCCTATGTAAAAATATGTGACGGCGACGATGCTTCGTTCCTTCTACCTCCTACTTCCAAGGATGTTGAAAAGGATCCCGCTTATCAATTATGTTTGGAAATGAAAGCCTCGAATCAAATTCGGGCTCGTTATTCTCCTTACACGACCCTATTTGATCTTGTGCACGTCATGATTTATTGCAATTTATGCCGGAACGAACTCAACGTGGTGGCGAATTTCGTGTTTGAGTTTGGAGTTCGCATTTGTCGTCGCCCCTTCTTCTTCAAAGAATCGTTCTTGACCCAGCAATTGCGAAAACTGGTCACTTCTCAAATTACGTACCATCGGAATACAGAATTCTACTACCTCCTTCGAGAGATTCAACAAGGCGGCACGTGCGATGCCTTATCACTAGAATTTATTGAAAAAATGAGTCGAATCGAAACCTTTTTAGCGAAAGTGTTCCTAGGAAAAGCGGATGATCGAATAAAGCAGTTTGCGTTCAAACAAAATTTCCCCTACGTCCTGTTTGTTCCGAAAGAAGACGAAGAGACGACGAAAAAAGCCATCCAAATTGATGAGTACCTCGGATATCTTTTCGGGACCGGGTTTATTATTTCCAAGCTCAAAGGTAAAGGATTAGTGAAAGGTTCGATCGCGACGGGTAAGAAATTTTACCGTCTTGTACAGAAAGTGGCCTTGAAAATACGCGAATTTGAAAAATCCGACGAAGAAATTTTCTGGACGATGGAAATGGTGAAACTGTTCTTATGTTCCGACGGGTATATGGAAAAAGAATTGAGAATGTTACTCAATGTAGCGACGAAGGAATCTCAAGTTCCCTCTCGTCAAGAAATATGTCAAGGAGGAGGAGGAGGAAGAAGAAACGAAGATGGCGAAGAGATGGATATGTCATAATCAAGTAAATCATTGGAAAAAATGGCAGACGCAGAGGAAGAAATCTGTGGAATTTGCCTGAAGGCCTTCAAAGAAACGAAACGCCATAAAGTCTACAATCTCGATTGTGAGCATTCCTTTCATATTAAATGTATAAAGAAATGGATTCAAGAGTATGGTAAAAAGAAATGCCCGACCTGTCGGACTCGTATCAGCCAGGATGATATACTCTATTTTACCAGCGGAACATTGCAAATGGAACATTTAAGAATAGATTCGGATGAAGAGGAGGAGGAGGAAGAACCAGAGGTGGAAGAACCGCCAAGGCAACGACGAAGACGAAGACCCGAAGAAGAATTAGTCGATCTGGGAGGCCATGGTTTCATTTTTTCAGGGCCTAGTACCAGTCAAATGAGACCCAGAAGACAGAGAAGAGAAGATTTAGTGGGAGATTATGCTTATATGGATACACCTAGACAAAGTTCACCTACCTCAGATGATGAAGAACGGGAAGTCAATCCTTATTTTGGTCGACCGAATGCATTTTGGAGAGAAATGAGACGACAAAGACGAAGTAGAAGGAATTAGATGATTCTTAAAATAAAAATAAAAACAGTAAACCAAAATGGAAAAGTAAGACTGATGACTGGTGTATAATATTTCGTTATCAACAGATCCATCTCCTATACATCGTTATATCAACAGATCTATTTCCAAATGGAAAAGTAAAACCGACCGACTGTTGAAAAATATTTCTCAAAAAATCTGATAGTAAAAAAAAAAAAAAAAAAAAAAAAAAACACTTTTGTTAATTTTTATCATGTCTTTTAGACATGATAAAAATTAACTGTACCTTCTTTTTATTTTGAATGATGTCACCTTTTCTAAAAATAGATTTCTAAGAATGAATCATGCTTTTCTTGGAAATTTATACTTAGAAACATGTCTAGACAACATGTTGACATCATTCCAAACAAAAAGGAGGGTAGAGTTAATTTTTATCATGTCTAAGACATGATAAAAATTAAGACATGATAAAAATTAACAAAAAGTTTTTTTTTTTTTTTTTTTTTTTTTTTTTTTTTAATACTACATTAGATTTTTTTTAGAAATATTTTCCACCAGTCGGTCGGTTTTACTTTCTTTTTTTGGAGATATTGATAACGATATATAAGTCGATATATAAGTTTCACTCACTGGGTTCTGATTCATTCGTTTTCGCCTTTGCTTTCACGAGATATCGAGACCGCTTCAGCATTTCGAAAGAAGCCCCTTTGATGTTATACTGTTTCTTCAATCGTCGCTTTAGATTAAATAAATACTGGTAATGATTTTTTCCAAATAGTTTGGATGGAGGAGCATTGAAAAGAAACTGGAATAACTTTATCTGATTTGGATCCTTATAGACTTCTAAAGATTTAGACGCAAACGCTTTTCGTTTCTCTGGATCATCGTTTAGATATCCCAAGATGTGAATCATCCTCAATTCCGTTTCTAAAAGTAATAAGACTATCAGCGACAGTTCATCTGTTTCATAATTGGAGAGACAGTGATTACGGATTTGATTCATCTGCTCTGCTGTAAAAAGTTGGTGTTTTCGACGACGAGGTTTCTTGACCACCACATCATCTGCAGAAGGTAAGAACCATTTTCGTCGAATAGCATTTAAAGCATTTGAAATATATTTCGCGGAACGTTGTTTCTGATCGATAAGATATTGGTGATATTCTTGAAGTGTTTCGGTATGATTTAGATCTTTATGCATTTGTAAACACCAAGCTTCATATTGATTTTCATAAATAGAGTAGACTAATTTACTAGTTTTTGAGGGAGACATAATGCTTCTTTTATTTTTGGTATAATGAAGAACTCTTACTTATTTATAATTTTTTTAATAGGTTTTTGAATCAAAAAAAATATTTATAATAAGAAGAAGAAACAGTAGAAACAAAATGGCCGAATGTTGTCCAATTTGCTTAGACGAACTCATTGCCGAAGATGTAGAAACCATTTCTACTTTAACGTGTCAACATCAGTTCCACACGAAATGTATTGACATTTGGAGAGAAAAAGCATTGACGTGTCCTGTCTGCCGAGAACCGTTTGAAGATGCCCTGCAGAAATTAATTTCTATGTTTCTCCCTTTGCGACGTTCTTTTTTATATGATGTAATTTACGATTATGAAAACCGCATCAGGTTTTCAGACGATGAGGCTGATTTAGATGATTTACTTATGTATGAATTATTGGGACCTTGGGAAACTTCTGAGGAGGAAGAGGAGGAGGAAACAGAATCAATCGAACCTGAGGAAGAAAACCAGAGTGAGGAAACTAATTGAGACTGGAAAAAGGAATCGAGACCATAGATGGGTTTGAGTAAATTAGCCGATGACGGATGTAAGGATCGGACTCGAACCGATGGAATGGATTGGGACTGATATTCATCCCATTTCTTTAATCCCATCCGAAGATTTAAAGCCAATGACTTTTTCATATATTCGGAAAGAAGGAATCGCCAGGTTTTGGGACGATACTTTCCAATAATCTCGAGAGCGTTTAACATGCTGAGATAGCATTCTTGAGCTGTACGACACAGTTTCAAATGAAAGACAACATCCATTTCATTCTCGACTTGCTTCCACCATCTCCCAGTTTGATATTTCCTTGGGTACAGCACTTCATTGTGTGTATATATTTCAGCCTCATCTTCGATCCACGGTTTCATGGTACTGGAAGGAAGGTCGTAGGGATCGCCTAAATGATAATTCAGTAACTGACAATTAGATAAATTGAGATGAAGATGGCTCGTGAAAACAATGAGACGATCGGCATAGGCTGGTTTGACCACCGAGTCTCCAAAATTCGGTTCGATCCAGATGAGAAGATCGCAATGCGTGCCGTCGCATTCGTAAGACGGATCTAACCCGCTGACGAACCAATCGTTGGAATCGTCGAGAAGAATATGGATCGTTTTATGATGTCGAACAAAAAGGGTTTCCAAATGATAGGATAAGAGGGAAGGATGCCTTGCTAAATTACCTAATACAACGGTCACGGGTGCGTCTTGACATTTCTTGAAAAGATCTTGAATGGAACCCATGCTGGTTGTTCCGCATACTTGATTCCCGAGACGAGTCAGAAAAGATCCCATGCTTCTTTATTTTTTTAACGCAGCTCGCATATATTCTTGATCTTTCTGGAATTCCGATTCAGGATAAGGTGGCTTTTGAAGACTGGCATTCACTTCATTATGAAATTGAAACCAGACGTGGGCAAAGTGTTCGCCTAAAAACCGTTCTTTATACGTTTTGAGTTTGGATAAGTAATGATACACACAAATCCCGCATCGGAGAGTTCGATATAAAGATTCTGTCACAAAGTCTCTCCAAAGAGTTTTCGCGAGACGAATATCCTCGTCCTGCTCGTCCTGAATTGAAAACGCTTCGGCCATCCAATGTAAAAGCCGCCAGTAATAAGGACCAAAGACCAACGTGTTGTGGTAATTGATGTGATGAAAATAATCTTCGGCTGAAAAAGGTTGTGGGGATACGGAAATGCCGATCCGGGTCATCAAGTCTCGAATCGCCTGACTTTTCCCCTGGAGTAATTCAATCACCGCTTCGTCTAAAAAGAAAAAGTATTCGCTCTTCCATCGAATACGGTACAGGAGCGTTAAGACGCAGTACGTAGTCAATTTAAAGAGTTGAATCCAACTGTATTCGCCTACCCAAGCTCCAGGTCGTAGAAATGTCCGTTCCCATTTATCTTGGTTCATTAAATTGGCCATGAATAATAAATAGGTGACGAAGACTTCATCTAATCGTTGTTGGGGCTCTTCTTCTCGGAAAGCGGTCGTAAAGTGGGTGACGTCAATACCCGGAGGAGGTGAAGAAGAAGGGGTTTTGAAGTGTAAAAGTTCATGAATTTTATGAGCCACGAACGGTGAAACACGAGCCTGGCTTTCTTGGAGTTCGTTCGAAACGATCGGTTCATCTTCTAAATAAGTTCGTTTTAAACGTTTAAAGGTTTGAGCATCCATTCTCTTTACTTAAACCACCATTGACGAAAACGGCAATACCAATCTCCCACGTCTTTATTTTGCACCAAACTGCCGAGCAATTCCCCGAAAGTTGTAAAAATCGTCAGCTTGCGAATGTATCCAAAAGCCAGAAAGAGAAAAATGAGTCCGTTGATGAGGAGGAAAAGGAGAAAGAACCAGCTTTGTGTTAAAATGAGACAAAACAGGATCACGAAGGACGTATACGCTCCAGCGACTAAAAGCGTTCCTAATGTTAAGGAATCCATTTGTTTTGTTTTCTTCTTCTTCTCTATTCTTGACCTAATGTCTCGTAATAAGGGGTCCGATACGTAATATTCTGGTAAGCATTATAAACGGGATGGTGGATAAAGAGAAATAATAAAATCCATAAGAGGATCGATACCATATTTTTGTTTTCTTTGTTTTGAGTCAGAAGAGAAGAGATAATAATAAAGTAACTCATATTAATTAAAAAAATGGTTCGAAGGGATAAATCCAAATCTGATAAAGCGGAACGAAAATTGCTTCGAATGGAAGCAGCTCCTCCTAATCATGTAGGAGACCCAGTCGTTGACAACCCCCTTAACAATCACCCTCCAAGCAATCCATCTAACCATCCTCCTCCAATCCATGACAATCCTCCTAATAATGATAATGTAGGCAATATTCCCATGGACGTGGATGAGGAAATAATTCGTCGGCATAGGCGAGATCTCCTCAATTACGAAGAATACTACCCCGATCGAATGAAATCAGATAAGCGCTATGCCAAATTGGCTGACGGAAATGAGATTTATGCTAAGAATCGACAAGGAGATGAATTTTATATGCTGGATCCCGATGGAAATATTGTGTTTGCAAAACAAATCTCTCCCATCACCGGTAAAATAACCCCTGTCTATGCCGTCGATCATCTGAACCGTTCTATTTTACCCGTCGACGCCCAAAACCGTCCCGTGTATGGATTTGATAGTGATGGGGAACCCATGTTTCCCATAGAAAACGGAAAAATGGTGTATCTGTTCTACGGAGGAAAAGAATGGTATCCGGAAAATCCTCAGACCAAAGAACAAATCTATGCTTTAGACGAGCACCATCGACCCTATTTTGCCAAAGACGAGCATCAAAAGCCTTACTATGCTCGAAAACTCGATGTCAATCAATTCCCTATCGAATATGCCCCTCTCGATTCCAACGGTCAACGGATCTATATTCCCTTAGAGAACAATAAATTCCAATACCCGTTTAATCTCGTCACAAAACGACCGCTGTTTGCACTCTCTCCGGATCAGGACGAAATGTATTTCCGAAACAATACGCTAGGCGAATATTATCCCGTCAACGAATTCAACGATGAAATTTACGCTCGAGATCGTTTGCACAATGAAATGCCGGCTAGGAACATCGATGGAACCCCTTATTACGCTAAGAGAGCGAGTGGGGACGAATACTATCCCAAGCAACTCAACGGTCTCGAAACGTATATTCGAATTGGAAATAGGGACGAACCGGCCTTAGATGCTTTAGGAGGAGGCATTTATGCGAAAGATGAAAACTTGGACGAATATTATCCGAGAATTTACTACGACGACAATGACGAATAAAGCAAAACGATTACCAAAGGATCTTCGATGGCAAAAGATGAGTATTATGCAGTCGACAATCTTGGAAATCAGCGATATAGAAAGGATCGAAGGGAATTTGAAACATATATTACCACTGACGATCCCAGTCTACTGTATGCCCTAGACAAATATAAAGTTCCCCATTATGCTAAAAAACCCGTGTATATCGGTGGAGAAAAAAAAATTTGAGGAGTATTATGGAAAAATCAATAACTTGCCCGTCTTTCTAAAGTACCAGGGTCGAGAAATTTATGCCAAAGAGCATTCCGGGGCCGAGATGTATCCAAAAGATTTGTTTGGGAACGACATGATTGCTCGAGATGCCGACGGGCGGTATTATTATGCTAAAGATGAGACAGGAAATGAAAAATATCCCTTGTTCGCCGACGATACGGAACACAAGCCCGAATACATGTCTTACGCTCTCGATAAAAACGGTATTCCGTTCTATCCTATCAATTCTCAGGGTAAACCCATCTATCCTAAAAATGCTACAGGCGATGAATTTTATCAAATCCTTCACCCTTTCACTCAGCAAGTCATCTTTCGAAGAGATACCGATCAGAACCAAGTGTATGCGCGGAAAGCGGATGGAGGCGAAATTTACCCGGATAGCGGTCAATTCGCCATGACGAGGCTGAAAGAATTCTTTTATGCTCATGATAAGAACGGGGTCATTATTTACCCGGTCGATCAGCACGGCAACGAACGATATTTAGTGACGGACAAAGGATCGTACGATCAATTGATGAAAGATTCGGCCGTGAAACGATACGCCAAAGATGCAGACAATAATGAAATCTATCTGGAAATTATTCATGCCGATAAGCGCATTACCCAAAAACCTTTAGGAAACCGGTACACTCAAAATAAATTGGGTGAATATTACTACCCGGTCGATCGATACAATAACGAGTACATTGTCCAGTTCAAGAAAGTGAGTGAGGAACAAATCTTTGCGAGTGGATACCCCATCACGTGTGATCAAATCATCATTGTTCCCAATTTAAATGACAAGCCCTGGACGCCTGCGTTTATACGAGACCCTAGAATTGAACCCGAAAATTTGATAGGCTACTTGTACCGATCGCATTCGAAACCGATGGATTATTTGACCAATTTGAGATCTAAACGCGCTTCTCGACACGGGTTCCAACCCTATAAAGTTATATATAATAACTCGGAGGGTAAAGTGGTCGAGAAAGTGGAAAGCGGTCTTCCAGGACAGGAAGATCCAGTGGAAGAGGAAGAGAAAAAGAAGAAAAGAAAGAAGAAAATATATGCCAACCCGATACAGTCTGACGAAAATAATCATCAATCCACCACCAACTGGACAAAAATCATTCTTTCTATGATAGGTATCTTGGTCATACTTGCGTTCCTAATCTGCATTAATATACTGTTTAAAAACTAAAGTCGTGAGAGAAAGAAAAATATCTGAAACAATCCATTCTTAAAAAGATTGGGATGTCTTTTCAATCCAGTCGGTTGGAAAAAAATTTTCAGAGCTGGAAAAAAAAAAAAAAAAAAAAAAAAAAAAAAAAAAAAAAAAAACTTTTTGTTAATTTTTATCATGTCTTCTAGACATGATAAAAATTAACTATCTACTCTTTTTGTCTAGGAATGATGTCTCACCCTTTCGAAAATTAGACCATGACTCACCCTTTCTAAAAATAAAATTCCAAGAAATAAATGAGTCATGGTGTATTTTTAGAAACATGGTGAGACATCATTGAAAACAAAAGGGGTTAGTTAATTTTTATCATGTCTAGAAGACATGATAAAAATTAACAAAAAGTTTTTTTTTTTTTTTTTTTTTTTTTTTTGTCATTACAGAATTTTTTCTTAGCTCTGAGAAATTTTTTCCAGCCGACTGGATTCACAAGTCATCACGATTTTTTTTAGGAATGAACTCTTCCTTATCTATTTAAGCATTTCGAGTTTCGCTTCAAATGTGTACGTGCTGTTGAAGAGGGACCCACCTAGATCCTAGTTGACTCATTCATGGGGAAGGAAAAAAAAAGTATTCTATAACGTGTTGGATAATGTTGGAGGTAAGTCTCTTTCTTTTTCATTTTTTTCTAAAGATTTATGAATGACAAACGGAAAGGTTTCTTTCTTGTACTCTTGAAGGCGATGAAAATAAAACAAAGCTTCTTGGAAAGCACAATATTTGGTCCGACCTATATGTTTCGGACAAAACGATGAATATTCATAGTTCATTGGTATGGGCGCGGTATGAAACGCCTCCTTGTTCTTGGAGACGAAATTGAAATAAATAGGACGGGCCAGTATCTGGTACAAAACATTAATTTTCCAATAATGAGGGCAGTAAATGTTTTTATATCCTGCCGTTAGAGCTACGAGAAACGGTTTTAATTGATCGTACGGCAAATGACCCTCATTCCATGAAAAGCCATGCGTTATATCCGCTATCGGTAAATGAACACTCGATACACTTTGTTTGGCGGAATAAGATAATTCAGATCACGGTATGGGTGGTTCCACGTAGATAATGCCTTGGAAACGATCATGGGTGATATAAGCCACTTCTTTAATAATATAGTCGGAAAAGTCATCATTATAGGAAAGATTAAGTTCTTTGGCGAGAGGATCACCATTCAATTCGAAACCTTCGAAATTGAGAACGATATAGGATTCCATGTTTTATTTTTATCGGTCATCTTGTTTCAGGAGAACATTGAATCTAAAATCCTCTACGGTTATCACATGAAAATCTCTCAATTTGCCTTTTAGATAGGTGGCTCCAACTAAGTGGATGGATTGAGTTCCATATTTTTTCTTTAATTGTTGGAAACAAATCCGCTCTGATACTTGTACTGGAATAGGTCCTAGACGTATCTTATCCTTGCGAGTGAACAGAGTTATATATTCTATACCCACTCGATGTTGACGAAACTTTTGTAGAAATTGTATTAAGGACCAAGATTGAAGACCCAAGGTCGATTTTAAATCTCTTTCCAAATTAAACGTGGCAGTATGGGAAATAAGAACAATATATCGAAAGGAGGGACCTATTTGTCGATTGAACCGTTCGGTGATTCGCCATGGAAGAAAGGTTGAATGATTCATTTTTTTTTTCAATTTAATTTAATTTTTTTTTTCTTCTTCTTCGGTTCGAAGGATTAAACAAGCATGGCAGAGTATTACGATATTTCTGTTTTGAAAACTATTCAATTACCGATTGATCGACTCATCCGATTCGTGATTGGGCAAAATCCTCAACTTGAAAACTATCAAGCGACGTACCGGTTTCTGAATTTATTTTTTGAGATTACGCCTCGACTCGTTCGAGATTTTCAATCACAGGCCGTTGCTCATATCCGTCACGTGTTAGATAATATGTCGCAATATGGACACCTATATCTTTTAATCGATCAGCAGCCCCTGTTTAATACCCTGGAATGGAATGATGAAGAATTTATTTTATCGAATGAAGAAGTCTTAGACCCTATTCGCAAAATGGCCAGTCAGTTTTTTCCTAAAGATTCTACTCATTACCATATCACTTGCATCTATCTCTTATATTTTTACGCACTGCTCGCGAATCCGAAATATACTTGGATCACAATGGATTATTTAATGCAAGGCAATAAATATCATCAATATTTATTAGCTAAACATGCTCACGAAGAAAAGTAAAAAGTAAAATCATTAGACGAGAAATTTATTTTTGAAAAGATAAAGCAATATAATGGAATTTTATCCGAATCGATATGGTAGCGAATATTACAAATATCGAAAAAAAGATCCAGTCTTTGTGAAAAGTGAATATGGTCATGAAAGGTATGCCATTCACTCCCAAAAGGGGGAAATCTATCCCGACAAAGGTGATCCTTTCGCTGAAATCCGAGACGGCCTTCCATATTATGCCAAAGATCGCAAAGGAAATGAAAAATATCCTCTACAACGTAAAAAATCCCTCGTTATTCAAATTCAAAACGAATTCGTTCTGGCCAAATACGCGGACGGAAAAGAACGATACCCGGTGGATTTCCGAGGGAACGAATATTATTTAGTGAAAAATGAAGAACCTTACGTCCTGAAAGATGCCCAAGGTGAAATCTACTTTGCTAAAACATGTAGTGGAAAAGTCCTCATTCCCTGGAATTATTTTGAACAGTACAAGTATCTTCTCTCAGAACATTATAAAAGCACATGCGATGCTGCAGGAAACTGCGTTTATCAATCCACGGTACCCGTTGAAGAAATTCTTAAAAAGTTGTTTCCATGCCTCTGTTTGTGCTTAGCTGAAATACCTACAATGGCTTTTATTCTAGCAGCTACGTTAATGTCAATACCAGGACTGTAAGAACAACGTTCTTATATATAGTCAGTGAGAAGAGAAAGAATGACTCGAAGCTGGCTGAGAAAAAATTCTATTAAAAAAAAAAAAAAAAAAAAAAAAAAAAAAAAAAAAAAAAAAAAAACCTTTTTGTTAATTTTTATCATGACATAATAAAAATTAACTCTACCCCCCTTTTTTCTTTTTGTTGTGAATGATGTCTCACCCTTTCTAAAACTAGATTTCTAAACAAAAGAATGAGTCATCGTTCTTGGAAATTTATTTTAGAAACATGTTGACACCTGATTCAAACCAAAATAGGGGTGAGGGGTGGTAAAGTTAATTTTTATCATGTCTAAAAACATGATAAAAATTAACAAAAAGTTTTTTTTTTTTTTTTTTTTTTTTTTTTTTTTAAATCTTTAGAATTTTTTCTCAGCTGTTAAGAAATTTTTCCAACCCGACTCGATCGACCGGACATCACCCTTTTTTAAGAATGGACTCTCACTTATATATTTCAGCATTGCGAGTTTCACTTCACATGATTCTGTGTTTTTGAAGAAGAAACATCTTGAAATCTGGCTTTCTTCAGTCAACTTTTGTTTTTTCCAAGTCATTACACAATGAAATGTTGGGAACCTACCTCATGCATATGTAAAAAGGTTAGTAATTCTTGTCTTTTTTCAGATTTTTGATGATAACATTATCGTAATAAATAACTTGTCTTTTATGCTGAGGCAGATCAATGGGTTCATCGTCCACTTTTAAATGTTTCGTGGTTGAGTGTTCTCCCTCTTCGTCGTCATGCTTTCGTTTGAGAGACGAATTCAATTCGGCATTTTCAAACTGAAGGGGTTCTACTATACCCAAAGAAGAGGAAATATTATTTTCGGCTGAAAAGGAACTGAAATCCATTTCGGTCCGTTTCAAATGTCCAAATTCATCATTGAAACGCATAATGAGTTCCGTTTCGTGGATGGAGGTGTCGCGCATCGTTTTCAAAAATTGTCGAATGGGCGATTTCAGTTCGTTAAAGGTCGTAACAGAACCGGGAATGATTTGTACATCTACTGTTTGAATTGTGTAAAAATATCGGTCGAAGATAAAAATTCTTTTTTGAATTCTACTAATATTTCAGGTTCGGAACGGTAACGGATCATGCCGTCCTCCATGTTAATATTGTGGGCCAGATGCAGATAAATCATTAAAAAGAAACCTTTATAGGAATCTTCGACGATAGAATCTTTGGTTTCGAGTAAATATTGATCCTGCATCACTTGTTCTGAGGTGAGGGATGGAGCATTTTTCGTAAACACGGCGTCAAAAGGAATTGCTACCACGCGATCATTAAACGCCTCTGTGGCCGTACACACTGGGAACGTATTGGTAGAAGCCATGAGTTTGGCACTGGGAATTGCTCCTACATTTTGCTCGTACAAATTCCGAAAACTGGTGGTCGAATTACCCGTGATTTCTTTCACGAGGTTTTCGTTTAATTTTCCCGACATTTCTTCAACAGTCACTACCCGACAACAAAATAACGAAGAGGCCAGTTCGGGTTGGGCTGATAGTCCTTGACCACTCGTCGTTTGTAAATTGACGGCTCGAATACCATGACTATAGCCTCCAAAGACCTTCGAGATCATTTGAAAGAATTTACTTTTTCCATTGCGCGTGTTGCCTTTCAAAATAAAAAATTTGCGACCGTAATTGGTCGCAATGAGAAGACTGGCCAGGACATCTAAAAGGTACATGAACAAATCGTATTCGAAACACGTATATTTACACATGTGCACATAAAAATGAAGCATGCTTTGAATGAGCGGGTTGGTTTCTAGTTTGTCATGAACCTCGCGCACTTTTTCCCGCAGCGTATCCAGTAAATTGTCTGTGAGGTCGAGAAAACAGCTTTTCAGGTATTGTAGAAAAAATTTCCGGTCGGTTAATAAACGATAGATGGCTATCAAATCCGGATCGTGACGAAATTGCATCAACTCGTGTCGACTAAAATTGATGCCCAGACGTTGATCCGATAGGTAAAATTCCGGAACCGTCCCTCCTACATGACCCGTCAAGAGATTCAGAACCCCATCGTGGGTTCGAATATGCCATTTATGTCGATCCATTTGAATGATTTTACGATCAATGTTGGTTCGACTCAGAATGGACGAGACCACATAATTAATGTTGACCTGTTTCATAATGTCTGTGAAAGGACACATGTTTTTAGTTTTATCGGCAAACTGATTCCGAGCATAGGCCTGAATGGAGGACCAGATGGCATTCATCAGGTTTAGAATTTCTATCTGGTGGGGCACTTCTTGCCAGTACTCGTGGATATTATTCCACATATAGCGTTGAGGATTCTTACAGGAATTGTGCATGGTAATGACGAGAATCAGAAAATATCGCTCTTGAATTCGATGAATTTGTTCCACGAGCTCATCTCCAGACACCGAATATAAAATAACGCCTTTCATGGTTTTGATAATAGCTTCCAGTTTATCTTTAAATTTGTAAATTTTAGGATTGAGATTCGAACCACAAAAGAGGATCGTGTCGAGAGTAAAATCTTGGGAAATGATATCTATAATTTTACTGTTGATTTTTTCTACAGAATCTATGAGTTCGTGAGATTCTAATATCGTACGCAAATGGGATGCGAGTGTATGGGAGGACATTCGTAAATGTTGACACAAGGCACAAAAGACAGGTAAAAAATAGTAACCTTGATTGTACTGCATAATCGTACGAAGGGGATTGGGATCGGAATGCAAACTAGGATTGTCTAACTTGAGAGCTTGATTCACCGTCTGGAATACATCGTTTTCGATGACGATAGAATTTTGACTTTCCCGGTACCATCGTTTTAGAGCCCGGTTATTCGATTCAAAGTCTGAAATCACAAACCCGTTAAACTTGATAAAGTAAAACGTTTTTAACCAATGATGACCTTCGGTTCCAAAATCCTTCCCTTTGTAAATATACATCGGGGTTTTTAGTTTATACACAAATGTAGCCACTTTTTCATCGTCGGGTCCAGCTTCCTCATCTTTGCTAATAAGCGTGGGATACGATACTCGATACAAAGGATCGTACAGTGTCACCACAGGCATCATATATTCATAAAGTTGTTTTTGAATATCCATTGGCTGGAGGTGGAGCAGTTTACGAAAAAAGGAATTGGTATTATCCTTGCGACGTTTAAATTTTGATTGAATGCCTAACAATCGCATGCTGAAAGCATTAGGATTGGTCAAATCTAAACGCCAGGTGGTTTGTTCGTCTACATAAATAATCAGCATGGGTTCGTATTTATTCGTATAGGGCTTGGAGGAATTCACAAGCGTCGCATTCGCTAAAATGTCCAACTGGAAAATAAATTCAGATGTTTCGTGATAGAACCGGGGTTGAAGTTGGCTGCAGAATTGAATATAATCATCATGAGCGATCGAGATTTCCGGCAAATGGACATGAATACCACCTCCTGGACGAACAGCCACAATAAACGTAAAATGCTTAAGGGATAAAAAGTAAAATTTTAAGGTTGAGAGAATAACAGAATCTACATAATCGTAGAGCATAGATGAAGGAAGGGATGCATCGCATTCGGTTTTAATATCAATATCTAGGATAAGGGAATGATGGGTCGTCGAGCAAAGATCCATCGTTAAAAAAAGATTTTCGGCAGACGTTCGAGTATAAAATCGAGAAAATTGTGCGTAGTCTTTTCGGTTACAGTAAAAGATTCCTCCCGACATGTGGTAGAAAATGTAAGCATCGTTGGGCGCATCTCCAACCGAATTAATCCTTGTTAAATAATGGAGGCTCTGCGACATGATTATATATCTTTAACTTGATTAATATTTCTTAAAAAAAAGTACAAGCAATGCTTTGTAAGTAAATATCCTATAAAATCTCCACGTGCTCCTCTAAAGAATAAATAAACTGAGCACTTTTACCTTCATAAAGTCTGTTCCTATATACTGTTGAATTCACGGCACAGAATGATTTAAAGTGAAATTCGTTTAGCACGTCTTAAATAGATAAACCAGAGTTCTTTTTAGCCAGAGCTCAGAAAAAATTCTAAAGTAGATATTAAAAAAAAAAAAAAAAAAAAAAAAAAAAAAAAAAAAAAACTTTTTGTTAATTTTTATCATGTCTTTAGACATGATAAAAATTAACTACCTTCCCCTTTTGTCTGGGAATGTTGTCTCACATTTTCGGAAAATAGAACATGACTCATCCTTTCTAAAAATAGAACTCCAATAAAAGAATGGGTCAAGATCTATTTTTTAGAGAGTGAGACATCCTTCCCTGACAAAAAGAGGGGACAGTTAATTTTTATCATGTCTAAAAGACATGATAAAAATTAACAAAAAGTTTTTTTTTTTTTTTTTTTTTTTTAATGTATTTCAGATTATTTGAGAAATTTTTCCCAGCCAGCTTTTACTTTTCTAGACATAAACGTCCTTGTTTATGTCCTTGAATGACGTCATCTCTCATGTATATATAAAGCGTGTAAGTTGGCTCTGTAGACTTATTCCTTTCGAGGAAGAAGGCGAGATAAAGTAAGCTCTGTCATGGATAATGAAAAGTATTACAATGTTTCGGATTATGTGGAAGCGTATGGAAATGTTTATAGACAATATTATTTTATAGCTGTTCGTTTCAAACTACCCATCTTCCATGTCGATACTTTGAAACATTTTAGCCCGGGTCTCGTTCGAGCACCTTGCATTCTCGTGGTCAGTGAAAATCGACTCATTTTCCAAGGAGAAAATTTAGACAAAGACTATCCGTTTCCTCATGGGTCTTTAGTCTTTTGCGTGCATGGAACAAAAGAGGATCCTAGTTGGATTAACGTCTCTAGAGATACGACCGATCAGTTTTTACAAAGTTTATTTCCCTTTCGAGATTTTATCAAGGTCTCCTATGAAAATAATACCTTATTTGTTTGTTCGACCATCAATCCGTTTTCCTTGTTCTGGAAAGTACTTCCTCGCAATATGGCTTTTCGCGCCTTAAGCGATCTGACGATGACCTACATAAAAAGAGAACCTTTCCAGTTAGAGCATTGCATGCGCCTCCGATTTTTCAAACGAAATACGCACGTCTGGGAATCGTGGTCCAACTGGTATCACTATTTACATCCCATGCTCATCCTCCACTTCATACATTTAACGGGACAAGCTGCGAGTGCTCAATTGGCTGCCAAACTTCATAAATTGTGGAAACGCTCCCTTCCACCTTACCTGCATACGGATTCTATTCCATCGGACTTTTATACTTGTGAAATTACTTTTGACGACACGAAATTAACCGGTGTTTGGTTTGTCGTTTTGAATATGTCTTTAGTGATGTATGTTTCGCCCATGATTGCGTCATTCCATCATGAAACGTTCCTCGACGTGAATCGTGAACAATGTAATTATTGGCTACCGTTTTACCGAAATAATGAATTATGGACCCGAGAAGGATTTAAAATATACGTTTCCCACTTTAGAAAGAATCGTCGCTACTTGAAAGAAGTCATGATTTGGTTATCGTCCCGCTCCGAAGAAAAATATCAATATATGTTGCTCGATTTGAACAAAGTAGCCTACCTTTTAATGATTTAAAAAAAAGCAAAAAGAAAAGAATGTTACGAGAACTGGTTCGATGTCTTATTCAATACCAGTCCGACCCCACTTTTATATCTTTAAATGTTGTCGATGGTCTCAAACAAAATCTTCGAGACGACGTGATCGATGCTTTTCTCCTGAGTCGACCTTTACTCCATCTCTATCCTCAACTGTATAAAAAGAGTTCGAGCATCATCGATTTCTTGTTTCGCATTTCGGGCTTGCATTTGGAAGAGATTGTTCCGATGGAATCGCAGGACCTGGAAAACAAAATCGCTTCTTTGGAAACTCAATTGGAGGCGGATCGGAAAGCTTTTGAGAAACAAATCGAGACACTCCAACAAGAGCACCGGAACGAAATGCGTTATTTTCTAGCAGAAAAAGAACAATATGTGAATACCGCTCGATTCGGAAAAGAGCATTCAGTCGTGGATTTGCAACGACAATTGGAACGCCTTACATGGGAGAAAGAAACCCTGCAAACTGAGTTGGAGCAGCTGAAACGGAATCACGAAACCTTACAAACTCAGTGGGAGCAATTGAAACGAGATCACGAAACCTTACAGACACAAATTCGAACGCATGAGTCTGAAAAAATACAATGGCAGAGGCAAATAGTAGAACAACAACAACAACAACAACAACAACAACAACAATTGAATAATAATAATAATAATAATAATAATATCGAGTTTCCAAACCGTTTGATGAACGAATGGCAAATGCTCCACCAACGCTACGAAACAGGACTTGAAGAATGGATGCAACGAACGGAAAGTTTAATCCGCCCTTTGCAAATGGCTTTACAAGAAACGATCGAGCAACTGAAACTTCCTCCTTCTTCTACAACTACGATCATTGAAACTTTACCGCTCGAATCGCCTCCTTCTCAGCAGCTCATGATCGAGTCGTCGCGATCTAAATTAGAGCAATTACAAGAAACCCTCGACCAGTTTTTAACATCGTATCAATCGGAACAAAAACAGCACGTCCAGCAATTGAACGAGGAACTGAAAGGACAATTGACCCCTTGTCAAAACGAAAAACGGATATTGGAAAAGCAGTTGGAGCAGGGTCAGAAAGAACGAACCGACCTCCTGCAAAAATGGAAAATCGAGTCCGAAACACATTTCCAGGAAGGTATTCAACGCGTTCTTGACACGCTGCAAAAGAAAAATCCTCATATCGAGACGATTCTTCGAGACGAAATGGCTAAACAAATGAAGGAGTTCCACGAAACGCAGTTTATGACGTTTTTACAGACGATCCTTCCCCCCTCATTTTGGAAACCTTTAGGTGCGAACCAAGATTGGAAAACGTTTTTCTTCCAGCAAATTCAAACGTATATCCAGTATTTACAAAATTGGCAAACCCAGCTTTTGAACCAATTAACACTTCTCGGGAATGCTTTAAATCAATCGCTAACGCCCGACAATTTAGCTCATACCATTCTTCACAGTCTCCCTTCTTCCTCTAAAAGCATGATGGAAGACACGACCCTCTTGCAACGACTGCACGATCTTCAACAATCGATTGAGAACCAGAACGAAGCGAAGGAGGTCCTACAACAAATCCAAGCTCAACTCCATCGGGATCATAGCCAAGAACATAAAAAATTACAGCAGAGTCTAGAACATGAAAAACGGCAACGCGTCGCTTTGGAAAAGAAACTGGAGGTCCTGAAAACGAATTTGGTAACTCTGATACGGACTAAATGGAATGCGTATTTTGGGGCCACGGATTACGATCAGATTCTCGCGGAACTCGAAAAAGTATTCCATTTCAAAGAAAATCTAGAGAGGACACTCGAAACGCAATTGGCGCAACTGAAAGGTCACTTTCCCGAAATACCGGTCATTCAATTCGATAATTTGGCGTCGAGCATGATCGAATGGGCTCGACAGGTCGAGAATCACAACGATTGTGAAGTCGAGCTCCGTAAAACCAAAGAACAACTTTTCGAATTGAAACAGAAACTCGATCAAGTCGAAAGTAATTATACGAAATGTAATGAGTACCTTCTCGAAAACGAAATTGACCACGTTCCTAAAAACGATTCTTCAGAATGACCCTAGTGATCAGAGGGAAGATTGGCCGCAAGCCGTTGTCCATCAACTCCAAAACGTGATTCACGAGCATCGACAATTTCAAGATCTCGTTTATAAACAAATTGTCACGCTTCGAGCCCAGTTTCCGAACATACCGGATCCCATTGAAGAATTGGCGAATTCGGTGATTTTATATTTCGAGCAGGAACGAGACCTGTATCGACGGCAGTTGGAGGAACGTCCTCACATCACCGAAGTGAAAGAACCCACTACTGTACCGGCCATTACGTATCCTACGGATCAAGTGGAGGAATTACAGCGGGAAGTGAAAGATTTACAAAACCAACTGGAAGTGTCTCGGTCTCGAAACCAAACTTTAGAAAACCAACTGGCTAAAGCTCTCGTAGCTCCGCAGGATGTAGAAATGTCCGATACTTCGAAATATAAACGAAAGCACGTATCGACGGTCGACGAAGACTATGTAAGAGGTCTGTCATTGGATTTACAAGATGCCAAACACGCTTTAGATCGATGTCTGGACGAAAAAGCCCACTTGCAAAAGGAATTGGAACACATTAAAACCGAACCAACCCCTTCTCCCTCCGTATCGTCCGATCTCAAAATGCTCAGCGACCTGTTTTATCAATTATACGTGTCCTATTTTCGATTACGATTTGATGTCGTGTACGGAAAAACCGTTTTTTCGTCGGAGGAATATATTAGATCCGTGCTGAATAAATTGGATTTCGTGGATCGAAGCATTCGATCCAATATGACTGTGAAAGAATGGACCGATGTTTTATTGCAATACATCAAATGGGACGTACAAACTCTGACAGGAGGGTTAGATTGGCAGGGGTCGCATACAGCCTACATTAAAGATGAATTCTTAACCTATTGCATGAATCAAACGATTGAAATCATTGACCGGTACGCGAAAGAATTGAGGAAACAGACCGAGATGTTTAGAAGTCCATAAAATAATAATAAAGGGGAACTATGGAATATTCAGAGTTAATCGATCGTATTCTTGCGCACCCGATTTTAAAAGCGGGGATTGACGAAATCGTTGAAAATAACCCGAGAACGTTAAACCTCGTGAGCCGGGAATGGAAAAATATATTAGCCAACAATCCTCAGTTTCAAGAGTTACAAGCTAAAGCGATCCCGTTCCAGCATCCCGTAGAAAAAGGTTATATTCAGATTGAAAATATTAAAGATTTCAATCATCATTATAATATTCTCGTAGCGGGGTATTGGGTTCTCTGCGCTACTAATTTTAAGAGGAATCTGAATGCCCATTCTTTCATATGTAAACTCTGTCCTCCTCTGGTGGACATTACCAAAGCCGTGGCTGCCGATCATTCCCAAATGCTGATTTCAGAACAATGTCGGTTCTTCATTGAAAAATGTAGACCTTCTCTCTGTAAAGCGTGTCGGCAAATGAGTCAACGAAATGATCTGAATTCTCAGATGTCTCAAAATCAATGGTGTTTACGCAAAACCAAAGTGTTTGATGGAACGACCCTTTTAAACGTGTTTCAAGAAACCCTGGACCAAGAATTTGTGAATAACGATATGTTTATTGGTATTTTAAATATTAAAATTAATTCGCGGTACTTTTACGAAACGGACGCTTTATATTGTAGAGTAGGAGGCATTTGTAGAGATATGATTCTCTTTCAAGAAGATGCTCTGAATATGATCGAAAAACCCGTGTTTCAGTTAAATATTTTAGAACCTTCTTCGAGAAATATTATTAACGAAACCATTTCCACTATCTTCGATAAAGAGAAAATCAAAACTGAAAAGGTGGATCCAGACCAGGTTCCCATTAAAAGCAAGATCAATCCAGATCTGTGCAAACCATTCAAGAAAGAGAAGTCTAAGAAGGAGGCTGAGGATGTAAAAGGCAATGAGGATCCAGTCTATTTAGGTGAGGTTTCTGCCAGTTCTATGAAGAACAAGTTTAGTAAATTTGCGTATAAACCGTACGCTCTCAGGTCTCGTCGTGATCTGGATTAGAAGTTAAAAAAAAAAAAAAAAAAAAAAAAAAAACTTTTTGTTAATTTTTATCATGTCTTTAGACATGATAAAAATTAACTACCCTCCCCTTTTTGTCTGGGAATGTTGTCTCACTCTTTCGAAAAATAAACCGTGACTCATTCTTGGAATGATTGCCATTAGAAAGGATGAGTTATAGTCTATTTTTAGAAAGTGTGAGACAACATTCCCATACAAAAAGGGAAGGGGGTTGTTAATTTTTATCATGTCTAAAGACATGATAAAAATTAACAAAAAGGTTTTTTTTTTTTTTTTTTTTTTTTTTTTTTTTTTTTTTTTTTTAAATTTTAAAAATTTTTTTTCAGCCGACTCGATCAACAAGACCATCATTTTTTTTTTCAAGAATGTGTTCTCACTTATCTATTTAAGCCATTCAAGTTTCATTTCAGATCGTTTAATGCTGTGGTTTGTGTGCAAGCTTCTACATGATGAAAACAGATTCTGTGTCAAGGTATATTACCATTTTGTTTTTTTTTTCCTTTTTTACATAATAGAAATTTTTCTGTACTGACTTTTTAACCCCCCCCCCCAACCAAATCAATTTATTTCTCCAAACCTTTTCGCATTTAGCAAGTTAGGAACCGCGTATCAGAAAACTGCATGGCATTTTTCATAATGAGATTATCGGGCAAATCCTTTCTCGTCAATTGTTTATTTAAAGCCGTTTCTTTGGGATACGTGATGCATTTGGATTGATAGAGATACGAAGATCCTGTTTCTTCTCCCATCACAACAATCGGTTCAGGGTGACAAATATCTTCTAACGTATAAAACCCAACCCCTTTCTTGTACGCGACATTCGAAATGACGGTTTCGGGAACGAGGTCTAAATTGGGTAGTTTATGAAAATCGAATAAACAATGCGCCAGCAGGAAATTGTAAAAAGGAGAGAATTCCGTTTTAGGGTCGACAAAGAGACCTCCATTCGCCATGTCGCATACCTTTATCTTGTCAAAAAGCGTCGCTACATTTGAATTATTAATATAGTGGTATAAACCGCAAAGACGTTGCTGAAGCGTGCTCTTGAAATGAACCATCATTTCTTCTTGCATCTTCGTGGTATTGTTCACGCCTAAACCAATTTCGTTCGTGTTGCCAACACTTAAATTCCGTAGCAGTTCGTAATGGAAACGCCGATCAAACACATCCATGGCGTTATTGCGTTTCAAGTCGGTCGGGTCTTGAGAATACAGGTGGTTGATATAGTGCTCGATGCACGGGTTGAGTTTAAATGTGAGATCGTCCAACTGGACGTCGTGTAAATCGGGTCGGAAATGTTTATCCAGGAACTCGCGCGTCGGTAAAATGACAGTATTTTTCGGAAACGAGAAATTTTCCTTCACAATCAGGAAAGGTCCAACGACCTTGGTATGCGATTCCGATTCCATTCGATGATAATAAATTTGCAATCCATAAGGATTTCGAAGATGGTTCAGGCAGAGAATATTCCGAAACGCCGAAATATTGTCCGACCCACAAGGAATTTTTCGATTACTAAAAATACAATTGGATTCGTTCATTGTCTTGGTTTCTGAAAATCCGGCAAGGGTCAAGAGACATGCGATTTTTTAACAAGTCTGGAGGCAAAGTCGCTAAACAATTTAAACAATTCGACATTCCTGTGAAACGAGCAGGGGAGGTCGCTAAAGTCGTCGCGAAGAATAAACCCCTTCAAAAAGCTTTTAATAAAGTGTTTAGTAAGAAAGCTCTTCTGACCGCAGGAGGGGTGACGGCCGTCGCGCTCGGTTCTCAATATGTCAACCAATACATTCGGGACAATTCGGGCTGTTTTCTCTACAACGGAAGGGACATGGTTTGTAAACTTAAAGAATTGAGTTGTTGTCAACCCGAACCTGTTCACGGGATCGAATCGTGCACGGGATTTCCTATTCAGCAATGGAATGCGTGTGAAGGGTACGAAAACGAGAAAGAGGATACGTGTTGTCGATTATGTGATTGTCAATATCACGATTGTACACCGACGCAAGAATTGAAATGCCGTCGACCCACGATCGGAGAAGCTTTAACGCATTTCAGTCAAGACGTGACGGGTTCCATCACGAGTGGTATTTTAGATGTTTTGGGTAATATACCGTACCTAAAACCAATCTTGTTGGGAATCGTTCTTGTCATCATCGGCCTTATTATTTGGAAATTCGTATAAGAAAAGATGGATATCGTTACACTTCAATCCTTAAAGACTCCTATCGATCACCTTCTTCATCATAAATATCGTCCTCGACTGAATACTGTGGTACCTCAATATATCAAATTTCATAAATTTCCGCCCTTCACGAGCCTCGTCACGCTCGAACTGGTGCGCGATCCAGAAGTACGGGAAGCGGTGCGAGACTATATTCAAACGCTGTTTCGAGAAAAAGAGAAATACGGCTATTTATATTTTTTGAGTGAACAAAACCTCGTACTTCCATTTACAATTCAATGGAATACAGAATTGGTCGTGGATCCACTGAACTTTTTTACTATCATTACGGAAATAGATCAGATAGCCGACCAGTTCGCTCAACGGGGAGATATGACGTACGAAATAACTCGCGTTGAAATACTCTATTTTTTAGTGTTGATTGTGAATATTCAACTCAATTGGATCACGGTCGATTATTTGCTACGATGTAATCAGATGTATGATTACTTGATTGCTGCTCCTAATCGAATCTTGACCAATTCCGAAATGGAAAAGAATACAATATGATCTCCAAGTTACGAAATGCTTCTTCTTCAACCCTCCTGAGCGATCTGAAGTAAAACTTGAAATGTTTAAATAGATAAGCGAGAGCCCATTCTAGAAAGAATTTTGAGATGTCTTGCCAATCGAGTCGGCTAGGAAAAATTTCTGAGAGCCCAGAAAAATTTCTGTAGATGAAAAAAAAAAAAAACTTTTTGTTAATTTTTATCATGTCTTAAGACATGATAAAAATTAACTCTCTCTTCTTTTTGTCTGGGAAGGATGTCTCACCGTTTGAAAAAACAAACCATAACTCATCCTTTCTCATGGCAATCATTGCAAGAATGAGTCACGGTTTGTTTTTCGAAACGGTGAGACATCCTTCCCAGCCAAAAAGAAGAGAGAGTTAATTTTTATCATGTCTTAAAGACATGATAAAAATTAACAAAAAGTTTTTTTTTTTTTTTTTTTTTTTTTTAATAGCTCTCAGAAATTTTTTCCAGCCGACTCGATTCACAAGACATTTCAAGATGACGTCATCGTTTCAAGAATTGTGTATATCAGTGGATAACTTTCGCACTTCTTGTGAGTTGAGTTCCTAGCTGAGCTAAGGGAATCACCATCTCTCAATCTACAGATATTTGCTTCGTTTTTTTTCTCTTTACAACAGAACACATGGAGCGGAAACTGGTCGTTCCATAAATTCAATTCTTAACCGGACAATATCGAGAAATTTTCGAGCTTCCCGACTTAGGCGAATGACGATCGGGGACGATGAATTTCTTGGTACAATGATACCTTCTTCTTCTTCGCTTTCGACCGTTTCGGCCGAAAAGCATATTTTATGTCGAGCCAAAGTTAGAGCCAATTGAAAGAGTTTCAGATTGCCGTACCTGATTTCTGGATCCGTGGAACGATTCTGATGATAAAATTCCAGCCATGATTGAACCAGGTAAGGTAGATGAGGATAGGGTTTAGCAAGTGGAACTGGTTTTTCTTCTTCGATTTTGGTCAGACACCATAAATCATGAGGAATGGAAGCATATCGAACTCGGTGAAGCGCATGCTGACAATCGTATTCGTAACTCTCGAGAAACGTCAATTCGCTCACATCTGTGACGGGATGGAACAGACACGCTGTGTTTCTATTAGCAGGTTGTTTCGGATGAGATTCGAGCATGACATAACTTAAACATAAGAAAGCCTTTTTGTATTCAAACCCGATGATCGTCGAACAGAGTACGACCGGTTGAAGTGGATACGTGGTTTCTGGTTCGTAAAGAATAGGAATCCAGTGCACGGTCGTGGGGATGGCTTGATATTCCATGTACCGCTGATACGGTGATCGAACATATAAAATCGTTTCCGGTTCAGAACCGTTGACGACGAGTCCAATGCATTTCCCGTTAGGATTCGATCGAGTAGCATTTTCGAACCCGATTTGAAACGGGTATTCGATCAAGAGTCCGACCTTCTCAAGCGAATTTCTCTGATCGTACGTATTCAAAATATCTTGGACAATATATTGAGGATGGTGCTGATACGTCCATTGTTTTTGAATGAGCGCCGTACTCTTATTGTACTCAATGGGAAACGGGATGGGTTTCTCAGGATTCACGGACGGTAAAAATTCAATAAAGGAAGACGGAAAAGCCGTTCGCGTTTTCAGAGGATCGTAATAAACGTCCGGTCGATCTTTCCATTCGTTGATGAAATTATGGACGAGGTCGTTCTCGTGATGGACCTGGTTGGACAAAAAACAAAGACGATACCTTTTCCCTCCGTCATCTTCTGGTAAATGTAATCTGGGCCCGTTATCATCATCAAAGTAATGTCCTTCTGGATACGGTATATCCCATTCGTCTAAATATAGAATTGTATGATTATTTTGGGAGCGGTACACGTTTTCGAACACGGGATTTTGTAAATACCGTTCGATCGTTTTAGGATCTTTCACAAAAAATGGTGTGGCGAAAAGTTTGAAAAGATTGTGGGAGGATTCCGATGAGTTCGGGATCGTGGGGAAAATGACCCGTTCGTTTTCTAAAAGAAGGATCCATGATGCATTGAATTGAAGAAAAACGGTACACGACAAGTCCGACATTTTACAATAGGCGGCTAGGGCGAGAACGAGTGGTTTCTGACTCGGGACGACTTTATCGAAATGAGCGAGTTTTCGAATCACAGAAGGTTGAAGCCGCATATGGGCTAAGGGAAAAAAATCGTATCTTGAATCACATTGAATCCTCCTAAATGCAAGCCATGAAATTGGCTGTAAAGTGTAGCGTATTTATGAATATTCATTATCCTTTGTTTTTGAGAGGGTCGGATTAAAAAAAGAAGAAAATAGACATCTGAGAAAGTATCCGCAAGTGGAAAAGCTTACGATGAGCCGATTTTATAGTTGGCGTAGTATCCGAACTGACATTCGCTAAGGGGTCTAATAAAATCTAAAATCCATGGCTAGAGAATAGATGGGGAAAATCTTTTATGCTTCTGATAAAAACCGCTCGTTGTAAATCCAGAATCCATTGGTTAGAACAGATGCGGGAAATGTATTTGGAATTCTAATAAACAGACCAAACTGCCTTGAGTATCTGCAAGTAAAAAATCTTACGATGAGTCAATTTTATAGTTGAAGTAGAATCTTGGATCCATTAAGGATATTGATAGAACTTGTATGTAAATAGAGAGAAAGGAATGAACAAGATAAAATGAGTTATGAATCATTTCTCCGATCCGTTTTTGGATCTAATTATAAGACATTTATGCCTTTTATTCATACTATTCAGCTTTACTGTTTATTTGTCATTACATTAGTAATTTGTCTGACCATCTACATGATTTATGAAACACAGCAAGATAAATATTAGGAAAACTATGTTCCCCCTTCATGGTATTTGTATTTCAGACATATATATTATGGATTAAGTTATTTCTTTATCAATAGCGTCAGATCCTGGCACCCATTCAAAAAATCATTAATAATAATTTAATATCATTAATTAAATTTTGAAACCTTCTAGTATAAACCTTTTTATCAAATTTTTAGTAAAATAAAAAAGATCCTAAAATCCTTACCTTTTAAATCTAGTGTGTCCCATAGGACAAACCGGTTTGTCCTATGGGACACACTACATTTAAAAGGTAAGGATTTTAGGATCTTTGTTATTTTACGGTCAAGGAAAATTTAAAAGTTTTATGGAATCCTTATATTTTTTTAATCAATTTACTTTTTAGGTACCAAAAAAGGATTAGATTAAAAAATATAAGACGAAGTGAAAAATAATAGATAATAATTAATAATGAAGGGTAGGAATCAAGATGGATACTGAGGAACCTACAACTTTATCTGAAAGGAAAAGAAAAAGAAAAGCATATTTGAAACATTATTGGTCACTGGAACGAGTAAAAGAAGCAAATCGATGGAGAAAACGAGAAAGGCGAAAAGATCCAAACGTTCGATTCAAAGAAAAAGAATACCAACGAATGAGACGATGGAAATGTTGGGATAACGCTCTACCTAAACATAGACATAAGCCTGACAATACAGTATTCAAACAATGTCCGTCGATGGAGGAATGTCAAAATATTATTAAACGTATGAATATTTCGGAAGGAACACGAGCTAAGTATGAATTTTATTTTAATGAATTCTATGATTGGTATCAAAAACATGGTGACGGTATAAAATATCATTATAAAAGAGCACTAGAGATATATGAAAAGTATCTGACTGAGGAAAAGAGGAAATCGTATAATAAAATAAAAAATAAAATCGTGTTTTTATACCGTTTGCTCGGTGAAAAAAGGGAGCGCTCGAAACAAATTCATATTAAAAGATGTCAAGGTTCTCTTCTTACATTAAATGATCTCAAAAAACTTAGAAAAATAGTTATAGATCGCTATGAATATGAAGAGATGGCTTTATTTATTCTTGTCATTCTTGAAACTGACTTAAAAGCAAACGAAATTTTAAAACTTCTGAACGAAACAGATCTTCGACGACATTATGCAGAAAAGAAATTGGCATCGTCCAATATATGGGATCAACGTAATCGGTTTTTATATGAATTTTTGGCTTGGGTTATTGCCGGCCCACTTTTCCCTCGATCATTAGATGGTTGCTTAAGAAAATTAAAACGATTCTTTCGAAAGTATTTTCCGTATCGACCCTTTAATCCTTCCTATACCATCATTAAACGTTCCATGAAAATTGCAAAATATCGTAAATATATACGAGAAGAAGCTAAAAAAGAGATGAAATCAGTGTAACTAATGGGAATCAAGATGAATATTGAGGCATCTACAATTTTGTCTGAAAGGAAAAGGAAAAGAAAAGCGTATATGAAATGATATTGGTCACAGGAAAAAGTAAAAGAAGCAAATCGATTGAGATCTCGAGAAAGGCGAAAAGATCCAAATGGTAGAACTCAAAACACTTAGATAGGTTCAAAAAATAGGATAATCATTTCTTTCTAGTAAAACAAAAAATAATATAGAAGGAAAAATCTCTTACCTTTATTGAAGCACTTGTCGTAACGTAAAAGCTGCGTTGAAAGATGTTACCTCTTCAGCAGTACAGACTGATCTGTAGGGAATGTCGGATTGTTTAAATAGATAAGTGAGAGTCTGGATAATTAAAAAACCACAAGGATCAAGTCGATCGAATTGGTAGGAAAAATTTTCTGTAAACTTAAAAAAAATCCCCCTTTTCGTCTGAAATTGATGTCTTCAATTTTTCGAAATTGTGAGACATCATTTTCGGACAAAAAGGGGGGGGGTAATTTTTAATTACACCCAATGTAAGATAGAGTCACAGTTTGTTTTTTCAAAAAATTTGTGACCTTTTTTTTTTTTTTTTTTTTTTTTTTTTAATGATCCAGTTCATTACGGATCCCGATAAAACCGAGCTATATTCCTATGCACACACTGAGGTTTTCCTTGAATCATAGCCTTTACTTGTGGAAATTGACACATGCATTCATGCTGATTGAACCCCCTATAGATAAATGTACCATTTTGACAAACGTCTTTCGCCAATTCTCCACAATCCGGTCCATTGTAAAAAGCTGGATCCGTACAGTAACACGACCACTGATAGAATCCATTTTTTTCGGTAAGAATAATCATACCTCCTTTTTCAGTTTGACACGGGTAAGGATTCAGTTTGGGCATACAGAGTCCTCGAACACATTGCATTTCTTCCCCGTTTGTGCAAAGAAAATCACATGTATCCACACAAACTTTTTCTCGTCGACAATCTTTAAGCGGTATAGATTCGTTCATGGGGATGGAATCCGATTCTATGACAGAAGTAGGAAAGAAAAATAGAAAGAGACCAAACATCATCAAGAATATATACATTTCAGCCATCTTTTTTTTTTCTTTGGACAAAAAACAAAGGATAAGGATATGGAAAGACGAGTTGATCAACACGAAGAACGTCGATCTTGTCGTCAAACGGCTCTTCAGTCTAAAATTAATACTTGGCGAGATGCTTGTACGGCATGCTTTAAAATCATGGATGATTGGGCCACGATCGATTTTAAAAAATTCCATTTCATATTTGAACGATGGGTCTCGATTCTCAATCGTATCTTGGAAAATCCAATTCGTCGATTGGACCGTTACGAAATGTCCATGTATTATTGTGAAGAGCCAGGAGGACCCAAAGAGGTTATTCAGTTATATATTAATGAAACCGAAACCGAGGAAGGAAAAATTCCCGTCTACGTTATTTTTAATCTTTTCGAGTTTATTAAAATTCATCGCAATTACTGCTTAAACTATTCCACTTCGAACAAGATGCTGGTAGATCAAAACAGGGGCACGATCAATATGAACACCTATTATGCTAATCAGGTCAATGTAGATCAAACTCGATTTTATCGTAATGAAACGACATGGCAATTATTATTCATTTTTACTTTACATGCCTTGGCTCATTTAGATGTGTTTGATTTATACGATCACGCTTACTATGATACACACCAGCACGTTCGAGATTCAGTTTTCTTCCGATTATATTTCTATGGACAAGTCATTTGGGGAATATAAAGCAAAAAAAAATGTCTTATCCTTCCAAAGTTCCTATTGAGTATGTTCAAAAAGTGTTAGAAGAGAAATTAAATCGAAACGTGCGTCGTTCTGAATTGACAGGGACATGTTCGTTGGGGCACGTTTTATTCGACTTGTCTCATTTACAAAAATTTTTTCCCCGCTATAGTCCAGAAGAGTTTATAAAGTTTCGAGACGATAAATTTATAATCATTCCGGGAAATTACTGGTATGACGCTATGAGTGAAGAACCTCGTGTCCAACACTATGTAAAACGTTTCTTAAACCGTAATAAAGTAGAAATAAATCCAAATATGCGGCGTCGATCTCAACGTCAACGTTCTAGAAGTCGATCGAGAAGTCGATCTCAAAGTCCAACGAGAGTCCGAACACGATCTCAAAGTCCAACAAGAGTCCGAAGTCGATCTCCAAGTCCAACAAGAGTCCGAAATCGATCCCGAAGTTGCTCTTCGAGTATAGATATACCCATTCGGCATTACTTGGCTCCTCTACCCAAAAAAAGAGGGAGAAAGAGAAAGTCTAAACTCAAAGCTCGTGTTGGCTACGATCAAAAGTTTATAAAAGCCCTCGAGACAAACGAATCAGGTCTGATTCTAAAACCGACTCGAGGAATGGATCGAGATTTAAATTTGCCGGGATCTATTTGTCGGGGTATTCGCCAAGTCTGTCGCTACAAGGATCCTCAAACGAAACGTTACATCAATTTTGTTCGTGACGGGAGTGAAGACGATGAGTACGTGCTGCAACTGGAATATTAACAAATGATGGGATTTTCTAACGGATTAAAAGCTAGCGGGACAAGAGCCTTCCAGTGATCCGAATAATATAAATTATAAGGATCGTAATCATATACATAAGACGGTAAAATGGCTTTATCGGTATGATTCTTCCAAGCATAATCATCTCGAAGGGACAATAATACTGATTTAGAAGTGCACGGTGACAATAAACCTTGAATCATGCGTGTTTCCAGTAAAAGAGATGAACGAGGTCCAAAATATTCGGGATCCATAATTTGATGAGTGATCTTGGCCGTTTTATAGTTATACACCCATAGTCGTATGGACTGGGGTAAATATCGAGTACTTTCGTCGTGAGTTAAGTTCAAAAATTCTCGAATGGCAGGAATGTTACTATTCAGATACATTATGAAATTATAAATTTGTTCTTCGAACATCTTGTATTTAAACATATCAAATTCAGCAAGATGGTGACTGGACAGTTTAACACGAAAACATTTTTCCGGATATTGATTTATATTAAAATCTTTAGGATCGATTTGTCGTCGAATAACCAATTTACTACTCTCGTCCGAAGTGATAAATTCCAGTTTATATGGCTTGGGTTCTTCTAAATATCTTTGATTCAACTCGAAACATGGGGAGTCAAATCGTTTTACTTTCCCGTCTGATTTATAAACCTCTTTGTAATAAATATCCATGACCACATAACCCAATAAAATGGGATATTTTTTCTGTTTCAATAAATCGAGGACGAGTTGTTTATAATCCATCTTCTTGTTTATCTCGCAGAAAGCCACGTTCGAATGGGGCATGAGTTCTTGAAAAGTATCTAAAACCTCGGCCAGACTGTCGACTTTTACAAATCAGTTGATGCGTTACATCGTTGAAGACGACTTTCTCGGAGAGAATGCATTGACCACGACATTTCTTCTTAAAATAATCCGGATGCATGAGTTTCACGTACCGAATAATGTCTCGAGTCGTTCGTCGTTTCAAGAACCGATGCCATTTCTTCTCGTTTAAAAATTCTCGATGACCGATGCGTTCTCTCTTTTCCACATTCAGAGCTCCAATATCCACGAGCACGGGATGATGGTCCGTGTACACAAAAGAACATAATTTTAAAACGGGAGCCGTTACTCCGAGTCGATAACAAATACTACACAAGAAAACAATGAACGTGTAAAACGTTTCTGCTAAATATTCCGGTTGAAGAATGCGAGCACTATAAAGTCCAGGATTCATTTCAAAGAGACCTATTGTATATCCCGAACGTTCTCGGAAATGCGTTGCAAAAGGCAATACATACTCCGAACTCAATTGTCGATGAAGAAGGATCAAATCGAAAAAATGTTCGGGCAAGTCACAAGAGCTGCTGGCACTGTAAGATCTCCACTGCATCGAGTGGGAAGTAAACAGGCAGTGGAATCGTCTTTGATTGAAATTATTTAAAATGAGAAAACAGGCATAATCAAAATGCCAAGGACATTTGGAAGGAGCATAATAAACAATTTCTTTCACGTGTTCAATAATAGTATGAGTGGTGGATCGACTCATCTTCTTCTTTCTTTAAAAAAGAAAGATGGTGGTGGTCTGTGTCTTAGATATGGATGAGACGCTTGGATACTTTGAAGGAGAAACATTTCAAATTCGACCCAAAACCAATTTCCTGATCCAGTTTTTACGTCTTTGCAATATCGAAATCATTTTGTGGAGTAAAGGTTCGGATGATTATGTCGAGCGAGTGATCAACAGTTCATTGCACGATATTGCACGATATGCGTATCGGATATTTGGCCGCACGCAATGTGAAAAGTCGTGCCGAAAGTACAATACTTCAAAATGTTCGGAACATATCAGAGTCTTGTCCGATTACGACATTCTTTTAATTGGGGTCGATGATAACGTCAATGAAAATATGGACGAGCGCTATGATTTAAGAATTCACGTGAAGCCGTACAAGCAGATAGATCCCCGTGATCAAGAACTGTATAAAGTCGTGGAAAAAATTACCCAATTTTGTATAGATCATCAACGAGAGTTGTAGATGAAGCGAGATAGGGTTTTTGCTATGTCAGCTGGGAACCCCATTCCGTATAGAGAAGTGAGTACGAGAAAGTTATGTGTATATAGTTCTTGAAGCAATGACGTCATTTTTAAACAAACCAATAGTAAGCCAGTTTTAAAAAATGATGATTGGGAAAAGGTCGGTTGAAAATCTGGCTGGAAAAAATATGTCAGGAAAATTTACAACCATTAAAAAAAAAAAAAAAAAAAAAACCTTTTGTTAATTTTTATCATGTCTTCTAGACATGATAAAAATTAATGACCCCCTTTTTTGTTTTCAATGATGTCTCAGCACCATGTTTCTAAAATACACCATGACTCACCATTTCTAAAAATAAAATTCCAAGAAAAGAATGAGTCATAGTTTATTTTTAGAAATGGTAAGACATCATTCAGAGACAAAAGGGTGGTAGTGTTAATTTTTATCATGTCTAAAGACATGATAAAAATTAACAAAAAGTTTTTTTTTTTTTTTTTTTTTTTTTTTTTTTTTTTTCCTCCAGATATTTTTCTTCCACTCTTACAAATTTTTTTTTTCCACTCGACTTCATCAACCAAACAAGACATTGCAAAATTCTTTCTAGAATGAATTCTCGCTTATCTATTTAAGTCATCCCATTTTCGCTTCAAATCAGTTTGTGCTGCTGAAGAGGTAACATCTAAGGCCAGTAGTCTAATAACCAAGATACTACATTCTACTTTGTTCGAAAAGAAGAAATCTATTGAGTAAGAATGGATTATTCGTTGATTATCAAGAATATTCTTTCTTCTCCCATCCTTGAGAAAGCTATCGACGAATTAAAAGAACGTCAAGGTGCTCTCAACTTAATATGTCCCGACTGGGAAGATGTTTTAAATCACGATCCGCTGTACGAGACACATTGTCAACAAAAAGTTCAATTTTCCAAAGGAACTCGAAAAGATACTGTTCACATCCGAAACATTATTGGTTTACAAAATTGCTATAATGTTCTCGTGGCTGGTTATTGGTATTTGAAACCGGGGGAGAATAATAAAACAGGAACTTCGTTCATGACTCGACTGTGTGCTCCTTTAACTAAAATTGGCGAAAGCATGAAAGAGAATCCGCAACACAAATTTGCGGAGAATTGTCGTTTTCTCATGGACCCGCGTTTTGCTCTGCTTGTAAAGGAGCCCAAGATAAATTTCAAATTCATAGAAATATGTGGTGTATACGAAAGAGTCGGATCTTTAATGGAGAGGGTTTAAAAAATACTTTTCAGTGTTCGATTGAAAATATGTTTGGTACGACGACTTCTTTTCTAGGTATTCTAAACCTTCAAATTTCTAACCGGTGCACTTTCGGAGAAAATTCGTACAAGGTAGGAGGTTTAGTTCGCGAATTTATCTTATTTAAAGAATCTGTCCTGTTCTCGACCGATCTGGATATTGAAACTCCTCTTTCCCTCCCTGTAGTCGAAGAGATGGAAGAAGGGGAAGAGAAGTGTCCCGAAATTATCGGCATTCCCAATTACTTCAAACCCGTTACTCATTTTTAAATAAGAAGAAAGCATTTAGAAATGGATTTATGGAAAATCCATCGTCGACATTTATTATCCAAACGACGTTACCGATTTTTTGCCAAGATGGCTCAAAAAGAAATGGATCAACTTCCCTATCTCACCCCTCATAATATGTTTATTCATCGAGGTTTATCGGAATCGCTGTTGAGTAACAGTTTTGTGATTACCGATCATATGCTTTCCAGCATTATACACCGAAAAGATAATATTGATCCTCAGTACAGTCAATATTTGAACAAAATCGTTCCTTGCCGCAATTTTAATCAACCTCTCCTCCTTCAGTTAATAGCCACCTCGATCGCGGAAAAGGTGAAAACGGAACAGAAAGAATTACCGATGGACACAAGAGGACTTCCTAAAGACCCAATAGAGGATCCAAATGCTAGGAAAGTAAGTGTTATTAAGGGGGGTCCAGGAACCTCCACGGAGGATGCACTGAATCAAATGTTTGGCGTAAACAAGTAATTTAAAAAATAATGGACGACCCTGTCAAAATGGTGAAGGTTCAACGAAACGATATGGTCTACAGTGTTCGAAAGTATTTATTATCGATCCAGAATCTACAAACCAAATATAAATTTTTGCAATATTTTGAACAAATAGGGGCCCAACGAGATAATGCCGGTCTGGTGCATGAAGATCGAGGCGATAAAATAAAAGTTGTGAACCTCTATTGAAAAAAAGAAGATGACGCTTTGGATATTTCTTCTCGTCTTTTATCTTTACCTGATCATGATCTACCTGTTTCGAAACGAGTCCCAAACGACTACAACCCCTCCTTGGCAATCCATTTCCTACCACCCTCCTCAGCGGACGACGCTTTATTCGACTTGTATTCACGCAACCGATTGTGACGACGATCAAATATGTTTTCGGGGTGAATGTCTTCCCAAACTCCTTCCCCATACCACTTGTTCTTCAGCTACGGGAGAGTGGGTTCTGGTGAATCAAAAAGGATTGAAATTCGCGACCTGTTTTTGTAAATACCCTCATCTCGTCACGCAAAAAGAACGCGGGGGGAATTGTGACGTGGACATTGCTTGCGGACCTCACGGCCGATTAGAAAGTTTAGACAAAGATCCTTTGAAAGAAGGTAAATGTGTTTGCGATTTTGGATACAAGCCGCTTTTGCAAGGTTTCGGGTGTGAAGAAATGACCGCTCACGAACGATTAGCGTTTTCGAAGGAAGAAGAAAAAAACAACGTATGGGATCCGACCGTATTTTCCGAAAAGTATCTCGCGCTTTCCAAAAACCCGGTTACTTCCAGCAGCCCTGTTCCTTCGATGCTTTTACAGGTCAGCCTTTAAAACATACTTTTTATCATGCAGAATTTGGAAGTTGTGTGTGTGATCCGAGGTATGGGAATATCGGGGTGCGACTCGATCATCCCTATTATTTGAAAAATAACGATAAGGGCTATAATGCTTGCGCGAATATTTTTAAAAGCGAACCCGATTCCCCGATCCATCATGTGAAACTGTTTGCCTATTTCTACATGTTTGATTATTCGCCGGTCGCGTTCATCGAATTTGAGAATTTAGACCCGACTCAATTATCCTATCCTTTCAATTATTACGTGGTCCAATCCAAGAAACACCATCTGCAAATCGAAGAAACGTGGCCTTTTGACTACATGCAATATGTTTTTAAGTACCTTCCCTTTACGGTGCATACGCGTCACTGCCACGAAGATCCTATTTTTCATGTTAAAACGTGCTACGAAGCCATTATTCGACAAAACCAGCTCACGCGTTGCCAGTTGATCGAGCAAGAACTGGATGGAAAATTAAGTCAACACGCGAACGCCTATACGCTCCTGTATCGATATCCCATATGTCTTTTTTCAGAGGAGGATCGACGCGTTCCCGAAATTTATCAAGGCCATGTCGTTCTCAATCCTTTCCATTTACTGTTGAAAACCCTCCCAAACCTTCTTCGATCGAACGGTATTCAGATGAAACCGAATGAGGAAGGCATGTGGCATGTTACGTTTGCTCGAGCTCCTTATGTAGAAACATATGCGGCGACGTTAGATCCAGCCGTCTTTCCCGATATTAAAGGAGAACCCACGAAAGCGTTGGAAAAAGGTCATTTCTTTTAAAGAGAAAGAGAGAGAAAATCAAAATAAAAGAAAGGGAGACATATAATCAAAATAAAAATGAAACGCGCTCATGAAGAATCCGAAAAGGAAATGGACCATGAAGAGGGGGAAAAGGAGGAAGAAGAACCTACCCATAAACGAATTAAAGAGTCGGACGTGTCTCTATTATTAGAGCTTCAAAATAAACACACAGATCCCGGTCAGCAAATGAATCGAGAATTGGAAACGGCTCGCGAAAAATATCTCGTTTCTTATCTACGGAAAGTCATTGAAAAACTGCCAATGAGTAAACACGTTCTAGATTCAACGACCGAAATTCCAGAAGGCTACGAAGGATTTTTAAAAATGTACAGTATCACTAAAACATGCGTCCATTCGGAAATTCAGTTAAAAAAATTGATGGCGTTTAATTCCATCTTTGACATGTTGAATGGCGTGATCGGGAAAGTCATTCACGATAAATATATCGCTCCATATTTAACGAAACTCGTCACCGATCACGATTTGAATCGGGCTTTTGCCGTATTCCAAGAAACTCTGCAAGCAGACGATACGAACGTATCCACGGAACTCCATTGCGTTTCGTTTTTGATTCAAGACGAATTGTCAAAGAAGGAACCTCTCAAAGTCCCCAACCCTTTGTATAATCGTTTCACGCAGCAAATGTATGCCGTCAGTAAATACGTGACAAGTATATTAATGGCGATCGCTGCGAATCATGCAACTGCATCTACGCCTGACTTTGAAATGATCGGAACACCTAGAAAAGGAGAAAAATAACCAATGAAAAAAAAAAGCTTAGGAATACGAAAGTCCATTAGTAACAAAACATGACAATGTCAGTTGGAAAAATTTTGTAATAGCTGAAAAAAAAAAAAAAAAAAACTTTTTGTTAATTTTTATCATGTCTTTAGACATGATAAAAATTAACTCTACCCCCCTTTTTCTTTTTTGTTGTGAATGATGTCTCACACTTTCTAAAACTAGATTTCTAAGCAAAAGAATAAGTCATATCGTTCTTGGAAATTTATTTTAGAAACATGTTAACACCTGATTCAAACCAAAATAGGGGTGAGGAGTGGTAAAGTTAATTTTTATCATGTCTAAAGACATGATAAAAATTAACAAAAAGTTTTTTTTTTTTTTTTTTTTTTTTTTTTTTTTTTAATAGTCAATTCGATGTGGACAAGAAGTTACCCTTTTTTAACCAGAATAAACTTTCACTTAACTATTTAAATCGTCAGTCAGTGCTGTGGCCTGGATCCAAGCTTATACTCCATCATAGGAAAAACCTTCTTATTTGGGTCCATATTCTTAAAAGAATTTCTTTTTTTGAATGTCTATTCTCCATTCGATAAACCACGCAACCAACACCAGAAACACGATCCATCGAAACTGAAATATATAGAAGAGTTTAGGAAAGAAATGAAATCCATGGAATATAGTTTCGGCCGCTTCATGGTATCGTAAACGCCGATCAAGGTTGACGAGCTGTTTAACCGGTTCAGGAGCGATTAATAATTGTCTGTCTTGATTCACCAGAATCACGGAATGAGCCCAATCCACCTCATTTAAAGAATCCACGTTGAATTTTTCTGCCCAGGGGTAATTGGGATAAACATGTTCCGTTACATATCGTAAATGCGCGTCTAAGAGTTGAGCTGTAAAAATAATATTTTTGGGATACGTCAATAACAATTGACTTCTTAGAAATTCTTCCTGATAAGGAATCCAAGCTGATGAACGATCAAGAATCGTTTCCATCATGATATTATTTCATCTACTCTGTTTTTTTCTTCTTTACCTATTCCAATGTTTCATGTACCGAAATTTACTCGTCTATTATTCGGGACAATCGATCCCTTTTCATTTCAATCTTCTTCAATGGTATCGACAAGTCCATCAAGAAATCACATAATAAAGGAATCATTAGTGGATAAAACAATGTTTGGTTTTAATCTTCGTTCGACTCTCGGCATAACCATTTTAATATGTCTGGTGACAACACTGGTCATCATGGCCCTCATCGTATATCGTCTCTCCTACGGCAGTGTGGCTTTCGTTTACGATGCTGCTGATCCGAATAAAGTCACGACCAAAGGAACGACAGCGAGGGATTTCTGGGCCAACAATAAAATGTTGCTCATTGCTCCAACGGTTGTCAATGTGATCAATATACTAATGGTCGGTTTATTACTTTACGTGTAACCGAAAAGAGAATAAAGACTAGATTCAAAAATACATCACGATGGATACAAAGGCTATCATGATAATTATCTTATTAGGAATTGTATTTGTCTCGTTACTCAATTTCGGCTACCTGGCAACAGCTATTTACAGTGATGCGACACCCAAAACAGGAGCCGAACATTTTAATCAACGCAACTGGATGTTTTACGGAAATATAATGCTACATATTATAGCTCTGATGCTAGGTGGAGGCATTTTTATGAAAAAGTAATGATTTAATTAAAAAAAATATGACAAGACCTACCCAAGATGAATCCAAAATCTTTCAGAGAAATACTTTCATAGATAACGATGAGTCACTCGTATTCATAAACACGTTCAAGGTGATGGACGGGCGTAACTTCAATCCAAGAAGAAATATACCACCAACTGCTTTTATTGACATCTTGCCCACTCAAGAAGGAAGAACAAGAATGATCAGAGTCAGCTAGAAAAATTTCCCAAGAGCTGAAAAAAAAAAAATAAATAAATAAAAAAATAAAAAAAAAACTTTTTATTAATTTTTATCATGTCTTCTAGACATGATAAAAATTCACTCTACCCTCCTTTTCATTTTGAATGATGTCAACATGTTTCTAAAAATAGATCTCTAAGAATGAATCATACTTTTCTTGGAAATCTATTTTTAGACACATGTTGACATCATTCAAAACGAAAAGGAGGGTAGAGTTAATTTTTATCATGTCTAAAGACATGATAAAAATTAACAAAAAGTTTTTTTTTTTCTTTTTTTTTTCTACAAGAGAATATTTTTCTCAGCTCTCAGAAATTTTCCCAGCCAACTCGATTGACCAGACATCACCATTTTCTTACAATAATGAACTTTCACTTATTTATTTAAACCATCCCAGTTTCACTTCAAAAAATCAGTCTGTGCTATGACCTGAATACAAGCTTCTGTTCAGGTATGTTAATAATATATTTTTTGTTTCTTTGGCTTTTCGCGTTTAGTTTATGTGATTCGTCTTTCGCTATAGAGATCCAATATTTTATAATGGCAATTTTGATTTAAGATGGTCACCATTTTCGCCATTTTCCGTAGCGCTTGATCTGCTCGAGTGTCCATGTTGCGTCTATCTTCATAAGACATATCTAAATACAGCTCATTGGCGTTCGGTTCAATATTTAGGTGATACACTTCATGATTGCGTTCTTTGTCCATGAGAAACTTGAACACATCAAATTCATTTGGCCGGCGATCTGATTTGAACGGTTTCAGGACTCTCGGACTGTAAAGTCGTTTCCCCTTCGGATCAAAGACGAAACCCGGACAAGGTCCACCTTTTTGAGAACGAACTTCCACCTCGTCCGGTTCGACATCTTCTTCGACCTGTCGGCCATTGTCGGAACGATACTGTAATTTAAACCGTCGCCAATTGTCAATAAACGCGTCCAGAGTATCCTCCGATTCTGGAAAATATTGTCGGTAAAGCGTTTCGGCTTGAGTTTGTTCTTCGGGTAATAAATTGGTATACTCCACATATTCAGTGAACAATTTCCGGAAAATAGGATCTTTCTCACTTAAATAAGTGGCCATTTCATCCAACGTCATTTCGTATAACTGTTCGACAAAATTCATGATGGAAGTGCTTTTTTCTTCTTATTATTATTATTGAATTTTCAAAGCGGACATTATATCTTCCATTCTCTCACATTGATAGCGGTATTTTAAATATTTGAAAGATGTGATGGCCATGAGCGCTAGAAAAATGACGAGAGTTAAGACCGTGAAATGAAATTTAAAGTGAGTTTCTTCCTCATGCATAATCAACACGCAAATGGAATAAAGTAATCCGCCCGCTAAAGCAAAGATACCGAACGGTTCTAGCTTCGAAATATTCATGGGGATCCTAAAAGCGACTGGGCAACTCTCAAGTTAGTAAATACTTTATTCCAAAATTCTTCGTGAATAGCGAGCGAATTTTCTAAAGAGGCCTGGAACGTTTCGTACTGAGGCAGAGTTTGAGCAAACGATAAAATACAGTCTTTGGGATTCTGCATCGGCGTATGAACTAACCATTCGCGTAACCGGTTCCACGTCTCGGGCCAACATTGAATTTCTTGGTTGAACCGATCGGCAATCGAGGGACCGAACGTTTCATTCAAAAACCAAGAAATGCAAGCTACAATTTGTTTCATAATCGTTTCTGAATTCATGGTTCCTTATTTTTAAATATTTTTTTTTCATTTATTTCAGAAAAAGAAAAAGAAGAGCAAAGAATGAATCATTTAGACGAATTGTTTCAGTACCTTCTCCAACACAAGAAAACAATTGTGTTTGGGAACCTGAGTCGATTACCCTATGTGATCAACGATTACATTTCCAAACATTTATCCCACCTCACCATTTTTGTCATTTGTCCCTTTTATACGTACCCGTCTTCCCCTCATGTGCGTGTAATTAAACCGGAAGAATTGAGCACGAACACGTGCGATTTATTATTCTACATTGAACCTTTTCCGCATGCCGTTTTACACCACGACATTAGAACGGCTCAACACCTCGTCATTTTAACGAGCCACATGATTTTTATCGATCGATACCATACGTGTTCCTATTTATCCTATTTTCATTTCCCGGGAAGTTTAGAAAGGTATATGGAAAAAACCAAACAGCTGATGGATTTGGAACAGACGTTCCTTTACAAAACGGATCTACCCGAAGTTAAAGAGTCCAAGAAAGCTCTTTCGATTGGTCCTAGTCCTACCCTGGATCGATGGATCAGTCCCGAGAATCCCGATCCGACTCCCTTAGAAAACATGTCATGGATTTTAATCGATCTCACGTCCTTCCGGAATACGTCGTCACTGTTATTTCATTTTTGGACAGCTTTTGATTACATGCTGAATCATATCGATCGCATTGAAGGCTGGCAATTGTGTTTTAAAACGTCCGCGGAAGCTCGTGCTTATAAGAAACTCGTTCAGAAATGGATCGATTATCTCTGTTGTAGGGAATTCCAGCACGGGAACGTGTTACAATTGAATGAAATTCTCTCCCTCACGCCTTTTTATCGAGCAGGGACGGTCGATCTTCCCATTATTTTAGAAAAGAAACGATTCGGACCTTTGGAATATATTCTTTGCACATCGGTTCAAGATGCGTATCGAGCTTCTATGCGATATAACTTAGATCCTGTCGTCGGATCCGTGTTTCGATTGAAATAAAGTCAGAATGAATGATCCTAACGAGGATGATGTTTCGAAGGAAATTCCACCTCTTGGAACACCCGAAGTTATTTATTATGACGATATTCTACCTTCACAAATTCAAAACCAAGTCGACCTTCCCGACGATTTCGAACTTCAATTTCCTCTCCACACGTATGCCAAATCCGATGTAACCACTAGCCCTGACGTTATTCGACCGTCCGTTTCTCCTTCTTCTCGAAGTTCGAGTCCAAGTTCAAGAAGAAGTCCAAGAAAACGCAGTCCGAGTCCAAGAAGGAGCAGAAGTCCAAGTCTAAGCAGGAGCAGAAGTCCAAGTCCAAGAAGAAGAAAAAGTCGGAGAAATCGTAGTCGTAGTTTAGAAATACGTCTTTCTAGAAGAAGAAGTCCTGTAAGAAGAAGTCGTTCGGCTTCCTTTTCATCGTCTGCATCTTCTTCTTCCTCTCCTTTCAATATCAATCGTAGAGGAACACAAAGACCCATTCGTAGAAGACCTATGAGAAAACGTCGAGGATACGTTCTTGAATCTCGAACCGTTCGTGTGGGTCCTAATCGATTGCTTCATAAATATGGTAACCATTCCATTACGTTTGTGACCGAAGGTGGGGCCCACATACGAAATAAGAAAATTCCCAATAAAGCTTGTCGATATCTATTAAGTCATTGCTCACGACGGCATCCAACAGCTCGAGATCGATTGCCACGACAAGCTCGTATTGTTTTGAGAAAGAAAAGAGCTTAAACACAACGAGTTGAAAAAGAAACAATATCCAAGCAATTCACAAAAGCCAAAAAACAATTCAACAAAATAATAAAGTTCACTTACCAAAATGTGTATATAATAGACTTTAACTGAAGCTCTTTCGAGGCTGGTATCCAAAGCACAAACTGATCTGAAACCGAAACTCGAGTAATTTAAATAGTTAAGTGAAAGTCCTTTTTCTGGTTTTATCGATCGAACCAACTGGGAAAAATTTCCAGAGCTGTATTAAAAAAAAAAAAAAAAAACTTTTTGTTAATTTTAATCATGTCTTCAGACATGATTAAAATTAACTATCCCCTTTTGTTCAAATGATGTTAATCTGTTGTCTCAGTATGTTTCTAAAAATAGAACATGACTCATTTCTTTCTTGGAAATTTATTTTTAGAAATATGTTCGAAAAGATGAGACATCATTCCCAGACAAAAAGAAGAGAGAGTTAATTTTTATCATGTCTAAAGACATGATAAAAATTAACAAAAAGTTTTTTTTTTTTTTTTTTCAAGCTAAATTTTTTTCCTACTACCCAACTTTTGCTTCTCCTTTCTACCTCCCCCCTTTCGTTTCACAGTATATAAACAGCTGGAGCTGAGACGATTTTCTCATTTCATACTGAGGACAAGATGGATCAGGAAAACACTGTAACCCTGGAGCCTTTGACATTACCCTTGAAGGATCGTCTCAAGTACGTGTTGGATGAAGTCGTGCTGGAAGAATTTAATCAATCTAATTTGTTTACGACTAAAACCACCGTTCAGTTGAGAGTTTTAAAAAGAATAGCTAATATGATGATGTTTCCGTGGACCTTGATTCAAGATTTGAAACCTCTTGTACCCGTCCATCGATACTGTTTAAATACCATTTGGCGTTTATGGATGGATGTGCAACAGCAGTTGGTACAAAATAAAACCATCTCCACGCCAGATGAATGGAATATGATCGAGAAAGTTTTATCTAAAGACTATTCTAGATCGACCGATCTAATAAGACTTTCCAACATCTTATTCAAACGACAGGAAATACCTAAGATAGAAGTGTATAAATTATTTGCCGTAGACGGATTGCTGGGCGAGGATCTGCAAAAGTATGTTTTTAATCTACAGTACGGAGGAGATGAAAAAACACCTTTAAACGAACAAGAAGCTCTAGATTTTAAAGCAGTTCATGCTCGAATCGTCCGTTGTTTATATCACGAAGTTTCCAAACGATCGGAATCTCTTCTCTACGTGGATGTGATTCGACGTACTATAGAAGAAATAATAAACACTACACCTTCTACCAGTGATGAAGTAAGCGAATGGGGTGCATTGTACTTAAAGTATCTTGGAGAGGATCTATTTTCAAATATATTTTACGAAATTAAAGTCTGGAAGACGAAAGAATTGGAACAATACCAGGCGAAAAAGAATCAACAAGAAAATAATTCTCAAAAGAGAAAGAATGTGAGAGAGGATCCTAGAATCAAGAAGAAAAACAGAAATAATATGTCGGACCTTACTTTAGCTTCGATTGTCGATTTACAACCTGTTCGTTATCCTTCTCCCAAGAGTCCACCTCCATCGGAAAAGGGGGAAGAAGATCCTATTTCTCCCGAGAGTCCACCTCCATCGGAAAGGGGAGAAGAAGATCCTGTAGAAGCTTCCTTCGAAAGACTAGAGTGTGAAGACGAAAATGTAGAAACTACAAGTAGTGAACAAGGCAAAATGAACCCCTAGAGACTCGGAACATTTTTTCCATGGCTCTTTAATGGAATATAAAGAGTGGACAGTCCAATAATACATTGAAGGTATGTGGGAGACTATATATATATATTTTTGGAATAGATTTAAATACTTTAGATGCACAAATATTAGACGAAATGAACTTGTTTTTGTCCTTTACAAGAAGAACTACTAACCATGATAAAATGTTTTTCGAATAGCATCCTTTCCAAAATATTTTTTCATCAGGTTCCATCCTCAACTGTAAAAACTGATTTTGACAAGATTTTATAGATAAGATAGTTCATTAAAAAAATTTTTTGAGAACTGGTTTTTATCGCTATTCCATACGCAACTGTAAAAACTAAAATTTATAGGATTTTATAGTTGAGACAATTTATTTTTTAATTAAAAAAAATTTTTTTTGGAACTGGTTTTTGTATATGTTCCATACGCAACTGTAAATACTGAATTGAATCTCATTTTATACTTGTTACTATATAAAAAAAGAATCCTTTTATTTTTGTTGTTAAAAAAGCAACAACATCGAACATTTTTTCAATATATAGGAACAAAGCCCTCCTTCAAGATGAAATGGGATTCGTTTCAAAATAGAAATGAATATACTGTCACTTCTTACGATCTCGATCACGCTATTCGGTATGCTCAAGAAGCGACTCAACTCTATATTTACGAACAAGCTCTTCAAAGTCGGTACGCTTTTATTTTTAAACATACCACCTTCCAAATAAGAAAAGCCGACTCCAAACGGGATTACTACATACCTAAAACTCTCGATCCGGAACAATGTCACGTCGTCGAAAATTTTGTTTTTACGCACGCGGGATGTGACATGATTGCCTGCTTCCCTTTTCAAGAAAATTTAGAATCGTGTTCCCCGGAAGATGAACGCGATGGATTCGACTCGGAACGGGTTTCAGTTTAGCTTGCCAACCCGCCTGCGATCGTTTATATTCCAACACGCAGCAGAGTATGGACACGGAATATCGAAATGGAAAATGTGTAGCCGTAAATCTTGCCAAGAAATTATTAGCTCTCTTGCCCGAACAAGTTTTCTTTCAATCAAATCATCCTTCTCTTCCTCGTCATCATGCCGGCCTCAATCTCGTCGAGGGTCATTTACGACTCAACCAGCCTTATTGTGAAGCGTACGGTCTTGTTTTCAACGGGTCTGATTGTGTGACGACGACGGGGCAAGATATTGGCGAATTGTTCTTGGGAAGCAGTATCTATCGATCTATTTCCACTCTGCAAAAAAATTATACGTTACCACCATATACTCCTCATCTTCCCGACTTTGTACAAAACTGGCCCAAGAAACATGTGAAACGGTCCTTGGTTCATGAATTGGCGATTGATGTAGGGATCGATATCGGATTAGAAGCCGCGCAAAAAATCCTTGAAAAACGGATGCCTAAACTCTTAACCAAATTGAGTATGCAGTCTCTTCCCATTCAATCGGCCATCCTTCAAGCTGTCGTTCGGACCCAATTAAGTACGCTCGCAACACTTTCCAGAATCGCCGCGACAGGATTCTCGGTTACTTCCAATGTGCTCACGGGTATAAGTATTCTGTCCGCCGTACTCGATATATTGGATCCGTTTCATTTCAATAAAGTGCTGACCGCTCGAACTCTTTACGATATCGACTGGCGATTAGACGTTCAGTTTTATCAATCGGAAACGGACCATGTTCTAGAAATCACACCCGATCTTCTATGGGACGTGTTAGAAGAAGATGCGAGCGATCGATACCTCTTCTATGCCGAGAAAGTGCAAGAATATTTAGATGCTATCCATAAAGTGCCCATGACCGATCGACCCCAAACGCGAATGTCATTTCTCCAAAAATCACGAACAGACGAAAGAACCCCGAAAAATTGGATTTATTTCACGATAATTGTTTATTTGTTAACAGGATTCACCTTCCTATTTCAACCCTACATGTATTACTTATGCGTGACCATCTTTTTCCTATTTGTGTTTTATTTTTATCGTCATTCTAAATGAAAGCTGAAGATTTTTGGAGGGAAAAAAAACGAATGACCTGGAGGGGGAGTAAGTAACCAGTGAATAAACTAAAAATCAGTTAGTACTTACAAATTATAAGAAGATGTTTCTTCTTTCACAGCACAGAGTGATCTGAAGTGAAACTTGGAGTTTAAATAGATAAGCAAGAATCCCTTCCAGAAACAATTTTGACATGTCTGGTTTTGTGGATCAAGTCGGCTGGGGAAAAACTGTAAGAGCTGAAAAAAATTTCTAGATGATAAAAAAAAAAAAAAAAAAGATAAAAAAAAAACTTTTTGTTAATTTTTATCATGTCTTTAGACATGATAAAAATTAACTACCTCCCCCTTTTGTCTGGGAATGTTGTCTCACACTTTCTAAAAATAGACCATCACTCCCTCCTTTCTAAAGAATAGAATTCCAAGAATGAGTCATGGTTTGTTTTTTTGTTTTTTTGAATGGGTGAGACATCCTTCCCAGACAAAAAGAGGGAACAGTTAATTTTTATCATGTCTATAAGACATGATAAAAATTAACAAAATTTTTTTTTTTCAGCTGTGAGAAATTTTTTCCCAGCCGACTCGATGGACAAGATACCATTTTTTAAGAATGGACTCTCGTTTACCTATTTAAGCTTTCCAAGTTTCGTTTCAGATGAGTCCATGCTGCGGATACTGTTCTCCTGAAGATCTTTCAATAATACCACTTTCTCGGATAAAATTCATCACCATTCGCTTTTTTAGCATAACTTAGATAGATATAGAGAAATTCCACGTTTTTATGATCTTTCGGGTAATACTCATTTCCATTTTCGTCTCGTGCATATCGGATGTAATTCGTCTCTGGCTTTTCCCGAATTCTATCCTGTATATAATATTCTTTTCCAATGCTGGATTTAGGATAAATCTCTCCTCCCCTCGCATTGACAGCATACGTTTTTACATTTACATCCAATGAATTTAACGGGTATTCTCCACCATTGTTTAATTTAGGATAAAATTCGTCTCCGGAATTGGATTTGGCGTACCGACGAGGAAGCGCTATATATTCATGACCCCGATATTCCACAGCGTAATATTCATTTCCATGCTCGTCTTTGGCAAAAATAGGTCGATTGTCATTATCGAAATAATACAGCTCCTGTTTAGGTTTTTTAGGATCTTTTGGATATCGTTCTTTTCCAACTTCATCTATGGTGTAAACCGAAACCATGTTTTTTTCCTTTACCGATCTTGATATTTACATGAGTCACCTCCGATTATCCAGTTATCTTTTGATACATCTTTCGAATCCAGTCTTCAATCGATTGACCCGTCGTTTTGAGATGTTCGGAATTATGAACGGTCAAATAAGCCATGTAAGCGGCTAGACCAAACGTGAGGACTAATAAAAATAAAAAGATGAGCCGGTTCGTTAAGAGGGTGACTGCGACTAGGATGATGCTGATATAAACCGTAGAGTAAAACAATATGCCTTGACCTAAATAACGATCCATTTTTTTTCTACTTTATTCCATTTGAATCAACGAGTCTGCCGAGACAGGATAGTCATCCGTCGTGACGGGCTTTTCGGTCATTTCACCCGTGTACAACAACGTCATGTCAGGATCGGGGAGGGCTTTTAATTTTCGGTCTTCCCAGTAAGCTGAACGAGGATGCGTGACGAGAATTCTAAAAAACAATTTCATGTCGCGCTCGGTCCAAATTTCATAGACTGAGGTAAGGAGGGGGATACCTTCGGGATGCTGCGTCGCATCAAAAACAGCTTCTCGTCCATCTATTTTATATCGCGCTCCATGTTCCGGTATAATACGACTCAGCTCTTGAACTTCAAGTCGAAGGGTTAATCCAGCCGGTAAAATCCCTTCATAGGCTTCTTCTTTGGGTACGCATACGTGATACCCGTACGGAGTGGCTCGAATTCCTTCTGTGGAGGAAGAAGGACAAAAGACAAAAGGTTGACACCAATTACAAGTGGCGTATAATACGGAATCGGGAATAAATCGTGCCGATCGTATGCGATGGCCTTCACGACACGTTTCGGGAACGCTATAAGTCGAAGCCTGTTTCACGAATCGCTGCGACCAAAATTTTAAACCTTGCCGTCGAACGCGTTTCTTTCGAATTTTTCCCTTTTCGAAAAGACACATGTGAGGAGAAGTGGGTAAATAAATAGCTGTTTTCAATTGTTTGAGGAATGGGTACGGCGTGCAGTCGGGATGAGAACAAATATTATAGCCGGGAATATAAACTTCTTCGTTGGTTTCGTCACAAGAGGTACGAGGTTCATGATCAAGAGTCGTCCAGGGCCGAATCCAATTCGCAACGATCGATAAATGATCGAATTTAAACACATCGAGATGCCGATACTGAAACGCGCCGGGGATGCGCGGTCGACATTCATTTCCGTCAAAAAATGTTTGAGGAGGACACGTTTGAATTTCCCTCCGAGCGCAATCAAAATATTGATCGCTCGTATCACCTATCGCGAGTTTCGACGACGACGACTTATCCTCACAAGCCCATTCAACCGTATATTGATCCGACACTCGATAGCCTGGTTCTAGAACCGTACGTTTTCGGGTTGGATCACATTTGTAAGCTACAGCTCGATCCAAGGATGTTGAAAATGGATAGGACGGGAGATGTTTCGTATACTCGTGAGCGGGAACGACAATTTCTTTTGAGCTCGGTTGAACATTTTCACAGAAAAGAGGCGGTTGACATGTTTGGGACGTTTCGTCCTACACCATCGGTAAATGGAATAAGGCATCGCCGATCCATGTATCCCAGGAAAGAGGACAGGATATAGTGTCGCGAACCATTCCGTTTTCACAAATCGCGTAACCCGGAGAGTACAGAAAAGATCCTTTTTGGACGATGGGGAGAGGTCGTTGCGTATTATCCGGAAATCCGTCGCAGAGATCAGACACGCATCGCCGATAATGTGTCGAATATTTTTCTCCGGGCGAACATCGAATCATTTTCGGTCGATGGCTACGACACTCGATATACGTTACCTCGTCAATCGGAAAATGTTGACCGTCTTCACAGTAAGATACGAAATGTTTTCGCAAAGTGCAAGCGTCGTAGTAGAAAAATGTCTTGGGCGGACAGGCGATTCGAATCGGTTGTTCGTTCTGGCATTCGTAATAAAAACGTCGATTGGTTGGATCGGGTAAAACCGATCCGTCATGCTGATCGATGCAGGGATTGATAGGAATGCAGGTAGAAGGAGAATGTTCTTCTTAACACATGAGCACGTCTAGAACACGACCGTGCCGACATCGATAATAATAATACATCATGGACTTTTCGCGGGGTACAAAACTCTGCGATCGTAATAAAAACAGGTAGAGGTTTTTCCCCGTTGCGGGGAGCTGAGTATCATCGGGCTGTCCAAAACATTCATCTTTTTCCCAAATCCGTCCTTCCGCGAAATAATATTCGGGTGGGAGAGGAAACGTCCATGTTTTTCCCGTGGAGGTGTGAAACGAAACCTCGTTGTCGTTTGAGGTCTCGATCTGATATTGGAAACGCGTCGTTGTCGTCCGAGGAGAAGAAGGAACTTTCGGGGACAGGACGAAAAATTATAGAAATACAAGTAGCAGTAGTATAAACCCAAAACGAATAAAAGTATGACGAGCATCCAGCCTTTATTCATAAACGAGATGTGCCAATTATGGAAAGAGCAAAAAATTCCGAAAAAGGACGCAGCAGCGTGTTGTTCCAAACCGAATTATCGACATTTTTTAAAACAAGATCGCGCGTTGGATGAAATGCCGGCTCTGTATCGTGAATGTTTATCCTGTCAACAAAAAAGAAAGATCTTGGCACGATAAAAAAGTAAGTCAGAATGGATTCGTATCGTCTAACCCGACGTTATTTTCGTCAATTGCAACGGCTTCACTTCCTCTCGCAAATGCGGCAACGCGATTGGTATCATCATATCGTCATCCAATACGTGATGGATCCCCAAAAAAGGACGCCATTTCACACTTTTTCATCCGGCTATGGATAGATACCCATACAGAAGAGTCGCTGGTCTTCTTTGGAAAACGTCGCTTGTTTCTTACGTTTATGTTGAAACGGATCGTTCACCAAGGTTTGAATGCCGAACAACGGTTACAACCGAACGCGTTATTACCTCTCAAATCGCTCGACGATCCCGTCTATGAAACACAACGCAAGGCTATTCAAAATATTTGGGAGGTCGATGCTCATTGGTATACTACGGAGAATAAAATTGATATTGCCGTGAAGAATACGGCTCCTTTCATCAAAACCGAACCTCAAGCTCTGTAATTTAAAATATCCATCGGATGGGTGAGATGATTCGGATACGACACGATTTCAATCGTATGAGGCCATTTTAGCATGTATTTATAATGTAAAAGATCGTGCCGCTTCAGCGTATCGAGCCGGATAGCTGAAATATAGGTTTTTTCTTCGTTGGTTTTCTCGTACAAATAACAAATACCTTGATCGACGAACACGTAAACGTCTTGAGGAAAGAGTTGCAGAAGCGACTTGTCCTTGGAAAAGTGTCGAATCACAGTATAATGAGAACTCGTAGGGATCGGAACCGGTTCTAATTTATAAAGGAGGAAAGAAAGAAAAATGATACACCCGAGCGCGATCATTCTATGCATTGTATTTCTAGTGACTCTCTTGAATCTTTTTTATAAACCCGATCTCCGGATGCCTTCTATTCCTCCCTCATCATCATTAGCCTTACCAGAAATTTCAACCGAGACGTATTGCCCTTTCCAAATCTTTCAGTGTCCCGATAGCCATTGCGATTGTTCTCAGCTCTGTGAAACAAATCCCACGTTTTACGAAAAACTCACTCTTTCTGATAAAACATGGAATCATCTCGAACCGGGTACTTATTGTATTCCCCAAGGAATCCGGACCGCTTGTCTTTCTTCCTCGGAAATTCCTATTTTTTCGGCCTCGGGATGGCTCTGTGCTCCTCGTTCCTCTTTCACCCATCTCTGTCAACATCCAGAAGCCCGTGATCCTTCTCTCAATGTTTTAATAGATCGTCAAACCCAACAACCCGCTCAAGAAGTAGCCGATTATTACGAAACGTTAGAAGATGGATCATTCCGATACCAATGTCAATGCCATTTTTTAGATCGACGAGGTAATCGAATGATTCAAACATCTCCGTGGGTCTGTTCTGTCGATTATTGCGTTCGAGATTTGTGGAACGTGCCCGGACTAGGATGGGACGCCGAACGACACGTCTGTGAATGTGGACCCTACGTGCATCGAGTTCTGGGCGATCTATCTTCCCCCTGTGTTTTGGAATATACACACATAGACGAAAAGCATAGGTTAACGGGAAAACGAGAATGTATGACCGACCAATCTGTTGAATTCCGACCGATTTATTGTCCAGAGAATCAGTCGGTTTTACGGTTCACAAAACGGGTCTTGCGAGGCAACACAGCGTAGGATTATGTCATTGTACATGGAACAAGTGTTCCTAAAATTTCGAGATGTCAAGAATGACATCTCATTTCAAACGAATCGAGAAAAATTTCCAAACGGACCAAGAATTGAGTCGGTTTGAAAAGGAAGACGAAAGCCCCAAAGAGGAAGGATGGTCGAAGAGACAAACGTTCGCCATTCATTTACTACTGGTAACGGCGGGTCCTACGATTCTTTTCGCTTTACTGGGCAACGTATTGAAGATTCATTATTATGTCGTCTGTTTAATTCTATTATTTTACTTTGGAGCTCTGGCCTACTTGATACGATACCGATTTCAGTGGCTATTGCAAGCTTTTAAAGAAAGTCAGAAATATATTCGTTGAATATGGGACTTGAAGAGTGGATTATATAAGAAAAACTTTGAAAAATTGAAGAGGGAGAAGAGTAATAAGAAAGGAAGAAGCAATAATTTAACCATGGCGATGGATCCTGTACTTATTCATCTATCTCCCAAAAATTCTGAAGGTAAAGAGTTAGATTTGGAAATATGGATAAACCCCGATGATACGGATGACAAGATTATAGAAATACATCGTCATAATCGCAAAGACAAAACGAAAGAATTTGAACCCTGTTGTCAAAATCCTTTTTTAACTCCCGCTATCCTCCAACGTAGAGAAAATGAAAAGAATAAAACGATAGATAAAACATTAGAATTGACCAAAGAAGCCATCCACATGTTGAAAGAAGTCTTTTCGGGAAATGGAGAATTCAGTACAATGGAATTTGATGCATCGTCCACTGAGGTAAGAGCTGATTTTAGACAGCCGACCAAAGAACCTGAAGTAGAGAAAGCAACAAGTTGTCAAGGTCGTAAACATAAGAAAAGAGTTAATAAAAAGAAATAATACATTTAAAAAGACCTCCCCATCCTTCTATGAATTTCTTGAACAATGAACTGTTTTCACGAGACTCAATCCACATCTTTGCTGGATCTAAAGAGAATCTTGAGAGAGACATGGCTTAAACTGTTTCCAGGAGAGTTGAAGTGCAGGCTTTTTCAACAGCACAGAGGGATCTGAATCAAAACTTGAAATGCTGAAATATATAGAAGAGAAATTCCATTCTTAAAAAAAAACTGGGATGTCTTGTCAATCGAATCGGGTGAAAAAAAAAAAAAAACTTTTTGTTAATTTTTATCATGTCTTTAGACATGATAAAAATTAACTCTACCCTCCTTTTTGTTTTGAATGATGTCTCACCTTTCCTAAAAATAGATTTCTAAGAATGATCATGTTTTTCTTGGAAGTCTATTGTTTACAAACATGTCTAGACAACATGTTGACATCATTCAAAACGAAAAGGAGGGTAGAGTTAATTTTTATCATGTCTAAAAGACATGATAAAAATTAACAAAAAGTTGTTGTTGTTTTTTTTTTTTTTTTTTTTTTTTTTTACTGAAGAATTTTTTCTCCTAGTTCTTAAAAATATTTTTCAACGATATCTCGATACCTCTACCTATTTTATTCCCCCCTCTCTTAGTATATAAATGGTTGAAAAAGAAATCGGGGTTCATTCTGTTTCGTAAAAAGATAGCGAACACATGGCAACGGATAACTTAGTCATTTCATGTGAAGAAGATCCCTTTGAGGATATTCCAGATACGGAACCCACTTTTTATGGACCATTTTCACCCGTTTTTAGAGTACCGAAAAAGTCTTCTCCTTCTCCAACTCCTTCTTTGGAAATACTGTCTTTTCCTCCCTCGTCATCCACTCATCAGTGCTCTAGAAAGAAGTCCTCACAGACCAAGCTCCACCAAAAAATTGTTGGTGTGTTGGCTGTCACCTCTGATGGATATACTCTTACGAACTGCGTCCGGTTTATAGCCAGAGACCTGAAAACACATACGAAGGAATTTATTCAGCAATTGAATGCGGATCTGGAACGACTTCATATTGAAAAACTGTACGTGGCGAATGAACCCACTCGAGAAAAAATTCATCAAAAGGTACATCTCAAGTTTTTATGGACTGTTATTTACAAACCTCAACATCGTCAGCCACAGCAATGTCCATCTTGTCGATCGAAATCTTGTCATCGATTTATGGCCATGCTAGCGCTCCAACAATTAGTGAAATTTGCTGTTCATAAATGTATTCATTGAGTGGATAGGTAATCAAGGAATTTTTCTCTCTTTTTCCTTTTTTCAGATGATCCAGAGAAACAAATACTCTACTTCATATGGTTTAGTGGTAAAGACCTCATCAGGACAGGTGGTGATGATTCATCGAAAAATGCCATACTGTTTTCAAAATTATTTAATTCAGCTTTTAAAAAATAAACGTATCGAACCACCCTTCGATTTGGAAAAAATATCGGTGCTTCAAGATGAATTTGAAAACCATATTTATCCGACTCTCCATCCCAATTTACAAGACGATTATGATCGGTACAAGGCTAAATTAGCTTATGAAGATGAATGGGATTTCCCGCATGGACAAATGGATAAAAGACGCTTCAAGAAAGACGACGACCCTCGATTCAAATGGTTCAGAGTCGCGTATCAGGAATTTGAAGAAGAGTCCGGCTACCGATTCGCCTACCAACCCTCGGACGTGGCTCAGTATCCCTTAATCAAACTAGAATTTACGGGATTAGATCAATGCATTTATACACAATATTTTTTTATAGTCGAACATCCTAAACATTTACGCCGTAATACCTACTTTGATAATTATTCTCCTTTCCAATCTCAAGCTGCTTATAGAATGGCTCTCGAACGCAATATCGGGAGTATTGATGATCGGATGGTCTATCGGGGTTACTTAATTAAAATCGAAGAGGTCTAAAGTATCTAACACGTCAACAGGAAATGAAAAAGGACGGAAAGGATCAAGTGTTGCTATATTTTTTAGAAGGAGATAAATGGAATCCACCCGATTCTATTTGTTATTTAGAAAAGTAAAAAAATGGAATAAGATCCCTTAACCACCCCGCATTTCCCACTTAAAGAATCCATCCTATCTATTCTTTTTTTAAATGTCTCGGGATGTCATCCGACGCATTCTCTCCGTCAAAAAAAAACGAGTTCCTCCCACCTACCCCAAAAAGAAGAAGAAGAGGAAATTTCCCATGAGTCTTTTCGAGAACACTCCTTCCCCTCTCTCTTCCTATATATAAAAGAAACCGAGAGAAAAGTTGTCTTTTCTTTTTTTTTCCATCTCATCCTCAGGAGAAAGAGAGAGAGAGAAAACCAAATGCCATGGAGTGGTTACGGCGAGAGTCTTTTTCCCTCGCGTTTCGTTTCCGTTTCGCCAAGACAATTCCCCTCACGTTTTACTTGGGGTCGGGCACGCTCTATTTTCGAGGATCGGAACTCGTGACTTGCCTTTCCCAGCAAGGGACTTGGATGAGTCCGAAAGGTCAACAGACTATTCAGCTATGGATCTCTCGAGCCCCTTTTCGCCCTTACCGATCCTTAACGACGGATCTCTGGATCGATACGTCGGACCGCCCTAGCTGGATTCTCGGCTATACTCCTTTTATCACTTTCGATTCCCTGGAAAAACTGCTCAACGATTTGGGTCCAGACGCTCTCCTCTTTTCGACCTGGCTTCAGAGTGTGATGAGAGAACCTCTTCAAATCCAAGAAGATTCTCAGACCGGGGAAACTTATTTTAGTCCCGTGGAGAACAAGGTGATGGATTTTCAGTTTCAAAATTTATCGGAACTGTTTCAATGTGCTTTATGTTTTTATTCTTCTTAAAGAGTCGGGGGGGGGAAAGAAAAACTAAAAATTGTAGAATAATCATAAAAAATAATTTTTGTTTTTCTTTAAAAAATATTGAGATAGTCCAATCTTGGGGAGGAGGTGGAAAATTCAAAACTATTATCTAAAATAGATATGGCGGTCAGTCCATTTCGATCCACGGAGGAGGATATGTCTGAGATTCTCTGATCCATAGAGCGTTTCAGGAAAAAAAATTGCGAAAGTTTCCCCCCTATCTCTAAAAAATGGGTATCCAGGTTGAATGAACAGTACAGACTGATGGGAAGCCGAAACTCGAGTTTCTTAAATAGAAAAAAATGAGAGCTCCTTCTAGAAACAATTTTAGATGTCTTGTTTGGATGAGTGAGTCGACTGGGAAAAATTTCTCAGCGCTCTGGGAAAAAAAAAAAAAAAAACTTTTGATTAATTTTTTTCATGTCTTATAGACATGATAAAAATTAACTCTCTCTTCTTTTTGTCTGGGAATGATGTCTCACCGTTTCGAAAAATAGAACATATCCCATTCTTGAAATTCTATTATTTTAGAAAGGATGATGAGTGATGGTCTATTTTTCGAAACGGTGAGACATCATTCCCAGACAAAAAGAAGAGAGAGTTAATTTTTATCATGTCTATAAGACATGATAAAAATTAACAAAAAGTTTTTTTTTTTTTTTTCATATCAGGAAATTTTTCTCTGAGCTTTGCCAATTTTTTTTCCCAGCCAGCTCCATCCATAAAACAACACCTCTCAAAATCTTTTCTCACTTATCTATTTAAACCACTCGAATTTTTTTGCTTCCAATGAGTCCACGCATCTTGGCCTTTCTTCCACTCTGCTCTGAGAAAGATAAGGTAGATTGTTTTCGGTGGACCGTCCTGTTGACGCTTCCGATTTATATAGAAAGTTGTATATAGATAGGGTCCCTCCTAACTCCCTCTATTATGACTATTAGTCTTTTTTTTCCAAGAAATATACAAAGAATGATCCACAGTTTTTTTTCCGTTAATGAAAAAACAAATATGCTTCTACCTTCCGACTTCTTTTTAGTACCTCTTTAGGTGTCTCCTCCTTCTGGATCATTTCCTTCTCCTCTCTTCCTCGCGAGCAGGGAATTGGAAATGCTGTTCAGGATGCAACGCTCGTAAAGACTCCATTTTCTTCCTGGAGAGGGCGTCTACGGCAAACACCGTCTTGTCATGAAATTGGAGTTGGTAGTAAAGAGGTCCGTGAATAATATACACGGAGCGAGCTCGCAGTCGATAGGGAATCATACGATACCCGTCGGCTTCTGATTCCATTTCCCATCCATAAAGACGGATAGAAGCTTCTCCGGTTTGAAGAATATGAACCCACTCGGGTGAAACGTAAAACAGTTTTAAAAAGGTTCCAGCATCGACAGCGATCACATTTTCCCATCGCAGATAAGCGTGTAAGCGAAAGGTTCCTGCCTCCATCATCGATTGGAAAGCAAAGTGCTTGAAAACTTCGATGGACGAAAAATAATGAGGATTTTTCCATCGTAACAGGGTAAATAGCACATGGTTTCTTGGACTATTTGTTCCATACGCTCCGGGTCCCGAAACCATTCTTCGAAACGGGAGAGCGGTTCCCATTGATCAGCTACTTCGAGATGACAGACGGGCGTGATTTCCACCAGGGTAGGTAGAACTGCAACGGCATCGGTCGACATTTTAGTTTTGCTCGGTTGAGAAGGAAGAACGAGAATGAACCCTGTAGGCAGAAAAACTCGGATCTATATAAATACTAGTGGAAAAAAGGCGGGGGAAGGGAAGTTCTTCCTTCCTCCCAAAGAATAAGAAAAGTGGGTGGAAAGAAAAAAATCATTTCACTCTCAGGAAAAAAAAAAGAATTTTTTTTCTTGTCAACATGTTGTCTAGACATGTTTCTAAAAATAGATTTCCAACAAAGGTTCATTCTTTTCTTAGAAATCTATTTTTAGAAAAGAATTGACATATCCTTCAAAACAAATTTCTTTTCTTTTCCTCCCTCCAACAGCCAACTGGATGGGCAAGCGTTTCGGGTCAGATCAGTCCGTGCTGACATTATTTTTTTTAAATACAATGGAATTAGTATAGGAATGTACTAGAAACTGACTCAAGGTTGAAAAGAAAATATCAAAATCAATACTCACTTCTTGACGATTTCTTTTTCCAAAAACCTGTCGAAGAATTCTTGATGGGTTATCCAATCTCTAGACCTGTCTGAAGGGAATTCAATCTAAGGTGAGCGCGCATTTACCTGAGGCGAAACTCGGAATATCTGCATAAATAACAAAACGTCCATTCTTAAAAACTCATCGTCTAGTCCATTGAGTTGGTTGGCAGGGGAGAAAAAAATTCTCAGAGCTCTGGAAAACATTTCTGAGTAATAAAAAAAAAAAAACTTTTTGTTAATTTTTATCATGTCTTATAGACATGATAAAAATTAACTGTCCCCTCTTTTTGTCAAGGAAGGATGTCTCACCGTTTCGAAAACGAAACCAAAACTCATCCTTCTCATGGCAATTATTCCAAGAATGAGTCACGGTTTGTTTTTCGAAACGGTGAGACATCCTTACCAGACAAAAAGAAGAGAGAGTTAATTTTTATCATGTCTAGAAGAAATGATAAAAATTAACAAAAGGTTTTTTTTTTTTTCATCACTAGAAATATTTTCCAAAGCTCTGAGAATTTTTTCCCAGCCGACTCGATGATCCAAACAAGACAGATCCAAACTGTTTCTAGAAGGAACTCTTCCTTCTCTATTTAAACCACTCGTGTTTCCAACTTCAGTTCAGTCTGTGCTGTGAATTCGACCTGGATACACACTTCTCCCTCCTGGAAAGAATTTCTGTGAAGGTATGCGAACATTTTTCTCAGCTCTTAGAAAAATTTTACCAGCTGACTTGATCGACGAGAGACATCTCGAACATTCTGTTATCTGCGGAAGTCGTTTCATTTTCGTGCAGTCCATGCTGTGGACTCACCTGAATATCCATTGCTCCCTCCCCTTCTGGAAAAGATCGTAGCTTTTTTAGATCCTCGTCGCTCTTTTTAAGTTTCGTTGAATATCTAGGACGAACTTTTTTACCTTATTCCTTTCAAACTCTAATATTGCGGTTGGAGAGCCGTCATGGAAAATCAGCCATGATCCTGACGAATCTAAACCGACTCCTTGAAAACAGAGCTATGTCATGTTTTTTTGATGACAGATTTCCAAGCTCCGAGTGATGAGAAATTTAGAAATTTTGCAGTGTTAACGGAAAGGAGGAGACAGAAACCTGGAGAATGGAAATGAAGCTAAGAAAAAATGCTAAGAGCTCAGGAAAAAAAAGGCTCTTTCCAGGAGGGAGGAGAAGCGCAATTCTAGATTGAGTGCACAGCACACACGGATCTGAAGTTGGAAACGCGAGGGGTTTAAATAGAGAAGCGAGAGTTTCTTCTAGAAACAATTTTGGATGTCTTGTTGTTTGGATCATCGAGTCGACTAGGAAAAAAAATTCTCAGAGCTCTGGAAAATATTTTTTAAGTGATGAAAAAAAAAAAAAAAAAAAAACTTTTGGTTAATTTTTATCATGTCTTCTAGACATGATAAAAATTAACTGTCCCTCCTTTTTGTCTAGGAAGGTTGTCTCACCGTTTCTAAAAATAGATCATGACTCATTCTTGGAATAATTGCCTTGAAAAAGGGTGAGTGATGGTCTATTTTTAGAAAGGGAGAGACATCCTTCCCAGACAAAAAGAAGAGAGAGTTAATTTTTATCATGTCTGTAAGACATGATAAAAATTAACCAAAAGTTTTTTTTTTTTCAATCTTATCTAGAGAATTTTTTCTAGCCGACTCGATCGACAAGACATGACATCACCATTGTTTCTTTTTTTTTAATAATGGACTTACACCTATCCCTTTTAACCCTCCGAATTTGGCTTTGGATCCGTGTCCTTGCTTCCACATTCAGAGCTCTTTTCTTCAACATTTCGTTGCAGGGGAAGAATCAATTCTCTCACGACGTTTAGATATTCTTTCAGAATGCTAGAAAACTCATTCAAAGAAGAAGTATCTAAGGGTGGAGTTGCCGGTTGAGGAAAATTCACGAGTCTTGGAACCGGATTATGCGAATCCGTCTGTATGCCAAACTGTAAAGGTGAACCACCCGCTTTAGGAGAGCAGATAATAGTAAGATCCATCTTTTTCCAATTTTTGATTTGAATATACTTGTTTCTTCTTACTCGGAACATTTTCCTTTTTCTTCCTCCTCATCCAGGAACTGAATTCCAGGTGGAACGGAAGCATTTGTAATAAACTGTTGTTTCTTGGTTCCACACGCCTGACATTTTCCCGTGACCATCGGCCGTCGATTTTTCGACATGCGATAGTGGACGTCGACCGTATCGGTCTTGGTTCGGCATTTCACACACCAAATGGAATACGAAACAGGTTCCGCGTCAGAATGCTCCATTGCAGTAACACACTCTTTATTATTTTCTTCTCTTTCGATAGAGAGAGAGAGATCTTAACCAGAAGTGTAGATATAAAATTTAGGATACGTTTCGGATCCGTCGGCTCTTTTCGCATACCCCACTTCTTCACAGAGGTATTCCGTTTGCTGATCCGCTCTTCGAGGATAAAACTCGTTTCCCCAAGCATCGCGAGCATAACGAATTCGATCGCCGGCCGTTAAACAATATTCGACTCCATCCGCCTTTTTAGGATACATTTCATGCCCCGATTCGTCTTTGGCATAAGGGAATAAAACAGACGTATAAAGCGAATACTCGTCCCCATTTGGAAATTTCGGGTAGTATTCTCGTGCAAAAGCCGTTCGGGCATACCGTCGAGGAGCTAAAATGTATTGGTTTCCGTTTAAATCTACCGCGTAATACTCATGACCGTTTTCGTCTCGAGCCAAGATAGGATTTCCTTCAGGATCCGTGACGTATAATTCGTAGTGAAGATGTTGGGAGTCGGTCGGGTATCGTTCTTTCCCCAATGCGTCTACTCGATAAACAGACATGCTTAGTTCTCGTCGCCTGCTCCTTCCTTCCTCCCACTCGAGACCCGTTGAGATGAAGGTATGAGGTGATATCTATAAAATGGGTTGACTCTTTCAAACTATTCTATTGTTTAAAGACGGTGGGTTAGGAAAAAAAATATTAATAAAAGCAAATATCTGAACGGTTCAACACAATGGATGAATGGAAAAAAGGAATAGTTCTCTCTCTCCAGTCACAGGATGGTTTCTTCTTCTAGAACGGCTCACACTCAACTGAAGCGAAACTCGGAACTCGAAATGTTTAAATAGATCATAGAGTCCATTCCAGAAAGAATTCGGAGATGTCTTGTCCAGCCAAGTTGACTGGGAAAAAAATTCTCAGAGCTCTGAAAAAAATTTCTGAGTTTAAAAAAAAAAAAAAAAAAAAAAAACTTTTGGTTAATTTTTATTATGTCTTATAGACATGATAAAACATGATAAAAATTAACTGTCCCCTCTTTTCGTCTGGGAAGGATGTCTCACCCATTCGAAAAAAACAAACCATGACTCATTCTTGGAATTGTTGCTATTAGAAAGGGTGAGTGATGGTCTATTTTTAGAAAGAGTGAGACATCCTTCCCAGACAAAAAGGGGGGTTCATTAATTTTTATCATGTCTAGAAGACATGATAAAAATTAACCAAAAGTGTTTTTTTTTTTTTTTTTTTTTTTTTTTTTTTTTTTTTTTTTTTTTTTAGTAACAGAAATTTTTCTAGCCGACTCGATCGATAAGACGTCCCCATTTTTTATTTAAGAATGGATTCTTGTTTATTTGTGTAAGCATTCCGAGTTTCGTTTTAGATGAGTCTATGTTGTTGAAGAGGAAACATGGGTACCCTCATTTTTTTTCCTATCTGATTTCTAAGATGAATTCAGTGAGTTCACCTTGACCTTTTCAAATTTTGTTTGTTTACTTTTAGCCTAGAGGTCGACGGATAAATCATTCTGATTTTTTATATATTTTTTTTGTGTCCCTCTCTCTCTCTAAGAAACCTATCTCGTTCCAAGTCTTCTCGAAGTGCTATTGGTTCGTTTCGAGACGAGGTCATTTCACATCCCCCCTCCTCAAAAAGTATATGTATATAAATTAAAGGAAGTGATTTTCTATACACACACTTCACCTTTTTTGAGTGGTGTCACGATGAGCCTATCCAGTAGAGAACGTCTTAGGGAAAGAATGCGTGAACAGAAACGACGCTGGCGAAGCAATTCAGCTATTCGAGAGCGAGAACGAATACTTCAAAGGGAACGTTATGCTGTTCTTAAAAAGAACTCCCGACCGCGAAAGAAACATCTTCCTCCCAAGCAGTGGGAAAGCTATACGAATTTGCAGTATAAGGATATGTGGTCCGAAGAAGCCTATCAAAAATGTATTCGACAATGTAATAAAGAGCAATACAATTTCCTGATCTACGTTCTCGTCCGTTTGTACACCTATTACGCGTTACCTGAATCGAAACGTCCCCCTCCTCTGGATATTATTGTGCAAGGATCTGCCGGAACGGGTAAATCTTTCCTGATCCAAGCTTTATACCAAACTCTGATTCGAACGCCACTTTTTAGCGAAGCGTGCTCGGTTCTCAAACTCGCACTTAGTGCTCAAGGAGCGGTCTACATTACAGGAGATACTTTGCATCATGCCCTGCGTCTTCAAATGAACGGGACTTTTGTTCGACCTCTGACCCAAGAGACTTTAGACTATTACAGACCCCTGTATGCTCCTTTACGGATGGTGATTTTGGATGACGTTTCCACGATCGGATCCAATTTATTTTCGCGCCTCGACCAGCAACTTCGACAATTGTGTCATGTGCCGGATAAGCCGTTTGGGAATGGGCATATGATTAAATTCGGAGATTTGCAGCAGCTCCAACCGATTCGTGACACGCCCATTTTTTATTCTGAAGGGTGGTGGACACCTCAATCCACGCTCTACTATGAACTAGTCGAATGTATGCGATTCTCTCTGGATTACGAGGAGAGACTCGATCATTTAACGAGAAATCACTTTTTAGAACCGGACGATGTGGCATTTTTTCAGTCCCGCGTTCGCAGTTTCGACGAAATTCCTCGCGAAGCTATTATTCTCTGTTTTTCGAGCAAGGATGCAGAGAAATATAATATGAAACGTCTCCAATCCCGAGGGACGTACTGTTCGTGTCTGGCTCGAGACGTGATTTATTCCGAGAGCGAAAAATTGCGGAAGAGGATGATGAAACGGAGTCGACATTTACATCGATCTCAGATGGCGAATCTCGAATCCGTCCTCCATTTACAAAGAGGAGCGCGATATCAATTGACTAAAACGCTCGACAGATCCAAAGGATGGATGAATGGAGCGATTGGAACACTACACCAAATAGACCAGGACGAAGACGGAGTTGTGACGCGTGTCTGGCTGCAATTTTCGAATAGTCTAGCTCCTATCGATCGCGTCTCCATTCGTATTGACACCTGTTCGACAAAAACACTCGCATTTTATCGCGAACAGTTTCCTTTGATGTTAGCCGAAGCGATTACGGCTCATAAAGCCCAAGGAGCCACCTTTCCGTCGATCGCAATTTACATGCACGGACCTTTTAATCGATTTCAGCAATATGTCGCTTTTTCTCGAGTGAATCAACCCCAGGGATTGTATATTCTGGACCAGTTTCGTCCCCGCATGAAATTGGCGAGCAAGCAAAAATACGAGGAGGAACTGGAGCGATTGTAAAACATGTCCCGGATTCCGTACGATATATCGGCTCGAGAAGAGAACCAAGATCCGTACGAGTTTCTCATGAACCTTCTTCAATGTGGGAATCGTCTTTCCTTCCATCTTTCCAATAGAAACATCTCCCAAGAAAAAGAAGTCGTCAAACTAGAAGAAAAACCTTCTTTCCATGTAAAACCTGTTATAAAATGTCACTCTTAATTTTTTTTTTTAAATTCAATAAAAAGAAATATTCTCCATCAAAACCCATCCATTCTTTCAAAGCTTCACAAAACGGTCAACAATGTCCACGCAATGGGAAGAGAAAAATCGATCTCAACGGTCCACACAACATGTTGACTCCTCAAAATATGTCTCTTCCAAGTGACAGGATGCTTTTTCTTCAACGGCTGACACTCATCTAAAGCCAAACTGGGAATGCTTAAATAGATAAGCGAGAGTTTATTCTTAAAAAAAATGGCGCTTAAAAAAAATTTTGAGAGCCGGGAAAAAAAATTCTCTATGTCAAAAAAAAAAAAAACTTTTGGTTAATTTTTATCATGTCTTATAGACATGATAAAAATTAACTCTACCCTCCTTTCGTCTGGGAATGTTGTCTCTCCGTTTCTAAAAATAGACCAGAACCCATTCTTGGAATTTTATTCTTTTTAGAAAGGATGAGTGATGGTCTATTTTTAGAAACGGTGAGACAACATTCCCAGACAAAAGGGGAAGGTAGTTAATTTTTATCATGTCTAAAGACATGATAAAAATTAACAAAAAGTTTTTTTTATTTTTTTTTTTATTTTTATTTCTTTTTTTAAGTTAGAAAATTTTTTTTCCTGGCTCTCAAAATATTTTCCCAGCCGACTCGATTCTCCAATTGACGACACAGCGTCATTTTTTTAAGAATGGATTCTCGTTTATCTATTTAAACATTTCGAGTGTCACTTCAGATGAATGTTAGCCGTTTAGGAAGAAAAACGCAGATTCCCATTTTCTCATTTCCTTCAGAGAGAGAGAGACCTAGATTTTCGAGACTCGATGACTTTTCAAGCATTTTTTGTTTAACCTATTCGACTTCATGTTTGTCTGACGTTCAAGAGTATGATCTCTCGTGGATGGATCTCTTCCACCTTATTCTCTTTCCAGTCGATTTAGAAGGGGAAGGGGAGATTTTTTTTTCCCTCATGGAGGATGTCTCCTGAATACCGTTCAAAGAGTCTATGGAGAAATTATATGGTCAGAGTCACGGATTTCCAGGGCAATCTGCTTCTCAGCTAAAAAAAAAGGATCTCTCTTTCCCAGTCTGTCTTCGATTGCCTCGTTAACTGTGAAACCCATCGCTTTTCAGATTTCATGGTTCTCCCAGTATAATCAGACAGTCTGTCACAAAAGTATTCGAACACCGGTACCCTATCAGAAAATGACAAGATGGCGTTTTTTTCTCTTTCCCTCTGTGTGTCGTGTTATTCCATCCTAGGTTTTCTTCCCCCCCCCATCTTGGAAAAAAACTGGAAAAAATTGGTCACGATCTCTTTTTGAATGGGGAGATGCCATTTTGAGGAAAAGCTGACGACCCTATCTTGGAGAATGAACATGACCGCTCTACACACCTTTTCACTCTCTCTCTTTCTCTGAATTGGGAAGCCATTTTGGGAAAAAAGCAGACGACCCTATCTTGGAGAATGGAAATGAACGCCTCTCCCTCTCTCTTTGAAATGGAAAGCCATTTTGGGACCCTCTATTCTTGGGAAGGGAGAAAACTGAAGTCTGCACTTCGCTGTCTCTGAATGCGGAAAGCCATTTTGGGAAAAGCGGACCCTCATCTTCTGATCTTGGAGAACTGGAAATGAACGCTCTACACGATCTCTCTTTGAATTCAGAAGGTATTTTGGGACCTTCTAATGTTGGAAAACTGAAATGGACGCATTTTCTCTCTCTCTCTCTCTCTTTGAGATGAGTAGCCATTTTGGAGGATTCTCCACCACCATCCTAACCTTGGAAAGCTGAAATGAACGCTCTACACCTTCTCTCTCTCTCTCTTTCTCTCTTTCTCTGAAATGGGTAGTCATTTGAAAACTCCCTAACTTTGGAAAAAAACAGAAATGAACGCTCTACACCATCTCTCTTTGAAAATGGGGGGTGTCATTTTGAGACCTCCCTCCCCTAAACTTGGAAAAAAAACTGAAATGAACGCTCTACACATTCTCTCTTTGGACATGGGTAGCCCTTTGGGGACCCTCTCCTCTTGGTAGGAAAATAAAGAACTGAAGTGATTGCTCTACACAATCTCTCTTGGAATGGGATCCATATTTCGGGAAACGTGGATCACGTCATGCTGGAAAACTGAAGTGAACCACCAAGATTGGACTCTACATAATATTTTTTTTAATTGACATCATGACCCTCCTCCAATTTGTTATTAAAAAAATGTTTTATTTTGTTTTGGTTTTTTTCCCATTTCCGATGTGATTTCAGAAATGCAATTCCATAACAGTTCAATTTCATTCGAGGTTAAATGATCTAAACAGTCTTTGACCCACCCATCCGTATGATTATTTTCTTCTCCTTCCTGTTGCACCAAATTTTGTAAGTCCATATAATCATTCCATACGGGAAGGGCTGGATCCTCACAAGGCTGTCTTGAAATACTTGGAGTCTCTTTGGGATGAGTGGAGGGATCTAGGATGTCTGGACCCGGCTGCGATTCTACCTCCATGATTTCTGGACCCGTTGGAACTTGTTTACCCGGCTGAAATTCTACCTCTACGATTTCTGGTCCCGTTGGAACTTGTGGACCCGGCTGACATTCTATCTCTACGATGTCGGGACTTTTTGAAGCTTGTGGGCCCGTCTGACATTCTACCTCTACGACGTCGGGACAGGTTGGAGAAGAAGAAGAAGAAGAGGATACTGGAAGAGGTTCTGTCTGTGAGGAGTCCGAAAGAGGCTGCCTGTTTGAACAAGTCGGGGAAGAAGAAGAAGAAGAAGAAGAAGCTTCTGGGTTCTGAAGCGGATCTTGCACGCCAGGTAGGTTCCGGTAAGTCGACCGTTTTTTAAGAGGTAATTTTGTTTCTTCCTCCTCATCTTCAATTGTGATGACTTCAATTTCATTCCGTTGCCGGGTCGATTTTGTTTCGGGCCATGACGACGGTTTGGTCCAGCTCCTCTTATCATCTAAGGAAGGGATGGGTATAGGTGGCGGAGGGTTTTCTTCTTCTTTTTCTTGAAACATCATCGGCGATTGGAAAGAAATCTCCTCTTTCAATTGTTTCCAAAGCGAGTACGAGCACCGATCGACGAGAAAGAGACTCTTCTGGGTTGTGACGATGAGATATTGCGTTTTCGGGGGAACGACATAATTTTGAAAAGGTCTTAGAATATATTTCTTATATTTCATCCTGTCGCTGACTTTAAAACTTCTTTACTTCAGATTGGGGGACGATGATTCGTAATAGGCGAGAGGAGCGGCTGTGGTTTGAACAATATGAACTTCGTCCTCAGCCGTCGTTCTCACTCCAAACGTAAAATATCGTTTCGTGAGAAAAATATTCTTCCGCCGAAAACTCGTGCGCGGATCCGTATATCGCCGGTCTGTTTGAATGGGCCGTCTCAAAGCTCGATCCATCCGATTCCAAGAGAAGGGAGATTCCTCTTTCGTTTGTAGCGATTCGAATAAATTTCTGTATATATTCTGAACGAGCAGGTTGGAGGATTCGACATCTTGGTTGAAAGAAACGATCGCTTGATGAGGTGGTAAATGCGGAATAAATGTCGCACAATGACACGCCAAAAAAATTTTCAAGTTGGAGATTTGCTTTTGCGTCTTCAAATCCTCCCCGTTCAAAATCCGTTGAGTTGGGAAAACGTCTAATAGCGACATGGCTCCCAATGGAAAAGAAATGATCTCGCCCAGTACTCTCGCCTTTTTGTATATATATAGACACACACAGACACACATAGAGGCTCTATGACGTCCGTTTTATTTGTTTTTTTTTGTTTCTCTCTCTCTTCTTTCCAAGAAATCTTATCTCCATGACCTCTTTTTCTTTTCTTAAAAAGATGAATGTGTGCGGGAATGAGGAAGTGAAAGTAATAATTTAATAAACAAAAAAATTATCCAACCATGACCTTTTTTTTTCAAAGTCACCCTTTCCAATCCAAGGACGTCCAGAGATAGAGGAAGCAGGGAGAGAGGAGGAGGAGGGAAGGGAAGGTCACACTCTCTTTCTCTCTATAAATAAAAGGGGAGAGCCCCAAAGTCGTATTTTTGTCCAAGTGGATAATGAGGAGGCATCCCCAGCTCACTACGTGTATTCCTTTCAAATATAAATATGTTGATCTTTCCTTTTATATCATCCAAGGAGTCGTTTACCTGAAAGCCTCCGATTTTTCAAAATGTGCGGGTTATTATACCGTGGGGAGTTATCAAAAGATGCGGGACGAATTTTTGTCCGACGAAAACGTGTTGATGGCTCGTGACATTCCACCTTTGGCTGCACAAATTTTGTTAATGAAACGAGGCAAATATTTTTACACGTCCCACTTTCTAACCGTCTCGCAAATGAATAGGATTATGGATCGTCTTGAGAAGACAAAAGGGATTCTCGTTCATTTTAGTGAATGGTTGCACAAATGTTTGCACGAATCTCTCTCGATCGAGAAGACTGGGAAGAATACCTATTATATTCTTCTCGAGGACTCTCCTCCTTCGTCTCATCATAGAGAGGCCACGACTTTTGAAAAAATCCTCGAGCAAGAAAAAATAGAATGGTGGAACAACTACCCCATCCCTCTCCCCGAGCATCAAGAGGAGCCTGTTCAGAAGAAAAAGAAAAAACCTTTCCAAAAGCCTATCCTCATCCTCCTCGATAATGATGGGGATGAGGAGAAGCCTGTTCAGATTCCTCTCAGTTTGTCAAAACCCGTCGAGGATGAAAAACCTTTCCTTTCTTCAAGACCCCTTAAGGAAGGGAGACCCCTCGAGAAGGAGAGATCTCTCCCATTGTCAAACCTCCTCGAAGATGAAAAACCTCTCCCTTTCTCAAGACCCCACGAGAAGGAGGGACCTCTTCCTTTATCAAACCCCCTCGAAGATGAAAAACCTCTCCATTTATCAAGACCCCTCGAAAATGAGGGACCTCTCGATTTGTCAAAACCCCTCGAGGATAAGGGATTCAAAACTTCTCTCTCTTTCGAAGAGGAGGGACCTCTCAATTTGTCAAGACCCCTCAAGAATAAGGGAACCGAAAATCCTCTCCCTTTCTCAAGATTTCTCGAGGAGGAGGAGGAGAGACCGCTCCATGTCTCAAGACAGGACCCCCCTCTATCTCTTGAGGATCCGAGGGAAACGATTCCTATTGAAAAACCATCTATCGACGATCCCCAGAAAAGGTGTTCGGAGGAGATTAGACTTCCATGTAGAAAACGAATCTGCCACAATCATAATAATAATAATAATAATAATAATAATATACCCCCTTCTCAACAACAGAATCCTACAACATTTGCAGATAAATGCATTCAAACCAATCCCTTTATAGTAACTCTTTTGATTGGAGAACCCGTGCATTAGCCTCGAAAATAAAATGAGATTCTAGACTGTTTCTATGACCAGAATGTTAAGCCAATAGAAAGGTCTAGCTGAGAATTTTTCTTTTTAAAAGAAAATAAATAAATAATCCAAAGACTATAATATAAATGGTAAAGTCTCGAGTCGGCTGGAAAAAAATTTTCAGAGCTGAGAAAAATTCTACAACTCAAAAAAAAAAAAAAAAAAAAAAAAAGAAACTTTTTGTTAATTTTTATCATGTTTTAGACATGATAAAAATTAACGACCCTCTTCCCTTTTCGTCTGGGAATGTTGTCTCACTCTTTTGAAAAACAAATCGTGATTCATTCATGGAATGATTGCCATTAGAGAAAGGATGAGTCATGGTCTATTTTTAGAAAGGGTGAGACATCCTTCCCAGAGAAAAAGGGAGGGTCATTAATTTTTATCATGTCTAAAGACATGATAAAAATTAACCAAAAGTTTTTTTTTTTTTTTTTTTTTTTTTTTTTTTTTTTTTTTTTTTTTTCATTAGAGAATTTTTATCTCAGCTCTGAGAAATTTTTTTTCTCCCAGCCGATTCGATACTTTACCATTTTATTAAGAATGATTTCTCCCTGATCTATTATTTCAAAATTCCAAGTTTCGCTTCAGAACCATCTGTGCTGTTGAAGAAGTAACATGATATATGTATTTTTTTAATGAGATCTGTCAAGATTGAATTGTGCAGGATCGACCTTGCGAATTTCTTCTCTGTGTCTTTAAATAATAATGATACCGAACTGCTTTTTGTAGAGCGCAATGGAAAAAACCTTTTGTATGGTTAGGACAATTCATGTGTTCGATCCCATTGTATTTGAGAATCTCTTGCGTCGATCCCGAAATGCAATAAATGGATCTTTGCAACCATTTCTCTAAAGACCGCCGTTTCATTTCTCCTCGCACCCAAAAGGTTCCGTCAACATCTTTAACACCCATGGAAAATAACTGTACGAAATTTCTCCTTCGTACCACGACAAGCCGTGATAATAATCACTCGCCCACACAGCGGTTCGTTTTTCTTTTTCGGTGAGCATTTGCCATGGAAACGGGGGTTTAAAAACAAATACCCCTCGAGAAGTACCGTCCAATGTGACGTAAGCCAATTCTTTCACAATAAAGGCTCCTTGAGAATCGTAGAAACCTTCAAAGTCGAGCACGAGTTCCATGTTTTTTATTTCTTTTTCTCTCCAAGGTGACCTTTATTATCATGATGATGGATGTGTATTGAGATACGCACGATATTATTCAAAAAACAAATATATATACGAATGTGACCTTTCCCAGAATTCATATGACCTGTCACGTGCAACCTTCTCTCTCTCTATATATAAAAGAGGAGACGGCGAGAGAACGCTATCCATTTTTTCCTTCAGGACACACAGCGAGAGAGAGAGAGAGAGAATTTTGTTTTCTTTTTTTCCTCAATTGAAGAAGATGGACATTTTGAGTGCCAAACCTCTCAAAGATTCCTACATTGTTCTGGACATGGAATACTTTCACTGTTATGATCCAAAGACGGGAGATATATGTTTCATCTTGAAAGAACTGGGCTACATAACTTGTGATTTAACCTTATGCGGATCCATGATTTTTCTCCCTCCTGTCCATTACGATGACTTATCGTCCCGCAATCAAGCTGTGGTCAACCAGACTACAAATAACAGACACGGCCTGCAATGGACCGAGGGTCGTCTTTCCTACGAGCATCTTCCTACGATCCTGAAAATACTGACCGAAAATGTGGAGGTGATCTACGTCAATGGATACGATAAAGCCGAATTTTTCAGCAAGCTCTGCCAGCGATCCGTTTACGAGTTTTACATCCCAGGGAAAACCGAGTGGCGGAACAAGTCGAAATGCACGCGACACCAATATTTCCAAAAGATGATTCATTGTGCCGAGAACAAGGTGAGAAATTTTCGATACCATTTGATGGAGGGTAGTTACGTTTTCCGGAAATTACATTGTTACCCCTCCGAGAGCAAAGCTGTCGAAGAGGAGGCGGAAAAATCTCCCCAGGAGAACTCGTGCGACGATGAGGAGGAGGAGGAGAAGGAGGATGAACTTTCTAATAATAATAATAAATGTCTAAGTTGGGATGATTTAGAGACCCAAGAATATTGGTCTCAACCCTTATCTCACCTAGACCTGAAAGAGGATCCTCAAGTGTACTCTTTGTGGTCCTCTTCTAATATTTGGTCTTGGAGAGAACCCTTGAATGTTCATGAATGAAATGGTATGTAAATCCCTAGAGAAAAAAAATTGAAAAAAAAGTTCCTTTTTGTTTGTAATATGTTGATTTCTTTCCAATCCCATTTCTTTTCTATAACTCCAGCCCAATCGACGAGAAGAAGACGAATTTTCCAAGTTACACAAGACGAATCTTCCAAGTTACACAAGACGTAGAAAGATTTCACAAGGATTTATAAATCACACGCTCCCACATGATATATGTATAGAGAGAAAAAGACCCTCTGTTCTCTAGCCAATACGTCAAGACTTCCCTAAACTAAGAGAGTACCGAGGAAACCTTAGCAGAGCAAGTGGAAAACTTTCAAAGAGATTAGAAGAGTTAAGACGGGATAGATTTACAGTTCCGCCGACTAAAGAGGAAACTATCATCGATTTCAACAAACCGCTGTACTTTCATCCCCTACCCCAAAGAATGAGACGAGTGGACTCGCCGTTGAACAGTTCCAATGAGAAACAAAATGTCACTTATTTGAATAGTCAATTTCAACACATGAATATTTCATAAGTATTTTTTTCCCTAAAGCGTAGGAAGATCGGATCAGTAGTTTTTCCCTTTTCATCGTCGAAAAAGATTGGGAGGAAAAATCTTTCTCAGCTCTCTCAGAAAAATTTTTCAGCCTTAAAAAAAAAAAAAAAAAAAAAAAAAAAAAAAAAAAAAAAAACTTTTTGTTAATTTTTATCATGTCTTAGACATGATAAAAATTAACTCTACCCCCCCCTTTTGTCTGGGAATGTTGTCTCACACTTTCTAAAAATAGACCATCACTCCTCCTTTCCTAAAGAATAGAATTCCAAGAATGGGATCTGGTCTATTTTTAGAAACGGTGAGACCCTATTCCCAGACAAAAGGCGGGTAGAGTTAATTTTTATCATGTCTAAAGTTCAGGGTCCATCCATCTTCTTATGTGAAACTGTGACCCTGACAAGATCGAGATAAACAAATCCTGTGAGTTGTTTTGTAATCTTGACGCGATCCAAGAAAGACTTTTTATTATTTTTTTTTTGAAATAGGCGGGGGGTGGGGAGAGAAAATGTTCTCACGACCCTCAGATATCTTTTCATAAATATATTTTTTATCAAAGTGTTTCTTTCATTCCGATCCTTTTAAGAGGTTGGAATGACCCTGACATTTAGATGGGGTCGCGATCCCGACAGATGTCGCGCGAGTATAAAAGTGTGTATCCTCCGCGAGATTTCTTCAGAGAACAGAAGAAGACGTGAACTGAGCTGGTAAGTCCCTTTGGTCCTATGAATATGGTTTAATCATAACTTCATTTAAAAAGACCTTTGAAACTTTGAAACTTCTTAACCCTTTGAAAAGAAAAATGTCTCTTTCAAGACGACGACTCTAAAACGTTTTATTGTTTTTTTTCCCTTTCTAGATCTTCCCTGTTATACATATATACCTTTTCGATTCTCTTTTTTGCTCCTGTCTGTGGAAGACATCACCGTATTCATCGCCATGGCGTGTTCAGAAAACTTTATCGTGCTCGATCTAGAGGGTTTCCAGTGCTACAACCACAAGAAGGGTGAATTTACCTACGTTTTAAAAGAATTGGGCTATGCGACAAAAGATTTTTTGACCGTGGGATCGTTGACGTTTGCTCCTCCTCACCCCTTCCACCAACTGAGTGACAAAAACCAAAAGACGAATGCCTGGCTGACGAGAAACCGGCACGGACTTCGTTGGAACGAGGGTCATATTCCCTACAACCATTTATGACGCATTCTCCAATCGCTCACTCACAGCTTCTCCACGATTTATGTGGTGGGATGCCAGAAAGCTAAATTCTTTGCTAAAGCCTTGGATTATCAAAAACCCGTGACGGAAATTTATGTGCCAGATGGAATCATTTGGAAGTATCGGGGAAAATGTGCCCGACATCATCAAAGGAGGAAATATTTCCATTGTGCCGAAAACAAAGTGCGCAACTATCGATGGCATATTATGGAAGGAGATTTTCATATCAATCACGTCTATCCAGACGGAACGGAGAAAGAGGAGAGGATTCAGGAGGAAGCAGACAATCCTCTGCAAGCTTTTGATAAGGCCTACGATCAGTTAGAGAAGGATCCGTCCCCAAAAGCGTACGATAACCTCATCCAGAAATGGGATAATCTGTCCTGTTTCCAAGTGATGGAACATCCGGATGAGCATACGCCTTTAAACTTGATGGGCTCTTCTACTTCGTCAACTTCCTCCAATAACTCGAAGAAGACGGAGGGTTGGGGAGACATACCTGAAAATATTCCCCATTACGATCCAGCAGCCTGTTGGGACGAACCTTCCAAAGAATCTCATGAGACCCCCAAAATATCTTCAGAGGATCCAAAGACAAAATCCACTGAGTGTTGGGACAATGAACGGACGACTCATGATCCAAAATCCACTAAGACTATGTCCACTGAGTGTTGGGACAATGAACAGACGACTCATGCTCCAAAATCTATTGAGACTATGTCCACTGAATGTTGGGACAATGAACGGACGACCCATGCTCCAAAATCGACTGAGACTATGTCCACTGAGTGTTGGGACGATGAAACCGAAAAGACGACAGAGAATTGGGATGACCGTTCTCAAAAGTATTTGAATTGATATATACATAAACTCAGGAGAAAAAAAAATAAAGAAAAGATTTTTAGAAATAAGTAGGGAAAGGTTCTCCGCTTTCCCTATATTTATGGAAATGGACTGAGAAGAGAGAGAGAGACGAATCAGGAGACCAAAAAAAATGGGTCTTGGAAGGAATGAGTGCAAATGCATTCGATTCCTTCCGAGACCCATTTTTTTTTGGGTCCCTCTCTCATCCAATCTTGGAAAAGAACTTTGTCCTATTTTTCTAGGTCCATTAAAAAAGAAATGAATCTATCCATAAATTTTCTTAAAAAAAAAAAAAAAAAGATCCTTTACCTCTTGACGGTCCAAAGTCGAGAATCTTGGAAAAAGTCATCCACACTCTCCATCCAGTCAAGCTTCTCTGTAGAAAATCTAGTAGGTGCATCTGCATTCTTGAACACCCGGCAGTTATTATTGGACGCGAAACGTCGAATGCTGAAATAGTTAACAGTGAGCCCATTCTTAAAGAAACGGGGATGTTTTATTCATCCAGTCGAGTGCGGAAAAATTTCTGAGAGCCGGAGAAAAATTTCTCTGGCTGAAAAAAAAAAAAAAAAAATACCCCCCTTTTAGTCTGAAAATTGATGTCTTCAATTTTTCAAAAATTGAAGACATCAATTTTCAAATTTTCAGACTAAAAAGGGGGGTAATTTATTTTTCAGAAACTTTTCCCAGCCGACTCGATGTGAATAAAACTTTACTGTTTGTTAAGAATGTTATTTAATGGATCGATTTCAACCTATCGAGTTTCGCTTGAGTTCCGGCGGTGCTGTGGCCCCACCTGGATACAAGTTTTCCCCTTTTGGAATAGAATAAAACTTTACTGTTTTTTAAGAATGTTATTTAATGGATCGATTTCAACCTATCGAGTTTCGCTTGAGTTTTAGATGTGAATAAAACTTTACTGTTTTTTAAGAATGTTATTTAATGGATCGATTTCAACCTATCGAGTTTCGCTTGAGTTCCGGCCGTGCTGTGGGCAAACCTGGATACAAGTTTTCCCCTTTTGGAATAGAATTTCCGTCAAGGTAGGCTATTTTTCCTCTTTTTGCATTTTTCATGTCATTTCATTTGTATTACAATATACTGAAAACGGGCGTTCGAAATGATTTCTAGGCTATTTCTATACAAATAGAGCTCGATCCAAGAAAGAAATGATGTCTTTTTTTTTATTTTGTGGACTGCCAATTTGTATTGGAATATACTGAAAACGGGTGTTTGAGTCGATTTTCAGTATATTTCAATACAAATAGAGCTCGGTCCAAGAAAGAAATGATGTCTTTTTTTTTTATTTTGTGAACTGCCAATTTGTATAGGAATATACTGAAAACGGGTGTTTGAGTCGGTTTTCAGTATATTTCAATACAAATAGAGCTCGATCCAAGAACAAAATGATGTCTTTTTTTTTATTTTGAGGACTGGCAATTTGTATTGGAATATACTCAAAACGGGTGTTTGAGTCGGTTTTCAGTATATTTCAATACAAATGGAGCTCGATCCAAGAATGAAATGATGTCTTTTTTTTATTTTGTGGACAACCAATTTTGTATTGGAATATACTGAAAACGGGCATTCAGGTCGGTTTTCAGTATATTTCAATACAAATGGAGCTGGATCCAAGAAAAAAATTATCTCTTTTTTTATGTTGTGGACCGCCAATTTTGTATTGGAATATACTGAAAACGGGCATTCACGTCGGTTTTCAGTATATTTCAATACAAATGGAGCTGGATCCAAGAAAAAAATGATGTCTTTTTTTTATTTTGTGGACAACCAATTTTGTATTGGAATATACTGAAAACGGGCGTTCACGTTGGTTTTCAGTATATTCCAATACAAATGGAGCTGGATCCAAGAAAAAAATGATGTCTTTTTTTTATGTTGTGGACTGCCCTATTTTGTATTGGAATATACTGAAAACGGGCGTTCACGTCGGTTTTCAGTATATTACAATACAAGTGGAGCTCGATCCAAGAGAAAAATGATGTCTTTTTTTTATTTTGTGGACAGCCAATTTTGTACTGGAATATACTGAAAACGGGCGTTCACGTCGGTTTTCAGTATATTTCAATACAAATGGAGCTCCATCCAAGAAAAAAAGGATGTCTTTTTTTTTATGTTGTGGACTGCCCTATTTTGTATAGGAATATACCGAAAACGGGCGTTCGAGTCGGTTTTCAGTATATTCCAATACAAATGGAGCTCGATCCAAGAAAAAAATGATGTCTTTTTTTTATTTTGTGGACAGCCAATTTTGTATTGGAATATACTGAAAACGGGCGTTCACGTCGGTTTTCAGTATATTTCAATACAAATATAGCCCCATCCAAGAAAAAAATGATGTCTTTTTTTTATGTTGTGGACTGCCCTATTTTCTATTGGAATATACTGAAAACGGGCGTTCGAGTCGGTTTTCAGTATATTCCAATACAAATGGAGCTCGATCCAAGAAAAAAAATGATGTCTTTTTTTTTATTTTGTGGACAGCCAATTTTGTATTGGAATATACTGAAAACGGGCTTTCACGTCGGTTTTCAGTATATTACAATACAAGTGGAGCTCGATCCAAGAAAAAAATGATGTCTTTTTTTTATTTTGTGGACTGCCAATTTTGTATTGGAATATACTGAAAACGGGCGTTCACGTCGGTTTTCAGTATATTTCAATACAAATGGAGCTCCATCCAAGAAAAAAATGATGTCTTTTTTTTATGTTGTGGACTGCCCTACTTTGTATTAGAATATACTGAAAACGGGCGTTCACGTTTGTTTTCAGTATATTCTAATACAAGTGGAGCTCCATCCAAGAAAATATTATGTCTTTTTTTTATGTTGTGGACTGCCCTATTTTGTATTGGAATATACTGAAAACGGGCGTTCGAGTCGGTTTTCAGTATATTCAAATACAAATGCAGCTCTATCCAAGAAAAAAATGATGTCTTTTTTTATGTTGTGGACAATCAATTTTGTATTGGAATATACCGAAAACGGGCGTTCGAGTCTTTTTTCCGACTATTTCTACACACATTCCACTATATTAAAATGACGTCATGGTTGAGTCCAAACAGAGTCGTCCCCGGACAGAGTCGTCTCCGGACAATTTTATACCGAATTTGTATAGAGATATACTTAAAATGGGCTTGGAGGGGAGGGCGCTTTCTAGTATATTCCTATATACATTCGGTTGCATTCAGAAACAAAAAGAATGTCTTTTTGAATGGACAAAAAACTTTTTGTTAATTTTTATCATGTCTTCTAGACATGATAAAAATTAACTCATCCCCCTTTTGTCTGGGTATGTTGTCTCACCGTTTCTAAAAATAGACCAGAACCCAGTCTTTTCTTGGAATTCTATTCTTTAAAAGTATGAGTCATGGTCTATTTTTAGAAAGTGGGAGACAACATTCCCAGACAAAAGGGGGGGGTGAGTTAATTTTTATCATGTCTAGAAGACATGATAAAAATTTGTCTAGAAGACATGATTGTCTAGAAGACATGATAGAAATTTTTCCTAGCCGATCCCATTTCGTTTTTCGACTTTCACTTTCAACTCTTCACTTTTCCTATCCACTATCGTTGGAATTGTGTTCACTGGAGGCTATTTCTTTTTTTGCAATCTCGCTTTTAGATTTCTCTGAGATTCTTTAGAAATGGCTATACAAATTTCACCATCTATATAGAAATGATGTCCAAACAAAGTCGTCCCCGGACCATCTTGATGACCGAATATGTATAGAAATAGTCTGAAAATGGGCTTGAGGGCCGGTTTCTGGACGATTCCTCTACAAATTCGGCCGCATCCAGAAAAACAAAAATACATAGTTTCTTTTTGGGTGGACAGGAGATGATAAATTTCTTTTCTCTCTCTCTCTCTCCCAATATTGGAGGAGAGAGTGGCCCAAAAAAATGGGTCTCGGAAGGAATCGAATGCATTTTGAAATGCACTCATTCCTTCCAAGACCCATTTTTTTGGTCTCCTGATTCAACTCTCCAGTCTATGGAATAGGGAAAGCGGAGAACGTTTCCCCTTCTTTAAGCGACTGGAGACCATATCGCATCATCATCATCATCATCACCATCATCCTCTTTCTGATACTTTTCAACGAAGGCTTGATGTCTCTGGATGATTTTGGGGAGATGATGGATCCCGAATTGAGTGATGAAAAAGAGAGGACTCTTTTTCCTTTCTTGTTCGTCTTGCACAGTCTCTCGGAGGGTGATATACGTTTCCCCGTCCTCCTCAATTTTCGTCAGAGGTCTCATGAATATTTTACACATCCAAGGGAAGAGCGACTTATTATGCAGGGATTTCGAAGCGACGAAGGCCGCTTCATTCGAAGTGAGGACAATCTGGTTCGGTTGACCCCATTCTTTGGAGTAGTTGTCCAAATCGCCTAGTCGAAGAAAATGGTGTCGATTAGGAAAAAAGACTTGGAGAACACTCGTCGTATGCGAGACGTTCGTAGGTAAGAGAGTCAAGATATCTTTGGCATTCCAGTACAGGAATCCTAGATCCACATACGCGTGCACGTAATAGTCATCGTTATATTCCAGTTTGAGCAGCATGGCTTTTGTATTTTTTTTTCCGTTCTCAAGGCGAAACACTCGTCTGATATGAACAAGAGCTCGCTGGTGATCCGTTTATATAGACTCCTCAGAGAGAGAGAGAGAGAGGGGAGGAGGAACAAGGTTGATGAATTCTAAAATAAAAAAAATGATAAAACATGAGTGTTTGTGAAGGTCATAGAGAGATGATTATAAAGTTGTTTTATTTTTTATTTTCTCAAAAGAAAAAACCAAAAGGGTCCCATTCCATACGACATGGCCTTTGAGAAGGTGGCGGGGTCATGTGTCTACAAAGTTGATAAACTTTAGAATAAAAAAAAAGCTTTTATCACGTAGCTCTCGAGAAGAAAATGACAGGGGTCTCTAGGAGAAGGTCATAGGTAGTATACAAAGGATGGTTGTTTTTTTTTCTTTCGTTCCTCTCAATCCCATGACCTTTGAAAAGGTGACGGGGTGTCCTTTAGGAAAAAAATAGAAGGTCATAGAGAGAGAGAGATAAACAAAGTTGATTTTTTTTTCTAGAAGTCAACCGTCACGTCGCCCATCACGTGGTCTTCTCGTATATATAGAGAGGCGAGTGGAAGACAGACTCTATTTCCCAGAGAGACAGACTGCTGTGCGTATCCATATTTCTACTCAAGATGATGATCCGCGTCTTATATAATGAGTTTGTGAGCATTCGCTGTTATGTGGATGACGGAAGATTGTTTTGGAACGCTACGGACATTTTGCCTCTGATTCATACTTCCAGTAAAAGAACCTGGGACATTCTCTCCGTGTTTTTCGACGAACACCACGTCTTCAGGAAAATAAAAGATCTTGAGAGTCTCGGCAGTTCTCAAGAGGGATATGTCCTCTCCAGCGAAGAAATGTTACATCTGGCTGAAAATAATCCTAAAAATAATCAGCTTCTGGCCTGGGTGTATAGCATTTTAACTCAGCCGCTGGTTCGAGTTGTACCCAATCAACCCGTTTACCGACTGCTCTATCCGGGGGAGAAATTTCCCTTCATCACCCTCTTTAATCTGGGAGTGCGCTACATACCGCCTCATCCAGGCATGACGGATTCTTCTACTTACCCTAAACAATATGCCAGCGCTTATTGCCAGACAGACCCCCGTCAAGAAAAGGTCGTCGAGACTCAAACGGATCCTCTGGTGGTCTCTTTAAATGTCACTAAAGTTATCACCTTCTAAAAAAAACAACCACCACCACCCAAAAAAAAATTTGCTCCTCCTCCAAATATTTTTTATCTTCTCGAAAGAAAAAAAAAAGAAACTTTTCCATCTAGCCTCTTTCTTTCAATCCCTCTTAAGAGAGAGAGGGAGGAGAAAAGTAAGAGAGTTCTGAGGAGGCAAAAGAAATGGGTCTGGAAGGAAACGGGTGCATTGCGAGAAAAAGAGGGTCCTCTTTTCTTTTCTCGAAATGCACTCTTTTCCTTCCAGACCCATTTTTTTTTTATCACTTCTTCAAGCCAATCTTGGAAAGGGGGACACAATAAATTGTGCGTAAAGTCCATTTCGATCAAGACTGGATTTTGTTTTTGAAAAGAAAACATAATGTTATATATAGATAGCTAAATCTTTATCATGATATTCTTTAAGAATTTCCTAGCCATTTGTCAAAGAAGGGGACTGTAATTGAAGAATTTATGAATTTGGGAACATGTCACCCATGGCAAATCTAAAATCTTGGAAGTGGATACTGGAAAGCCCCGCTCTGATTATAATTCTGAGTTCTAGCATGGGACATTTTTTAGATCAATAAGCTAAACTATTTTTTCTAGTCTCATATTCTCTCGTGACTAGGGTTTCAGATTTGGGTAGAGAGAGACACCGTTCTGAACAGAAACGTGGAATGCTTTTAGCTTTTATAGAAAAGTGAAGAGTTGAAAGTGAAAGTCGAAAAACGAAATGGGATCGGCTAGGAAAAATTTCTCAGAGCTCAGGAAAAAAAAAAAAAAAAAAAAAACTTTTTGTTAATTTTATCATGTCTTCTAGACATGATAAAAATTAACTCACCCCCCTTTTGTCTGGGAATGTTGTCTCCCACTTTCTAAAAATAGACCATGACTCATCCTTTTAAAGAATAGAATTCCAAGAAAAGACTGGGTTCTGGTCTATTTTTAGAAACGGTGAGACAACATACCCAGACAAAAGGGGGATGAGTTAATTTTTATCATGTCTAGAAGAAGACATGATAAAAATTAACAAAAAGTTTTTTTTTTTTTTTTTTTTTTTTTTTTTTTTTTTTTTTTACATCTCAGAATTTTTTTTATCAGCTCTGAAAATATTTTGCCAGCCGATCTCATTTCGTTATCATTTTTTTTATTTTAGAATTCATCAACTTTGTTCCTCCTCCCCTCTCCCTCTCTCTCTCTGAGGAGTCTATATAAACGGATCGCCAGCGAGCTGTTGTTCATATCAGACGAGTGTTTCGCCTTGAGAACGGAAAAAAAAATACAAAAGCCATGCTGCTCAAACTGGAATATAACGATGACTATTACGTGCACGCGTATGTGGATCTAGGATTCCTGTACTGGAATGCCAAAGATATCTTGACTCTCTTACCTACGGACGTCTCGCATACGACGAGTGTTCTCCAAGTCTTTTTTCCTAATCGACACCATTTTCTTCGACTAGACGATTTGGACAACTACTCCAAAGAATGGGGTCAACCGAACCAGATTGTCCTCACTTCGAATGAAGCGGCCTTCGTCGCTTCGAAATCCCTGCATAACAAGTCGCTCTTCCCTTGGATGTGTAAAATATTCATGAGACCTCTGACGAAAATTGAGGAGGACGGGAAAACGTATATCACCCTTCGAGAGACTGTGCAAGACGAACAAGAAAGGAAAAAGAGTCCTCTCTTTTTCATCACTCAATTCGGGATCCATCATCTCCCCAAAATCATCCAGAGACATCAAGCCTTCGTTGAAAAGTATCAGAAAGAGGATGATGGTGATGATGATGATGATGATGCGATATGGTCTCCAGTCGCTTAAAGAAGGGGAAACGTTCTCCGCTTTCCCTATTCCATAGACTGGAGAGTTGAATCAGGAGACCAAAAAAATGGGTCTTGGAAGGAATGAGTGCATTTCAAAATGCATTCGATTCCTTCCGAGACCCATTTTTTTGGGCCACTCTCTCCTCCAATATTGGGAGAGAGAGAGAGAGAAAAGAAATTTATCATCTCCTGTCCACCCAAAAAGAAACTATGTATTTTTGTTTTTCTGGATGCGGCCGAATTTGTAGAGGAATCGTCCAGAAACCGGCCCTCAAGCCCATTTTCAGACTATTTCTATACATATTCGGTCATCAAGATGGTCCGGGGACGACTTTGTTTGGACATCATTTCTATATAGATGGTGAAATTTGTATAGCCATTTCTAAAGAATCTCAGAGAAAACTAAAAGCGAGATTGCAAAAAAAGAAATAGCCTGCAGTGAACACAATTCCAACCATAGTGGATAGGAAAAGTGAAGAGTTGAAAGTTAATTTTTATCATGTTTTCTAGACATGATAAAAATTAACTCACCCCTCTTTTGTCTGGGAATGTTGTCTCCCACTTTCTAAAAATAGACCATGACTCATCCTTTTAAAGAATAGAATTCCAAGAAAAGACTGGGTTCTGGTCTATTTTTAGAAACGGTGAGACAACATACCCAGACAAAAGGGGGATGAGTTAATTTTTATCATGTCTAGAAGACATGATAAAAATTAACAAAAAGTTTTTTGTCCATTCAAAAAGACATTCTTTTTGTTTCTGAATGCAACCGAATGTATATAGGAATATACTAGAAAGCGCCCTCCCCTCCAAGCCCATTTTAAGTATATCTCTATACAAATTCGGTATAAAATTGTCCGGGGACGACTTTGTCCGGAGACGACTCTGTCCGGGGACGACTCTGTTTGGACTCAACCATGACGTCATTTTAATATAGTGGAATGTGTGTAGAAATAGTCGGAAAAAGGACTCGAACGCCCGTTTTCAGTATATTCCAATACAAAATTGATTGTCCACAACATAAAAAAAGACATCATTTTTTTCTTGGATACAGCTCCATTTGTATTTGAATAAACTGAAAACCGACTCGAACGCCCGTTTTCAGTATATTCCAATACAAAATAGGGCAGTCCACAACATAAAAAAAGACATCATTTTTTTCTTGGATGGAGCTCCACTTGTATTAGAATATACTGAAAACCAACGTGAACGCCCGTTTTCAGTATATTCTAATACAAAATAGGGCAGTCCACAACATAAAAAAAAAGACATCATTTTTTTCTTGGATCCAGCTCCATTTGTATTGAAATATACTGAAAACGGACGTGAATGCCCGTTTTCAGTATATTCCAATACAAAATTGGCTGTCCACAACATAAAAAAAAGACATCATTTTTTTCTTGGATCCAGCTCCATTTGTATTGAAATATACTGAAAACCGACGTGAATGCCCGTTTTCAGTAGATTCCAATAAAAAATTGGTTGTCCACAAAATAAAAAAAAGACATCATTTTTTTCTTGGATCCAGCTCCACTTGTATTGTAATATACTGAAAACCAACGTGAACGCCCGTTTTCAGTATATTCCAATACAAAATTGGCTGTCCACAACATAAAAAAAAGACATCATTTTTTTCTTGGATCCAGCTCCATTTGTATTGAAATATACTGAAAACCGACGTGAATGCCCGTTTTCAGTATATTCCAATACAAAATTGGCTGTCCACAACATAAAAAAAAGACATCATTTCATTCTTGGATCGAGCTCCATTTGTATTGAAATATACTGAAAACCGACGTGAACGCCCGTTTTCAGTATATTCCAATACAAAATTGGCAGTCCACAAAATAAAAAAAAAGACATCATTTTTTTCTTGGATCGAGCTCCACTTGTATTGAAATATACTGAAAACCGACTCAAACACCCGTTTTCAGTATATTCCAATACAAATTGGCAGTCCACAAAATAAAAAAAAAGACATCATTTCTTTCTTGGATCGAGCTCTATTTGTATTGAAATATACTGAAAACCGACTCAAACACGCGTTTTCAGTATATTCCAATACAAATTGGCAGTCCTTAAAATAAAAAAAAAGACATCATTTTTTTCTTGGATCGAGCTCTATTTGTATTGAAATATACTGAAAACCGACGTGAATGCCCGTTTTCAGTATATTCCAATAAAAAATTGGTTGTCCACAAAAAGAATAAAAGACATCATTTCATTCTTGGATCGAGCTCCATTTGTATTGAAATATACTGAAAACCGACGTGAACGCCCGTCTTCAGTATATTCCAATACAAAATTGGCAGTCCACAAAATAAAAAAAAAGACATCATTTTTTTCTTGGATCGAGCTCCACTTGTATTGAAATATACTGAAAACCGACTCAAACACCCGTTTTCAGTATATTCCAATACAAATTGGCAGTCCACAAATTAAAAAAAAAAAGACATCATTTCTTTCTTGGATCGAGCTCCATTTGTATAGAAATAGCCTAGAAATCAGTTCGAACGCCCGTTTTCAGTATATTGTAATACAAATGAAATGACATGAAAAATGCAAAAAGAGGAAAAGTAGCCTACCTTGACGGAAATTCTATTCCAAAAGGGGAAAACTTGTATCCAGGTTTGCCCACAGCACGGCCGGAACTCAAGCGAAACTCGATAGGTTGAAATCGATCCATTAAATAACATTCTTAAAAAACAGTAAAGTTTTATTCACATCTAAAACTCAAGCGAAACTCGATAGGTTGAAATCGATCCATTAAATAACATTCTTAACAAACAGTAAAGTTTTATTCACATCGAGTCGGCTGGGAAAAGTTTCTGAAAAATAAATTACCCCTCTTTTTAGTCTGAAAATTGGAAAATTGATGTCTTCAATTTTTGAAAAATTGAAGACATCAATTTTCAGACTAAAAGGGGGGTATTTTTTTTTTTTTTTTTTTTTTTTCAGCCAGAGAAATTTTTCTCCGGCTCTCAGAAATTTTTCCGCACTCGACTCGATGAATAAAACATCCCCGTTTCTTTAAGAATGGGCTCACTGTTAACAATTTCAGCATTCGACGTTTCGCGTCCAATAATAACTGCCGGGTGTTCAAGAATGCAGATGCACCTACTAGATTTTCTACAGAGAAGCTTGACTGGATGGAGAGTGTGGATGACTTTTTCCAAGATTCTCGACTTTGGACCGTCAAGAGGTAAAGGATCTTTTTGTTTTTTTTTTTAAGAAAATTTATGGATAGATTCATTTCTTTTTGAATGGACCTAGAAAAATAGGACAAAGTTCTTTTCCAAGATTGGATGAGAGAGGGACCCAAAAAAATGGGTCTCGGAAGGAATCGAATGCATTTGCACTCATTCCTTCCAAGACCCATTTTTTTTTGGTCTCCTGATTCGTCTCTCTCTCTCTTCTCAGTCCATTTCCATAAATATAGGGAAAGCGGAGAACCTTTCCCTACTTATTTCTAAAAATCTTTTCTTTATTTTTTTTTTCTCCTGAGTTTATGTATATATCAATTCAAATAATTTGAGAACGGTAATCCCAATTCTCTGTCGTCTTTTCGGTTTCATCGTCCCAACACTCAGTGGACATAGTCTCAGTCGATTTTGGAGCATGGGTCGTCCGTTCATTGTCCGTTCATTGCTTTCTGGCATCCCACCACATAAATCGTGGAGAAGCTGTGAGTGAGCGATTGGAGAATGCGTCCTAAATGGTTGTAGGGAATATGACCCTCGTTCCAACGAAGTCCGTGCCGGTTTCTCGTCAGCCAGGCATTCGTCTTTTGGTTTTTGTCACTCAGTTGGTGGAAGGGGTGAGGAGGAGCAAACGTCAACGATCCCACGGTCAAAAAATCTTTTGTCGCATAGCCCAATTCTTTTAAAACATAGGTAAATTCACCCTTCTTGTGGTTGTAGGACTGGAAACCCTCTAGATCGAGCACGATAAAGTTTTCTGAACACGCCATGGCGATGAATACGGTGATGTCTTCCACAAACAGGAGCAAAAAAAAGAATCGAAAAGGTATATATGTATAACAGGGAAGATCTAGAAAGGGAAAAAAAACAATAAAACGTTTTAGAGTCGTCGTCTTGAAAGAGACATTTTTCTTTTCAAAGGGTTAAGAAGTTTCAAAGTTTCAAATGTCTTTTTAAATGAAGTTATGATTAAACCATATTCATAGGACCAAAGGGACTTACCAGCTCAGTTCACGTCTTCTTCTGTTCTCTGAAGAAATCTCGCGGAGGATACACACTTTTATACTCGCGCGACATCTGTCGGGATCGCGACCCCATCTAAATGTCAGGGTCATTCCAACCTCTTAAAAGGATCGGAATGAAAGAAACACTTTGATAAAAAATATATTTATGAAAAGATATCTGAGGGTCGTGAGAACATTTTCTCTCCCCACCCCCCGCCTATTTCAAAAAAAATAATAAAAAGTCTTTCTTGGATCGCGTCAAGATTACAAAACAACTCACAGGACTTGTTTATCTCGATCTTGTCAGGGTCACCGTTTCACATAAGAAGATGGATGGACCCTGAACTTTAGACATGATAAAAATTAACTCTACCCGCCTTTTGTCTGGGAATAGGGTCTCACCGTTTCTAAAAATAGACCAGATCCCATTCTTGGAATTCTATTCTTTAGGAAAGAAGGAGTGATGGTCTATTTTTAGAAAGTGAGACAACATTCCCAGACAAAAGAGGGGGGTAGAGTTAATTTTTATCATATCTAAGACATGATAAAAATTAACAAAAAGTTTTTTTTTTTTTTTTTTTTTTTTTTTTTTTTTTTTTTTTAAGGCTGAAAAATTTTTCTGAGAGAGCTGAGAAAGATTTTTCCTCCCAATCTTTTTCGACGATGAAAAGGGAAAAACTCTTTGGGGTAGGGGATGAAAGTACAGCGGTTTGTTGAAATCGATGATAGTTTCCTCTTTAGTCGGCGGAACTGTAAATGTATCCCGTCTTAACTCTTCTAATCTCTTTGAAAGTCTTTCCACTTGCTCTGCTAGGGTTTCCTCGGTACTCATGATCTCTCTTAGTTTAGGGAAGTCTTGACGTATTGGCTAGAGAACAGAGGGTCTTTTTCTCTCTATACATATATCATAAGGAACATCTCTATACATCATATAAGGAACTTTTTTTTCTATTTTTTTTCTCTAGGGATTTACATACCATTTCATTCATGAACATTCAAGGGTTCTCTCCAAGACCAAATATTAGAAGAGGACCACAAAGAGTACACTTGAGGATCCTCTTTCAGGTCTAGGTGAGATAAGGGTTGAGACCAATATTCTTGGGTCTCTAAAGCATCCCAACTTAGACATTTATTATTATTATTAGAAAGTTCATCCTCCTCCTCCTCCTCCTCATCGTCGCACGAGTTCTCCTGGGGAGATTCTTCCGCCTCCTCTTCGACAGCTTTGCTCTCGGAGGGGTAACAATGTAATTTCCGGAAAACGTAACTACCCTCCATCAAATGGTATCGAAAATTTCTCACCTTGTTCTCGGCACAATGAATCATCTTTTGGAAATATTGGTGTCGCGTGCATTTCGACTTGTTCCGCCACTCGGTTTTCCCTGGGATGTAAAACACGTAAACGGATCGCTGGCAGAGCTTGCTGAAAAATTCGGCTTTATCGTATCCATTGACGTAGATCACCTCCACATTTTCGGTCAGTATTTTCAGGATCGTAGGAAGATGCTCGTAGGAAAGACGACCCTCGGTCCATTGCAGGCCGTGTCGGTTATTTGTAGTCTGGTTGACCACAGCTTGATTGCGGGACGATAAGTCATCGTAATGGACAGGAGGGAGAAAAATCATGGATCCGCATAAGGTTAAATCACAAGTTATGTAGCCCAGTTCTTTCAAAATGAAACATATATCTCCCGTCTTTGGATCATAACAGTGAAAGTATTCCATGTCCAGAACAATGTAGGAATCTTTGAGAGGTTTGGCACTCAAAATGTCCATCTTCTTCAATTGAGGAAAAAAAGAAAACAAAATTCTCTCTCTCTCTCTCTCGCTGTGTGTCCTGAAGGAAAAAATGGATAGCGTTCTCTCGCCGTCTCCTCTTTTATATATATAGAGAGAGAAGGTTGCACGTGACAGGTCATATGAATTCTGGGAAAGGTCACATTCGTATATATATTTGTTTTTTGAATAATATCGTGCGTATCTCAATACACATCCATCATCATGATAATAAAGGTCACCTTGGAGAGAAAAAGAAATAAAAAACATGGAACTCGTGCTCGACTTTGAAGGTTTCTACGATTCTCAAGGAGCCTTTATTGTGAAAGAATTGGCTTACGTCACATTGGACGGTACTTCTCGAGGGGTATTTGTTTTTAAACCCCCGTTTCCATGGCAAATGCTCACCGAAAAAGAAAAACGAACCGCTGTGTGGGCGAGTGATTATTATCACGGCTTGTCGTGGTACGAAGGAGAAATTCCGTACAGTTATTTTCCATGGGTGTTAAAGATGTTGACGGAACCTTTTGGGTGCGAGGAGAAATGAAACGGCGGTCTGTAGAGAAATGGTTGCAAAGATCCATTTATTGCATTTCGGGATCGACGCAAGAGATTCTCAAATACAATGGGATCGAACACATGAATTGTCCTAACCATACAAAAGGTTTTTTCCATTGCGCTCTACAAAAAGCAGTTCGGTATCATTATTATTTAAAGACACAGAGAAGAAATTCGCAAGGTCGATCCTGCACAATTCAATCTTGACAGATCTCATTAAAAAAAATACATATATCATGTTACTTCTTCAACAGCACAGATGGTTCTGAAGCGAAACTTGGAATTTTGAAATAATAGATCAGGGAGAAATCATTCTTAATAAAATGGTAAAGTATCGAATCGGCTGGGAGAAAAAAAATTTCTCAGAGCTGAGATAAAAATTCTCTAATGAAAAAAAAAAAAAAAAAAAACTTTTGGTTAATTTTTATCATGTCTTTAGACATGATAAAAATTAATGACCCTCCCTTTTTGTCTGGGAAGGATGTCTCACCCTTTCTAAAAATAGACCATGACTCATCCTTTCTCTAATGGCAATCATTCCATGAATGAATCACGATTTGTTTTTCAAAAGAGTGAGACATTTCCAGACGAAAAGGGAAGAGGGTCGTTAATTTTTATCATGTCTAAGACATGATAAAAATTAACAAAAAGTTTTTTTTTTTTTTTTTTTTTTTTTTTTTTTTTTGAGTTGTAGAATTTTTCTCAGCTCTGAAAATTTTTTTCCAGCCGACTCGAGACTTTACCATTTATATTTACGAATAGTCTTTGGATTATTTATTTATTTTCTTTTAAAAAGAAAAATTCTGAGCTAGACCTATCTATTGGCTTAACATTCTGGTCATAGAAACAGTCTAGAATCTCATTTTATTTTTCGAGGCTAATGCACGGGTTCTCCAATCAAAAGGGTTACTATAAAGGGATTGGTTTGAATGCATTTATCTGCAAATGTTGTAGGATTCTGTTGTTGAGAAGGGGGTATATTATTATTATTATTATTATTATTATTATTATTATTATTATTATTATTATTATGATAATGATGATTGTGGCAGATTCGTTTTCTACATGGAAGTCTAATCTCCTCCGAAGACCTTTTCTGGGGATCGTCGATAGATGGTTTTTCAATAGGAATCGTTTCCCTCGGATCCTCAAGAGATAGAGGGGGGTCCTGTCTTGAGGCATGGAGCGGTCTCTCCTCCTCTTCCTCCTCCTCGAGAAGTCTTGAGAAAGGGAGAGGATTTTCGGTTCCCTTATTCTTGAGGGGTCTTGACTAATTGAGAGGTCCCTCCTCTTCGAAACAGAGAGAAGTTTTGGTTCCCTTATCCTCGAGGGGTTTTGACAAATCGAGAGGTCCCTGATTTTCGACGGGTCTTGATAAATGGAGAGGTTTTTCATCTTCGAGGGGGTTTGATAAAGGAAGAGGTCCCTCCTTCTCGAGGGGTCTTGAGAAAGGGTGAGGTTTTTCATCTTCGAGGAGGTTTGACAATGGGAGAGATCTCTCCTTCTCGAGGGGTCTCCCTTCCTTAAGGGGTCTTGAAGAAAGGAAAGGTTTTTCATCCTCGACGGGTTTTGACAAACTGAGAGGAATCTGAACAGGCTTCTCCTCATCCCCATCATTATCGAGGAGGATGAGGATAGGCTTTTGGAAAGGTTTTTTCTTTTTCTTCTGAACAGGCTCCTCTTGATGCTCGGGGAGAGGGATGGGGTAGTTGTTCCACCATTCTATTTTTTCTTGCTCGAGGATTTTTTCAAAAGTCGTGGCCTCTCTATGATGAGACGAAGGAGGAGAGTCCTCGAGAAGAATATAATAGGTATTCTTCCCAGTCTTCTCGATCGAGAGAGGTTCGTGCAAACATTTGTGCAACCATTCACTAAAATGAACGAGAATCCCTTTTGTCTTCTCAAGACGATCCATAATCCTATTCATTTGCGAGACGGTTAGAAACTGGGACGTGTAAAAATATTTGGCTCGTTTCATTAACAAAATTTGTGCATCCAAAGGTGGAATGTCACGAGCCATCAACACGTTTTCGTCGGACAAAAATTCGTCCCGCATCTTTTGATAACTCCCCACGGTATAATAACCCGCACATTTTGAAAAATCGGAGGCTTTCAGGTAAACGACTCCTTGGATGATATAAAAGGAAAGATCAACATATTTATATTTGAAAGAAATACACGTAGTGAGCTGGGGATGCCTCCTCATGATCCACTTGGACAAAAATACGACTTTGGGGCTCTCCCCTTTTATTTATAGAGAGAAAGAGAGTGTGACCTTCCCTTCCCTCCTCCTCCTCTCTCCCTGCTTCGTCTATCTCTGGACGTCCTTGGATTGGAAAGGGTGACTTTGAAAAAAAAAGAAGGTCATGGTTGGATAATTTTTTTGTTTATTAAATTATTACTTTCACTTCCTCATTCCCACACACATTCATCTTTTTAAGAAAAGAAAAAGAGGTCATGGAGATAAGATTTCTTGGAAAGAAGAGAGAGAGAAACAAAAAAAAACAAATAAAACGGACGTCATAGAGCCTCTATGTGTGTCTGTGTGTGTCTATATATATACAAAAAGGCAAGAGTACTGGGCGAGATCATTTCTTTTCCATTGGGAGCCATGTCGCTATTAGACGTTTTTCCAACTCAACGGATTTTGAACGGGGAGGATTTGAAGACGCTAAAGCAAATCTCCAACTTGAAAATTTTTTTGGTGTGTCATTGTGCGACATTTATTCCGCATTTACCACCTCATCAAGCGATCGTTTCTTTCAACCAAGATGTCGAATCCTCCTAACTGCTCGTTCAGAATATATACAGAAATTTATTCGAATCGCAACAAACGAAAGAGGAATCTCCCTTCTCTTGGAATCGGATGGATCGAGCTTTGAGACGGCCCATTCAAACAGACCGGCGATATACAGATCCGCGCACGAGTTTTCGGTGGAAGAATATTTTTCTCACGAAACGATATTTTACGTTTGGAGTGAGAACGACGGCTGAGGACGAAGTTCATATTGTTCAAACCACAACCGCTCCTCTCGCCTATTACGAATCATCGTCCCCCAATCTGAAGGAAAGAAGTTTTAAAGTCAGCGATAGGATGAAATATAGGAAATATATTCTAAGACCTTTTCAAAACTATGTCGTTCCCCCGAAAACGCAATATCTCATCGTCACAACCCAGAAGAGTCTCTTTCTCGTCGATCGGTGCTCGTACTCGCTTTGGAAACAATTGAAAGAGGAGATTTCTTTCCAATCGCCGATGATGTTTCAAGAAAAAGAAGAAGAAAACCCTCCGCCACCTTTACCCATCCCTTCCTTAGATGATAAGAGGAGCTGGACCAAACCGTCGTCATGGCCCGAAACAAAATCGACCCGGCAACGGAATGAAATTGAAGTCATCACAATTGAAGATGAGGAGGAAGAAACAAAATTACCTCTTAAAAAACGGTCGACTTACCGGAACCTACCTGGCATGCAAGATCCGCTTCAGAACCCAGAAGCTTCTTCTTCTTCTTCTTCCCCGACTTGTTCAAACAGGCAGCCTCTTTCGGATTCCTCACAGACAGAACCTCTTCCAGTATCCTCTTCTTCTTCTTCTTCTTCTTCTCCAACCTGTCCCGACATCGTAGAGGTAGAATGTCAGACGGGCCCACAAGCTTCAAAAAGTCCCGACATCGTAGAGATAGAATGTCAGCCGGGTCCACAAGTTCCAACGGGTCCAGAAATCGTAGAGGTAGAATTTCAGCCGGGTAAACAAGTTCCAACGGGTCCAGAAATCATGGAGGTAGAATCGCAGCCGGTCCAGACATCCTAGATCCCTCCACTCATCCCAAAGAGACTCCAAGTGTTTCAAGACAGCCTTGTGAGGATCCAGCCCTTCCCGTATGGAATGATTATATGGACTTACAAAATTTGGTGCAACAGGAAGGAGAAGAAAATAATCATACGGATGGGTGGGTCAAAGACTGTTTAGATCATTTAACCTCGAATGAAATTGAACTGTTATGGAATTGCATTTCTGAAATCACATCGGAAATGGGATAAAAACCAAAACAAAATAAAACATTTTTAATAACAAATTGGAGGAGGGTCATGATGTCAATTAAAAAAAATATTATATAGAGTCCAATCTTGGTGGTTCACTTCAGTTTTCCAGCATGAGGTGATCCACGTTTCCCGAAATATGGATCCCATTCCAAGAGAGATTGTGTACAGCCTTCACTTCAGTTCTTTTTTTTTTCCTACCAAGAGGAGAGGGTCCCCAAAGGGCTACCCATGTCCAAAGAGAGAAAGTGTAGAGCGTTCATTTCAGTTTTTTTTCCAAGTTTAGGGGAAGGAGGTCTCAAAATGACACCCCCCATTTTCAAAGAGAGATGGTGTAGAGCGTTCATTTCTGTTTTTTTCCAAAGTTAGGGAGTTTTCAAATGACTACCCATTTCAGAGAAAGAGAGAAAGAGAGAGAGAGAAGGTGTAGAGCATTCATTTCAGTTTTCCAAGGTTAGGATGGTGGTGGAGAATCCTCCAAAATGGCTACTCATCTCAAAGAGAGAGAGAGAGAGAAAATGCGTAGAGCGTCCATTTCAGTTTTCCAACATTAGAAGGTCCCAAAATACCTTCTGAATTCAAAGAGAGATCGTGTAGAGCGTTCATTTCCAGTTCTCCAAGATCAGAAGAAGAGGGTCCGCTTTTCCCAAAATGGCTTTCCGCATTCAGAGACAGCGAAGTGCAGACTTCAGTTTTCTCCCTTCCCAAGAATAGAGGGTCCCAAAATGGCTTTCCATTTCAAAGAGAGAGGGAGAGGCGTTCATTTCCATTCTCCAAGATAGGGTCGTCTGCTTTTTTCCCAAAATGGCTTCCCAATTCAGAGAAAGAGAGAGAGTGAAAAGGTGTGTAGAGCGGTCATGTTCATTCTCCAAGATAGGGTCGTCAGCTTTTGATCAAAATGGCATCTCCCCATTCAAAAAGAGATCGTGACCAATTTTTTCCAGTTTTTTTTCCAAGATGGGGGGGGGAGAAGAAAACCTAGGATGGAATAACACGACACACAGAGAGAAAGAGAAAAAAACGCCATCTTGTCATTTTCTGATAGGGTACCGGTGTTCGAATACTTTTGTGACCGACTGTAGATGTTTGGAATATACCAAGGAGCATTGATAATTTCTCGTAGAATTTTATTTAGCAGAATTTGTAATTGTTTAAAATTGGTTTTAGCTGCATGTCCCTACAACGGAGCTGCATAAAGGAGAGATGGATGAAGTAGGGAGCGATATAAAATTAATTTGTTTGTAGTAGATAAGTTGCTTTTTCTACCAAGAAGAGGTGACATAGTAGCTGTGGTGATTTTAAATTTTTGTACTGCGGAGCGGAAGTAGGTTCTGAAGGTAAGTTTTTGGTCAAGGGTGACTCCAAGGTATTTCGTTTCATTAATCCAGTCTATTTCTTCGTCAATTATTTCAGGGGGGGTGGAATGTTACTTCATATTTATATCAAAACACATTTTCCAAATCCTCATCTTTGCTCTGAAAAATCGTATTAAAATAATTCCGAGTGCCCTGATTTCATTGTATGTTTGCAGAAATCTGTGGATAGCAAGAAATCTTCATTGATTTTTCTCGCGCTTCTATAATGTTCATGCGTCTCTGGTATTTTTCTCGTCGATAATCGCTTCATTCTTAATTATAATTTTTTAATTTATTTTCAATTATTACGAGGGCTATTCAGAAAGTAAGGAACTTTTACATCTGACGCTGCTAGGCGAGCGCCGGTCACGTATATTTTCGTGTTTGCATGCTCGGCATCTCAGTCAGCGTCCAGCCATCACAACGGGAACATTTCCACGCTGCCCGTTTTTAGATATTCAAATTCAAAATATGCGCTGCAATTGAAAATCCCGACAGTTGTGAGGTGAGGTCTGTGATACGGTTTTTGTTGACAAAAACCTAAAAACCTATGGAAATTCGTCAACAAGTGTGTGAAGTGTACGGAATTAATGTAAGGAATGAAAATTCAATCCGGAAATTGTGCATTCAGTTTAAAAATGATCGAACTACGATTGAACGCCCCAGCATTGTGACTGACGAACTGGTCGCTAAAGTTGATAAAATTTGTGAAAACCGCAGCTTCACAATAACGGAGCTTTCGCTTAGTTTTCCACAAGTTTCACGGACTTTGTTGTTTGAAATTGTCACACAAAAGCTAGGCTACCAAAATTTTGTTCCCACATGTTTCCCCAAAAGACCAAGAAAATTTTTGCAAACCTTGTCACCAAAGAAGATTATGGCGACTGTGTTTTGGGATATGCAAGGTGTGCTTCTGATTGATTTTCTCGAAAGTGGTGCCATAATAAACTCTGAGCGGTACTGTCAAACTTTGCGCAACCTTAGGAGAGCAGCTCAAAACAAGCGCCGAGGAAAATTGACGTTCACAATTTTGTTTTTGCACGACAATGCCCGACCTCACACGGCAAAATGCACTACCGCACTCAAGAACTCTTTAATTCATCCAAATGGGAAGTTTTCCGTCATCCGCCCTATAGTCCTGATCTTGCACCTAGTGATTTGCACTTGTTTCCAAGAATGAAGAACTGGCTAGCAACACAGATCTTTGACGACGACAAGGAGCTGCGGGTGCGCGTCACTGAGTGGCTGAGATCGCAGGCGGCAGAATTCTATGACGGAGGAATTTCAGAGCTTGTCCACAGCTATGATAACTGCCTCAATTTTTTGGTGACTATATAGAAAAGTAGAATTTTAGTCGCTCTTTCTGATGTATACAATAATTTTTCCCCCTTGTACTTAGTTTCTTTTTAATTCCAAAACGTTCCTTACTTTCTGAATAGCCTACGTATATATTAATTATCACTGCTATCATTCAAGTCAGTATACAATAAGTGTTTACTCCCCATATGTCTTGATTAAATAAAGGAACTTGTGAACTTTAACACATAAATAGCCGAGTTTCATTCAGTTTATCGTATGAGCTAAGAATAATATTTAAGCATTGCTGTGAAGGTCATAGTATAGTGTATATTCTCAGAAGTGAGTAACACAGATTTTTCCTAAGTCAGCTTTGGTAACAATAATTGTTTTATGAACTGAAATAATTAATTCATGCAAATTTGTTATGCTTTTGAATAATACTCTATTTGTTAAGAAAACAGAAAAATGCGTTTAGGAAATGCTGAAATATTTAAAACAAATGATTCACATTAATCATCAAATGAAACAAATTATACGATATTTTTACCGTAAGACAATTATTTAAATATATTGAAGCTGTGCAGTGTAAGACAGTTAATTTAAATTTATAGCTTAAAAATCTCATAAAATTATAATTTGTCAATGGAGCAATAATGGTGAAAGAGAATGCCCGTTTTGTATAAATAATATAACTAAGTATAAATATTTAATTCCTGTAATTTAGTTTCTATAACCACGTTTTCCAGCTATTGACTTTTCTACCCATAACTATTTTTTCAGTATTATAGATTAAGCAACAAATCGCTAATTTGGAAACGAATATTGTAGTTCACTAATTTGGAGTCTATGATTGTGTTGATTTATGAAAGCTTTTAATTCAAAACGAAACATTTCGTTATATAACAAGATAATAAAATAAGTAAATGTCCTATAAATATAGAACTAAAACTTTTTTTTTTAATCCAGCTATCAAAGTAATTAGCTGAACAGAAAACAATATTAAAAGCTAATCTCTTAAAAAATATTTCAAGCGAAATAGCATTTTTTTATAGTATTTCTGTTTAGAATGAGGGGAAAAAGGTATTAAGAAGTATAGTTATTATTATAAGAAATATAGTTATTGTAAACATTACAAGCCAAAGAATATTATTTTTGAAATATTTCTACTTTGAAAGAGGGAGGGAAGAAGGTGTTAAATTAAGGAATAAAATTAAATTTTTAATAAGTTATAATAAGAACTCACATTTTTAATACAATTTTGGAAAAATATGAACTGTCTTTAAATATTCTCCCCCCTCCCCGGGATTGACTCAGGCGAATGCCTGGAAAGTACTGGTTAGGATCTATACCTAGGCAGTCTCAACCACTGGGGTATAAAAACAGACTTCACAGAAGGCCTGAGGACTCTCGGGACAGAGTAAGGCTCGGCAGGGGCCGTACTGGCACTGCCTTTGTCTGTCCTTGCTCTGTGAGGTCGCAACATGGTAGATTGTAAGTTCGGTGGGGGCACTTAATTCCGTTTGGCACAAGCCTCAGGTCGGAAGCTGCCCTATCCGCTAGCGTTGTCTTCAAATATTAAATTCTAAAGAATGTAAGGAAAATTTTGTAGCTTCTGGACAGCTTTTATACTCAAAAGTATTAGCAATGTAATACGGTTAGAAAATGACCATATGATCACTTTTGCATCATATATATTGTAATACGTTCTGCATTTTCTGTACACTCTAGTTTATACAGCTATGTAATAAACATAAATGAATTACAGTTACATAACTTTATTAGGTGAAATACAACCTCAGTAAGATGAGAAAATTTCAAATTAATATATTGGATATTTTCAATTATTTAAAAATTTCGAATAGTACGGAAGTATTTTAATACCTTGAAAAGTATAATACCTTATTGGATCATTAAAACATTGTTGTAGTTACCTGTTCTCTAAAATATTAGTTCATCACTCTAATCATTTAGAAAGTAATCCAGTGTTGCGTGACATCCATTTACATCTTTAGTGACATTATATACATGGCATTTTATTATGCTGCATTCTATGGCTCTATGGCTTTACATTAAAGTCGAAATGACTTGTTACATGAATGTCGCAATGTGACTTCAATATCACAGTGTAATTTCACGACAACGTTGCAGCGCAACAACGCATCAGTGTCACAGTGTGACTTGATAACAATGTCATAATGTGACTTCACATCAACTTCGCAATGTGACGTCGCAAAAAGCAGACATTAAGCCATTCCTACAACGTTACTGCGACATTGAGGTCGTCACAATGCAACGTTTGCAATGTTGCAGCGACGTGCCGTGCTGTTGGGGTGATGACCTTCTGACAAGTGTGGAATATAATGGTGTTGAAACATCACCATAATGCCTTGATAAGTTACACTTTGCTTTATCTTCAGTCCCTAATACAATTTTAAACTGGAAGCATTGAAATGACATCTCTTTGTGCCAGTTGAAGGTAGTAATTATGTTGATAATTTATAACTTTCTATTTAAAATTTAGCTTCAGGACTGGATTAGATAAACCGGTAAATCTAACCTTTTCAACGAATAACAAAAATCCAAACCTTGATATGATAAAGCGCTTCTCATTCAGTTCCAAAAAGCAAGTTCACTTTCTTTTAAAAAATTATAATTTATTCAAGGAAGAAATGCTCTTAGGTTCCCCCTTCTTTTAAAATGAAAGAAGAAATGAATAAGAAAAAGAAATTTGAACAGGACTCGGCTGATTTGAATCCAAATCCTGCTCAAAATTCATTTATGTTTGTTTCTTCTTCAGCATACTTATGATTTTCTTCATTAGCGACGTGTTTAACCTGTAAACTCTAAAACAAACATAAGTTGAAGCAGCGTCGACACCTGTGCATTCCCGTAGCTAGGTATTGCCGGGCTTTGGTAACTGTTAAGCTTCCGGCCAATTTTGAGAGAGGATACCCCAGCGGGCGGTCCGAGAATTTATATCAACTTCTCAAGCTTATTCTGGCCGTGTATTTGTGTTTTAAATCTTCCGTGGCCACGCAAGCACTGTATTCTTACAAAACATCTGTGCTTTCTCTAGTATTTAAACCTGGGCATAGATAGTAACACTTCTTAAACTCAAGGTCTTTTTAGACAAATTTTAAGTGCTTCTTATCAGATCTATAGTCAGGAAAATTCCTCTCGCGTTTCAATACGGTCTAGAAGCTGTATTTTAGTGAAATTCAAAAGTTCAAAGTGATTGTACCTTCAATATCTCTGTTTCGGTTCCTCAAACGATAGCATAAATCACATTCTGAACTATTTTTCTGTCTGAGTAATTCTTCCTTATTCATGTCATTACGATTATAATTTAATTGACTTTTCATTTTTTATTCGAAAATTTAGCTGAAGTAAGAAAAGTAAAGCAATGTAAAACTTTGAATTTGAATTTGAATTAATTTTTTTGAATTTAAGAAATTATAGTGTGAAAACAGTTTTTTTTTTTTCCTTCAATTTAGTTTCATATCAAAATTAAGCATCTCGTGATTCTTCACCTCACTAATGATGGGGTAGATAAAGCTACTAAATACTGATAGTTCAAAATAAGATCAGATGCCAAATAATAAATTAGCTGCATGAGAGATGTCATGATTTATCCTTTGTCCAATATGAATAAAATCCGGTACCCCTTTCGGTTAGGTGAATATAAAAGCCGTTTTTTAATTTCGAAATCCTTGATGGATGACTCTTTCGTAGAAGACTACTAAGTAGCTATCCTTCTCTTCAGGCAGATAGATAACCGTAGTAAACGTCATCATAACCTGAAAAATGTTGCCCCAAAAATATGTGCTCTCCGGGGCAGACCGCCTGGCATATTAAGGGGTAGGGTCTTTACGATATTAATGTTGATGCACGGAATGCAACATTCTTGCTCTGCTGACTCCACTTTTCTGCGTTTCATTTGAGTTGCAGAATATTCCTGCAAGACCCTTCAAACACAGTCTGATTCTGAATCATGGGCTTCAACACTTTCCGACGAAAGGCCGGCAAGGAGAAGAATGATCCTCCACAGAGAATGGATTTCTCTCTTTTTTTCTTTTCTTTTTTTTTTTTTTTTTTTTTTTTTTTTTTTCTTTAAAAGTAACTACAATTCAAATGTCCTTGTACGGATTACTAAAGATAGCGTTTTCGACATATGCTGTCTCTAATATTTTATACGTATTTAAGACCGATTTTCCTAGCTGAAATTTGAGAAAAAAAACAAACACGATTTTTTTATTTTTTTTAATTTTGTCTTTAGATTTTCATTTTCACACAAAGAAAGTCCTCTCTCCTTTCAAAACAACTGGGTCTCGAGTCATATTATTTCTCGAGTCTTATTTCAGGAAAATTTCACTACCGTCGTTTGGTTTGGTTTATTTTAATTATGGCAAAGCAACTAGGGCTATCTGCCTAAGGGAAGGGATGCCTTCGTGGAGGACTTTCTAAGGGAAACTGGCTCGTATACACGTTACTCATGGGGAAAACCATGAAAACGCCCATGCAGCCAGCCCGTTCGCAGGATTCGAACCTCAGACCGAACTACCAGTGTTCAGCGACTTTACCACTCGGCCGCTGGTGGGCTTCACTGCCGTCGTCTTGAGATACTAGCAGTACTGCGTCGAAATTCAATGGAATATTTTTGATGAAAACATTTGTTCGGAAAATTAACAAAAATACGGAATGATCTGCTCTATTGTATGATAGTGTCACGTGCGTACGGATTCGTAATGGATTGAATGCATCCAGAACCAATGATAGCTTGATGAAATTTATTTTTCAAAAACAAATTAAGAGAACACTTTCACACAAAAACGCTACAGCTCAGTGTAGCAGAGAATAATCAGTAATTAGCATTTCAAACTACTAAGAAAGTTTCATCTAAAAGCAAAGCTTGCATGGAGATCTGTCAATGTTCTGAGCTCAACTGAAAACTGAAGTAAAGTCTCCTCTTATCAGAACTGATACTAAATAGACATTTTTTCTACGCATGCTAATAGACGCTAAATGCATGCTAAATAGACATTTTTTCAGCTTGGCAACCTTCGTCGATCGGCGAAGAATACAAATTTCAGCCACGCATAGTTAACTGCTAAGGAATGTGCGGGCTGTGTTGACAATGAGAAATTTAACAGAAATTTCTTTCCATATCAAAGAAATAAATTCTTAAGCAGTATTCGCAGGCCAAAAGAAAATATTTAGTACTCTTTGGATTAAGAATTACTCATTTGTTATTCGGATGAGCTTAGACATGCAGGAATTTACTCGAGACTTAAAAAGCGTATGCTGAAATAGACTTCTTCATCCGTGTTTATGCTTTCGAATCGCTTTAAATTAATGCCATAGATTTTTGTAACGTGAAATAATCAGTTAACTTATTTCGCATTTATTTTCTAATGTATTTTTGTTTCATAGCTCATCACATATTTAGTGTTATCATAAAAGTTCCTCTTTTTTAATTTATTTCATTTTATGGATATTCTGTTTCAGTGAGAGTTGGCGGTACTGGAATTTACATTCGCCACTTTACGGTGCAGAACAAATTAAACATTGTTGCAGAAAAGTAAAAACAATTAAAGTTGAGAAAATAAAATAAGGTATTTCCAAATACAATTACGTACATGATCAGGGATAAATCTTAGATTCAAAGAACTTAGAAGAAAAGTTCAGAAACCTGAATTATGCTAAGTAAAGCTCGCGCTCTGAGTCAGAACTTCCCAGATTTCGAATGGTTAAAAATTAATTCTAGAGACACAGATGCACAGAAAAATATAATTATTAATGAATGATGCTGAACAGAAACTGGATGATGCAAAAATTACTTTTAATGAGTGAGGCATGAAAAATATAAAAGTGCCGACAGATGAGTTCCAACCTGCACCTCTATAGTATGATGCGTTACGAAACGTAAATGTCTGGAATAATTTCATAAAATTTCAGCTAAATTTGTAGCCTGATTTGTTTTGGCATTATGACAGAAATTTCCGTTTAGCTTATTGAGGTAGTCCTTAACGTAATTAATCCTTAAGTTTTTGTGCAGATTTTTATTTCTTAGAAACCAAAGAGCTCTGATAATAAGATGAAGCAGACTTTTGCTTCTGAAAAACAAAAGAGCTCTGATAATACGGTGAAGAAATTTAGGTACTTACGTATTAACGCAACCAGGCCAAAATTCGCATAAATCGCCAAATTTGGCGACCCTACTTACGACAACCCTACGTGTTATACGTAGTTTTTCTTAAAGAAATTATTTTTCTTACTGGTTAGATTGAATGCCTTGAAATACTTTAACTATGGGTATTTGGGATCTGCCTGCGAGTGAAAAAGATGCTGTTGAATTGTTGCAGGGATATGGAATTATACCGAACGAACGTACTTGTAAAAATTCTCATAAAATGAAACTGTATTTTGGAAAGCAAATCTTCTGGAAATGTAACATCGAAGAGTGCAATCAACATTTGGGTGTGAGAACCAGAAATTGGTTTGAAGGTAGCCGAATTTCATTTGTGACAGCGGTGCGCTTCATTTATTGTTGGTGTAAAGAGCTAACCTCAATTAAATTTGGCGCAACAAAAAACAGAGAGGAACAGCCCGTCCTCATCTTGACTCATACCTTATCGAATTTATATGGCGCTAAGCTCAAGCTGTTAATGGCGAAGACGGTTTTCAATCAGTGCTAAAAGCAATAGCCAAAAGATTTCCGCCGAAAAAATAATTCTGCAACTTATTCAAATTCAAAACCGGAAGGGTTTAATTGCTATTTTAGATTTTAAAACAAAATAATATAAAAAAACTGTATTAAAAATTATCTGTAATTAATAAATGTACATTTTCTTTCTATTCATACTTTTTTACTCAAACTTACAAATCGCGCCAACCTGGTTGCGATAATACGTAAGTACCGAAATTTATTTTGAAGAACTTGTCGCTTGTTTAATTTCCTCTCTAATAGTGTCTTTAGATGCCAATCTCATGGTACATTGTCAGTAGTGTATAACAGACGCTAATCAATTCCGCCAGTGAAGCATAATCTATATGTTAAAGCGAGACCCTATTGAAAACTGATGCTTTCTCCGATATTGTATAGTCCCCCCCCCTCAACCGCCGAGAAATTTCCATTACACAGGGCCGGAAAAAGTTATAGTTAAATAGGACTTGGACCAAAATGTTTCCAAATGGTCGCCAAACTTGGCGACTTATGGTGATTACTCGTTAAATTTGGCGATAAAACCTGTTGCCAAAATCATCATCAGTTTGGTACTATCTCGTCAATTTGAAAAGACAGCCATTTAACTCAATGTTAAATGGACTTTTATCCTTATACCTCTGTTGTACAGGCTATGCTTGGCATTCTGAGATTTGTTACTTTGTACAAGAAATATTACATTTTAGATATGATTTCACTAAAATTATTTACATGTATACAAAACTCGTAACAATATACAAGTAAATGTTATGCGCATAAATTTATGTGCTTGGTCTTCATAGTTGCCACATATATTTTGAAATATATTTTTTCTCATTCTGTCATACTGCGAGCTATTCTAAACACTTTATGCCCTATGTAATTCATTGCCAGTAGTAAATTCATTTATAAATACTCTGTGATTCCTATTGTAAATTAAATATTGTTCATGCTTGTAAGCAGCATTGCGAATAGATAGTGAATATACTTTGAGCTCTAATTTGCTAATTTATACAATTTGAGATAGTATAAATTTTTTTATCCGTGAAGACATGTATTTTATAAATGCTTCATTTGTGTACCAGTAATTACATCTTTTTTCAATGCATTATTCTCTTACTTAATTTTTGAATTTTATTTTTCCTGCAATCTAATTTTATAATATATATATGTGTGTGTGTGTGTGTGTATGCGTGTGTAATATTTTACCAGGCAGGCACAGGAATGACAAAGCTTGACGATATAACTACATCAGAGTCCGAGCGTTGTTGTGGCTGAGTAGAAGGCTGAAAAATGAAGACAAAGAAGGATTTAGCTTTTTAGATTCCACATCTTTATTCAATTTTCACCGCAGATCATTTTTCCTTTTGATGAAATTTTCCAAATTACATATTTAACAGTGTTTAAACTAAGTAAGATTAAATTTAGACTTTCTACGTCATATCTGTTCTAACAAAGGAAAGAAAAAGATGGGATGAGCAGCAAAGACTTGTAGCAGCGGTAGAAGAAAGCCAGTCTGACGAAAAATGGCGCGCACAGTTATTTATACTAGCAGTTATATAACGTGCCAGTATGGTCTAGAAAGCACTGGTCTAGGGAAATCCTGAAATTGCGGAAAGTTAATTATAGGTTGCCTGTTCGCGCAGAGCGAAGCCGTCGTATTTTTTTTATATTTTACATATATATTGCTACGGATTTTGTATTTAATTTGCTATTTTTATGAGATTTATGACTAAAATTGTTTTATATCTCCGTGCAACGTAGCACGAGACTTATTTGAAGAGAAAGCTACGTGAGAAAAATTAAAATATAGGAGCACGCGCATTTAATAAATAGATATCTTGTAATTGTACTCTTTTGCTTTCCAGAAAACTCGAGAAATTATGAAAAGCTTCTCGTGACAGATTAAAAAGCTTATAAAAGCCAGAATAAAGTATCTCAATTCAGTTGTTTACTGATTGTTGTTATTCATTGTAGCGAATTCGCGGTGAGATCGGATTAGCTTTCTCAGTGTTTTTTTTTTTTTTTTTTAATTGAGTTCTGTTCAACGTTTTAGTAGTTTAAAATATAACTACTGTGAGATATTGCGATATTGTACGAATATCTCTGAAGAAATTTCAGCATTTTGTTTTATTTGTTGTGATAAGAATAAATTTTATTCACTTTTCATCGGACTTATGCATTCAATTTATTACGAAACCGTACGCACGCAACACTATATATTTTGCCTAGTTTTTACCATATTGTTACGAATTTTGTATATATGTAAATAATTTTACTGAAATTATGTTTAAAATTGTAGTATCTGTTTTAAAATGTAACATGAAAGGCCTCAAGAGTGAAGCTTCGCGAGGAAAATAAGATTACAGAGGCAAGTCCATTTAACACTGAGGTAAATGGCTATCTCACCAAATTCGCGAGACAGCGATGGTTTTTGGCGGCTCATTTTTGTCCCCGGATTTGGGAAGGAATCCCCAAATTACGCCAAACTTGGTGACGTTTTGGCACGGTCCCTGTATAACAATAATTGGTACTGTAATTGAATAACTATAACTAATCAGTATATGTTAATTGTAACCATACACCGCCTTTATATGCATTTTTAACTGTATATGTCTTTCAGTAATTTCGAGAAATGGAAGATACTAGATAATTCTCGGCAGGCGAGGAAAAGCTATATAAGACCGGAGAGATCATCAGTTCTGAATTTTTTTAGTTCAGAATTGACTTCGGAGTAGTGAGAGATTTCCGTAAGAGCTTGGCTCTTTACACGCGGTTTGCATTGACTTGTGTTTAATGTTCTTAGTAGTCTGTCTGTTGTTAGTAGTTCTTAGTAGTCGGTGACTGCTGATTGTGCTACTGATACAGTTCTTCTCGGCATTGATTCATGCCGAGAAGAACTGTATCAGTGCTTTCGTGTGAAAAGTACCAAACTGTAAAATATTTCTTGAATTTGTTTTTGAAAAAGAAATTTCATCAAGCTGTCGTTGGTTCTGTATGCATTCAATCCATTACAAATCCTTACGCACGCAACAATACTTTCATCAATTTTCTCAGATTCTTTATATTATAAAAAATGGTTTTAAACAATTCAAATCGCCCAATCAGAATGTTACCTCATTGTCTGAATTTCGGTTTACCATTCATTACTGTAGCGTATAGTATAAAGAATCTTGAATTAGCACTAAGTTTTCTTTATTTTTAAATTATTGGGATATCATTAAGTACAATAATCTTCTCTCGAGTAGCAATTATACACGTTACGTGCTGAAAATGGTTTTATTGCTTAAAATACACGTTACGTGCTTAAAATACACGTTTTATGTTTAAAATACACGTTACGTGCTGAAAATGGTTTTATTCTTTATAAAATATGTGAAGTAGTACCAACTAAAAGCAGCTGTTTTTAATTTTTCTTTCCCTTTGCCTGTTGTTTTACTGTGGAAAAAATTTTTGATAAGTAACGGCATGTGGTTCTCCTTTGGGCTCCTTCTTCGGAAATTATTGTTTCTTCTAAATCTGAAAAAGAATATATTTTATATATATATATATAAATGTATAAATGTTTTTCATGATTTTCTTTCAAGCAGTAAATTACATATATGTTCATTATTATCAGAAACGTTTGAAAGAAATACGAGTATATTTTAAGTTAATATTAGAATAACTTTTCTCTCCATTACTGAATGGTGTAAACTAAGTCAATAAAACTTTTTATTGCAGAAAATAATTTTCATGCTCGCATATAACTTTGAATTACATGCCAAATTTAGCTGTTGAAGCACTTTATGGGAAACACATGAAAACTGATGCCATGCTTAATAGGAAGAAACATAAGAGCTCTTTCTCGGTTAGCTGAAAACTGCAAACTAACACTCTAGAGATTTTTTTAACGACAACTAAGAGCTCGTTTACGTTTCCTCTCGATTTCATTTATTTATTTGTTTGATTATGACAAAGCACTCAAGAGCCACCTGCCTGAGGAATGCTGCCATGAAGGATTTCTTAAAGGAAAGTGGTTCCTAATCACCTTATATATGAGAAAAATCATGAAAACACGTATGCAACCAACCTATTGACCGGGATTTGAACTCGGCCACTAATGGGCCTAAAAATCAGCTGGGAGAAGGAACTGCAGATCTTCTAGTTGATAGTTGTATGGTTTTCATTTAAAGGAAAAGTATTCGCAGGAACTTTAGAATTTAATTTTGTTAATTTTATTATTAATTACAGAATTCCGCAATAAATATATAACTTAAGCAAATTGCACAATAATTAAAGACCCTTATAATGCATACAGCAAATTAATTTAAGATGCAATACATAAAGAAATATTGCTACTTCCTTGTTAAAGTAGCCACTGCATAAAAATTTGGTGATATTTAAAAATCGCAAGTTACACACTAGGATATTAAGTTTTGCTTGTTAGCGACTACGTGTGTTCAAAAAGGAAGTGCCGAAATGTCTGTTTTAAAAAAATGAAAGGTTTAGGACTGCAATATTGACCTCAAGCCATACAGATATAATTGATGACATATATTAGATGTGAAAGTGGCATGGAGATTTAAGTGTTAATGATTAGAAAAATTAAAATTTTGTAATTCCTGAAAGAAATAAATGTATTTAAAACCTTGAGATTAAATTGCTTACCTTTATGTACATGATCTGAATCTGATGCCTTTTGATTAGCCTTTGTTTGTTTTGTTCCGTCACTACAATTACTTTGCTCGTCTCCAGTATCTTCCTTAGAATAAAACTGACAAATAATATTAACATTCAACAATCTATCATTTTCCGTTTTTTCTTGGCATTTAATATTTTTTAAGTGTTTTTCATGATTATCATCATCACGTGCTTCTGTTTGAGTATCCGTGTGTTTCTTGGACTTTTTCTGAAGACCACATTTACAATATCCAGATTTTTGAGGAGGTTGCGTTTTTTGAACTGCAAATGTTTTACAATTAGACAATGTTTGTCCTCGAATGCTTTCTGGATTTTTTCTATTGCCAAATTTAAGTTTTGGAAGAGATCTTTTGTTTTCTTTTGCCGTATTTTTAAAGTGGTGGGACAGCTTAGAAAAATTTTCCTCATGAGCAATGCAAGCTGAATTTAAAGGTTCATCCATTTTTAATTTTTCCTTTGTCCTAACATTTGTCGCTTGTTTATAGTTCTGGTAATCATTTTTAATAGTTGGGCATTCTCTTCTTGATTCAAATGTAGGTATATTTCGTCCCTGAGCACAGAATTCCTGAGCTTCTTTATTATAACTGTCCTTGCATTCATTGTTAAATTCTTTGAAATTCACGGAAGTTTCAACAGAATTATGTAAGAATTCCATAGCGTAAGTATTAGATTTTTTACTATTGGGATTTTTAATAGAGCTATGTGTCACTGGAGTCAGGATGCTTTTCGCTTTTCTTCGCATTAAATTAGCTTCCTCATTGCTAGAAGGCTGCTTAATACATTGTGAATGTTCTTTCAAAGATATAAGATCGTTCTTTGATTTTAACCTGAATTTGACGTTTTTGTTTTTAAGATCGACATAAATTGGAATTTTAAAATCCACTGTTTCGTTCTCTTTTGGGTACTTCTTAACATTATATACCCCGCAAGAAGGATATGATGTTCGCATTTTGGTCGATTCTTTGCAGACATTTTTCATTATGCTGCTTGAGTCAAAATCTGAGCTGCTTACAGCAACTTTCGAGTTGCCTAGTGTTTTGTCCAAATCGAATATACTGTAGTTTTCCACTGACTCTGGTGTCATTTCAGACTGTCTGTCTCCAATAGATAGTAAGTCATCGTAAGGTTCTCGTTGCTCATAATCTGAAAGACTAGCTACTTCACTTTCAAATCCAGGCATTTTTGAAAAAGGCGGGAGCTCATTTCCGATCTCATGTAACTCACTATTTATGGAACCAAAGTCTTCAGCGTCATGAAAATCAATTGAACTATCACTGTTGATGCTATTATCGCCATCAAGAGCAGCTGAAGAAATAGAGAGATAACATATTAAGTATTCAAAGAAATGAATTATATAAAGCAACGGTTTTCATTTTTTTAAATTCGGCCGTAGTCTTACGTGCCTGTTAATATTCGCCGCTGAAGCTTAATTACGGGCCAACTCGGTTACTTATTTAATATAAAGTTCTAGTTAATCTAGTGTCTTTGGCAACTAGAACCTTGGGAAAGAGTCTAGCGACTATTCGCTAGTCTTCTTACAACTATAAAAACAAAGTTCAAGGAAGGGTTAAAATACCCTTTTATTTACTCAAAGAAATATTTGACAGACGGCCCCTCTCAGGCTTACAGGAAAGCCTCGATTTGGGCTTAACTTAAGATTGCAAATATAAAACTAAACTAATTTTAACTAACTAAGCCTAAATTCCCCAGAAATAACTAACCTAGTTGGCTCGTAGTTAAACCTCCTCGGCAAACACTAACAGACACGCAAGATTACGGCTGAACGTAGTAAGATAGGCTTAAAGCAACGGCGTAGTCCGAAGGCAGACCACGCTCTTCTGAGCTCTTCCACGGAAGTGACTGAATTTCCCATTAAATCCTGGTTCTACCTCATTTACATAAAACGCGATGCTGAAAACTAATTCTGGCAGGGAGTTGTAGATGTGAAACAAGAATTTAAGGGAAAAGGTTTCAAAATTAAAAATAATTATTAGAGAATTAAAATAAACCCTGCAAAGTGATAGACGATTGCCCTGTGTAATGTCCAAACTTTGAGATCTTCAACTATAGTGCCATATACGCAATTCATTTGAATTTTACTTTTTTATTTTAGAAATTCTAGGAGAACAACAAGGATAAGCTTCAAGGACGACTTATGGTCCGGGGACTACAGATTCAGAAAAATTGACTAAGTATTATGTTACTCACACACACGCTTACAGTAATGAGGCATAATTTTTCTACATCGTTTATTTAATTTTCATGTCGTTTAATTTTGTTTTATTTATTTATTTGGAATTATTTACCTTTTTCTCCAAATATACTGTATTTTGAAATTTGCTTTCTTTGCTATGTTTCATTTTTTCCGGAAGCACTGTTTAGATTTCAAACCTTACTTGGAAAGAGATCGCAATCCTTCTTACATTTTTTTTTTTTTTTTTTTTTTTTCTTTTTTTCATATTAACTTTCTTTTCTATTTTTTTATTTGTATTGATATTTTAATTTTTCATTAAAATTTTTTAACAATCATTACATATTTTAGTTATTGTTATATTCAGCTTGTATTGTTGATAACTGCTAATATTTTGAATATTAATTAAATTATTTTCAATTTACCAGGGATAAGTTAAAATTATTTTATTTATTTTGTATTACATATATATGCATGCGTATATCAAAATATGAAAGATGAAGAATGTATAAAATAAAATTTTAATTTAAATTTGTAATAGCCGCTTAAGTCTCCTATTTATTTATTTATTTATTTATTTTGGCTCTCCTTTTCTATCTTAAAATTAGTAACATGCTCGAAATGCTCTCTCTCAAAATTGGGGGTGCGGAACTAAGCTAAAATCGGGCTGTTACTTATATGGTGCTCAAGGTGCCCTTGCCAACGACAGGTGCATTTGATTTCTTGCCACGACGAATGTCGTGGGCTTGTGTTAACCATTGTCAGATAAATGAGATTGGTAACAACAAAAAAGTTTAAAAACTATTTCTCTTATCAGGATCCTTTCTCTTCACATACACAATAATTGAAAGCATTAATTTCAGGAAATAAAATTTTATAATTTACAGCGTTAATTTAATGCTTTATTTAATTTTGTGATTTGTAATGCTTTTAAGCTTTTACGAGGTTTAATTCTTGTATTATATAAGCAACACTGTACCAAAAAATTATACAATTTGTTATATATTACAGAAAGTAGCAAACGTTAAGCTAGAGTGAAAAAGAAAAGATATTTCCATTTCGTAAATGACTGAACACTTATCGCCACAATTTAGGTTATGAAAAATTTGCGTATATATGTTCTTCTCATTGTGGTAAAGAAGCGACATTGCAGCTACCAGATTCTAAATGCACATAGTTTTCCACTCGAGTATGCACACATTGGAACCCGAAATTGCAACTTCGAATTTTTTTTAATTTATTTTGCACCTTATGCAAAATTCATGAATATTTGATTAATAAATTCAGCAAATGTGCTGCACTTAGCAAAGCATCAAATATTAATGTGTCAAATTTAATTTTAAAAAAAACTCTGTCATCTTATAAAAAGCGAAGAGAAAAGAATGTCGAGCAGACGTACTATGCTGATCAACGTTTATCTTTGCAGAATGTTAAGTGCTACCATACTTTGTTTTATATACTCGTATTAGCTATATACTATTTATATTTGTATAGCGAGATGTAAATTAATGAAGATTTCTGGATTTACTCCAGATATCATCATCTGTAAAAATTATCACTGGTGTTGTAAAAAAAAGTTCAAAATTTTATGGTTATTTTTTTGCTCTTCTGCTATATTTATTCACAAAATTCATACACAAAGTTTGGTACTTACGTATTATCCTGTCGACAGCTGGCGGAAAGTTTGGCAATGGTCGCCAATCGGTGACCATTGGGGAGTCATTCTTTATTTGCTTGTATTATAGATATATACAAATTATTTATTGCGCATAAAAATGTCCATAAATATTTATTCAAGACTTTAAATAAACTAATAAATCAATTTTTGAAAACTTACGCCATTTACTGCGACGGCGAAAAATTCCTAATGACATTTAATATAAAAAAAGGATAATCATATTATTTATGAACTCCGAACCATATAAATTCACTTAAACAGAAATCTAATTGCTGACGCAGATGACATGGTGATTTTTATTGCGGCGTTCTGAGGAACCGCAGAATTTTTTTATTTTTGAGTAGATGCATCACTTTTAGGATCTACAAACTTATACCGATGATTCACTTTCTTGTATAAAAATCCTGCAGTTTTTAATTCACTAGTTTTATAGCCTTTCCAGCAATCCGGAAACAATTGTAGATTCATGGCCTATATTTTCTTTTATTGCTTTCAGCAAAGTAGCCATACTTCTATCTGCAACTCTTATAAGGAGACATTAGTCAGTCTCTTTGCACAGTCCACCGAATAGCCGCTGCTTAATATTGCAAGTCACAAATGTAATTTTAGAATTCTCGAACCATGTTCCTTTTCGAATAGATATTCTAATGTCCCAATTTTTGACACTGCATCACCATTGTTTATCCGTTTTCAAATAAAACACTATAGCGTGTCTATTAATATACACTGTTATAGCAGTCCCATGTATAAAATTTTAACTTTGTATGGCTAATCATTTTTTAATTATGTGAGGTATATACACTGAAGTACCACTGGATTAGAGATAGTAAGTCAATAACGAGTTGGGCCTCCTCTGGGCTTGATAATGGCTGCCACATGACGAGGCATAGTTTCAATAAGTTTGCGGAAGCATTCTACGGAAATGGCTAATCAAACAACTGATAGAACTGTCCATAATTCAGGAATGGTTGCTAATGTTATGTGATGTGCTTCATACCTTTCTCTAAAATATTCGAAAGGTGCTCAATAGGATTTAAGGCTTCTAGGTAGATAAATCTTGATAGAAATGTCAGAGGAATGGTCATCCAACCAAGCAGTAGCTGACCGGGACCTGAGAGAGGTGCAGTTATCTTGCTGGAATACTCCATTTCCGCATGAATGACAGGATAACATAAATGAATGGAAATGCTCGCCCAGCGACTCTACGTATACTACTTACTACTCATATTGAGGCAGTTTGGTACAAGTACCGACGTTTCCAAACCCTGCTAACAGAAAACACCCCAGAATGTGACTAAGCCTACATGGCCTTGTACAGTTCCAACCTGGCGTGCAAGATCCATGGCTTCATGAGCCTGATGTCCTATTCTTAGCCTCCCGCCGGTATTAAGTAGTCGAAATCGAGACTCATCGCCCCATGGGTCTACGGCTCCCGAAGCCCATATGGCAAAGAGAGGGTTTCACAATCCATTCACTGACTATATGACTGGTGCCCTGATTCAGTTGAGTGATAATTTGAGCTAATTTTTAGCTTCTCTAGCTATGTACAATACGGCTGAGCCTTCTCACACCATCCGGGTTCAAGGCTGATTGTGCCTTGCAATTTGTCCGATCGCTAGCGTTTTCACACAATCCGTGTATTCTCGTTATACTCTTGATTCTGTCGGCCTTAAAAATCCTAGCCCTCCGACGATTTAGGAAATTGAATGGCCATGAGTCGTTCGCCTACTCTCTCCCCGCGATCGAAGGTGTCTAAATCAGGCGTTTTATCCATACTGGCAACTGGAAACGACTGATTAACAACAAACATAGTGCTAGCTATATAAGTAGTTACCACAACGCCCTCACGTGAGCACAAATGCTTCGCAGCTTTACAAAATTTGCATAGCCATGTCTACCCCTAATTCAGTGGCACTTCAGTGTATATATAAGGGAAAATCCAATATTTCTGGGGATAATATCCTCCTGGGGGGTCGAATGGGGACACCCCAGTGTTCTGGCTAAGACCTATACTTAGAAAGACTCGGCTCTTGGGATACATAATCACAGTGTTAAGGCTTTTGAAAAGCTCAGGTTAGTCTCTACCTTCTAGTACACTATAGTGATCACGCGGTGGTATTCTCACTTGGTGTACGGGGTATGTAGTTGCTTGCTTGTGTCGCCATCTGTTACCTCCAATGATAACTATAGCAGCGCAAGAGTTTCGCATGCCCTTGAAGATGATAGTGACTTAGGGACTTTATTCCGGCTCTCTTTTTGGCAGTCGAACATCATACCACCATATTTTGCAATAGCAAAAGAGTTCCCGTGGGACAGCTTCTGATATTTGAACTGCTTTGCAATGCATTATTTGATTACGTCTCGAGATCACTACACACTCTCCTTCCAAGCATTTTTGATGCGATATGAAGAGATAAGATTGATCATTGTGAACTGAGGCTGCTTTGTAGGCGCGATTGTGAGCCCAATGCCCATGAGATTGATCATTGAAGGACTTCGTTCCATGCCAACTTTGCAATTCGACACTTCTCTTTTACTTATGAACTTTTACTTTTTTGGACTTCTGCTTCAGTTCTTCAATTCTACGATACATACTTTAAATTGCTATCACTGTATGAAATGCTATGCTTATCCAAGTTATGTTCACTAATTTCTACGTGTTATACACAGGGCATGGCGATGCCCATAAACCTGCCTCCGTGACTGCATCACCTAATCGGATGAGATTGATTGTTGTGTTGAAGGTGGTGTAAGGGCATGCTTGGTTGTACTTGTTGCTGCATAATGGAGCGTGGTTGAGAGAACTTCGGCATGTGTCACGTAGTTCATCATTTGTCCTCAGTGGGGAAAAGTGTGTAGTTCTGCAGGTCGCCATTGTAGTGATCATCTGGCGGATGCTGCTTGGTATGTAGTTGCTTTCTCAATTCGCCATCTATTAGCACCAATCAGAAGTGTAGTAGCGTATGAGTTTCTCCTGCTTTTGAAGATGATGACATTTGAAGATGATAATGATTTAATCCCGGGTCTGTAATGTAGCAATCAAATATCATATCGTTGTTGCAAAAAGGTTCCCAAGGGAGAAATTCTGATATTCGAACAGCTTTGTAATGCGAGCATTTTATTAGCTCTCAAGATCTCAACACTCCCTTTCCTTCTCACAAGGAAGTAAAAACAAACTTATCAAAAACTGATCTGAATTACATGAAACGAAAGAGCAGAGGACATTATAGTCACGGCCATTTGCTACAGGCGCTACATCGCGTTACTTGGCCAGTTGACGGGATCTAAAGTTTATATGAACATACAATACTAAATTACTACTTGAAAACACATGAAAATATCAAAATGTTTTTATTTAATTATTCTTTATTTTGAAGCTGAAGATGGCAACTATCTGTAAAATAATTTAAGCTGGAATCCGAAGTTTTAAGATTTTTATTTTGGAGAAGCGATTTAAGACAGTGCATTTTAAAATTCCAAAAGTGGTATCAATAAGGTGTTATGAAAAGCTAAAATTTCTACATGATGTCGCAATACAACTTTTGTACAGAATTGTACTCTGGGAAAGCTTCATAAAATTTCTGTAGAATTTTATAGAGAAGCATTTCTGAAGAGGGTTACTTATAAAGTTCTGTAATAATTTGTATTAGGCAGTGAGGTCATGCTACCAGCAAATGTGATATACAGAAAATATGGTATTTTGATTTAAAACTTGTAAATGATACTTAAAAATGGTATAAAGAAAATGAGAAATCAAAGCAAAAAATAAGATATCATTTTTGACTTTCGTAAAACGCTATCATTTGGCGTCTATGTTAAGCGTTAGAAATACACCTAAGTGGGGGAAAAAAAAAAAAAAAGTTTAAGACTTGATGTTTTATTTTTGTCATTTTAAAATCTTGCATGGATCCTAACGTTTCACGGTGGCTGATACACATTTTTTTTTTAATTTCAAATTACCAAAGTGGGGAAATTCCATTTCAAAGTGGGGGAAAATTTTAAATTTGCTGATGAAATATGCTCACCTAAATATGAAACTCGCCAAAAAATTAGGCCAGCTCAAATATATACATTCTTTGACAGAAAAGTTCCAGGACAAAGGTCGTAAAAAATAGAAAATTGTATTTACCAAGTAATTATCCTAGCTACTATCAAAATAGTCCTCTTGGCTATCTATACACAACAGCCAACGTTTCTGGAGATTTGGGAAGCAAGCAGGGAAATCTTCAACTGCGATGCTTGTAAGCTCATTTGTCACAGACCATTGGATGTCTGTAATAATCTTGATAAAGTTTTCCTTTCAGTCACCTTTCCGCTCATGGAAACAAGAAAAAAATCACAATAATCTTTGTCACGAATGTCTCATAACATCTGGCTCTATCCAAAGTTCACTAGAAATTCTTCGTTTTCCTCTTTCTGTTCATCCGTTAGTGAGTGAGGGGTGATTCTTGCATTAAGTTTTCGTTTCCCTTAAATCTTCGCTAAAATTTCTTTGACACATCACGATTCAAATTCAGTTCTTCTAATATCATATGCACAATTACACGACGGTCTTCTTGCCATAATTGCCTTACACGCTGCACGTTTGCATCGATGTGTGCTATAGGCGGGCGACTAGCTCTGGGAACGTCTTGCACTGAATCTCTGACGTCACGAAACCTTTTATGCCACTCGAAAACACCAATTCTTGAAAGTGCCTCATCTGCATCTGATTACTTAATCATATTTCACGTTTCACTAGGGGTTTTCCCGAGCTTAACGCAGAACTTAATATTCACTCTTTGCTCACAATCAGCATCCCTTGTGTAACCTTAATGCGACAACAATCCGAACAGTGTGGTGCTAAGCACAGCCCTGCCCATAGTAAGCTTGCGCGGAAACATGGCAGAGGTCATGTCAAGTAAGAATACATACCAGGTAACATAAAACAACATTTGTTCCTGTTTTGGTACTGCAAACTCAGAAATAAAAATTTAAAAAAATTGCCCTGGAACTTTTATGCCAAAGGATGTATGTATAAAGTCTCCTTTTCCTAACTGGTGGCGGCTTGGACTCGAGCAAGCTATAACTTTAGTAGGTGTGAACACTGCTACGATATTTATAACAGCAATAAATGCGATGATCAAGCCGTAATGTAAATGCCTCATACTATAAATTTAATAAAGCTGATACAACTGTATAGAAATTCCCAAAGAACATTATAGATAATCTATTGTATAAATGCTTCTGCTGTGAAATTGGATAGAAATTTCATAAGAAGTTCTATTTCACAAAATAGAATTTTATAAAAATTTTGTTTTGCAAAAGCACGTAGAAATTTTATAAAATCTTGATAGAATGGTTTTGTAGAGATGCAAAGTTTTCAAACTATAATCAAAACAAATTTTTAATTTTTAATGTACACTGCTGGCCACCCAAATTGCAACATCAAGAAAGACAACAAAATTTATTTAGTAGATAACATGTTGACCAAGCATCAAACAATTAAATTTATAGACTTCTGTGAAGTGTGGTTCCTTCCAGAATCAGTAGCCAGAGTAGCCGCCATTGTTGGAGATCACCGCTGCCACACGCCTCAGCATTGATTCAAAGAGACTTTTGGATGTGTTCTTGGAGTACAGCAGACCAAGCAGCTTCCAAATGTTGCCAAAGTTGATCTGGTGTGGCAGCTTGGGATGTAATCTGAGTCAATCGTTCAGCAACTGTTGAAATATGGCTGTGGGCAAACCCTGAAGGTAAAGGAGGACAACTGGCTCCAACACCTCGGAGATGTAGCACTGGCTGTTTAAAGTACGACAATGCGTATTAGTGCGAGAATGGTATCCAATACAGCCCCAAGCCATAAAACCCGGTGCAGGACCAGTGGAGTGGTGCATAACGCATCTGTTCAGCATCCGCTCTCCATGGTGTCTTCAGACACGAATCCGACCATCGTGGTGTTGCAAACAGAAGCATGACTCGTCAGTAAAGACAATTTCATTCCATTCTGCCGTCCACATCCTTCTTTCATCGCACCATTTGCGGCGGGAAGTCTGTGGTTCTGCGTTGAGGGTAGACGAAGCAATGGACGTCTTGCGGACAGACCACTCTGGTGTAAACGGTGTAGAATGGTACGCGCAAACACTGGATGATGCGTTACAGATTGAATGTGCTGTGCTATGGTTCGTGATATGACTGAGCGATCCGTCACTGCCATGCGCACAATGTTCCTGTCATCACGTGAAGTGGTGCACGGAGGTGGATGCGATCGAACACGTCGGTCCGTCGTATCCTCCTGCATCAAACGGTCACATATCCGCATTACAGTTGTTTGGTTTCGTCCAACACGACTACCGATTTCCCTGAAAGATAATCCACACACTCGGTAGGCCACTATCTTTCCTCTCTTCGAACTCGGATACTTGATTAAACGATGATCGCTGTTTACTACGAGGCATAATTGATCGTTTTTGAAAAAATAAAAAAAATAAAAACTCAAGAAAAACACAATTGCCGAACTTGAAATCGTAGAAAACTCCAAGCCTTTAATAGTGCTTTGAAGTGGCGCCACAAGCGCGCGTGATGTGCTTCTGCGCTGAAATTCTAATCATTTGCATATCTCACCTCCACTAATGCATGTTATAAATTTCATGTTATTTGCATGCTTCCTTCAGGGGTGTATTTACGGTGGCCAGCAGTGTATATAGAAATATAAAAATAAACAAAATTTTATTCATAAATGCTGAACAATTTTTAATGGAAATTATTTTTAAAAATTTTCTTTCCTGGCTTAACCTTTTTTTAGTTCCTAAATTTATGTAACATATTGTGCAATTTCTTATACTGTATTGTTTATGCAATACAAAATTTAACAAAATTTAAACCTTGTAAAAATCGAAAATCAATTTAAATCATAAAAATAGCTAAAAATTAAATTTATTCAGCATGTATAAAATTTTAATTTGTGAAGTTAATGCTTTTAATTATTGTGCATGTACCCCTGATAAGGGAAATGGTCCTTTAATTTTAATTAAAATTAAAAGTAGTTTAAAATGGATGTACTTTTATTTAAATAATTTTTAAAGTCAAAATCAACTAACAATTTCTATTAGGAAAGAAATTTACAATGTATTCTGAAACCACCTTCCATAAATCAAAAATAATTTCAAATTTTCGACGAAGTTAAAAAATTCTATTTAAAAACGAAAGTTTAGTTCATTTAAAAAATTCTGTTTTAAACGAAAGTTTTATTCATTCTTTTTAAGTTCAAAAGAAAATTTTGCTGAATTTAAATGCTTTCGAATATTCAAAAACTTCTATAGGATGTTTTACAGAAGATTAAAACAAGAAAACTTGCATAAAGTTCTTTAAAGTTATTGCCCAATTTTATGTAAACCGGATCTGATATTTTCCCTAAGACTCTGTTAGTAGATTTTGTACACATTATTAAGATTCCATTCGTGGAAGCTTTGGAAATAAAATAAACTATGCACCTTTATAGAATTTCTTCATAAAACTCCATCGAATATGCACACATATCTCTGTAAAATCTGTAAATAAATTTCTATCGAATGTCTACTCCTAATTCTGTACTTTTCTATTAAACTAGTTACCAGAATATTTGACTCTAGTGTACTTTGCTCAAATGGGAGTTAAACCAGAAGAGCTATCAGTCTCGAAACGGCAATATATGTAATGATTCCAAATGTGTAGATGAAACAGTGGAACATTTAACAGCTTTCGATATTGCATAAATGACTGAGATGATCGTATTGGCTGAGTGGAAAGCATGATGACGCAATTTAGCACAACGTATCTTGAAAAATCACAATCATTATTTTTTTTACGTATATCAAATAATCTTTTTTAGACAACATGTTTCCTAATTATATTTGAATACAGAAGTTGCATTTTGAAGTACGACGTCATCTTAAGCACGTAAGCCGCAGCAACATGAATTAAAAGCGTCTTGCCAGTAGGAGAGCTTATGCGAAAAAGGGGAAGAATACTTTCAGAGGAAGAAGGTTGGGAGTGGGAAAGTTTCAGTTCACAGTTTTGGTTTACAATGAATTTGTTACGTTATTTTCTTCCTTAACGTTCGTACAGGGTTCGTAGATTTGGAGTGAATAACGACGACACTTAATGAATTATCGAAACACACTTTATTAACCAGTATTGTCAGGACAGCTCCAAAACACTTTTACAGTCGTCGATGAACTACTATAAACTCGCTGACACGATCAGAAACACAGCCTTCAGATTATCAGGCTATCACGGTGGAGACAGCTTTCTGCAAAGCACCCGACTCTGCTTGGTCGTTCTCGGAACTCCACGTACTCTCGAGACTCTCCACGCTACAACTCGCGATGAACTCGACGACACACGAGCACAGCTCCCGACTCTTCGGTTCAGTCGTTCCCTGAGCTCAACACGCTCTCTCGACGATGCACTAATCGCGATACACTAACAGACTCCTTCGGTGCATTCGACGACCCACTCGGCACTCGCTGCCCGGCTGTCAACTCGATCGACTCCCCAGGGATTGACTCGCTAGACGAGACACCAACTCGATACTGACTATCTTGCACTCCAGACGAGGCACTCTGACTCCCCCTCTCGACGAGGCACACACTGAGACACTGCGGACCAGCAGGGTTTATATAGCTTTCGGCCTGTGTTCGAGAACATTCTGGGCTAAACTGGTAAGAATTCGTTCCAGAAGGTTCTCCAACCGTCCATGGTATATCGTCCATGGTCTCCAAAAGTCGCCAAATGAGCGATTTCTCACCAAATCTGGCAATCCTGCTTTCCTTGCTATTTTATGCCAACCCTAAAACTGCTTTGCGGAGAAGCTACCTTACCGCGCCTGTACATTTTGTAATAAATTTGATTGGACAAGAGGCATGTGCATTAAAACGTTACGTAAGATAGAAAAATCTGGAACCTGTGAGAAGAGATGAATTTAGGCGCAGATGGCTAAATTTAGAATGTTAATTTTGAGGTCGCCAATTATATTTTTCAAAGAGCTATTATATTTTGTTATAACTTACATAAGAGGAATGTTTAAAAGCTAATGCTAAAAAATACATTTGGCACTATAGTTCCTTAGCAAAAATGTAAAATTTTTGTTAGGAAGACTAACCTAATGCGGAAAAGGAACTATAGAAAGTATCAAATGTCTTCTCTGCTAAAGCTGGAAAAATGTAAATTGGAAATTTTAGTAAATATATATATAAACATAAGATTCTACATAAGGTACCTTTAGAAACTGTACAAAATTTTATTCTGTACGCAGATATTAAGGAAATATCTACACATATCTCTATAGAACCTTTGTATTTAAACTTGCGGAAACTATATCTAAAATTTTCAGATTTGTATGGAAGATCTATGACCTAGCTGATAGAAAACTGGGTCATAATTCTAAAGGCAGTTGAAGAAATTTAACTTGTTTTTTTTTTTTTAATAGAATTAAGAAGTTCCGTAAGGGCTTGCTTGGACTAGGCACGTGTACTTAAACGAAGTTTCTTAAGCACGCAACGAGAAATTAGCCACCTTAATATGTCAACCAATTCAAGTCCTTCCCATGGACTTGAATTGCATCCGAATTCGAAGATAAGACAAGAATTTGACGTTATTATTTTCTAATACTTACTCGTAAAAAAAGATTACTTAAAATAATATTTTATAGTTTTTATTAAAGAAAGCTTCCTTTAAAATGACGTAAAAAATGAGATAAAGTTTTTTTATACCTATTAATCTTTTTATATAAAAGAATTAGGATTTTAGAGTTTATTACCATAAAGCAATAATAACTGCCAATATCTTTATTTAAATATATAACGCAAAAGCAGAATATCTTTGCTCTGGATTTTGATAAAAATGATATTACAGTTCATGAAACTATTTAAGCTAATATTCATTACTTACATAAATAAAATTCCTGAGAGTCTTTTGGTATTACACCCGTTGCAATGGCTTCGTTAATAATTTTTTTATAGTTTTTGCTTATTTGGTCCATTATACTTGAAGGGCTGTTTATTTCCTGAGCGATCAAGCTTTTATACGGAGAATCTATGAAGATTTGCTGACAAAAAAAAAAAAAAAAAAAAAAAAAAAAAAAAAAAAAAAAAAACCATTTCAAATACATTTTTAAACTGTTGCCAAAGTGAAAATTAGGATAACAGTTTTTCCTTACTTTTCCTCTCTTTTAAATTAAATGTGCACATGTATGACTTGAAAGTTATCTAAATTTTAAAAAAATAATTAATAATTAATTTTAATTTTAAAAGCACTAAATTTAATCTGTATTAAATCTACCAGACTGTGTGAGGTTTTTTTTAATAAGTTACTGTTATCTCTACATATACTCGTAATAAAAGAAAGAGTCTGTGTGTCTTTCGTTCGGGTGGCGCGTAAGCTATTAGACCCTGGGCTACGAAATTTGGTACATAGGTGCATCTAGAAAACAGCCAGTGCACCTCGTAGAGATTTTTTCAAAATTCGAATCAGAATTTTTAGTCCAAAGGGATTTGAATCCCGAAGGACTATTAGTTTCGTTTTGGCATTTTGCGTCGGACGGATAAATGTCGGTTCACTTTTCAAACTGTTGCCATAAAATGTTGTCCATAAATAAGTCCTGCATTATATTTGAAGAAATTAAATAATGAAAATCTGCGTAAATGTATGTATATTTCTCACATTGTCATAAAATAACGGTACATAGAGTCATCGAATTTTGAATAACGTAATCCTCCAACGAATATGAGCATGTGGAAGACCAAATTTGAAATTTGAAATTTGTTTTATGATCGATTTCCTATTTTTTAAAACTTTGACGAATTTTTTATTAACAAACTCAAGGATTTCAAAGCGAGCAATGGCAACGTTGTGCGGAAAAAACATTTTTATCTCCAGCGCGTGAGTCTCTGTATCGGAAATTCTAAAGATATGCTCGTTTTAAAACTATTTTGCGATATTGCTGTTGCACTGGATCTTATGGTTTAAGTGCGAGGAACATGATATTTAATAAAGAAAGGTAACACACAAAATGTTAAAAAACACCCCTTTGGACGTAATTTAAAATCTGAAACATTTCAGATTTTTTTTTTTTTTAATTTTATCCTTTTTGATGAAATCTCATCATTTAAATGTAAATGATATGTGTGTTCCAGAGTGGATAATGAATTTTAGCCTTGCTTGCTGCATGGTCTCAGTGTGTGGTTTGGTAATACATTCGACTGGCAATCGGAAGATCAGGAGTTCGAATCCCGTCAATGTCGCAATTGATTTATTGTTTTCCTGTCTCCGAAATAAATGCCTGATAACTCTAAAGTCACACTTGATTAAATTCTGATAGCTGATAATTTATTGATTATAAACCCTCTGGAACTGACGACTAAGTCATCTTCTCAGTCAGCTTTTAAGAAGAGGAGAACATAAGGAATATCAGGCTTCCTTACTGCATGCCTTCGGGGTATAAATGGTAGCAGGTTCGGTTATCATCAAAAGACCCGGAGTTCAAATTTCATCGAGAACATAGCATATTTTTCACGCTTCCCTGGGGAAAAGTGGAATTGCTCTATAAGTGATGCCCGGTAAAATAGAGTGGAGGATAATTCAGCACCACCTGTATTTGGCGATTGGAAGACAGAGAATCTAAATAAATAATTTTTACCTCTAATTCTCTAAAATCTAAAAATTTTCGAAAATAATTTTTAAAAAAGTAAATGCCTAATAGCTCTCCGATTCATCAACGACATAATTTATACGTATACATCTTATATCAAAGTATTTCCTTTTTTCACTTTCTTAGAGTACTTCTTTATTTTTATAAAATAAATCAATTTATATATATTTTAAAATAAAATGACAGATTTAAAAAACCTTTTTGATATTAAACTCTATCTCTTATACATAATTATGCATGGATGTCAGGTCAGTTCTCTCCTTAATTTTACCCTCGTTTATCTCCTGTTATTCAATTACTTGTTGTAAAACCTTGCACAAGAAAGGTGTTAGAAATGTTAGAAATTTTGTACTTTCTGAAACTTACCGCCTTCAAATTTTTTAAGCCTGTCCTCACACTTTTCCCTAGTAACTGGTATTTTTACAGAGTTTCTCTTCATTTTAACTCCTTTCTCACGTTGACTGTTTTGTGACTCTCTGCTGTGTATACGGTAAGTCTTCATTTTTGGAAACAATGTATGCAAATTCTCGCCCAAATAAGCAAAAATTTGCCACGCCTGTTCTGAGAGAATCTAAAAAAAAAGGCGATAAAGAAGTAGTGGTTTAGTAAAAAAATGTTTGATTTTTATTTAGATAAACGAAATAAGAAAAAGAAATATAGCTTCAATCCTGACGAAAAGAGGCTTTTAAATTTTTAAGGAAATGAAATTAATGATCAATAGAAAATGATCAAAGGTTTATTCAAGTAATTTAAGGCTGATGTTCACTTCCACGCCTATCGGAACGTAGGAACGTAAACAATTGACCTTCTGAAATATTAAGGAAATGCTTGCTACCGTGGGAAAAATTGGCCAATATCATCAATTGGGATATATCAATCAAGACTGTTACAGACCAAACCTCCACCTGTCTGAGAACAAAATATAAAACTAACCTTAGCCTTTAGATCTGCAAAGAAGCCCCCTATACCATTCAAAGCCCTATACCGTAATATTATCCTTCTAGCTTCTGGCAGCGAAATGATGTACCTTATCCAGAATCTGGAGATCAAGAAAACTAAAGATTTTGATGCCATCACGAACAAGGTTACTCAAGAAGTTTCGAGAAAAGCTATCATTTTAATTACTGATATTTTTAACGCATATTTTCGATGTCACTGCTTTCCGTAGCAATGGAAGTACTACTTTTCTTTATTATTACAGTATTACTTTTCATTACTTTTCTTTAACAAGTAAAAGAACTTGTCACAGACTCTTTGGCTTTCTTCCCTCTTTAGATAACTTTTTAAGGGATAACTGCTTCTGGAATTAAGGGTTGATCGTAAGACTTGGAATTCCTTTCAAGCTTGTTAAAATCATCAATTTATAGTTAATTAATTTTTCAAGTTCGTATTGGCGATGCCCTTTTTGTTAGAAAGCGCAATCTAGACGGAATTCCTCAGGGCTTGATTCTGAGTCTGTTGTTCAATTTGTTTGTCAACGACCTGTTAGAGCCTCGAGGAATGTATGTTGCTAAAATTATTGTTAATTTAGTAATTTATATTTACCACTCAATTCATGCAAAAGACAAGGTCCAATTTAGTATTAGCAATATTTTTTACTGTTGCTGAATATGGCATATCAAAATTAGCCCACTGAAAAGCAAGATCATTATCTTCAGATATAGAAAGAATATTAAAGAATTAAATGAGATTTTTATCAGTCGTATACAACTTTCGCGTTTGACCTTAATAAAATATCGAGGACCCATTTAAATGACATATTCACCTTCAAAAAGGCACGTTGAATATGTGCTCACTAAAGCAAAGTTTTCTTACGTGTCCTTGTATAGCTTGCTTTGTAGGTAATCAAAAAACTTTAAAGAATACTCTACGTCTCTTGAAAGTTTATAATTCCAAGTTATTAAATATTTTTAAAAGTCTAGTGGCAGTGCATTATAATCCCGAGTGATGAAGTGCTAGAACCAGCAGTTAATCATGAGATAATTCATATGTTCTTTCAAGTTTCAAGTTCTTTTCCTGCTCCGATATATTGCAATTCCTTTGCGCCAAAGAACTTGACTGCTTTTTCAGACATTTGTATATAATCCATTATAACTTAATGTTGCTTAGTTTGTACTTGTGTAAATCTATTAATTAATAAATTATTTATAAAATAATATTTAATCAAGATACCTTTCATCCTTCTCCATCTTTTACAGTGTCACCAAATCGACAACACCCTTTAGTTTTGCTCATTATTTCATATTTTTCTTCATCTGTTAAGGGGTATCTCGGAAAACTCAAGCAAAATCTTAAGAAGCCTGATGCAAAGAATCTCTAAGGAGAAGAAGTAAAGGTTTCCCTAGGCAAATGTGGCTCCGTCAGACTGAAGAGACACTGTGTATGTCCCGCAATCCATCCACCCTCCTTACCTTTCTGCGTATGTGCGAAATAGCAGGCAAGAAACCGGCATGTCGTCAGCCATATTAGCAATCTTTTACCGCGTTGTTCGAAGAGGTTCTTTGAAAGTTTTTCTCAGTTCTTTTCTCTAGTTATTTAAGCAGATCATAAGATGGATGTTTCGCAAGACGATCACCGGAATTCACCCGATTCTCTTTCTGTGAGGTAAGCTTGCTTTTTTAATTTTTTAAATAATAGATTTTAAAAATTGATTTGGTATAGTACATTAATTTTGATTCCCAAGCTCCAAAAATATTTTGTCTCATTGTATAACACAGCAGCTAGATTTTCATTCTTAATATATTAACTTTGCATTTTAGCATATGAATCTCAATTTATATAATTAATCATATGGCAAACAAATACTATATAGTTTTTGCAGGCATATTGGTATTTCTTTCCAAATTTTTTAAATGAGTTTTAAGCTTTAAAGTCAACTAATAATAATATTACGACAAAACGAGTGATCAGGAATAAATTTGCCATTTATAATAATGCGGCAGCTAATGGCATGTATGATTGCATAAATTAATTTTATTAATAAATTGTATTATGCTTCAGTTTTACTAAATAGTTTATCTGAGAAAATTTATAAACTTATTTAATATTAGTGGCCACTGAATATTATTTTTAATTTAGTATATTGATAGTTATATACAATTTTTCGTATTTTATGATTATTTTTGAAAATTTTATATTCATTATTATAAAAATATAATTTTGATTTCTCTCAATATTTGATGTGGTGTGGTGAATAACAGACTAACTCACTCTATCTTTTACTTAGCAAACAACCCAAATCCTGGTATCGCTGTTTTGTTTGTGGGACAACGTCTTGAAAAACACCAGACAGGAAATTCTTCAGATTTCCTAAGGATCCTATAAGGTAAATCATTTCTAAGTTTAAAAGAAACTAAACTTTGATTATTATTAATATATATATATCTCAGTTTTTGATAGAGAAGCAAATATTTCATGTATTTGGAATAATTTAAATAAATAGCTTGTTTTGTTTTTTCATTAAGTGTTTTACATCATAGACAAATAGTTCAGTGTTCTTCCGTAAATATCCAAGATAACTGTGCTTGTGATACAGTTGCTCCCAAAAGTGTTCATACACTTTAAGAATTTGTAAAAAAATGCGCTGTAGCCCGGAATTGAATTTAATTATAAAGCCCAGTATTTTCTCATATCTCGAAGTGATTTTGAATAAAACCAAATTTTTTTAAAATTTTTTTCTTCTAATATTTTAGAAGATAATTTTTGTAATTTATGTATTACAAGCTTGAATGCTGCAGGATATCCTACAAAAACTGACAGAAATTTAACTGCAATATTTCGTAATAGTGACTGCAGATTTCTTTAAAGTGCACGAAGATTTTTGTGAGGTAACTTTTTTGTTACTTTTTAATTATTAATTCCCCCCCCATAAGTTTTACTGTATTCTTATAATACTTTTATAGAGTTTTGTTAAGATAAATTTATAGATATTAAAAAATTCTCACAGCACTATTTCACTGAAACTCATAAGTGTACGAACACTTTAGGGAACCACTACATATTGGTGTGAATAAGAAAGGAAACATTTTAAAGATGCACTTTACGAACAATGTGTACTTTTTATTGGTGCCTTATCCTTTTTTAATCATATTGTTAACAAAACTGTACAAAGAAATGCTAAATTGTTTAACTAGATACTATGACCGGTAACTACAATTTAACACAATATCTGCAAAATTATTGGTTTTCGTACATCAAAATAAAATTAGATGAAATGAAATCGTTTCAGTATTTGTTACTAATGTAAAAGGAATTTTTTAACAAGGTTAAATTTCTAATAACACTGAAAAGAGGTTCTTTTAATTCAGGGGTCGCCAAACTTTTTTGATCATCGCCCCCTATATAATTTTTCGAAATCTCCATAGACCCCCCACAAAGGTAATTTTCAGGTAATTAAAATAAAACTATATATTAGTGTAAATATTTAATAAATCAGAAACAGTAAGTAAATTAGCTACAGATTTTTTACTTCTTAATGAGATAAGTGTGCCTGATGTTTCTTGGCAAGGTTCGCTATATTGGGTCCGAAATTAGTCAATTTTAACCGTAAATCTCCTCGAAGCTCCACATTTAATTTATTTCTGTTTTTAGTTAAAATTGAATTAACGTGACTGAAACCGGCTTCAACCATATACGAACTTGGAAACGCCAGCATAAATGGCTGAGCCATTTCGTAAATTTTCACATATTTTTGCTTTATATTTATATGAGTCCAAAATTTATGTATTGTCAAATTTTTAATAAGCGTTTTTGCTGCAAGATCGGACAATAGTTCAGCAAGCTCATCTTGTATGTTGATGTTGACGTTATCAATTTGCGTTATCAATCCATACTCATGCCAAAAGTTGTCGACCGTCTGTCTACAAGAGGGAGTGAAAATTTATTCAAACTTCTGGTGAGAATATAAAAGACAGGAACCGGTAAATACCAGCTTACAGACATCTTTCTGTGGACAATAAATTTCATTTTCTTGATCTAACAACAGCTGATCATATATAAAAATCTAGAATCTAGAAAGACTGTGGAGCTCCTCTAAAGTGGTGGAATAAAAATCGAAGAGGCACGTTTCACTATCATCATGAATCTTACTTTGCAGCGTTAACATAGCAAAAATCTTTGAGAACTTGGAATGCTTCTTATGCCATATTAAAAGCAATTGAGGAAGCAGGGCAGAAACAAAGTGTACATGAGACATGAACTTGGCAATAATCCGGGTGCCAACTTGATGTTTAAAAAAATGGAAGCTGCAATACTAAAAGTATCGTAACATTTTTAAAACTAAGGTTTTATTTATATTTCAGTTCATTTCGTTGCCATATCAGTATGCTTTCATTTTGATGTCCTCCAGTTATGAATGTCTTTTAATTTCTGTTTAAAATATAGAAATGTGTCATTACTCTGTATTACGTATGTTTTAGTTAATTTCATTAAAACTCCACATTATGTAGCAAGGACTTAAAAATTTACTGATGTCTCCTCACAGGAAATTTCTAAATCTATAAATATCTGAGCAAAAAGAGGCTGTGTTGAAGTAAACGTAGTAGTTGTTATTAAACACATAATTTATCTATTTCTGTATATATTTGGCACTGTTCTTTTTTATCAGGACCTAATTCAGAAATGTAGATATGTTATGAGTGTATGTGTGTATGTGTTCTATGTAAGTACGAATGTATGTGTATACACGTACATATATATGTGTACATGCATACATTTGTTAATCCAGTCCCGATAATAAAACAGTACCTAATATTTTGCCAGTTGATTTTTTTTTTTTTTGTTACACCTACACCGATAAGCCATGAGAATATATTGATGAAGCAACGCACCATGTCGCCGAAAAGCATTTACGTGGGACCCATGATGTCACCAAAATATATTTATTGTTCAACCCAGGCATATGTATAGCATTCTCCAAGATGGTTTTTCAGTAGCATGACTGCAGATTATTATCCCTTCAATGGGAATTTTAATGTTTTAGCCTAGTGGTGGACAGCATGGTGCAGTTTTGATTGTTTTCGGCAAAATTTCATATTTAGCCTTCTGCATGCATAGACTGTAATGTGGCTTGCTTCAAAGACATCATGTACCTCTTTCTTCTTTCTGGTTTTAAAATTTTAATACCAAGTTTATAATATTCTCAGATATTTTCTTACATGAAAACAGATGACTTTATATAGTGAGAACAAAAGCACAAAAACTTAGACGTATATGTGTGTGATATAGAAAGAGGAGAATATAGAAGAACAAGTGGCAGTGGATGAATCGTTGCAATAGATATAATGTTTCTTTCCAATGATGCAAATGAGTTATTACAGTTAAAGGCCTTATGATCTTACAGGGTGTGGATGTCTAGGAATGCGAAACGATCAATTACACATGTTACAGATAATGAATAATTTTCTCTATAGTTCAAGAAATTTTTAGAAAATACCTTAATTTACTATAACTGTGAACACTGCATTCAAATTTAAAGTTAGGTTATTTTAATATGGCACAAGTACACAAGAGCTACATGCCTAAGGACAGGGATACCTTTGTGGAGAACTTCCTAAGGGAAACTAGCTCATATTCATGTTACACATGGAGAAAAACAACCCTGCTAGCTCATTTGAGTGTGTTCAAAACCTGGGTTGAACTACCAGTGTTCAGTGGTCATAACTTCCCAACGACCGGTGAGACACATATTTAATGTGTATTAACAATATTTTCCTGCTACACAATAATTTCTTTAAAACACGAGGTATCATGTTTCCCTTCAGAGTTAATACTCTATAAACAGTAATGTAATAGTAATATTAAATACAGCAAAAGTTGCTTAGCAGTACTTAACAAATCTTTCCAAGTTTACTCTACGTTATGAACTATCAAACAGAAGTATTTACAGAGAAGATAGTTCATGCATAGTGCAACAAATTTTGAAGAAAGTGATTGCCTGTATGATGCAAACTGTTTTGTCACATTTTTGCAGAATTTGTGATACTTAACTATAAATTTTTAAAACCCTACTCCGACCTTGGCACCAAATTAGCACCAGTGCTGTAAAAGTACATGCCGGCCATCTTTCAAAGTACAGTACGAAGTCTTTAATCCGGATGTCCATAATCCGGAATGATCTATAATCCGACCTCAAAGCTACAAACTTTCTGCGCATGCGTAAGCGCGCGCATAATACCTTTACGCATGCGCGTTTAATGTATAACGGACGGTATAAGCTAGGCTAAAATTATCGAATTATCTATTTCAGTTAATGTTGCAGATTGCGTTGTTTCTTAATCTTCTAATTGGATCCGGCTTATTATTTTTTGCAGACTGTTAGAGCAATTTTATAAAAAGTAAGCTTGAACTTTCGATTATGTCAAAAAGAGTTTCCGATTCTGAAGCTGCCAAAGGATCTACAAAGCGAAAGCATGTTTCGATGTACCGTTTCCGATAGTGAAGAAAGTGACAGAGAGGTTATTGAAAAAGAAAAAATTTCGATTGACAAGTTAGTCGGTATTCTCGACACAGCAATTACAGGACTTGAACAGTGGAATGTCTGTTTATAGAATTAAAGAGAAAGTATTAGCACAAAAAACGAAGCAAACAACTTACATTGAAAGAAATGTTTAATAAAGTAAACTAATAAATATAAGGCTTTTTTTTTGTAAATTTTGATACCCTTTAGATCATAATTGCTCTTTATTTCCTAAATTACGGTTTCATATTTTTAATTTTATAATTTTTGCATACCATCTTACCAGATTTAAATTGATGATCTATAATCCGGGAAAACCCCTGATCCGGAATCGCCGAAGTCCCGACGAGTCCGGAATTAAGACTTTGTACTGTATATGCCAATTACCTCATTGTGGTTGCGATGCATGTGTTGCTGTTAGTGATAGTTTATTTGAAAGGTTTTTATAAATGTTAAACATTAGTCCTTATAAATATTCATTATTAAAATCATATTTTGTTCTCCACACTCTTTCTTCTTTAAATTTTGAAACAGTCATGGATTTATTTTCTGTTTTGTATCTTTGAAAAATTAAAAAAAAAGAAAAGAAAATGTATTGTTGCTGAAAATTCTGAATTTGCAAATTATATTATTGATTGGTTTGTTAATTATGTTGATTTGTCTATTAAGATATAATTTATGTACCTTAAAACAATTCTTTTCCTACATGCTTATATATCTTTAGGAATATACCATTGCAAGCATCTTACTTACTAATAATCTTTTTAATTAGTGAAACTAATTTCATGTATGTATACCTGAGAATTAAAATAATAGTTTAATACTAAATCAAATTCAGTAACAGAAATATAGGTTGTAAAGATGAATGTTGAAAACACAGAAAGTAAGTTGAATGGTTGATATATGTAGAAAAAAACACATTTTTGGCACAGCTACCTATTATTTCCCAATTTGGCAGAATCTGCATTTAAATTGTCTTTCATAAAGATGCAGGTTATGCAACTGATATCCATTTTTTTTAATATTCAGAAATGCAGTGTTCTATAAAATTACAGCAGAGGCAACACTGCAGAACAAAAGTGTGTTGAGCGCCACATATAAAATCTGATATTTATTAATTATTTTTTTAGTTTCACTTGTATTATTACGATGCATGATAAAAGTACACAAACATTTTAAAAACATACTTATTAGAGAAAAATGAGCATAAAAATTTTAATAGGAACATTGTGCATGATTTTTTTAACACATGTGAGCTTCTTGTTTGAAAAATATGATAATGATGGAAATAGTATTACAAGATGTGTGCCTGAAATTTTGCTCATTTTATATTTTAATTGCATCATATAAAATTTTTACTCAAATGCACATAATTTCAGCTTGCAATAAAAAACTGTCATTTTTTCTGTAATTTCTGATTTATGTATCTGTTGGATTTGCGAAGTCAGAGAATAGAAACTGTCTACTTTTTTTTTTTTTTAACTTTATTGAATTGGCAAGGAGACTATTTAAAATTAGATTAAAAAAATAGCAGCCTGGATTTTGGATAAAACTAAATTGATTTTGAAAGCGAGGAAACTCAAATCACAGTTTGCCTGGAGCAAAGAAATTCAGTTTCGAATTGTGTTGATATCATTATAAACTGTTATATGAGAGTCAGATATTTATCCACAAGTATGAATGGTGGCATGACAAATATCTGTTATTATGCAAGCATCATAAATCTACACACAGATGTTTTAGTACCAACTTTATAAATTTTATTCACAAGTTTGCCCTTGATGATGAATGATGTGACATGAGAAAAAATAGCAAACATATGGAAATGCAGTTGATTGGCATTTTCAAAAACTTCGAATCTATTTTTAAGGCCTGATTACAAAATAACAGGTAACTGTTTATTTATATTTTTTAAAATTCAAACACAGTTCCATTGTGAATTAAATTATTAATCTTGCTGTGAGGTTACCATAATCCCTATGTTGAACTGCGGTGCTTAACCACCAGGGTGCCTGGGCGCCATAGCTCTACCCCTCATCGAATAACATGATAAAAGTTTCGAATTATGAGAAATATAACTGAATGTGCTAAATAATTAAATGAGCAAGAGTTTAAATTCATAATTGCTAATAGTTAAATACAAATTTTTTTCCTTAAGTACCTAATTACTAATCCATACATAATTAACTATTTTTTTAACAACTATTTCACAGAAGAATACATGTACACACAAGAGAAACAAAATAGGAAGTGCGACGCCTTAGTGCCACTAGTTAAAAACAAAAAGCAAGAAAAAAGAACAATATACAATAAAGAATCTGAGCAACAATTTGCATAACACATATACAAAATTACACATTACTAACATTTAGGATCGCCCTTGGGCGTTTACTGAAATTGGGGTCCCTAGTATCACAGCAATAGTTAACCCCAGTTTTATTCTGAATATTCTTTGAAAGAGAAATTTATAAACTAAATTTGGCTGAGTTCGGCTTAATCAGTGAACTTGACAAAGCAATCGTATGATGCAAAAATAAGATTAAAAACATCCGATACTAGAATATCTTACTAAAGATTTTTTTACGTGCTTTTTTTCTATATAAGACCAATCTAAAAAATTATCACTATTTATTCTTTCGCTTTCTTATACGGAGAAACATAACCAAGCCATTCAGTTGTATAATGATTGAAATCGTTCTACATATTCACAGATATCTACAAAGACTTATTTCAGATTTCCGAATCAAAGTTGCGCACCGTGTCTACATGGAACGAAGTTGTTGTTGATGCTGGGCGGAGCTTCGTTGTGACGTCGGCTTACGCATGAAGCGAGGATCACGTGACCTTCTGCGCGTTCGGGGATTTAGCGCCGACCTAAGACTGGTTGCTGTGCAATAAACATAAGTTCCGCACGGAATTTTCACTTCATTTTCCACCGACGGAATCTGGGATCCGCTTTCCCGTTTGCTGTCGAGTTCGAAAAGAATCCCGACTGGTTTTCCGATACCGATCTCGACTGGTCGTGTCCAGACTAGATCCCTTGATTTCTATATACCTTTCCTTCTCACACCTAAGCTTGAGTTTTCGCCCATCGGTGCAAAAAGACTTAGCGGGTGCAAAACAAGACGTCTGTCTACTTTGTCTGTCTGACTGTCTGTTTTTGCAGACATGCAAGGTATAAGGTGTGCGTGATTTAGTATATGAATTGTTTACTAAGTAGTTGATTGTATCTAGTTTGCTTTGCATTGTTTCGGAAAACAAAGCCACATCTGAATTTTTTTAAATTGTGAATGATTTGCTATTAGCCATATTATTTCTACTTAAATAACTCCGAAGTACTTTATCTGTGTTTATACACAATGTGGAAATTTGTGCCTTCATGCTTTCGACGCCACAGGAGGAAATTTTTTATTATAGGTGGTTTAATTGGCGGGATCGCTGTTTTAAATTCATACTTGAGACGCAAACTTTTGGAATGGGAGTCCCAACGAACTGCTGAATTTTGTGACCAGATCAAACGTTCCAGTCATTTTGAAGGTACAATCAACACTTGCGATTCAGCTTTGATTTCGTTCGCACCCAAAATTAGAGAAACAGTGTGTAGTAATGCAGATATTTCTCCTCTTGTAGAACAACTTAAAAGCAACCCACCAAATAAGATGCAATTATGGGAACAACTTAAAATTTTAGTTTTTGTCCAAGCAGTTGGTGAAGTGTATGCACAATGTCTTTTGGCAATTCTTCTGCGTGTCCAAATGAGTATCCTTGGTGGTTATGTGTTTACAATGTCTCGTACTAATGACTTTAATTCACCTAGTGCTGCTGAACAGCAACAAAAATACATGTCTCTGATTGCTGATTTTTTGAGTAATGGGATCAACAGACTACTTGTGCCAGTTAAAAAGGCGGTGGAGAGTACTTTAAACTCTGTACCTTTAAATCGATCATTGAAGCTTCAAGATATAAGTGATATCATTAGAGCCATTCGGGATTCTCTTTCTCCAAGTGATTCAGTCTGTTTGCCTGATGTGTCATCGTACATCATGCCTACAAATTCTGATAGTATTTCAAGTGATGAATTTTTGGCCAAAATAGTTAATGAAACTAAAGATGTTTTGGAATGCCAAGATTTTAATCGTGTGTTGACCCTTTGTATCGATCGGGGAGTATCATCTATTATGGATCGGATTTCTGAATGTTTCGTATTTCTCAGTGATGGTGAAAAATTCGTAAATCCTCATGATTTTGCTGCTCCTCTGGCCAAAATAATCCCCATGATGCATAATGTATTTAATCAGCATGAGCCATCAGAGCAGGGTGCACTTATGCATTCCTTGATACAGCAAGAACCTTTAAATACATTTGCTGCTAATATTTATGAGGCTTTCAGCCAGAATAATGTATGAGCTTAAAACCAGTTTCTGTTTTTAATTTTTTTTTTTTTTTTTAAATATATTCTGCCAATCTGGGCTTTCATGTTTCAAAATTTCCGTCCTAAAGTCCTGTTTTGCTTTTACAGAATGTGAAAAGTTTATTGTTTTTTAATTAGAATTATTCATAATCTGAGTTAGCCTAACATTTTATAATTATTCATTTATACTTTCTTAGTATGCAGTAGCAAATTATAAAAAGTTAGTAATTCCAGGTAAAAATATACTCACTTTCTTTGAATCTAAGGTATAATGTAATGCATCTCTTCCACATGCAAATTTTGCTAAAATCATATAGTAAATGATGTCTTAGAATTGCAAATCTTTCTTAATTACTAATTATTCCAGAATAGTGAATTTTTCTAGATAAATAATTTTTTTCAAGTTCAATTATTAAAAAAGTGCATGCTGGATATTATTATTTTGGTAGAAAAAATAATAATTTTTGGTAGAAGCTGCCCAGTCGGTATGGTGGTCAGGGAAGTTGACTGTGATGCCGAAGGGCCTGGGTTCGAATCCCGGAGAAGGTATGCTTGTAACTGTCCGTTCCTTCATAGGAAAGGCGATGGTGGCCCACCTATTAGCTGCCTCCATAATAAAGAGACCACTATATCCGGCTTTGTATAGATTAATGGAGTGGGTTACATTTGTAATTGTTCACAATCTGCCATTAGAAAAAAAAAATTTTTTTTTTTTTTTTTGGTAGAATTCTTTTCACTGTTGGAATTTTTTTAGAATTCTTTTCAGTTCAATTATTAAAAAATTCCTTGTTAGTGTTAGTTATATTTGGTTGATTTTATTTTTTTTTTTTATAATCCTTTTAACTATTGGTTGCATTAAAATAAAGTGTATATCTTACAACCAAAGAAATGCAGTACATATATAAATATTATTGAAATAATGGTGCGGATAGGATTCCCTATGATTGGAACAGGGTTTAATCTTAGTACACGATACACATGGGTTTTGGCAACATTATGAGGGGCAGTAAATGAATCATTTTGGTGTTGGTGACAATTTTCAAAATTGCACCAAGGCAGTATACCAGGATTTTACCTGGAGCAGTATCAAATATTGGAAACGTTAATTCCTTATATCAGCTGCTTTTATGAATCTTTTATGTAGTTCTAATAATATCTTCAGTAATGAAGCAGATTATAAAATATGTGTTAACTGATACAATTATCTTAGATGGTTGCTGTTATGCAGCTTAACCCTTCAGCACATGCACCCTTTTCTATGACATTACCACATGAATGTTTTGAGTTTGACCCTAATTTTTATGCTAGCTTCTAATTAGGATATAGGCATTTTAAACAAAGTTATACCTAAACAGGTTATTTGAATACTTTTTTAAGCATCAGTATGTATTTTGTATCCCTCTTTCAACATTAATTCATTTTTTGTTTTTTTACCATTTTTAAGCAAAACACATCATACAATTAAACTATTGTATGTTTAAACATAACATACAATTAACAATGTTTTTCTTGCAGGAAAGTAAGATAACAACAATAAAATGAATATTTTGAATCATTTTTGCATCCGGAAATTTTGAGTAAGAAATACTTAAACTTTCACTATTGAGTATTCATATTCAGCAGGAAAATTTACTTAGATTCTCAGTTATGCTCAAAAAATATATTTTGAGCATAAAATATATTTTGAAAATGTATTTATAAAATATATTTTTCAAAAAATATATTTTTTGAAAAATTTTGAGTTATGCTGAAAAAATATATTTTGAGCATAAAATATATTTATAAAATATATTTTGAGCATAAAATATATTTATAAAATATATTTTGAGCATAACTGAGAAAATTAAGTGAAAACAACTTTCATTATTGAGCATTCATATTCAGCAGGAAGATTTACTTAATTTTTTCAGTTATGCTCAAAATATATTTTTTAACTCATCAAAATAACTTTAATCACTTTTTTTGGTAATATAATGGCTCCAACATATAATGAGTAAGCGGGTTTTGTAAAATGATATATCACGTTCTCCACAAACAGATGAAGCCTTTCGATGAGATCTCTTTGGAAATTCTTCACATCGATTACAAGTTGGAGAATTTTTTGGACATTTCGTCATCTAGTAAATTTAGAATCCTTTTATAGATAGTTCTAAAACTCTGGTATATTTGTGTTTTCTGATATATCAAAAAGATATTCCTTAACACAGTCCATTCATGAAAAATGATTGGTTTCATTGTTGAATTTATAGATGGTATAAGATTTAATTAGCACAAAAATTTTTATTCAACATTTGCTGGTTTGCTGTTGATGTATTGCCGAAATTGCCATTTTCTGCGAAAGGGTTCTAGTTTTTCATCAATATTACAATAATCAGAAATACAATACACTTTTTGAAAATTATTAACTATTATTCGTATATGTTTTTTATTGGGGCTAATCTATGAAATTCTTTTCTTGCTTGATGACTATATAGTTCATCGACTGCATATGCCATCAATTTCCCTGTCTGTCGAAAAATATTTGCGAGAAGACCTCGCAGACTGAGTATGAACGGAATGGAAGCAGCATCTGTTCATACTCAGTCAGATTCATAATGTAAAATGACTGTAATGTAATTTTCAGTTCTTAAGAATTCCTTTTACTGGACTACCCAATAAGGTACCTAAAGTGATATGTTCAAATTTTGAGAAATTCCTAAAATATCTGCAATAGTAATAAGTATCAAAACTGTATGGTGCATATGCTCACGGGTTAAAAAAATATCCAATAAAAAATAATTTTGTTGCTAAAAATAATAACAGTATTTTATTTTTGAATGCCAGTGTCTCTTGGGCCATTATTATGCTTATATTATACATAATTTAATATACTATATTGTCTTCAGTGTAATACTACCTTGTGTATTTGATCTTAAATTTTTAAGCAATTTCTCAAGGAGGAAAATCCTTGTAAATGTGACAGACTTGCATATAAAAGCTTGATAGTTAAAGCAATTCATATAAAGGTAATTAAGTGGTTTAAATACCATACCTTTGGCAAGATTTGGATAATGATGTTTTTTTTTCCATCTTGAAATCTAAAAGATAAATTATTTTAATTTGTTTTTTTAAATGTTAGGTTAGGTATATTTAAACCGAGTTTAATTTTCTAAAGGTTTATTTTAAAGAAAAGGTGTTACAATTCAAAAATTATTCCTAGCAAGAGAACAGGCTAGTTTAGTAAGATTTTTATTGTTTCCTTTGTGTATAATGTTAATATGAATTGGTTGCTTTTCAAAAATTCTCTGTGGAATTATGAGAGATAGTCAAGCATGAGATATAAAAATATATCAAAGGGCTCACTTGAATCCTGTGAAGTTTATGTGCTTTGCTGTACTCAGTTCCCTATCCTAGAAACTGACATTTAAAAAGCAGTTTGTAAAGTTTTCCATAAAATATGTTTTTATGGAAAACTTTTTAAGACAAACTTGTTCATATATTTACATATACTAATTAATTTGTATATGCTTATATATTTATACTAATGTTATTTATATGCTCATGTATTTATATTAACACCACTTAACCTGTTCATATATTTGAATTAACCTGATTAAAATGGTGAAAGTGCCGAATCGCCCACTGCTTGGCGCGTTTTTAAGAATTGCACAAATTTGGTATCCATGTACACATTGACCTATTTTCATTTAAAAAAACATCAGAGAATTGCACAAATTCGGCATTGCACACTCTCTTGACTTTGTCCATGTACACATCAATGTATTTTCACTTAAAAAGTCAAAGGAAATTGACAAAAATCCAATTCTTCTTAACTCTTGTAAAAAGCGCCAAACTTAATACGCCAAATAAGTGGGTGATTCTGTACTTCACCCATTAAAACTGTGAAATTTCCTTAGCAGCCAACTTACAGCTAAAAATCGGTTAACTCAGTCTGCAACTAAATGTATACCGTGAGCTGATATGTAAAAATTGCTTGCTTCTGCATTTTGTCACTTAAATTGGTTACTTTTTCTTGCAATTTTTATAGTAAAGTAAATGTCATCATTTCACATATAATTCTATCCTCTGATGGTACTGAGCCAGTTTCAGTACATGCGCTTCCTAAAATATTTTTAGTTAGGTTGAAATTGTGACGTTTGTTTAGATAATTCATCATAACTTAATTAATATAGCTAATTATTGCTAGTTTAAATAGTGAATTAATTGATAAAATTATTCAAATCCACCACCATGTAGTTTTATCACAGAAAATGTTGTAAAGTATGCATATTTTTTCACGCAGTTTAAATCCAACATGATATTTACCAGTTTTTCAATTAATCTGAAGGTCCAATGTAAATGACAAAATAAGATGCATCTTAAAATTTTGAGGTGAAGTAGTTCAAAATATGTACATTCCTGAAACTGAGTGACCTACTATAAAAAGGAAGTACTGAATTATTTTGTCAAATTTTATCAAGAAATCAATGCTCATGTATTAGAAATTTAACTTTCTAATGTGTGAAATGCTTAAATAAAACTAAGCTCATTATTAAAGATACTGAGCTTGTTGCTGGAAATTTCTAATTTTTTTAAATTGGAAAACAATTTTTTTAATTGTATTAATATTACTGCTTTTTCAGAGAACTGTAATTTGAATGTGGTTAATTGAAAATTAACTTACCCAGCTTAAACAATCGAATTAGATATTTTCACTAAAAATAATTATCCTGTCAGAAACTATCCGTTCCTTTGAAATCTTCCAGTTGTTAAGAAATGCAGATGTTGTATTTATTGTTATTCATTAAATTTGGTTACTGACAAATTATTTTATGCTTCGAATTCTTTAAAGTTTCATCTTCATTTGCATTTCTATTAATTTTATTAAAAATATCAATTTTTCTGTCTTTTTTTTTAAATCTTAAATCAGTCATAATTAACACTTTTACTAATTAAAAAATTATGTCTGAGCCAGGATGACCACATTCATAATTAACAGTTTTACTAATTAAAAAAATTATGTCTGAGCCAGGATGACCACTTCTAGAATTTTTTTTTCTTCTTTTTTTGTATTAGGTCTAGTATTTATAAATGTTTAGTGTTTTAGTACATTCAACGTGAAGTATTTGCTTATTACAGTACAAAGTCCGTAATTCGGACACATTGGGACTTCGGCAATTCCGAATTAAGGGTTTTTCTGGATTATAGATCAACAATTTAAATCTGGTAAGATGACATGCAGAAATTATACAATTAAAAATATGAAACCGTAATTTATGAAATAAAGAGCAATTATAATCTAAAGGGTATCAAAATTTACAAAAAAAAGCTTAATATTTATTTGTTTACTTTATTAAACATTTCTTTCAATAACATGCATGCGTAAAGCATACAAAAAAAAAAAAAGTTTGTGGCTTTTGAGGTCCGGATTATAGATCATTCCAGATAATGGACATCTGGATTACAGACTTTGTACTGTACAATGCTTTTTATAGTATTTTATTTTTTTAAAGAGTTATACTAACAATTTTATGCTTTTTTTCGTCATAAAGTGTAGAAGATGGTTTTTAATAAACCAAATAAATTTTAACTTTACTACAGTATTAGTAATTTAAGGCATATTTTCTCTTCTTGGCATTCATTCTATCATAAGAAGTAAATCTAAATATAGTGGTTGAGTATTTATCATCTTCATGTTCTAATTTCATCAGTAGAGAGTAAAATGAAAATGATCATAAAATATTTTATCAAGTCTAAATATGTTACATATAACACCAATTGAAATATAAATCCTGTTAATAATGCTCAGTTTTTAAACATAATACGTTTTTAGGGGGGCAGTGGATGCTCATTCGAAATGAATTTAAATGAAAGTGGATTTCCAGAAAAAGAGCATTAACCATCTGACTGCTCAATTTGTGACCAAAATCGCTTCAGAAAAAAAACATTTTCCCCATATTTTAAATCTATATATATTGGAGAGTTGAAATATGAATTTTTTCTCTCTAGAAAAGATTTTTTGTATAGATTTTTATTAGGAGAAAGTAAGCTGTCAGAAAAACCAATATCGGGTGTTACCACAGAAATTTTTTTAAAAATAAATTTCAATTGAGTTACAGTTAATTTCTATTTATTACATAATATAGGAAAGTAAAATGTATAAAACTTAAAATATAATGCACTGTGGAAAAAATACCTTAGAAATGTAGTTTAGTATGATAGAGTTCGAAACAGGGTTCAAGGCTAAGTCCAACTTCACAGTCTTTGCAGCAAATTCGTGTTACTTTGCAAATTTTTTTTCCCATTTGCATCTTTCTTTCATTAATCATTTTCTAGCAGCCATTTCTGATTAGAAAAAATTGGCAAACATAGTGAAGTTAAAGTGGTTAATACCAAGTGCCTTTAAATGTTACAATTTAGTGGGCGAGTAACGACTTCTGTTGGTCAAAACCTAAATTAAATGTCTAATACTGTATAAAATTTATTTCACTGGTTAAATGGTGAAAAGGCGGAATGCGCTTCTCAATAAAGGAAGAAAAACACATGCCCGCAAAAATTTCGGGATGAGCAAATTTTGCTACATTTGAGTTGCCCATGAAAATTGTGGGATGAGCATCCAGAGAGTTAAGATGAAATACTTGTCCATTTAATGTAAAAATAAGACCCATTCTTATTATAAACTTCAAGAATATTTATTTTGTTTTGTGGTAGTTATGAGAATGAGCACCTTTCTTCCCCTTCCCCTCTTTCAGAATTTCGTTGAAATAGCAGTACCATTAGCTGTGGCTCAAAACCACTATTAGCAATACATTGTTATATATTTGTTTTCAGGCATATCGGGGACCTGTGAAATAGATTCACGCTTAAACTGAAATCATTCAACTAGATATAGCTATTATAATTAGAAATAGTTATTCATTTGATACACAGTACAAGGTCTGAAATCTAAACATTCAGTAACCAGACCACGAGCTGAAACTAAAATAAAACAAATAATTTGAAAATTTTCTTTTTCCTTTATAAAGTCTAAGAATGGAAAATTTAATACTTGACAAAAGGAAGCAGAAATGCGGTAACTGATTCCTGCATTTTCAAACACCTGCTGGCTGGGGAATGGCACCATGGTTAATAACAATAGATTTATCAGCCAGGATCACATTTTCGGCCATTAAGGGATTGTAGGAGGTTAGAATTTTTCAGTCTGACTCAAATAATAACCCCAATGTTGCCCTGTCTACAAGTTGTCTTATTTAAACTGATCTAAAATTTGATATTTCGGATTCCAAATCTTAGACTTCATGTAGTAATTACCTGTGTGGTTCATTCAAATAGCATAATTATTCTTCATAGTACGATAATCAGACTCCTTGCTCTCTCTCTGCAATTTCATTAGTGAAATAACTGATTATAAGAACTACTAAATTTTAAAATAAAAATAGGCATTTTCTCATTACCTGTTGAAAAGTTGGCAGTATATTGGTGAGTAATTTTTCACCAAGCTAATATGCAAAAGGCAACTGCCATTTTCAAAATGGTAGTGCACTAACACCATAAAAGAGCAATCACTATATAAAATTTAAAAAGCAAGAAACCTCTGTAAGGAAACATATAACTTTTTCAACAAATCCTTACATAATAACTTTTTCAGCAAATCCTTAAGAAAAATTTTTACTGCTTTTGGTCTCCTTATCTATATGTTTCACTTACATATGTGATTTAAGTTTTGTTCTTCTCATAGGCTTGCATACAAAAACATTGGAGAATTGAACCAGTTCAGCATTGTGCACCGTCAAATATCACAATCACCAAAGAATAGTTGATATAGTAGTCTTGAGCTTCATGGTTACCATGATGATAAATAAAAGCTAGTGACATGTCAAAAGAAATAATTCTGCTTGACACTATCACTATATTCTAACATTTTGCTTTTAATTTTTTTCATCACATTTCCATAAAACTCCATCAAATTGTAGAATGCAAATTTTTGCATTCTGTGCTGTTAAGAAAAACATATTTCCTAAGACATGCAGTGCTTCAGAAGCAAACTCCACAGTCCATACTCCATCAGCCAGCAAATTCCACAGTCCTATTACAATTCATTACAGGAAAAAATAGAAGCTTGCTACAAAAACAAAAACTAACTAGAAAAATGGTCCTTCCTACGTAGGACGAAAACTATTATGTGTGTTTTGGCCATGCTCAAATAACTTAATATTATGGAATGAAATAGCTATTAAGATCTTCCTAGAGAATAGTATCTATTAAAGACTGTAGAAGTGCCAAACAAGATCAAGAATTTATAGTCTTTTGGATTGAAATTTTTATGAAAATTGATGTAGCAGACCAAATGCTTTAGCAATATTTATTAAAATTCTTTTTTTTCCCTCCTTTGTTCATCGGCAGTGACTGAAAGAATATTTTCCCATTAATAATGATGAATAAGAAAAATAAGAAATCGATTACAATCTTACTTGAAGAATGAATTCTTTCAACAAAGAAAAATTGGAATATTCTTCAGTGATAAATATGACTGTGTAACAAATATTTATTGCCCATTAGTGGCCAAGATGAATGGGCTACCTTTCATGTGCATTTCATGGTTTTCCCCATGTATAATGTGTATATGAGCCAATTTCCCTTAGAAAGTCCTCCATGAAGGCATCCCTTTACATAGGCAGATAGCCCTAATATGCTTTGCCATAATCTACCGAACCAAATTCAAATACTTATTAATTTAACAAAATTTGTTAAAAAATAATGAGTGATTTTTTCCAGTGTTTTTCTTGTGTATAAGAGTATATGTAATTAGCATATTAAATAAATGAAATATTTATATATAAGACATAATAAGTGAAATATCTGTATATAAATTGATAAATTAAATAACTAAAAAATTTGTTAACTTCATAGATAAATGAGCAAAGTCAATAGAGTCATGTATTTTCATATTTGGTGGGAATATGTTAATTTAGCCCTTTTAAGTTGAGTTTGTGTTTGATAGTAAGAAAGTAATGTTGTAGAATGCCCTGAAAGGAATAAAATAAACGTATATAAATTTCATGCTTTTTCCCCAGATCTAGTATCTTCTTGTATGAGTTAATACAAAATATTTTTGCTAGTGGTCACCTGGGTCTTTGAATTTTGCTTTGATTGGAATTATTTAAAATTAATTTTTATAATAGTTGTGATTTTTTAATTGCTTATAAATATTGTATCATTAATATATTATATTAATCACTGATAAATATTTTAACTAATTTTTGTACTTGCTTATAACCTGGGTTAGGGTCAAAAATTGATTTATATCTTTTAAAAATTCAAAGAATTAACAAACATGTATAATATGTAAATAAATTACTCTATCATTGTTATGCTTGAAATGTGATATGCTTCATTTAATATATTTTACACCCAAAAACTGTGTATTAAAAAATGAAGTTTCTACCACCCTTTTTTGGGGGGTGGGGGGAGGATGAACGCAAAATTTGCATTTTATATTTTTAAAAAATTCTGTTTTTCTTTATTTGGAGGCGGGGATTATCATGTACTATACTAATTTTTGGGGAAGTGGCAGAGGTTTGAAATATAAAAATTATGTATTTACCTTTTTAGAAATAATGAATTTGTTAATCTTTTTTTTTTAATGTACTTGATTATTTACATGAGTAACAACCGTTTATAAGATTGTTAGAAAAGTATATTAAATTTGAATTATTTAGCAATTTTGCTCTTTGTATAGGATTTGCAAAAAAATTTTTTCCAAAAATTAGCAATTATATTTTTAATTGTAGATAAAACTTTGAATTTCTGTATTTAAATGTTTGTGAAATGGAAAGAAAATATGTTAAATATATATTAATGTATATTAGCTTTCTTGAATTAAACAAAATGAAATTTTTACAGCATATTAAAAGTTCTTATTTGTAAGAAATTTGTGAATATAATAAATATGAAACATAGTTTGATCCGAAGAAAATATACAATAATGGAGTATAATGCATATGTTTAAAAGAAAACAGTATAAAAGGTAAATAAAAGATTAAATTATTTCAATAAAATCAAATGCAGGTCTCAGAAAACTGATTATATTATTAAAGCAAAAAAAATTAAACATTAATGAAGAAAATTGAAAATTACATGACTACATTTTTTCGTCAGGTAGATTCAAAACAACTTAATAAAAACCAACATAAATTATTTTATGAAATTGCAGTGTGTTTATTAAAAAGAATTGGTAAATCAGTTAAAAAGTATGATGTTTAGCAAAAATGTCCTCTCTAACACAACCATGCCTGATTACAGATGATTCAGGTCTTCTGATTGTCATTTTGAAGAAGTGAAATTCAGTGCCATTGTTTAATTCTGTTCTCAGAAATTCTGGTCATTTTCAGAGGTGCTTCTGATTGTCATTTTGGAGAAGTGCTATTCATTGTTTATTTTTGTTCTCAGAAATTCTGGTCATTTTCAGAGGTGACTATTGTAGAAAGGTGATTCACTGTATTTCTAACTGATTATCTTAAGCTCTGTCACCAACTAGGGTTTGGTAAAGCTTGATGATTTGAAGTTCGGTTAAGCTCGAGTTCGAGCTTGATTGTTTTTTCGGGCTGAGCATTTGAAGTTGACATAGTTACATTATCAAAAGACTTATAATTAAAATAATATTTTTTAGAAATTTAAAAGAAACTTTTTCTTTACTTATATATTTATTTATGCATTTATATTAATGAAAAAATATTTTAAAAACACCAGTACATGTAGTGATTTATCTGATAACTTCGAGCTAATTTTGGTGCAAAAATTGTTGTCCACGGAAAATGCCCTCTCAGAATCAGTCGACGTTGGTTTTATACTGTAAATAGCTTCAAGTAACTACTTTACAGTCAATTCACCATTACTTTTTGACAAAGTAAATTCTTGACTTAATTTTTTTAAAGCGGTCACCTTTCGGTAGTTTGCTGGTTGGAGCTTCTAATAGTACTCTAAGTTGTTCATTTAAAGAAGCACCAACTTTGGTAGTTGTTTCTGCTTCACTGCTTGATTTTTCATTTGATTAATTTGGTGATGAATCTGGTGACGGAAAAAACGCTTAGTCAAAGCAGGTGCTAGTTCTATAGAAGCTTTTGATGGCGTTTTATTTAAGTTGCTTAGTGAATTCTGTTCATCCTGCTATTGATGTAAAAATCGATATTTTCAGAAAGAGAACTACTTATTTCAAATTCTTGTTCAGTTAACTTCTTTCGCATAAAGTTGATAGAAATATATGCTGTTCGTAAAGTGGCTTGTTTTTCACCTATAGCGTTAAGTGCCACTTCAATTGGTTTTAACGCCATCGATTTTATTAATTCCAGGTTTATATTTGTTAAAAGACGTTCAGATCCAAGTTCAATGAGTACATCCTTTGTAACGTCATACAATTTTACAAATGTTTCAAGCATTTTCAACATTGAATTCCATCTGGTTTTACAATCCAGAGAGATATGTTGTTCTATCTGTAATTTTTCTCTACATTTAGACTTGAACAAATCTGAACGCACACACAGTTTTTGTTTCACAGTTTCCATATGGTTATGAACAAGAGCCATTACAGATTTTTCGTTGGCTGGAAGCTTCATACCCTTTAAGGCCAATGATTGACGAATAATCTCTGACTGAGTGATTTGACGAATTGATAAACCATCTACTGCAGCCATTTTTGGAACAATCTCTTCAATTGATGTTTTGATTACGAAATTATCCAAAGTTTTTGTTTCTTTAGCTGTCGTTTCTGCCTCTGCTTTGTCAACGTCAATGTTATGGACGCTGCTTAGATGACGACACATTGTTGACGTATTTCCATTTAAAATAGAAAATTTTTTATTGCATTCATTGCAGCATGCATAATTTTGGTCTGCCTTAGCGAAATGACTCCAAACGGTTGATCTTTTGTTTTTCGGCATTATTACTATTTTAGAAAAAACAGAAAATACTATTCTAGAATATGCGTGTATTTACGGTTATAACTCAAATAATATTAACCATATTTATCAAAATATTGCTAAAATTTCGACTAAATTTGTGTTGAAATATTAGTAATCGCATTCTTATTGGTTAAAGGAAGTATAGCTTTCTGTTACGTCCGATGCATTAGCTTTCTGTCAGGTCCGAAGTATTCCGAAACTTAACCCCATGCTATTTGTTTATGATTTGTTAAAACATGATCTGCTTGTATCTCTCATGCTAGGTCGTAGCATTGGAATTACCAGTTGGAATAAATATTCTTAAATTCTGACAGAAACTATACCAGGAAATCCTTGCATTAGCCGTAAAGAAGCCTTAGACACGGAAATTCAAAATTTTACCAACAGTGTTGAACAAGCTTTAAGTTCTGCTACCAATAAATTTATCAGTAATCATCCTTTTCTTCCTCTTCCGAATAACATCAGGCAAAATATTAAATATAAAAATTGCATCCGGAAATTATGGCAATCTACTAGAGACCCAAGAATTAAAGCTCACTTAAACGCTCTTCAAATGACCATTAAAAAAGATATCAGGGAATTTAAATCTCAACGATGGAACAACTTCTTAAACACTCTTTCTACTGAAAACAATTCCCTCTATGACATTGCTCGTAAATTCAAAAAGCCTTTCAAGCAGATTCCACCACTTCATGGTTGCAATGGACTTGTTTATTGTGATGAAGATAAAGCCAATACTTTCGCTGACGTTCTTGAAGATACCTTTACTCCCAATGCTTCCCCATATGATAATAATGATATGATCATATTACCAAAGTCAATAGCACAGTATCTTTTTTCCTTAATAGCCCTGGACCACTTAATTTCACCTTTCTTGTTTCTCCGAGAATTGTTGCTGATTGTATTAGCTCTTTAAAAACTAAAAAAGATGCTGGATGGGATGGCATTTCTTCCAAAGCACTCAAGCATCTTCCAATTAATGCAATTATGTGCTTAACTAAAATAATTAACTCAGCTATCAAGCTCTCTTACTTGCCAAAGGTATGGAAACATGCAGTTGTTGTTGTCTTCCCTTAAGCCTCATCAAAGTTCTACTTTACCTCAAAATTTTCGGCCTATCAGTTTACTTAGTCAAATTTCTAAAATTGCTGAAAAAATTATTCTGTTTTATATTAATCGAATCATGCCTCCTAGCTTTTATACTCCTGATGAAAAGTTTGGATTCAGACATCTGCACAGCACTAATCATCAGCTTCTTCGCGTTATCAATTACATTACTGATGGATTCAATTGCAAATTTTCTTAGATATTGCCAAAGCCTATGACAGAGTGTGACACCAAGGATATATATTCAAGCTAATTCAGCTCAATTTTCCGAACCACTTTATTTGACTTATTGCCTCTTACCTTGCTGTCAAAGTTGGAAACACCCTCTCAACTACTAGAAATATTACTGCAGGTGTCCCTCAACGCTCCGTTCTCTCTCCTTTTCTTTACAATATTTATATTCAAGACATTCCAAAATCATGTCATATTACTATCACCTTATTTGCCGACGATACCGCTATCCTAACTCAAGCTTCAACCATGAATACTGTACAAATTTTTCTACAAAACTATTTGGAGCTTCTTGAAAACTGGATGACGCTGTGGAGAATTGCCGTTAGCACTGACAAAACCAAAGCCATTATTTTCAGAAAAGGACAAACAAACTTCCTTCCGCGTAATCCCATCTTCTTTGACGACGAAATTCAGTGGACGGATCAAGTGAAGTATCTCGGAGTCACACTTGACAAAAAATTCACTTTTCGGCAACATTTACACGAAACTGTCAGGAAATTCAATATCTCAACAGCTACTATGCGTCCTCTCCTCGGCAGACATAGCAATCTGACTATCAACAATAAGCTTATTTTATACAAGTCCATCCTTAGACCTACTTTACGCCAGTCTGGTATGGGGACACGCCGCTAAAACCCACATAAAAAGATCCAAGTTATTCAAAATAAAACCCTTCGTGAAATTATTAATGCATCTTGGTTCATCCCAAATTCATATATTCACAGAGATCTTCAAATTGATACCATACAAAATTATATAAAAAAACTTGCAACAAATTTTTTCCTTTCTGTACTATTACATCCAAACAGCTGTATCAGTTCTTTGCGATGCTCACCTTTTCCTAGAGAAAAACACAAATATCCTTCGGATATTCTTACCTAACATTTTGTTAATTATTTGAAGTACCTACTACCATAATGATCCAACTTTTTTTCACATTGCTTGTCTATTTTCATTCATTTCATCTTTCTTCGCCGACTGATGGCGGCTAAGTGAAATATCCCATTCTACCATCTCAATTCTTCTTATTTTCCTTTTGTTGTTCCAGACATTCTTTTATCTGATGCAGAGTAAAAGCGAGCTGTCACTCTCTTTCCATTCGACACAAGTCAGTATTTCTGCGTATTACTCTGCAATAAATGTTTGTTTTGCGAAACACGGCATTTTCAATGTTCAACAATTTGTAATTTTTTTTTTTTTTTTTTTTTTTTTAACCGATACTAAGAAAATCATTATTTAATATTACATACACGTTACTACTTAAAATTAAAAGTATAAAAGTATATTGTTTCTATCGGATAAAGATTAAAAATCCTTGTATTTCTATGTACTGTAGGCAGCAACAAATTCATCTCTTTACGAAAACGAGTTTCAACACAGTTAAAAGTAAAAGCATTATTTTACTGTATATATTTATAATCCTTTTATTGTTTAACTTTACTTATCCGTAATTCAATTACAAAATTTTATGTACTTAAAAAGAAGCAGTTTTATGACACCAATAAAATGTCTTCTAGGATTCTTAAGAAATATGTTGACAAATAAATTTAAAATAAAATGCAGAACGAAAAACATTTTGTATATACAGAGCTCGAAAGGCCGTCGGGCTTTGATTCGAGTATCGAGTACTCGAAAATTATCGAGTATCAAGCTCGAGCCTAAGCTCGTTCCAAACTCTAGTCACCAACATACTAGACCTCCTGAATGAGCAAAGAATGAAAAATTCAACTCGTACAATAATAAAAGTTACTGATGTCTATAAAAAATATGCCGTAATAAAAAAAGGCAGTCATTGTTAAGATGTAAAGTGAGCGACTATTACACTCAAAGGCTTGATTCAATTTCTGGATAAGGAGTTCATGTTTCTGATTATATAGGGTGGCCCAGAAGTCACTTTACATTTTGAAAATTAAATAACTTTTTTTCTATTAATATATTTCTTTTTCTCTTTTCAGAATTAAAAAATATAATCCCTGGAAATTTTTGGCATGGATAAGTTTACAACAGAACAACGAGTGAAGATAATTGAATTTTACTTTGAAAATGGACGGTCAATTGTTGCAACGCAAAGATATGCGCCATTTTAATGTTCGACATCCCCCTAGTAGGCCTGCAATAAGGAACTTAGTGATGCGTTTTCAAGGTTCAATTAGTGCAATCTTTAAAACCAGCAGACTTTCAGAAACGAGTAAATTATGCTGTCAGGTTTCAGAGAACTGCAAGAAATGACAATGAGTTTATTCACAAGTTGATCATGGGAGATGAAGCTCATTTCCATTTGAATGGACATGTGAATAAGCAAAAAATAAAAAAGAATTAATTAAATACAGTCATTTAAGAAAAAGTTATTTAATTTTCAAAATGTAAAGTGACTTCTGGGCCACCCTATATTATCTTTGTGGAATGATAGTATGAAAGCCCTATTGAGAGGAGGTGCGGTTAAAATTGCAAGATGATCAGGTTCCATTCCGTGGAATAAAATCCTGTCTTTCAGAATTTTGATAAAGTTAACAGATAGTTCTCAAATGCTATATCTTAATTAAATACTCCATTTTAATCAAAGAGTAGGGAATATAAAGCATTAAAACATAAAACTAAACGAGTAGGAAATTGTATTTATATATTTCTTTCAGAAATATCAAAAAATTAGTTCTCTACTTTTAGAGGTATTAAATAATTGGGAATGTGTGTGTGTTAATATTGTTGATTAAATAACTTTACTTTAGAACTGGTTAAAATAGGTTATCTTTAACTAAACAATTGCACATAAAAATGATCACCAAGTTCTCTTCAGGTACTAATCTAAGAAATGGTTAGTAAGTGCAGAAATTCCGTGTTAAAATAAATATAAGTTCTGAAAAAAGAAATATTTTGCATATTTACTAAAAATATAAGTAAAAAATATAAAAAATTCATTTATAACAATATTAATTAGCAATTAAAGTGCAGATTAATATCTATGCACCTAGGTAAAATTTGAAATCGTAATAATACCTTCAAAATTCACCTTACATTTTTATACAGAGTATAATTTGTAGCTGTTGTATGATATAAATCTGAATGCATGAATAATTCTTGCAATATGAAGTTTGATTGTTTAAAATCCTTTTCAGAGAGTTTAATTTTTGTATTGTTTTTTAGGTGAAAATTAAAATTACAAAGCTTTGCATTTTAGTATTTAATGTAAAATTTATTTGAAAGCTTTTATAAGAAAATGAATATTTTATATTCAAAGTTTAATGAAGTAAAAATACAATTTAACTTTAATTTCTTTAAGCTTTCAGTTTTCTTGTCGACAGGAGCAGAAACTTTGTTATCAATTTGTTGTTGGACGGGCGAAACTTTCTTCGCTTTGTTGTTCGACAGCGAAACTTTTTCTTGAATTTCTCCAATTTTGCCTTCAATCATGTCAGTTCTGCCTTCCATAGCCTCAAATTTGTCTTCTATTATGGCAGTAATTTCTCTTTTCATTTCTTCTTGACCTGTTTCAGTTTTTTCTAGGCCCTGCGTTCATCACCTCTTGATAGGCTTTTATCTCTACTTTAACCGACTCTTGTCCTGCTTTCATGTCTCCTTTGACGGAGTTGACGGCCCCTTCCATCTTTTGTTTAAATGCAGCAAAGGGTGCTTCCATCTGTCTTATAGTTAGTACTTAATCGTTCTTGTTACCGGGATTCAATCCTGTTTCCGGTAAAAATTGCGTGCGTATGGGTTCGTAATAGATTGAATGAATAGGACCGATGATAACTTGATAAAATTCAAAATTTTTTAAAAGTTCTGGAGTTTTAGAACTCCCCACAGAAATACTCGTACAACTCTTCGCAGTATTGCAGAGTATAATCAGTTATTACATTTAAACTGCCAAGAACGCTAAACCCAATGGAATGCAAAACGCTTCTAAAAGGCGAAGCTCTCAAGGATCTCAATATTCGGAAGTCGCTCTGAACTACAACTGAGAGCAGATACTGTCTCCGATCTTACATAGTTTTCACCCGGCTGCCGAGAAATCTAGTAAACTCCATTTTTACGAAATTACTGGAAGGCATATGAGGGCCGGATACGATTACACCTACATAATGAATCAATTACAATACACATTACGATGGTATAGGGACTGGACCAAAATGTCTCCAAATGATTGCTAAGTTTGGTGACAAAAATTAGACGCCCAAACCGCCGCCAGCTTGGCGATGTCTTGCCAAACTAGCGAGATGGCCATTTATTCAATGTTGGATAGACTTGCCCCTGTATTCCAACTTTTCCGGCAAAGCATCCGCTCTTTTAGAGATTATCATGTTACATTATATTTAAACAAATACTACAATTTCACTAAAATTATTTACTTAGATATAAAATTCGTAACAGTTTGAAACACGTATAGAACATTACTTAAGATATAAAATACACTGTTACCATGGTAACAACATTAAGTGCCGCCCAGACGGTATAGTGGTTAGGGAAGCCTACTGCGGTACCGAAGATCCCGGGTTCGAATCCTGGAGCAGGCATGGGTGTTTGTAAATGTACTATAGTGTCTTTGCAGCATGGGGGCACTTCGAGGGGTTGGTAGTAGGGGAAGAGGAGTGGGAGACCCTCGGACCTGTCCCCCCCCGGTGTGCTCTCCATCAAAATTGGGGCGGAACTGAGCGAAGCTTTGCTGTCACCTGTCAGTCCTTGAATGTCCTTAGTCCTGTGAATGCCATTAGTTAAGGCGCTTGCTAAGGACATTCGCAGTCTTGCTCTCCTTTGCCACGATGAGTTTCGTGGGCTTGTTCTGATGTTACTGTCAGACAAGTGAGGTAAGTCACAACGCATTAAGTATACTCACACATTTTATGACTGCAAAATCATTTAAAGGAAAGGAAATCTACGTTTTACTTATTTTTAAACAACAATTATTATGCTTTTTCGAAATTGCTAAATCAAAGCTATAAAATTTAAATTTAAATCGAAGGCACACCTCCATGCTCTTATGAATTACCTATCACTGAAAATGACATCTTTGTTAATTCTAAAATTGAAGTAGATGAAAAACATCTGGCCTGATCCTTGAAATCACTTTATTATAAATATCCGAACTGAATTTTTAAGCACTGGTACACCGCAGCAAAACCATTATAGAGTATTTCCCCCCCTTTCCATTTCGAGATATTTCCATTGAGCATCTTAAGTAAGCAAGGATTTTGAATAGATGTCAAAATATTATTCGGCAAAAAATAAATGTTTAGCAATGTGAAAAGCTAAACAGAATGACTTGAGTGTAGAATTTATTGACTAATCCCATTACTTTGAAGATTCATTCATACATTTTGTAGATACATTTCGTATTGAAGAATGGGGCATTAATTTCATCTTGATACAAGTAAACTTCTTGCTGAGACAAATGAATTTTTCCGTTGGTGTACCCGCGCTTACGATGTCCTGTCCGACTCCGACGATGTTCATAAAAGCAGAACTTTACTGTAATAAATGTTGTACACTCTGCACACACACAAAAAGGGACAGTTTTATATCTACTGGGCTGGTCAAAATTTAACTTGCGATTTTCATGCTTCGAAAGTACGACTTAAGATATTATATTAAATGTATATATAGTACTGTTCTAATATAGGTATTTTGACGTAAAACTAGACTTTTCTGAAATGACATACCGATATTTCGATTCTATGAGTAAAATTATGCAAAACTGCCAAGTTTTGTAAAAATTGCACCAGCAGTTTTAAAACATTAGTCCTCAAAATTTTAGCTCCTCATTGTTAATTGAGTTTGATATGTCTTTATTAATCTCTCTTTTCTTTTATTAAACTTACTTGATTCCTTCTTTCACAATTCAAAATTTAGGTTCAGTCCACTCGCAGATATTTTCTGATTTATTTTTTTAATTTGTATTTTTTAGTAAAATTTTTATAATTTTTTTTTAAATTTTTGAATTATAACCTATAACATTTTTACCACCACCTTAAAGTAGATGTTTTTCTACGCATACCTGCAAAATATTAAGACATTTTATTCAAAATTTCCCAAGATATACGTGAAATTATATATTTGCCCGGTTTTAAAATTGGGTACATTTATTATAAGCGATGCTAAGTCACATGTATTAGCTGCCACATGTGGTTTACGTACTTTGTTTAAAATATTCGAAAGAGTGAACGATGCACTTAAGAAAAGTTGGCTAGTATAAATTAAGAACTTCACCAAGTGATTTATTCTTGGAGCAAAGTGAAAAAAGTGTGCCAAGGTAAATTTTTTAATTTCTCGGTAAGTTTCTTACCAAATTTTATAAAATTTAATATTTAGTCAATCGAAATATGGAAAAAAATTGGAATGTCATTTTAGAAAAAGTCCGATTTTGTGTGAAAATATTTATGTTAGAACAATTCTATATATAAATCTAATATATATCCTAAGTCGCCCTTACGAGACATGTAAAAGGAAAGTTGAATTTCGTCAGTCAGCTGATTAGAATGGCCAGATACAGAACTGCCTCATTTTGTTTTTTGGGCAGGGTGTACATTGTAATGAAGCAGACTTAAAAGCAATGATGTGGTAGAAATACTGATGGCGTAGAAACGTATAGAATGTTGATCCATAATGAAGAGCAAATTTGGAAGCTGTGGCAGATTAAATAATCATTTTTATTTCAGTAAACATATCGCGGCCACAAACAGCTTGACAAATTCGTTGCCTATATCAAAAATGGTAACATTTTTGATAGCTTTGCAGTAAAAACAAAGCAGTAAGCAGTATAGAAAGCAGGTAAGTTGTGTTAAGCATGAAATCTTAATAAAAATGTGTTGGTTTTCGTTCCCAATACATTGGATTGGCTAATTAATGCTGCTGTAAAATTATTATTGGTTTGAGTTTTGTTCCATTTACATCACCAGCGATTAAGAGTCATATGACATGGAGTAGTCTCGAAGTGAAGCAGTGCAGAAAAAAATTACTATTTTTAGAGTAGAAAGCGGAAATAAAATTAAGCAATTAGAGATTATTATTAATTTAAATTATAATTTATATTTACATATATATTTTATGATATACTCGGCAAAAATGTTTACTTATTTCTGATGCCAACATCTTAAATACGAAGTTATTGCTCTTATTAACATTTCTAGGAGCTTTTATGAGTTTTGTTGAAAAATTAACTCAGTTAAAAAAAGTGTATCTTTTTCAGTTGAATATTCTAAATAAAAGTTTATATTTTACCTTTTAATTTAAAAATACTTCACCGAGATAATATCGATAAAATTAAATGAAAATGAAACTGCAGTCAATATCATTGATAAGCAGTATATCGAAATATCGTTTTTAGGGGAGAAAGGACGGCCAATTCTTTATCAATGTCTTTATAATTTTACGTAGTTTCTAACGTTCAGATTCCCTTTCGGTAGACACCATTATTTCATATCCATCAATTTGATGCTCTGTCACGCATCAAAAACACGTCATTTATTTCTGTTCTGAAACTTGTTCTTCACGTTTTAGTTTTTATTTCCTTGTAAGACGTAAGGAAAGTATTGTAATCGAGAAAAATTTCGGGTGTCATGTTTCAATGCATATATCCATTTTAACCGTTCTCCAATCGATTTGAGAGCGGGTATCCATCTGTCCGTCCATATACGAACGCACAGACGGTACATTAAACGTATGCGAGATTCGTACGTACGTGCGTATGTATCTCGCATAACTCAAAAAAGAATATCCATAGAACTTTAAAATTTTTTGTATGGGACTACTATAATATGTAGTTGTGCACCTCCCTTTTTCGTTGCGGTCGGCGTCACCAAGCGTATATCTAAATTTTTCAAAAGAATAAACAGTAAAGTTAAATTAAATTTAAATAATTCTCTTGCGCCATTGCTGCAAGGAATGAAATTTGAATTTAACAAACATTCTCAATTCGTAAAAAGTAAATTTAAAGTTAATTAAATTTTAAATAATGAAATTTAATGTAAACAAATACATGATTAATTATTGCTGCGAACTAATCTACAATATCATTTAAATTCTTTGAGCATATGTAAATCAAGTGCAAGTATCAAAATCCATGAATAAATATGTGGGATTTTAAATCCATAGCTTAATATTTTTCCTCGCGCGCTGTCTGAATTTTATCTGTTGACTGCACGAGTGAAATTGATAGAACTCTCGCCACTTTGTTTTATGAGAGGTGATGCAAGATGATATAGATGTGGTATTAAGAGATGTAAGAGGTATTAATAGATGTAAGATGATATAGATATTGTATTAATAGATGAACTATATTATAGATGTATTAATGTTTTATTAAATGTGTTTTGTTTGAACATGAATTGTGATTTCGAAACTAAAGAACCTCCAAAATTGGTGTCAGAATCGGGATCAAATTACAAGCAACAAATAGAGGAATATGAAGCAATATTGGATGACAGAAGGAATATTTCTGTTAATAGTGAAATCGATGCATCAACTGCTCGAATTTTCAACGAGTCTTCTTTCGCTGTTTTTGATGAAGATCATGAGGTAAAACAAAATATTAGTAAGTCGTCAGTTCAATTTCCGTTTTCATAGTTTTCAAATATGTATATAAATTTTAATGATATTGAAAGTTTGATTTCTAAATTTGATGGTAATCCGTATAATTCGGTTTACAAATTCATTGAAAACTTTGAGGATGTATCTAATTTGTTAAAACTAAATGAATTGTAGAAACTGATATTCGCCAAAAGATCTTTAACTGGCAAAGCAAAATTATTCATTGAAAGTGAAACGAAAATTAATTCGTGGAATGCACTTAAGGCTTTATAGTAAATGAATATGGTGTTCAGTATAACTCTGCTCAAATACACGAATTATTATCAAAACGTAAAATGCAGGAAAAGGAATCTCTATATGAATATTTTTTGGTAATTAAAAATCTATGTTCCAAAGGTAATATTGAAAACGCCGCTTTAATGGAATATGTTATTAATGGTATAAATGATTCTACATTTAATAAAGCTATTCTTTATGGTTGTAATATTCTTTATGGTTGCAGAATTTCAGGAAAAACTTAAGATATATGAAAATATTAAATTAGATAATGATAAAAACAAATCCATTAAGCCTAATTCTAAAATCAGAAGCGACCATTTTGAAACTAAAATAAAAACAAATATTCGTTGCTATAACTGCGGAAATCTTGGTCACGCGGAGAAATTTTGCAAAAATAAGAGCAAGGGAAAAAGTGCTTTCATTGTAATGTATTTGGACACGTAGCTGCAGAATGTATAAAAATTAAGACAAGTACAAAAGATCTTGCCAGAGTGAATCATATATTTGTAAAGAAGCAGTTAAACGATATGCATAAAATTATATCGATAGATAATGTAGAAGTAAAAGCTCTCATTGATACAGGAAGTGATATAAATATAGTATCGGAAAATATTTATAAAGAAATTGGTTCACCTAATATTAATTCTTCCGACTTGATTCTAGTAGGCTTTGGTAATAATAAAATATAGCCTATTGGTTATTTTAAAAGTTCCATACGAATTGATGATTGTGAAATTAAATCAAATATTTATGTTGTGCTTCAAGGAACAATGAAAGAAAATGCTGTTATTGGCAATGAATTGATTTCTCAAATGGAAATTATTATAAACAAGAGCGGGATATCTATGAAAGTACCAGAAGATGAAACTGAATCGAATGTAATGAATGTAAATGTAGATCAAGAAGATGCGTTAGATAATAGTTCGGATATTAATAAAGCGCATAGCTCTGAATTAAAACACTTAATTGAAAGTCATATTTCTAATAGAACTGATAACCCTATAGAGGAAACAGAATTAAAGGAAGAGGAGTCTCAGGAAGGAAAATGTGATGTTAAACGTAGAAAAGGAAAACTGCAAAACGTAGAGGAAGAGAAGAACTCCATTTCTAAAGGAAGAAGAAAAAATCCACCTAAGAAAGTTCAGGAAATCAAAGAGAGTAATAGAAAAATTAATGATTCTCAAAAACCCACTTCAGAGCCAAGAAGTTCTAGAAAAAGAAAGAGTTCAAAATTTGAGAAATTGGTTGAAGATAATAATAGTGAAACAGAAAAATCAACAGTAAACAGCAAGAGAGACTTCCAGCTAAAGAACTGGATACTGGTAAATCTGAACATCTTAAAGGAAGAGAAGCCAAAGAAAAATCTACTACTAATATTGAAATGCATGTTATTTTAAAAGATGACCAACCTATTTCTTTGAGACCCAGACCTTTACCAATTATAGGTAAAGAACAACTAAAGCAGGAAAAAACGATTTTACAAACGGGTTTGGATGCTTCTGAACAACAAGTTAGATCTTTGGAAAGAAAACTTTCTGTATCATAACAGACTGTAGAAATATTACAGAAAAAACTGAAGTAGAAGCTGCAAAATTTCAGATGAGAACCAAAAATAAAATCCTGTGGGAGAAAGAAAAAGAAGTTAAACTGAAAATGAAAGAAAAGCTACCTTTTGAAAAGGATTGCATGAGAAAAATTATGGTGAAGAGATTATTTGCGAAACAAGCAGAATTGGAAAGAAAAATGGGTATCACTCATGAAGAATTTCGTCAGTTGCGAGAAATTCTTAATACTGATGATTGGGAACATTATGGAGACCTATGTGGTGCTGATGCTGTTCCAACACCATCTAGCGCGACTTCAACATCAACTTACAAATCAACAAAACATAAGACAACGTCATATGGGAGGCGTAAATCTTTCCTTGAAGAATCTTCTGTCCCCAAAAGAAGATTTTCTAAAGCAATATCAGCTGTTAATTTTATATCTGGAGTAAGCAAACAGAATGCTTCTAATTTTCAAGCAGATACTGATTATACTTCTGGAAAAGAAAACATTAAAGAAATAATTGATGCAGAAATTCAAAATAATTTTGAAACTTACCGAGAAGAACTTCAAAAAGATGCGAAGAAACAAATATTTAAGGTACAGGAAGAAAATAAGAAAGCATATAACCTTCTAAGAAGTTCTACAAAATGTTATAAAATTAATGATTTAGTAGCCATCAAAAGAACGCAATTTGGACCAAACCTTAAGTTAAAATCAAAGTATTTAGGCTCGTCTAAGATTGTCAAAATAAAGAATAATGACTCCTATGATGTTCTAAAAGAAGGATATCATGAAGGACCCACAGAAACAACTACATGCGCTGAATACGTAAAACCATGGACCCAAGCACAACAAGATGTATAAAATAATACTGATTATGACATTTGAACTTGGAGTGATACAACTGATAATCGAACTGTGATTTTTCACCTAACAGTGACTTTTATTTCAGTTAATGTTATTTTTAAGATGAAATGAAGTTTTCGAAAATGTTAAAGATTGAAGATATTTTTTCGATTTAGGTGAAGATTTCTGAAAAATAGAAGGGACCGTTGACGAGATTATAGTTGCAAAGATGAAGGACAATTAAGATGTTTCCTTTCAATTTTGTCCTTAGCACACAATCTTCCCCTTTCCCTTCGTACTTTTTTTCAGGTTTCGGCTTATTCTTGATGATGGTTCTTTTACCGAAGACAACGATGATATAAGATGACCAATGATTTATGATGTCAAGAGTAGAATAATGTCGTCGAGGTCGACGCATAGCAGGAAGGCCGAATGTGGGATTTTAAATCCATAGCTTAATATTTTTCCTCGCGCGCTGTCTGAATTTTATCTGTTGACTGCACGAGTGAAATTGATAGAATTCTCGCCACTTTGTTTTATGAGAGGTGATGCAAGATGATATAGATGTGGTATTAAGAGATGTAAGATGTATTAATAGATGTAAGATGATACAGATATTGTATTAATAGATGTAAGATGATATAGATATTGTATTAATAGATGAACTATATTATAGATGCATTAATGTTTTATTAAATGTGTTTTGTTTGAACATGAATTGTGAAACTAAAGAACCCACAAATATATAATTCCAAAAATTTTTTAATCCTAAAAAATTTATAAAAATGCATAAGTGAATAATTGTTGAGCAGACAGGAGACAGACTTATCAAGGGAAAGTTGCTTCCAAACCTAACTCTTCAATTATTCAATTCGTGTTTCGTCATCCATGTACGCAAGGGTAAACGTGAAAACCAAAATTTAATTAACTTTGAATTTGCTTTTTACGAACAGAGAATATTTGTTAAATATATATACAGGATAGATTGCCACTCTGTTACGCTGCTCGATGAGCTCAGTTTTGTTTTTTTTTTTTTTTTTTTTTTTTTTTTTTTTTTTTTTTTTATTCTTATATATTGCTAAATTGTGCATTTTTTGCTTTAAAAGTGATTGGAACATGTTGCTATATTCTGGTTAAGGTTTCTGCGTCTTTAGATAATCTACGTTACCTAGTTGTAGAATTATCAACAATTGAAAAGTTTACGTGGAGGTAAGCCTGATGATGCCGCCATTTGTTTACATTTGAAACTCTTAATAGAATAGAGAATTAAGTCATTTGGTGCACCAACTTCAGTGTCTTTTTGCATAGTGTGACCGAATGTTAACTTTCAATTTTGTGCATTGAAAATTTCGTTTCTCAGCCCACTGGTCAAATTGCTATTTTTTGCGTAGAAATTCTGATTGTAAAAAAAAAAAAAAAAAAAAAGATCTTAACTGTATTTGGTGTTTTAGGTTTTCTGCATTTTGCAATTTTTAATGATGATTGAGTTTTTATATAGTTTTGCCTTGCCGCGAAGGCAGATATCTCTAATGAAATTCGAGGAAATAAGTTTAAATGCAGCAAAAAAGTGTGCATAATTTTCAGGGCTGTGGAGTCGGTAGGGAAAATGGCCGACTCCGACTCTGACTGCGACTCCTGAAATTTTAAAGACTCTGACTCCCATTTCGACTCCCTCATATGTATGTAAACATATACACATGGGTTACAGATTATTTTTTTAATATAAAAGAAGTAATAGATGCTACAAGAAAAAATTGATGGCATAACAAATTATTTATATTAATAAGCATTTATTTTGAAATGAAAAAACTGGCAACCTGAAACTGGCATTAGTAATTTCTAAAGAAACAGTATAGCTTCGTCAAGATCTTTGTTAGAGAACCATATATCCGATTTGATAAATTTCAGAGCTGAGAAGAGTCTTTCTACACTGACTTGAGTACGAGGAAGAGCTGTTACTATTAGGGGCCTCCCCAGAGCGTCTCAGACATGCTCTATAGGGTTGAGATCTGGAGACATGGCTGGCCAATCCATCCGTCGAATATCCTCACTCTCGAGAAATTTGTCAACCAGAAGAGCTCTATGTGACCCCGCGTTATCGTGAACTCGAGTCCCGTTGCACCCCGGAAAAGGCGAACATAGGGCTCCAAGACCTCCTCCCTATACCTCACACCAGTCACAGAGCCTCTGTCAAAGACGTGGAGAGGTGTTCGGCCATCCAACATGATGCCAGCCCAGACCATTACACCGCCACCGCCATAACTGTTGATTTCGCGGACAGTGGAGGATAGGTAGCGGGTCCCTGGCTCTCTTCATACGAAATTATACGGTGTTTAGGCTAAAACGGGACTCGTCGGTGAACAGAACGTTTGCCCATTGCTCCGTACTCCAATTACTATGCTGCCTGCACCATTCTAATCGGACTCTCGTCCGTAGACGTGAGCGGGATGCAAACAGCCGGTCTTCTGGCAAATAATCCTCTTTCATTCAGTCTTTTGGAAACAGTCACCCTTGTTACACGGGTTCCTGTGGCTGCATACAGGTCCCGAGAGAGCTAAGAAGCTGTAGCCCCTCTGTTACGCCTCGCTAAAATGGACAAATAGCGATCTTCTCTGGCCGTCTTGGCTCTTGGACGACCTTGCCTAGGCTTTCTCTTGAAGGATCCAGTATCCTGGAACTGTTTCCATAGGTTACATACGACGCTGAGCGTTAAATTAAACTCTCTGCATATCTAGACTTGAGATTGGCGTGCCTCTAGCATCGCCACAATTCGCCACCTCATTCCATCATCTAAACATTGGTGGTTACTCCTTTTTACTGTTCCGATGAATTTAACCGATTGCTGCCAAATAACACCAAGAAATTCGCCGAGGTGTGTTAACGAATTCAATTGGTCTTACCCTCCATGCGCTTATAAAGCCTGTTTTTCTGCTGGCTCGGCCTACACACACATTTACGTTTACGTATTTGTCATACAAGATTTGCATTTTTATCTAGAAGCAGGGGTTTATCCTTCATTTCAGTTCTTTTCATGCAATTCGATAAAATATGCAAATTCTTTTAATTTATTTCACAGTGTATTTCTCAAAATCTAATTCATCACTGGAAGAGGATGATAGAGACTCAGTTGCAGTATCTCTAGTTTGACTTTCCAGATTTGAATACTCCAATTGTTCTGAGAATAATTTCATTCTTAATGAAAGGTCATAGATGGCTTTCTTTGTCTTTTAATTTGTTCATCATCCAATAAAATCCAGTGTTTTGTATCGTTATTATTTATAATAAATTCTCAGTTTCTTCATGCTCATCCAAATTTATTATTTAAAGAGACAACCACAAACTAAGTTATAAGATACTCACAACAGTATCTTATAACGTTTTTTCCGATATATGGAACCAAGCAAGGTCTCATTGTCTAGCAATCTAGTTTCTCTTTTTTTCATTGAAGAAGTGATTCCTTCTGGAATAAACTCTCCATTTCAGAAAGAACAAACATTACATTCTTCCATTCTCTCCTTTTGTTAATTTTCAGATAGTAGATTTTTTTGTGGCTATATATGGTGTAGAAAGAAGAGTTTCCAATTCTGCAAAATCATTCCACAGCCTTTCTGTTAGTGAAACATTAGGATTATCTACATCTTCTAAAAAAAGTTCTTAATTCTAATAACCTCTGTAGCATTAAACATGTACTTCATCGCGTTGGTTGATCAATAATTGCTCTTTTTCCTGCTCGCTTCCTCAGAATTTTGGTAGTTTTTGCTGCTATTGCTGCTTACCTATATTTACCAATGAGGTTTGTAACTAAATGGATCAGTTTAATCAAGAATAGCAAATATCACATCCATTCTCCTCCCTTATATTTATTTATTAGTATGTCAATAAAAGGGAAAATAACTATTTATTAATGTATATAGTTCATAAATAAAAATAATAACTCAGTTTGTCATTTTTTTTTTTTCAATACACTTTGATTTCATTTCAAGTTCAAACTGCCCCCTCCCCCAAAAAAAAAAAAAAAAAACTGGAGTCGGAGTCGACGTAATTTTAGCGACTCCAGCTCCGACTCCTTTTACCCAAAAATCTGCCTAACTCAGATTCCGATTCTGATTCCGACTCCTCAGCCCTAATAATTTCATAGACCGTAAAAAAAAAAAAAAAAAAAAAAAAAAAAAAAAAATTAGGTGGTGTTCGCATCAGATATTTTATCCGTTTTGTTTTGTTTTTGGCTCGACTTAGGACGAATGCCATCTTGGCGGCTAGCAGTTATTTGTTTGCTTCGTTCAAAAGAGATGGGAAATAGTGGACCGGCACGATGTTTGATATCAGTGGCATTCGACTTGTCTATCGACAAATTTCCTCCTTTTTACTTTCATAGTAAAAAATTAAAAAATAAGTAATAAAAAAAGAAAGAAAAGTTAATTAATTAATTTTAGGTTTTATTTTATTAAGAATAATTTTAGATTTTATTTTATAATTGAATTTGTGGTCGCATGCCTTGCACATGAATTTTCTTTCTTGTATAACTCTTTCTCTTTCAGTTTTGAATCTGACAATATTTAAACTATAAAAATAGCTCATGCAAAGCGTAAGATATAGGCGAAAACACTCCTGGCGGGTTTTGGCAACATTTAGTTTAATTTTTCGGCAGTTAGACGACTTGCTCGAAAATTCGAGAAAATTTTCGAAACCCTACGACCAATTTTTGCAACTCCATTATAAATTCGGCTCCGAAAACTAGGGCGAGTCAGATGTTAATTCAATTTTGAGGCTTGGTGTTTAAACAGAGTTGCATTTTAGAGTTTGCTGTGTGAGTGATTTTGGAAATTAACGCTGTTTGTCGTGCACTAAGGAGGAAGTGCTTAATATCCGCTTTCTGCTCGAGCTAGTTGCAGCTATTTATTGCGCTGCGTGTCGTTATTATTTATAATAAATTCTCAGTTTCTTCCTGCTCATCCAAATTTATTATTTAAAGAGACAACCACAAACTAAGTTATAAGATACTCACAACAGTATCTTATAACGTTTTTTGTAATTTAACTGAGGCTCATTCTTATGAATTAAGATACGCAGTATAAATTATGAACATTCAATATTCTCTGCCCCCTTTCTTTCTGCAAATATTCCAGTAGTTACATTTACATCTTACTGAATGGCTTCAGAAATCTAGAACTCAAGTTGTTATTTTATCCTAAGGAATGAGCAGCTATGAGAGTCTCCATCGAATTCTCCAAACGAACGGTGAAAGAGGTTGGCAAGGAAACGGAAATTGGTCCCATTAGCGGGAAGAGAACTTCCGCTCCAAAAGTAGAGAAAATCTTCCGTCTGTAGAACTCTGAGGGTTGTTCCGTACATTAATGCCCGTCCATATATTTACTGCGCGGAAATATAAAAATCTAATGTTAAGAATTTTTCTCTGCTATTTTGATTAAGGGAATACCCGGAGTTATGATGTGCAGGAATTAGAATTAAGATTGTAAACTTCAACTGAATATTGTCTGATTTGCAATGCAGAAACATAATTCTTTTTATACTCAAGGCTAAGTTTTGATGTGAAAGCAATTAACTTAAAATGGTTAAATATGAATTTTTTTATTTATGATAACATTATATAGACGAGCATGTAAACTTTCATTATTGAGCTTAGGAATGATTTTGAATTTCATGCCATTCTGAGGAAAAGACTAAAATTATGAAAAAAAATGCTATTAGTTTTCTTAGGATAGATTTTTATTACTTTAATAAATTGCTAAAATTTTAATGTATTCAAATAGCTGCTTTGGTCACAAGTTCTAAAAATTAATATTTAAAAAGTATTTATATTATCATTCTAGTTACTGGAACTAGATTACTAGCACTTTAAAATACGTGATTAAAAAAAAAAGTATTGAGATGATTTTTTTTAAATCACGTATTTTAAAGTGCATTATTCTAGTAACTAGAGTTATAATATAAATACTTTTTAAACATTAATTTGATAAAGTATTGAGAGTTTGGCATACATATTCCTTTTGATAAAGAGAGATCGTTGAGCAAATTGGGTTCATGGGATTTTCATGGTTTTTCGTTGGTAGTAAAGCGATATTTATTGTTTCTCACTTATTCTACAATTATATATTATTTATAACTTCGCTTATATATCGTTTTTCACCTCTGAAATCGTACCTTTCACTCAGTAGCATTCGGAAGTTGCATGTTAGAGAAAAAAAAAAAAAAAAGAGACTAGGATATCTCTTTGGTTGGGTAGGGATTCAAAATCTGGAAGATGGTTGGAAGTAAATGTATTGAAAGAATAGAACAGATAATAAAATCTGCTGACCAAACAGTTTTTTTTTTTTTTTTTTTTTTTTTTTTTTTTTTTTTTTACGTTTTAACGGGACTGCCATCTTCCAGATTGTTCCCTTTGTTCTGTTAGTGTTTTGCTTAAGGCTCTCAAACTCAAACAGAATATCAAACGGTACTTGAAGGGTTTTTAAGGAAACTGGAATTTACATATGAGCATAACCTCTCTAGAAATATATGTCATTTATTCAAGATGGACAACTGCAGTAAAAGTAAGATCACCCTCATTTATATATTAAACACTATACAGTTCGACTTCGTATGAATTTAAAAATGATATATTAAAAATTTTTCAACACATAAATAGAGTTTTAAAGAAATTAAAAGAAAGATAACAAAACTGATTACAAAATAGTTATGCAGTAGTTCTATAGCAGTGATATTAAAATTATACAGCTAAGAAATAAGTGTCACATTCTTGAATTGAAATTTCTATTAATAAATGCATTTTTTATGTATACCTACTTCTTTTTTATAGGTATTGTTGTGTGCCTTCGGGTTAGTAATAGATTGAATGCACAAGTCCGATAAAAGGTTAAAAAAATTTACCTTTATCAAAAGAAATATTTCAGAACTCTGAAATTTTCGGCAGAAATATTCGTGCAAGTGTTCACAGTATCACACAGTATAATCAATATAATCAATAACTACACTTCAAACTACTAAGAACGCTAAACACAACGCAATGCAAAGCGCTTCTAAAGAGAAAGCTGACTCGGATATCTCAGTTCACGCGGAACTAAACGACTCGCAACAACAATATCTAAGCAACCGAGAGCAGATGCTCTCTCTCCGACATTTTATAGTTTTTAACCGACCGCCGAAATATTTCTGGTACATTCTGCTTCTCGAAATTACTGGAAAGCAAAACCAGGGTCTAATTACGGTTATAGCTAACATAGTGATCAGTTACATTTATTCAGTTACAATACTCATTACGGTGCTATAGGACAGAATCCAAATGTCGCCAAATGATCGCCAAATTTGGCGACAAAATAAGTCATTTAAACCGATGTTAGCTTGGCGATATCTCGCCAAATTAACAAGATACCCATTTACTCAATGCTAATTGCACTTGCTCCTGTATTCTTACTTTCCTGGCATAGCTTTCTCTTAAAATTTGTCTCGCGCAACATTACGCAGAAAAATATAACAATTTTACTTATAATTCTACTAAAATTATCTGTTTAAGTACAAACTTCGTAACAGTATCTTGAAAGACATATAAACAGGCTTTATTGTTTAAGTAAATATTGCATTAGGAAATTACATTTAGGAAATTCTCCCAAACTGACCTAAATTACATATAAAGAAATCAAATTTTTCAGTAAAATAGCCCACTCTGAGACAAAAATATTAAAGCTGTTTACATTTTTTTATAAAGAGGTTAAAGAGTTTATTATTATTATTATCAGAGGCTGATAGTGCGTGTTTGGCCATTGAAGAGAATTTGCGAAAAGGTGTGTACACACGTTTTTACATGTGGGAAATTGTTCGCCAAGAACCAAGGTAACCCTGATATAAAGGCACAAAGGTACACACAGTACCCTTATGAATTCGCTTGTATCTCGAAGAATTCAACCTTCTTCAGAATACGAGATGGCCACGTGAAGGTGTTTATCTTGGCGAATAGTCACAGACTTGTATAAAGGCAATACTTATCTTTATGACAAAACACAGGTATGAAATCATCGGAGTGTTGGGACATGATAATTTCCTGCTTTTATGCTATGCAAAAAAGAATCAGAACCATCACTTATGAATTTCCGATGAGTGAATTACGACGAAGTTTAGTAGGTTAACCATTAGTATGTTTTTTTTTTTTCGGGGGGGGGCGATGAGATTCATCGGTTTTAAACTATCCTTATCAACTGACGAGGCGGCGCTATGGCTAGAGACACCGCGGAAAAATTCCCGAATTTCAGAAAGCCTCACGCTCTTGATTATTATTATTAGACCAAAGGGGCAATTTACCCAGAAGGACTATTAATTTCGTTTTGGCATTTTGCGTTGATTCACTACAAGCGTTGTTTCCTTTTCAAATTGTTGCCCTGTATTATATTTAAAGAAATTAAATAACGAAGAATCTGCATAAATGTATGTTTTTCGCATTGTGATTTCTCGCATTGTGCATTCTCGTATGTATTTTTCTTGCATGGTGCATTCTCGTATGTATTTTTCTTGCATGGTGCATTCTCGTATGTATTTTTCTCGCATTGTGATTTCTCGCATTATGCATTCTAGTAGGTATTTTTCTGGCATTGTGATAAAACAACGGTACCTAGAGCCATCAAATTTTGAATAACGTAATCCTCCTGCGAATATGAGCATCTGGAAGCCCAAATTTGAAATTTGGAATTTGTTTTATTATCGGTTTCATATTTTGTAAAACTTTAACGAATTTTTGATTAACAAACTCAAGGATTTCAAAGCGAGCATTGGCAACGTGTACAGAAAAAACATTTTTATCTTTAACGCGCGAGACTGTGTATCGGAAATTCTAAAGATATGTTCATTTTAAAATTATTTCGCAATATTGCTGTTGAACTGAATTTTATGGTTTAAGTGCGAAGGAAATGATATTTAATAAATAAAGGCAACACAAAAAATGTAAAAAAGAAAAAACCGCCCCTTTAGACTAAATTTAGAATTACTGTAATTTTTTTTTCCTTTGTAACAGTATCGTTGTGATGGCTGTTTTGATAATGTGTTATGATGTTGCTTGCTAAATGTTGAAAATTTCGTAAGGATTTTAAAAAAGTGTTTAAACAGCAATTCAGATATATTGATAATTAAATAAATTACTAGACTGACATTTCTTTCAAATAACTTTAAGATATTTAATTAACCTGTGAATAACTTATTTTAATTTAAACTAAAAATAAACAAATTAAGAAAACTTTCTAAGATTTTAGAGAAAATTTACCTAGTGGAACAAAACTTGGGAATAAATAATAACAATCCAGTGCCTTTTTGTTGTTCATTTAATTTTTCTTCGACTCATAAAGAAAAATGCAAATGTTTGTATGTAAATAATTATAAACTTGTTTATTTCTTACTACAGCCTGATACTTGGTAGCGCATTCTGTAAAGGTCATAGCTTTTGCAAAGCTTGTCATCATGGATATATTCTAGAAATTGTCATCATCGTGGATTGTAGATGTTCATCTGTCAATAGGCTCATTTTCTTATTATTTTTTAACTGTGAAATCAAGATGTTCACATATAAATGTATTTCTAAAGAAAGTGATTATTCTTCTCAAAGTGATTATTCTGATTCTGAAATTCATAACTGAGCTTCTTTATTTTTTGAGAGGTACGAATAAAAGTTAGTGAAATCTGTTTCTTCAATTCTTTGAATATGATTTATATGATGTTAAAACATTTATTTGACATTGTAAATTAATTAGCTCCTTTTATAGATTTTTTATGAGAAATTTAATGGTAACGAAAACAAAATCTCGAACTTCAAATAATTAAAATCTTGAAATATCTGCAACATGATGTTTCCGACAAATATATGATTGAAATGTATTCGTGGATCACATAAAACTGCTTCGGAGGCCACATACAATTTTCTGGACACCATCTTGAGACCATTGGTCTAAAGGAGTAAAATCTCTTATAGTCTAACCAAGTGGTCTCGTGTTTGCTAGGCGTTCAAACATACCCTCTTTCCAATAAACTAACCAATAATTAATTTCAGCGGCATTCTACTTAGTCAGGCAGTGCGTGTTAATTAAGAGAATAACCTTACAGAATTTTTTTCCTGTGGTGACAATTTTAAATTGATTATCTTTTTGTATATAACTATAATTGGGGTAGCGTGAAATTGGTTTCGCATATTTCTGCAAATCAAATAAGATGTTATTGCTGCAGCATTGAAGCAATAATTTCAGCGCATCCTATATGTTGCATTCTATGACCCAGCCAATGCTTGGTTTTCTTTGATATCTTTTCTTGGCTTCATTGAGAGAATGTAACAAAGAGAAAATCTTTAGATAGCAAGAAAAGGAGTGAATGAGGCCATTATAAGCTGTTGCTTTCAGATTTAAACGATGTAGGATGGGGAGGAGGGAGAGTCTTCCTCTCCGGATCACTCCTGGGCGTGCGCAGCACCAAAAGTCTTTCATGAAACAGTTTCTCAATCTCAGTTGAGGAGCAACAAGCTAAAGTGGTGAGTATCCCTTCATTTTTCGTCTCTCTTTCTCTTTCTCTATCAAAATAAAACTCCTGCAGAACGAAAACAATTTTTTGAAAAACTTTATTGAAATTTTCTCATTCCTATAAAGCAGGTTCTTCTGTTAAATAGTAAAAGATAAACCACAGTAGAAATAGAAGATATTTTTTCGCCTTATTTGTATTTCTTTAAGCATATATTAAAGAAAAATTACTAATTTTAAAGAATACTAACGAAAATTACTTCTTTTCTATGCATATGGGAACAGATAATTTTCCCTAATTTTTCGTTTGTTCTAATCGCTTGAGAAGCTTCACTGTCTAGTTAACATGTTCCTGCATAGAACAGAGGCATGCTAAAAAAGTTCAAAATTATGCATTTGATACCTTGGAGGGAGACGTACGCCAGCTTCTTTCGAAAAGCACGGAGTTTTGAAAATATCGATCCAAGGTAGAATTTTGCCTAATTTTTGATATTTTTTTAATGAAAAAGAAGTAATAAAACGTGTGTAAATGCAGAGTTTGTTAAAGAATTATCATATTCTCCTATGGTACTGTCCTAATCAAAGTGGTTATCATATCCAGCTAGCGAATGCAACACCCATGCTTTAAATTACGGCGAGAGGGCAGTGGATTTTTAACGTTTCTTGCATCAGAAATTCCTAATAGTCCTAAAAAATTAAAGGAGAAATTACACATTTGTACTATAATAAAGGGGAAAAAATTAGGACTTAAAATAATAAAAATCTGGCAGTTAAGCAGCTTGGAGGGAAAATTTAATTTTTCAAAATAAATTTTTAAACTAGAAAAAGATTTTACTATCCTGGAAAATGAAAAAAAAAAAAAAAAAACTATTGTAACGGAAAACATTAAGAAAAAATAGCAAAAATGTCAATTTTGCCAGTTTTATCGCCAACGCATTATAATATACAACCTTGGCTCAGTTTATAGGTTATTAAAGTACAATGTCAAGGACGCCATTCTTAACCTTAAGGTCGTTTTCTTCACTTTCATGTAGTGATTTTGGACACTGGTGGTAAATCCGATGCATTAAATATCTTACCACATTTTTAGTACGATGTTAAGAACTATATTTTTGTGCCAATATTTCGCATCACATGTTATCACAAGCACTGCTTTTTTGAAAATTTATTAAGTTTTTAGTAGTTTTATGCTTTTGCTTTGTGTTGGTTTTAGTATTTATTCTACAACTAATACAAGGATAATAGAATCGTATAATTTTACCTTTCATACATTTTATTTTCGGAGAAAGCAGTTACCGTATTTGACGGCATATAAGACGCACCCTTATTTAGACGGCCACAAACAAGGAAAAAAAGTTTCAATAGCGTGGTTTCTTTTAGTTCTCACGTTTCGTAAGAGCCAAATAAACAATTATTGAATGCAATTACCTTCACGTATAAAACTGTGTCCTTCACGTATAAGACGCAGGTAACTTTTTTGAGACCAAATTTAGGGGAAAAAAGGTGCGTCTTATATGCCGTCAAATACGGTAAATTTTTAGAAAAGTTTTTAAATTAATAGGCAAACAATGGTATTTTAGAAAATAAGGACTTTAGGAAAACGTTTTTCAGCATATTTTGGATTTTTGTATTCTTAACTATAAACTTGACGTGATTTATATATAGAGATTCTTTCTTCATTACTTTTTTATTATAAATATATATATATATATATATATATATATATATATATATTTTATGCAGTAATGTAAACGTGTGTTCAGAATTCTTTAATTGCTGTTGCTTAATGTTTTAAATATTTATTCCTAGATAAATCTGTTTGAAACTTTAAACACTGAATAATGAAATTGCAGTTCATTATTAGTGATTTTTAATTAAAAATTGCTAATTTTAAAGTTTAATTAAAAGAAATGTTTCACTGATACTTTGTTTTAATTGTTTGAAAAATTACTATTTTTGCTTAATCAATATTTTTCATTACAATAGTTTTTTTATTTTCCAGAACAGTATAATATTTTTCTAGTTAAAAACTATCAAAACATACCCTAATTCAGATAACATATTCTGTTCTAGAATAATGAATTGGCACCAAAAAAAAAATCAAGACTACTAATGTAAAAACTATTCTGAAATACTTAACCAGAACACGAGAACTGTTCCAAAATTTGTATTTTAAACCAGCTCAGGAACGCAATAACAATTACTTTTTGCCCCCCCCAAAAAAAAACAAATTATTATATTAAATATTTTAGTCAAATTTTATTCCAAGGAAGTTAAAAATTTTGTATTTTTTAAGGTATTTCTTTCCCCCTTTCGGTATGCCTTCGTGGTGTAATTGGAAGCGCGCTCGATGTGTATCGAGAGATCCTGAGTTAGAATCCCAATGTGGTCATTGCAGATTTCTTCAGTTTCCTGACTTTGAAAAAAATTCTAAATGACTGTACAAGTGGTGCCCGAACTAAAAGATGGTCGAAGATAATTCGTCACCACCAGGATTTGACAACTGGATCCCGTAACCCTCAGTTGCTCTTTAAAAGGAGAATAGTATATATGGTATTTTCTCCCTCCTTTCAGCTTGCCTTCGTGGCATAACTGTAAGCACGCTCGACGCGTATTCGGGAGGTCCAGAGTTCGAATCCCAGGGAGGGTATTGCGGATTTCATTAGGTTTCTGACATCAAAAAATTCTAATGACTCTACAGTTTTACTTTTTCAGAATAAGTATAAATTCTTACTAAATATTAAGGACTGACAGACAGTTAAAAAGCTGTATTTTTTGCAAAATTGATTTTTTTAAAATTTTAAATGCCAAACCTAAATATTTGAGTTATTTAAAATACTTTTGCAATTGGAAGTGCATGTCTATAGCCAATGGTAGCGAAAAAAAAGTCTGCATAAAGACTTTTAAAAACACCACGAATAATATCTACATTTAGCACCAGTGCACGAGTGCTTTTAAGACCGCTGAATACTGTGAGTTCGACCTGCCTTTATCCAGGTGAACGATCTGGCTACATGGTTAGCTTTCATGGTTTTTCCCGTGTGTAACTTGAATACGAGTCGGTTTCTCTTAAAACGTCCTGCACGAAAGCGTCCTTTCCCTTAGGCACATAGCTCTAGTTGCCATATTCGATAACCTAATCTAAACTAGATTTATATTTAATGATTTATTATTACACAGTAAAAAGATATACGTATATATGAGAAAATATACAGATATGGGTATTTTACGCCAGGATGAGTCTTCTTTGTAACAATATTTCTTTTCGCAAAAGACGCATAATTACAACTCGAACACAAATTCTAATGTACGAACATAATTAAAAAAATTACCGGAGCATGCCATTCTCAAAACATCAACTAACTCTTGCCAGACAAAGTCTGACTGAACCCTACCAATTGCATCATGCAATTATTCTTGGACAATATTGCTGTTATTGCAAGAGAATGTAAAGAGTAAATAAGTACATACAAATAAATAAGTACATACAAATAAAAGAAATAACACATGGAAGTAAAATGCGTAGTTAGTGTTTAATTCCTACATTCCCAGATCCAATTCAGTATATTAGAAAACTTGATCTGAAATAGCGCTGTCACTGCCTTTCGTCATTTGTTCTCACAATAAAGTTGCTATCCAAATATATAAAACAAACGTAATGCAACAAACGTTCGTGATTTATTTTACTGTTTACCGTAACTAGGCCAAGATGAACAAATGCGTAAAATTCAGAATATAGAAAATTCTTTTATTTTTAACTAATTTAGACAATTTTTGAAATAGTTTCTTCTCAAACAGGCCTATAAAAAAGAACGTACAGGTTTGTTATGAAATAAAAATTACTTGTGAAGTATGCATGGCACCTATAATTAATACATTATATCATATTTATGACAGATTCCAAATAGTGTACAGAGTTAAACATTTCAATGGGGAAAAGACGAAAATAGAGTTTGTCCTCCCAGGATTTGAAAGATGGATTTTTTAGTGCTAGTTGGACATGATAACCACTTATATCACGAGTGGCCATATGAGGGAAAGTGATAATTCCATGTAACGATATTTAGAGTTTATAATTATCTATGCTAATAAATTAATAAAATTATGGATTTTATACTGATTTCAGAAAAATTGAACACAAATAGAACCTCGGAAAAAGTTACGATCCTTAACGCAATGTGTAAAAATTATGTGTATAAAGAGGGAGATCTTAATAAAAGCAAAGATATATTTTAGTAAAGCTAAAAATAACATTGTTTAGTTTTCACTCGTTTCGTAAATTAACTTTTGAATAAAATTTCCGGCAATTGAAACTACGTTTAATAATTCGATTAAAAATCCAATTTTTTTCTCCATGTAGTCTCTGTTCAAGGAGGCTCTAAGATCGCATATTTTCGAGCCAGCAATGTTCATTATTAGATACTCAGGTTTGCAGCATTAATGAATCTTTGTAATCGGAATCTTTCATGCCAAATATTGAATCACACAAACGTTGATAGAATGCTCTATATTAGAGGTCTCAAATTCAAATTGCACTCGAGCCGGTCTGAAGCAGCTGACTATGTCGAATTTTTTTAACCCAAATGGAAAAATTAAAAGTTTTTTAATGAATTTAAATAAATTTTAAATTTTATTTACTACATAGTTAACAAATATATACTATAAATAGTAACAATAACGACGTAAAGGAGTGTGTGTGTGTGTGTGTGATTATGGCAAAGCCTTGAGGGCTATCTGCCTACGACGTAAAGGAGAAAATTCTAATGTATATTTAGTTCTGTTTCAAATGTAAAGGTTGGTATCTTCAAAAAATTTCAGTTGGCTACACTTTGTAATTCAAACATACGGATAGCAAATATTAAATTTTCAGACTGAAACTTATTTAAAATAATTGTAATACGTTAAATTAATCGCAAAATAACTTTAAACTAAATTTTCAACTAAAAATGAACAAATTGCGATAATTTGAGAAAAAATAATGACAACCTATTATCCTTTTTTTATTCATTAAGTTTTTCTATGATGCATACAGAACAAATACATATATTTGTATGTAAATAATTACAAACTTCTATATTCCTTACTGCAGATTACAGCTATAATGTTCATAGCTTTTCGATTTTGATAAAATATGTAACCTTATAAGGTATGTCTTCCACCTTCCTACCGTGCCTTCGTGGTATAGTGGTTTGCACACTGTGCCGGTATTCCAGAGGTCCGCGGTTCGATTCCCGGCGAAGGCGATTGCTCATTTTTTATCTTGCCTGCTTCCAAAAATTACTTAATGTCTCTACAGTGGTAACAGTAGAGACATTAAGTACAACGCTCTAAAAGGGTGTACTACTCAAAAAGGGTGTACTCTACAAGGGTATACTGTAAAAGGGTGTAAAGTACAACACTCTAAAAGAATGCTGCATGATGATTCTCCGCACCCAGGATTTGGCGATTGGGTCTCCTAAAAACCCAAGTCCTCCTTTAAAAGGGGGAATATATAAGGTATTTCCCCCGTCTTCCTAGCGTGCCTTCATGGTGTAGTGGTTTGCACATTGGGCCGGTATTCCTGAGATCCGCGGTTCTATTCCAGGCAAAGGCGATTGCTCATTTTTCATATTGCCTGCTTCCAAAAATTACCTAATGTCTCTACAACCTTACAGAAAAATTGCCCAAAACTATCTTTATTACTAATTGTAGATGCTCATCGGTCAGTCTGTTTCTCTTTTTTCAGCCTTATTAATTTCTAGCTGTGGAAAAAATAGTTAACACATATAAATGTATTCCCAAATAAAGTGATTTGAAAGTTTTTTATCGCAAAAACTCGTAACTGGGGGTATTTATCTTTTGATTAATACGAAAAAAGGTTTATAAAATCTCTATCTTCAAATCTTTGAAAAACAGTTATATGACAATGTAAATTACTTAGCTCCATTTGAAGATTTTTCTGTGGCAAAACTCGGGCTCGTTTTTAAATGGTCATGAAAATAATTTAAAACTGAACTTGTAGCCTTGGCTACTAATGTTTAAACTAAATTATAATTAGGAACAGGAAATATTACAAAAAATTGCTTTATTTATTTACAGCTTTATTTTTCATCAAAATGCGCTGCTACTAGAATAACATCATTCGAAAACCAAAGTAAACGTGAATCACTACTCGTTGCCATTCAGCGTAAAAGAAATATAAATATGAATAATTACTTGTTGCCACTAAACATAAAAGAAATATAAATATTAACAAAACGTTAAAGTTAATTTTATGAAATAATTAAACACATGCAAAAATATAAAACACTTGAAATTAAAAAGTAATTATTACTCATGTAATAACTAGGCCAATATAAACTGAAAATTATTAAAATCTCACACCTTATATTAAATTCTTGTACTAAGAATTAATGTCATAATAATGATATTTAATTTATGGGAAGTATGTTCGCGGGCCGCATAAAATTGCTTCGAAAGCGTCCAGTTTGGAACCACTGCTTTACGTGACCACGCACGGCTGCAAATTATTCTGCTAGCGAAGGTGGTCATTTCAGCAAAGTTTAGTTTCAGTTCAATACCGACGACTATTTATATTTTCAGAAACATTGGAGACTGTCGAAGATGCTTGTTTTAGGAGGGATATTTCCAGAGATAAATCACCATATTTGCTATTCATATTGCATTGCATTTATGCATTCTTTGCTGCCTTCTATTGGTAGACTTTTTATATATGTAGGCACAAGCTTTTTTGTAATCAATCATCAAATATTGCTATTAAAACTGTTACAAAAGTGAAACTTCTCAAGATTTATTTTGCTTAAGATTAAAGTTTATACCCTAAGCAGCGCTTTCATGGCTGGCTAACAACAAATACAATTAGGTTCTATCATAAAACAATTCAAAAGGAAAACATTTTTAAAGACGTGGAGTTCTTAAAGGAGAAAGAAACTTGAAAAAACTCGTAGTCAGGCCCGTTACTTGCACACTTGCGATCTAAAAAAACTGTTTACCAAAAATTTAAAACAAAAATTTGTCAAGGAACAGTTAGAAAGATTAATATGCTCTGTAAGCTTTCAGGAATAAAAAAACGAATATACTTTTTTTAATTAAAAACAAAGGGAAATTTTGCAGTGGCTTTTTCAAAGCGGATTATTTTCATTGTGTTCATAATATCTATAGAAGGATTATTTAAAGAGAAATCTTTGAAGTTTTCTAAATGCTTATTGAGCAAAAAAGAAAAAACAAGTATCGAAAAGAAAATATGAATTTCTTCTAAAAAGCTTTGTATTTTAATTAGAAAAAAAATTCTATGATAGATTTCAAGGAATGTGTAAAATTTTTTCAGAGTCATAACAGATCATATTTTCAATTTTCAAGCTTGATTAATTCTTTTTTTTCTTAGCAATAAAATACACGTTGGTGTATGTTAAGGTTTCGTAAGACTTTAAAATATAACATATTCTGGGTGCAGTATCTCTTATCTTCTCCCTATTTTAAATTTTATTGATAATTAACGTGGACTTACTACATGAAATTAACACACACACACACATATGTATATATATAACACATAAATAGCTTTAAATTGGCTTAGATTTTAAAGTTTTCTTTTAAACATAACTTAGGCAAACAGAAATTTGAAAGAAATTCAGTATACAATATAGACTAATGCACCAGCTTTCAGTTTCCTGTAATTTAATTGAAAAATTTTGATGAAAATATAGAGATATTTTTATTATAAGTAATTTTTGTGTACGGATATTTTAATTAGGAGTATGTAGATAAGGATATATTTATAACTTATTCATAAGGGGATATTTTTTAAATAAATATTATTATTCCTTTTTATAGGATAATATTGGGAATGTTTTAAAACTAATTTATTTTCAATCTTGCTATATAAATTATGAGAATAATGAAATTATTTTAAAATTAACGATTTTGTAATAAAACAACTATGAGAATAAGGAAATTACTTTTATAATGAATTTGATTTTGCTGAATGATTTAATTAGGGGACTAATGAAAATATTATAAGTCTACTGTTGTGCTATGGTGCTGTATCTACAACATAACATAGTAGACTCATGATAAAATTCTTGACCTTTCTGTTAACCTTCTATCTCTTATCTCGTGTCTTAACGGTAATAATATTTGCATAAGATTGTTTCCTTTTGCTCCAGAATCATTCTTTCTTTCCATGCTTGAGAATATCTACACAGAAAAGAAAAGTGTAGATTTAACTAAAAATTAAAATTAAAATTCAAGCAATGCGTTCGAAAAAATTCCACTTGAAATTAGAGTTCCAAATCAAAGTTCGCTTTGTTGTGTTCTCAGAATATCATGTTCTTAATCGATTTCTTTGCTGATATTTTAACTAGTTTCTAGAATCATAGTCACCCATCGTTCAACGCAATGAATTAAGACGTTCTTAAACTCAGATTTAAAGTACCTAAAGGTGACTGAATTTCCCATAACCACAGCTGATGTATTGCTTTTTAGTTAATGACTGCCATTTGAACTCGATCTGCTTCGTGTGAACTCGATAACAGCTTATCACAGTTTCGGCAAGTATTGGAGAAAAAAATTTGCCGAGTTACAAACAATAAGTATTTAATTATTTCTTGGTGTCTTTTAATTTTATTTTCTCTTTAAGTTATATAAATAAATAAATATAGACAATCTGTAGATATAATTATAGAAATAATAAGTGAATAAAAATTAATGATGTGATTTAATTTACACAAACCTGACAGTAAGAAATACCTTTTAGCTTCAAAAAGGCTAGGAATTAAGACTATAAAAACAAAACTTCCAGTCTCTGCTGGATATCAGTTGTAAATCTAAAATTTTTTTTAATTAATTAAGAAAAACTATACGATTATGAAAAATTTACATTGTACAAAATAAGAATCGGTCAATCAAACTCGTGATTTGTAACTGAAGCTTATTCAGAGATACTGATTGTTATCTAGCTGTTTTAAAAATCTCTTTGTCTTTGACGCTTCGTTTATCGAATGTTTTCCTCTTATCTTCATTTAATTCCCAGCACTTTATTTTGGCCTGTAATCTCAACTTTGGAATCAACTACGCGATATAAAACTTAAAACACTTCGATGTAATTTCATACATTTTCTTGTCAGGTTTGCATTGGATATCAAGGCCACGTTGAGAAAGAAATATGGATTCCAAGGAGTTCCGGCGTTACGCTAAGGAGATGGTTGATCTGGTAGCCGATTACATGGATACGATCAGAGATCGGCCGGTTCTGCCGGACGTGCAGCCCGGTTACATCAAGCAACTCTTGCCGAGTTCTCCTCCAGAGGAGCCGGAGCCTTGGCGTAATATCCTCGCCGATGTGGAGAAGGTCGTAATGCCTGGAGTAAGTAATATATCTCTTTATATATATATATGAAATATTTTTTTACATGCAAGAGTAAGTTAATGCCTTTCCTAAAGAAAAGAACACGAATCTGCGTATATTGCTAAAGTAACTAAGTGGTAATAAGAGCGTGTTAAAATTGAACGAATTAAAAGTTAGATGCACTTTATCGGATGGAAGAATTTTTTTTAAATTATAGTACAAATTCTAATAATAGATGTTAAGTTTACGTTTGATGCAGAATCGCATGCAGATAACTTGACTTAATTTAGCTACAGAAGAAATTAAAACTGCTGAAACTGAAAATCGTCTGCGAACCTTATACGTTGTTTTAAGTCATTATGTTTCTATTAACAATAGGCAACAGAATTTATTTGATATAAAAAATTTTAGCGTGATGTTATTTTCAGTCAATTACCTTTCTATTTAGAAATAAGTTTGATAAATTTTAAAAGTATTTTATTCCAGTTGCTTTCTTGTAAAATTATTTCAGTTATTGTTCTTTGTTAAAATTTCGTAACCTACTATGTAGATTAAATCAGGAAAGATTTAAGTTTGCTTATATTAAGGATAAATAAAGCTGTCTAATACTTATTATTCTGAAAACAATGTGTCAAGTTTCATCGACGCAAAGTGATTATTTTTTGGAATTGTGAGTAGCGAAGTTATGCAGATGGAGATGCTATTTTGAAAAGTGAAAACTTGTAGAGCAGAGTTTTTGATATAGAGAGATTAGCCCTTTGACAGCTATCGCTAGCCGGTTATTCTGTTAAAAATCCTTGCTACTAAATTCTTTTATCGACTTTAACTCTCCTAGCCGCAAATGCATCGTGAAATAATGAAGGCCAAGCCAAGGCTTCGTAGGCGAGTATTATTTTGTATTTAATAGTTTAATTTGATTTGAACATTTATTCTGAATTTTCCAAAAATTGCAAAGTTGTGTTATCTGTTCTATTACATCTTTTTTCTATTGTGCAGCCATCAGAATAAAGAAAGGGCAATAAGTTGTTTGCCTGTGTTTACAGCTCTTGCCATTGACAGTTGGAACCGTACGAATTATTTTCCCTATTGTTATGATATAACCACTTAATTAAACATTGACGACTACCTCTCAAATTGAAAAGAAAACGCCATAAAAAACCATGAAAACAATTTTTGCAGCCAGCCTGTTCGCCGGGATTCGAACCCCGGGCCAAACGGCCAATGTTCAGCGACTTACCGCTCGGCCGGTCGGCCATTAGTGGGCACAAAATTTTAAGACATTTTATCGGCACTTCCATCATAAAGCTGTCACTATGCTTAGTCACCAAAACTGGCAAACTTCATCACGCAATTTGTAACGTGCGAATTTCAAAGAAGGTCAAAGGCCCCTTACGCAGAGACAACTTTAACAGTGAAGCACCGAGATTTTTATTTCAATTATGTAACATTTGAATCTATTAATTCGTGGTATAAGAAACTTTCCAGCTGTTTATTCATCTTCTTCTCATTCTGAGAATTCAATTTAATTTGTTCTGTCAGTTATATCAAATATCTGAAAGACTTGTAGCTATTAGAAGGCTAGACATGTATTAAGGATCAGATAGATCAGATGTGATTAAATGATCATGTGATCTTGTAGATATGTATTAAGAGTCAGAAAAAAGAACGGTCTACGTTTTTTATGATAATGCATTTAAAGAACTAGAAGCACAAGTTCTTAATTCATGTTTCAAAAATTTCATAAAATAAAAAAGTATATCCAAAATATTTACTTTCGCAATCACCTTATAGCATTTATTCCTAAGTTTTACTAACGACTAGTTTTGCGTTAAATTCTATCTTTTTCTTCTTGTTTTGCCACGATACTCTCTCAGATCAGAATATTTATCCAAATTAATGGCGACTAGTATAGTTTATACGTAGAATATTAATCCTAACTGTGATCCCGTAGGAGCTTAACCGCGTTGCTGCCGTTAGGTTAGGTCATTTAAATAGGGAAGAGCACTCGAGGGCTCTCTGCCTGAGGAAAGGGATGCCTTCTTAAAGAACTTTCTTAGGGAAATAGGCTTGTATTTACGTTACATATAGAGAAAACCGCGAAAACTAACCATGCAACCAGCCCGTTCGCCTGAGATCTAACCCGGTCTAACTAATCAAATGGTCATTAATTGGGCTCAATCCGAACCAGTAACTTGTAGGTTTTTTGTACCAGAAAAACTGATTTTAGTTTATGTTATCGGTTTAAGCCTTTTGTAAAATCCACTGAGAGTAGCTAATGAAGTTTTGCGTTGATTTTACATTTGAAAACTGTAGGTTGTATTAATAGTTAAACAATATCAGGGGCTATAACTTGCAAAGTGTTTAAGTAACTTCTTTGGCTGACCGTTAGGTAACACGGCACGGTTAAGCTATTTCATGCCGCAGAAGTTATAACTTTTAATATGAATTTTATAACTTAAAATGCTTTTATCCATCTAAATCTTTTTTAAAAATCTTGATTTAATGCATAACGTTTGTATCTTCTAAAACGTTATGGAACAGAAAACTTTCTTACGATTTATATACATATTTTTCATCTCGAGAATATTATGTTATTAGTACGCCAAGTTTCTACATAACGTCAGACCTAGAACGGTTATTAATAGATGAAAATTTGCAAGAAGATTCACGCAAAGAGCATAAATAGATTGAAATTTTAAGAAAATGTTCGACGGCTGTTTTTTAAATTAATTTAATATCACATTATTTCCAACAAGGGTCCGTTTGCACATAGCTAATTTGGTTTGAACTATTATATGGTAATGTGCTAATGTCTGAGCTACAAGCCTGATATTGTAAGCAATACATTTATAACATGAAGAAATTCACTTATGATTTGCAACAAAATTTAACTCAATACCTGAGTAAAAATAACCAACACCTAAAATGCTCGAATTTTCAGATTTTTGTTCGTGTCACATCAAAATTACATGAATTTCATGTCATGGAAAAATTCCAATTTCGTTTCACTATAGCATTTTAAGTTAGATCCATTCTCAAAAGCATATGCAAAAAGGCAGTTTTTAATAATAATGTTATTGACAATTGCGTTAAAATAAATAATTACTAGCAATTTCTAGCATTAAAAAATGAATTAATACTTCGAGAAAAAGTTCTTTGAATTTTATATGTATGGTTAAAAGAGGTGCCGAAACAGAAATGACAATTCCATAAAACTTCCAAAATGGGCATTGGCCTTTTGAAAAAGGCTAATCATTCTATGCAAATGCCATGGCTAGATACGAAGATTTATGATTAGAAACAACTAGGAACTTTTAAGCTAGTAAAATATTTAAAATTTGTATTTTGGATACATAAAGAATAATCATAAGAACTTTTATAGTTTTTTTTGGCATCAACTCCGCATTTTTTTTTTCGGAAGTATTGTTCGTATAGAAATATTTTTCATGAATAGGACAAATTCAACTGATATTAAACGAAATTCACATTGCCTTCTTTACTGTAAAAATGCTTTTTTTTTTTTTTTTTTTTTTGGCTTGCGAGTTTTGTTTCTTTTCCAAAATATTTCTTAAAAGCGGCCTACCAATGGATGAATATTTAAGAACTTTAAACACTGGTGTTCAACAAGTGTTGGCTGCATGCATGTTTTCGTGGTTTTTCCGAAGTGTAACGTGGTTGCAAGCCATTTTTTCTTAGAAAGTACTCTATGAAGATATCCTTCCACATCGGGCGATAATTTCTGTGTGCTTTACCATATTCAACTAACCTAACCTAACCTTTTAAAAGCGAAATAAAGGTTGAAATTACAATGGTTAAACACAATGCATTATTTCTATGCGTAATATAAATAAACTTATAGAAAAGATAGATAATTATTAACCGCTGCTGCAAGAAGTGAAAGAAAGAAATATACAAATGTGTGAAATATATTATTTTTACTAGTAGTTATTTTGTTAACCTTTTCTCTCCTTTCTCGTTTCCCTCGCGTCTCCCTGCCAGAATGCAAAGGAGTTAGGGGGAACGAGAGTATAATTAAACTGAAGTAGTGAAAAGGTTAGTCAGAGAGTGTTTTCGCTGTTAAATACGCACGTTGCTATCGCTACAAGCTGTTTGAATTTTGAATATCGGCTTCGTATTCTTTTCGCCGAAATTAGTATCGCGCGGTGTAGGTTTCTGATTAAACCTGCTAGGTTAAATTAAATTACGTAGTCCTGAGTTACTAGTTTAAGTTCAAATTTAGTTTGTTGTATTATTTTGAAGTTTTTTACCACGAGTGGCTGGTGACAATGTAAGCACACAAGTGCGTGCTGTCTGTAAATAAATGTGTTCAATAAAAGGATTTTTTACACCCTTAACCTGTTGTATTCATCTTCTAGTTTGAGCGACATAATCGTTAAACAAACGCTCAAGTAGGTCTAGTTACAGTATATATTAGCAAAGAAGACTAGGTCTTAAAAATTAATCTGGCATAAAAGTTATGATTCGGTTTTCATTTAAGTAATTTATCTCTTTGGGTGTAATGATTGAAAGATAAAAGATTACATCACAATACAGCTTATCACATATACTGTTCTACTTTTGAATTCATCGGATAAAAACAAGAGGGCCCTTGTAAATTTATTTCAAAAGCAATGACTCGATAAATTTTGAATTTTTATCGACGAAGCTAGGAATCTGCTAAGTTCGTGTTAAATTATCTTTCAGACTGTAGACAAATGAAAATAACATGATAACACTATTTTAAAAAATTTCATTCTCCTTATCAATTAATCCTTAGCCACACAAAAAAACGACACAGATAAAAATAATGTCTTAAATTTATTTTAATCCTAATTTAGATTTTAACCAAACTGGCTAAAACTTCAATTCTCGCAACGTTCTTCAACTCTCTAATGAATAAATCCAGTTAAACTTATTTACAATAAGAATCAGAAATTTAAGTCTATACCTAAATGAACATTCCTGCTGCCTTTTGCACTATCTAAATATAGCACTTCTAAAACAGCTTAATTTCAATCTAAATTATCCAAGGCAACTAAAATCTATGTGACTCATATTCTTTCACAGTAGCTACACTTTAAATCTCAAACAGCTCATCAATGCTGGTCATCAATGAAACAGACCATTCACTCAGCTAAAGTTGCAATTAATGTTAAGCTCAGATTTAAATCAATCGTATTTGTATTCTTTACTTCTTAACTTCGTTCTCCATTTACATATTTCTTGAACGAAGGGAAGAAATGAAAAGTAAGCGGATAGAAAAACAGGTTATGCCCACTTTAGGCTTTTCCCATATTAGACTTTCTCGCCAAACTCATTTCAGCCTCTGTCAAGGAAGTAGGCAATAAAAGTTCTCACTTCAACTATCTTATTCAGGATCATGCTTAAATACTTTGATCAAGTCATTTCTTTCTTTATTTTCGCTCAATTGCTTATTGGATAACAGCATCGAATATTGGTATTTTGTTTTAGATATGCTGATATATGGCAAAGCACATGGAATAATTTAATTTATCATGTAACCTTTTTTAACACAGGCTCTCCTCTCCCGAACATCTTTCAACTGAGCAGCAATTGTTAAAGGAAAAAATACAAATTAATGTTAAATCCATGTCTTTTTAATATTTTCATCCCCAAACAGTTGCAAAGGGAAAGGAAAAAAACGAAATTGGCGCAATTTTTCTTATCATCATCAAAAAAGCTGAAGTAAGCAACATGGAAACAAAAGGCTAAGTTGAGTAACGCGAACGAAAATATCTTATACCCTTTCTTTAAAAGTATCCAAACATTTCTTAACGGTACCTTCCTTAGTAATACAGTGATAGCTAGGTGTACGCTAGCTTTGAAATACGTTCAACTTCGTATGCGTTCTGTCTATGCTTGAAAATTTTTATTCAGAATAAGACTCGAGTTCGATGAGTCAACGACTGCACGAACTGCACTTGTTCATTTCTTTCGAGACAATGCTACGACTTCCCATGAGCGTCGGCACGCCCGTTGCAATACTATTCAGCAAACAACTCGCACTATAACTCTGAATTTTTAAGTGATTTTGCGTTTTATGGCATAAATGTTTGTAAATTCATTAACAATGAGTTTGAGGGAAATTAATGAGAAGAATCAAGCAATGAAGGAAATTAAGAGGATCACCATAAAGGTGAAAAAAGCGATTGTTGAAAAGTATGAAGATGGCATATGTATCAGTGACTTGGCTAATGCATATCGTATACCGAGTACAGTGGTGTTTACGACTGTAAAAAACAAAGACGCTGTTAAATTGGTTAACGTTGCGAAAAGGGTGAAATCAATTATTAAACAAAGACCAGAGACCTTAGAACATGTTGAAAATTTGCTTTTGATCTGGATAGCAGAAAAATACTTAGGTAAGTATCATGTGCAATGTTTCATATGTACAGTATATTTCACTCACTGCATTTGTATTTTAATATGGAAAAGTGTTAAAGTAATAACAATAGGGGTTTTTTATAAGAACGAATAAATTATTTCCCTTTATTTAATATTGAAAAACAGTGTTTGCTACATATCCAGTTTAATATATATCCAAGGATCTAGAACAGATTAAAAACATACACAGAGGAACCACCTTTGAACGTTTAATTCAGTAAATCACGTCTAACGTGATACCATGTGACTTCTTTCATTTTGTGGGAATTATTAGTACTATTTTCGGTTTCATGACTAAATAAAACCATGTGAAAAACTTATTAATGGCCTTTCAAAGAAATGCCAGACAGAACTCTCTTTTACTGTCTTACCGCCAAATAATCCTTCAATGGTCTAGTCCCCAACTGAATTTTCGTCTAAATGTTTCTTTTACTTTGGTCATCAGCAATCAGGCAAAATTACGAATACTCCAATAATCAGAAGTAATTAGTAATGTATAAAAATCTGGCCATTCTTATTAGTTAAGAAATACTTGTACTATTTACTATAACTCCTTAAGGATTCATTGAGGAAAACAAGTGATACTGCAAATTCGCCGCACTGACCTGAAGACTTGTTATCAATTTTCTTTCTAATTTTCCTTATAATTAAATGGTGCTAAAAACCCCCAAGGAAAGAAATTTAACACAATATTGAATATCTGTAATATTATCATGGTTTGGTTTATGTACTTACGGCAAAACTTCGAGAGCTATCTGCCTAAGGGGAGGGATACCTTCGTGAAGGACTTTTTAAGGGAAACTTGCTCGTATACACTTTACACATGGGAAAAGCCAAGAAAACGCCCATGCAGCGAGATTCGAACCTCGGACCGAACTACAAGTGTTCAGCGACTTTACCGCTCGGCCGCTGGTGGACAAATATTATCATGAATATTCCGTATGGACACCTGGGAAGAAGTCCTACAGTAGACTGTATGCGTGTTAATGATGCTTGTGAATTCTGAGTAGACTGTGTATGTTTTGTCTGGGTACAAGCTCTAGCATGATTTAATGTGCATTTCTTTTTACCTGCTTATATGGCTCTGCATTATTTATCTGTATGTATTTATTATTATTATTATCGCTGTCCTCGTATACGGGGAAAAATATTTGCCATGGCGAAAAATATGACGTTTGAGTTTTTGATGAATCTAAGTTTTCCGTATAAGGAAAAGAAGTAGAGTTTAGCAATTCTTCTGATTCATTTGTTTTAAAGCATTACCTTCAATTAAGCCCGATGTAGGAAACATATAAATTTTAACTGAACATGATATACGTATGTGGGTTATGAACATTACACACACACACATATCCGTTAGTTTACAACACCGTATAAATATGTCTTGAATTATTAGTTGGTATATCTGTTTCTTATAAGACAAATTTGTTTTGAAATGAGAAAAAAAAATCTACTAATAGGCGAGCTATCGTATGTTTTCATTTATTTTACTTATTTATATATTAATACATATATCCGTAATGATTTCAGTATCCTGTGTAGAATATTTATGGTTATGATGGCCTGTTTGATAGGTTAGGACACAAGAGAAGCTGCAGATTTTCTTAGCATTAGAAAGAACATTTTATTTTCTGTAATCGTATGAGAATGGGGTATTTTTTAGCCCAAAGGAGTGTTAGCTCAGAAAGGCTATTAGTCTCGAAATGGGATTTTGCTTTCAATTGCTGTAAAAGACCGAATAACTTTTCAAATTGTTGCCACCAAATGTTATCGCCCTGTATTATTTTAAGAGAAATTAAATAAAGGGCAATGTGCACAAATGTAGGTATGTTTCTGGAATTGTGATAACAACGGTACCTAGAGCCATCAGATTTTGAATAACGTAATCCTCTACCCGAACATGGGCACTTAAAAGCCTGAATTTTGAATTTCGAATTTATTTTATTATATATTTCATATTTTGTAAAACTTGAACTAATTTTTGATTAACAAACTCAACGATTTCAAAGCGAGCAATGACAACACTGTACAGATAAAAGCATTTTTATCTCCAGCGCGAGACTGTCTATGGGGAATTCTAAAGATATGCTGTTTATAAATATTTTGTGATATTGCTGTTGAATTTAATTTTATTTGATTAAAGTTCGAAGAACATGATGTATAATAAATAAAGTTAATACACAAAACGTTAAAAAAAACGCCCCTTTGGGCGTAAATCGGAAAGTTTTTAGATTTTTTTTAAAGGTTATTTATACACTGTCTCCACAAAAGGCCTTACCATGTCTATCTTTTCGAAACCGTTAGTCACAGACACATACTCAGTTACGAAAATGTTTTAAATGATGCAAATATTCGTGATTTGGCATTTTCAAATAAAACACTCAATTTCATAAAAAATTATGGTATCTAATTTTATAGATTCCCTCACTTCCTATATTTATATTTCCGAAATTATAAAAAGCACAATACAAAAAGTATGAGATCATCCTGTATATTTTGTTGTATTACGAAATGCACCAAGTACAGTTAATCATAACTGCAAATGTAATTTCTGTGCACATACTTAGTTTGGTATCTCATAATTAGTTAGTTAATCGGGTCATAATAATCTAATTACACATATGTACCATCTGCTCTTCTGATGTTCGTATTCTGCCAATTTGTATAAGATATAGATTGCATCCGCGCTGTTGGTAACCATCCTCGTGAGTTAACGCCAAAGTAAAGGTCTATTTCAACGGCATATTGATCTGTTCTGTCTGTTTAGTGTTCTAGAGTTAGAATTAAAGCAGTGTGAAACGGTACTCGTAATTCATTCGTAATTTCGTTTCTCTCTTAATTTTCTTTCATAACTCAATAACTCAGCTTTACTCGTTCTTATTTCTTTCCAAAATAAATAACAAACAGCCATATAGGGCAATTTTTAACTAATTTAGCTCTCTTATTCTAAGATCTTTCTCCATTTTCTGTTTCTCATTTAGCAAGTGTTTAGTTAGTCCATAGGGGCTTTGTGCCTGAGGTACTGTTGTTTTCATTTTGAAATTTTGCATCGAATGACTCTGAATGTCCGTTTTACTTTTCAAGCTCTTGCCACCAAATATTATTGCCCTGTGTTATATTTGAAGAAATTAAATAATTTAAGAATCTGCATAAATGTACGTATGTTTCTCGCATTATGATAAAACAACAGTACCTAGTGCCATCAAATTTTGAATGATGTAATAATACTGCGAATATGGTCATCTGGAAGCCGAAATTTGGAATTTGGTTTACTATCAATTTCATATTATATAAAACTTTAACGAATTTTTGATTAACAAACTCGAGTATTTCAAAGCGAGCAATAGAAACGTTGCACAGAAAAAAAAAAAAAAAAATATCTTCAACGCGCGGGACTCTGTATCGGAAATTCTAAAGACATGCTCAATTTAAAACTATTTTGCGGTGTTGTTCCTTAAATTGAATTTTATGGTTTAAGTGCGAAGAACGTGATATATAATAAATAAAGGTAACACACAAAATGTTAAAAAACGCCCCTTTAGACGTAATTAAAAAAAAAAAAAAAAAAAAAAGAGAGAGAGAGAAATCTTCCAGATTTTCCTATTTAATATTATTTTTAATGATCTAGAAACAATGACCGCAATAGATCATAATAACTAATGAAGTAAAATATTTTCCGTAAAAGTAATAACAAACGATCTGAAGAAACCATATTCCATCTACGAGAAATGCTGCATCTTAAAAAGTTGAAAAATAGTATTTCTCAAGCTCATTTTACATCCCCTTTCCACGTGATTTCTTCTTCTGGCGCAATCATCTGAATAAAGTAAGAATAAAATGGACTGCGGGGGGGGACGGAAGAACTATACTGAAGACGCCAGTGACACACGTACGATACCTCAAATAAACGATAACACTTTTGGTGCATAGCCTTTAATAACCAAGGCCCGTTTATCGCTTTCACTGGAAAGGTTGAAGGCGCTTTGACGGATGATTGGAGAGGAGCAGCGAAAATGTCCGATTCGCCGACTGATGATGGATCGACAGTTTCCGCTTTTTGCCTCAGCAATATATCTGCATCATGAGAGCCTTTAGGTGTGTAGTAGAGAGAGGAGTAAGTATGTGCTGAGAGTCGAAATATTTAACTGGGACACTGTAACTTTGAAAGTTATTTATAAAATTCTGTGAATTGCATAAGTATATACTCGAAGATATTATTCTATATTGTAATACATTTTGAGGTATGTTCAGAAATCTTCAACAGCATTCCTTAAATTTTACTTAATAGCTTGTAAAATATACCTGAATAAATTTACAAAGAACAGCCTTATGTGCATACACACATGCACATAAGCTGTTCTATGCATTTCGAGACAATTCTAGCTTTGACTAGCATTAATTTTGCAGACCTGCTCAAGGCTTTATAGAGAGTATGACAAACAATTCATTTTACTTTGGAAAAAAAATGTTTCTGATATCTGAGTTGTATTCTCGATACACAAGAATATTTTACTAATATTTATACCGATTTAGAGCTGAATTCTGTTTTCAACTTTTAAACCTCACGCTCAGGGCGCTTTTCATAAAACTTTTCATTTCTGCTTATTGAAACGGTTTGCGGCTTTAAGTTTCCACTTTAGTTATTTTCGTAATAAATCTGTTTTTAGTCCAAAGGGGCTTTATCCCTGAAAGATTATTGTTTTCGTTTTGCGATTTTGCGTCGATTCACTACAAACGGCGAATCACTTTTCAAACTGTTGCCAAAAAGTATTATCTCCCTGTGTTATATTTAAAAAAAATTAAATAATGAAAAATCTGCATAAATGTATGTGTATTTCTAGCATTGTGATAAAACAACGGTACATAGAGTCATTGAATTTTGAATGACGTAATCCTCCTACGAATATGGGCAACTGGAAGACCAAATTTGAAATTTGGAATTTGTCTTATTATCGATTTCCTATTTTGTAAAACTTTAACGAATTTTTGATTAACAAACTCAAGGATTTCAAAGCGAGCAATGGCAACGTTGTACAGAAAAAACATTTTATTTCCAACGACTGAGTCTCTGTATTGAAAATTCTAAAGATATACTCATTTTAAAACTATTTTGTTTTATTGCTGTTGAACTGAATTTTATGGTTTAAGTGAGAAGAACATGATATTTAATAAATAAAGGTAAAGCACAAAATGTTAAAAAAAAGCCCCTTTGGACGTAATTTAAAATCTGAAATATTTCAGATTTTTTTTTTTAAACTTTTTATCCCCAATGTTGTTCTTGATTTGTTTTTAAGCTTAAAAGAGATATTAGTCTCAAAATTTGATTTTGCATTGTTTCTCTTTTCATTCGAGTCTGTTGCCATTCGGAAAAATGTAAAATATTACTCTTTCGTATTTAATCTGTCTGTCATTAAATAGAAACAGATGCAGTTCTTAAGAATATTAATTTTTTATTTTACAATCTGATTAATTTAAATAAAAATACATTTAATTCATGATACATCTAATTAAAAATGTTAAATATTTTTACAGAATTACATTACATTTTTTTTACTTTTTAAATATACAGAAGATATATAACGTTCCTACGTTAGTGCATATTAATCTAATATCCTATGAAACATTTCGCTTTTATATTTGGGTCATCTGTATCGATAATCTCTACTAATAAAACTGCATTAAACTTTAAAAGTACTTTTTTTTTTTTTTTTTTTTTTTTTTTTTTTGTGTGTGTGTGTGTGTGTGTGTGTGTAACATTTCTCTTTGTGCTTGTTTTTCAAAATTCATTACTATTAGCCCAAAGAGGCAATTTGCCAGAAAGGTTATTAATTTCGTTTTGGCATTTTGCGTCGGTTCACTATAAATGTCGGTTCACTTTTCAAATGTTGCCACCAAATATTATAATAATTAAAATTATTATATTTAAAGAAATTAAATAACGAAGAATCTGCATAAATGTATGTATGTTTCTCGCGTTGTTATAAACAACTGTATCTACAGCCATCAAAATTTGAATAACGTAATCCTCCTGAGAATACGGGCATCTGGAAGCCAAAATTTGAAATTTGGAATTTGTTTTATTATCGATTTCCTATTTTGTGAAACTTAAACGAATTTTTGATTAACAAACTCAATCATTTAAAAGCGAGCAATGACAACTCTATATGGGAGAAAAAATTATCTCCAACGCGCGAGACTGTGTATCGGAAATTCTAAAGATACGCTCATTTCAAAATTATTTTGCCATATTTCTGTTGAATTGAATTTTATGGTTTAAGTGAGAAGAACATGATATTTAATAAATAAAGGTAACGCACAAAATGTTAAAAAAATCACCCCTCTGGACGTAATTTAAAATCTGAAACATTTCAGATTTTATTTATGTTCATTTATTATTATTATTATTATTATTATTTTGGCAACAAAACCAGATTGTGCGAATAATTACCTCTTAACTGAAGGCTGTGAAGCATGTGCAATGCAAATGATAGAAATTTCATGACGGTATTTTTAGTCCGTCAATATTCTTTGTTTTCCTTAAAATTAACGTCAGTAGTAAAATGAAGGTGGTTATAACCTTTTGAGCTTATCTTATATAGCAGTAAACCATGATATAGGACTAAGAATCAGTAGGAAAGAAGAGTGATTACCAATGTCTGGTAAATATCATTACTGTTTTTAATTATCGCGAGTTTTAAAGAAAATATCCGAATGTCATTAATTTATTTTAAATAAAAAGACTCCAGTGCATTTTGTCAAATTTACAAGTTCGTACACATTGTCTTTCAAAATATGAGAGATCTTTCTCAAATTTTATCTTCAGCAAAATTCACGTATGCCGGATCTTTTATTAACGGCCTTTCAGACATTTGAAAAATGATTTTTTTCTTTCTTTCTTTTTATAGGTGAGAATTCTGAGAACGATATTTAATTGTGAAATAAAAGCTATCCTTGTAGTACTAGGACAATAAAATTCTTTCTTTATAAATCTTTGAAAGGAATAGTACTATTTGATTCTCAAACTGGCATCCAATTTATTGTATAATGTGGCATACCTTTTTCAGAGGGAATGGGTGATCAACAATCTTTTGTGCAGAAACCAAGGAGAGAAAGAGATTATGTTGCTTTACAGTTGACACCAAGACACATGAAGCTCCTTACTGAGGTACGAACAGATTAATATATGCAAGAACATGTAGCGAAGTTATGCAAGCCGATGGATTCTAAAACATCCTGATAGATAATAAAGCTCTCCAAGTATATAACAAATAGTCTTAAAACATCATCACGTTATAAAAGACCGAATCTTTTTTAATAACTGGATCACTGTCTTGAATAAACGCTCCTACTGCTCTTTTTTCAAAAACAGCTATAGTTTTTAACTTTCAACAATGTCTTATAAGCTATTAAAATTTCTATAAGCTATTATTTCTACAGCTATTAAAATCTGTTTCTCCCAAATTTCCGTAACACTTCCATTCGAAAGCAAATTCTTTCACTTCCTCGAGAGGGAATGAACTGTAGAATGCTAATAGCAAGCTATTTAATTGAAGTTTTCATTTCTTCCTTAAGTTCTTTCTAATACGCTATCACATTTCAGTTTTATCCCTTGGGTGAAATTATAACAGCTCTCAGGCGGAATTGCAACGGCAATAGCTGTAGAATAATAAATTACAAATTATTCAACAGCTTGGCAGTAGACAAGTATGAAGTAGGCAATTAATTCAGCGCAATGTGAAAATAACTCAAATATGGAATTAACTTATTTCTTACACGTAATGGCATTCTTGCTTCTTGAAAAAAATGTGTGTCCTGTAGACAAGTCAAATAAGTATTCACTAACTTCTAAAACCAAGGATTAGGTACTCGGGCGATAACTGGATATTTGCTTGAGTAGGTGGCGGGAACTGGGAGTATAAAGGAGCTAATTGGTCATGATATTGTTTTTGCAAGGTATTATTTCCGTCCAGGTGTTTTTCCCCTAACTGCCGTCTTTCTGAAATTAGATATAATAATGGACGAGTGTCAAACATTTTTCTCTGCAAAGTTTTACACAGAGATCTAGACTAAGGGATAATGGAAGCGAAACTTTTTTCTCGGAAAATAAATGACTACTGTATTCAAGTTCTTGTTTTGTGCATTTTTGCTCAACTTATTTTTATAAGCAAATGTTTTTGCTTTCACTTCACATGAAATTCGTGTATGCAGAAAACTTGCGGCCTCCGAAAATAGAAAGCCGTTGCCATTCTACAAAGTATAAGATGTTTTGCATTTATCTTCCGACAGACATGCCGTCATCTAGATATTATAACTACTCGTCTGATGAATGGAATCCATTGTAGAAATTCGATGTGAAAAATATATTTGAAATTGGCACAATTAGAAAAAAGAAAGTTCTGATCAGATTTTAACTGTCATCTAGAAGGATTTCTTAAGTTTTTTTTTTTTTTTTTTTTTTTTTTTTTTTTTTTTTTTTTTTTTACGCTCTCGTTCAGGCTGAGCTCAAGTCTACCTGTCTGTTGTTGCAGTCATCCCTATTAACCCATTTCTTTTTGTCTTTTTAGCTTTATTATTCAGCATCTTTTCTTCGCACTTACGCCACATACAGTTCAACAGCAAAACTACGAAAAATTTAAAAGCACATTAAGTTCGGAATTCTCTGTGCAATGTTAAGTGTTGCCATACATTTTCTCTTTCTATTTTTTTCAGTCTTTTCTCGGTTCATCAATCAATATTCAATTTTCTTTGTGAGATGGCTTGCAAAATTTTGCCTTTTTATTATTTACGCTTTCTATGTTAAGCTGATTAATTAAATGACATGTTCTTCACACTTACGCCTCATAAAATTCAGTTCAACAGCAAAATCATAAAATATTTAAAAATAACATATCTTTAGAATTTCCGATATACAGTCTCGCGCGCTGAAGATAAAATTATTTTACTCCGTACGGTGTTCCCACTGCTCACTTTCAAATTATTGAGATTGTTAATCAAAAACTCATTAACGTTTATATAATATGAACTATAAAATTTTAAATTCAAAATTAGGACTTCCAGGCGCACACGTTCGGGTGGAGAACTACGTTATTCAAAATTTCATGGTCCTACGTATCGTCGTGTTTTTACAATGAGAGGAACATATATACAACTTCTTCATTATTTAATTTCTTTAAAAATAATACAGCGCGATTATATTCAGTGGCGAAACTTTGAAAAGTGATATAGCCGTTTCTAGCATAGATATAGCAGTACCCGTTTCGAGACTAATAGCTCATTACGGCTAACATACTTTTGGACTAAATACTGCTAAGAATAAATACTGTTAAGAATAAATACTGATAAGAATAAATGCTTCCGATTATTGAAAGAGTTCTCCAACCTCCGATTTCATTCTACAGGAGGTAATTTTCCGGAACAAATTACTAATTTTTAGTAAATCTCGCTTACAATAAAATAAAAGGTATTTTCTAGATTTATTAAAAGAGCAAATTTATATCTAATATAGCGATTTTTTTTCTTATTGCGTAGTTCATTATATGAATATCGACTATATTTATATTATTTAAAATGCTGAATGTTATTGCCGACATTTTCATAGAATGGGCAGATTTATTGTTTATTTTCATTGTACTTGTTTAATTAGTATTTACTGAATTTTTAATTAAATCATTTCTTTGACAGTATGCAAAATAAGCAGTTTTTGCTTGCCATAGATTTTGAAAAACGTTTTATATATATATATATATTTTTTTCAAAATTTACGCCAAATAAGATTTTTTCCCTGTATAATTTTAAACAATTATGTTTTGCTACTGAAGGAGAGAGATCTTTCGACACTGATAGAAATGTGCAATTTTATTCAATGTGCGTCCCCCTAGCCCAAGAGAAAGTTTACCTTTTTTGCTTAAATTTTACACTGCCATGTTTCTCTTTCAATTAAATAAATTTATATTAGCTTGTTATATCAATTTTATATCAAGAGTTAGATGAAATATGACATTCCCTCTCGCGGAATAAGAATGTCCCTTCTTTAATTTTCTTGTTTAATATATTAATGGAGGAGGGTATCATATTCCTATATCTTTTCATCGATAAATTCTTTAACAGAAAAACAAGGATTTTTGTCTCGAGTTTACCTCTTAAATTTAAATGGTGTAGAATATTTTATTCCAGTATTTTTGTATTTTGACTAGAATTCGAAATCAATGGTACACAAGGAATACTTATTTATGATACCAACCTCCCCAGGAGGGAAAAATGACAATGTAGAAGGTGTTAACTTTTGCACTTTCTTTCAGTGTTGCTTCCATAAAATGTCACCCGCCCTCAGTTAGCCTCCCACAGAGCTGCGCATCGCATCATTGCTCCCGCAATCCCGTTAATGCATTCCAGCCGTCTCTTAGCAACGCTGGATCGCAATGCTAGAGAGAGAGATGATCGCCATCCTCTTCCTACCTACCAAATGTCATTTCAACGAAAAGAAAAGTCATTAAATGGATTATAAAAAGAAATCTTTCTTTAAAAATATCAAAGAAAAAAATTTTGGGGAAGTTTTTGTGAAGTCGGAGAGCACAAAGCATAAGGGTATTTGTAATTTGCCACGCATGTGTCATACTTTCCAAGACAACAACCATATTCAAAGGAATTCAATAAAAGCATTTGCATGATTAAAAGAAAAAGCGTACATTCAGGGGTATTGAAATTTGGATTAATTTTACTGTTTCGAAATTAAATATAACCGACAGGGAGCAATTTAGTTCGAAGTATTCCGTTATTACGGTTTATAAGCACTAATGTTCTGTTTTGTTTCCCACATCACGCATTCAGTCTGACATTTGATTGCACTTTGAAGGAGACTTTTTAGCATTTGGATGTTTTTGGATAACACAAACATTATTTTGGTACCTTTTACGTTAGCGTTTCACATCATGATATTTTTTCAAGATTATGTCAATTTTACATGCCATATACATGAACTCCTGGTTTTCCAAAAAGTTTTTAACCTTAAATGCGGAAATTTAAAATCATAATAATAACTAAAATCAGCTAAAGATGGCTCTTTATGCTACACAGTTTTATTAAATTCACTAAACTGTGAGGTATAAAAATACTCTTGGTGATGTGCGATAAAAATTAAGTGATGGGTCTGCTAGAAATGACGGGTTTTAAGTAAAAAAATTTAGTGAACTTGAAAATAATCATTCTTTAAGCACCTCATTTCTGTACTGTTACTTTTTCATTTCTTGATATTCTGTTAATATCTTTATACAGTTCGTTAAACGAAAGTGCATTAAGACGAAAATTTATTTTGTTGCATATGGCTCAAAATACCTCTGATAGCTCAAAGAAGGTTTTTTTTTCCTCAGTTAAAGCTTAAAATACTTTTTAGAAATACTAGTTAGAACTCAATAAAAAAAAAAAATTACCAAAATTTTATTGGGTCACATATGATCAAGAATATTACCAAAAACATGTAAATAAAAAAATATTTATTTACATTTTAATGCATTTAACCAAAATCGTGTAGCTTAAACATTTTATCATATATTTTATTTTAAACTCTTTAGTCTACAGAACATGAAAGAGGCTTGAAGAAATAAAGAATCACTGTTTTTGAACACAAAGGAAAATTATTTTTTCTAACCAAGATAAATTGAATACTGCAAAGCATACGACAGTTGTCTGCTTAAGGTGCCTTCGTTCGATATATCTACATTACTGGCTTGTATTTAGCTTGTATTTGCATTGCAAATTCCTCCAAGTCAAACATTGCGACTAAATACTCTTCATATCGTCATCTTTTTGTTTTTTTATTTTATTTATTTTTTAATAAGATTTTTTTCTCTTTTATTTGTTACTATAAATTTACATTCAAATTTTTGTTTGATTTAGAAATCCGATCTTTTATCATTTAAAATCATGAGGCCGCTAATAATGAAAAATTTAATCTTTCGATTTAAAGATATCTCATTGTCGCAACCGCGTGGTAGATAAAAACGATCGAACTAAGAAACCACCAAAATTCACTAAATTATTTTTAAAAAAAAGTTTTTTTGAATGATAAAAAAATTTTGCATTAATCAGTTTGACAGATTAGTAACGTTTGAAAAAAATTACTAAATGAGAAAATTCTATATGGAAATTTTTAAAAAATCCTATTATATTGTTATCCCAAATACGTACATGTGAAACATTTCAGAATTGGGGCAGTAGAAGAGGTTAAAAAATAATTTCAAGATTTAGCACAAACCAACAAGCCAATAAAATAAAAGTATGAGTTAAACAAATGCAAAAATTCGACTGGATTTTACGATTTGATTGGATTTAGATTAAAGTTTGATTATTAAGGAGAAAAAAGAAATGTTTTCATTCTGCCTAATGTGTAAATCTAAAGTATTTTACATTTTACATCAATTCCTAAAAACTTCTTTTAAATCCAAAAGCGTAGTTTTACAGTTTTGGTTTTTAATATCATAAGAAAAGTGAATGTAACAAATTCTAACTGTAATCTTTTAATTATCATGACTGTAATTCTTTAATTACTGTGACTGTAACTGTTTAATTATTTTGATCCTCTCTAAGGCGACCATTCTTGGTTGCAGATCATTTTGATCTTTCGTAGAGAAGATTGGCTTAAAGGTTTCAGATGAAGGTTTAAAATGAACCTATTTATTAACAAGTCAGCCCAAAGGTTACACAAAACTTAAAAATATAACAGAATACATTTCACGCAACTTGCGGGAAATTCAGAAAAATCTACACCTTCGCTTAAATAGTACTTCTTTGTCCCTTTATTTATTATTATTCTTAATTTGAATACACGCTCGCTAAGTGATTAGATCCTGGCAGGAAAGCGTGGGGGGGGGGAGGGGAATGAGAATGAAAGAAATGTCTCTTTAACTAAAACTTAACTGTTAGTCAAAATTAATGAATCTCCACAACTTTTTATTGATAATTTTCACAAAATGAATAAAAACCCGAAAATTTCATTGTAGCTCTACATCTACTAAGATAGTTGTCAGTAAGGTAAATTAATCTTTCTGATTTATTATTTCAACCCATATGTTCAGTTATACTTGCAAACTGTTATGGACATGAACAATGTGGCAAAAAATTTAGCATATCGTTTCGGTATTGCAGTTCTATTTCCAGGTATGCCATTTTAAGTTACCTTGTAATATGTGCCTCAAAACATGCATTTAAAACGTATTTCTTTGTTCTTGCTTCAGGTATTAGCATAATGCGAGCTCATCGGATGTATCTGTCATTCTTGTTAAGCTTATTATGTTCTTTTGTAGCTTAGTTGGCATGTCACTTGCACTTATTAAGCATTTTGCATTTACCATAAACTACCTATATCAATACTAATTCAGAAGTCAAACAACAAAAATCAGCGTTATATTTTCAAAATTTTCACAGGACTAGTT